>NW_028136428.1:0-1314264 GCF_964662115.1 Mustela nivalis | reverse complement strand
CTGAGCCTGGGCTTTGTTTATGCAAATGAGTTGCTAAAACAGTGGGCCTGAGGCTGCTGACTCTATCTAGTGGCCAGCAAGAAGTAACACCAGCCCACACCTTCTGAGGTTTAACTCATGCCAGGAATGATTCTCAATGTTTTATTTGTGGGCACCTGGGTGGCTCAGTTGTTCAGCTGAGGTTATGCTCCCAGGGTGTAGGGATCTAATCCTCACCAGGCTTCCTGCTCAGTGGGAAGCCTGCTTCTCCCTTTCACACTCCCCCTGTGTGTGTTCCCTCTCACCCTGTCTCTCTCTCTCTGTCAAATAAATAATAAAATCTTAAAACAAGAACAACAATACCAAAATGCTTTATTTGCCTTAGGAGATAGGGTCTGTTATGGCTACCATTTTAATGCATGGAAATATGGGCACAGGGGAGCTAAAGGAGTCCAAGGTCACACAGCTTTCAAGTGGAGGAGCCAAGATTTGAACCCTGGGCAGCCTGCCTCCAGAAACTGTATTATTTTTTCCCCTTGTGTATGTCATTTTTAAAAACCTTTCCCTGAATTCTAACAGAGATGTGTAAACATTGTTAAGCATGCAGTTTATTGATCATCACAAAGCTTAGGTTCTGAAGCATTGCAGCAAGCTGGGGTAGGCTATGATGTCAGAACCGGTTGGAATCCAGTTTCTGGTGCTGCATGATCTTAGGTGACTTACTCAGCCTCAGTTTCTGCACTGAGTTTGGCAGCCTTGTGATGAGTAGAGCGTGTGACAGTGCCTAGCGGGTTTGGTGCCTGGCGAGTGTTTAATAAATGGTTTTCTCTTCTTAATCATGAAAATTCTAAGTTGTGTTGGTTTTGTTAAGCAGTCCGAATACCTTCCTCATCGGTCAGTTGCCTGTCAGTCGCCTTGTAGGTACTTGTGATGAGTCACTTTGGTAAGTCACTATATATAGCTGAAACATTTGGGGGTAGTTGGGGGACAACCCCCCCGCCCCCACTGCCCCTGCATTGAAAGTCTGTAATTTAAAATGTTCCACCTGTGCCTTTTTTTTTTTTTTAAACATAACCACTTTGGGACAGTGAAAGTTATATGTCTTCTCCTTAGGATTGTGACGGAGCCTTTGGGGACCTGCAACAGCTTACTTCCAGTTTCTGTCTGGCATACTGATGGGCCAGAACTTATTTTAACAACATTCCATCACATTCCAGGCACCTGGAAGGAGGAATATGTTGAACTTCTCGGAAATTATTTTTTGGAACTGTTTTTATACTGAGGAATAACCCATTTAAAAATTGAATGACCTTTATGGTTGACTTTTCCACTCTACATAATGCAAACTGAAAAACTCGTTGTTTTCAGCTGCTTCTGCAGCAGTGGGAAGAGCAAGCCTGTGGGAGTCCTCCCCCGGTTGTCCCCAGCACAGAGCTGCATCATTCTACACACCCCTCATGCCTTGTCTCCTTGTCTGTGAGGTGGTAATGATGGTGCAGGGAGCTCCAGGGGTTGTCGTGAAGGTTACAGAGATGGGGGGTGTAAACTTTGAACAGTGTGCCCCACATAAAATGCAGATCTGGTGAGCAGAGGCAGCTGCTCACATTAATTGCCTTTCTTTCCTGGGTCCTTTTTGTCTCAGCCACCACCTTAGAGAAAGTGACTCAGCAAGGCTGGTGCTTGTGGAGCCCTCTACAAATCCAGCTAATTCACACGGGCGATGCCCTGGAGATAAGGGGGTTTTCCTGGGTGGTAGGACCCCATTTCAGAGGCTTAACTTGCCGGTTTCTCCTAACTGGTCCTGTCCTCCAGGGTCAAGTTGAAGGCCTGCCAGGAGACTGGTGGTCTCACCAGAGTTTTCCACTGGAAGCATGAAGGACCCCATGGGGCCTCGTGCAGAATGACATGGGTGTTGGGGGGAGAACAGAGGGGACATCGCCTGTACCATCATGGGCAGGTCACTATATCTGGCTCATGCCGGCTTTCTTCCCATCTGGGAAATGGCAGAAGACCATGCTTTTTCACAGGAGGGATGAGGGTTTAGGGAGGTATTTAATGACTGTGTTGGGGCTGCATGAGTAACAGAGTTGACGGAGGGGCCTTGGAGTCACAGACTTGGGTTCAGGCCCCTGCTGCTGCCACATAAAAGTAGATCGCTTGGGTAAGCCATGGACCTCAGTGTCCTCCTCTGTGCACTGTGGATAATACCTAGCATGTAGGTCTGTGACGGGTACAAAATAGAAGGCCATATTAGGAGCTTAGAGCAGAGCCTGGTACTCACTAGATTGTAGTTTTATGGAGATACTCTGGCATCACTGGTGTTGCAGACCTGGTCCTACCCTCTGGAAACTTTGGCTGTGTGATAGATGGCTTATGAGGCCATGGCTGACAGAAAGAAGCGGTGTCTGTCTTTTCTTAAGATTAAGGGTACAGAGGGGTGCCTGGTGGCTCCGTCGTTGAGGCATCCAACTCTTGGTTTCAGCTAAGGTCATGATCTCAGGGTGGTGGGATTGAGCCCTGAGGTGTGCTCTGCTCTCAGTGTAGAATCTGCTGGAGGTTCTATCTCCCTGTATTTGTGTGTGTGTGCTCTCTCTGTATCTCTCTCTCTCTGTCTATCTCTCCCTAAAATAAATGAAGCTGTAAAAATAAATAAATACATACATGCATAAGTTAATTAATTATGGGTACAGAAATCAGTGATGGAGCTGGGCTGATGGGACGCTTGGCAGCAAAGACAGGTGCACCCTGCTTGAAGGCTCGGGGGTAGCTGCGGTGTCAGCAGTGGTGATGGGGGTGTGAGGAAGTTGCCTCGTGCAGCATCCAGAGAGGAACTTAGATGGGGGGGGGGGGTTCCAGGGAGTAAATGCCCATGGGTAGGAAGCATCTTCAGATGAATGTCAGAGGATGTCCTCATGGATGGGGAGGCACCCTTTCTCCCTGAAGCTGCCCACGAGTGGAGGTGTGCCTGCTGGGGACATAACTAAATCATTGGGGTTTAGCCTCCTAAGCTGTTAATTTATGAAGATGTGGCCAAGACCTTGTCTCACTGCTTTTTAAAGAGAAGTAAATTAAACTGTTGTTTGGGATGGTGTTGTCTTCCAAAGGCTCATTCAGAGTCAGTGGCAGAGCTGCTGTGGGCTTTCCAACTTGTCTTGAAAGCCTGGTCCAGGCAAGGGTGAGGGATATTCCCATCTCTTGGGGTCTCTTGCCCTCTCTGTTTATGGCAGAACGTGGTTTTGTGACTGGTAAATAAACAGGCATCCTGTGCAGATCCTTCAGCTCTTCGTGTGGCTGCAGTAGAGGAAATTCCCATTCACTGGGCGCAGACTGTGGCTGGACGGGCGGTGTGGCGGGGCTCTCACTGAGCATTCTCCTTTCACGTAATCCCCGACCAGATATGAATTTTGTGGTGTTGCCACTTTCCTGCTGGCCAGGAGGGAAGTTGAGGCCCAGGAAAGTTACACTTTCTCGCTGTGGTAAGCGGCAGAGCCATGTCAGCCGGTCCAGGCCCTGGCTTTCAGGTCTGTTTGCTGTGAGCATTTCCTCTTGTGTTTCCAGCTTTTGGCCTGTTTGACCTATCAAACTACTGATGGTGTATTGATAATTCTAATACTCTCGACATTGTGAAAGATTAGCTCTTCACTTTGTGCTAGAAATGTTTCTTGCTGTATTTTTCTTTTAAATAAAAAAAAAAGTCAAAGTCCCACGTTTCTGCCCATTTGAATCTCCCTGAGTCTCCCTGTTGTAAAGTGGTTGGGTTTGGGGATTTCTAGGGCAGGGGCCTAGTTGGTGGTGGCTTTGCCTGGAGGAGCCCATGGCTCAGGACTTAGAGTGAGGACTGGAGCAGTGTGAACTGTGGCCTGAAAATGTGTTCATGTGTGCTGAGGTGGTGCCCAGATTCTTTTGGAGGATGAACTGAGGTTTTGATCAGTAGGTTAGAGAAACACTTGATGGAATAACACTGATAATTTTGTTTTTGTATTCAATCCTAATTTTGTGTTTTCGTTTTCGTGTAGTGCAGTGTGCTCTATGTTCTAAGAAAAAATTGGCAATCAATTCATACAGTATCATGATTTAATAATCCTTCCTCACTCACCGGGTCATATTTCAGGTTTTTATATGTAGTTTTTATATCTGTAGTTCTGTTTCTGAATTCTGCATTTTGATTCATTCCTTCATTTTTAAATTTCTTATTTTAAAGATTTTATTTATTTGAGAGAGAGAGAGAATGAGCTAGGAGCAGGGGCAGAGGGAGAAGGAAAGGGAGACTCCTCACTGAGCATGGAGCCTGATGTGGGTCTCAGATCCCAGGTCTCTGAGATCAGGACCTGACCCAAAGGCAGATGCTTAACAGACTGAGCTACCCAGGTGCAGCCACATTCCTTCATATTTTTATTTTTACTCCAGTGCTGCACTGTTTGGCTGGTTGCTTCAGTTTCTGGGAGGGAGGGAGATGACCCCCTCCCCTGTTCTTCTAACAAGTTTGCTTTTGCTGCGTTGACTGGAGAAGGGCCAGGCTTCCTGAAGATGAGTAGAATGATTCAGTGACACCCAAAAGGCAGTGGCTATCATTGTTCCCACTGTGCTTCAACAACTTCACCCACTGACTCTTTGATGATGGCAGCCACCAGCAAATCTTCTGCAGAGGACTGCAGCCTTGGGATGCTTTTCTTGTGGTGCTGGACTTCATTCCCCCTGGAAGCCAGTACAGCTAGGATTAGAACCTAGGAAAAGTCCCATTAGAACCCAAGAAAGTGGGGTGCCTGGGTGGCTTAATCGATTGTCTGCCTTTGGCTCAGTTCATGGTCTTAGGGTCCTGAGATCAAACCCTGCACTAGTGTCCGTGCTGGCTGTGGAACCTACTTAAAATCAAACAAACAGAAATCAGCCCAAGAAAGTACCATCCTTTGTGTTGTTCTATACTGTGGATCAGATTTTATTTTTCTTTTCTTTTTTTTTTCTTTCTTCTTTCTTTTTAAAGATTATTTATTTGTCAGTGAGAGAGCACAAGCAGGGGGAGCAACAGGCAGAGGGAGAGGCAGGCTTCTGGTTGGGTAAGGGGTCTGATGTCGGACTTGATCCCAGGACCCTGTGATCATGACCTGAGTCATGTTAGGCTGCTGCCTAACAGACTGAGCCAACCAGGCATCCCCCAGGATCAGACTTCAATAACCCTACCAGATTTCTTTAGCTTTGACATTTTAAAGGACAATGAAAGCTAGCTAATCCTACACCAGGATTCTGCATCTGCTGGGCTGTGCTGTCCGGGCCTATGTGCCTCCTGTTCTTCTAACCCCATCAATTCCACCCATGTTTTAGCCAGAGAACTGTAGGCAGGTGTGGGCGTGTCACTGAAAGCTTTGACTCATCATTCATATCTTTATTGTAAGCTTATAATCTTTATTTTTTTCTTTTTTTGGGGTAAGATTTTATTGATTTGTTTGTTTATGAGAATGAATGGGGAGCAGAGGCAGAGGGAGAAGCAGACTCCCTGCTGAGCAGGAAGTCTGACATAGGGCAAGATCCCAGGATTATTTATGACCTGAGCCCAATGCAGATGCTTAACCGACTGAGCCACCCAGGCGCCTCTTTATTTTTCCTTTATTGATTATCTGCCTTTCTGAGGCAGCGTTCTACCTGGGTTTTCATAACTCCACACTAAGGTATTCTTCCACTAGTGTGGCCTGTTTTGAGGTAATTCCTATACATTCTGGCTATGCTGCTAAATGATGCTATGATCTTGGACTCTTTTTTTTTTTTAACCTCTCTGAGCCTTGGTTTCCTCTGTGCTAATGTGGATAATATACCCTCTCTTGCAGATGTGTGGAGGGCCATGGCTGACTTGGATGCAGTTGGAGTCATCTCACGGCACATGGAATACACAATTTATCTTGCTTCCTGTCTTGCTAACGACATCTTGGTTTTCATGCTGTCTTAGAACAAGTAGAACTTGACTTACATGTAAGTTGTGAATTCACGTACTTTTGACAGAGGTGTTATTTTAGTTTAGTTTAGTTTAGTTTAAAGCAGGCTCCACACCCAGTGCAGAGCCCAGTGTGGAACTCAAACTCACCACCGTGAGATCAAGATCCGAGCTGAGATCAAGAGTTGGCCGCTCAATGAGCCTAGTCACCCAGGCATCCCTTCTGTTTATCATTTTTCAAAAAATGTGACAAGTAACACTTTCTCTGCTTGGACCTGTCCTCACACCTGCTATGCTGGTCTGGGGGTCAGACGTGTAGCTGGTGTAGTGCTGGTGATGTTGAGCAAGACAGTTGTTAAGTCTTTTTACCCTAATTGCTGTTGTCCTATTATTTCCTTTTTTTTTTTTTTAAAGATTTTATTTTATATCGTGGTGATATATGCTAAAACTGTTGCTTCTGGTCCTGCCTTAAAACTTGAATATGTAGGGCATTTTTTAAGGATTCATCCCTGGAGATACAGTATTTGTTTTTCTCTGTCTGACTTATTTTGCTTAGCACAATACCCTCTAGGTACATCCATACTGTTGTAAATATCAGGATCTCATCCTTTTTGATGGCTGAGTAATATACCATTGTGTGTATGTACCACTTTGTCTTCTGTTGCTGGACACTTGGGCTGCTTCCATATCTCGGCTATGGAAAATAAAATGCTGCAGTAGGCTTAGGGGTGCCTCCGTGCGTTCAGAATGTTGAATCTGATGTGTCAACTGCCACAACAGTCGTGGCAACTCAGGAAGGGAGCCAGGTGCAGGAGGTAAGAGGAGGAGTGCAGCTTTAGGCAATCTGAGTTGAGGTGTCTGTTGGACGTGCAGGTGTAGGTTCTGGTTGGACAGTCAAAATGTAGGAATGGGTGCTTGGGGGAAGAGAGATGCAATCATGCTGTTGCCAAGGGATATATTCCTTGTAGAGAGAGTGACAGTTAAGGATTTAGGGTAATTCCTTCTTTTCTTGGGCAGATAAAGGGGAAGAATAAAGGAGTAGTGGATGGAAGGGGAGGGACATGGCTTTGATGCCAGGAAGGCATTTTTGCACAGATGTCTAGAGAAGAGAGATTTCAAGGAATGAAATGTCAGCAATGTTCGATGATGTGAAAAGTTGCAAAGCAGCTTGATTAGGGGGTGGGGGTAGATCGAGGAGGTTGTCACTGAGTACTGAAAGAAAATGGGAGGTGAGTAGTGGAGTCCTAAGCCAGACATAGAGATAGAGTGCCTGGGCGTGAGACCATGGAGGTCACACACAAGAATAGCCTTTTAGAAAGTTTGATGGTAAAGACACAGACGATCATAACTCCAGACATAGCTTGGACAAGGGTGGGTTTTACAGGCTGTGTTTACCTATTTGCAGGTTGACTGAAGGGAGATGACAGATGGTGCATGCTGCTGGATGTTGTGGGTTGAGATGGGATCAGGTATACAGAAAAGCACACAGAGAGGAGTGTATGGATGCCCTGACTGCTTCTGTAGAACACAAGGCCAACATTAGGCATGGAGGGAATGGAACGTGGCTCAAGGAGATGTGCAGTCTCAGATACAGACCACATGGCTCAGAGTCTTACAGGGCTCTCCTTGCCTCCGCGTGGCCCTTCTCACAGGGTTTAAGTTTTGAAGAGTCCTTTTGTTTCTCTGGGTTTGGGGTGTGACTGGAGAGACATAGCAGAGAGCAAGGGCTGAGGAAAGACCAAGAGGGCAGGAACTCACAGAGGGGAGTCTACTACCCTCTCTGCCTTTTCTGGTATGGGCTCTCTCCTGATCTGGATGGACGGATGACCTGCCATTACTTCTTTTAAAAATGCATTTGGCTTTACCCTGCCAGAAAGCAACACATGTTTATTGAAGAATAGTGGGAAACCCCAGAGAAACTGAAGGAAGAAAATAAGCACTCAGCTGAAGACAACCATTCAAAAGTTCTGGCCCTTTTCCTCCCAACTTTCACTGAAGTTGAACAGATAAATGTATATATATGAAGTGATTTCTGGGAAAGACCAAAAAAAAAAAAAAAGATACCAACAACAAGAAAACAAAAAAGAGAACAAAGCAGAAGAAAACGGTGTTCATTTTCTTCCTGAGGCTGCCCTTCCTCGATACTGCTACTTGGTTTTACTACCTGCTTTTCTCCCTGGGCTTTCTTGACAAAACATGGTTCCACTACTTTTACCTTCTTCAAAGTGTTTGACAGAGTCGTTTGCTTTCAACATGGAGTTTGAGCAAAATGGACTATTGTTTTAAAATATTCTATCATGTGTGCTGTAATATCTCATCCTGGACATGATACAAATGCTATGATAAAAAGAAGAGATGCTTTTAAAGTGATCACCAGAGTTGTGAAATTCATTGGCATGATCCTTCTTTTTTTTTTTAAAAAGATTTTATTTATTTATTTGACAGACAGAGATCACAAGTAGGCAGAGAGGCAGGCAGAGAGAGGAGGAAGCAGGCTCCCTGCAGAGTAGAAAGCCCGATGCGGGGCTCGATCCCAGGACCCTGGGATCATGACCTGAGCTGAGGGCAGAGGCTTAACCCACTGAGCCACCCAGGCGCCCCAACATGATCCTTCTTTTGAGGGTCATAATTCGTTTAATTTTTTTCTGCTCCAGCTTAACCTTCGCAGTCTTCAGTTGTTATGTGCATTAGACACAGTATTAGCAGTAGTGGCAGTAAAAATACTCCTGTCACCCTTTACAGGTACCATTTTACTAGCATCTCCTTACCACTGTAGCAGCTTTAAACCCTGTTTCCACCCTGTTCATTCCTTTAAATGCCTTTTCCTTAAAACCTTTTCTTAGTTTTTGGTGTTCTATAGCTTTACCACAAAATGTTTAATTGAAGATTTCTCATCTTGCTTGGTATCTGTGCATTTCCTGTATTTCTGGATTTATCATTTCTGTAATATCCTCAGCTGTTTTCTTCTGAAATTTTGACTCTGTCCTTCTGCTGTACTTCCCAGGATTCTTATTTAAACCTCCCGTCTGTTGTTCGTGTCTCTCAAGCTGGCGTTCATCTTCTTCTCCTGCCTCCTTGTGTTGCATTCTGGGGAATGTCTTCACTTCTTGGTGCAGTGTTGTGAAGTCCTTCATTCGGGGCTCATCTACTGCCCCACCATTCTGGTGTGTTTTCTGTTGTGTTTTACGTCTCAGTGATTTTTGGTCCCTGTTTAACTTCCTTCAGTTCCATGTTCACACTTGGCCTGTTGCTTTTGATAGGCTCTTGATCCTTCTTTATTTTTAAACCTCTTTTGTGTTCTTAAACAATTAACATGTAATATTTTCTATTCTGTATCTGATCATTCCAGTGTCTAAAGTCTTCATTTTCCCTCAGTCTTCTGTCTCTCACAGTGGCCTCATTTCTTAAATGCTCTGTGAAGGGATTTTGAGACCAGATTTATTGGAACATAGATGTAATCTCTTTTAATTCTGTTTTTTGGTGTGTTTTTTTTGTTGTTTGTTTGTTTGTTTGTCTGTCTGTTTTTTCCTGGAGGGTTTGTCTTTCCTTTGCCAGGAGGCTGGGAGTGTTCTTGGTTGGGATCACTTTGGTTCCATTTGAGGGTCCTGGTTTATTAAGGAAATCTCAGGTTCAGTTCCCCCAACTTACCGTGTGGTGGGAACGGGGTCTGGAGGGCACAGGCCTGTAGAGATCCTGCAGTGAAAATGGCATTTGTTCTCTGGCACCCTGATTTGTTTTTCTTGAGCTTGTTGCTTACAGATCAGGTTTTGGCTCACTTGTTTCTGCCACCTCCCTCTTCCTGCTTCCTTTCCTACCATTTTCTAAGTCCTTTGCTAGTTTTCCAATGTCTTCTAAAGCCCAGAAATGTTTTGTGAATTCCATTTGCCATCACTAATTGCAAGTCTCCTCCTGCAGCAGGAAGGCCAGAGCCAGACACTGTAATGCTCTGCCTCCCACAGAGGAGATTTTAATACCCTCTCCTCGTGTTCAGAAATTCTAGATTGGAGATGGAGTTATGGATACATTACCATCTACAGAGGATTAGTTGCCTATATAATAGAACAAGTATGCATTATTCTAATCTTCCTAAAACTTCCATTTTGCATAATAAATATGAATGAATAAGGAACCCACATTACTTTAGTTTATGCAGATGTTCGCTTTCTGTCTCTGGCTTTAGATGGTAGGTTGTCATTTGTATGGTTCATTCTGAAAATTGGGTAACTTCATTCTTATTTTCTACATGTTGGTGCCATATAAAGTGATGATTTATGGAGATTCAGAGGTAAATATTTATCAACATCTAAATAATTGGGGAAGGCTTCCTTTACAAAAGGTAGAATTATTAAGACCTGTTTAATCACAGAAGGGATATCCTGTAAAGCTAGCCCATAAATAAAAAGTGGATCAGAAGAAAGCAGAGAGAGGAGAGAATTTGGAAGGAGCACGTGGAGGGACACCTACTGCCTATCCCTGTAAGTCAGGGGCAATCTGGAAGGGAAACCTTGTTAAAGGAGGCAGTAGTGTTTAGATGTAATGAGCTACTGGAAACCTCACAGTGTTGTGGTGAAGCAAGTGGTGTGCAATCAAGTCCGCAGCCCAGTTGAAGTTGTGGCTTCAGGCAGCAAGCGAGCAGGCCTTTCTGTCTGCCTTTATCTCCAGTGGGAGCGACTTGTCCTCCTTGAAGTCAGCCTCCAGACATCTTTTCCTGTCGCTACACATCTGTGCATCACTGAGAATTTCTGCGGTTGCTGCTTCATGGAGATGTTTGTCAGTTTTGGGTTTTGTTTGTTTTGTTTTGTTTTTTACCGAGGTTCACTTGCTAACTTTTCTCTTCTCTTAAAAAAAAATTATTTAATCTAGGGTGCCTGGGAGGCTCAGTGGGTTAAAGCCTCTGCCTTCGGCTCGGCTTGAAGGCATGATCCCAGGGTCCTGGGATTGAGCCCCACATCAGGCTCTCTGTTCAGCAGGGAGCCTGCTTCCCTTCCTCTCTCTCTGCCTGCCTCTCTGCCTGTTTGTGATCTCTGTCTGCCAAATAAATAAATAAAATCTTTAAAAAATATATGTGTTTAATCTAGGGGCACCTGGGTGGCTAAGTGGGTGGGTTAAGCCTGTTTCTTCAGCTCAGGTTATGATCTCAGGGTCCTGGGATTGAGTCCTGCATCAGCAGGGAGCCCTCTTCCTCCTCCTCTCTCTCTGCCTCTCTGCCTACTTTTGATCTCTCTCTGTCAAATAAATAAGTAAGTAAATAAATCTTTTAAAAATATATATATATAATTTCTTCCAGGAAGAGATTATGCTGAGTGAAAAAAGTCAAGCAGAGAGAGTCAATTATCATATGGTTTCACTTATTTGTGGAGCATTACAAATAGCATGGTGGACAAGGGAAGATGGAGAGAAGGGAGTTGAGGGAAACTGGAAGGGGAGGTGAACCATGACAGACTATGGACTCTGAAAAATAATCTGAGGGTTTTGAAGGGGTAGGGGGTGGGAGGTTGGGGGAACCAGGTGGTGGGTATTAGAGAGGGCACGGATTGCATGGAGCACTGGGTGTGGTGCAAAAACAACGAATACTGTTACACTGAAAAAAATATATATATATATTTCATCTCTTATTACCATGTATTTCAAATGGTAGTGAGGGATGATGGTGTGGGACCCCATGAAGTGAATTCACACTGCCATCTTGACCACAATATAAGTGTCGTACACAGCCGTCCTGTGTCCCCTTTCATTCTGAAATGGATTCTCTCTTCCCAGCTGTTATCAATAGAAGACAGGGGTCTTTGTTCTTGTAGGTGACTTGTCCAAGATCGCACAACTTTCGAGGTTTAACCTTTGGTCTGATTGTAGGACCCATTTTCTTTAACTCAGTGCCATGCAACCTACCATGTAGGACTCTCAATACTCTCCTGCTTTTGAAGCTGTACTCCACAGGCCACATCTACCAGTGCATATCTATTTTTGTCTAGTTCACTCATTTATTGCACACATTTACTGGATGCCAGCTATGTGTTTCAGGCACCTTTCTAGGTGCTGGAGATATGGCAGTGGGCAAGTCAAACACAACCCCCTGCCCTCATTGAGCATGTTCCATTTCCTACTACTGGAAGCATCCACCAGGAACAATGGACTTATGCCAGAAGTCCAGCAATGATATGAGTTCCAGAAATTTCTGAATGGTTCTTTGTGGAAGTGATGATTTGGCGGCAGCCCTCAAGGTAGCTACCTGCACAGGCAAAAAAAAAAAAAAAAAAAAAAAAAAAAAAAAAAAAAAGGAGGGCTGGTGTAGAAATGCCTGATGAATGGGCTTCAAGGTCAAATAACTGAGCCAGGTCTTTAAGGTCTTATTAAGCTCGGAGATTTTTCAAGAACTTTCCATGATACATAAGCATATTATAGAAAAAACCCTATTCAAAGCACACTGTAAATTTGGAGGATGATTGTCTTTGCATTATTTTTGTGATTAAATGACAGTTGATGATACAGGCACTGTTGTAAGTCACTTATCCCTGTGCAAACACTTTGTGGTAAATTCTTTTATCATCCTTATTTTTCAGAGGTAGAGACTGATGCAAAGGGAGAAGTCTGGTGGTTCTCCACTGGCCACAGCTAA
The DNA here is from genome assembly GCF_964662115.1 of Mustela nivalis. Classification (NCBI taxonomy): domain Eukaryota; kingdom Metazoa; phylum Chordata; class Mammalia; order Carnivora; family Mustelidae; genus Mustela; species Mustela nivalis. The sequence continues at coordinate 1,301,746 of NW_028136428.1, read as the reverse complement.
GCAAGCAAAAAGCAAAAAGCAGAGCCTGCATTGGAACCAGGCACTGTGGCTCCAGACCCCAACTCTTCACCCTTGGGCTTCTTGCAGCACGCCTGATTTCTTGTCACTAAGAACTTGGTGCAGGAGTTTAACGGTACCTTTAACTTCTAGTTTTTCTTTCTCAGAACTGAATCTGCATTGCAGTGCATCTCTGCATAAACATGTGTTTAATTTTGTCACCTTTAATTTTGTTTTTAGGTAAGATCTGAAGGAGTCAATCTGTTTCTTCTCTGCCTTCAAGCACTTCAGACAAACTTTGCAGAAGAGCAGGTGCTGATTTTTGCTTGCCTCGTGCCTGGTTTCCCAGCGATCATGTCATCCAGAGGGACCTGCATGGTGGAGACACTCATCAGTCCTAGCCCTGGTGTGGCGGATGGTGAGGAACATTTTAGCCAGCCTTATAGGTTGAAATGACTCTGGAAGTTCTCTTGAGGGATTCCTCAGCTTGTCATGATCCTGAATAGAACCCTTTATTTCATAGATGGGTTTGGAGGAGGAATTATCCCCTGCTCTTGTTCACAGTAATGTCTTACAGACATTAGAATAGAAAGAATCAGAGCCTTTTTTATATGCAATGAGGATGGGAGACATTTACTGAAGTGGTGGAAACAGGAATGGAAGGGAGGACTCAGATGTTGGAAACAACAGGAAGTGGAGACACATCATGTATCTGGAGTGTTTTCTTGGCTGTGAATGAAATTTAAATCTGCCATCCAAAACTACTGTTTATTGTCCTCAGCATGATTGTTTCACGAGTGGACATTCATCTGCTCACCCAGCCCTGTATTTTCATGCCTCATTCATGGAAAGACAGTAGCTGCTTCCTGGGAAAGTCATGGCAACCATCTGTGTCCCATGAGTTTTTAAGGAACTTGCCAGTTAGGGCCATTGATTGATTAATGCACATCACTTTATTGCCCAAAGACAGGTATTTGATCCTTAGGCTGACCGAAGCAGAATTTGGCAGAGAGAAGAATAGTTTAGAGGGAGAGGTGGCTTCATGGGAGTTTGTACCGTATTTCCAACCCCTTGATGCTCGCTGGCCTGGAGTGTAGCGTGAGCAGGTTCCAAAGGAGGGGCAGATGTATTTTAATGAAGGCCATTTTTTAAAAACCCTTTGAACGTTGGTGAAAGAACTCCTTTTTTTCCCCACTCTGGAGCAAAGATATATCCACAAGAATCACTCCACTCTTGCCGGCCATATCAGGGGAAAGGATCGCTGAGGACCAAACATGCTTTTTCCTTCAAGTCCTATTGAACTGTATGGTTATTCAGGTAAAAGCAAAATCTTGGATAATTCAGGAATGGTCTTTCTCTTGATAGGAAAGAGGAAACATTGCTTATTTTCTCCCAGCTCATCCATATTTTGTATGTTTGCTTGTTTGTTTGTTTGTTTGTTTTTTGAGTTGACTCTTTATGATATTTCACTAGAACTTGAATATGTGCTATATCACATCAGCAAAGACCTGGCATACATAATATTTTGTGTGAGAGTGTATGTCAAGCAAACATTTCAGTTCTCCCATCGGCTTTTATATTACCATATTCACACAGAACACTTTACTTCTAACACTGTGGCTGAGGCTGTGGATTTTTCCCTCACCAGGCAACTCTGCAACACCAGCTGGGTGTCCTGTAGTTTTACTCAGCTTTGACACTGTCTGCCTTGATATGGCATCTGATCCCACAGGTTAAGGGCTCAGTCCCGTGAGACTGTTCCATCACATTCAGGTGCCAGTCATAAGTAGGAGGAGCCCAGGTTACCCACAACTTCTCTACAACTTGGCTACAAATCAGAGGTTCCTTCAACTCCTCCTCTGGTTCAACTGAGTGGCTCGCAGAACTCTGGGAAACATTTGTTTTCATTTGCAATTTATGAAAGATATGATAAAGGATACAGATGAACAGTCAGATGCAGAGACACAAAGGGCACAGTCTGGGAGGGTCCCAAGCACAGGAATGTCTATTCCTGTGGAGCTGGGTTTTATCCCCCTCCTGGTACCTGGATATGTTGACTTACCTGGAAGTTTCCTGAAACCCCTGCTATGAGGATTTTTTTTAAAAGATTTTATTTATTTATCAAAGAGAGAGAGGGGGAAAGAGCGAGCACAGGCAGACAGAATGGCAGGCAGAGGCAGAGGGAGAAGCAGGCTCCCTGCTGAGCAAGGAGCCCGATGTGGGACTCGATCCCAGGACGCTGGGATCATGACCTGAGCCGAAGGCAGCTGCTTAACCAACTGAGCCACCCAGGCGTCCCTGCTATGAGGATTTTTATGGAGGATTCCTTACATAGATGTGCTCTGCTTTTAGCCCCCTCCCCTCTCTGGGGGAATGTAGGGGTTGGGGTGGGGGTGCCGAAGATTCTAAATTCTAATCATGGTGTGGTCTTCCTGGTGATGTGTCCCCACTGAGGAGCCATCTCGGAGCCCACCCAGAGTTGTGTTATTAGAACAAAATATTAAACTCAAAATGGATGGAAGACCTCAATGTAAGATAGGAATTCTTGCCAGTTTTCTTAAGGTGATTCTTTCTCTCTGCTATCCCTCAAGATTCTATCCTTGCCTCCCTTCCTGACTGCACTGTCCTATTGGGCAATCTTGCCTATTGGGCAGGTGGAATGGACCAGTAGGGTCAAAATGCACAGCTTCTAGAAGGCAAAGGGATACTCCAGTCTGCTCTAAGGACTTTGGAGTCTTTGTGTTTTTGGTGCTGGTGAAAGGAAATGAGAGAGGAGAGCAGACAAGAGAGAATGCTAAGTCATTAGAGAGAACTGGTAGGATAAAATACAGGCATGATGAGTAGAATGAGTTTAAAAACATGATACCATTGGGTGATTTTTTTAATACTCAGTAAGAATATTTTTAACAAAGTGAACCATTTAGTTTTGAAATATTCATTCTTAGCATAATTTGAGTTTTAAGATAGGATTACATTACAGGATTGTCAACATTATTTGTCACCATGACTTTTTTTTTAATTTCGGATAGGAATTTTAATAAGATAGCATTTTATTTCAGTAGACATTTAAGTTAAAATTTAAATGTATATATGTTCTTTCCCACATATTATCCAAAGGCTACAAATTAGAGTGGAAGAATAAGGAGAATCAAGATACTTGTTTTAAAGTTCTTTTTACACTGTTTTGAAAATATTGTCTTCCTCATTTATTTCCATCATTTACCATGTTAGCAAAATCTACAAACTTGTACTTGGTAAGTACTGATTGGGCTGGGTATAGAGGATGTCCACAGGGAAGCTGCCATTCTCTTTCAAAGTGACCTTTGTTCATTTTTAAGCAAAATAGTCACTTTATTCTTATATTTAATGGTAACTTTATTGTAAGAGGTTTAAAGTTTCCTAATAAATGATTTTACCTATTTGTACAAACTATTTATTTGTACCTCAGGAAGACTGTGGCTCCTAAAATAATTCAACATGTGTCATGATTCTTCTTGGTATAATTATATTTAAAATTAAGTTTTAAAATTTTAATTTTTAATTAAAACTGTTTATTGAAGGCAGTGTTTATTTTCTCATGCAAAGATGTTGAAATAAACATTCTCGTTGAAGTCTTCTCTTAACGGTGTTGAGGTACAGTGACCCCAGGCCCCAGACCTTGCCCAGTGGTGAGGCAGACCATCCCAGGCCATGCAACTGCCCAGAGTAGCCCTTCCTTATATCCTGGATCTTTCATCCACTACGTGCTACTTACAGCTTCTTATGGAGGGGCCAATATTTGGGCAACTGTGCAACCTAAGTGCAGTAAGCTCCAGAAAGGAAGGAAACATGAGGGAATTTCTAGTTTCACTGCTCAGGGTTTTTTGGGTTTTTGTTTGTTTGTTTGTTTGTTTTCCCCTATGAAAAATGAAGGCTCACAGGACATAAGTATCCCTTTGATTGGTGCTGGGGTGGGGAAGCAAATTTTCTTCTCCCTATTATTGGAAAGCAGGCAAAATTAGTTAAAGTGAATAATCAGAAACAATTTGGGAGGGAAAGAGATCACAACAGGCATTAATCCATGTGGTGAATGTGGACTACTAATTCAGTTGTCTTTGGGTGTTTACTTACATACACACAAATGTGCATGCTTGGATCAGGGGAAAGCAGCAAAAACTTGATGCCTTTTGAAATATGTAGAAGTACTAACCTTTAGAGGTACCGGGCTGTGTATTTGTTAGCTATCTGTATATGGGTATTTTTTTCAGAACTTGATTCTGATTTGATAAATAGTCTATATTCACTGTGGAAAACATAGTATACTTTAATATATTGAATTAAAGTTCTTTATTGAGAACTTGTCTGCCTCATGCAAGTGCCTCCAGGTATATAAAAGGTGGGAGGTCGGGGTACCAGGTGGTGGGTAATATAGAGGGCATGGATTGCATGGAGCACTGGGTGTGGTACAAAAACAATGAATACTGTTATGCTGAAAATAATAAAAAAAAAAGAAAGTAAGAGAGCTGGACATACAGCAAGTAGTAGCTCAAGTCCAATACCATGTAACTTTTTGTATTGATTATGAAATTTAAAGGAGAAAGGGACTTTTTTTTATTATTCTATTTCTTTTCAGTGTTCCAGAATTCATTGTTTATGCACCACACCCAGTGCTTCATGCAATATGTGCCCTCCATAATACCCATCACCAGGCTCACCCAACCCCCTACCTGCCTCCCTTCTAAAGCCCTCAGTTTGCTTCTCAGAGTCCACAGTCTCTCATGGTTTGTCTCCCCCACCAATCTCCCTCAACTCACTTCTCCCCTCCATCTCCCAATGTCGTCTGTGTTATTCCTTATGCTCCAGAAGTAAGAAACCATATGATAATTGACTCTGCTTGACTTATTTCACTCAGCATAATCTCTTCCAGACCAGTTCATGTTGATACAAAAGTTGGGTATTCATTCTTTCTGATGGAGGCATAATAATCCATATTGTATATGGACCACATCTTTATCCATTCATCCATTGAAGGGCATCTTGGTTATTTCCACACTTTAGTGACTTTGGCCATTGCTGCTATGAACATTGGTGTACAGATGGCCCTTCTTTTCACTACATCTGTATCTTCTTGGTATATACCGAGTGCAGTTGCAGGGTCATAGGGCAGCTCCATTTTAATTTTTTTGAGGAATTTCCACACTGTTTCCCAATGTGGCTGCACCAAGAAAGGGACTTGTTATTAATTCTGTGGAGCTGGTCAAGTCAAAATTCAAAGATGAATTTTTTCAGACATAAAGTAGTTTATACTGATTCTATTCTTCAGATTCACCTACAAGGAAAAGGCTATAAAACTAAAGTCTCATGGATTTGATTAGGGTAGTATTGGATGTTAAAGTACCTGAAATGATGAAGAATGTCTGTACATTCTTCTATATTTGTTTCAGTCCTAAAATATTAAATTAGTTATAATGTATGTGAAAATATCCTTACTATTAGAATTGCTTATCCTTTCTCAAATTTTCTAGTGGCTTAGTACTTAGTACTTCCAAAGCTGTATGCCATAGCTATAATAAGCAAGCAGTAACAGGAGTCACCATCCCACCTTTGTCAGGTCACAAGGCAGAATCAGAAACAAGTCTACCAAAAAATGTCATCCCTAATAATTTCTGGTACTTTAATTTTAAAGTTTTAGTTGATATTCATCCAATCAAATATAGAGCTGAGGTATATGTTTGTGAGAAATTGAACTGTTTAGGGTGGTGGCTTACACTCACTCCGCTAATCATGTATTCTGTTTCCTTCCAGACATCCCCCATTTGAGACCAGCGCCAGTGTATGTACATTACTACAACTCAAGACAATGAAAACATTTATAGTATAAAAATTCCATACATGGCAATTCACATTGTTTTTATTAAATGGATTATAAATTTCTTTTTGGAAAAAAGTATCTAGCTATAATCCAAAACACTCAAAATCGAGTTGCTGTACTGCCCCAAATCATACAGGTATGTCATTCCTCTTTTTATTATATTTTACATAGGTAAAAATACACTAACACATACCAAAGTAATTGACTCATAGGGGTTTTGGTTCCTAAAGGATGCTGGTTCTAGGGATTATGTTTATGGGTGGGCTCTCTCTCTGTTGCTGAGGCGTCAGAGGGACTTCTGAGATAGCACTTGACATGCCCTGCTGACATTGCCATGACAAGGTGATCTTGGGGGCCAGGGAGATGTTCTGAAAACATGATGTTGTGTGCAGTCTCCTGGACCCTCTCATTTTCCTTCCTTTGCTCAAGAGCCAGTGACATCAGAGCATAAGACCAGGGGCCTGTGTTGCCTTCACCCATCCCCAGCACCAGGCAGGCCCTCAATAATCATGTAGGTGGGCTGTGGGAAGGACCTATTTGACTGCCAAGTGCCTCTTGGCATCTCAGAGGGAGCAGTGGAAGAGATCTCAGGATTTTGAGGTGCCATGATGGAATGCCTGGAAGAAAAGGCAGACTCTCTTTAGAAGGCTTTCAGTGAAGACCTCTTTCTGTGTGGGGCCCATGGTATACCTTCCCTCTCTTGTGGTCCTTGGTCATAGAGAAATGGGCTTTCCCAGCAGGTTGAGTTTCTTAGAGACTTTGTGCTGTGTAAGGAAGGACAACTTGGGGAGGTTTGAGAGGGGCTGCTTCATGGCAGGGGCCTGCTTTTATGCACAAAGCATGGTCCCCTTAGAGTAGCTTCGCTGATGCCCCAGAGTTCCCCAAAGTGTGACTAGGCCTGAGCTGCAAGAGTTCACACACCTGAGTGGCAGGTAGCATCTTGGTGGAGGAGCACCAAACTGAGGTCCAGAGCCCGTGTCCTCATTGATTAAGAACTGACTACAGAGCTAGACAAACTTATTGTCAAGAAGTCTGAGGGGGATACAGTTACAGTAAAGAGCAGCAAAATACTTACTAAGATTTTGAAAGGGAGCTTTGGGGTGCGTGGATGGCTCAGTTGGTTAAATGTCTGCCAGAGATCAAACCCTGTGGTGGGGGGTGGGGAGTCCCTGCTAAGTGAGGAGTCTGCTTCTCCCTCTCCCTTTCCCTCTGCCACTCTCCCTGTCTGTGCTCACTTTCTCTCTGTCTCTCTGTGTCAAATAAATTTTATAAATCTTTTAAAACATAAAAATACAAGAAAGATTTGAAACTTAAATTCACTAGTTGTAACATGTAATAGGAACCCTGTAAACAGTAATGATCACTGCTGAGAACAAAATTGATTTTTTTAAAGATTTTATTTATTTGGCAGAGAGAGATCCCAAGTAGGCAGAAAGGCAAGCAGAGAGAGAGGAGGAAGCAGGCTCCCCACCGAGCAGTGAGCCCAATGCAGGACTCGATCCCAGGACCCTGAGATCATGACCTGAGCTGAAGGCAGTGGCTTAACCCACTGAGCCACCCAGGTGCCCCACAAAATTGATTTTCCAAAGGAATATCCCAGAACACTGAGGAAAATTTCAAAGAGATGGAAATGAGAAACGAATAAGTAAGATCTGAGGTCAGGTCCAAATCTACCTTGCAAGTACCCTGAGGACAAAAGGAGAAAATAACAGAAGTTATAACTGAACTAATGCAGCATTTACTTGAACTGAAAAACAGTCATGCCTTCAGTTCATAAAGCCTTCAAGTCCCAGGGAGAATTAGCTGAACAGACTCAAACCAAAACAGACGTAAACCTATTTGACTTTCAGGGACTAAGAAAAAAATTGTCAGAGTTCCAAACAGAAACCACCAGTTCCTTCTAGAAAATGAGACAGAGTATCATTGAATATTGACTTTAAGCTCTATCCCTCAGAGCTGAAAGAACTCTCTTTCTTAGAACTCTTGCTTCCTATCACATATGTAAGCAGATGTCAGATTGATTAACCTTGTAAATTGGTTTAAGTTCTAACTCTACAAACAAAATGATAAAGAATTTGGAGACAATCTAGGGGCATGTAAAAATTTGGGAAGTGGTAGACTACCTTAGGTAGAGATAAGACCCACAGGCCATAGAAGAAATGACATGCCACTTTATTTTAAAAATTTGAAAAAGATTTGTATATCAAAAAAGAGTAAAGCTGCATGTGGGCAACAGGCTGTGAAAAGCATCTGTAACATCAGCTGTTCAAGGAGTTCATGTCTCTGACGTGCCTACAAATTGAGAAGAAGACAAACAGTCCGATTGAAAAACAGACAAAATGAGAGGAAGGAGAAGTTCATGGAAAAGGAAACAGAAATGACCCTGGATTTCATAGTGAGCCAGGGAACACCATTAGTTCTGGACCATGTTGAGACACCTTTATTCACTCACCCTGTAGACAAAAACTAAAAATCATCAGGTAGACAAAAATTTGCATGAAATCATATATAAGAAACTCAGCCCCACTCTTTGATAAATTTTACAGTCTATTTTGTGTGATTGTTAAGTCAATTCAAAACAATCTGTTTAGAGACTCTGACTGTTCCCTACTTGGTTACAAATTTTCAGGGAACCATCACTGTATTTATTGAGAATAATTTCCTCATTCTTGAAAAATACATTTGAGTGATGAAAAATAGCAAGAATAATGGAATAGCCACAAATTCAAGGTTCTAGTTTTCCCCCCGCCCTTAGTGGGAAAGGAAACTTTTCACACATGTGAGTCATCTAATTTTATTATCTGGATTTCTTAGTTTCCGTAAAGTCTGACCTCCTGAATCAGTTTGGATGGTTGTCTCATCCTAACTCAAACTGTCTTAAAGATTAAAAAAAAAAAAAAAAAAACCTTCAATCTCATGAAGAAGCAGCTCATGGCAGTGCTTGCGGAGAATGTGTTTTATTCACACTGTCTCCATGATTTTCTCCATTTTTCCCTACTGTGCCATTTCCCTCTGGCCAGTTTGTCTTCCACCCCCTGCTGACTGTGTGATGGCTGCCCGCAGTGGGGGCACTGCTTTTCTTGTTCACATTCAGAGACAACCCAGATATTTCTGTAAAGCCCTTCCCGTTTGTGTGTGTGGGACAACCTAGGTTACTGTCTCTCATAGAACAGTAACAAGGCACTGACTGTCGTGCAGCTGGCTGTGTGAATGGCCCAGGAGGAACATGACTGGCTTCCATGACAGACCCCTTCCCTGTAGTGTGGATGGGGCCAGCTTCCTGTGAGTCACCTGGGCTGCAGTGGAGGAGGCACACAGTGCACTGGGGTTCAGGGAGGTGGATGGAGGAAGGATGCTGGCAGTCAACTCTCCAGATCCAGTACTACCACACCCTGAAGATAGTCCTACCTAGAAATGGTCCCTGCCATTGTACAGACTCAATATGTCTCAGTGAGTTCTAGTAGTTTTTAGTGCCACTGTAGCAAATGACAAATTCTCAGTGGCTTGAAACAACACAAATTGATTATCTTGCAGTTCTGGAGGTCAGAAGTTCAAAAATCAGTCTCCGTGTGGTAAAATCGGGGTGTTAGCAGCCTGTGTTCCTTCTGGAGGCTCTAGAGGAGAATCCACTTTCTTGCCTTGTCCTGCTTCTAAAGCTGCCTGCATTCCCTGACTTGTGGCCCTTCATTGCACCACCTTTTATCCCTCTGTTTCCAACTTCACATTGCCTTCTGATTCTGATCCTCCTGTCTCCTTATGGATCCTCATGATTACATTGGGACCACCGAGGTAATCCAGGATAATCTCTCCCCCCTCACACCTTAATTTAATCATGCTTGCTAAATCCCATTTGCCAGGTAAGGTAAAGTACTCAGAGCTTCTTGGGCTCAGGATATGGTCATCTTTGGGGCAGTCGCTATTCAGCTGGTCAGTTGCCTCCTGTGCTCCCTTTTATGCCTCACACCTCATCTCACATGTGTCTGCTGTGTTCCTCTCTTCATCTGCATTGCAAATGAGAAATGCAGCAATTTAAACCATTGAATATTAGATTTTGGAGATAGTTGCAGGAATAAAAGCACATATAATTTTATTTGTGTCCTAAAAGTTTTTGTTTGGAATTTTAAATTTTATCTAATTGTCCCTAGGTAAATTAAATATGATTCAATCAGTTGATCTGAAAAATCTTTTCAAAGAGTATACCGCTGTTGTAAAGGCCCTTCAAAACAGTATTTTGAGTGCTGTTTCCAAATGAAGTTTACACTTTCACCCTTATCACTGTATTAAAGGTCATGTTGCAGGGTTTTGTGTGTGTCTGCTTTTTTCCAAAGTGAACTTGCTTCTCTATCTAAAACTAATACCTCTAACAGTATTTTTCACCAGGGAGGAGAGGAATTAGTGTATCTTCTAGACTAAGTTTTCTTTCCACGTGAAGAATCTGTTAGGACTAATATTCATGGGAGAAGGAAAAGACAGTAGCTCTTACACCCCATATACTATGTTGACAACAACAGTATAAGCCTGACCAAAGCTGTACATCTTGGTGCATCATTTCAGCTGAAACGTGTTCAGTGAAGTATGATTTATTCCTTAGTAATTCATTTTTGTGTGAGATAAAAGTACATCAACAGAAATTAGGGAAAGCAGAGTGGTAATTTTAAAATTTCATCATTGACTGTTTTTTTTTTTTACCAGTTCTATAAGCACATTAATTGATATTAAAACCCATAAAAGCTCATTTGGGAATGAAAAAGAAAGTTTGAGGTGGTATTGATTTTTTAATGATATTTGTATTTATTTGTATGATTACGCTTAGTTACACTTTGATTGAGTCCGAATGTGCCCTTCAACAATAATCCATGGGCTCTGGGTTTCCTGAAGTTGTATGTCATGGGGTGAACAGTTAGAAAAAGTGAATCCCACCAATTGACAACCCTATGGGGGTTTATATATTACACAAACACATTTGTTTGTTGACTGCCACTCCAGTACTTTCTGTGTCCTCGAGCTCCACCCACGTGGTGCAGGCTGCCCCCATCTGTGCTGGAGAATCATGACGGGGCATTCAGTGGCCTTAGGCATCCCCAGAGAGCTGCAGTTGCATCCTCTCATTTCCCACCTAGTTTGTGGGCATCCCCCTTTAGCTTGACCCTGACAGTGGACAGGTCTCAGTATGAGCTGTCTGTGGGAAGAAACAAGATGTTGGGGGGGCAGCGGTAGTTGTTGATGGGAAGTTTTAAGTGTCAGGTTGTATCTTGCAATTTTCTGAACCCTGGCAGTGCAGGCCTGGGCCAACCTGGTATGTCTGTTTCACCAACCAAATCTTCCTCATGTGCCCAAGAAGTGAAACCATATTTGTATTTGCCACCAGAATCAACTAATACTAAATAATAGTTGAGAATTCCAGCTTGATTATAGTGAGTGGAAAATGGACCTCTCTGGTTAATTCTTACATATGATTTTACTGTTCATCTTCATAAAAGGGATAAGAAATGAGGAAACGTGGATTATCAGTTTGTTTTCACTCTCATCACTCACTGCAGTTATAATTTTCAAAATACCAAGATGTTTTTCAAAAGTAGTTGTTTTTTTGTTTTTTGTTTTTTTGTTTTGTTTTGTTTTGTTTTGTTTTTGTGGAGGGAGTAGGGACTAAGACTAAGGAAAGCATTGTTCTATCAAGAGAAGTCGTTTTCAATTTATGGTATGATGGCAAATCCATCTCGTATGTCCTATTTGGATAACAGAGCTCACTCTTAATTTTTTTAAACTTCCTTTGATTTTTTAATTGAATTATAGCTGACCCACAATGTTGCATTCGTTTCAGATATAAAACAACAAGATTTGACAAGTCTGTATGTTATGCTGTGCTCGCCGTACTGTACCACCAACCATATTCCCTATGCTGTGCCTTTCGTCCTGCAACTTATTAATTTTGTAACTGGAAGCCTGTTATCTCCCACTGTATTTCACGCATTTTGCCTGTCCACCCGCTGCCTCCTCTTTGGAAACGATCAATTTGTTCTCTGTAGTTATGGGTCTTTTTCTGTTTTTCTGTGTGTTCAGAGAACTTTTTAAGATAACTTGGTGCCTTTAAACATATTCCTTGATTTCCATTAGTTTGGATACGTATTTGCCATGTTACCCAATTAGTTATGTAATGACTTCAAAATTTGGGGGCTTAAAACAACCCTTTTGTCATATTACATATGTTTTGGGGGTCAGAAATTGGGGCAGGATCTCATGGGGCAATTTTTATGCTTAATACGGCATTAACTGAGGTCAGTGGGTGGTGGCCTTCAGCAGGCGGCTGCTTGGTCTAGAGGATTCAGGATGACTTTATGCACATGCCTGTCACTTTGATGGGTACAGTTGTGAGACGAGGCTCAGATGGCCCTCCACTTCCGTGCAGTCTTTGTAACAAGGTTGTTGGACTTATTTCCTGTCCACTCAGAGCTCCAATAGCAAATGTTCCAAGAGAGGGGTTCCTTTTGGACTTGGGCCTGAAACTGACACGTTTATTTCACTGTTTAACACAGTCACATAGCCCATGTGAATCAAAGGGAATGGGGAGTCATAGGATTTGTGATCATTTTTTAACGTGCTACATATGTTCATATGTGCATTTTTTCCCATTTCTCTGACCTGTGGGAAAATGGAAGTTATTGATCAAAGAGTCACAGGTTATCAAGCGGTATGAGAGACTTCAGACTTAATCCAACCTCCATACTTTATAGATTAAAGAATATATATGTAGGTGCACATGTACATCTCCATATCAGTTATTATATATACACTTGTATATCACTAAAAATGGTATCTGTGGATTAGCCAATTCTTCTATCTTCATAGGAATGAAAAGGACTCGTCATTCCCCGGCAAATCTGAAGAAAGAAGCCAGAGCAAGAGTAAGGGAGAAAGAGAGTGAGAGGAGCATCTGATGGGATAGGATTTCTTACAAAAGGACTCCTGAAGTGACCAGAGAAAACAGACCAACAGAAAAGGGCAGACTTTGACCAAGCGGTGCTCAACGACGTGAATATCCACATGGAACAGAAGAGGTTTTAACGCTATTCCCTACTGATGTAGCCTACATACTGAAGAGGACATCAGAAGTTTTCTGGAAGATACCATAGAAAACCATTTTGAGGACCTGGGGGCGGTGGCAGAGATGAGTGGAACAGAACACCAAAAACAGGAAGCCCAAGAAAGCTTGGGTGCCGCTTCCAGATGGCGACGAGAGAAGAATTAGGCACGAACCAGTCAGCTGGAAAAGACTGGGAGCAGGGGACAACAGTCGAAAAGGACGTCTGCCAAGAGCAACTCGACAGTCTCACTTTTATTGGATAGAAAACAATAGCCAAAGAAGGATTGAGGAAGGTCAAATGTTAATCCCATCTTGCTGACAAGCAAGAAGGAGGATAAAGTTTATAGTTAAACAAGCACATTGAAAGAACTCTTCTAACTAGCAACAGGCACTTCTGGGAAGAGAAAGGCTCTATGGCGGATAAGGGAGGCAGGCGGTTTTCATTCCACCCTGAGCTAACCTGTCGTTCCCGGGTGCTCTGCTTTCCTGAAGCAGGCGGCATTCCGCCCTGGGCTGGCCGGGCTTCCAGCCAGCGCAGCTTCTGTGAGGGGGCTGCATTCCGCCATGAGCAAGCGAGGTATCCCCCGCTGCCCAGCTTCTGTGAAGGGGCGGTGTTCCGCCCTGAGCAAGCTGGGCATCCCCAACTATAAGTGCTACCATTTTACTTAAAACTGTGAAATTGGGTCAGATTTAAATTTCAATTTATGTTAAAACATTCTGTAAACTGTGTTAAACTTTGACATTTGTTCCCTCTGTTCAGTGAATAACACTATATCATATTCTGAAAAATACGCTAATTTTCATTTTGAAAAATATCCCTTTTTCCTCTTATGGTAATTATTAATATGAATTAATAGTAGAATTTGATATGGTTCCATATGCCCATAAATACTTTATTGTATATTATCAAATTTAATAATGAATATAATGTACTTCTTTGGACAATTTTTAAAGACCAGTCTACTCTTAAAACAAAAAAATGGAGACGCACTTCTTTAGTTCACACAAATTTCATTTTATTATATATAACCTCAGATAAATTTCAACAAATCATAATTTATTAAAATTATGTCTACTTAAAAATCTCATAGAAGAGTAAAACCATCAAAAATAATAATAAACACACACAACACACACACATCACCCATGTATTGGCAAATGACAATTGCTGTAACAATACATTAGGCATTCCACTGTTAAGGGCTATCAAAATTTCCATCAGTGGTAAAAAGATTTGTATCCAAATTTTAGTAGAATTTGATTTTCCAGAATCCAAGAAAAAGTCTCCTAGGGTTTATTTAAAGATAAATATTTGAACAAATACTTCTTAAATTTAGGAAATTCAGAACATACGATTAAAGAATATTTGCAGTGCAGACTATATTCAATCCTTCCTTCAAAATATGCCTTTGAGTACATAATTCTGTTTTCTCTATCTAAATTGAGCTGTCCTCCAAGGAAGTTTTCTAAAATGTGTGTCTCTGTGTGATAAATGTTCTAAGACCTAACATGCTTCATTGTATTTTTACTGTGCTCTCAAATTTAATCAATAATTTGGCTTGATGTATAATATCTAGTTTCAAATATCTTTTCCATCTATACAAACCCCCAGCTGTCTCCTTTATATGCTATTACTATTGAGAATTCTGCTGTCAGTATTATTCTTGTACATTTTAGGTGATCTGTTCTTCTCTTGGGCATCATTTATGCTCTTCTATGTTTTTGATATTCTTAAAACTCACCATAATGTATATGAGTGGTTTTGTGTGTGTTTTGTTTTGTTTCTGATTTCTCATGTTTGGCATCATTTTAAGTCTGGTAATTTTTATCTTTCTTTAATTCTCCAAAATTTATCTCAGTACTTATTTAAATATTTTCTTTATTTTTTTTTCTTTTCTGCTGCATTTGGGCAGAAGTCATTAATTTGTTTGTTTGTTTTTCCCAACTCATTTATTCATTTTACAGCTATATTCATCTTAGTCTCCATTTATTGTATTCTTTATTTCAACAATTTTCACTTAATTTATATTCACAGTATAGTATCTTTTCTTTGTATATGTATATCATTATTTTATCATATACTTTTAAGCTATTTTTAAAAATATTTTACTTATTTATTTGACAGTGAGAGATCACAAGTAGGCAGAGAGGCGAGCAGAGAGAGAGGAAGGGAAGCAGGCTACCTGCTGAGCAGAAAGCCTGATGTGGGGCTTGATTCCAGGACCCTGAGATCAGGACCTGAACCGAAGGCAGCAGCTTAACCCACTGAGCCACCCAGGCGCCCCTTTCAAGCTATTTTTTAAAAGTACAGTCATTCCATTTTTTTAAAGATTTTCTTTATTTATTTATTTGACAGAGAGAGATCACAAGGAGGGCAGGCAGAGAGAGAGAGAGAGGGAAGCTGACTCCCT
The DNA here is from genome assembly GCF_964662115.1 of Mustela nivalis. Classification (NCBI taxonomy): domain Eukaryota; kingdom Metazoa; phylum Chordata; class Mammalia; order Carnivora; family Mustelidae; genus Mustela; species Mustela nivalis. The sequence continues at coordinate 1,286,406 of NW_028136428.1, read as the reverse complement.
GCTGAGCAGAGAGCCTGATGCAGGACTTGATCCCAGGACCCTGAGATCATGACCTGAGCTGAAGGCAGTGGCTTAATCCACTGCACCACCTAGGCGCCCCTAAGCTATTTTTTTAATTCCTGTTCCAATAACACTTGGATTGCCATATAAAGTTAACCACATCATCTTTTTTAGGTAAGTAATTGTACTTTTTATATGCATAGTTATTTTGGTCCATGAGTTCAGCTCCTCTTCGGATCATCAAATCTCTGTAAAGTCTGGGTATGCTAGGATTTTCTAAGCAACAATAAAATACATTGAAACCTGGTAGCTTAATTATAATAATGTTTTCTTTCTCAATCATTCACAATAGTATTACATTCTGAGTAGCTTCCTTCTATTTTGCAGCTATAGTGTTTGGAAAAACTTGAATTGTGATATTACTGTGATAATGTGAATTAGTCAGGGTTTTTCAGAGAATCGGGAAGAGAAAAAAAGGAAGATATTCTCCAGGGCCAACTCTAGAAGTGACTATTAAAACAGCTGTCCAAATTCAATTGAACAAAACTCAGAAATGCCATCTCCAGTGAAATACAAAGAAGATTATATATAGTTCTGGGCACACACATCTCATTTGACCCAATGATGTACATCAATGAAAGACTGAAGGCCAATCACCACTCCATGGGAGAATTTAAAAATAAATTTACTAATGAGGCCAAGAATTCAGAATCACAAATACTTCAAAACTAATAATAACTGCCTTCACTTGATGTTATTCTATAAGATAAATCCTACGATCAAGTTTCAATTTTAAATTCTTACAATTTTAAATTCTTAAATCCTTATGAAGAAACATCATTTGGAGGGAGCAGTTTTCATAATTTATCATCCATCAGCCTTTTTTTAAAAGATTTTATTTATTTATTGGACACAGAGAGAGATAAAGAGAGGGAGAGATCACAAGTAAGCAGAGATGCAGGCAAGCAGGGAGGGAAGCAGGCTTCCTTTTGAGCAGAGCCCGATGTGGGGCTGGATCCCAGGACCCAGAGACCATGACTTGAGATGAAGGCAGAGGCTTAACCCACCACCCACGTGATGAGAGAGCCACTCAGGTGCACCTCATCCATCAGTCTTAATTGATTGGAGGAAAACGTGTGGAGGAATAATGCCTTAGGGAGCTAATCTCTCTAAAGAATTTTCAAGTCTTTACCCCTTCAAGGTTTTTGTACAGTTCTGATAGCCTCTAAACATCCAGCTGATTTCTACAGTGACAGGCCTGTTAAAACCTGTCTTCAAACCAGGAATAGAGCTTGAAACATACCAGTCAAGAGCAACTTTGAGTCTTTTAAGGAATTTATCATCATTTCTTTGTTTTTGGTTAATATCTGAAATAGTTCCATATTACACTTGCATAATTTCTCCAGAGCTGACTTTGAAGGAGGCATTCAGTTCCAGCTAGTTCCATATTTTGGCAAGAACTATAATTCTATATATATATATTAAAAAAAAAACATATTTTAGGGCGCCTGGGTGGCTCAGTGGGTTAAAATCTCTGCCTTCGGCTCAGGTCATGATTCCAGGTTTCTGGGATTGAGTCCAACAGTGGGCTCTCTTCTCAGCAGGGAGCCTGCTTCCATTCCTCTCTCTCTGGCTGCCTCTCTGCCTTCCTGGGATCTCTGTCAAGTAAATAAATAAAAATTTTTAAAAAACATATTTTATATCAGTTATTCATGTTTATTAACTAAGATATCACAATACAAATAATACAAAAAGTTGCTCTTTATTAATACCTTCAACCAAGATCAAAAAATATGTCATATTTTCTCCAAAAATTTTATATCATCTGATAGGTCAGATATATATAAAATTACATTTAAAGTTTTAAAAATATCATCAAATATTTTCATTTAAATGCAAATTTGAAAAAAAACCTACTTTCCCAAACACGACTTTTTATCCTATTTTTTTTTTGAATTTTGTCGACAACTGATAAAATGTTTAGCGAGACTATAAATGTTAGATCGAAAAAAATGATTAATACATGTAGGTTCAAATTATTATGTTCCATTAAAAATGATTTAGTCTTTGATGAACATCTGTTTGGTAATATGTTGTATCCAGATATAGTAAATTAATGATATATATATAAAATTATAGGGAAATGACACCTTCCGTTCCATTATGAGTAGAGCTTTTAAAATGCTATTTGTCACAACCTGTCATCTTGTCATTATGTAGCATTATGTAACATTTAAAAAATGTATACTCTTCACTTCAAAGTCTTTTAAAAATCTAAAATATGACTTTCTATGGTTTGTGTTTCCATATTCCTTTATTGCCAGTTTGAACAAATCCACATGCTTGGATTCAAAAGTAATAAATTCCTCTTATTTGGAAAAATGATGTTTATTTTTGTTCTCTCACCCTTCGCAGGTGGTTTCATTTTAGCATACTTCAGAGTTATAATTTCATGCTTATTAAAAACATTTATTATGATCTACATAGATGAATGAAACTTTTATTTTATTAAATTATTTGACAAAAAAATCTGTTATTTTTAAAAATGTATTTCCTTTGAAGGGTTAATTTAGAACGTTCAGAGAGGATCTAGGAGTGCGGTATTATGCAGTTTTTAAGTAGGTATGAAATGGTTATTTATATGATTGTTTCTTTAAGGCTTATGTATATTGTCCATTATATGCTATAAAATATTTTGAAAGTAAATTTAAGGTATGTTTTACATAGTTTATATTTTGGAAAAAAAATTATTGAAATGACTTATGAAATTCAGTATACTCTCAACATTAATTTATTCTGAAATTTACCAATTGTCTATTGAACCTATTATATGGCAGATATTACTTCAGACTACACTGGTAAATGAAATACTTGGCTTTGTAGAACTTTTATTTTCATGGGTGAGACAATTAAAAGCTATAAACCTTAATAAAAATTGCATAGTGCATTCAAAATTGATGAGTATAATGGGGAAAAAGAAAAATTCGATCAGGGTGAGAAAAATCAAGGTTGCTAGGCAGGGGATGGGGAGTTAAAATTTTTAATAGGAAGATCAGAGTAGTTACAATGAAGCTGACAATTGAACAAAGGTATGGAAAGGTGATGAATTTGCCCAGAACTATCAGCAATAAGGTCACTCCAGACAAAGGAATTGGCTATCTTGAAGGCCATAAGGTTGGATCATGCCTGGCATATCTGAGGAATAGCAAGGAGGCCACTGTGAGTGACTGAAGAGTAGCAGGGAAAGAGGTCACAGAGGTTAAATGAGTGGCTAGATCATGTAAAAGCTTAGAAGTCATTGTAAAACTCTGGCTTTTATATTTGGAAACTTACTGTGTGATAGAATTTCTGCTAATAGCTGAGAGTTCAAATGTCCATAAAATTTCAAGGATTCTTATTCTAGTAAGACAGAATAAAGAAAAAGAGTTCATATTTTCACATGGTGTAACAAATGCTCAGAGATCCAAGTGTAGGAAGCTATGGGAGCACAGAAGAAGGCACTAAAATCTCACCAATATATTTGGTGACTGTGACTATATATAAATTTGTATTTTCTAGATTTTTTTATAGTCATGGAATCACACAGTATATACTATTCATTGCCTGGCTTTTCTTTTCTCAGCATCATTATTTTGAGAATCTCCAACTGTTAATAGTTCATTTTGATGTTGAATAGTAATCTCTTTAATGAATAGATCATAATTTGTCTTTGCTCTATTGATGGACATTGATGAACATTTCCATTGTTTTCAATTCTTAAAAATAAAGCTGCTATGAAATTCATATACAAGTCCTTGTATGAACATAGGGTTTGTTTCTCTTGGTTAAATGCCTAGAAGTAAAATGGCTATTTGTGTAACTGCAACATATTTTGCATTTAAAAAAATGTTCAGACTATTTCCCAAAGTGGTTGTATCATGATATATGCCAACAACAGTTTAGATTTTTTGTTGCTTCTCAATCTAGCTCAGACGAAGTACAATTAGCCTTTATAATTTTAGCCATTCTAATAGATATGTAAGCATGTCTCATTATGATTTTAATTTGTATTTCTTTAATGCCTAAATGTTGAGAAATTTGTCATGTGCTTATAAGCCATCCATATCCTTTTGGTGACATGTCACTTCCATTATTTCCTTCACATGTAAAATTGGATACTCTGTTTGGTTATTACTAAGGTTTTTTATTTTTATTCATTTTTTAATAATCAGAGTAGATGTCCATTATCAGATATATAATTTGCAAATCCCTTCTCCATCTTTACGGTTTCTCAATGGAGCTTTGATAGCTGTGTCTTTCAAGAAATATGCTACTTCTTTCCTGGTACACGGAGGTATGACTAGAACATTATCAATGTTGACCTTTGCAAAGAAAATCATGGCTTAAGATATATGTAGTCCAGGCCTCTTCCTGAAGAGTTAGCTCTGATCAGAACGTCACTTTTCTCGAAGACTTTGCAAAGTTAAGGGAAAACCAGGTAGACAGAGCCCTAATCCCTTAACCTTGTGTTTCAGAACTCTAGGAGATGAGGACAAAGGCAGTAGCATATATCCATGCCCTCACCTTTTTCCTCAAAAAGGGACTTTCTGTCCGTTAGTCATCACTGACCCGTTGGGAAAAGACACTGACAATGGACTTGCTCACCCACAGGATGACAAACCCCATGGAGAGCTGTTGGTACCCAAGATGCCTCACTGTTTCTTGAGATCTAGAAATTGTAGTGGAAATAGGACACCTTGCTGTCTCTGGAGAATTGTTGGCCTAAAGGAAGGTATAATGAACATCATTTTTTCCTATTTATCTAGAAAGGGGAAATGGGACATTAACCCACAAGACAACCTGAGTTCCTGATCAGGCTCAGAGGACTCTTGTTCTATCCTTCCCGGGGCTTCCTACCTAAAGCCATAGGATACCAAGGTCATGGGAGAGGGACAGCTGCTTCAGTGAAGCCAGCATCTGTGATGTCACAACGCTTTGAGGTCATAGCAACCAATCCTCATAAACCCATGCCTGATCACTACACTTGGTTGGAGTATTCATGGGTGTGCCAATAGGACCCCTAGCCATCCCAAACCGCTGGAGCCGCCTGGGTCTCTCACAAAGGCAATTTGTGAAGCGAGTCGGTATCACCATCTCCATGGCCCGATTCATAGTGTTTGGTCCTGACTGTCAGCACCAGCCCTCTGGATTTCGGAGAAAGGCAAGAATCCACCATTCCATCTTAGCCAGGAAAGGTCAAGTAACAATCAGGCCTCAAGCAAACTTCAGGGGAGGGAATCTGAGCCCTGCACAGGGGTTAGGCCCTCCCACCCATTCACCAATCTTCTGAACAGGAGAAGGGCCACCCAAGGAAAGCTCAAAGGGAACACCCCCAATCATGACATAGACATGTCTGGAGTCTTCCACAGTGCAGACACAAGTGTTAGGGTTTTTAATCAAAGGAGCAAGACTGATACAAAGCGAAGGTCAAGCAAAGCTTAATTTCATTCCAAACATCAAGAATCATACTGACTGGTCAGGGCCTTCTCTTCCAAATTCGACCCCCTCCAGCATCACAGACTAACATGTATAGATGTAGTTTAGCTGGGCTATACACAGGTGGCCTTGAGATTGCAATACACAGAGAAAACTGCACAGTGGTGCTAGGTCTGCCAGACATAGAAAAAAACTGCTAGTAACACACGGATGGACAATTGAATCTCAATTTACCTAGTAGATATAAGCTCCCCACTGACTGGATATCTTCATCTGCCCTGACCTGCCCTTATATCTAGGCTTTGAGAGTAAATACCTTTGGAAGGGGCAGTATCAATCTAAATTTACTGCATGAGGTCAATCTATGTATACTGCATAAACACAAAATGATTCCCTCTGGCCACCCAGGCTCTTACATTCCTCCCTATTCTTTGGAGATTAGTCCAATCCTTGACTTTTCATCCAGTTCTACATTCTCTGGTTATAAAGGGTTTATTGAGCATGTAATTCTAACATTTTTATCGCTCTCATTTTCTTTTGTACATGACACTAGTGTACAGTCGGCTGTATATTTACACTAGTGTAAATGACACTAGTGCACAGTCGGCTGATGACTTACCCATTTACCGCTTCATAGAACCCTTTCCATTTTTTTTTCTAATTTCCTTTATCTAATTAACTACCTATACTTTACATAAACAGGTAAAAATAGGAGCAACAACAAACTCATAGTCTTTTCAGTCTTAGATTTAGTCCACAGTGAACGGGATCTTTGGCTGTGGCTTCCACCTTTTGGGGTCATCTTCATCCTTGGCTCGTTTGATGTGACATGCGTGAATCCAGGCCCTGATGCATTCTACTTTTACTGCTGTGGTGTGGTCAGGGTAACAGTAAAAGGTCCCATCCAGCGAGGCTCCAAGCTCCCCACTTGATAATGTCATATCCAAACCAAGTGATTGGGTTGGAAAGGAAGTGGTTCCACCTCCTTCTCCATACCAGTGTGGGCAGTCTGGATCCCTGCATTTTTTTTTTAATACAGACTGTAATGCCTGCAGTGACTGGAGTACAGACTGATCAGTCATTTCTGCTAGGGCAACCTTTTGTAGCTGAAAACAGAGCGGAAGCAGGGGTTCTCCCAAACATTTTAAATGGGGTCACCCTGTTTAAATAGTGTGTACATCTTGCCCTGAGTAGGGTGAAAGGAAGCAGATCCACCCATCCACTGCCCGTCTCCAGGGTTAGTTTTGTCAAGGTCTCTTTAAGAGTCCGGTTCATTCTCTCTACATGCCTAGAACTCTAGGTCTGATAGGCAAAATGTAGTTTCCAATTTGTGCCCAGGGCCTTGGCCAATTCCTGTGAGACTGAACTCAAATGCAAGGCCATTGTCTGACTCAACCGTGAGAGGCAGCCCAGACCTAGGAATTATTTTTCTTGTAGCTTTCTGGCTATCACTCCTGCCGTCTCATGTTTCTCGGAAAAAGCCTCAACCTGGCCTGAAATGGTATCTACAAAAACTAACATATACTTGTCCCCATATTTTCTGGGTTTTATTTCTGTAATATCTATTTTCCAATAAATTCCTGGTACCCTACCTCTTTCTCTTTTCCCTCTTCCAATTCTAGTTCCTCCCACATTAACTGCCTGGCACTGAGCACATCTATCAACTATATCCTGAACTATACATTGTAATTTAGAAGCCTGGAAGTTCCTTGAGTTTGAGTGACCCCAGGTGAGTACCCTGATGTATCTGGTCTACTAATTTCTTACCTAGTCTTCGAAGAAGAATTAAATTTCCTCTTTTAGTCTTAGCCCAGTCTCCTTTATAATATAATTTAGCCATTTTTGTAAATACTTTAAATCTTCCTCTGAATACTCCAGTTTATCTGGTAGGAATAGATCCAGGTGTGTAACCAGCTCTTGCATTGTTTCTCAGGCTGCTTGCTTTAAATCTCGATCTGATAATTGGTTTCCTTTTGAAATCAGATCAGTCCCCTTTTGGTGTCGCAAGACATGCATAACAGCCACCTCTTTTGGGTCCCAATATTTCTCTTCTGTTTTAATTCCTTTTCCTTCTGCTGTTAATAGGCTCCTTACTTTGTAAGTAGCTCCATGTATATGGAGAGTAGCAAAGACATACCTGTTGTCCGTATTGATGTTGGTGGTTTTACCTTTAGCCATCTGCAGTGCCTTAGTGATTTCAATCAGTTCTGCTTGTTGTGCCGAAGTTCCATGTGGCAGGGTGCTGCCCAGAATTCCTGCTCAGGATAAACTACCACAGCCCTCACATACCTCACATACCTCTTTCCATGAACAGAGTCATGTCTGCATCTGGGAAGAGCATGTCTCTGAGATCCAGTCTTATTCCTGTGACTTGGTTTAGGACCTCCGCACAGTTGTGTGGATGTTCAGCCAGCTCCTCTGGGAGCAGTGTGGCTGGATTTAGCACCACTTTTGGCTGTGAGATCACTCTTGGTTTGTTGAGGAGGAGGGCCTGATACCCTGTCACTCGGGTGTTCACCATCCATCAGTCAGTTGGAGTCTACAAAGGTCCGCGATAGCGTGTGTGGTGGTCAAGATGAGATTTTGACCTAATGGTCTAGCATTATATCTCATTTGGTTAAGACCTACATGTCCAACGAATTTAATTCCATTTGTCATTCAAGCAACCCTTCACAGTTTCAGGTTACCAAAGACTTTGGAAGCCACTTTAACAATTACCCATTAAAACCTTGAGACAGACAAATAACTATCTCCACTTCAGATGCCATGCTCTCCCGCCAACAAGGGGGAGGGGCTAGGCAGTCCACATCAGGCCAGAGAAGGCAAAGAATTCCCCAAAACAAAGGGGGTTTCGGCAGCTGCTGGGGAATATTTTTTAAAGTCTTTGGCTCAAGGTCGGTTTATCCCACAGTGCCAGTTCTGCTTACCAAAAGTGGTCCAATAGGCACTCATATTCCATGCTCAGCTCCAATGAGCCTCAGCATGGGCACCTTAACTCACTCTTAGACTAACCCCAGTTGGCTACAGTCATAGCCCTTAACACACGAAATGAGTGAATGAGAAGCCTCACATCTATTATGAAGAACAGAGAGATGAAAGTCAGAGTCCCTTTACTCTCTGCTTGCCCCATTCCTTCAATCATAACAAACAATACAACAGACAACAAAAGGACCAGGCAAAGACAACCATAGGCCCAACGATTCTTACCCATAACCTGCCACTGGTGGGGGCTTTCTTTATCCCCTGATCGCCTAGGAGGACTCGAACCCCCAAACCGCCCAGGGGGACTTGAACCCCCTGAATGTCTAGGGGTACTCGAACCCCCCTGACTATCCAGGGGGACTCGAACCCCCTGGAGTTCACCTAGGGGTATTTGAACCCCCTCTAACCGCAAAGGGGAACTCGAGCCCCCTGACCATCTAGGGGGACTCGAACCCCCTGACCACCCAGGGGGACTTGAATCCCCATACGATCTACCAGCAGAGGATGGGGCATCTCCGCATCCACACCAGCTCTGGGGAGCATGGCTGCTGCCAACTTCTACCAGTGGGCCATAGCCTGCAGCTCCATGCAGGATCCCATGATCTTACCTCCAGAGGCTTTTCCAAAAATTCCAATGCTGTTTCAGTTCTCATCATTTGAATTCGGGTGGCCCTCCAAAGATAGGGTCCTTATTCAAAGGAGCGAGACTGATACAAAGTGAAGTTCAAGCAAACGTTAATTTTGCATAAAGCATCGAGAATCATATTGACCGGTCAGGGCCTTCTCTTGCAAAGAGGCGACCACTCCCAGCCTCACAGACTAACATTTATAGCGGTAGTTTAGCCAGGCTATACAGAGTTGGCCAATGAGATAACAATACAGAAAAAACTGCACAGTCGTGCTAAGTCTGCTACACCACAAAAACAAAAATGCTAGGTAACACATGGGTGGACAATTGGATCTCAATTTACCCTAGTAGATATATGCGTGCTCCTCTAATGGGATGTCTTCTCCTGGCCTGATTCACCCTTGTATCTAGGCTTTGAGAGTAAGCTCCTCTGGGAGGAGTAGGGTCAATTTAGTTTACTGCATGGGTTCAATATAAGTTTACTGCTGAAACACAAAATGACTCCCTCTGGCCTAGCGGCCCTTATAACGAGTACTTGTAGCGTCTCTAGAAATCGAGCCAAAATGACTTCCAAATCTTCAAAACTGACGATGTACCAAAGGCAGATTCTACATCCTAGAACCTTAGGTCCAGAATGGACTCATGTACTTGGAGTCCACAGGAGCAAGCATGGAGCATGTTGGAAAAGACCCATAGCCCAAGAAGCCATCTGAAAGACGTCCGTACCCGTTTCAGGAAGACAACTTGTATCTTCAAAAGGACGCATTGAAGAGGATTCAAATGTCAAAGAACCTGGAGCATTCCCACAGGGTCCTGCAGATACCCTCTGGAGAAGTACATGTAGATGTGACAGCACAAGCCTACCTTCACCCTCTCATGAACATCCCCCAAATGGTTTCATGGGATAAGCAAACAATGCCTCTTGTGGAAGATGGGCGTGTTCTAATGGAGGCAGCAGAAGATGAACAGTGGGACAACAAAGGGCCATTAGAGAGCCACAGACAGCGTATGCTACAGGTTGGTGAGGATATTCAGGAAGACAAGGAACTGGAGAATGAACATTGGAGCTCTGAGTGAAGGTCTGGCATTTGAGGATGGTGGGAGGTTCTCTGAACCTGGCTGCCTTCCATAGAGATCTAGGTCCAAATTAAAGAAAACATCCCCTGGCCACAGTCAATCCTTGTACCCCGGTTATGTTTTTGTCTTTTTGTCAAACAATGCACATGCACATATTTGACAGAGAGACAGAGAGATCACAATCAGGGTGTAGAGCTGGAGAGGGAAAAGCTGACTTACCCCTGAGCAGGGAACCTGAGAACAGAGTCGATGCCAAGACCCTGGGATCATGAGTTGAGCTGAAGGCCGCCTCTGAACTGATAGGCACAATCCATGACACAATCTTTGACTTCTGAATACGTCCTAGTTCTAGACGTGAACCACTGCTCTGTCATTGTTCACAAATGCAGGGGAAATGGATTTTGGCTTGGGCTGGTGTTGCTTGAGCTATCTGGCCTGCTTCGAGAGCTGGTATAGTTTGTCCTCTTGAGGTAAGTGACTTGGCTATGTACAAACTACACTCCCACGCATATTTAGGTAAAGAGAATTCCTCCATTGATAGCTTTTGCAGAGGGAATGAAACTATGTCTTGTTGTTCTATGCTTCTGTGGATGGTGATGTGAGTCCTCCTTGCCTCTGAATCTGGATCTCTGTTTCTGCTCCCAGATGAGGGACAGTTTTAGCTCTGAATTCTCAAATCCATGTTCAGCCCTCTTTTTTTTTCTCTCACTCCTACTTCTCCTACAATAAGCACCTCTTTCTATTCCTTGGAGTCAATGACTTTCCTAAGCTCATTGTCATGTTTCATCATTCTTCCTTCTTTCTTTGGATTTGTTTCCTTATTTACCAATCCTTTTGTGCCAGGTCAAAAATTTGGTCCTTTGCTTCTGCCAGCTTCTTGGACTTTTCCTTCAGTCTGCTACCAATCTTTTAATGATGATTCTAAATGTTATTTAGAGAGACATTCTGTTCTTAATATATTTCAAATATTCTACACAAGGCAAAGTGGATCCAAGTAATCTGTAGGCAAAATAAGATTTTAGAGAAGTATATATTTCCAACAGTATTTATAAAATATTACCTTTATGTAAGGCATCATCCTGGACTTTGTGGAAAACACACAAAAGAGTAAGAAGTGGCCCTTCAAGAAACATATACAATATCAAGGTTTAACATGAAGCAGCATGTCTTCTCTAAGTAAAAAAACATTGTACCAACTGACTTTACTGAAACTTTATATTTATTGCTCTCGTTTTAGGTCATAGTGTCCTTCTGCATGCAGGCTGCTATAACGGACATGATATAGACTGAATAGCTTATAAAGAACAGGAATTTATTTCTCACAGTTCTAGAACTGAGAAGTTCAAGATTAAGGAATGGGCAGATCCAGGGAGAGCCCACTTCCTCATAGATGGCTATCTTCTCACTGTAAACGTACATGATGAATGAATCAAGAGAACTCTCTGGGGTCTCCTTTAAAAGGACTGTAATCCCACTTATAACCTAATCCCTCCCAAAGGCCCCTATGTTTTAATACTATCACTTCCAGAGTTAGATTTTGTAATATGATTTTGGGAGACATAAACATTCACACCATAGTATATATAAACAAAAGAGACACAAAAACAACAAACAACAAAAATTATTTTAACTACCTATTATTTTCAACTACATAAAATTTTAATTTGTTTCTATATAATATTAAATAACTCATTTGAGTGATTCACTTATATCCAATGCATCTGAGTGCAATTAAATTTGCTTACCCAACATATCCAGCAGCATATTTCTTCAGACTATCCCATTCCCCACCTTACAGGTTTTACCACAATTAGAAGACAGGGGATAGAGGATAGATAGATAGATGTATACATAAATACACTTGTACATACACATATGCATATTTTTTCCTGTTAATGATACTCATGCAAATAAAATTTAAGCTCAAGGAAACCTGTCTTGTGTGTTACTTAATATCCAGTTTTTAGTCAACATCCAAAAACAAATAATCCAATAAAAACATGGATAGAGGACATGAACAAGTGTTTCCACAAAGAACACATTCAAATGTTCAGTAGATACATGAAAAGATGTCCATCATCATGTATCATCAGGAAATTGCAAAGCAAAACTAGAAAGAGATACCACCTCACACCTGTCAGAATGGCTAACATCAACACTACAAGAAACAAAAGGGGTTGGAGAGGATGTGAAAAAGTAACACTTGTGGGGGCTGCCTGGGTGGCTCAGTGGGTTAAGCCTCTGCCTTCAGCTCAGGTCATGATCTCAGGGTCCTGGGATCAAGTCCCACATTGGGCTCTCTGCCAGGCATGGAGCCTGCTCCCTCCTCTCTCTCTCTACTTGTGATCTCTCTCTGTCAAATGAATAAAATCTTAAAAAAAAGAAAAAGTAACAATTGTGAACTGTTGGTGGTGATGCAAACTGATACAGCCATATTTGAAAACAGTATGGAATGTCCATAAAATTTAAAAATAGAAGTCCTTTGTGATCCAACAATCCTGTTGGTGTGTATTTACCCAATGAATTTAAGAAAACTTATTCAAAGGGATGCTAGCACCCCTATGTTTATAGCAGCATTATTTGTAAAGCTAAGATATGGAAAGAACCCAAGTATCCATCAATTGATGAATAAATAAAGAATAAGTGGTATGTATATACAATGGAATATTATTCTGCCATAAAAAAGACTGAAATCTTGCCATTTGCAATAACATGGCTGGAACTAGACAGTATAATGCTAAAAGTGAAATAAGTCAGAGAAAGACAAATACCTTTACTCATATATGGAATAAAAGTAACAAAACAAACAAGCAAAGGGGAAAATAATAACACATAGAAAGAGAAACAAAGCTAGAAACAGACATTTCATAACGGAGAACAAACTGATGGTTACTTGAGAGGATCTGAAAGGAGTGATGGATTAAATAAGTGATGGGGGTTAATTAGAGCACTTGTCATGATGAGCACCGAGTGCTATATGTTATATTGTACACATGAAACTAATACAACCATATATGTTAACTAACTGGATTTCAAATGAAAATTTTTTAAAATCCCAGTTTTTAGCTCACATTCTGGCTTACAAAAGGGATTTAGTCAGGAATTTGGAGATTAGTTAATGAACAAATAAGGGGTGAACAGGCAGTTGTTAGATAAAATTACTATCCTTTCTGGCATGACTTATACCTTTTATCTAGAATTAATTTTAGCACTTTAGACTCTTCCTATTTTATTTTGAGTCATTAAACAAAAATTTCCTCAAAGGACCTTAGACTCCATCCAATTTGAGCAACAGTGTGAGAGAGGAAATGGTGTCCAGGAGGAAAAAAAAAAGATAAAACTACTTTTGTTTACTAGTGAATGCATAGTTCTTCCACAGAAGAAGCTCTAAATGGTCATGGCTCCAGCTTTATATGTGTTCAGTCATATGTTCAGAAGTAGGTAACACTATCAAAAAATATAAAGCATCTGAGATTATTTTCCCTTATTTGAAAGCAGGTGTATGAGTCTGCCGTGGTTTCTTGGGTGTTCATAGAAGACGCAGACTCATGGTTCAGAAATAATATAGTTTATTATTCACAGCATTAGAGGTAGCCAGAATATTAACAGTATTTGTGTGTGTGTGTGTGTTTCTGTGTGTGTGTGTGTGTGTGTGTGTGTGTGTGTGTGTGTAGGGGTGGGAGTTATATATCAGTTCTGAGCCTCAGTTCCCACAAGAAGAATCAAAACAGAGGCAGATAATATTTGCAAACACAACAGGTTAAGTTAAAAAAAAAGATACTATTTCTGTCCTCCAAGTCTATTCAATACAACCATCTTCAAAGGACGGTCTAGAACAGATAATAAATGCAGAAATGTAAGCAACCAATTGAAAAGTGTCTCCCAAGAAACACACTTTGAGAGTCTTCCTTTGACAAAAATACTATAGGATATTACATGAATCAGGTGCATTGAATACTGGAAGGTTAAAATTACAAGGGACCAAATATTTTTAAGCAGACTGGCATCCAGTAGAGTTCAAATAGGTTTTATAAGATTGAGGAAAGAAGCCATCAAAACCTGGGCCCAGGGGCGCCTGGGTAGCTCAGTGGGTTAAGCCTCTGCCTTTGGCTCAGGCCATGATCTCAGGGTCCTGGGATCGAGCTCTGCATCAGGCTCTCTGTTCAGCAGGGAGCCTGCTTCCCTCTCTCTCTCTGCCTCTCTGCCTACTTGTGGTCTCTGTCTGTCAAATAAATAAATAAAATCTTAAAACAAAACAAAACAAAAAACCTGGGCCCAATTTTCCCAAAAGTATGATTCTGATTCTAGTCTCTACGATGTTATCCCTTGAAGACAATGTCTCTAATTGAGTTGAATTAGTTTACTAAAGAGCATACCCCCATTTGTTGTAGGAGATGAACAATATGCAAGAGGCAAAATGCCACATGGAAGCCACCTGGTCTTCAGTGGAATATAGAATCAGTTCCTTTGGGATGAATTTGTTCCACATTTGACTTCCCACTTAAGGGAAAATAAGAGTGCCTTCCAATAGATTTTAAATAGGAAATGACAACGGAAGCTTATACAAGATTATAAAATGGGAAATTTCATTTAGATAAGCAATAATTTCAAAGTCATCTTCTTAATATTACAGACTCTTCACATAATCATAATTTTATTTTGGTATTATATGGTAATTTCAAATATAGTAAATATAAAGAATTTACCTCTGTAATTATAGCGATTCTGGTCGTAGTTTAATGGCAACAAAACTTCAAGTTAGAAGTATGGTCTACCAATTATGAATACATTTGGTAATGGTGTGTCATCTTCACTCCACTTGTCTCACTAAAACAGTGAGCCAAAAAAAGTAGGTCCAAGCTGTTTACTATGGTCAAAATGAGTTGCTTTTTCACTTGGTAAAGAAGCAGTCATATTTTGGAAAAAGAAACTGAGGCTATTAATATTTTCAACTTATTTTCAGAAAAGGAAAGAAAGGATAATCTAAGCTAAAGCCAAAATCTTACACAAGGTGGCAGGAGAATGGTCTTTTCCCAGATAAAGGGTTTTTCAACTTAGCCATGTTAGGAGGAAGAAGAGATGAGACATTGTGGACTTGACTAACGTTTGTACACTGTTCAAAAAGTTTTCAAAATAATGTGTATTATTTTTCTTCTTTTAGTTGAGACAAAAACAAACAAACAAACAAAAAACCACTAATGAGCTTACTCTTAAAAGGAGGTAAACAAGAAACTAGCAAAGATTGAGTGTTAGGTATTGTCCCCCTCCTTTTTTTTAAAATTATGTTATGTTAGTTACCATACAATACATCATTAGTTTTTGAAGTAGTGTTCCATGATTCATTGTTTGTGTAAAACACCCAGTGCCCCATGCAATATGTGCCCTCCTTAATACCCATCACCAGGCTCACCCATCCCCACATCCTTCTCATCTTTAAAACCCTCAGTTTGTTTCTTGGAGTCCATAGTTTTTCATGTTTCATTTCCCCCTCCAATGCCCCCACTTCATTTTTCCTTTCCTTCTCCTAATGTCCTCCATGCTATTCCTTAGGTTCCACAAATAAGTGAAACCATATGATGATTGACTTTCTCTGCTTGACTTATTTCACTTAACATAATCTCCTCCAGTCCCATCCATGTTGATGCAAAAGTTGGGTATTCATCCTTTCTGATGGCTGAGTGATATTCCATTGTATCCATAGATCACATCTTCTTTATCCGTTTGTCTGTTGAAGGGGATCTTGGCTCTTTCAACAGAATGGCTATTGTGGACATTGCTGCTATGAACACTGGGGTGCATATGGCCCTTCTTTCCAGTAAAATAGAGCTAGCCTATGACCCAGCGATTGCACTACTGAGTATTGACCTCAAAGATACAGATGTAGTGAAAAGAATTAGGTATTGTTAAAGCACAAATGCAGGGGATAGAAGTTATGGTACAGAAGAGGGAAGGGCAACCATATGGCAGAGTAGAATAAAGTAGCTCAGGAAGAAATTAGTCATATCCAGATATTGGAAGGCATGTGGGGTTGGCAGGGAGAGCATGAGAAATCATGAGAGAAGAGAGAGAAAATGGACCAGGCAGGAGGGTTTATAACATTTTAACATCTAAGGTAAGCATATGCAAAGCAGAATAGGGAAAGAAATAAAAGTTTTTATAAGACTCAATACATAAGGAATAACGTGGAGGACACTGGGAGATGGAGAGAAGTGTGCTGGGGGAAATCGGAGGGAGAGACAAACCATGAGAGACTGTGGACTCTGAGAAACAAACTGAGGGTTTGGAAGAGGAGGGTGGCAGGTGGTTGGGTGAGCCCAGTGGTGGGTATTAAGGAGGGAATTTATTACATGAAGCACTGGGTGTGGTGCATAAACAATGAATTTTGGATCACTGAAAATAAATTAAAAGAAAAAAAAAGACTGACTACAGACATGGACCTCAGTGTAACACAGATATGGAACTCACTGGAATACCAGCCACTTCCCACCGACACACACAGACTATGATAATAATAAATAATAATTCAATTAAGAAAATTGCCTGCCAAATAATTTTTCCTCTTTTTATTTTTATGATTATTATTTTTATTTTATTTTTAAAGATTTATTTAAATTCCAGTTAGTTAAAATAAGGTTAATATTAGTTTCAGGTGTACAATATAGTGATCAACACTGCCATACAACGGCTTAAATATAAAAATGAAAAAAAAATTTTTTTTAAGATTTTATTTTTAAAAACCTCTACACCCAAGGTGGATTTCAAACGTACAACCCCAAGATCAAGAGTTACATATTTTACTGACTGATCCAGCCAGGCACCCCAACAAATAAAAATTTTATAAAATTGTTGAGTTTGTGGGAGTCTCATTTGCTCAGTCAGTTAAGTGTCTGCCTTTGGCTCAGATCATGATCTCAAGAGTCCTGGGATCGAGCCCCATATTGCTCATGCGCTCTTTCTCTCTCTCTCTCTCTGGCTTTTGCTCTTAAATAAATAAATAAAATATTTTTTAAAAAAATTGTTGAGTTTGTTTAACTAGTTTTAAACTAGTAGACAGAGATGAAGATAAAGTATGATCTCATGGCAGGGAAAAATACAACTTACACGTTTTAAAAATAAAATGTGCAATGCAAGTTACATCACTTCTTTTATCACCACACAGGGACTTTCCCTACTGAGTTGTTGTAATGTAAGGACCTATTTTATATTTTTATATTTTAGCAAGAGGCTTCCATTGAGGTTAACCCTGAAACTGTCCTTGCTCCCCTTCCCCCAGGGGATTCACTTAAAAACAAGACCTGGAAATCAGCTCCAGGTAACAAAGCCCATATACAAGGGTGGGTCAGGCCAGGTGGAGACATCAATCAGCGGGAGGGGGGGGGGGCGGTGTTTGCATATTGTCTCCCTAGATACTAAGGAGTATGCCCCACTCCTCTGCCCTTTGGGAACCGTTTTGGCACCAATCCTAATCAAGGTGTAATAGGCTGGGTCAAATGTCTATACTAGGGTAAATTGAACCTCAATTGGTCACCTAGCCTCACTGTGGAGTTTCCTGTGTGTGTTAAAATCTCATTGGTCACCTGTGCGTGGCCAGGCCTGACTTCATGGCCTTTGCCCTTAAAAGCTAGACTGTGAAACAGTGAAGGGTTGCCTTCTCTCATAAGAGGTGTGGCTCTGAACGTTCGGTTAGATTCTTGATGCTTGGCATGAAATAAGGCTTTGCTTGACCTTCGCTTTACATCAGTCTCGCTCCTTTAATTATAGACCCATTATTGGGGCATAACAGTATTAATCTTATAGTTATAAGTCCACAATGCATCCATCATCCATTCTACCCCTTAACATTCCCCTTTGGACAGACCCATGATCTAGAACAAGCCTTATTTTATAGTGCCTTGTAGGAGATTTTTGCTGCTGCCTAAATTGCCTACTTTCCTCTCACCATTACCACAGAAATTGGGTCCACTGAAACAAAGGGGTAGTGTAAGAAATTAACAACTTTCATAAATCTCTTTAAATCATAAAGTATAAGATAGTGATACCTTTTTTTCTGCCACATAACCAATTCTTGCAAGAATAAGGTCATATAAGAGAATTTACAACACATGCTAGCATTATCCTACTGGACCCAGATCATTTGTATGTTTCTCTGTCTCTGAGAAATGTAGTTATTTACATGACTGAAACCTACAAATTGTTTGATATGACTACTAATATCACCTACATTATTTTAAAGCCTGTTTAAGGCTTCTGAAATACATAGGTTTTGTAAACACTTATTAAGCATCTTGTATATATCAAACACTTTAAAAATCTCTGCTTTAAAAACAGAACAAAAAAACTCTACCTCAATGGAACTTTGAGTCTGAAAAAGATACAGGCAATATACAAGGCAACAGATAGAATAATTACATATTTGATTATATACTCCGAGGATGTCACATTAAATTGATATGAAAATGATGAGAAGGATCTGGATTTCTTGTCAAAATTTTTTGCCTTAAAAAGAAATTGATATTTAGGGAAAGTTGTTACTGAAAGAGGTCCTGTGTCAACCAAAAATGTTAAACCATGATCTGAATAAATTTTCCAGTTGTGATCATTGCTTTGTTTAACTGTCTTATATTAAGACTGAATTTAGTAATTCAGTCTCAGATTTCAGTAAGTCTTTTTTTTAATGATTTTTTTTATTTATTAGAGAGAGAGAGGGAGGGGCAGAGGGAGAGGAAGAACCAGACTCCTTGCTGAGCAGGCAGCTGATGCAGGACTGGATCCTAGTACCCTGGCATCATGGCCTAAGCTGAAGGAAGACACTTAACCAACTGAGCCACCCAGGCACTCTAGACTGTAAACTTCTTAAAGGTAAAAAAGTTTATTCTTCTAGAAGTTCCACAGACATTTCTAACATCCATAAGAAAGCATGTACTGATGTAAAATGCCAGCAAATCAAATTATTTAGAAAAGAAAGAAAGAAAGAAAAGATATATCTGGATAAAGAGAAAAACAGAAAATCTAATAATACATTGAATTATTAGAGCAAAGAGTGGAGGAAGAGAAAATAAATATGAAATAGAGATTTCCACTAAAAGAAAAAAATTGAATAAGGCAGGAGATTTAGAAAATTATTATGACAGACTTGAGAAAAAATAAAATAGGAATTTTTAGAAAATAGCAATGAATGAAAAGGTAAATTGTTCCTACCTCTATAATATTAGCTGTTTGTTGTTGTTGTTGTTGCTAATTTACCTATTTAAGCTAATAAACAAAGAAAGGTTTCATTTAGGGATAAGGTTTCTATATATATATATATATTTTCCATTTAGGGATAAGGTATATATATATATATATATATATTTTCATTGTTAGAAAATGTGTCACAGAAAGTGTTTAAACTTTAAGATACAGATGCAACATGTAAAAAACTACATTGTTTGAACGTCTAATTTGTAAATGCTGTTAGAGGAAACTTGGTGGAAATGTCCTTATGTGGTTGTGTTTCTGGAACTAAGTATATTTATTAATAAGGAATAGTTTAAAATTATGAAATGACCAGGAGTGGACAATTTTCCTAATCCTATCAGCTCTTTGCAGCTCTTTTATTAGCCCCCTTCAGGAATACCAGCTTTATTTATCTAATTAAATTTTATATTAATATGCTTTTGACTTTTGGCCTTTCTCTTCATTCTGTTCTTTTTTTTTTCCCGTAAATTACATGTTTCTGCTTAACAGCTACTATCAATTCTTTGATATGAATTCTCAGCATCAATTTACTAACTCCAGAGATGAAGCAGCATCAATATTTAGAAGCAAAGAATACAAAGCCTTGGGCATCTGGATGGCTCAGTCAGTTAAGCATCTGCCTTTGACTCAGGTGGTGATCCCACGGTCGTGGGATGGAACCCCAGTTTGAACTTTCTGCTCAGCTGGGAGCCTACTTCTCCCTCTCCCTCTGCCTGCAGCTCCCTTTGCTTGCGTTCTCCCTCTCTTTGTCAACTAAATAAAATAAAGTAAAATAAAATAATGTAAATAATACATTTATTTATTTATTTATTAAAATGCAATTATTACACAATACATAATGTATTGCATAATTATAATAATGATTAAATAATTTATTAAATATTTATATTAAATATATCGATTTAATTAAATAACTATTTTTTAGAATTTAAAATATTTCAAATTTAGATTGTTAAATATTAAATCATTAATTTAATAAATAAATATCTAAACATAATTAAATAAAATAATTTATTTATTAAAATAAATAAAATAATGTTGTCATTATCTGAGCATGTATTTTTAAATAGTCTAAAAACAACCATCTAATAAAGTCTAAATACATTGAGATCAGATATTTATACAAGTTAACCCAGACACTCAACCCACAGACAGTTTCAAAACATTTGTTTTTTTTAAAGATTTTATTTTTTTATTTGACAGAGAGAGATCACAAGTAGGCAGAGAAGCAAGCAGAGAGAGAGAGGAGGAAGCAGGCTCCCTGTGGAGCAGAGAGCCTGATGTGGGACTCGATCCCAGGACCCTGAGATCATGACCTGAGCCGAAGGCAGTGGCTTAACCCACTGAGCCACCCAGGCGCCCCTCAAAACATTTGTTTTTATCTACTACTCAAAATACGATTGTAATGTATTTATTTATAACTTTGATGTAGCAAGGAAACTTGGAGGAAAAGGAGACATTTGGTTTTAATATTTGAAAATTATTTTGTTGATTAAAAAAAAATAAAAACCTTACCACATGAGCATTTCTTCTTAAATAACACTGTGAAGTTTCTGAGTCGCATTCTATTAAAAGTGCTGATAAAATGGCCTCAGTTACTCATTTAAATTATCAGCTGAATGGGTAACAAATGAAGTAGAGAGCTTTTTAATTATTTATGAATGTATTGCTTGTGGATGGAGTGCCACATAGAGTCACCTCTCTTTTTGGCTTTGTTTTGTGAGCAGCAGTGGAATCTATGAATGAGATTAAACATAAGGACATTCACAGAAATTCTTAATGAACTTCTGGGGAAGGGCAATAAGTGCAAGGAAAAACTGCAGCAAGACTAATTACAAATTTCAAGTGGTCATTGCTTAATTATAGAAGCTTTTAAGTTCAAGTAATATATCTTTTTTATGAGCCTATCATATTGTATTAATTACCACAAACTGCACTCTTGAACACTTATCTTTTCACATATTTCTTATTCTTAGTACTTAAAAGTACCCTTATGATTGATAAGTAAATGGATTTTACTGACAATGCATTTATTTACATAAATAAATAATGCTGTTTATATATATAAAAACAATTGAATATGTGTATGTGTTCAATGAAATTTTTTTTTCAAATTAACATCTTAATTCTACCACATTGGTTACAAATAGATATAGACTTTATAGATTCATCAAATATTTTATTCTCAAATTTATATCTCCTTTGTGAAGTAAATGAAACTGTATATATTAAATATAATCCTATCACATGTAACAGTTACTAGTGCATCCCAGGACATACATAGGTCAGGTCCTACTCAAGGCATCACGGATAACTGGATTTAACTTTCTATCCTGGGAGTCTTCTGTATATTTCTGTGCCTTTTATACTACAATCAGGAGGAAGAATTCTTTTGCTAAAAGCTTCCAAATCGGGCGCCTGGGTGGCTCAGTGGGTTAAGCCACTGCCTTTGGCTCAGGTCATGATCTCAGGGTCCTGGGATCGAGTCCCGCATCGGGCTCTCTGCTCCACAGGGAGCCTGCTTTCTCCTCTCTCTCTCTGCCTGCCTCTCTGCCTACTTGTGATCTCTCTCTGTCAAATAAATAAATAAATAAAATCTAAAAAAAAATAATAAAAAAAATAAAAGCTTCCAAATCACTATGTGAGTAGATTATTTGTAGACTAGTGATATAATATTATAGTTTAATATGTAAAGCATGATAAAATAAAATGCTATTGCCATATTTAATTTATTCAGAAAAGCATTCATTTAGTTATCAAGCATTCATTTGCTTTTTTTAAAGATTTTATTTATTTATTTGACAGCACAAGTAGACAGAGAGACAGGCAGAGAGAAAGGAAGGGAAGCAGGGTCCCTGCTGAGCAGAGAGCCTGATGTGGGGCTCTATCCCAGGACTCTGGGATCATGACCTGAGCAGAAGGCAGAGGCTTTAACGCACTGAGCCACCCAAGAGCCCCAAGCATTCATTTTCTTTATACAGAAGAGATAGAACAATATTATATAGTAGAAAATACAGTAAATAATCTAGAAACCTTGATCATTGTGTTTTGGCAATTTTAGAACATAAAATTAGCTAAAGCTCAAGTGCAAGTTATATTTGTATCCTAGGAGGAAAAGTTAATTAAAAGTTTGTTTATTACCATAGTTTAACACTTCAACAAAATGATAATGAGTCAAAAATTAATGAATATATGAAGTATACAATAAAAACAATAATCTTGAGTGTATGTGACTCACTGTAGGTATTGATAGGCTAGAAATCAAAGGGAAAGTATCTATAGGGTTTGTTCAGTTCCATGCTCATCAGATTAATAGGCTTTCTCATATTGCTTCCTTCATCACATTAATTTGTCTAATGAAGTTTTCAAGAGTTAAAGACAGTGATAGGTTCATGACTGGAGAGAAGGTACAGAATCTAAGATAGTTCAGAAGTGCTTATTATTTAAGAGAAAGACAGCATGGGAGGTGAGGGGTGGAAGGAAAGGGATAAGAAGAGAGAATCTTAAGCAACCTCCTTGCCCAGCACAGAGCCTAAAGGGGCTTCATCTCATCGCCCTGAGATAACAACCTGAGCTGAAATCAAGAGTCAGATGCTTATCTAATTGAGTCACCCAAGTGCCCCATTTTTTTCCCTGTATCTTTATTTTCATCTCTTTCTGTAACTGAGTTTCCCTTCAAAATCAGGACTTGCATACACAACCTAAATAATTATTTTGGGATTTGATCACGTGGAAGAGGAGAGAATGAGAAGAGCTAAGTGGTCCAGGAGAAACATATATGAGTTCAGACTGAGTGGATTATGATTGTGGACAACTGAGCATCAATCCTAATGCACAGAATACATCTCAGAATTATTTTCCTGAAACAAGAAAGAATCTGTTTAACCCACTGGCTTCTGCATCCTATCCACAGTGGTTAAAATTCATCCCAGAAGTAATTAATGTTCCTGACTTTTCTATTAATGGGCATGAGAGAGGAGCTGAGTGGGCTTGGTCAGTGTCCCACCTAATGAAAGGCAGAGCAGATTCAGGCAAAAAAAAAAAAATATTAGTTCTTTCCAAATTAGATTTAATGGGATTCTGTTTTTCATTCATGAATTCATTTTACATTTTATATTTTATCGATTTTTCTAAGCTTTGGCCAATATTCACTACATTTTTGAATAGCTTTTATCTATTATTGTAAATCATTTTTCTGCTACATTTGTTTAGTCATGGTTATCCATTTCTTCTTCCAAGTTTTTCAGATATGTGATATCAATTTCCAAATAAATTATTTAAAATGTTTATTTTTTATACTAAACTTCTATGAAAAACATTGATATATGTATTATGGCATATTGTTCCCCTTTCAACTTATTTTTTAAAATGTGAATGTGCCTTGGCAAATATATATTGTTTCATTTTATGTTTATGTAGATTCTTCATAATTTTTCCAAGTTCATTGGCTTATGGTTTATATTTTTTTAATAATTTTCCTACTGCCAATTAATAGATTTTTTTCCATTACCTTGTCTAAGTTGCTATTGCCATTATAAGTAAAAAGCATCTGGAAATCTATATCCCTGTCCAGTTTCCTCAAATCACTCATTATTTTCAGGATCTAGTTGGATTTTCTTACAGGTTCCAGGTGGACAAGCTTTTGAACTGGTGCTAATTATTATTTGTTTGTTTCTGGCTTCCTGCATTTACCAGCTTAGGGATCATTTTTAACAATTATGATGAAATGAGGCATCATATTCTTATTCTCAACTTCATTAATAATGATATTAGTGTAACATGTCCTACAAGATAATAATAGATACATGTAAAATAATTTCATTGACCAAAAAAGTGGTGGAAAATGTAAATAAAACACAGTGGCAGCCAACTAGTCATTTCAAGTTGAGCTATTTTTCCCCCTTTATCTCCCTGTCTCTTTAATTTCCTGTAGCACATTCCTACAAAGTATTTTAAGGTGTTTTATATGCACATACATAGAGATCATCATGGAGTCTAAATCTAATAATTCCTTGTCAGTTTTAAATATTTTAAGTATTGTTCATTCCTATGTCAGTTGTCTAGTAACTTTTTCTCCACACTGCACTTAATTGCAAGGAAATATTTAATTTTAATATAAATTAATTAATCACTTTAATAAATATTTTTACCTTATGGATTAATCTTTGATGCTTATTTCTTAATTTTTTTTAACTTTTAAAATTTTATTTATTGAGAGAGAGAGTGAGAGAGAGAGAGAACAAGCACAAGCAGGGGAAGCTGCAGAGGGAGAGGGAAAAGAAGAAGCAGGTTTCCCACCAAGCAGGGAGTCAAGCTCAGTCTCAGGGCCTTGGGATCATGATCTGAGGTGAAGGCAGAGGCTTAGCTGACTGAGCCACTGAGTCTAATTGTTATCTTGATATTTAAGGAAATACTTTATCATCTCTAATTGATCCCCTATGTCACAAATACAGTTTTCTCTATGGTGCTATTAATTTTATTGTCTTCAAATGAGACTCTTTTTCTAGAAGCATTTTTAATCAGTCTCTTAGGTCTATAATTTAGTTTTTATACATTTCATTTAGTATTTTATTTTATCTTCATCATCTCTGAGTATTCCTGACCAGTACTCATTGGTCAAATCTTTCTTATTAATCTATTCCAAAAATTTGCTTGTTTCTATAATATTTTGTTATGACTGCTGTTGTTCTTAGGTTTTGCCTTTATATTCTTTTTGTTTTGTTTTGTTGTTTTATGCTTTGGTGTTTTTGTTGTATTGTTTTGTTTTTCTTTTGAATTAATACAATTAAACCTTTAGATTTCTTTCATACTTTTAATTATTGTCACTTATTTTCACAAATGATATTACCGTAGTACAGTAATTCTAAATATTTCTGAATTAGCTGTATTTCTTTTTAGGTATAAAGTTAACTTCCAGTTACATGGACTTAATATTTTGGTCATTCTATTCTAGTTTTATTGCCTTATCATTGGAAAATATAGCCTGATACTTAACTCTAGGGAATGATGTGGGAGAGCTAGGTTCTTGTCTCTTGGAGTCAAAGAAGGAATCTCGTGGGCAATGGAGAGTGAGGAAGTGACAGAAGTTTATCAAGTGAATATATAGAAAAAGCTCTCACAACTAAGAGGGGTCCCCACACAGTTAACAATGAGTGCCTTCAGGGTTTATTTTTTATAAAAAGGTAACCAGGCAACTTTAATCCTTTTAACATCTCTATCAATAACTCCTGCAATGGCTTACCTCCTTTTGAGGGTCTGATTATTCTTTTTTGGTTACAGGTGTTTATCATAGAGACACCCACCCCACATGACCCACTCCATACACCTAGGGCAGGGTGGTCCTCCATCCCACATGCCTAGATCAGGGTGCTCTTCCTGGGGTAGGGTGGTCCAATTTATCTCTTTACCACATCACATTTTGGGGATTTCTGAGAGCCTGTTCACAAAGTTCCCTATGGATCTCTTCCTCCCTAGCCTCACCTGTCCGTTACTCATTTTGAGAGTTGATATTACCAAAGTACTGTAATTCTAAAAATTTCTGAATTAGCTGTATTATTTCTTTTTAGGTATGAAGTTAACTTCCAATTATATGAATTTAATATTTTGGTCATTGTTTTCTAATTTTATTGCCTTATTCTTGGAAAATATAGCCTGATATTTAACTCTAGGAATTTATTGGCATATACTTCTGGCCTAAATAATGGCCTGTTTGTGTAAATGTTCAACTTATGCTTATATACTTACTGAAGACTATTGTTTTGGGGTCAGGATGGCTACATTTATTAATAGATCAGGACTATTAGATTCTCTAAATTTTGATGTCTCTTAATTTAATCTAATTAAATTATCAGTTAATGAAGAAAGTTAAATTTTTTATGTACTACTGTATCTAAACTTATCAAAGTCTTTTGCTATTATTAGACAAGTATGTCATCCTGTTTTTATACCAAGTCTTACATTAAAAAAATCATACTATATGAAATATTACTTATTATTATTATTATTATTTTTAAAGATTGTATTGATTGGGGTACCTGAGTGGTTCAGTCAGTTAAGTGTCTACCTATAGCTCAGGTCATAATACCCGGGTCCTGGGATAGAGCCCCGCAGGGGGTTCCCTGCTCAGTGGGGTGCTTCTCCCTCTCCCTCTGTTATTCCCCCTCCTGTGTGCATGTTTTTCTTTTCTCACTCTCTCTCAAATAAATAAGTAAAATTTAAAGATTATCTCTCTCAAATAAATAAGTCAAATTATTTTTCTCAATGGGAGGGAGAAGCAGACTCTCCAATGAGCAGGGAGCCTGATGCAGGGCTCAATACCAGGACCCTGGGATCATCACCTGAGCTGAAGGCAGACAACTTGAACCGACTAAGTCACCCAGGCACTCCAGTTGTTTATTTATTTATTTATTTTTATTATGCATATGTTTTATCTCTCTTTTCTTCAAGTCTTTTTTTCGATCGTTTTACTTTTTTACTTTTTTCATAAAACTGAATTATTTCAAGATGACTTGGTCATCCTCTTTTACCCCACCCCATAGGTCATAGAGTACATTTTAACTGTTAAAATATTAGTATTTAAGTGCTGCCTACACAAATTAAGGCAAATTATCTGTGGTCTGTATTCCTGAAAATATTTTTTTTTTATTATGCCTTCCTATTCCAATGACATTTTATAAGGATCTAAATGTTTACATTTGTGATTATTTTTTTCAAAATAATAAAGCTATTACTTCATTCTTTTTTATATCTGATGTTATTTAAAAAATTTCTGTCAGTCGGATTCTTGTTTCTTTATTAATGAATTATTTTTTTTCTCTCTAACACTTATGATTTTTTTTTGTCTTTGGTATGTATGCCCTAGTTTGGGATTCATAGAGTCAACTATAGTTATGAATATTTTCTTTCTTTTTTTGTATGTAAGTTTTAATCCAGTGTCTTGACTATTTTATGCTTGAGAAATAGATGTACATTAATATTCAAATATTTCTTTCCTTTTTCTTCTTTCATTTTAAAAAAACGTCATTTATTTTATTTTATTTAAAAAAATATGTATTCATTTATTTGGAGTAGAGAGAGAGGGTCATGAAGAGTGGCTGATTATATACTTTCAATTTGGGAGGAGGTTAGGGATAGCACAAGCCTCCAAGGTATTTTATAAACAAGGTTTCCAGGACCTTGAGGGGGCTAGCTATTGTTAGGGAAAGGTCATTTCTTACTATTTAGTAAAAACTCAGGGAAGAGACTCTTCTGATGTGTATCAGTGGGTATATGCTTGGGAGATGATTGCCAATGTATATCTTGAGGGCAGGGGTGGGGAATAGAGATAAAGAAGTTTCCAAAGTAATTTTTACATGTGAAAGTAGATTTTCAGTATCCTGGGGGGGTGGACTAAGAATGCTTTTTGCCCTGAGTAGATGTGTCCACATGGAAGCAGCTGAGTCCCCAGAGGAACTTCAAGGACTTGTCAACAGGCTATGAGTAGTAAGGAAATCTAATTTTTTCTCTAGCTTTTGTTCCACACGTATCACCTACATCTTACACCTCTTTTATATTGATAATTTTAATGCTTTGCTGGTATCCAGATGACTATGTCCTTAAGTGACTTCTTTTTTTTTTTTTTGGCTTAAATAATAGAAATTTATTTCTCATAGTTCTAGAGGCTGGAAGTCCAAGATCACAGTGTTGTAGGTTTGGTCTCTCCTGAGGCCTTTCTCATTGGCTTACTAAGAGCCATCTTCTTGGTTGAACTAACATAGCCTCTTTCTCTGTGTAGACTCATCCTTATGTCTCTTTCTCTTCATATAAGGACACTAGTCCTATAAGTGCCCCATCCAAACGAACTCCTTTAATCTTAATGACCACTCTAAAGATCCTGTCTCCATGTACTGTCACATTGGAGGTTAGAATGTCCTTGTGGGGGACACAATGCAGGTTTTAAGATGGTCCAAGTCTGTGATTTTTGAGGATGTATGTTTGGGTTGTTTTTATATTCTTGAGGCAACCTATACATTTTACTCTTTCCTAATGAATTTCCCTTTTCTTCAAGTCTCTGTCAGCTTCAGTTCTTATTGGTAGCTATGGTTTCTTCATGTTCCCTGATATGCATTGCAAAAAAGAGAGAGGAAACCAATGGGCCTAACTCTCTCTCAAAGAAAGATGATACCATAGTTCTCTAAGGAGAGAAGAGATTGTCTTTTTTTTTAAATATAATTTTTTATTTTTTATAAACATATATTTTTATCCCCAGGGGTACAGGTCTGTGAATCACCAGGTTTACACACTTCACAGCACTCACCAAAACACATACCCTCCCCAATGTCCATAATACCACCCCCTTCTCCCAAACCCCCTCCCCCCAGCAACCCTCAGTTTGTTTTGTGAGATAAAGAGTCACTTATGGTTTGTCTCCCTCCCAATCCCATCTTCTTTCATTTATTCTTCTCGTACCCACTTAAGCCCCCATGTTGCATCACCACTTCCTCATATCAGGGAGATCATATGATAGTTGACTTTCTCCGCTTGACTTATTTCGCTAAGCATGATACGCTCTAGTTCCATCGATGTTGTCGCAAATGGCAAGATTTCATTTCTTTTGATGGCTGCATAGTATTCCATTGTGTATATATACCACATCTTCTTGATCCATTCATCTGTTGATGGACATCTAGGTTCTTTCCATAGTTTGGCTATTGTGGACATTGCTGCTATAAACATTCGAGTACACGTGCCCCTTTGGATCACTACGTTTGTATCTTTAGGGTAAATACCCAATAGTGCAATTGCTGGGTCATAGGGCAGTTCTATTTTCAACATTTTGAGGAACCTCCATGCTGTTTTCCAGAGAGGTTGCACCAGCTTGCATTCCCACCAACAGTGTAGGAGGGTTCCCCTTTCTCCGCATCCTCGCCAGCATCTGTCATTTCCTGACTTGTTGATTTTAGCCATTCTGACTGGTGTGAGGTGATATCTCATTGTGGTTTTGATTTGTATTTCCCTGATGCCGAGTGATATGGAGCACTTTTTCATGTGTCTGTTGGCCATCTGGATGTCTTCTTTGCAGAAATGTCTGTTCATGTCCTCTGCCCATTTCTTGATTGGATTATTTGTTCTTTGGGTGTTGAGTTTGCTAAGTTCCTTATAGATTCTGGACACCAGTCCTTTATCTGATATGTCGTTTGCAAATATCTTCTCCCATTCTGTCAGTTGTCTTTTGATTTTGTTAACTGTTTCCTTTGCTGTGCAAAACCGAGCACACCGACCGGAGTGAAGCGGGGTCTTTTATAGGAAGGTACAAACAAGTTATGGGTGGGGCGCAACTGATTGGTGGACAGTTTGAACTTTTGAAAAAGGCATACTTGGTGTTAGTGGATTGGCCCTGGAAGACCCCCCTCGCGGGAAGAGAAAAGCGGGAAGGGGAAACAAAGAGGGGAAGTTTGACCTTATTACTGGGCAGAAAGACATCCTGTCTACGTGACCTATGTGACCATGCAGCCCCCTTGCCTACGTGATCTAGGGGACCATGCAGCCCCCTTGCCTACGTGACCTACGGGACCATGCCCCGGCTATTAGGAGAGGGTATCTTGTTCAAACAGGAGTCAAGTGTCATGCCCTAAAAGCCAAGCGGTTACAGAAAGGCAAAAGAGCAGTTACATTGAATTCAACCCTGGGGGAAGGGTCTTTTCATTGCAAGGGGAGGAGGGGTACTTTTACACAACAAAAGAGCAGTTAATTACTTAACGACTGGGGGGGGGTGTCTTTCAAGGACATCATACCAACAATGCCAAATAATTTTCAGACAACAGCAAGATATCCAAGAATTCAACTAAATTCTGACACTATCTACCTGAACATAGCGTAAGATTTCATCAGTTAAGGGATCAGTCCTCCAAGACTATCTCCAACCCCATCTCAGATGCCAGTCTCACTGTAGGCCCCAGGTTATTACCTGTGCTTGTGACTGAGCAACTACAGGTTGGAGGTCCCAATGGCCTACTTCTTACGTTCTTTTAATTTGCTACAGGGGCTCACAAAACTCAGAAAAATACTTACTTTATGTTTGCCAGCTTATTAAAAGATATAATAGAAGATTTAAATCAATAGATAGATAAAGAAGTGCACAGGGCAAGGTATGGAGAATGGGCACAGAGCTTCTATTACCTTCTGTAAGACTGCCACTCATCCTGCCTTTTTATACATTTAACAAACTAAAAGCTTTCTGAACCCAGTCCTTTCAGGTTTTCTGTGGAGGCTTCATGACATAGTCATGACTGACTAAATCTTTGTCATTTGCTGATCTAATCTCCAGCTCCTCTTCCCTCCCCAAATAATCCTGAATTGGGAGGAAGGGGAGGCTTGTTGGGCAAAAAGTTATGAAGGCTTTCACCAAGTGGTTGGTCCTTCAGGCAAACAGCCCTTGCCTTGAGTGAGGTCTGAAGGTCACTTCATTAACATAACAAAACACACCTCTCTCACCCTTATCACAGGAAATTCCAAGAGTTTTAGGAGCTGTGAGTCAGTAGCCATGGTTGAAAACCAAATATTCAGATGACCAAAATATATTTCTTGTAAACCCCTATATTACCCTACATGCTTAAGTATTTAATTATGTGATCTTTTAAACTAATATTTTTCTAAGAGTCTAAACTGTTCTGTCAGTAATCTGGATTGGGGAGTGATGTATTGCCAAATTTCTGTCGTTTCAGTCCAGGAAGTCAAAGAGAAACAACAGGAGAGCCCCTTAGGGCAGGAAGTTCAAAGTAACAATGTTGACTACTACTCCCTTTTCTTGATTTTTTTTAAAACAAGCAAAGCATCTCTTCAGAGTTGCAGTTTAAAGCCAAGAACATGCGGAATTGGGAGAAAAAAATAGTTAAATTTGGAGACTTGCAGAGGTAGAATCAGAGTAGTGAAAGCCATTACAGTAACAGAACTAACTGAGGTCAGTCTTTGGTGAATCACAGAAACAGGTGGAGTTGTCAAACAAAGGAATCTTTGTTTACAACATACAAGGAGATCACAGGGAATAAGTTCCAAAGCCTTGACTGTTTGAACAGGAGAGAGATTTTTATTTAGTATTTAAGAAGGGAGAGTTTTATTATCCCGTGTATGGTTGGTCATAGGGTTGTGGATGCATGCACATCCACATATGTATTTGTGCAATATGTATTGCATGTTCACCTGAATGAAGCTTGTATTCCACCGAGGGCAGAAACTTCAACGTTAGAATAAAGCAGAGGTAACTGTTGGACAAGGGAAAGGGACTCTGCAGGCTTCAAGAGCAGATATAAACTAGATGGGGTCTTGGACTCATTTTCTGGGACAAGGAATGCAAGGCCTTGATTACTTTTGAAATAGCACTAGGAGTTTTACCACTGATTTATTGTCTCAATAGCTTAGGCTATTTCCTGGTCTGGTGGTGACTGTTAGTTTTCCCATTGCCTTGTTCCCTCAAAATCCTTAACTAGTGAGGTTTTTGCATTTCTTTGTAAGAGCCTCCCAGGAAATTTTGGAAGAAGTGTGCTTGGGCAAGTACACAGGTGGGGTATAGATCATTGAAAATAGCTGGGGACAAAAAATGACTTTTCTTATGTCAGGAAAACTATATCTCATCTTTAATTTTCTGGAAACCTCTAACTCTTTCTGCTGATGTTACCAGCAGGCATCTGAGATATTACTGATTGTTCTCTTGAACCTAAGGAAAAGGAAATGTAGAAAGCAAATGACAAAACTTTAAAATCTATCCTGCAACTCATAATTCACTGCAGCCACCTCTCTGTCTTTCCCTTTCTCTTTTTCTCTCTTTCTATTTCTCTCTCACTTTCTCTCTCACATACGCACAACACACGCAAATCAACTTAAAACAATTTTTAATTTTACCTATTCCATTTTAATATACTTGAGGCATGATCATTTTCTTAGTAAATACAAGAAAAAAAATCTAGGATTCCATCATTCTGTGTGATTAAAGTATTGAGGAATTTACTTCCAATAGCACTTATAAAAACATATTTTATTTAAGTAATATTATATAATCAGGTGCCTGCATTTTTCTTATTCTCCAACTAGTGTTATTTGGCAATTAATATTTTGTCAATCAATATTCCCCTATATCTGAATGTGTGGGCAGTGAGAGATGAGTTAGAGGCAAGGATGGTGAACACTCCCAACAACTGCTGACTACATATATCTTAAGCCATGATTTTCTTTGCAAAGGTCAACATTGATAATGTTCTAGTCATACCTCCGTGTACCAGGAAAGAAGTAGTATATTTCTTGAAAGACACAGCTATCAAAGCTCCATTGAGAAACCGTAAAGATGGAGAAGGGATTTGCAAATTATATATCTGATAATGGACATCTATTCTGATTATTAAAAAATGAATAAAAATAAAAACCTTACTAATAACCAAACAGAGTATCCAATTTTACATGTGAAGGAAATAATGGAAGAGACATGTCACCAAAAGGATATGGATGGCTTATAAGCACATGACAAATTTCTCAACATTTAGGCATTAAAGAAATACAAATTAAAATCATAATGAGACATGCTTACATATCTATTAGAATGGCTAAAATTATAAAGGCTAATTGTACTTCGTCTGAGCTAGATTGAGAAGCAACAAAAAATCTAAACTGTTGTTGGCATATATCATGATACAACCACTTTGGGAAATAGTCTGAACATTTTTTTAAATGCAAAATATGTTGCAGTTACACAAATAGCCATTTTACTTCTAGGCATTTAACCAAGAGAAACAAACCCTATGTTCATACAAGGACTTGTATATGAATTTCATAGCAGCTTTATTTTTAAGAATTGAAAACAATGGAAATGTTTATCAATGTCCATCAATAGAGCAAAGACAAATTATGATCTATTCATTAAAGAGATTACTATTCGGGGCGCCTGGGTGGCTCAGTGGGTTAAGCCGCTGCCTTAGGCTCAGGTCATGATCTCAGGGTCCTGGGATTGAGTCCCGCATCGGACTCTCTGCTCAGCAGGGAGCCTGCTTCCTCCTCTCTCTCTCCATTGAGAAACCGTAAAGATGGAGAAGGGATTTGCAAATTATATATCTGATAATGGACATCTATTCTGATTATTAGAAAATGAATAAAAATAAAAAACCTTACTAATAACCAAACAGAGTATCCAATTTTACATGTGAAGGAAATAATGGAAGAGACATGTCACCAAAAGGATATGGATGATCTATTCATTAAAGAGATTACTATTCAACATCAAAATGAACTATTAACAGTTGGAGATTCTCAAAATAATGATGCTGAGAAAAGAAAAGCCAGGCAACGAATAATATATACTGTGTGATTCCATGACTATAAAAAATCTAGAAAATACAAATTTATATATAGTCACAGTCACCAAATATATTGGTGAGATTTTAGTGCCTTCTTCTGTGCTCCCATAGCTTCCTTTCACCATGTGAAAATATGAACTCTTTTTCTTTATTCTGTCTTACTACAATGAGAATCCTTGAAATTTTATGGACATTTGAACTCTCAGTTATTAGCAGAAATTCTATCACACAGTAAGTTTCCAAATATAAAAGCCAGAGTTTTACAATGACTTCTAAGCTTTTACATGATCTAGCCACTCATTTAACCTCTGTGACCTCTTTCCCTGCTACTCTTCAGTCACTCACAGTGGCCTCCTTGCTATTCCTCAGATATGCCAGGCATGATCCAACCTTATGGCCTTCAAGATAGCCAATTCCTTTGTCTGGAGTGACCTTATTGCTGATAGTTCTGGGCAAATTCATCACCTTTCCATACCTTTGTTCAATTGTCAGCTTCATTGTAACTACCCTGATCTTCCTATTAAAAATTTTAACTCCCCATCCCCTGCCTAGCAACCTTGATTTTTCTCACCCTGATCGAATTTTTCTTTTTCCCCATTATACTCATCAATTTTGAATGCACTATGCAATTTTTATTAAGGTTTATAGCTTTTAATTGTCTCACCCATGAAAATAAAAGTTCTACAAAGCCAAGTATTTCATTTACCAGTGTAGTCTGAAGTAATTAATATCTGCCATATAATAGGTTCAATAGACAATTGGTAAATTTCAGAATAAATTAATGTTGAGAGTATACTGAATTTCATAAGTCATTTCAATAATTTTTTTTCCAAAATATAAACTATGTAAAACATACCTTAAATTTACTTTCAAAATATTTTATAGCATATAATGGACAATATACATAAGCCTTAAAGAAACAATCATATAAATAACCATTTCATACCTACTTAAAAACTGCATAATACCGCACTCCTAGATCCTCTCTGAACGTTCTAAATTAACCCTTCAAAGGAAATACATTTTTAAAAATAACAGATTTTTTGTCAAAATAATTTAATAAAATAAAAGTTTCATTCATCTATGTAGATCATAATAAATGTTTTTAATAAGCATGAAATTATAACTCTGAAGTGTGCTAAAATGAAACCACCTGCGAAGGGGGAGAGAACAAAAATAAACATCATTTTTCCAAATAAGAGGAATTTATTACTTTTGAATCCAAGCATGTGGATTTGTTCCAACTGGCAATAAAGGAATATGGAAACACAAACCATAGATAGTCATGTTTTAGATTTCTAAAAGACTTCGAAGTGAAGAGTATACATTTTTTAAATGTTACATAATGCTACATAATGACAAGATGACAGGTTGTGACAAATAGCATTTTAAAAGCTCTACTCATAATGGAACGGAAGGTGTCATTTCCCTATAATTTTATATATATCATTAATTTACTATATCTGGATACAACATATTAACAAACAGATGTTCATCAAAGACTAAATCATTTTTAATGGAACATAATAATTTGAACCTACATGTATTAATCATTTTTTTCGATCTAACATTTATAGTCTCGCTAAACATTTTATCAGTTGTCGACAAAATTTAAAAAAAATAGGATAAAAAGTCGTGTTTGGAAAAGTAGATTTTTTTTCAAATTTGCATTTAAATGAAAATATTTGCTGATATTTTTAAAACTTTAAATGTAATTTTATATATATCTGACCTATCAGATGATATAAAATTTTTGGAGAAAATATGACATATTTTTTGATCTTGGTTGAAGGTATTAATAAAGAGCAACTTTTTGTATTATTTGTATTGTGATATCTTAGTTAATAAACATGAATAACTGGTATAAAATATGTTTTTTAAAAAATTTTATTTATTTACTTGACAGAGATCACAGGAAGGCGGAGAGGCAGCCAGAGAGAGAGGAATGGAAGCAGGCTCCCTGCTGAGAAGAGAGCCCACTGTGGCACTCAATCCCAGGAACCTGGAATCATGACCTGAGCCGAAGGCAGAGATTTTATCCCACTGAGCCACCCAGGCGCCCTAAAATATGTTTTCATATATATATATAGAATTATAGTTCTTGCCAAAATATGGAACTAGCTGGAACTGAATGCCTCCTTCAAAGTCAGCTCTGGAGAAATTATGCAAGTGTAATATGGAACTATTTCAGATATTAACCAAAAACAAAGAAATGATGATAAATTCCTTAAAAGACTCAAAGTTGCTCTTGACTGGTATGTTTCAAGCTCTATTCCTGGTTTGAAGACAGGTTTTAACAGGCCTGTCACTGTAGAAATCAGCTGGATGTTTAGAGGCTATCAGAACTGTACAAAAACCTTGAAGGGGTAAAGACTTGAAAATTCTTTAGAGAGATTAGCTCCCTAAGGCATTATTCCTCCACACGTTTTCCTCCAATCAATTAAGACTGATGGATGAGGTGCACCTGAGTGGCTCTCTCATCACGTGGGTGGTGGGTTAAGCCTCTGCCTTCATCTCAAGTCATGGTCTCTGGGTCCTGGGATCCAGCCCCACATCGGGCTCTGCTCAAAAGGAAGCCTGCTTCCCTCCCTGCTTGCCTGCATCTCTGCTTACTTGTGATCTCTCCCTCTCTTTATCTCTCTCTGTGTCCAATAAATAAATAAAATCTTTTAAAAAAAGGCTGATGGATGATAAATTATGAAAACTGCTCCCTCCAAATGATGTTTCTTCATAAGGATTTAAGAATTTAAAATTGTAAGAATTTAAAATTGAAACTTGATCGTAGGATTTATCTTATAGAATAACATCAAGTGAAGGCAGTTATTATTAGTTTTGAAGTATTTGTGATTCTGAATTCTTGGCCTCATTAGTAAATTTATTTTTAAATTCTCCCATGGAGTGGTGATTGGCCTTCAGTCTTTCATTGATGTACATCATTGGGTCAAATGAGATGTGTGTGCCCAGAACTATATATAATCTTCTTTGTATTTCACTGGAGATGGCATTTCTGAGTTTTGTTCAATTGAATTTGGACAGCTGTTTTAATAGTCACTTCTAGAGTTGGCCCTGGAGAATATCTTCCTTTTTTTCTCTTCCCGATTCTCTGAAAAACCCTGACTAATTCACATTATCACAGTAATATCACAATTCAAGTTTTTCCAAACACTATAGCTGCAAAATAGAAGGAAGCTACTCAGAATGTAATACTATTGTGAATGATTGAGAAAGAAAACATTATTATAATTAAGCTACCAGGTTTCAATGTATTTTATTGTTGCTTAGAAAATCCTAGCATACCCAGACTTTACAGAGATTTGATGATCCGAAGAGGAGCTGAACTCATGGACCAAAATAACTATGCATATAAAAAGTACAATTACTTACCTAAAAAAGATGATGTGGTTAACTTTATATGGCAATCCAAGTGTTATTGGAACAGGAATTAAAAAAATAGCTTAGGGGCGCCTAGGTGGTGCAGTGGATTAAGCCACTGCCTTCAGCTCAGGTCATGATCTCAGGGTCCTGGGATCAAGTCCTGCATCAGGCTCTCTGCTCAGCAGGGAGTCAGCTTCCCTCTCTCTCTCTCTCTGCCTGCCCTCCTTGTGATCTCTCTCTGTCAAATAAATAAATAAAGAAAATCTTAAAAAAAATGGAATGACTGTACTTTTAAAAAATAGCTTGAAAGGGGCGCCTGGGTGGCTCAGTGGGTTAAGCTGCTGCCTTCGGTTCAGGTCCTGATCTCAGGGTCCTGGAATCAAGCCCCACATCGGGCTTTCTGCTCAGCAGGTAGCCTGCTTCCCTTCCTCTCTCTCTGCTCGCCTCTCTGCCTACTTGTGATCTCTCACTGTCAAATAAATAAGTAAAATATTTTTAAAAATAGCTTAAAAGTATATGATAAAATAATGATATACATATACAAAGAAAAGATACTATACTGTGAATATAAATTAAGTGAAAATTGTTGAAATAAAGAATACAATAAATGGAGACTAAGATGAATATAGCTGTAAAATGAATAAATGAGTTGGGAAAAACAAACAAACAAATTAATGACTTCTGCCCAAATGCAGCAGAAAAGAAAAAAAAATAAAGAAAATATTTAAATAAGTACTGAGATAAATTTTGGAGAATTAAAGAAAGATAAAAATTACCAGACTTAAAATGATGCCAAACATGAGAAATCAGAAACAAAACAAAACACACACAAAACCAATCATATACATTATGGTGAGTTTTAAGAATATCAAAAACATAGAAGAGCATAAATGATGCCCAAGAGAAGAACAGATCACCTAAAATGTACAAGAATAATACTGACAGCAGAATTCTCAATAGTAATAGCATATAAAGGAGACAGCTGGGGGTTTGTATAGATGGAAAAGATATTTGAAACTAGATATTATACATCAAGCCAAATTATTGATTAAATTTGAGAGCACAGTAAAAATACAATGAAGCATGTTAGGTCTTAGAACATTTATCACACAGAGACACACATTTTAGAAAACTTCCTTGGAGGACAGCTCAATTTAGATAGAGAAAACAGAATTATGTACTCAAAGGCACATTTTGAAGGAAGGATTGAATATAGTCTGCACTGCAAATATTCTTTAATCGTATGTTCTGAATTTCCTAAATTTAAGAAGTATTTGTTCAAATATTTATCTTTAAATAAACCCTAGGAGACTTTTTCTTGGATTCTGGAAAATCAAATTCTACTAAAATTTGGATACAAATCTTTTTACCACTGATGGAAATTTTGATAGCCCTTAACAGTGGAATGCCTAATGTATTGTTACAGCAATTGTCATTTGCCAATACATGGGTGATGTGTGTGTGTTGTGTGTGTTTATTATTATTTTTGATGGTTTTACTCTTCTATGAGATTTTTAAGTAGACATAATTTTAATAAATTATGATTTGTTGAAATTTATCTGAGGTTATATATAATAAAATGAAATTTGTGTGAACTAAAGAAGTGCGTCTCCATTTTTTTGTTTTAAGAGTAGACTGGTCTTTAAAAATTGTCCAAAGAAGTACATTATATTCATTATTAAATTTGATAATATACAATAAAGTATTTATGGGCATATGGAACCATATCAAATTCTACTATTAATTCATATTAATAATTACCATAAGAGGAAAAAGGGATATTTTTCAAAATGAAAATTAGCGTATTTTTCAGAATATGATATAGTGTTATTCACTGAACAGAGGGAACAAATGTCAAAGTTTAACACAGTTTACAGAATGTTTTAACATAAATTGAAATTTAAATCTGACCCAATTTCACAGTTTTAAGTAAAATGGTAGCACTTATAGTTGGGGATGCCCAGCTTGCTCAGGGCGGAACACCGCCCCTTCACAGAAGCTGGGCAGCGGGGGATACCTCGCTTGCTCATGGCGGAATGCAGCCCCCTCACAGAAGCTGCGCTGGCTGGAAGCCCGGCCAGCCCAGGGCGGAATGCCGCCTGCTTCAGGAAAGCAGAGCACCCGGGAACGACAGGTTAGCTCAGGGTGGAATGAAAACCGCCTGCCTCCCTTATCCGCCATAGAGCCTTTCTCTTCCCAGAAGTGCCTGTTGCTAGTTAGAAGAGTTCTTTCAATGTGCTTGTTTAACTATAAACTTTATCCTCCTTCTTGCTTGTCAGCAAGATGGGATTAACATTTGACCTTCCTCAATCCTTCTTTGGCTATTGTTTTCTATCCAATAAAAGTGAGACTGTCGAGTTGCTCTTGGCAGACGTCCTTTTCGACTGTTGTCCCCTGCTCCCAGTCTTTTCCAGCTGACTGGTTCGTGCCTAATTCTTCTCTCGTCGCCATCTGGAAGCGGCACCCAAGCTTTCTTGGGCTTCCTGTTTTTGGTGTTCTGTTCCACTCATCTCTGCCACCGCCCCCAGGTCCTCAAAATGGTTTTCTATGGTATCTTCCAGAAAACTTCTGATGTCCTCTTCAGTATGTAGGCTACATCAGTAGGGAATAGCGTTAAAACCTCTTCTGTTCCATGTGGATATTCACGTCGTTGAGCACCGCTTGGTCAAAGTCTGCCCTTTTCTGTTGGTCTGTTTTCTCTGGTCACTTCAGGAGTCCTTTTGTAAGAAATCCTATCCCATCAGATGCTCCTCTCACTCTCTTTCTCCCTTACTCTTGCTCTGGCTTCTTTCTTCAGATTTGCCGGGGAATGACGAGTCCTTTTCATTCCTATGAAGATAGAAGAATTGGCTAATCCACAGATACCATTTTTAGTGATATACAAGTGTATATATAATAACTGATATGGAGATGTACATGTGCACCTACATATATATTCTTTAATCTATAAAGTATGGAGGTTGGATTAAGTCTGAAGTCTCTCATACCGCTTGATAACCTGTGACTCTTTGATCAATAACTTCCATTTTCCCACAGGTCAGAGAAATGGGAAAAAATGCACATATGAACATATGTAGCACGTTAAAAAATGATCACAAATCCTATGACTCCCCATTCCCTTTGATTCACATGGGCTATGTGACTGTGTTAAACAGTGAAATAAACGTGTCAGTTTCAGGCCCAAGTCCAAAAGGAACCCCTCTCTTGGAACATTTGCTATTGGAGCTCTGAGTGGACAGGAAATAAGTCCAACAACCTTGTTACAAAGACTGCACGGAAGTGGAGGGCCATCTGAGCCTCGTCTCACAACTGTACCCATCAAAGTGACAGGCATGTGCATAAAGTCATCCTGAATCCTCTAGACCAAGCAGCCGCCTGCTGAAGGCCACCACCCACTGACCTCAGTTAATGCCGTATTAAGCATAAAAATTGCCCCATGAGATCCTGCCCCAATTTCTGACCCCCAAAACATATGTAATATGACAAAAGGGTTGTTTTAAGCCCCCAAATTTTGAAGTCATTACATAACTAATTGGGTAACATGGCAAATACGTATCCAAACTAATGGAAATCAAGGAATATGTTTAAAGGCACCAAGTTATCTTAAAAAGTTCTCTGAACACACAGAAAAACAGAAAAAGACCCATAACTACAGAGAACAAATTGATCGTTTCCAAAGAGGAGGCAGCGGGTGGACAGGCAAAATGCGTGAAATACAGTGGGAGATAACAGGCTTCCAGTTACAAAATTAATAAGTTGCAGGACGAAAGGCACAGCATAGGGAATATGGTTGGTGGTACAGTACGGCGAGCACAGCATAACATACAGACTTGTCAAATCTTGTTGTTTTATATCTGAAACGAATGCAACATTGTGGGTCAGCTATAATTCAATTAAAAAATCAAAGGAAGTTTAAAAAAATTAAGAGTGAGCTCTGTTATCCAAATAGGACATACGAGATGGATTTCCCATCATACCATAAATTGAAAACGACTTCTCTTAATAGAACAATGCTTTCCTTAGTCTTAGTCCCTACTCCCTCCACAAAAACAAAACAAAACAAAACAAAACAAAAAAACAAAAAACAAAAAAACAACTACTTTTGAAAAACATCTTGGTATTTTGAAAATTATAACTGCAGTGAGTGATGAGAGTGAAAACAAACTGATAATCCACGTTTCCTCATTTCTTATCCCTTTTATGAAGATGAACAGTAAAATCATATGTAAGAATTAACCAGAGAGGTCCATTTTCCACTCACTATAATCAAGCTGGAATTCTCAACTATTATTTAGTATTAGTTGATTCTGGTGGCAAATGCAAATATGGTTTCACTTCTTGGGCACATGAGGAAGATTTGGTTGGTGAAACAGACATACCAGGTTGGCCCAGGCCTGCACTGCCAGGGTTCAGAAAATTGCAAGATACAACCTGACACTTAAAACTTCCCATCAACAACTACCGCTGCCCCCCCAACATCTTGTTTCTTCCCACAGACAGCTCATACTGAGACCTGTCCACTGTCAGGGTCAAGCTAAAGGGGGATGCCCACAAACTAGGTGGGAAATGAGAGGATGCAACTGCAGCTCTCTGGGGATGCCTAAGGCCACTGAATGCCCCGTCATGATTCTCCAGCACAGATGGGGGCAGCCTGCACCACGTGGGTGGAGCTCGAGGACACAGAAAGTACTGGAGTGGCAGTCAACAAACAAATGTGTTTGTGTAATATATAAACCCCCATAGGGTTGTCAATTGGTGGGATTCACTTTTTCTAACTGTTCACCCCATGACATACAACTTCAGGAAACCCAGAGCCCATGGATTATTGTTGAAGGGCACATTCGGACTCAATCAAAGTGTAACTAAGCGTAATCATACAAATAAATACAAATATCATTAAAAAATCAATACCACCTCAAACTTTCTTTTTCATTCCCAAATGAGCTTTTATGGGTTTTAATATCAATTAATGTGCTTATAGAACTGGTAAAAAAAAAAAACAGTCAATGATGAAATTTTAAAATTACCACTCTGCTTTCCCTAATTTCTGTTGATGTACTTTTATCTCACACAAAAATGAATTACTAAGGAATAAATCATACTTCACTGAACACGTTTCAGCTGAAATGATGCACCAAGATGTACAGCTTTGGTCAGGCTTATACTGTTGTTGTCAACATAGTATATGGGGTGTAAGAGCTACTGTCTTTTCCTTCTCCCATGAATATTAGTCCTAACAGATTCTTCACGTGGAAAGAAAACTTAGTCTAGAAGATACACTAATTCCTCTCCTCCCTGGTGAAAAATACTGTTAGAGGTATTAGTTTTAGATAGAGAAGCAAGTTCACTTTGGAAAAAAGCAGACACACACAAAACCCTGCAACATGACCTTTAATACAGTGATAAGGGTGAAAGTGTAAACTTCATTTGGAAACAGCACTCAAAATACTGTTTTGAAGGGCCTTTACAACAGCGGTATACTCTTTGAAAAGATTTTTCAGATCAACTGATTGAATCATATTTAATTTACCTAGGGACAATTAGATAAAATTTAAAATTCCAAACAAAAACTTTTAGGACACAAATAAAATTATATGTGCTTTTATTCCTGCAACTATCTCCAAAATCTAATATTCAATGGTTTAAATTGCTGCATTTCTCATTTGCAATGCAGATGAAGAGAGGAACACAGCAGACACATGTGAGATGAGGTGTGAGGCATAAAAGGGAGCACAGGAGGCAACTGACCAGCTGAATAGCGACTGCCCCAAAGATGACCATATCCTGAGCCCAAGAAGCTCTGAGTACTTTACCTTACCTGGCAAATGGGATTTAGCAAGCATGATTAAATTAAGGTGTGAGGGGGGAGAGATTATCCTGGATTACCTCGGTGGTCCCAATGTAATCATGAGGATCCATAAGGAGACAGGAGGATCAGAATCAGAAGGCAATGTGAAGTTGGAAACAGAGGGATAAAAGGTGGTGCAATGAAGGGCCACAAGTCAGGGAATGCAGGCAGCTTTAGAAGCAGGACAAGGCAAGAAAGTGGATTCTCCTCTAGAGCCTCCAGAAGGAACACAGGCTGCTAACACCCCGATTTTACCACACGGAGACTGATTTTTGAACTTCTGACCTCCAGAACTGCAAGATAATCAATTTGTGTTGTTTCAAGCCACTGAGAATTTGTCATTTGCTACAGTGGCACTAAAAACTACTAGAACTCACTGAGACATATTGAGTCTGTACAATGGCAGGGACCATTTCTAGGTAGGACTATCTTCAGGGTGTGGTAGTACTGGATCTGGAGAGTTGACTGCCAGCATCCTTCCTCCATCCACCTCCCTGAACCCCAGTGCACTGTGTGCCTCCTCCACTGCAGCCCAGGTGACTCACAGGAAGCTGGCCCCATCCACACTACAGGGAAGGGGTCTGTCATGGAAGCCAGTCATGTTCCTCCTGGGCCATTCACACAGCCAGCTGCACGACAGTCAGTGCCTTGTTACTGTTCTATGAGAGACAGTAACCTAGGTTGTCCCACACACACAAACGGGAAGGGCTTTACAGAAATATCTGGGTTGTCTCTGAATGTGAACAAG
Organism: Mustela nivalis; assembly: GCF_964662115.1. Taxonomy (NCBI): domain Eukaryota; kingdom Metazoa; phylum Chordata; class Mammalia; order Carnivora; family Mustelidae; genus Mustela; species Mustela nivalis. The sequence goes on along the minus strand of NW_028136428.1, from coordinate 1,242,718 downwards.
AAAAGCAGTGCCCCCACTGCGGGCAGCCATCACACAGTCAGCAGGGGGTGGAAGACAAACTGGCCAGAGGGAAATGGCACAGTAGGGAAAAATGGAGAAAATCATGGAGACAGTGTGAATAAAACACATTCTCCGCAAGCACTGCCATGAGCTGCTTCTTCATGAGATTGAAGGTTTTTTTTTTTTTTTTTTTTAATCTTTAAGACAGTTTGAGTTAGGATGAGACAACCATCCAAACTGATTCAGGAGGTCAGACTTTACGGAAACTAAGAAATCCAGATAATAAAATTAGATGACTCACATGTGTGAAAAGTTTCCTTTCCCACTAAGGGCGGGGGGAAAACTAGAACCTTGAATTTGTGGCTATTCCATTATTCTTGCTATTTTTCATCACTCAAATGTATTTTTCAAGAATGAGGAAATTATTCTCAATAAATACAGTGATGGTTCCCTGAAAATTTGTAACCAAGTAGGGAACAGTCAGAGTCTCTAAACAGATTGTTTTGAATTGACTTAACAATCACACAAAATAGACTGTAAAATTTATCAAAGAGTGGGGCTGAGTTTCTTATATATGATTTCATGCAAATTTTTGTCTACCTGATGATTTTTAGTTTTTGTCTACAGGGTGAGTGAATAAAGGTGTCTCAACATGGTCCAGAACTAATGGTGTTCCCTGGCTCACTATGAAATCCAGGGTCATTTCTGTTTCCTTTTCCATGAACTTCTCCTTCCTCTCATTTTGTCTGTTTTTCAATCGGACTGTTTGTCTTCTTCTCAATTTGTAGGCACGTCAGAGACATGAACTCCTTGAACAGCTGATGTTACAGATGCTTTTCACAGCCTGTTGCCCACATGCAGCTTTACTCTTTTTTGATATACAAATCTTTTTCAAATTTTTAAAATAAAGTGGCATGTCATTTCTTCTATGGCCTGTGGGTCTTATCTCTACCTAAGGTAGTCTACCACTTCCCAAATTTTTACATGCCCCTAGATTGTCTCCAAATTCTTTATCATTTTGTTTGTAGAGTTAGAACTTAAACCAATTTACAAGGTTAATCAATCTGACATCTGCTTACATATGTGATAGGAAGCAAGAGTTCTAAGAAAGAGAGTTCTTTCAGCTCTGAGGGATAGAGCTTAAAGTCAATATTCAATGATACTCTGTCTCATTTTCTAGAAGGAACTGGTGGTTTCTGTTTGGAACTCTGACAATTTTTTTCTTAGTCCCTGAAAGTCAAATAGGTTTACGTCTGTTTTGGTTTGAGTCTGTTCAGCTAATTCTCCCTGGGACTTGAAGGCTTTATGAACTGAAGGCATGACTGTTTTTCAGTTCAAGTAAATGCTGCATTAGTTCAGTTATAACTTCTGTTATTTTCTCCTTTTGTCCTCAGGGTACTTGCAAGGTAGATTTGGACCTGACCTCAGATCTTACTTATTCGTTTCTCATTTCCATCTCTTTGAAATTTTCCTCAGTGTTCTAGGATATTCCTTTGGAAAATCAATTTTGTGGGGCACCTGGGTGGCTCAGTGGGTTAAGCCACTGCCTTCAGCTCAGGTCATGATCTCAGGGTCCTGGGATCGAGTCCTGCATTGGGCTCACTGCTCGGTGGGGAGCCTGCTTCCTCCTCTCTCTCTGCTTGCCTTTCTGCCTACTTGGGATCTCTCTCTGCCAAATAAATAAAATCTTTAAAAAAATCAATTTTGTTCTCAGCAGTGATCATTACTGTTTACAGGGTTCCTATTACATGTTACAACTAGTGAATTTAAGTTTCAAATCTTTCTTGTATTTTTATGTTTTAAAAGATTTATAAAATTTATTTGACACAGAGAGACAGAGAGAAAGTGAGCACAGACAGGGAGAGTGGCAGAGGGAAAGGGAGAGGGAGAAGCAGACTCCTCACTTAGCAGGGACTCCCCACCCCCCACCACAGGGTTTGATCTCTGGCAGACATTTAACCAACTGAGCCATCCACACACCCCAAAGCTCCCTTTCAAAATCTTAGTAAGTATTTTGCTGCTCTTTACTGTAACTGTATCCCCCTCAGACTTCTTGACAATAAGTTTGTCTAGCTCTGTAGTCAGTTCTTAATCAATGAGGACACGGGCTCTGGACCTCAGTTTGGTGCTCCTCCACCAAGATGCTACCTGCCACTCAGGTGTGTGAACTCTTGCAGCTCAGGCCTAGTCACACTTTGGGGAACTCTGGGGCATCAGCGAAGCTACTCTAAGGGGACCATGCTTTGTGCATAAAAGCAGGCCCCTGCCATGAAGCAGCCCCTCTCAAACCTCCCCAAGTTGTCCTTCCTTACACAGCACAAAGTCTCTAAGAAACTCAACCTGCTGGGAAAGCCCATTTCTCTATGACCAAGGACCACAAGAGAGGGAAGGTATACCATAGGCCCCACACAGAAAGAGGTCTTCACTGAAAGCCTTCTAAAGAGAGTCTGCCTTTTCTTCCAGGCATTCCATCATGGCACCTCAAAATCCTGAGATCTCTTCCACTGCTCCCTCTGAGATGCCAAGAGGCACTTGGCAGTCAAATAGGTCCTTCCCACAGCCCACCTACATGATTATTGAGGGCCTGCCTGGTGCTGGGGATGGGTGAAGGCAACACAGGCCCCTGGTCTTATGCTCTGATGTCACTGGCTCTTGAGCAAAGGAAGGAAAATGAGAGGGTCCAGGAGACTGCACACAACATCATGTTTTCAGAACATCTCCCTGGCCCCCAAGATCACCTTGTCATGGCAATGTCAGCAGGGCATGGCAAGTGCTATCTCAGAAGTCCCTCTGACGCCTCAGCAACAGAGAGAGAGCCCACCCATAAACATAATCCCTAGAACCAGCATCCTTTAGGAACCAAAACCCCTATGAGTCAATTACTTTGGTATGTGTTAGTATATTTTTACCTATGTAAAATATAATAAAAAGAGGAATGACATACCTGTATGATTTGGGGCAGTACAGCAACTCGATTTTGAGTGTTTTGGATTATAGCTAGATACTTTTTTCCAAAAAGAAATTTATAATCCATTTAATAAAAACAATGTGAATTGCCATGTATGGAATTTTTATACTATAAATGTTTTCATTGTCTTGAGTTGTAGTAATGTACATACACTGGCGCTGGTCTCAAATGGGGGATGTCTGGAAGGAAACAGAATACATGATTAGGGGAGTGAGTGTAAGCCACCACCCTAAACAGTTCAATTTCTCACAAACATATACCTCAGCTCTATATTTGATTGGATGAATATCAACTAAAACTTTAAAATTAAAGTACCAGAAATTATTAGGGATGACATTTTTTGGTAGACTTGTTTCTGATTCTGCCTTGTGACCTGACAAAGGTGGGATGGTGACTCCTGTTACTGCTTGCTTATTATAGCTATGGCATACAGCGGTGGAAGTACTAAGTACTAAGCCACTAGAAAATTTGAGAAAGGATAAGCAATTCTAATAGTAAGGATATTTTCACATACATTATAACTAATTTAATATTTTAGGACTGAAACAAATATAGAAGAATGTACAGACATTCTTCATCATTTCAGGTACTTTAACATCCAATACTACCCTAATCAAATCCATGAGACTTTAGTTTTATAGCCTTTTCCTTGTAGGTGAATCTGAAGAATAGAATCAGTATAAACTACTTTATGTCTGAAAAAATTCATCTTTGAATTTTGACTTGACCAGCTCCACAGAATTAATAACAAGTCCCTTTCTTGGTGCAGCCACATTGGGAAACAGTGTGGAAATTCCTCAAAAAAATTAAAATGGAGCTGCCCTATGACCCTGCAACTGCACTCGGTATATACCAAGAAGATACAGATGTAGTGAAAAGAAGGGCCATCTGTACACCAATGTTCATAGCAGCAATGGCCAAAGTCACTAAAGTGTGGAAATAACCAAGATGCCCTTCAATGTATGAATGGATAAAGATGTGGTCCATATACAATATGGATTATTATGCCTCCATCAGAAAGAATGAATACCCAACTTTTGTATCAACATGAACTGGTCTGGAAGAGATTATGCTGAGTGAAATAAGTCAAGCAGAGTCAATTATCATATGGTTTCTTACTTCTGGAGCATAAGGAATAACACAGACGACATTGGGAGATGGAGGGGAGAAGTGAGTTGAGGGAGATTGGTGGGGGAGACAAACCATGAGAGACTGTGGACTCTGAGAAGCAAACTGAGGGCTTTAGAAGGGAGGCAGGTAGGGGGTTGGGTGAGCCTGGTGATGGGTATTATGGAGGGCACATATTGCATGAAGCACTGGGTGTGGTGCATAAACAATGAATTCTGGAACACTGAAAAGAAATAGAATAATAAAAAAAAGTCCCTTTCTCCTTTAAATTTCATAATCAATACAAAAAGTTACATGGTATTGGACTTGAGCTACTACTTGCTGTATGTCCAGCTCTCTTACTTTCTTTTTTTTTTTATTATTTTCAGCATAACAGTATTCATTGTTTTTGTACCACACCCAGTGCTCCATGCAATCCATGCCCTCTATATTACCCACCACCTGGTACCCCGACCTCCCACCTTTTATATACCTGGAGGCACTTGCATGAGGCAGACAAGTTCTCAATAAAGAACTTTAATTCAATATATTAAAGTATACTATGTTTTCCACAGTGAATATAGACTATTTATCAAATCAGAATCAAGTTCTGAAAAAAATACCCATATACAGATAGCTAACAAATACACAGCCCGGTACCTCTAAAGGTTAGTACTTCTACATATTTCAAAAGGCATCAAGTTTTTGCTGCTTTCCCCTGATCCAAGCATGCACATTTGTGTGTATGTAAGTAAACACCCAAAGACAACTGAATTAGTAGTCCACATTCACCACATGGATTAATGCCTGTTGTGATCTCTTTCCCTCCCAAATTGTTTCTGATTATTCACTTTAACTAATTTTGCCTGCTTTCCAATAATAGGGAGAAGAAAATTTGCTTCCCCACCCCAGCACCAATCAAAGGGATACTTATGTCCTGTGAGCCTTCATTTTTCATAGGGGAAAACAAACAAACAAACAAACAAAAACCCAAAAAACCCTGAGCAGTGAAACTAGAAATTCCCTCATGTTTCCTTCCTTTCTGGAGCTTACTGCCCTTAGGTTGCACAGTTGCCCAAATATTGGCCCCTCCATAAGAAGCTGTAAGTAGCACGTAGTGGATGAAAGATCCAGGATATAAGGAAGGGCTACTCTGGGCAGTTGCATGGCCTGGGATGGTCTGCCTCACCACTGGGCAAGGTCTGGGGCCTGGGGTCACCGTACCTCAACACCGTTAAGAGAAGACTTCAACGAGAATGTTTATTTCAACATCTTTGCATGAGAAAAAAAACACTGCCTTCAATAAACAGTTTCAATTAAAAATTAAAATTTTAAAACTTAATTTTAAATATACTTATACCAAGAAGAATCATGACACATGTTGAATTATTTTAGGAGCCACAGTTTTCCTGAGGTACAAATAAATAGTTTGTACAAATAGGTAAAATCATTTATTAGGAAACTTTAAACCTCTTACAATAAGGTTACCATTAAATATAAGAATAAAGTGACTATTTTGCTTAAAAATAAACAAAGGTCACTTTGAAAGAGAATGGCAGCTTCCCTGTGGACATCCTCTATACCCAGCCCAATCAGTTCTTACCAAGTACAAGTTTGTAGATTTTGCTAACATGGTAAATGATGGAAATAAATGAGGAAGACAATATTTTCAAAACAGTGTAAAAAGAACTTTAAAACAAGTATCTTGATTCTCCTTATTCTTCCACTCTAATTTGTAGCCTTTGGATAATATGTGGGAAAGAACATATATACATTTAAATTTTAACTTAAATGTCTACTGAAATAAAATGCTATCTTATTAAAATTCCTATCCGAAATTAAAAAAAAAGTCATGGTGACAAATAATGTTGACAATCCTGTAATGTAATCCTATCTTAAAACTCAAATTATGCTAAGAATGAATATTTCAAAACTAAATGGTTCACTTTGTTAAAAATATTCTTACTGAGTATTAAAAAAATCACCCAATGGTATCATGTTTTTAAACTCATTCTACTCATCATGCCTGTATTTTATCCTACCAGTTCTCTCTAATGACTTAGCATTCTCTCTTGTCTGCTCTCCTCTCTCATTTCCTTTCACCAGCACCAAAAACACAAAGACTCCAAAGTCCTGAGAGCAGACTGGAGTATCCCTTTGCCTTCTAGAAGCTGTGCCTTTTGACCCTACTGGTCCATTCCACCTGCCCAATAGGCAAGATTGCCCAATAGGACAGTGCAGTCAGGAAGGGAGGCAAGGATAGAATCTTGAGGGATAGCAGAGAGAAAGAATCACCTTAAGAAAACTGGCAAGAATTCCTATCTTACATTGAGGTCTTCCATCCATTTTGAGTTTAATATTTTGTTCTAATAACACAACTCTGGGTGGGCTCCGAGATGGCTCCTCAGTGGGGACACATCACCAGGAAGACCACACCATGATTAGAATTTAGAATCTTCGGCACCCCCACCCCAACCCCTACATTCCCCCAGAGAGGGGAGGGGGCTAAAAGCAGAGCACATCTATGTAAGGAATCCTCCATAAAAATCCTCATAGCAGGGACGCCTGGGTGGCTCAGTTGGTTAAGCAGCTGCCTTCGGCTCAGGTCATGATCCCAGCGTCCTGGGATCGAGTCCCACATCGGGCTCCTTGCTCAGCAGGGAGCCTGCTTCTCCCTCTGCCTCTGCCTGCCATTCTGTCTGCCTGTGCTCGCTCTCTCCCCCTCTCTCTCTTTGATAAATAAATAAAATCTTTTAAAAAAAATCCTCATAGCAGGGGTTTCAGGAAACTTCCAGGTAAGTCAACATATCCAGGTACCAGGAGGGGGATAAAACCCAGCTCCACAGGAATAGACATTCCTGTGCTTGGGACCCTCCCAGACTGTGCCCTTTGTGTCTCTGCATCTGACTGTTCATCTGTATCCTTTATCATATCTTTCATAAATTGCAAATGAAAACAAATGTTTCCCAGAGTTCTGCGAGCCACTCAGTTGAACCAGAGGAGGAGTTGAAGGAACCTCTGATTTGTAGCCAAGTTGTAGAGAAGTTGTGGGTAACCTGGGCTCCTCCTACTTATGACTGGCACCTGAATGTGATGGAACAGTCTCACGGGACTGAGCCCTTAACCTGTGGGATCAGATGCCATATCAAGGCAGACAGTGTCAAAGCTGAGTAAAACTACAGGACACCCAGCTGGTGTTGCAGAGTTGCCTGGTGAGGGAAAAATCCACAGCCTCAGCCACAGTGTTAGAAGTAAAGTGTTCTGTGTGAATATGGTAATATAAAAGCCGATGGGAGAACTGAAATGTTTGCTTGACATACACTCTCACACAAAATATTATGTATGCCAGGTCTTTGCTGATGTGATATAGCACATATTCAAGTTCTAGTGAAATATCATAAAGAGTCAACTCAAAAAACAAACAAACAAACAAACAAGCAAACATACAAAATATGGATGAGCTGGGAGAAAATAAGCAATGTTTCCTCTTTCCTATCAAGAGAAAGACCATTCCTGAATTATCCAAGATTTTGCTTTTACCTGAATAACCATACAGTTCAATAGGACTTGAAGGAAAAAGCATGTTTGGTCCTCAGCGATCCTTTCCCCTGATATGGCCGGCAAGAGTGGAGTGATTCTTGTGGATATATCTTTGCTCCAGAGTGGGGAAAAAAAGGAGTTCTTTCACCAACGTTCAAAGGGTTTTTAAAAAATGGCCTTCATTAAAATACATCTGCCCCTCCTTTGGAACCTGCTCACGCTACACTCCAGGCCAGCGAGCATCAAGGGGTTGGAAATACGGTACAAACTCCCATGAAGCCACCTCTCCCTCTAAACTATTCTTCTCTCTGCCAAATTCTGCTTCGGTCAGCCTAAGGATCAAATACCTGTCTTTGGGCAATAAAGTGATGTGCATTAATCAATCAATGGCCCTAACTGGCAAGTTCCTTAAAAACTCATGGGACACAGATGGTTGCCATGACTTTCCCAGGAAGCAGCTACTGTCTTTCCATGAATGCGGCATGAAAATACAGGGCTGGGTGAGCAGATGAATGTCCACTCGTGAAACAATCATGCTGAGGACAATAAACAGTAGTTTTGGATGGCAGATTTAAATTTCATTCACAGCCAAGAAAACACTCCAGATACATGATGTGTCTCCACTTCCTGTTGTTTCCAACATCTGAGTCCTCCCTTCCATTCCTGTTTCCACCACTTCAGTAAATGTCTCCCATCCTCATTGCATATAAAAAAGGCTCTGATTCTTTCTATTCTAATGTCTGTAAGACATTACTGTGAACAAGAGCAGGGGATAATTCCTCCTCCAAACCCATCTATGAAATAAAGGGTTCTATTCAGGATCATGACAAGCTGAGGAATCCCTCAAGAGAACTTCCAGAGTCATTTCAACCTATAAGGCTGGCTAAAATGTTCCTCACCATCCGCCACACCAGGGCTAGGACTGATGAGTGTCTCCACCATGCAGGTCCCTCTGGATGACATGATCGCTGGGAAACCAGGCACGAGGCAAGCAAAAATCAGCACCTGCTCTTCTGCAAAGTTTGTCTGAAGTGCTTGAAGGCAGAGAAGAAACAGATTGACTCCTTCAGATCTTACCTAAAAACAAAATTAAAGGTGACAAAATTAAACACATGTTTATGCAGAGATGCACTGCAATGCAGATTCAGTTCTGAGAAAGAAAAACTAGAAGTTAAAGGTACCGTTAAACTCCTGCACCAAGTTCTTAGTGACAAGAAATCAGGCGTGCTGCAAGAAGCCCAAGGGTGAAGAGTTGGGGTCTGGAGCCACAGTGCCTGGTTCCAATGCAGGCTCTGCTTTTTGCTTTTTGCTTGCTTAGCTGTGGCCAGTGGAGAACCACCAGACTTCTCCCTTTGCATCAGTCTCTACCTCTGAAAAATAAGGATGATAAAAGAATTTACCACAAAGTGTTTGCACAGGGATAAGTGACTTACAACAGTGCCTGTATCATCAACTGTCATTTAATCACAAAAATAATGCAAAGACAATCATCCTCCAAATTTACAGTGTGCTTTGAATAGGGTTTTTTCTATAATATGCTTATGTATCATGGAAAGTTCTTGAAAAATCTCCGAGCTTAATAAGACCTTAAAGACCTGGCTCAGTTATTTGACCTTGAAGCCCATTCATCAGGCATTTCTACACCAGCCGTCCTTTTTTTTTTTTTTTTTTTTTTTTTTGCCTGTGCAGGTAGCTACCTTGAGGGCTGCCGCCAAATCATCACTTCCACAAAGAACCATTCAGAAATTTCTGGAACTCATATCATTGCTGGACTTCTGGCATAAGTCCATTGTTCCTGGTGGATGCTTCCAGTAGTAGGAAATGGAACATGCTCAATGAGGGCAGGGGGTTGTGTTTGACTTGCCCACTGCCATATCTCCAGCACCTAGAAAGGTGCCTGAAACACATAGCTGGCATCCAGTAAATGTGTGCAATAAATGAGTGAACTAGACAAAAATAGATATGCACTGGTAGATGTGGCCTGTGGAGTACAGCTTCAAAAGCAGGAGAGTATTGAGAGTCCTACATGGTAGGTTGCATGGCACTGAGTTAAAGAAAATGGGTCCTACAATCAGACCAAAGGTTAAACCTCGAAAGTTGTGCGATCTTGGACAAGTCACCTACAAGAACAAAGACCCCTGTCTTCTATTGATAACAGCTGGGAAGAGAGAATCCATTTCAGAACGAAAGGGGACACAGGACGGCTGTGTACGACACTTATATTGTGGTCAAGATGGCAGTGTGAATTCACTTCATGGGGTCCCACACCATCATCCCTCACTACCATTTGAAATACATGGTAATAAGAGATGAAATATATATATATATTTTTTTCAGTGTAACAGTATTCGTTGTTTTTGCACCACACCCAGTGCTCCATGCAATCCGTGCCCTCTCTAATACCCACCACCTGGTTCCCCCAACCTCCCACCCCCTACCCCTTCAAAACCCTCAGATTATTTTTCAGAGTCCATAGTCTGTCATGGTTCACCTCCCCTTCCAGTTTCCCTCAACTCCCTTCTCTCCATCTTCCCTTGTCCACCATGCTATTTGTAATGCTCCACAAATAAGTGAAACCATATGATAATTGACTCTCTCTGCTTGACTTTTTTCACTCAGCATAATCTCTTCCTGGAAGAGATTATATATATATTTTTTAAAAGATTTATTTACTTACTTATTTATTTGACAGAGAGATCAAAAGTAGGCAGAGAGGCAGAGAGAGAGGAGGAGGAAGAGGGCTCCCTGCTGATGCAGGACTCAATCCCAGGACCCTGAGATCATAACCTGAGCTGAAGAAACAGGCTTAACCCACCCACTTAGCCACCCAGGTGCCCCTAGATTAAACACATATATTTTTTAAAGATTTTATTTATTTATTTGGCAGACAGAGATCACAAACAGGCAGAGAGGCAGGCAGAGAGAGAGGAAGGGAAGCAGGCTCCCTGCTGAACAGAGAGCCTGATGTGGGGCTCAATCCCAGGACCCTGGGATCATGCCTTCAAGCCGAGCCGAAGGCAGAGGCTTTAACCCACTGAGCCTCCCAGGCACCCCTAGATTAAATAATTTTTTTTTAAGAGAAGAGAAAAGTTAGCAAGTGAACCTCGGTAAAAAACAAAACAAAACAAACAAAACCCAAAACTGACAAACATCTCCATGAAGCAGCAACCGCAGAAATTCTCAGTGATGCACAGATGTGTAGCGACAGGAAAAGATGTCTGGAGGCTGACTTCAAGGAGGACAAGTCGCTCCCACTGGAGATAAAGGCAGACAGAAAGGCCTGCTCGCTTGCTGCCTGAAGCCACAACTTCAACTGGGCTGCGGACTTGATTGCACACCACTTGCTTCACCAGAACACTGTGAGGTTTCCAGTAGCTCATTACATCTAAACACTACTGCCTCCTTTAACAAGGTTTCCCTTCCAGATTGCCCCTGACTTACAGGGATAGGCAGTAGGTGTCCCTCCACGTGCTCCTTCCAAATTCTCTCCTCTCTCTGCTTTCTTCTGATCCACTTTTTATTTATGGGCTAGCTTTACAGGATATCCCTTCTGTGATTAAACAGGTCTTAATAATTCTACCTTTTGTAAAGGAAGCCTTCCCCAATTATTTAGATGTTGATAAATATTTACCTCTGAATCTCCATAAATCATCACTTTATATGGCACCAACATGTAGAAAATAAGAATGAAGTTACCCAATTTTCAGAATGAACCATACAAATGACAACCTACCATCTAAAGCCAGAGACAGAAAGCGAACATCTGCATAAACTAAAGTAATGCGGGTTCCTTATTCATTCATATTTATTATGCAAAATGGAAGTTTTAGGAAGATTAGAATAATGCATACTTGTTCTATTATATAGGCAACTAATCCTCTGTAGATGGTAATGTATCCATAACTCCATCTCCAATCTAGAATTTCTGAACACGAGGAGAGGGTATTAAAATCTCCTCTGTGGGAGGCAGAGCATTACAGTGTCTGGCTCTGGCCTTCCTGCTGCAGGAGGAGACTTGCAATTAGTGATGGCAAATGGAATTCACAAAACATTTCTGGGCTTTAGAAGACATTGGAAAACTAGCAAAGGACTTAGAAAATGGTAGGAAAGGAAGCAGGAAGAGGGAGGTGGCAGAAACAAGTGAGCCAAAACCTGATCTGTAAGCAACAAGCTCAAGAAAAACAAATCAGGGTGCCAGAGAACAAATGCCATTTTCACTGCAGGATCTCTACAGGCCTGTGCCCTCCAGACCCCGTTCCCACCACACGGTAAGTTGGGGGAACTGAACCTGAGATTTCCTTAATAAACCAGGACCCTCAAATGGAACCAAAGTGATCCCAACCAAGAACACTCCCAGCCTCCTGGCAAAGGAAAGACAAACCCTCCAGGAAAAAACAGACAGACAAACAAACAAACAAACAACAAAAAAAACACACCAAAAAACAGAATTAAAAGAGATTACATCTATGTTCCAATAAATCTGGTCTCAAAATCCCTTCACAGAGCATGCAAGAAATGAGGCCACTGTGAGAGACAGAAGACTGAGGGAAAATGAAGACTTCAGACACTGGAATGATCAGATACAGAATAGAAAATATTACATGTTAATTATTTAAGAACACAAAAGAGGTTTAAAAATAAAGAAGGATCAAGAGCCTATCAAAAGCAACAGGCCAAGTGTGAACATGGAACTGAAGGAAGTTAAACAGGGACCAAAAATCACTGAGACGTAAAACACAACAGAAAACACACCAGAATGGTGGGGCAGTAGATGAGCCCCGAATGAAGGACTTCACAACACTGCACCAAGAAGTGAAGACATTCCCCAGAATGCAACACAAGGAGGCAGGAGAAGAAGATGAACGCCAGCTTGAGAGACACGAACAACAGACGGGAGGTTTAAATAAGAATCCTGGGAAGTACAGCAGAAGGACAGAGTCAAAATTTCAGAAGAAAACAGCTGAGGATATTACAGAAATGATAAATCCAGAAATACAGGAAATGCACAGATACCAAGCAAGATGAGAAATCTTCAATTAAACATTTTGTGGTAAAGCTATAGAACACCAAAAACTAAGAAAAGGTTTTAAGGAAAAGGCATTTAAAGGAATGAACAGGGTGGAAACAGGGTTTAAAGCTGCTACAGTGGTAAGGAGATGCTAGTAAAATGGTACCTGTAAAGGGTGACAGGAGTATTTTTACTGCCACTACTGCTAATACTGTGTCTAATGCACATAACAACTGAAGACTGCGAAGGTTAAGCTGGAGCAGAAAAAAATTAAACGAATTATGACCCTCAAAAGAAGGATCATGTTGGGGCGCCTGGGTGGCTCAGTGGGTTAAGCCTCTGCCCTCAGCTCAGGTCATGATCCCAGGGTCCTGGGATCGAGCCCCGCATCGGGCTTTCTACTCTGCAGGGAACCTGCTTCCTCCTCTCTCTGCCTGCCTCTCTGCCTACTTGTGATCTCTGTCTGTCAAATAAATAAATAAAATCTTTTTTTAAAAAAAAAGAAGGATCATGCCAATGAATTTCACAACTCTGGTGATCACTTTAAAAGCATCTCTTCTTTTTATCATAGCATTTGTATCATGTCCAGGATGAGATATTACAGCACACATGATAGAATATTTTAAAACAATAGTCCATTTTGCTCAAACTCCATGTTGAAAGCAAACGACTCTGTCAAACACTTTGAAGAAGGTAAAAGTAGTGGAACCATGTTTTGTCAAGAAAGCCCAGGGAGAAAAGCAGGTAGTAAAACCAAGTAGCAGTATCGAGGAAGGGCAGCCTCAGGAAGAAAATGAACACCGTTTTCTTCTGCTTTGTTCTCTTTTTTGTTTTCTTGTTGTTGGTATCTTTTTTTTTTTTTTTGGTCTTTCCCAGAAATCACTTCATATATATACATTTATCTGTTCAACTTCAGTGAAAGTTGGGAGGAAAAGGGCCAGAACTTTTGAATGGTTGTCTTCAGCTGAGTGCTTATTTTCTTCCTTCAGTTTCTCTGGGGTTTCCCACTATTCTTCAATAAACATGTGTTGCTTTCTGGCAGGGTAAAGCCAAATGCATTTTTAAAAGAAGTAATGGCAGGTCATCCGTCCATCCAGATCAGGAGAGAGCCCATACCAGAAAAGGCAGAGAGGGTAGTAGACTCCCCTCTGTGAGTTCCTGCCCTCTTGGTCTTTCCTCAGCCCTTGCTCTCTGCTATGTCTCTCCAGTCACACCCCAAACCCAGAGAAACAAAAGGACTCTTCAAAACTTAAACCCTGTGAGAAGGGCCACGCGGAGGCAAGGAGAGCCCTGTAAGACTCTGAGCCATGTGGTCTGTATCTGAGACTGCACATCTCCTTGAGCCACGTTCCATTCCCTCCATGCCTAATGTCGGCCTTGTGTTCTACAGAAGCAGTCAGGGCATCCATACACTCCTCTCTGTGTGCTTTTCTGTATACCTGATCCCATCTCAACCCACAACATCCAGCAGCATGCACCATCTGTCATCTCCCTTCAGTCAACCTGCAAATAGGTAAACACAGCCTGTAAAACCCACCCTTGTCCAAGCTATGTCTGGAGTTATGATCGTCTGTGTCTTTACCATCAAACTTTCTAAAAGGCTATTCTTGTGTGTGACCTCCATGGTCTCACGCCCAGGCACTCTATCTCTATGTCTGGCTTAGGACTCCACTACTCACCTCCCATTTTCTTTCAGTACTCAGTGACAACCTCCTCGATCTACCCCCACCCCCTAATCAAGCTGCTTTGCAACTTTTCACATCATCGAACATTGCTGACATTTCATTCCTTGAAATCTCTCTTCTCTAGACATCTGTGCAAAAATGCCTTCCTGGCATCAAAGCCATGTCCCTCCCCTTCCATCCACTACTCCTTTATTCTTCCCCTTTATCTGCCCAAGAAAAGAAGGAATTACCCTAAATCCTTAACTGTCACTCTCTCTACAAGGAATATATCCCTTGGCAACAGCATGATTGCATCTCTCTTCCCCCAAGCACCCATTCCTACATTTTGACTGTCCAACCAGAACCTACACCTGCACGTCCAACAGACACCTCAACTCAGATTGCCTAAAGCTGCACTCCTCCTCTTACCTCCTGCACCTGGCTCCCTTCCTGAGTTGCCACGACTGTTGTGGCAGTTGACACATCAGACTCAACATTCTGAAAGCACGGAGGCACCCCTAAGCCTACTGCAGCATTTTATTTTCCATAGCCGAGATATGGAAGCAGCCCAAGTGTCCAGCAACAGAAGACAAAGTGGTACATACACACAATGGTATATTACTCAGCCATCAAAAAGGATGAGATCCTGATATTTACAACAGTATGGATGTACCTAGAGGGTATTGTGCTAAGCAAAATAAGTCAGACAGAGAAAAACAAATACTGTATCTCCAGGGATGAATCCTTAAAAAATGCCCTACATATTCAAGTTTTAAGGCAGGACCAGAAGCAACAGTTTTAGCATATATCACCACGATATAAAATAAAATCTTTAAAAAAAAAAAAAGGAAATAATAGGACAACAGCAATTAGGGTAAAAAGACTTAACAACTGTCTTGCTCAACATCACCAGCACTACACCAGCTACACGTCTGACCCCCAGACCAGCATAGCAGGTGAGAGGACAGGTCCAAGCAGAGAAAGTGTTACTTGTCACATTTTTTGAAAAATGATAAACAGAAGGGATGCCTGGGTGACTAGGCTCATTGAGCGGCCAACTCTTGATCTCAGCTCGGATCTTGATCTCACGGTGGTGAGTTTGAGTTCCACACTGGGCTCTGCACTGGGTGTGGAGCCTGCTTTAAACTAAACTAAACTAAACTAAAATAACACCTCTGTCAAAAGTACGTGAATTCACAACTTACATGTAAGTCAAGTTCTACTTGTTCTAAGACAGCATGAAAACCAAGATGTCGTTAGCAAGACAGGAAGCAAGATAAATTGTGTATTCCATGTGCCGTGAGATGACTCCAACTGCATCCAAGTCAGCCATGGCCCTCCACACATCTGCAAGAGAGGGTATATTATCCACATTAGCACAGAGGAAACCAAGGCTCAGAGAGGTTAAAAAAAAAAAAAAGAGTCCAAGATCATAGCATCATTTAGCAGCGTAGCCAGAATGTATAGGAATTACCTCAAAACAGGCCACACTAGTGGAAGAATACCTTAGTGTGGAGTTATGAAAACCCAGGTAGAACGCTGCCTCAGAAAGGCAGATAATCAATAAAGGAAAAATAAAGAGGCGCCTGGGTGGCTCAGTCGGTTAAGCATCTGCATTGGGCTCAGGTCATAAATAATCCTGGGATCTTGCCCTATGTCAGACTTCCTGCTCAGCAGGGAGTCTGCTTCTCCCTCTGCCTCTGCTCCCCATTCATTCTCATAAACAAACAAATCAATAAAATCTTACCCCAAAAAAAGAAAAAAATAAAGATTATAAGCTTACAATAAAGATATGAATGATGAGTCAAAGCTTTCAGTGACACGCCCACACCTGCCTACAGTTCTCTGGCTAAAACATGGGTGGAATTGATGGGGTTAGAAGAACAGGAGGCACATAGGCCCGGACAGCACAGCCCAGCAGATGCAGAATCCTGGTGTAGGATTAGCTAGCTTTCATTGTCCTTTAAAATGTCAAAGCTAAAGAAATCTGGTAGGGTTATTGAAGTCTGATCCTGGGGGATGCCTGGTTGGCTCAGTCTGTTAGGCAGCAGCCTAACATGACTCAGGTCATGATCACAGGGTCCTGGGATCAAGTCCGACATCAGACCCCTTACCCAACCAGAAGCCTGCCTCTCCCTCTGCCTGTTGCTCCCCCTGCTTGTGCTCTCTCACTGACAAATAAATAATCTTTAAAAAGAAAGAAGAAAGAAAAAAAAAGAAAAGAAAAATAAAATCTGATCCACAGTATAGAACAACACAAAGGATGGTACTTTCTTGGGCTGATTTCTGTTTGTTTGATTTTAAGTAGGTTCCACAGCCAGCACGGACACTAGTGCAGGGTTTGATCTCAGGACCCTAAGACCATGAACTGAGCCAAAGGCAGACAATCGATTAAGCCACCCAGGCACCCCACTTTCTTGGGTTCTAATGGGACTTTTCCTAGGTTCTAATCCTAGCTGTACTGGCTTCCAGGGGGAATGAAGTCCAGCACCACAAGAAAAGCATCCGAAGGCTGCAGTCCTCTGCAGAAGATTTGCTGGTGGCTGCCATCATCAAAGAGTCAGTGGGTGAAGTTGTTGAAGCACAGTGGGAACAATGATAGCCACTGCCTTTTGGGTGTCACTGAATCATTCTACTCATCTTCAGGAAGCCTGGCCCTTCTCCAGTCAACGCAGCAAAAGCAAACTTGTTAGAAGAACAGGGGAGGGGGTCATCTCCCTCCCTCCCAGAAACTGAAGCAACCAGCCAAACAGTGCAGCACTGGAGTAAAAATAAAAATATGAAGGAATGTGGCTGCACCTGGGTAGCTCAGTCTGTTAAGCATCTGCCTTTGGGTCAGGTCCTGATCTCAGAGACCTGGGATCTGAGACCCACATCAGGCTCCATGCTCAGTGAGGAGTCTCCCTTTCCTTCTCCCTCTGCCCCTGCTCCTAGCTCATTCTCTCTCTCTCTCAAATAAATAAAATCTTTAAAATAAGAAATTTAAAAATGAAGGAATGAATCAAAATGCAGAATTCAGAAACAGAACTACAGATATAAAAACTACATATAAAAACCTGAAATATGACCCGGTGAGTGAGGAAGGATTATTAAATCATGATACTGTATGAATTGATTGCCAATTTTTTCTTAGAACATAGAGCACACTGCACTACACGAAAACAAAAACACAAAATTAGGATTGAATACAAAAACAAAATTATCAGTGTTATTCCATCAAGTGTTTCTCTAACCTACTGATCAAAACCTCAGTTCATCCTCCAAAAGAATCTGGGCACCACCTCAGCACACATGAACACATTTTCAGGCCACAGTTCACACTGCTCCAGTCCTCACTCTAAGTCCTGAGCCATGGGCTCCTCCAGGCAAAGCCACCACCAACTAGGCCCCTGCCCTAGAAATCCCCAAACCCAACCACTTCACAACAGGGAGACTCAGGGAGATTCAAATGGGCAGAAACGTGGGACTTTGACTTTTTTTTTTATTTAAAAGAAAAATACAGCAAGAAACATTTCTAGCACAAAGTGAAGAGCTAATCTTTCACAATGTCGAGAGTATTAGAATTATCAATACACCATCAGTAGTTTGATAGGTCAAACAGGCCAAAAGCTGGAAACACAAGAGGAAATGCTCACAGCAAACAGACCTGAAAGCCAGGGCCTGGACCGGCTGACATGGCTCTGCCGCTTACCACAGCGAGAAAGTGTAACTTTCCTGGGCCTCAACTTCCCTCCTGGCCAGCAGGAAAGTGGCAACACCACAAAATTCATATCTGGTCGGGGATTACGTGAAAGGAGAATGCTCAGTGAGAGCCCCGCCACACCGCCCGTCCAGCCACAGTCTGCGCCCAGTGAATGGGAATTTCCTCTACTGCAGCCACACGAAGAGCTGAAGGATCTGCACAGGATGCCTGTTTATTTACCAGTCACAAAACCACGTTCTGCCATAAACAGAGAGGGCAAGAGACCCCAAGAGATGGGAATATCCCTCACCCTTGCCTGGACCAGGCTTTCAAGACAAGTTGGAAAGCCCACAGCAGCTCTGCCACTGACTCTGAATGAGCCTTTGGAAGACAACACCATCCCAAACAACAGTTTAATTTACTTCTCTTTAAAAAGCAGTGAGACAAGGTCTTGGCCACATCTTCATAAATTAACAGCTTAGGAGGCTAAACCCCAATGATTTAGTTATGTCCCCAGCAGGCACACCTCCACTCGTGGGCAGCTTCAGGGAGAAAGGGTGCCTCCCCATCCATGAGGACACCCTCTGACATTCATCTGAAGATGCTTCCTACCCATGGGCATTTACTCCCTGGAACCCCCCCCCCATCTAAGTTCCTCTCTGGACGCTGCACGAGGCAACTTCCTCACACCCCCATCACCACTGCTGACACCGCAGCTACCCCCGAGCCTTCAAGCAGGGTGCACCTGTCTTTGCTGCCAAGCGTCCCATCAGCCCAGCTCCATCACTGATTTCTGTACCCATAATTAATTAACTTATGCATGTATGTATTTATTTATTTTTACAGCTTCATTTATTTTAGGGAGAGATAGACAGAGAGAGAGAGATACAGAGAGAGCACACACACACAAATACAGGGAGATAGAACCTCCAGCAGATTCTACACTGAGAGCAGAGCACACCTCAGGGCTCAATCCCACCACCCTGAGATCATGACCTTAGCTGAAACCAAGAGTTGGATGCCTCAACGACGGAGCCACCAGGCACCCCTCTGTACCCTTAATCTTAAGAAAAGACAGACACCGCTTCTTTCTGTCAGCCATGGCCTCATAAGCCATCTGTCACACAGCCAAAGTTTCCAGAGGGTAGGACCAGGTCTGCAACACCAGTGATGCCAGAGTATCTCCATAAAACTACAATCTAGTGAGTACCAGGCTCTGCTCTAAGCTCCTAATATGGCCTTCTATTTTGTACCCGTCACAGACCTACATGCTAGGTATTATCCACAGTGCACAGAGGAGGACACTGAGGTCCATGGCTTACCCAAGCGATCTACTTTTATGTGGCAGCAGCAGGGGCCTGAACCCAAGTCTGTGACTCCAAGGCCCCTCCGTCAACTCTGTTACTCATGCAGCCCCAACACAGTCATTAAATACCTCCCTAAACCCTCATCCCTCCTGTGAAAAAGCATGGTCTTCTGCCATTTCCCAGATGGGAAAAAAGCCGGCATGAGCCAGATATAGTGACCTGCCCATGATGGTACAGGCGATGTCCCCTCTGTTCTCCCCCCAACACCCATGTCATTATGCACGAGGCCCCATGGGGTCCTTCATGCTTCCAGTGGAAAACTCTGGTGAGACCACCAGTCTCCTGGCAGGCCTTCAACTTGACCCTGGAGGACAGGACCAGTTAGGAGAAACCGGCAAGTTAAGCCTCTGAAATGGGGTCCTACCACCCAGGAAAACCCCCTTATCTCCAGGGCATCGCCCGTGTGAATTAGCTGGATTTGTAGAGGGCTCCACAAGCACCAGCCTTGCTGAGTCACTTTCTCTAAGGTGGTGGCTGAGACAAAAAGGACCCAGGAAAGAAAGGCAATTAATGTGAGCAGCTGCCTCTGCTCACCAGATCTGCATTTTATGTGGGGCACACTGTTCAAAGTTTACACCCCCCATCTCTGTAACCTTCACGACAACCCCTGGAGCTCCCTGCACCATCATTACCACCTCACAGACAAGGAGACAAGGCATGAGGGGTGTGTAGAATGATGCAGCTCTGTGCTGGGGACAACCGGGGGAGGACTCCCACAGGCTTGCTCTTCCCACTGCTGCAGAAGCAGCTGAAAACAACGAGTTTTTCAGTTTGCATTATGTAGAGTGGAAAAGTCAACCATAAAGGTCATTCAATTTTTAAATGGGTTATTCCTCAGTATAAAAACAGTTCCAAAAAATAATTTCCGAGAAGTTCAACATATTCCTCCTTCCAGGTGCCTGGAATGTGATGGAATGTTGTTAAAATAAGTTCTGGCCCATCAGTATGCCAGACAGAAACTGGAAGTAAGCTGTTGCAGGTCCCCAAAGGCTCCGTCACAATCCTAAGGAGAAGACATATAACTTTCACTGTCCCAAAGTGGTTATGTTTAAAAAAAAAAAAAAAAGGCACAGGTGGAACATTTTAAATTACAGACTTTCAATGCAGGGGCAGTGGGGGCGGGGGGGTTGTCCCCCAACTACCCCCAAATGTTTCAGCTATATATAGTGACTTACCAAAGTGACTCATCACAAGTACCTACAAGGCGACTGACAGGCAACTGACCGATGAGGAAGGTATTCGGACTGCTTAACAAAACCAACACAACTTAGAATTTTCATGATTAAGAAGAGAAAACCATTTATTAAACACTCGCCAGGCACCAAACCCGCTAGGCACTGTCACACGCTCTACTCATCACAAGGCTGCCAAACTCAGTGCAGAAACTGAGGCTGAGTAAGTCACCTAAGATCATGCAGCACCAGAAACTGGATTCCAACCGGTTCTGACATCATAGCCTACCCCAGCTTGCTGCAATGCTTCAGAACCTAAGCTTTGTGATGATCAATAAACTGCATGCTTAACAATGTTTACACATCTCTGTTAGAATTCAGGGAAAGGTTTTTAAAAATGACATACACAAGGGGAAAAAATAATACAGTTTCTGGAGGCAGGCTGCCCAGGGTTCAAATCTTGGCTCCTCCACTTGAAAGCTGTGTGACCTTGGACTCCTTTAGCTCCCCTGTGCCCATATTTCCATGCATTAAAATGGTAGCCATAACAGACCCTATCTCCTAAGGCAAATAAAGCATTTTGGTATTGTTGTTCTTGTTTTAAGATTTTATTATTTATTTGACAGAGAGAGAGAGACAGGGTGAGAGGGAACACACACAGGGGGAGTGTGAAAGGGAGAAGCAGGCTTCCCACTGAGCAGGAAGCCTGGTGAGGATTAGATCCCTGCACCCTGGGAGCATAACCTCAGCTGAACAACTGAGCCACCCAGGTGCCCACAAATAAAACATTGAGAATCATTCCTGGCATGAGTTAAACCTCAGAAGGTGTGGGCTGGTGTTACTTCTTGCTGGCCACTAGATAGAGTCAGCAGCCTCAGGCCCACTGTTTTAGCAACTCATTTGCATAAACAAAGCCCAGGCTCAGCCACTTTGTGCTTACCCTATGATTTCTTCCTGTCACTAACATCTCTCCTCACTCCTGCTCTGTGGCACTAAGCTCTGGGCCTCAACTTCCCATCTGTCAAATGAGGTGAGGAGCCCAGCTGATCTATCTGAGGTCCTTCCAGCTGGGCAACCTAGGGTTCTTGGTAACTCAGGGCCCAGAAATTTCAGAACCATCCTAACACAAACATTACCAGATGACACTCACTCAATTTCCTCAAATCTTCTCTTCCGTGTTATGTATAAATGCTTATTTTCATGGCAAATCTTCTCCAAGATCCCAGAGCTCCACGAGCACCCAGAATAGGCTGGGCAGGCATCCCCAGTGCTGAGGCTGGGGACATGATGGTCAGAAGCTCTGACCTCCAGGGGAGATGGATTCCAAATCAAGCTGCTCTGATAAGCAGGTCTTCCCTGTTAGAGAGGATTTCAACAGAGCACAGTTAAGAGGAAGTGCAGGTAAGAAACTCAGAACTTGGCCCACCGGACAGAGGGCAGTAGGACAGTGGGCCGGAGGAGTGACAGAGGGATTGAGAGGAATGGCACGATCAACAGAGGCCAGCCAAGGCAGCACTGATGCTCAATGTGAGAGGGTGGGCTGGGGATACACTGTGAAAATGGCTTCAAAGGCAGGAAGCAAGCCCAGCTCAGCACAAAGCAAAGTCCTGAGCAGGAACCTTCTGGGACCAGGTTGGACACTAAGGTGAGCTGAAAATGGCTGTGGCACCCAGTGCAGTCTGAATCTCACCCATGCCTCTCACAGGCTGGGTGACCCCGGACCAGTTATGCTATGTCCTTTAATGTTTCCTAAAGGGTATATTCACTCCATAACCCTGAGCCATGTTCTCATTTCGGTGAGTGTGGGAGGCCGCAATAAGGCTTGAGACGAGAACCAAACCAGACCCTGACTTGTGCCTCCTTTAAAGTCCAAATAACCATGGGGCGCCTGGGTGGCTCAGTGGGTTAAGCCGCTGCCTTCGGCTCAGGTCATGATCTCAGGGTCCTGGGATCGAGCCCCGCATCGGACTCTCTGCTCTGCAGGGAGCCTGCTCCCTCCTCTCTCTCTCTCTCTGCCTGTCTCTCTGCCTACTTGTGATCTCTCTCTGTCAAATAAATAAATAAAATCTTTAAAAAAAAAAAAAAAAAATAAAGTCCAAATAACCTAACAAAAGGTTTAGGACGGGAAAAGTTCAGTAGCACTGGGCAAGAGTCTGTGCTATGTGTTGTGCGCTCGCCTACGTGACTTCCCACACGCTTACTAAACAAATGAGAACAATTCGGTTGGGCTAAAAAGTTCGTTGCTGGTCCTTGCTGCCTTAGTACAACCCATAATTTACTTTCAGGTTTGCTGTATTTGTACTGGCATCAGCCATTTGGCGTCATGAGGAACCATAGTTGCTTAACTAAACACAGATGTAATGTCACTATATATATGGCCTTAAGGCTTTGAATAAACTTAGCACTGTTGGACATCCTCCTCAGTGCTCCTCCTGTCCCCCATATCTCTGCTTCTCGAGTTCTTTTCTTCATCCTCTTACCCTCATGTTCCTGGTTGATTTGTTGCGCCGGCCACGACAGGTGAGGATCTGATGGTGCCCACTATCTACAGAGATCCAATATATACAACTAGGACAGCCTGGAGGGGGGTGGGCAACCCAGGCTGGACAGGGAGTTAAGAAGGAGTCAGGAAGGGCGCCTGGGTGGCTCAGTGGGTTAAGCCGCTGCCTTCGGCTCAGGTCATGATCTCAGGGTCCTGGGATCGAGTCCCGCATCAGGCTCTCTGCTCAGCAGCGAGCCTGCTTCCTCCTCTCTCTCTCTCCGCCTGCCTCTCTGCCTACTTGTGATCTCCCTCTGTCAAATAAATAAAATAAAATAAAAAATCTTAAAAAAAAAAAAAGGAGTCAGGAAGAAGTCATTCCCACACTTGAGGTATGGGTTGGTACTGACCAGAGACACTGGGCAAGAGACAGTGTCCTAGGACTGCTGTAAGACTAGCCGGGTCCAGGCAAAGCGCCTAACAGTGTGTAGATGTAACCCATCTGTAAAAGGTGGACGGGGGGTGGTGGTTGCAGCTGGTTGAGCATCTGACTCTTTGTTTTGGCACAGGTCCATTCACCTGGCCCATTCACCTGTGCCTGCATGTGTTCTGTGGTGTGCTCTTTATCTCTCTCTCTCAAATAAATAAATCAAAAAAAAAAAAAAAAAAAAAAGGAAGTCAGGAAGGATCAGGAGACCTGCTGTGAAGGTCCCAAAGACTCCACCCTCCTCAACTAGCCTCCGGAAATAAAGTAAGTGGATGCCCAGGAGCCTCCTGGACACAAAACTTTCCAAAGCAAAGCTTTCAATTTCATACTGGAGAAAAGGTTGCTGTGCAAATTAAAGACAAAAAAGCCAGCCATGGTGGGATGGGTTTGGACAGGGTTGGTCCTGTAGGGCTCTGGCCACTAAATGCCCACTGCCCAAGCCAGGAGCCTGGAGTCTGTGCAGCCAGTGCTTCCTGAGGCTTCCACATCATAGCCTCACTCTGAAGTTTCCTCCTGGAAGCTCCTTACCCAGGGAGGCCACCTGTCAGCACCCCCTCACACACACCCCAGCTTCTGCCCCTCCATCCAGCTGGAGTGAAGGATCCCCAAGCCTGCTCTCTCTGGTCTCTCCTGCACAGAGAGGAGTATGTGCCCTGGAAAGGAGGGTCCCTGAGGATACCTGAGTCCTTGGCCCAAAGACAGCTGGCTTGAGAATGTGGGGTTTCGGTGCTCTAGGCACAGCAGTTCCTAGAGGAAACAGGGTAGGGAGCTCCAAGGTGGAGAGGAGTCACGGGAGTCTGGGATCACAGATGCCAGTGGCCCCCAAGTGGAAGGGTTTCAGTAACTCCAGAGGTGAGAGGGGCCAGGGGTCAGGCCTGGAGGTGGACAAGGACCACCAACAAGGGGTAGGGGGCCGGAGATGGAAGTGATCCCAGGGTGGTTGCAGGCCCAAAGTAGAGGTGTGGGGGTGGGGGTGGGGGAAAGGGGTCCATGGGCCAGAAAAAAATGGTATCCTGGGGCTCCTGGGTAAAAGGCACTTGAGGTGGAGGGGGCCCAGTGGGGCCCAGGCTGCGCGGGCTGAGCCAGCGCCTCTCAGGCTGGGGAGCCCGGCGATTCTGAGGGACAAAATTTTCCATCAAGTTCTGGAAAAGAAGCCTGTCAGCACAGGCGTCTCTCCGGGGTCCAGACGAGCCCAGTGGTGCTGGGCCCCTTGATGTCAGTAGGGCCCCACGGGTTCCCTGGATACCGAGAAGTGGAGCGAGGGCTGTGGGGCAAGGGCTATGGGGCGTATGAGCACCAGGCCGCCAGGAGCCTGTCCGCCAGGCCCCACTCCCGCTCCCTTGGACGAAGCAGCAGGTGGCAGCGGGCAGCAGGGCCCCAGTCTCCCTCTCTGCCTAGCGCCCCTACCCCTCCCCAGCCCCTCAGTACCTGAGTCAGCGGGGCACCGATGCACTCCCCCGCACCTTGCCCAGCCAGCCCAGAACCCCTGCCTTCCCGGGAGGCGCTACTTGCGCAGTGAGTTTGCTGGGCCCACAGAAGTCGGTGGGCGGGGCAGGCAGGTGCGGGCGAGCTGTGGCGGGTGGGGGGCGGCAAACAGCAGTGCAGGCCTCTCTGCAGGCCCGCGCGCCCTCACCCAGCCTCCTGTTCTGTCCTGTCCGGTGAGGGGGCTGGCTGCGCCCCCTGCTGTTTCCCGCTGCTCTTCTGCTGACTCCAGGACCCCAGGCCCTGCCCAGTCCTGGCTTCCCTGCCGCTCCCTGCCTCTGCTTGAGATCCAGGCTAGGCCCGCTGCTGCTCCTGGGTGGCCGAGCTGCGGCCCCGGTGCGGTGTGGCTGGCCCTTTTCTCTCCCCAGGGCACAGTGGAGCCACGAGGGAAGGCCTGAGGGGATCTTCCGTCTGCTCAGTGCCAGTGGACACTCTCCAGGGGCCTCTCTACCTGGTGGGCTCCACCCATGGCCATCTTGGAACCCCTGGAATCCCCTTCAGAGACCAGGTGAAGCCCTCCTTGGGGAATCCAGGCTCCTGGGACCAAGGCGAGTTGATCTTGTGTACTGCTGTGTTTGTTCCCTGGCCTGGCATGGATTGACAGTTGCTGAATTGATCTATTCTGGGGTCATCAAGGGCAGAGCAAAGAGTTCAGGGCTGGGATCCCCAGGCCTGGGGTCCACACAGGCTTGGAGCCCTCTTGGCTGTCCCTGACAGAATGACCAAAGAGGAACCCTCAGAAACATGGATCTGCCTTGACCTGGCAGAGCATTCAGGGACAGGAAGGGGAATGTCTCCTTCGCAGAGTATCTGGAAGCCTGAAGTGGAAGATGGATTTGTCTGAGCCATGGTCATTAGTGTTGGGCCAAGAAACCCCTGGCTTGCTTCTCCTACCTGCATCCTAGGTCTAAAAGGGTGTCTGGGTGGCTCCCTCAGTGCAGCATCTGTCCAGGGTCCTGGGATCCAGCCCTGCATCTGGCTCCCTGCTCAGTGCAGATCCTGCTTCTCTTTCATCCTCTCCCTCTACTTGTGCTGTCAAATAAAATAAAAAAAAAAAGTTAAGAGGGGGGACAAAATGGCGCGGAATTAGAAGGCGTCTTTTCAACTTGTACCCCAAAATGAGCTGATTACCTACCAATCACCCATGAACTCCAATCACCCATGAAATCAGCCTGAGATCAAAATTATACACGTGTGGATCTCTACAGGGGGAGAAGAAGCCAGTGGGCAGGTAAAGCGGAGTGGGAACTGTGAACTGATATCAGAAGATAAACAAAAGGGGGAGGGAGCTACCAGAGGCAAACAGTTGGAAAGTAATACCCCAATACAAGCGAGAGTGCCCTGCGTCTGGGGACCAGCATTAACTCGGAGACTGGTTGAAAGCACTCCAAAAGAGCAAAGCATCTCTGGGGAAATTGTGGGAATCGGGGCGGCTAGGGACAAGGGCTTAAGTCCCTGGTCCCAGGACAGCCTCCCTTGGCACTGAGTCAGAGAGAGTGCGGCAGAGAAACCAGCTCTTGGTCCCTAAGCTGCCAGTGCAAGGAGAATGCATGGGGTCCGCTTCCTGTGAGGGAATGGGAGCCACACCAGGCGACAGAATGCAAGAGTCCTGCTATAGAGCCTGAGATACTCCCCTGAAAGAGGTATAAAGGCCCAGCCGGTGCCCTTTGATAAACACCCTTGTTTCAGAGCCTGCATCAAACTCTCGCCCCAGAGAGGTGCGCGAAGGCCCAGCCTGGTGCTCTCGGACCTGTGCCTCATTCTCAGAGCCTGAGACCCGCGCGCGAACCTCTGCCTTCCCTGAAATTGGTGCATGTAAGGTGGGCGCTCTTAGACCCAGAAAGACCGGGCACTCCCAGCCCGGGCCAGCGGGAAAATCTCAGTGTGCGATTGCTGCTTGGAACCTCTCTAGCGGTCTAGAGGTGCCCAAAGCTGCTGCTGCCGTGCTTTTGGGTACAAGCAAAAGATCCTCCATCCCCAGGGACAGCGACTTGGAACCTGCTCTGCCAGCGGCCAAGGGGGAACTTATTTGGGCTCTGCAGCCAGACTGAGGCTTCTCTCTGAGAGGGAGATCAGGGTGCGGTTTGTTTTCCTCTAAAACTACAAAAACCATCAAAAGCGGTCAAAGTGAGAAAAAAAACGTGAACAAACAAAAAACCGCCAGAGAACAAAAGCCTGAAAAAAAAAAAAGTTTCCTCAGAGCCCACCCCCTTGAGGGGGGCGGTAGGACTTAAGTCAGGGAACATCATTGACTGAAAACCCACATGGCAGGCCCCTTCCCCAGAAAACAAACCAAGAAAGAAAAAAAAAAAAGAGAGAGAGAGAGAGAAATAGTACTACAAGAGAACTACCACTACTACATAGGAAACTTTTATCTTTCATTTATTCCCACTATTCTGGTCCTTTTTTTTTATATATATATATAGGTAATTTTTTTAACCCCAGCAGGATGGTGGAAGGGGTACATGGCTGAGTGCCTCCCGGGTCTGACCCTGTGTGAGGCCACCCGGTGCCTGCAGCTGCCCTCTGGAAGGTGTTGCTTTAGTGGCAGAGCCGGAGGGCACCAAGAATGTGTGTGTCTCCAAAGTCCTGGGCACCACATCACAATGCCTTCCTGAGAAGCAGAATCAAGGACAGTTGCTGATCTTCATTCCTTCCTACCAAAGGTATCTCATACACCATAATTGGAAGTTGGAGCCGGGGGGCGCCTGGGTGGCTCAGTTGGTTAAGTGTCTTTCTTCAGCTCAGGTCATGATCCCAGGCTCCTGGGATGGAGTCCCACACATTTGCCTCCCTGCTCAGCTCCCCTGAGCCTGCTTCTCCTTCTCCCTCTGCCATTCCCCCAACTTGTGCTTTCTGGTTCTCTGTGTGTCAAATAAGTGAATAAAATCTTTTTAAAAAGTTTGGGCCAGGGGGCGCCTGGGTGGCTCAGTGGGTTAAGCCGCTGCCTTCAGCTCAGGTCATGATCTCAGGGTCCTGGGATCGAGTCCCGCATCGGGCTCTCTGCTCGGGAGGGAGCCTGCTTCCCTCTCTCTCTCTCTCTCTCTCTGACTGCCTCTCCATCTACTTGTGATTTTTCTCTGTCAAATAAATAAATAAAATCTTAAAAAAAAAAAAAAGTTTGGGCCAGGGATGCCTGGGTGGCTCAGTTGGTTAAGCCGCTGCCTTCGGCTCGGGTCATGATTCCAAGGTCCTGGGATCGAGTTCCACATCGGGCTCCTTGCTCGGCGGAAAGCCTGCTTCTCTCGCTGCCTCTGCCTGCCTCTCTGCCTGCTTGTGGGTACTCTCTCTCTCTATCTCTGGCAAATAAATAAAATCTTTAAAAAAAAAAGTGTGGGCCATACTCTTTAGCCATTCTACTTTCCCTGGGGAAATTTGCCACCTCCCTGAATTTACCTGCATCTTTCCCAAAATCTACTTAGCTTCCTGCCTTCGAGACCATAATGAGTCTATAAATTTTCAATAGACAGTGTGAACTTACACTTGCTAATATTTGCATAACATGCACTTCTTTCGATCTCAAAGAAAAGCTTCACACCACAATGGTCTCTAATCTCCAATTAGTTTCTGTTCTGGGATCCCACTGGAATTCTATGCGCCTGTCCCCTAAGATCCCATAAATTGTGGTCCAGTTTCCCAGCCAGCCAAGGAAAGCACATGGGAAATCTTGCTGAAGTATGAGTAAGAGCCAACGAAAGGGAACATATTTATCTGCCTCGAATGCTGGGACCTGAGGAAAGCAAGTTTCATTACAGACAAATCAGGAAGGAGGTGCAGATTGCTTTTTATGTCACTCTGGAGTGGAGGTCTGCTCACTCACAGAAACTCAAAATCTTCACAAAGGACAATGTCCCCCACCCCCAAAGTCAGCTGGGGATTCTCAGGAAAACTTTAATTGAAAGTATTACGGATTCTCCAACTTCCCAAAATGCAGGAGGAACATCTACAAGCAAGACTGTCACCACTTTTAGGCAATTACACTTATTTACCTTTTTTCTTCCTAGAAAATCATCCTCTCTCCCAATCCATGATCTTCTTTTTGTAACAGTTTCCTAAAGAAGGAAACAGATGTCCTCCCATTCCAGTTCCATCCAAAATAATAAAATAAAAATCTTTAAAATTTAAAAAAAAAATTGTGATTTGTTGAGACAGAGCACATATGCAGAGGGACAAGCAGACTCTCCCACTGAGCAGGAAGCCCGATTTGGGGCTCGATCCCAGGACCCTGAGACCATGACCTGAACCGAAGGCAGATGCTTAACCAACTGAGGCACCTAGGAAGCCCCCAAATAATTCAATTTTTAATCACTTTGCCATAGACACTTTTGGGTGGCTTTGAAACACCAGAATCTCATGGACTTATCAGTGTCCTCTTCACCATCTCAGAAAAGGACTGGGTGCCTCTCAGAGGCCTCTCTCCCCTCCTGACCCAGGTCCCAGCCAAAGGTCCTTCACATTAGAGTATGAGGAACTGAGCGGGATGGGGTGTGGAAGCACCCTGGGGTGGGGGGCTCTGGGGCCCTCCCACTCCCAACTTCAAAGACAGCGCCTGCTTTCCCCTGCCTCATATAGGTACCCTGGGTTTGCCCTCTTTAAGGTTCCTGGTTGCTGCAAAGGTCTGAAAATCTCCTAAGTAGCACAAAAGCCATCATGTGCATTTTGGCCACACAGGACAGAGGGAGTTTAAAGGAAGAAAGATAAAGCTCCCCAGAATGAGCCAGCAGCTCTGGGCTTCCCCGCACATCTTTCCTGACCTTCAGAACCCTGGGAAGGAGCCCCTTGGTGCAAAGTCACAGGGGGAGCCCACGCACAGCCCAGGCCACCTGCCCCAGGTCCTCTCCAGCCATAAACTGACCCCCTAGCCCCTTCCAAACCATCTACAGCCTCAAACCACTGACGTGCGGTTCAGCACCCATCTCCAGAGCGCAGGATGCACGTGGCTTCCCGGCACCCTTCCGTGGCCGCTCCCAAAATCACCGTGGGAATGTCGCAGCAAGGAGACAGGGAATCGATTTTTATCCTCTGGGTTGTCTTCCCTCGTAGCCCCTCAGGAGTCCCCACGCAGCAATGCCATGTGGGCCCTACTGCTCTGAATCCACTTCCCTAGAGGAATCCGCTTTTCTTCAGCGTCTGTGTCTGCAAACCCGGCTCCTCTAACACCCCCCACCAAACGTACCAAGAACCAACGGGGGAAGAAGTTCATTTCTGGCCGAAAAGCCTTTAATCCCTGAGAGCTGTGGCTGATGCAGGAGCAGATTTTCTCCAAAAGGTGATTTCGATACGAGGTCGTTTTACCTGCCGGGCCCAACATCCCTGACGTGTGGCTCCCAGGGGCCTCCCCGCGGCCAGGCCTGAGAGTGGAGCCCACCCTTGGGCTCATTTTCCACCGCGCTGAATCCAGGCAGCGGTCCCGTCTCACGGCAAAGGGTGCTGAGTAATGAGGTGCTGCCACCAGGAAGAGAGGCAGCAGGTCAGACAGATCTGGAGAATGACACTGGCCTTCAAGGGCCCCTCACAAGGGAAATACCATTAAGTAGCAGATCTGAACAGATATACTGTGTTCCACATTCACGCCGTAAGGATGGGGTTTCCTCGAGCCCTAATCAAAGGAACTCTTTCACCTGAGATCACTTGACCAATCAGTGACTTAGTTTCCTTATACTAAAAATGAGGATAACAATACATCACAAGATTGTTTTGAGGAGCACACACGTTACAAAGTGTTTAGAGGCACCTGGGTGGCTCAGTGGGTAAGCATCTGACTTCAGCTTAGGTCATGATCTCATGGTCCTGGGAGAGGGCCGTGTCAGGCTCCTTGCTCAGCGAGGAGTCTGCATGTCCCTCTCCCTCCCTCTTCACTTCCTGCCCTCTCTCTCTCTCTCTCAAATATATAAATAAAATCTTTAAAAAAAACCGAAGTTCTTAGAACACGATATGCACATAGTACAGGACACACAAGCACTTGTTAAACAGATAAAAGGGTACAAGAGGCTGGCTTCCCTTCAGATTTCTAATAGGCTCCTGTCTGGG
This sequence comes from Mustela nivalis, assembly GCF_964662115.1. Taxonomy (NCBI): domain Eukaryota; kingdom Metazoa; phylum Chordata; class Mammalia; order Carnivora; family Mustelidae; genus Mustela; species Mustela nivalis. Next base: position 1,211,732 of record NW_028136428.1, on the reverse strand, counting down.
GGTCTCTAGCTCTTAGGAAGTGGGGAGGCCTCAGAAGCCCAAGATTGTAGAGTTCCTCCGAGGCCAAGTTCAGTTTTCTATGCAGGACAGAAAACCTGTAAAACACATCCCAGACTTGCTTCGCTGCCTTCCTAGTAGGGAATCCGTTCCCTCAAGAGTGGTCCAAACTCTCTTCCACTATTTGGGATGTAGAAAACGTTTAGACATTTCTCCATTGGTGCTCATTCCATCCTCATTTTTAACAATCTAGCTGTGTGTTCATCTGGTCTTCTGTTAGTTCCTTTATTCAACAAACATAGAGGACTCACCGTGTCCTAACTGTGACCAAGACATCCAGCATCTCATCCCACAAAGGAAACATATTAGCAAATGTGGCAGCAAAGAGGGATGGGGTAAGGCAGTGACATCTGAATCAAGATCAAACTAACAAGCAGAGCCTGCCATGAAGAACATTCCAGGTGTGGGCCCCATAGGCATGAAGGCGGAAATGAATAGATTATGTGCAGACAGCAGGACAGGGGACTAAGGGGACACTGGAAAGGAAGGCTGCGGAGCAGCTGTCGGCATTGGAGGCCTTGCGAAGGACTCTGGAATTCCCTTTGGTTTCAGCCAGAAGCTACATGAAGGTTTAAGCGGGGAATCATCAGATTAGCTTATACTTGTAAAAGATCGCTCCTCTTCCACAGAAGACATGGGGATGGGGTGGGGGTGTCCACGAGCCTAGAAGCTGGAAATGGAAGCAGATGAAGTTTCCAATATCCTGGCCAAGGAGTGAGTCTGTCGCAGTGAGAGTGTCAAGATTTGCAGTTCTAAACTTTTTAGTAAAGTGGCTTATTAAACACACAGCTAACTATTGCCCGGGGTTCCTACTTTTGTAATAAGTTTTTTCTGAAACTCAAAAAGGGGAGAGGGGCTCTCTGCACCACGTGCCAGTCAGGGCGGAACATCATCGTCACATTACAGGGTGTTTTCAGAGCCTGTTATCCTTTTAGTACGACATCCCTCCCACCCCGAGACAACACCGTGCCTCTTTCCGCCAACAGAAGTTGAGTTTTTCCCTTTCCCTCTTCCTTCTTTCGAGGGCAGAGCTCAGGGCTTCTCCAGAGATTCCATCCTAAGTTCATAGATCTCACTGAGCCGACCACATTCCCCTCCCTGTGGGCGCCAGGAAACGCCGGAAACATCTGTATCTGCACCTGAACATGGGACCTTGGATCCCAGCTACAGTTTCTTGTGCTGTGGTAACAAGGACATCATGTCGCGTTTCAGGACATTTTCGTATATAAGGCCTCGGGTCGGGATGCTCAGGGTAGGAAAAGGGTGGGTTCGCCCCTGGGCAGAGTGGCATACCTTCTCTCTCCTCCTGGCCTTTGCCCGAGTTGGAGATGCCCTGTTCCTTCCTCTTCACCTGAGTAATCATTATCTCTGCTTCCAGAAGCAGCTCAGGGGGCCACCTCCTCCCCAACCCCGCTGGACCAGGTGACCCTCCCCAGAATTCCATATAAATCCCTGTTAACGTTGATCCCACTGCTTCCCAGAGGCTCTTTCTCCTTGTCTTTACTTTGTCTCTCCTGCTGGACCCCAGGAGACAGGTCTCACTCATCATTTTATCCCAGCAGGGTTCAGTATGTTGCTGAATTAACACATGGCATGTCCCGCACATCGCTGGCAGCTGGATGAACTGGAACACAGTGTGGCAGCATGTACTGAAGCAGGGGTTCTCAGAGCACCAGGGGATTCAGTCTGTGAACCATCTGCCTTCGGCTCAGGTCATGATCCTAAGGTCCTGGGATCCAGGCCTGCACCGGGATCCCTACTCAACAGGGAGTTGGCTTCTCCCTCTCCCTCTGCTTCTCCCCTCCCTCTCAAATAAATACATAAAATGTTTTCAAAAAATAAATTTTAAAATAAATTTGAAAAAAATTAAGCAGTTGTTCTCAGCTGCAGGTGATTTGGCTCCCCAGGGGACATATGGCAATGCCTGGAGAAACGTTTGGTTGATGTAATTGGAGGAAAGGGCGCCACTGGGCATTTGGTGGGGAGAGGCCAAATTGGAGGTGGCCAACATCTGGCCATGCACAAGACAGGCCTCAGCAAAACATCACCCAGTCCACGAGGTCGACAGGGAAGACCCGCATCTAATCTAGGACCTGGAAAACCTTTTCCTAGCTTTACATGATCAAGGGAAATGTATCTGTCCATCAAAACCACAAGAATGTCTAAAGCAGCTTATCCTCGGAAGCCCCAAACTGGATGCCATGTAAAAGACCATTAACAGGAGAACGGATAACCGACTACAGTACCTACGTGATGAAAGACAACAGACGATAACGAAATTTAAGATGCCACATACGCGACAACAAGAAGGAATCCACAGATGTCCTGAGGAACCGAACCACCAGAGCAAGGTAACAGGCAAACTTGATCGCTGGTGATGGAAGAGAAGCAGGGGGCAGGGAGTGACTGACTGGGAAGGAGCAGGAGGGAACCTCTGGTGTGCTCAGAATGTTCCTGATCCTCATCTGGGTAGTAGTTACACACAGCGTGCCGCATGCTAGGACTCATGTGCTGTGTGTGTGTATTACACCTCAGCAAGCTTTACCAAAGGCAACGGTCCTCCAAGAGCCTCGGCGGGCAGGATTCACACACTGGAGCAGGTCCTCCGAGCATGACTTTCTAAGGATTTCGGTGCACAGCCGGCAGGAGCATTGTAGATATGTTTATGGAGACCTATTTCAACACAGACACCAAAAACCTTACAGTGGGTCCTTGATTCAATTCTGCTTCGGTCATTTTCTGCTAAGGATTGTGCTACAGATGTGCACACAGACTTAGGTTTCAAGAATATTTATCACAGCAGAACAAATACAAGAGGGAGGCAGCAACAACACGGACCCAGAGGAAACTGTGTGATACCGCAGACTCATTAAAATCGACATTTAAAAATGTAAATGGAAAACGACTACAATATATTAATTACAATTAAAGAGCAGGTCACCCAACAAGCTGACACCTAAGATATATGAAGAATATACTCAATATGATTAACTATGATTAGCTAAGGTCATGAGGGGTTATGGGATTTCTTAAAATTTTATCATTTTCCCCTAAAATGTACATATATTACTTATTAATAAGAAAAAATACACAATCACACTTCTTAAAAATAAAGGTGAGTTTTCAACTCTAAAACTGAGTACCAGGGGCGCCTGGGTGGTTCAGTGGGTTAAAGCCTCTGCCTTCGGCTCAGGTCATGATCTCAGGGTCCTGGGATCCAGCCCCGCATCGGGCTCTCTGCTCAGCAGGGAGTCTGCTTCCTCGTCCCTCTCTCTGCCTGCCTCTCTGCCTACTTGTGATCTCTATCTGTCAAATAAAATAAATAAAATCTTTAAATAAATAAAATAAAACTGAGTACCAGACCCCACACAACTCCCAGATTCCCCATGGATTCAGAGCCCTGCTGCCTGCAGAAGTGCTCTATTGACACTCATCACAGTGGCTGAGACAGATTAAATAAAGAGATAACATTGCAGATTTCCTGTCTCTTATCTGACTGTGCAGATTGGTTACACAAATCCAAATCCATACATGCATTAGATCTCACTGAACTGCGTACACCCTGAGAAAAAGACCCTGTAAAGCAATTCCCTGTAAAAATACAAAAGTATTTCTGACAGCAAAAGTTTTCAGATGCTGTAAAGAAAAAAAAAACTAAAAAGGCACGACCTTCCCTGATTAATCAAGTCTCCCTCGAGAAAAGGCTACCACTTCCCCAGGTAATCTCATCGCCTCAGACGAAACCATGTTTCTCTGTGAAGTGGAGGTGATCGCAGCTCTCTCGGAGTACTCGCAAAGGTTTGGCGTGATTATGAAACGAAACACTATGACCAGGGCCCGCTGGTTGTGGTCACCGTCATGCCCACAGCCTGAACACCACCTCCCTCCAGGAAGCTCCCTTCTATGAATTCTGTGTGGTAGGGGCACGTGGCTGACTATTAGGGAGCACTGCATAAGGCGTACCCTGTCGCTTGCCCAGACACCCAGCTCCTCCCGGAGCCACCGAATGCCATACAGAGCTAAAGCTGGGAGCAGTGGCTCACCGTGGACACCAATGATGAGGGCTCAGGTACCTCAGCTCACAAACCCATTACAAGCATATACATTTAACTCTAGCTTTAAGATGTTTCTCCTCTTACTTCTCAGTCAAAAAAGACTTTAAGCTGAGTAAACCAACAACAAACCCTAAGATAAAACATTTAACCGTGTTAACTTCCTAAGGCCTACGGTCGTCTTCAGCTTCTCAAGGTCACACCTCCCTGCTGAATGATTACCGAGGGTTGCTGACACAGTACACAGAAAAAAAAAAAAACTCTTAGGATGTCCAGCCTCTAAGAGAAAAAGCAAACAGCTCAGAATGCAGCCAGCCACGGCAAAGGAACCACCGACAAAGCCAAACACAGAGGAGCCCCTGAGCATCTGGGAATCTGCCTGTTCCTTTGCCTCCTCAGAGGAAACGAGTCACAAGACTGCTCAGAATGGGAAATGAGAAGGGCAGAAGCCCGGAAACCAGCGCGTCCGTCCTGAATTTCGTGCTGCTTCCAAGGAGTGAGCCTGCCTGCTGTGCTGCTGTGCTGTTATTTACACAGTGGGCAGGTGAGGCTGACAGCTTGAAGGGGTTATTTTAGAGGGAGAGCTGTAAGTCTGATCAGGAGAAGGTTCTGGACCCTGGGGTCCCAGCACGCATCTCCAGCTTCCAAGCTGACCCTCCCTTCAGACAGGGTTTAAGAGGCAGCAGGGCAAGCATGGTCTTTGTATTTAAATCACCTCAAGGGGGCCCATATCTCCAGGCACAACCAGAAGCCAGGGAGGAGAGGGAAGGGGGAGAGGGAGAGGGTACCTCCACTCCTATCTGCTGGCTGCACTTCTGGAGCGCCTGATCCAGGAAGCTAAATGTGTGGACAGAACAGAAGAAAGAATCTGGGAAGACTGGAAGACTAGAAGAGCTGTTCGTGGACTAGTCTCAACCTGAACCACAGAAACACCTCTGCCTCCCTGCCCTCCTCCCCTCGGCTGGGCACCAGGTGCCTCCCTACTGCACTCCAGATGCAGATCCAAGCTCAGGGGTGCCCAGTACCGATGCCTCTCTCCGGCGCAGGGACTCTAGGGCATCAGCGGGACTCCTAGACAGCACCTGTGATCTCTAATTTAAAACCAAAACCAAAATCCCCAACCAGCCCAATCCAGCACAAGCAATACATATTTATGTGTAAGACACCTATGCACACATACACATTCACTTATCTACACACACACACACACACACACACACACACGCTTTTGCAGCAGAAGGCAGGCATGAAACCTGTTCCCTAAGTCCTTTGCTTTCCTCATCTGCTTCTAGCAGCAACAGCCATTTCTGCTACGGATTTTCCTATTCGAGGGTTGATCACAGATCCAAATGCCACCATCCTGTTTGCCACCCTTTCCTACCCCACCGGCCCGCTGACGTCTGTCAGTGAACCAGGGAACAAAGATGGAAGACAGGCCCAAGCTGCCTTCCTAAAGTGGGGTTATATTTGACACTTTAATAAACCTCAGAGCCTGAGCCTCTCTGCTCTCAGACTGGCCAGGGTGCAGCTCTCACTCTTACCAAACCCGTCCATCTCTCCTCCCCCCACCGCGGGGCACAAGGGTTTTCTCTGCCCGGCATCTATTTCCAGGCCCCATAAATCATATCCCATTGTTCCAGGCCATCTGAACTCATGCTTAATAAACCATCCACCTCACCCTTCCGCCACCACCCCAAATTTCCCACAGGGAAAGACTGTTTCAAGAAGAAAAGGAAATTCTTCATTAGGGCTGGATTTTAAAAGCAAGCTTCCACAAAAAACCAGAAAACAAAATTGGGTATAAATACCATCCAATAACCACTAAATGTCTTTGGTTAAAGCACCTGCCTGCCTGTGATTCTCAGGTCCAGATGTGAGCTCAGTGCACATCCAAAGGAAGCAGAATTTGAACCTGATGCTAAATGACAAATGATCCTGAACTTCATGACCATTTAAGTGCCACAGTGGCTAGACTAAATTGCTCTGATGCAGAATTTCTCCCAAGTATAGGTTACTGAGAAACAGAATATTGCTTGAAAATGTATTTAGGTGCGCTCATCCTTCTCAGACCAACACTCATGGGCTCTTAGTCATAACCAGGCTTAAGCTAACACGATTCCCCTATTTTCCCCAGAGAGGGAGGGAAACAAGAGGACATGTCTCTCATGTTCCAAGATCAAAAACTGGATCACAGCACTCACAGCATCAAGTCTGCCAAACCAGAGCTCTGGGTACGTACAATTCTTAAAGAGCTAATTGAATGGAAAACAGCCATCTGGGGCTGGAAACCCTTATGACATTCTGGGAAATGTATGGGCTTTAAAAGGATTATGCAGGGTGATGTGACTTTCAAAATTCCCAAACTCTGAACTGAAGCCTAAATGAGAATATGTTAAATTCACCCATTCCAAAACACAGCACAGTTGACTCGGACCCTAGAGCCCAGCTGTAGCTCAGGGTGTCCACACTGCAGCCTGTCTGTGGGAGGTCTGCAGACCACTCCCTGCTGAGAGAGTCCAGCCAACCCAATCAGCCTACCAGCAGGCTGTGGCACAAGGTCCAGATCCTAGCCCAGGCACCAGCCAGGGTTCCCTTTGGCCTGCCCTCTTATGGTTGAACAACAATCATGGAGAGCCACAGGGAGAGCGGCATTGGGTCCAGTATGGCCACTCCCTGGTCCTCCACAACACTGGTTGCACACTCTTCAACACTAGAAAATGGTGTGCAGAAACAAGGGCCTGCCACAGTAGGCTGTCGAGCAAGGAACAGAAAGCATCAGGGGACAGGTGGGACTGCTGGCTGGTCTCCACCTCTCCCAGAGGGCAGAGGCCGCAGAGCTTCTGCAGGCTAAGCAGAGACGTGTCAGAATTACCTTCCCAAAAAGTAGGCAGTAAAGGAGGATTTCAAGCAGCCACAACCACCAGCAGGCCTGCGACCTCCAGATATCAGGGGCTTGACCATGACCGTGTCGGTAAGCAGAACACACAAGTGCCTTCTGGAGCGAGAGAAGACAGCTTAACGCTGATAACTGGTCCTCTCACTCTTCTCTGCTCTCACCAAGTGATCCTGAAAGGGATGGACAAAGTTGGTCAGATTCACTGGAGAAAACACGAGCCAGTGAAGACGTCCCGGCTCGCACTAGGCCTCCCTCCAAAGGCTGGCTGCCCCACCCCTGGCACCTGGGTAACGCTGCTCTGGGGCCATCCACACAAAACGATTTACGTACCCCCCACCCGCAACAAACACACACAGACACAGACACAGACACAGACACACACACACACACAAGCTGCATCGGGCTTTAGGAACCTAACTCAAACGCACCCCTAACAACAACCCCACAGGTGTGACTGGGTTGGACACTCCCAGCAAGGGAGGGAAGGCCCTCCCCTTGGGTCCTTGCCAGCGGCAGGGTGCCACCTGGGCCTCCGCCTCATCCTCTCCATCCGCGAAGAAGTCGGAGCGGCCCCCACCAACCACCACCACGCAACCAGATTCTGGCACTTCAAATCCCCGCTGCCAGGGCCCCATCTGTGTGCTGACCGAAAAGCCGCCCTCAAGCAGCCGGCCCGCGGAGCATCTGGAGTTCTCCCAGCCCCGCGCTCACGCCTCCCCAGGCAGCCCTCGCCCCCGCGGGCCGCGCCTTACCGCCAGTGTCCACGAAGCGCGGGGGCGGGCGGTCCCGCAGCGTGGCACTCCAACCCGCGCTGGCCTCGTCCTCGTCGGACTCCTGCCCTTCGGGGCGTCGGGAGGCAGCAGGGGGCCGGGGCCCTTGTGTTTGGCTTCCGAGGAGGCGGCGGAGGAGGAGCGCGAGGCGGCGGACGTGCTGTAGAAGGCGTTCCCGCCGCTGTCCGGGCCGGACTCGCGGAACACTTCGTCCCAGATGTGCAGGCTCTCGTGGCGCGCGAGGGCCGCCTCGAGCAGCGCCGGCGCCCTCCTCCGCGCGCTCCCGCCGACCTGGGCCCTGGCCCCGGCCGCCGCCCGCGCGCCCGCCCCCCAGAGCGCCTCCCAGCCGCACGCGCCGGGCACCGGGCCCGCGCCGCGGCCCGCCGCCCCCCACCAGCGCAGCCCGCAGCACAGCGCCTGCCGCCCCACGCCCGGCCGGCCCGCCATCTTGGCCGCCTCGGGCCCAGCGCCCTCGGAAGCGCCCTCGGAGCTCGGGCGCCGCAGGCTGCAGGCCGCGGAGGGACGCAGAACGCGAGGGCGGGAGGCAGGGGCTGCGGCCGGGCCCAGGTGCCGCCGCTACCGCCGCCGCTGCGTCTCCTCCGCGCCCGCTGGGTCCCCGCGCGCCCTCCCGCCGCACCCCGCGCTCCCTGGCCGACCTTCCCGGGCGCGAGCCGCCAGAGACGGCCCCGCCTCCTCGCACATCCGGCCCGCCCGCCGGCCAATGGGGAGCAGGCCGGGGCGGGGCCCGCGCGGGGCACGCCCCACACCCCTCGGCCGAGCGGGGCAAGGAGAGCAGCTGCGGCGGCGGTGGCGGCAGGGGGGAGGGCGGCCGTGGCTTCCTCGCCTGCGGGACGTGTGGCCCGGGACGGCCACCCGCAGGGCGCGGCCCCGCAGGGGGAAGGGAGGAACTGAGTGGGTGTCGGGGGTTGGGGGGGACGCAGCCGGTCTTCCCGCCGCCCCAGCCGGCTCACGGAGCGTGAAGCCCGCGCTCTCGGCCCCCTTCCGCAGTTGGCACCGGCGGCGGTGGGGAGCTGTCCGCCCCGGTGGTTCTGAACCAGGCGCTGCGGAAATTCCAGGTAGGCGCCGGGCCTGAGGGTCACGATTCCCGTGGCTGCTGTGGCTGCTGCTGCTTCGGTGCTCCACAGCCGGCTGTACCTTGAGCTCTTGCAAGCACAAGGGCTATCTGGCTTCCGGGAGCCTTGCTCTAATAAGGAGCCCTCCTCGCTGGTTCATTCCTGGGGTCAAGTGGTGACTCAGTCTCGCTTCAATACCCCTGTAATTTGAGGGGGTCAACATCCGATCTTAGTCATTCCTTCCGTCTTTGACCTTTGACATCTTTAAAATCAAAATATTCATTACCTTCCAAATATTAATTACTCTAACACCACCACTGCAACATCTTCACCCATACATTTGACACACTTGTCTGTTAAAGTACGGCACAATCACCCAGGCTTCAGTGTTCTGATAAACAATAGATCAGAAAGGTTTCATCCTCTGCCTTGGCCAGGAGTGAGTGGCACTCATTCCATTGATGACGATACACGTGATCAGGCGTTTCTTGCTCCTCTCTCCCTCCCACAATAATGCAATAAGTCACAATGATGGTAATTGGGCCATAAAGTCACTTGCACTCTGAAATAAAATAAATCCACAGAGATGTGAAGGGCTTGCAAATCCTACTGGGTATTAACTAAATAAGGATTACACGACAGGGAAAGGCATATTGCTATTTCATGCATAAAGGATGCAGATGCATAAAGGGTGAAGATGTTGGTACCACCAGCTAAAGTCGTTCTAACAGCAGGTGAGCAGCTTCTGCTCTTGGCCTCCCCTCGCAAGCCCCTGTTTCCTCCTCCCAAACCAGAGTCTCTATACCAGCATGAATTCCTGATCATCACTGAAAGATGATATATAAAAAGGAAAGGATTCACATGACATTGCTTTGTATATGAATTGGCTGATATACGTGAAATTGTTTGCAAAGCATTTCAACTCCGTTGGAAGAATTGTGTCACAGAAAAGAACTGGTTTCCAGCACTTCTCTATACTGTGTTAACCAGGGAAAGATTCTGAAGAGAGTTCATACAGGTAATCAGACTTAAAAAGGTCATTGACACATAGATTAAAGACGAAAAGTAAGATTGCGTAGCTCAAGTTCAAATTCTGCAATTAGGAATTCTGTAATACTCCTGTAAAATTTAATGACATATATTTTAAAAAATAATTGAAAGGGATCAAAACACTGAAATACATAGGCAAGAACTCCTCTTCTCCAGGCAGCCAATGAAAAAGTCAGCAGCTAAAGTAAGTATTTTAAAAACAGTGGCTAGCTTTGCTACCCAGAGGAAGCAGGAAGTAGAGCAGTAACAGTTACAAGGATGGAATCAGTCTTCCATTGTGCCAAATCTGCATTTGTATGGTGCTAATCCCAAAGAAACCTTAGAGTCTTTGTGCTTCTGAGCTCTCAAGTGCTTGTAGCTCACAGAGCATGCAACACTGGGAGAGGATTATATGGTCACAAAAGAAACAGACTGGCAAATCAAATTGTTATCCAAACCCTGGCCCAACAAAAATGAGATGGCTATGTCCATTTAGAATCAAGGGTTTAGCAACCAAGTGCTACTTTGTTTAAACAAATGTTTCCGAACAAGAACAGTAAAAATACTTCAGCCTTTAAAAACAGGTGGCTGATTCTCCTTGTGAAAGGAGGGGAGGAAAGGGAAGAAAACAACTGGAAAACAAAAACCAAAAGACTTTCCCATCTGCTTGGCAACCTCCTACTCGATGCTATGATTATGGTTCTACATCATTAAGTTTTACAAGTAATGTTTTCTGACAGGATAATTATAGAACCAGCATTATACTGAGATCTTTTAACTTTGAGTCATTTAAACACATCTTCCAAATAATACAACTTTGTAATATAATTAATTTTAAGATTAATTATAATTAATATTGAGCTTTTGGTTCATAGTCTGCACAAAAGTCTCCAGGATAGTAAGAACAACCCATTTCTGTAGTAGATTCCTTAGGCTTTGTTAAGCCAGAGAGGTTCATGCTCTTGTGAAACTGGGGATAATAGCCATATTTCATTGAGTCTTGGCCTCCTTTCCTGGTATAGTTTAATAAGAAACAAAAAATGCTACCATTCAAACTATGATACAATGTTTTCTTTTCATTAATATTTTAATTTAAATGTATTCAAAAAGCTCTTTGGTAAGTATTTAGACAGATTTTTATTACATATGGCCCTAATGCATACATAAAATAAAAGTTAAAATTTTGGGTTAACGTTTTTCCAAACCTCACATTAAGAATCTCACTACTTTTATTTACTTTCTAACTGAGAGATTTCAGTGCCCAGATTTTTCTCACAATATGTTCCTCTGAGCCACCCAGAGCTTTTGTCATGCTGCACTTAAAAAATTATTATTAGACATATACCTGACATTCAATGTTAAATTAGTTTCAGGTGTACAACATAGTAATTTGACAATTCTATACATTACTCAGTGATCACCACAGTAAGTATATCATCACGTCACCATATAAACTTATTATAATATCATTGGCTGTATTCCCAATGCTGTACTTTTCATCTCCAGATGAGAACAGGAAATTATTTTATTTATTTTATAACAGGAAATTTGTACCTCTTAATCCCCTTCACCTATTTCACTCATCCCCCATCCACCTTCCCTCCCATAACCACCAGTTTGTTCTTTGTATTTAAGAGTCTATTTTTGTTTTGGTTTTTTTTTTTTGTCTGTTCACTTGTTTCTTTTTTTATATTCCATATAGACGTGAAATTACAGGGGCCCCTGGGTGGCTTAGTGGGTTAAAGCCTCTGCCTTTGGCTCAGGTCATGATACCATGTTCCTGGAATCGAGCCCCGAGTCGGGCTCTCTGCTCGGTGGGGACCCTGCTTCACCTGCCTCTCTGCCTGTCTCTCTGCCTACTTGTGATCTCTCTCTCTTTCAAATAAATAAATAAAATCTTAAAAAGAAAAAAAAAAGGAAGTGAAATCATATGGTATTTGCCTTTCTCGGTCTGACTTATTTCTCTTAACCTAATACCTTCTAGATCCAGCCATATTGTCACAAATAGCAAGATCTCATTCTTTTTTATAGCTGGATAATATTCCATTATATATCTATATACACCATATCTTTACCCATTCATCTACTGATAAACACCTGAACTGCTTCCATATACTGGCTATTATAAATAGTGCTGCAGAAAACCTAGGAGGGCATATATCTTTTTGAATCAAGTGTTTTTATTTCCTTTGGGTAAATATCAAGTACTAGAATTACTAAAGCATATGGTAAATCTATTTTTAATTTTTTGAGGAACCTCCATACTGTTTTCCACAGTTGTTGCACCAATTTACATTCCCACTAAAAATGTACAGAGGTTCCTATTTCTCCACATCCTGGCCAACACTTGTTCTTTCTTGTCTTTTTAATACTAGCCATTCTGACAAGTATAAGGTGATAGATCTCCCTGTGGTTTTGATTTTTTTTTCCTGATGATGAGTGATATTGAGCATCTTTTCACATGTCTATTGGGTGTCTGTATGTATTTTTTGGAAAAATGTCTATTAAGTCCTCTGCCCATTTTTCAATTGGATTATATGTTGGGGTTTGGGTTTTTTGGGGGTTTGGTGTGTGTGTGTGTGTGTGTGTGTGTTCTTTACATATTTTGGTTATTAATTCTTTATTTTATTTATCATTCACCACTGTCTTCTCCCATTCTGTAGGTTCCCTTTTGGTTTTGTTGCAGGTTTCCCTTACTGTGCAAAAGCTTTTTATTTTGTTGTAGTCTTAATAATTTATTTTTGTTCTTGTTTCCCTTGCCTAAGCAGACATACCCACAAATAATGTTGCTAAAACCAATCTCCAAGTGATTACTGCTTATTGTCTTTTAGGAGTTTTATGGTTTCAGGGCTCTCATTTATTCATTTAATTTTTTTTTTAAGTAAGCTTTACACTGAATGTGGGACCTAAACTCACAGCCTCAAGAATAAGAGTCACATGCTGTAAAGGCTGAGCAAGACAGGCACACCTCACACTTCACATTTAGATCTTTGATCCATTTTGAGTTTCTTTACGTGTATGGTAAAAGAATGTGGTCTAGTTTCATTCTTTTGCAAATGGCTCTCCAGTTTTCCCAACACTGTTTTTGAGGAGACTTTCTTCTGTTACATATACTTGCCTCCTTTGTCAAAGATTAATTGACCATATAATTGTGGATTTATTTCTGGGCTCTCTATCCTGTTTCCGTTGATTTATGCGTATATTTTCTCCCAGTACCCTACTGTTTTGATTACTATAACGTTGTAGTATATCTTGAAATCCAAGAAACTGATACCTCCAGCTTTGTTTTCCTTTCTCAAGATTGTTTTGCATGCTACACTTCTTATAAAAGTATTCTGAGGTCATCCATTCTGCTTGGTTTGATGCTGGTAGGGTTTCTCTTTTTCTTTTTTCTTTTTTTTTTTCCTTATCTGAGATTTTCATATAATAACCAGTTTATTTTCTTTCTTTAAATGGTCCTCAAAAGGCCTGTGGCTTGGCATGCCAAGGGATGTAGATGATCAGTTGTGCCCTAGGAGCAGTAACCACATGGCACAGGGTCAAGCTGTGGTAACTTTATAGGGACTTCCACCTGCTCAGCCCCAACTATAAGACAATTCCTGACATTGGAGATGTGAAAGAAAATGGGAGGGGAGGGGCATCTTAAAATCCATAAAATATGGCATATTGTCTCCTGTTTGTACTTTTACAATTTCTGATTTTGCAAATGGCCAAGCTGCCGCAGGGAACAAAAATGAGGTCCTAAGGTGGCAGAGACTGACCTGGTCAGCCCTGTACTGCACAGGCTATGCGTTACTGGATCAGTATGAATGGAGAAAGCAGGGGTGAGTCAGGGAAGCTGCTGCTTCTCCCTACATTGCCTTCATCACCCACAGGAAGGGGGCCCAAAGCCAAGGAGGACCTCCTGGAACTGAGACAGGGGAGGGGAAAAGAAAGCTGAACGATGCCACAGCTGCTGAACCATGACCAAAATATGGGGGAGAAGGCTGGAGGCAAATGTGCATGGTACACCGTGACATTTGGAGTCCTAGGTGACATAGAAGCTTAAGGATCCAACCTTGCTCAAACTGATTTTACATGATGATTTTATCTACTAATCAACCCAGAGATGCAGAGAATGAAATAGGGCAATACTATAGAAAATGCTTGAGAGAAATCTCTCTTATGATTGAGATAACCTGATATTTCCATTGATTCATTCATTCATTCATTCATTCGTTCAACAATTATGTACTGAGTATTATGTATCAAATCCTCTTCTGAACACAGAATAAATAAGGAAAAAAACCCACAAATACCATTTTTATAGCACATGCATTCAAATAGAAGAGAGAGAACAGACAGTAAATAAATAAATATATAATATGTCAGCTGTTGATAAGAAGTCAAAAGTAGAGAGGGACAGAAACTATGTTGATTGTGATGGTGCTGGTGCTGGCTGTGTGTGCAGTTAGGGGAGATTACTCTGATAAGAAGACATTGGCAGATCCTTGAGTGGATTCAGAGAACAAGACGGGTACATTTAAGAAGAGGAAACAAGTGCAACGCCCCAAGAAAGGCACGCACTTGCTGTACTCTGTTAAACACTAAGGAGGCTGGTGAGCGGAGGCAGAGACAGCTGAGTGAAGAGGTAGGAGATGAATTGAGAAGGAAGTTGAGTGTTAAATTTTGTAAGACTGAATTATGTATTGAGTGAAGTGGGGAGCCATTGGAGATCTTAGAGCAGAGAAATAACAAGGTCTGACTTTTGTCTTAAACGGATTGCTTTAACTGCTGAGTGGAAAATAAACTAGAACAGAGCAAAGATGGAATCCAGAAGACCAGATAGGAGACTATTACAATAACTCATAGAAGACGGTGTTTTGGACCACAGTGGGAGTAACTGAAATGTGGAGAACTGGTCAGATTTAGAATATATTTTGAAGATAGAATCCACAGCTTCTACCAAAGAATTAAACATGGGCAGTGAAAGAAAGAGATGAATCAAGAATGACTCTACAGTTTCCTGTTTGAGCTATTGCAAGACCAGCAGAGCTCGAGAAGAATAAGAGCTTGGTTTTGAACATGTTGGGTTTAACTCATCTAGGTAGATCTGGAAAGCAGGCAGTGGAAGAAAGCTCAAAATCCAGGTCTGGACTGGAGGTGGAGATGTGGAGTCATCAGGAGATAGATGGTAGAAGAGGGACAGTCACCAAGGACTCAGTGTAGACAGAGGAGAAGTCTGAGGTTGGGTCCTGGAGCACATTCATACTCAGAGATCAGGGAAATGAGAAGAAACTCCAAGTGGAGGGGCTTGTCCTCACTCAGAAGGGATTGGAGTAAGGGTTCCACCCAGGTAAACTTAGTGGGATTCTGTGGGTCTTCTTTCCTTACCGATTTTACTTTTCAAGATTTATTTGAGAGAGAGAGAGAGAGAGCAAGAGCACACACATGCAGGGGGAAGAGACAGAAGGAGAGGGAGAGAATCTCAATCAGATTCCCCGCTGAGCATGGAGCCTGACGTGGGGCTCGACTCCATAACCCTGAGCTCATGACCTGAGCCAAGATTCACACGCTTAACCACTTAGCCACCTAGACACCCACCCAGTTTGTTTTTCATTCTTTTTTTAAAATAATTTATTCATTTATTTATTTGACACAGAGAGAAAGAGAGAGAGAGAGAGATCACAAGTAGGCAGAGAGGCAGGCAGAGGGAGAGGGAGAAGCAGGTTTCCTGCTGAGCAGAGAGCCTGATGCGAGAGCCCGAGACCCTGAGACCAGGATCTGAGCTGAAGCCACCCAGGTGCCCTTAATTTACTTTTCTCAGTGAAGTCATCAGAATGGTCGGTCATCAGCTGTATCTGATGGAAGGTGTTCAATTCTCACTCTGAACAAAATGGCTGTACATTAGAATCACTGGGAGAATTTTAGAAGCACACTTATATCCAGACCCTAATTGGATATTAATCTAATTGGTTCTACACCAATTAGATCAGGTCCTTTGGAGGTGGGCATTCCTGTGTTTTAAAGTCTTCCAGGTGATTCAAAAGTGTGGCCAGTGTTGAGAAGCCCTGGCTTAAGGTTGGAGGAAAGAAGATGTGAAATAGTCAAAATATTTCACGAGAAGAATGGAGATTCTGTCGGTCAGAGAAACATACTTGGATTTGTGGCTGAGAATTTAATGTGAAAGGGGCGCCTGGTAGGCTCAGTGGGTTAAGCCGCTGCCTTCGGCTCAGGTCATGATCTCAGGGTCCTGGGATCGAGTCCCACATTGGGCTCTCTGCTCAGCAGGGGGCCTGCTTCCCTTCCTCTTTTTGTGATCTCTTCCCTTCCTCTCTCCTACTGTGATCTCTCTCTGTCAAATAAATAAATAAAATCTTAAAAAAAAAAAGAATTTAATGTGAAAGCTTCCAGCATTGTTGCTTTTCTCACCAACCACCTTCAGCTGCCAGGGGCAGACATAGGGTGGACAGAAGGTTGGGTTTTTACCAGGGTGGGGTTTTATCAGGTATGTATGATGTATGATGGAGGTGAGAGTATGGGACAGGGATTATAGTTATGGGAGTGGACTCTGTGCCAGCTGCGGAGGCCTGTGAGAATTTGGGGTAAGGATCAAGAACCACAGAAAATGAAATAGGGGGACGCATGGATGGCTCAGTTGGTTAAGCAGCTGCCTTCCGCTCAGGCCATGATCCCAGCGTCCTGGGATCAAGTCTTACATCAGGCTCCTTGCTCGGCAGGGAGCCTGCTTCTCCCTCAGTCTCTGCCTGCCACTCTGTCTGCCTGGGCTCGCTCTTGCTCCCTCTCTCTCTCTGACAAATAAATAAAATCTTAAAAAAAAAAGATTCTCTTCAAAAAAAGAAAATTAAATAGGTAAATGGATTCTTCTGAGTGACTTAGATAATTAATACTTCTTGAAATAATTTAGTGCAGCCAGACCCCTGCAAAGCAGCACAAACAACTCTCATGAGTGCTTCAATCTACCACTTCTTCCCAGGGCTTAAGTCAATTGCTTTCAACACGTGAACATTGAGATATTTAGAGCAAAGGAAAAAAAATAAATATTGGAAGTTCGCATTTTTTTAAGATTTTATTTATTTATTTGACAGAGACACAATGAGATAGGGAATACAAGCATTGGGAGAGGGAGAAGCAGGTTTTTCCTCTGAGAAGGGAGCCCGATGCGGGGCTGGATTCTCAGGCCCCTGGGATCATGACCTGAGCCAAAGAGCAGATGCTTAACAATTGAGCTACCCAGGATCCCCTGGAAGTTAGCTTTTTACATTCTTGGAAAATGGGATTTTGTACATTTATGTCCTTTTTCTGTCCCCTTGTGGATATTTTCCCTCTTGAAGCACACCCAACCCCTGCTCCACAGTTGTCCAGTAAAAGAAAGGGATCTGAGTGCCGTCCCCAAAGTTCACTTGCGTTTAAAGGAGAAACAATTTTGGGAAGCTGTTTTACACAAAAGAGTAGATTGCTCAGTTGTAGAAACTCAGGTATTATAAGAAAACGGGAGAGATATTCGTTACTAGAAGGGGGACTTGCTCAGCGTTTCTAAATTCACATTGGTAGATTGTTGAACTGTTGTAGGCTGAGTGTTAAAATCACATCTTTCCCTCCGTTTTCTTACAGAGACAATGATGGTTCTTCCAAGATTGTCTGTGAAAGGCTAGGCACCTGCAAAACCACACATTTGACCTGAGCCATCACCCAAGTAGAATGTAATCCGCTCTCAGATCATAGGAGAAAAAAGAGAGAGAGAGAATCCTAAGAAGAAACACTCTCGTCAGGATTTTCATCAAATTTAGTGCACGTCTCACCATTTATCTTCATTTGCGGTAATTTTTTAAATAAACACTAATGTCGAATTGCCCTGCGTTACAACGAGCAACTCAATTATCAGAAAATCACGAGTCTCCAACGTTTGTTCTAATTACTAAAGCAGAAGAGTGGACAGAGTTTAGAAAATTTTCAACAAGGCTTAAACAAGAGAGATTTTCCACTTTTTTCTAATCAGGTCAACATAGATACCACTTTCCCTACAACCTTGTAGGCAGTTGGTATTTTTCAGAGATATCATTTGGTTCTTTATAGAAGGCTTAAAGTTGAAGGTCCATAAAAACGATAATCAACTTTTGTGTGTGCCTTCTATAGGCCAGGAACTGTGCTAAATGAACAGTATCTAATTTAATCCTCCTAACAAGCCCTTTGAAGTCAATACTACTGACTATTCTCACTCCAAGGGGGGGGGCAAAGCAGATGCTTCGAGAGTTGAACTCAGTTTTCCTAGTTCATACAGCTCGTATATGATGGAATCAGGACTTGAGCTCAGTCTAATGCCAGGTTGGACCCTCAGTGGCAGCTACTGTAGTTTTTTTGACCATCACCTGCTTCCCTCCCCCACCCCCGCCCCCATCTCATTCCCATTTAGGGATAATCAGCCATACCTAAATGACAGTGGCCAGGCAGGAAGGGTGGCTACTGGGTTTAATTATTTATATCCAGGGGGAAGAGCCGCCTCGCCCCATACGTTCTGCTTCAGCTCTTGCCCTGCCAGGGGAGTAGCCATCCTTCAAACCATCAGTGTTAATGGCTGGTGAGGGATGAATTAGGCAGCAGGGGTCACACACAGTTTACTAGTCATGCATATTTCTTTCAGAATACCTAAGTACCATTCCCTTGAAGATGAGAAGAAATGATGGGAGGGATGTTAAAAGGGACTCCCAGAAATATTTCTGGACCAGTCATGATCACTAGCCCTTATGATACTCGTGGAGTCATTTTACTGGTTCTTGAAATGAGTGCACTTGCCCTAGGATGGCTTGGCCCCTCCCAGTAATCAGAAGCTCCCAGGATGGGTCAAAGATTACTTTATTTGCTATAATTCTGCAAGTTGAATGTATCTCTCAGCCATTTCCTGTGAATGCTATTATGGGGCAGGCACAGGGGGATGACTATGGGACAGAAACATATCAGGTGAGAGGGATCCTATGCTTTTGTATGAAGGAGAAGCCCATTCTCCTTGGTGATGGGAGTTTTCCTTCTGCTCTGACTCCTGCCCAGCCGGGATCAGTGGGGAGCCTCCTCCTTTGGGTGACAGGTCTCTTTCTTTCTAAATCTTCTTTTTTTGGGACAAAAAGCAAGACTACCCTTCTTTTCATCTTTCAGCTTTTTCATCCTGGCCAACGACACTCAAACACCCTCGCCCCCAATTTGGGCTGCTAGACTATGCCAAGAGGCCACATACTGGATATATTACCTCAGGCCCAGTGTTTGGACTTCACTGAACCTTAATTGTAACATCTGAGAAGGGTTGGGGAGGCGGATGTTGTGAGGATTCATTAAGACAATGTTAAATTTTTATCACGGAGTCAAGAAAGATCTCTTGTTAGGAATGTGTTCAATCTTACCAGGATAGAGGGCAAAATAGCATTTTAAATATATTTTTTTTAATAAAGTATTTCTTTTTAAAAAATTATTTATTTGACAGAGAGACAGAGCAGGAATACAAGCAGGGGAGTGGGAGAGGGAGAAGAAGTCTTCCTGTTGAGCAGGGAGCCCAATGTGGGCCTCCATCCCAAGACCCTAAGATTATGATCTGAGTGGAAAAACGACGCTTTAAGGACTGAGGCACCCAGGTTCCCTGCAAAACAGCATTTTTTTAAAAGATTTTATTTATTAATTTGACCGACAGAGATCACAAGTAGGCAGAGAAGCAGGCAGAGAGAGAGGGAGAAGCAGGCTCCCCGCTGAGCAGAGAGCCCAATGAGGGGCTCCATCCCAGGACCCTGGGATCATGACCTGAGCTGAAGGCAGAGGCTTTAACCCACCGAGCCACCAGGCACCCCGGAAAACAGCCTTTTAAACAATATTTATATTTTTATTTTATACATATATATGTAAACAGAGAATTGAATGTATACATATAAATATAACTTGTAAACACATTTGATATATATTTATGTTTATCCTAGGACGCAACACTGCCCTCCTGAGCAGCGCAAGAGGGTGGGTTTTTACAAAGAATCACCAAACAGCTTGACCCAACTGAACGGCCTGCCTTGGGCTGCTGCTTAAGAGAAAGCCTTGAGTTGGTTAAGGTTTGACAAATACTGAGAAAAACCAGTCAATTAATATGTTAAAAACACTACCCAACCACAGTATGAACCATTTAGACATATGGCTTTAATTTTGACTTTAGTCTCCAAAGCCTAGGGGTCCCTGGGGAAAGGGGGCAGAGGGAGAGAAAGGACCAGCTTCTCTGTGGGCCAGGTTTCTGGGGTTGCTCCCAGCCCTGCCCCCAGAGGGAATGCCCCCACCCAGGGCTTTGCTCCCAGAAGGGACCCTCCCCCAGAAAGCCCCTTCCCAAATGGCCCTGACCTTTGGCCACACCCTCAGAGGTCCCATTATCCACCCCCAACCCCCTCACACCCCCCTACCCTGCCAAGCACCGCCCTCAGAAGGGTTCTAAGGTGAAGTCAGTGTGCTTCTCTCTCAATGTCTAGGAATTACTCAGTTTTATTTTTGACTTTGTGTTTTTTGAGCGAAGTGGGTGGTGTAAGGACCTACTTTATATTTTTATATTTTAGCCAGAGGCTTCCATTGAGGTTACACAATAACCTTGTTGTTTAACCCTTAAGCTGTCCCTGCTCCCCTTCTCCCAGGGGACTTACTTAAAAACAAGTCCCGGAAATCAACCTCAGGTAACAAAGCCCAAATACAAGGGTGGGTCAGGCCAGGTAAGACATCTGATCAGTGGAGGGCTGCATACTGTCTCCCTAGCTACCAAGGAGTATGGGTCCCGCCCTTTGTGAGTCTTTTGGGCAAAAATCCTAACCAAGGTGATAGGCTAGGTCAAATATCTACTAAAAGGTAAGTTGTAATTCAATTGGTCACCTAGCATCACTGTGCAGCTTTCTCCGTGTGTTACAATTTCATTGGCCACCTGTGCATGACCAGGCCCAACCGCATGGCCTATGTCCTTAAAAGCTAGTCTGTAAAGGAGAGAGGGGTTGACTTCTCTGTAAGAAAAGCGGCCCTGGCTGGTCAGTTTGATTCTTGATGCTTGGTGCAAAATAAAGCTTTGTTTGACCTTCGCTTTGTATCAGTCTCGCTCTTTTAATCATGGACCCATTATTGGGGCATAACAGGTGGGATAGTGGAGCACGTACATAGTGGAGGGGACAGCCCACTGTGGGTATCCACCATTCCTTGCCTGTACTGCTCATTTGCATGTACTGCTCGCCCTGCCCGGTGAGCACAGCATGGAAATGGACACTTCGTGAGTGGTGGTCAACGAGACTCACTGACCACGTGATGTCTATGACCGAGTCAACCGGAGCTCGCCTTCCCTACAGACCAGAGCTTGCTCTGAGCACCGGCAGGAGGCGGTGGCCTCTTGTGAGCAGCCCAGAACCCTGTCTTGTCCTTTCTCACTCATGTCACCTCCCTGTGTTAGCCAAGCCTTGGAAGTGGTGACTTAGGAGGGAAGGGAAAGAAAGGCAGCCCCTGGCTCCTGATCCTGTCAAGTTCCGTACTCATCAGGAAGCCGAGGGCAGCAGGGTTGGTGGAACAGGTGTGAGTCCCCAGGTGAGGTAAAGATGGCAGAGCTGGTCTTGTGCAGGATTTCTACGGTTCTGATAAGAAGAGGGCACGTGGGTGTGCCCCAGCTGTGGAATTCCCTGCGTGAATTATTTAACACTGACATTGCACCCTGCGAAGATGAATGGCATAAATCATGCCCATAATCACATTATAAAATTTTTATTTGCTTGGAATGACATTAAATGCAAATAGAAAACAGCAGCCATGCCCCTTCAGAAGACAGATGGTGGAGGAAATGAGCTTTCTATTTTAGTACCTTTAACAAACACTTCCTCCCTGTTTTTGCCCAAAGGGCCCTATATCTTCATTTTGCATGGGGCTTGTAAATTATGTAGCCAGCCCTGGGGACAGCTGTGCAGTGTCTCAATGACCCAGTGCAGGGAATGGCAGGAGCCTCCCTCCTTGATACAGTAGTATTACACAAGCCCCTGAAGCTGAAACAGAACTTCAGGATAAAGTCTGGGGGGGAGGTCCTCAAATTTCTGAGTCATGGGCTGTCGTAAACAAAATAACAGCCGGGTGGCTTAGGCAACATACAATTTATTTTCTCATGGTTCTGGGCGCTGGAAGTCCAAGATCAAGGTGGCAGTAGGGTTTGATTCTTCAAACGTCTCTCCTTGGCTTGCAGATAGCTGTGTTCTCCACTCTGTCTTCAAACGATTGTCCTTCAGTCTGTACTGTCTGTGTCCTAATCTCTTCTTCCTGTAAGCACACCAGTCCTGTTGGCTTGGTGCCCACCCCCAGTGAGCTCGTTTTCCCTTTATCACCTCTTTAAAAATCCTGTCTCTGAATACTGCCACATTCTGAGATGCTGGTTGTTAGGACGTCAACGTAGGAATCTGGGGGCATCCAACTAAGCCCATAACAATAGTCAAAACTGGATCCGAAACTGAAATATAGACACATTTTAAAATGCTAAAAGTGTATATATATAATTTTTGTGGTAGGCCTGAGATGGTTGGTAGGCTGAGATGTATTTGTAACCTTTGAGGGAAACATCCTTTGGAATGATCAAAGAGAGCTTCTATGTAATTCCATACATCCACAATTAAACCCCAGAGCTTTTTAATTTGGAATTTGGCTGTTTTGTGCTTGGTGGTAACCAAAACCAGCCTAGGGCTTTTCTTTTGTTTTGGCAGAAAAGTAGGAGGCAGAGGACTTGAGCATTTAGACATCTTGCTGCTCTTTGGTTTAATCATACTCTACTGAGTTGCCCGAAACTAATTAAGCTCTTGGCTCTGTAGAGGAGAGATGATGTTCCTTACATGTCATTGGCCACAATGTTCCTTTTTTAAATTGTTGTTAACATTTGTGTTATTTTTCAGTATAAGAGACAAGCTTTACCTTAGTTTGGGCTGATGTAACAAGAGCACCATAAACTAGGTGCTTTAAAGACATACTTATTTCTCTCAGTTCTGGAAGCTGGGAAGTCTACGATCAAGACCCTGGAAGATTCCGTGTCTGTTCAAGTGCCCACTTCCTGGGTCACAGATGACCATCTTCTCCCTATAACCTCCAAGGTGGAGGAGGCGAGGGATCTCTGTGGGGTCTCTCTTATGGAGACACTAATCTCGCCCATGAGGACTCCACCCTCATGACCTAAACATCTCCCAAGGACCCCATCTCCTAGTTATGTCCCTTTGGACATTGAGTTTTCAACTTATGAATCCTGGAGGGATACACTGTCTACAGTGAGCTTCGTCAAACATCTTTTATGTTCAAGGCACTGTTTTTTGGCAAAATTAATCATTTCCTACACATCCTTTGAAGCAAGAGTATTTCTGCACTTTGCCTTCCTTTAGAACCTTTCTCTAGAGAGGATCCTAAAAAGTTCAGAAAAGATGCAGAAGAAACCTGCTGGTTAGCTCGTTTTTCACAGTAGAGCAGAATTCATTTTGAAGTAGGTTAATCTTAGAAATCCAGGCGAAG
Source organism: Mustela nivalis (assembly GCF_964662115.1). Classification (NCBI taxonomy): domain Eukaryota; kingdom Metazoa; phylum Chordata; class Mammalia; order Carnivora; family Mustelidae; genus Mustela; species Mustela nivalis. Next base: position 1,188,340 of record NW_028136428.1, on the reverse strand, counting down.
ACACTTCGCTTGAAAATCATTTCAAATGATCAGTTAGTTTTGTTAGTAGGAGTAATAGTAAATATAAGATCAATAGAACAACTTTTTGTTCTACTGTGGGCCTACTGTGTGCTGGGTACCTCGGAGCACCTGAGTCGAACCATCTCGTGATCCTTTCAACAGCCCACTGAGGGTCACACTGTCTTCTCCTCCACGTTATGGATGAGCCTTAAGTCTGGGCCAGAAATGACACAACTTTCCCAAAGCCATATTGCTACTGAGGGGCCAGCTGGGATCTACGCCCACTCTGGTGCCAGAGCCTGTGATTGCAAACGTGGGCTGCACTAGCTGTTCAGAACAAAGGACTGTTCATGGAGGTGACACAGCTAACCCGTGAGACCCACCACCCTTTTCCCTAAGGTCATCCTGGTACAGCCTGCAGTGATGGCCCGAGTTAAGCATTTGAACTTGGTGCTGCAGAGGGCGTGTTTTAGGGACAAGATTGGTGTTAAGGGGGTCTAATGAAGCCCAGAGGGAATGGAAGGAAACAGGACTTGGGGAAATATCTGGGTCCCTGGAGCAGTGATCTCCTTTTATTACTGTGCACCTCTCTTTCACAAAAATACATACATACATACATACATACATACATACAAAAAATATTTGCGGACATAGCACAAATTTAAGCAAATTTTAAATTATAAACTCTACTACTCTACTAAATTATTATAAAAGGCATGCAAAAGCTAAACAGTTAAATGGATGACATGAAATATGAATAAAACTTATAATATTTTCTTCCAGCCCCTTACTGGACTATTTGTCAAACTCCCTTTGGAGAAGACTTTTTAAAGATTTGTTTATTTATTTATTGAGAGAGAGAGAGACAACACGTGTGTGCACATGTGAGTAGGGGGGGTGGGGCAAAGGGAAAAGGAGAGAAGCAGACTCCCCATTGAGCACAGAGGCCTCACTAAGGGCTCAATCCCATGACCCTGAGATCATGACTTGAGCCAAAATTTTGAGTCAGACATTTAATCAACTGAGACACCCAGGTGCCCTGGAGAAGCCTTTTTAAGAAAGAGATAGGACACTGGATTTATAGCAATAATTCCTAGAATTAATCTTTAAAAGTGGGAAGATAGAAATGGTTTTTTTAATTTTTTTTAAAGATTTTCTTTATTTATTCATAAGAGATGGGAGGCAGAGACAGAAGCAGGCTTCCCACAGAGCAGGAAGTCCAGAGTGGGACTTGATCCCAGGACCTGGGATCATGACCCTAGCTGGAGATAGACGCTGAAGATACTGATAAACCAAACTTTAGGGAAAAATACTGAACTTTACTGGGAAGATGAAGCAGAACATCAGCATATGGCAGCAACATGAGTTTTAGATAGTTGTTGGTCGCCCAGAAGGCTTAAGGTGGAGAGAAAAACAAAAGGCTGTAGTGACCCAAAATTGTCCGAGTTGTGACCCAGGAACTTCCGGGTGACATGAAGATTTGTTTATTTATTACACGGACAGCGCCATGTGGGGACAGAGCGAGGGGGAATGAGAATTCCATACAAACGTGTGAGTGGCTCTTCTCCCATCTCCAGGGGGGAAGGAAGAGATTGGGTTTACTCCAGTAAGCATGGTGATGAGTTGGTGAGGTAGGTTGACTAGATGTCTGGACACCTGAAAAAGCCAGCTAAGGGGGCTTCCTGGCCATCTTGTCAGTGTCTTATTGAAAGCTTGTCATGTGCAAGACTTTCTTTTAACAGGTTGCCAGGTGAATTGATGTACAAATCAGACTACCGGCCGCCATGTGTCATTGCTCAGGTGGTCCATGACACAGTGCCCTGCCACTAAGGGGATGCACTTAGCATTACAGACATCGTTCTGTCTTTGTTATTTTGAAATTTAGAAAATATCTTATTAATTTGTTCACCCCAAAGAGGCAATTTATTGCTTACTATGACAGTCTTTTGGTAGAGGACACAAAACTGCTTTCTTTGTTATGAAAATCAATGTGTTACACCAATTTTCTGAAAGATAGAAATGAATTGCCTCCTTCCAGCTGGGTCAGGACATAAGTGTACCCTATGTATTGGTTTTTCAATAGATTCCATTTACAGATTGTACATGTCTCTCAATACAGAAGACATTTGCTCACATTTATGTGTAGAACATTCCCGAACCTGGTCCAGGTTGCGGATGAAACCGTCACTCTGACTGGCAAGGCATAACGAAGAAGAGTTTTCCTGTAAACAATATGTGGTCATGGAAGGAATCAGCACTGCAATTCGTGGCTGATTCCAAAGGCTCTAAGAGGTGGTAGATGCACAGGCAAAGTGGTGACTTTTGCAGAGGAAGCAGGCTGAGGAGAGATAGCAAAACAGAAGTTTGAGAGGGCCCTAAAATCTCCTCCTGTGGGATTATTGGCCATTGAGCTTGAGAAAGGCTATGGTGAAAACTTGAAAGAGCATCAGATCAAACCCTTGGCCACTGGAGGTTGAAACTGACATGAGCAGCACTATCTCTATTCTTGACCCAAGGCCACAGGATGACAAGCTTTGCTTTTTCAATGTGGTCTCAGGTCTCTATACTGCCCTATAAAGAAAATAATACAAATAAATGCTGAGAGTGTAGAGTGTAAGCAGAGCTCCCCTTGGCCATTTCCTAAGTTTTGTCCACTCCGAAGTGAGTATCACTTTGGTGAGTGCATTGCAGGAAATGGCCTTAATGATCAATGGCAGACCTCCACTCCAGAGTGACATAAAAAGCAATCTGCACCTCCTTCCTGATTTGTCTGTAATGAAACTTGCTTTCCTCAGGTCCCAGCATTCGAGGCAGATAAATATGTTCCCTTTCGTTGGCTCTTACTCATACTTCAGCAAGATTTCCCATGTGCTTTCCTTGGCTGGCTGGGAAACTGGACGACAATTTATGGGATCTTAGGGGACAGGCGCGTAGAATTCCAGTGGGATCCCGGAACAGAATTTAATTGGAGATTAGAGACCATTGCGGTGAAAAGCTTTTCTTTGAGATCGAAAGAGGTGCATGTTATGCAAATATTAGCAAGTGTAAGTTCACACTGTCTATTGAAAATTTATAGACTCATTATGGTCACGAAGGCTGGAAGATAAGTAGATTTTGGGAAAGATTCAGGTAAATTCAGGGAGGTGGCAAATTACCCCAGGGAAGGTAGAATGGCTAAAGAGTATGGCCCAAACTTTTTAAAAAAATTTTATTCACTTATTTGACACACAGAGAGCCAGAAAGCACAAGTGGGGGGAATGGCAGAGGGAGAAGGGGAAGCAGGCTCCCCGCTGAGCAGGGAGGCAAATGTGTGGGACTCGATCCCAGGACCCTGGGATCATGACCTGAGCTGAAGGCAGACACTTAACCGACTGAGCCACCCAGGCCCCCCCTGGTTCCAACTTCCAAAGATGGTGTATGAGATACCTTTGGTGGGAAGGAATGAAGATCAGCAACTGTCCTTGATTCTGCTTCTCAGGAAGGCATTGTGATGTGGTGCCCAGGACATTGGAGACAGACACATGCTTGGTGCCCTCCGGCTCTGAGGCAAAAGCAACACCTTCCAGAGGGCAGCTGCAGGCACCTGGTGGCGTCACACAGGGTCAGACCCGGGAGGCACTCAGCCACATACCCATTCCATTATCCTGCTGGGTTTGGAAGAGCGCTATCAAAGTCCCTGCTGCTGAAGGACCATCCAGAGTGACATGTTCCATGGGGCATGCCGGCATTCCTTTACCCCTTCAGGTTATTGGCAGCAAGGCTGGAAATTTTTTTAATTGCCTGGGAAAATGATAGCAAACAGCTCCAAAAAGGAGTTTCAGAACGCAGACTTCATACTATGTTTTGAGTACATTTCATTCATTTGGCAGGTACTGACAGGGTGCTTAAGTGCCAGGTGCTGCTGCATTAGAAACGAACTTGAGAAGTTAACAGGAGGGGGCTCCAGCCCTCAACCAGCACAAAGTTGAACAATGGATGCATGTGACAGACAGAGCACTGTGACGGGGAGTACTAGGTGCTGTCATAAGAAGGGTATGCCTGGAGTTAAAGGAACACTCGGGGGGAGCCAGCACCAACACTCGGGGAGAGCTGTGGGAAATATGTTGGATGCAGATGGCTCCAGGGGAAACCAGAGAACTGCTCAGATCCCTGCTTCTTAACAGCTCCAAGTGCCCGCCGCTTCAGAGTGGGGGCTGGGCGAGCAGGGAGCTGGGGTGGGGGCAGCGATGCCTAAGTTCCGACCTCAAGCCCCTGCGCTGTTTCACCTGTCCCTTTAGGAGTACAATGACATAGGATGTCACCAACGGAGGATCTACCCCTGCATCCTGGTACTGGGAAAGCACGCGAGGGCTGCGGAGCTGAAAGCAAGAGTTGGTAGTTCCAGTAATGTGTGCAGGGTTTTAAAAAACTATATACCGGAAAATATCCGGTCTTATTTGCATGTGTTTGTATCATGCACAATTTTTAACTGCAATCCTCCTTTTATCTTCTTCCCTGTTGTTAAGACTCTCCTCTCCTCACCGCTGCCTTTGTCCCTATAATACCTGTTGACAGCCTGGTGCTCATCCATGAGCTCATTCGCCTCTATCCACGCACGCATGGGGCTCTGTCACTGTTTAACAAATATGGGCTCATTTTATCTACCTCTTGATCTAGTGCTTCCCAGTTAATAATCCCTCCTGCATAACGTCCTTCTGTTTTTATCTTCATTTTTATAAAGAATGGCTGCTCACCTTTTATCAGCTGCCTTTATTTTTTTTATCAAATGCATTTATTGCTATGGTCTTAAGAGTTTTTTTCACAGTTAATTTAGTGATGAGGTAAATCTTATTGATTTTCTGGTCTTGAGCTCCCTTTATTTTCCTGGAATGAATCCAAGTTGGTCTCAGGATATAGTCCTTTGATAGATGCCTGACTTCTGTTATTTGCTAACATTAGTTCAGTTTCTGTTAACTAATCTGTCCTAAGCCAGATTTGTTAATAGCTTCCCCGTTCCTCCCTCTCAGGTTTGGGTATTAAAATTGTGCTCAGCTTCATCAAGTGAATTGACTTATTATTGTTTAATTGCCTGTTGCCATTTAACAGTAGAATGACAGTTATCCAGCTGCAAACCTGTCTGATCTTGGAACTCATCTTCTTAATTTTCCATTCTTGTATCATTTGGATGATTTTGTTTTCCTAGGAAATCATCGTTTCTTCTAGGTTATCAAATTGATTAGTATAAAGTGCCTTCCAGTTTAGTGATTCTTTTATATTATGCATTTGCTTTTATATATCTGTTCCCAATCCTTATCTGTTTTGCAACTCTCTCCCTCTCTCTGTCCCCTCCTCCCTGAAACCCCCCTTTCCCCATTCCCCTTCCCTCTCCCCACCTCCTCCCACACCCCATCTTCCCCCTCTCTTATCCTTAATAGGGCATGTGAAGTTTTTTTTTATTATTATTATTTCATTAGTCTTTCATAGAAACAACTTTGAGTTTATTTGCCCCTGATATTTTTTATTAGTTTAAAAATTTATTATTATTATAACTACTTCCTTTCTTTGGATTGAGCTGCCCTTTTCTGATGGGTTTAAATGAGTACTTTCTTTTATTTAAAAAAATGTTTGAAATTGAAGACATTTGACACTAAAGTCTCCTTAGAGTATAACTTCTGGTGTCTTCTGTAAGTTTTGGTATGAAATAGTCTCCTTTCCATTGCTTTCAAGATTTTCTTCGGTCGTCTTATGATTTCTTCTTTGACTGAAGACTGTATTTCTTAACTTGTATGTAGTTTCAATTTTTTGTTACCAGGTTATCTAATTCTGATTCTACTGGATTGTGATCAAAGAACTGTTCTTTAAATCTTTAATTTGGAAGGCTTGTAAAGGTTTCCTTTGTTGCCTAGTATGCAATTAATCTTTACAAACATGGCTTTCCTTAGGTGTAAGAAAGAAATGTTTTCCGAGGGAAACAAGGTAGTCTATTTTCTTTTTTTTTTTTAAGATTTTATTTATTTATTTGACAGACAGAGATCACAAGTAGGCAGAGAGGCAGGCAGAGAGTGAGAGAGAGGAGGAAGCAGGCTCCCCGCGGAGCAGAGAGACCGATGTGGGGCTCGATCCTAGGACCCTGGGATCATGACCTGAGCCGAACGAAGGCAGAGGCTTTAACCCACTGAGCCACCCAGGCGCCCCAGGATGTCTATTTTCTGTGTGTCCTTGTTTTTCCCTCCTTCTAGTAGATACTCCCATTTGAAAAGCTAAAATTTTACCTTGTTATTGCATTTTTAGAGTCTTCAGGTATTATGTTGTTAGATGTATACCTGCTTATACCTTTTACATCTTCTTTCCAAACTCTGCCTTTAAAAATGTCCCTCTTCATCTTAGTACCTATAACTTTAGACCCAACTTGTCTGCGATGAATTTTGCCATTCCGGCTTTCTCTTTTGCATGGTATCTCCTCACCTGATACATTCTCAATCCCTTTTGCATTTTAAGTATGTTTCTTGAACAGCGTGGATCTGTAACCTCCTGATAGGCGCTTTAATAGAAAAAGTCAGTCTGTACACATTTAAATTAATGATAAACAGTCATAATTTTATTCCTCCCATCTTATTTTGTTTTTATTTTCCCCATTTTTGATGTTTTTAATCAAGTTCATTCTTTTTGTACTTGATAAATAGAGAAGTTCTTTGCATTTTTCGATGACAGCTTAATTGAGATATAATTCACAGGCCATACCACTCACCATCTAATGTGGACAATTTAATGGCTTTCACTATATTTAACTATACTATACTGAACTACCTACACTTTTTCATTATCCTCAAAAGAAAACTTTAGCCATCACCACCAGTCTTAGGCAACCGCTAATCTACTTTCGGTCTCTGTAGATTTAGCTATTTTGGAAATTCCATATAAATCAAATTATGCAATACGTGGTCTTCTGTGACTGACTTCTCTCAATCAGCAGAATGTTTTCAAGGCTCCTCTGTGTCGTGGCACATATCAAAATTCTATTCCTTTTCAAGGCTGAATAATATTCCACAGGCTGGATGGATCACATTTTATTTATCTCTTCATCAGTTGATGAACATCAGGGTTGTTCTCACCTTTCGCTATTACGAATAAACCCTAAACCTTCATGCACAAGTTTTTGTGTGGGCATAGTTTTTTCTTGGCTCTATACACAGGAGTGATATTGGTGTGTCATATGGCAACTCTGTGTTCTGCATTTTGAGGAGCTACTAAACCATTTCTAATGTGGCTGCGCCATTTTCCAAGCCCACCAGCAATTTACAGGTTCCAGCTCTTCACATCCTTCCAACACCTGCTTTTGGGGTTTTTGATAGTAGCCATCCACGTGGGTGGGAGGTGGTATCTCACCATGGTTTTGATTTGCATTTCCCGAGTGATTAGTGATGTTGAGCATATTTTCACGTGCTTATTGTCCCATATATTTTATATATACCTTATATGTATCTTTAAATATATATTATATATTTCATATTTTATTGATATTTAAATACATATTTAAGAATGTAAATATATTTACATAAATATGTTTATATAAATATATGATCATGTAAAATATATTTATATATACATTTATATATTAATGTATACATTTGAATATTAGAGAAATGTATATTCAAGTTCTTTGCTCATTTTTTAAGAGATTTTATTTATTTATTTGAGAGAGATTTATTGAGAGAGATCACAAGCAGGCAGAGAGGCAGGCAGAGAGAGAGGAAGAAGCAGGCTCCCTGCTGAGCAGAAAGCACGGGGCTCGATCCCAGGACTCTGAGTTCAAGACCTGAGCGGAAGGCAGCAGCTTAACCCGCTGAGCCACCCAGGCGCCCCTCTTTGCTCATTTCTTAACTTGGTTGTCTTTTTATTTGAGTTGTAAGAATTCTTCACACAGTCTGAATGCATGTTCCTTATATATGACCTGCAAATATTTTCTCCCATTTAGTGGCTTGTCTTTTGACTTTGTCAATGGGGTCCTTGGAAGCACAAAACTGGGATATTTTGGTTGAGTCCCATTTATTTGTTTATTATTTTTTTTAAGTTGCTTGTACTTTGGTGTTTGGCTGAGGAGCCGTTGTTAGATTCAAGACCACTAACATTTACCTTTGTGTTTTCTTCTGAAAACTTTATCATTTTACTTTATTTTTATTTTTTAAAAGATTTTATTTATTTGAGAAAGAGACAATGAGAGAGAGAATGAGCGAGGAGAAGGTCAGAGGGAGAAGCAGACTCCCTGTGGAGCTTGGAGCCTGATGCAGGACTCAATCCGGGAACTCCGGGATCATGACCTGAGCAGAAGGCAGCCGTCCAACCAACTGAGCTACCCAGGCATCCCGAACTTTATCATTTTAATGCTTACACTTATGTCTTTGATGCATTTGGGGTTATTTTCTCTGTATGGTGTGAGTCAGGACTCCTGTTTCATTATTTGCATGTGGCTGCTTGGGAGTAAAATACTGTTCTTACCCCCATTGAATTGTTTGGCACCCTTGTCAAACATTAGTTGACTGTAATTTATTTTCCTTTTTTTTTTCCCCATTGTGGCATTTCATGTGCCATGTATATTATATTTCTAGGAAAAAGGAATCCGAGGATTTTCCCTCCTGCCTGGATTCTTCCTTCTTCCTGGTGCATGATGCCAGAAGAATTTTTCCATGCAGTGAAACCAAACTGAGGGGATGGAAATATTCGGCCACTTTTCTAGATCTTTCAGTTATACAAGTCTAGGGCTGGTCATGCCACACTTGTTTAACTTGCCCGTGAGGTTCACAGCAGTTTTCTCAGCTCTGTGGTCATCAATAATTTCAAATTTGCCAATGTACTCATGCTTCGTCATCACAGTGAGGAAACGGGACGATGACTTTGGTGCAGGGCCTCCTAAGAACCTGGCCTTCGCCCCCCCTTTCAGCAGTGTTAATGTTCTTGAGGGCATCTGTGGGACATTTGTTCACACTGTTACTGTGGCACAGAAACATGGCAGAAAAAGCTTTTTTCCCTTTTATTAATATTTGGTCTTGTTCTCCTTCCCTTTCTCATAACTGAATGCGTATTTCCCCTTCGTCATTTGAAAACTGCATACTGTTCTCCAGCTGTTTTCCCCAGACGAGACCTTGTGTATTAAGAATCCTTATTTCACGGTTATTATACACAATCTTAAAGATTTATGACTGTCCGCTTATTTTACACATGCATACACACGAAGCACTAAATACGGACTTTATCTGAATGGCTAAATGTTGGCCAAGACAGAAGCCAGTTGTAGTGGGAACTGATAGGATAAAGATATAGTCTGAAGTTTTTGTTCTTTAAGAAAAGCCTTCATGGGGCGCCTGGGTGGCTCAGTGGGTTAATCCGCTGCCTTCGGCTCAGGTCATGATCCCAGGGTCCTGGGATCAAGTCCTGCATCGGATTCTCTGTTCAGTGGGGAGCCTGCTTCCCCCTCTCTGCCTGCCTCTCTGCCTACTTGTGATCTCTGTCTTTCAAATAAATAAAATCTTAAAAAAAAAGGCCTTCATATTTTATTTAAAATTTTAGGTGTCCGAATTCAAAAGGTTAACAATATAGTACAATAATAATAATAATAATAATAATAATATATCATCTAATAATAAAATAATAATAATTTCTCCTGCATAGTCACTGCTGCACACTAGTAAAATGAGATGTTTCTTTTCTCTTCTTTTTTAAAGATTTTATTTATTTTATTTATTTGACAGGCAGAGATTACAAGTAGGCAGAGAGGCAGGCAGAGAGAGAAGGAGGGAAGTGGGCTCCCCGCTGAGCAAAGAACCCGACGTGGGGCTTGATCCCAGCCAAAGGCAGAAGCTTAAACCACCCAGGCGCTCCAAGATGTTTATTTTCATTTGGGATTATGGAGGGGCAAGGTGTTTTTGGCTCTCCTGCTGAAGTAGGGACTCAGTCAGTATTGTCTCCACCTTTTCCCCTAATAGTAGCTCTGGAAGATGAAGACGTCCCTCCATCTCCCAGACATGAGGGTTTGACCAGGACATGGGATGGTATAAGCTCATTGACATAGTCTCATGAACTAAGCCCTGGTTTATTGGTCACAGTCATTCTCCAAGTATTTTCAGGAATAAACTTCAGGTGTTGCCCTTACTCTAATTTTTCTTTCTGAGATTTCTGACTGCAATTGCTACTTCCTGCAGTCACTCAAGGAGAAACGAGGCATGTGGCAGCGCAACAGTGTGTTTTTCTTTCAAGATGACAGAACCACTCTTGATTTCTGTACGCATCTCGGATTTTCATATATGAACATGGATTTTGGTGTCTACCCTGAGGAGATAATACATATGGTGTGAGCTACAAATGTATTCTCATGACACGTCACCTGGGTTACCCAGAACTTTCTGGGCCCGGCAGAAAGGCAGAAACCCAGGTGAATTCCTCATTGTTCCAGCAGGCTGTCAACCCTCAAAGGCCTTCTGGATGTGTTTGTGCATCGCAATGTCTGCTGTGTAAGATACAGAAAGAGCACAGTAGTTCAGGGGGAAAATATTTAGGAACACATTTTCCAGGAGGAACCAGGATTCAGTTTGGGTGACTCTTGACCATTTTTCATCTTCTGACGACTGAAAGTGGTAGTTAATCTACAGTCATGGTTTTAACATGCATTTTGAATGTAATGTGAGTTTCTATCAACATAAAACTATAAGAACTGTCTTCCTAAAGGGCATTCATGTAAGGCCCGTTATTTTCCAGCTTGATTAATGAAAACAAAAATTTTCTGTAATGCTTTCTTCCTACTCTGTATTAGTTTTCAGGACTGGATTGAAAGTGATTTATTGTGGATAGGGTTATACCTGCTCGTGGAATTTTTTTCTGTTCCTGGGTTTTTAAAGGTGGCAGAGTTGACTTTCTGATTTTAATTCATCTTCACTAGATGAAGAATTCACAAATAGGACTTTTTCTTGAAATAACCATAGCCTGGGGGCGCTTGGGTGGCTCAGGTCATGATCTCAGGGTCCTGGGATTGAGTTCCACATCGGGCTCCCTGCTCAGTGGGGAGCCTACTTCACTCTTTGCCTCCCCCTCTGCTTATGCTTTCTCTAATAAGTAAATAAATAAATAACCTAAAAAAAAAAGAAGTTGTATTTGACTGGAGCTTCATGTGGAGTGACAGATCAACAGAAAGACAAAGGAATAAGAGACAGGAAGCAATGAAGGAAAACACAAAGGTGCACAGTATAGACAGATGTTCCTCGGCTTATGACGGCCTCGGCTTCTAATAAACCCATTGTTCAGCTGGAAATCTCTTTAGTTGAAAATGCATGGAAAACACCTAAGTGACTGAACATCAGAGCTTAGCCCCGCCAAACTTAAATGTCTTGAGAACACTTACAGTATTGCACAGTTGGGCAAAATCCTCTAACACAAAGCCTATTTCACAATAAAGTGTCTGGTATCTCATGTAACTTACTGAACACTGCACTGAAAGCCAGAACAGGACGGTTCAAGTGTGTTGGTTGCTGACCCTCGTGATCACGTGGTTTGCCTGGGGGCTGTGCTCGCTGCCCCTGCCCAGCATTACAAAAGAGGACCCTACTGTAGATCGCCAGCCTTGGAAAAGATCCAAACTAAATGCATATCACTTCTGCACTATTATAAAAAGTCAAAAAACCATAAACTGAACCAAGGTGAAGTCAGGGATCTTCTGTACCAGGTGTGTTAGGGAAGGTCAAGTGCTCCTGTCTGGCCAGGAACCATAGTGGTATGGGGGAAAGTTCCACAGTAGAAAGTTCTACAGCGGAGAACCACTAGGACTCAAGCACCAACGGTCACAGGTTACACAAGGAAGACTGGATGCTCTTCTGTGGGTGATGAGAAGCCACGAGTGACTCAGGAAGGCTGAAGAGCTCTGGGCAGGTGGGACAGCTGAGGGCTGCAATGAAGAGGGACAGGTGGAGCTGGGAGACCAGGTGGGGAGAGCCCGCTACCCTCGAACAAAAGGCAACAAAGGTCTGGACTGGGATGACGGAGATGGTGGAAGGTAATGGGATATTCATGAAGCAGAACTGGAAAGCCATGGAAATGAAATAATAGAGGGAGGGAAAACCGTTCATGACTTTAATTGCCATCAGTATAAAACATGTTGAATTAAAATGAATTGGTATTTCTAGACCGATGATGACATCACAATAATGGAAGGAAACCAATTTTGATTTTGAGCCTGGTTAAGGAGACAGTATAGACAAGAGAAAAGCAGAGGCTCTGGAGTCACACAAATGTCACCATTGAGATTCGTCCCCACTCTTCATTCCCTTCCCTGTAAACCCAGGCAAGTGACACCTGCCTCACAGCACTGGTAACAAATAGGGAAGAGCACACGTTCCCACGTTCCCGGGTCAGACAGGACAGCCAGGGTTCAGCGGCACATGAGGAGGTGACAGGTGGTCACTAAACTGAGCTCAGGTGCATACACAGCATTTTACGTCACCTTGAGATGGCTCCTCTTGTGACCTCTCGAAGAAGGTGGCAGTGGTGAGGAACGAACTCCAGGAGCTTATTAGCATACATGATCTTCAGGCCGTCTGGATGAGACTCAACTATCTGCTCTACAATCACCTAGCAGAAGGAAGAGCGTTTTATTTTTATTTATTTATTTATTTATTTGTTTGTTTGTTTGTGTTTTTGTTTGTTTTTAAAGCACCTAAAAGAGAAGTATGAACTATACACTACAGAGAAAAGAATCGTGTAAACCTTAAAAATGCACTTCGTCCTTCCTCCTCCCCACTCAGTATGCTTTCTAAACAGGAGGTAAGTAACAATGGCATGAAAATCTAGGTCCCGGGATTTGGGAATACTGCTCCAACCCTGGGGGACACAGAGGCTGAGGGACAGAGACTGGCCTGAAGCTAAAACATCACACACACTCATCTGCTTCCCTTCTGAGCTTAAAAGCGAAATACTGTATCTGCAGACAACAGCTCTGTATCATCTTCACCCTGGCCTTATCCTCTACCGTCTCCAGAACAGGGAAAGGGCTGAGATGGAAAGTGATGGAAGAAAACACATCTTATTTTGCTTTAGTATTTAATTTTTTTTGGTGAGGCTGAGTTGCAGGAGGTGAATGACAAGCATGCAAACTTAAAATACAAACGTGGCCACAGTTCATTTAATGACACGGAAACGTAAAGTACTTCCCTAATTTAGCATATTAGATTCAGTTCAATGAAAAGGGCATAAATTAAATAACTAAAATATTTTCATTTAGTGACAAAGAATAATGTGATCTTTTTCACCCCCACAGAGAGAGCTATGAACTATAATAGGATACATACAAAGAACTGACAGATCATTTACTTTTAGTAGTCTTAATGAAGCTGAGAAGATTACTGAAATTAATCCTTCAATTTCACTTCTATCACTGGGATACTGTCTCGTTTTAAAACTGGAAGCCTTTCATCCTGAAGTCATGGTGGGTAGCTTTATACTTACCAGACAGAAAGAACACTCGAACTGGCAGGTGACTGCAAGAAAGCCCTCAAACGCTGAGACTGGCTTCATGACTTCTGTCCGCTTGAACTAGATGAAACCGACGCTCTCTAAGTTGGAAGCTGCTGATTGCTGGCGGCCTCACATGGTGCAGCCCATACTCCGGCCGCTCAGAGGCAGGATACACTGACTCCCTGTATTTTACTGTATCCTTATAGGTCAAGAACACTGGGTAACCAAGTTCTGGACTTAAGGTACTACCCGGCTAACTCGCCCTTCAAAGCCCTTTATCTTTGAATATTCCCTCCCTCCCACCTTCCTAGCCTGGCAAACTCCCCCATGGTCTTCAAGACTTAGGCCACATCAATTCTGCGAAGACGCTTCCCCTCACAGACTTTCCCTGCGCACAGAGCTGTCTTCCAGCTCCTCCAGTGGGCACGGGCGCCTTGGTGGGGTCACGCTTTTCGGCAACTTCATTAACGTATAACTTATGGAAATGGAAATTGACCTGAAAATGTTCTGATCCGTACCTTCTTCCTAGGCAAGTCCCTCACCCCTACTAAATTAAGATGATCCCTGAGTTATGGCATCACTGGAAGAGACCAGAGCGCATGCCTGATTCCTGCCATGCTGATGGGCACCAAGCGGGACCAACCTTTTCTTACAACCAGAAGAGCAGGAACAAAGAGCATCTTCAAGGAAGAGCCCTGAGCTCTCTCGCACCCAGTCAAGAAACAAAGCCAGATTAGATGCTCTGTGTTTGTGGAATGAGGTGCATGGGGGCACAAACCTCATCCATGTATGGTTTCACCAGTACTTGACCAACTAACGCCTCTGCATCCCGTGTCTTGTCAATTGTAGCGTAAGTCTGGAGGCAGTGCCGTATGATGTCCACATTGGAAGTCTGAAGCCCTTCTAGCAGCAGGCCTCCCAGGGACTGCTGCAGCATGGCCCTAATGTGGGCTATACGCTGCAAGAACAGAGAGACCAGGAAAGAAGGTCCAGGTACCACAGTTTCTAAAAGCTCAAATATATGTGTATAATTTATATACATATGTGTTATATATATAAAGTGAGCCTCTAATTCTACCAGAATATATGTAAGATTAAAATCCCAACATTTCCTAGAGAATAACAATAAATCTCTTCTCCCCATGATTGCTTTCTTTCTTTTTTTTTTTTAAGGTTTTTATTTATTTATTTGTCGAGAGAGAGCACAAGCACACAAGGAGACACAGGCAGAAAGAGAAGCAGGCTTCCTGCCAAGCAAGGAGCCCAAGGTGGGACTCAATCCCAGGACCCTCGGATCATGACCTAAGCCAGAGGCAGTAGCTCAACTGACTGAGCCACTGAGGCGTCCCCTCCCTATGATTTCTTTGAAAGTAAGTCAGCTTCATCAAAGTGAAGTTTAGACAATTACGGAATGACAAAGTTATTTGCCTCTTAAGCTACGGAGTAAATCTGACAAACATGCATTTAAACCCAGTCAAGGGCTTTGGATAAATGAACTCTGACTACATCATATGATGTGTCAAGTTACATGAAATTCAGAATTAATTTTACTTGCATAGTTTGGAGACTACGCTTGTGTCTTTACACAAAATCTATCTAGTGTGACATAATGGAAGCAGGGTCCCAAGCAGGAGACACTGAAAAAAAAAATATTCAAAGCTAGCTTCAAAATCCTGTAGAGTAGCAATTATCAGGGGCAATGCTAGGTCAAACCAAAATCATCCAGGAAATTCGCAAACAGCAAATTGAAAATCGAAACCAACACTTGCTGGTCTTACTTTGTCCAGAAGAGGCATGCCTTTGCTCTGAACAGCATGAAAGTGTAACTGGTTAAATTCTGTGGCAATTCTCTCCAAAATCTGTCTAGTCCAGAGAGGGCTAATAGAAACAATTAGAGAAATGTAATTCCCAAAGTTAAAAACCTGCCACCCCCACCGCCCCACATGCCTTACAGCGCTCAGGCACCTGCACCTGAACGCCATCAATTTTCATGACAAACTGTCTGTGCAGCAGGCCCCAGTGCAAGGGGTGAGGAGCGGGGAGGTCGTAGAAGCCACCGACGCAGCCTGGCCCGGGCCACAGGGCCCAGGCAAGGGGATGGAGCTATTTTAGGTCAGTGTGGGTACAACTGCATGATTCCTCCACGTTCCTCGGGCTCTCCCATTTGTGCCCTTCTTCTCCCTTCTTCTCCCATTCTCTAACCCCCTCCTCTCTCTTGCCCTGTCCTACCGTTCATACCCGAAGCCCCCTCTTCTTCTCTGCCTGCCTCATTCTCCCTCCCAAGTACCTCCCCAGTACAACTACTGCTGTCTCCTCAATCAGCTAAAACTGACCGCCTAGCAGCAACCTGGGAAATCGCTCAGAGCAGCGGACTCCAAGTTTAAATTTACCCAACGGCAGAAAGAGCAAGCTCGGTGCTCCGGGAGCTGGTGAGAAATCACTCACAGTGCATCTGCCATCAAGTGGACTGGATACACTTCCCTCTTTCCCCCCACATTAGAAAGCGTCAACCCCATTCAAAAGGAAGTCGAACAGTGAAAGAAAAAAACACACACAACAAAGGCCCCAAAGCCCATGCTGGGCTCTATGAGGCATCCCACATCTGAGGATGGGCAGTCATGTAGTGAGGAAACACACTGTAAGAAAACCCAAAATCTCTGGAGACCTGCCATGGTGTGCCCCGTCCCAGAGCATCAGAACTGGTGTGGAGGGAAGGCAAGCGCTTGGCACGAACAGTGCCGAAGCCTAATCCCAACCTCTACTGACTGATCCCATGCGCATTTCCTATTTATCCTTTTCTCGGCATTTCTGGGCCTGGCAGAGCATGATGGATTTACTGTGCGCTGACGCTGCTCTGGCTTTCCTGACTCTAGAGCTCAGAGCTGCTCTTCTGGAGAAAAAAGTCCTCCAAGGTAATTCTGAGCAAGAAAGCGCACAATGTCTGTTTATCAAGGACAGTGTTGCAAAGGGACAGGATTGTAGACACAGAGCTCACTGAGGTGTTTCTATCCGATGAGCACAGCAGCAACAGCAAAGACAGGAAGAACACTGGAGGGCCAGCTCCCCAGGGGCCGAACGTTGACATGGCTGGAGGGGCTGCAGGCACTGCCAAGGGCCGCAGTGAAGCAGAGCCGCTGGAGACACATGGGCTGCAGAAGGGCCGCGTGCAGACTGTCTGCTAAGTGTGGACGAACGGGGCAGAAGCACGAGTGCAACCGGCTAGAGACACAAGCACAGTGGAGGCTGACCACTTAGTTGAATGCCTTGATGTGAAAGGGGACAGAGACCTAGGACCAGAGAATCGCTTCCTTTGGGATGTGTCCGTTCTTAATCTCCATCATGAGACATGTGGAGCATATGGTCTCTCAAGTTCCTTCCAAATCTAAAACCTTAATTCCTAAAATTTAGAAACCTAACTCCGCCTGCAAGGGGAGGGACTGTTAGCATCACACAACAGAGCACTTAGGGCACCAGGCGACCTTGACGCAGGCAGCCCAGCTGGTATGTGTAGGCCAGCCCCGGCTACACCCACTGCACCACTGTGCGTCTCACAGCGCTGACAGCACCTAACTACTCATTTTCTGAGTCACTCATCTACCCTGGCTGATTGAAAATTCACACCAGGAAGGGAACAAGACAATCACAGTATAACAAAGAGAGCCATCATCTTTTTCCTATTTCATAAGTTTTTCCTTTCCTGTTTGTAAATTTCAACTGGATATGTCCTATACTGTTTCATAATAATATAATGCTGGTGCAAAATACATCAATGGTAATACTCTGGGCATGTCTAGGAAAAAAAATGAGATGGAGAAAAACCAAGATGAATGGTAGGTATGCCTTAAAGTTCAACCGGACTTTGCTAGTCCTCAGGGAAGGTGATTCCAAATATACTTTTACACTGCAAGCATAATGACGTGTTGGAACTGTGGTCTATAACCAAAGGGTTTATAGGAACGTGTTATAGATTTCACTATTTCATGCTCTCCACTCTCCTGGAGCTACATTCTAGCCACAAACCTGGATTTTCTTCTTGTTCAGAAATGAATTCTAACTAAGCCGTCCCTGCCTAATTAGATTGGATGTGAAGTATTAATTTATGTGCTACTTAGTTAAAAAAAAAATGCTTACCTGCTTGCTTCTAGTGCAGAGGTTTCTTTCGAACTTTGTGAATTTAAGATTTTTTCAATCTTTTCAACTGATCAAATAACTTGTATAAGCCTCAAAACACACATCTATAAAAATAAAAATTAAGCAAACAAAAAACGTCACCATCTTTACTCTTAATCATCTTTATTTCCCATGCTAAATGCAGGAAAATATAAGACCAAAAGTTAACTTCAAATATATAGGGCATGCTATATTTTGAATATTTCTATGAAACACAGAATTCTCAAGAATGCAAATCTTAGTTCTAGAATAAGCATACTTCCATATTCTATTGCAAGTTTATAGAGGAAAAAAAAAAACCCTAGACTTTGCTTTCTCATATTCTATACTCTTATTTCTTTTTTTCCCCATCCTGAATCTTTCTATGGGCATTTCTTTCCTATTTTTTTAAAAAAGATTTGTTTATTTGAGAGAGAGAGAGACTGCATGTGCACGTGCAGGGGAGGGGCAGAGGGAGAGAGAGAATCTCGAGCAGACATCCTGCTGAGCACAGAGCTCAATGCGGGGCTCAATCTCATGATCCTGAGATCATGACCTGAGCCAAAATCAAGAGTCGGACGTTTAACCAACTGAGCCACCAGGCGCCCCTCCATTTGTTTTCTTATGGCCCTTTATTCATGTTTTAACTTTGGCTTCCGATTGTACTGGCCCTCTCAGTTTACATGTGCATATACCTATATGCCCAAGCACCAAATCATTAAAGACCTTTTACACTACAAATATTATCAAAGAGGTTGAGGGACATTATGAAAACTCTCATCCTTAAAGAACAAAAAAATACAAAGTCATCCATTCAATAAATAATAATGATAATGAACACCCCTGGGAGCTCGATATTCATTCCGATGGGGGGTGGGGGGGGCACGAGAAAATAAAGCAAGAAATACACCCTGCTCTCACAAAGCTTACTGTTTTGTCTGGAAGCGCACGACAAGCATTCTTTGGACAAAAGCTGTGAGGAGATCCAGAGGCGAATTAAACAGAAGGTCCCTCAAACAGGCTTCTCCCCACTGAGATTTTAACAAATATGCTAATAATACACATAGAAAACATTGTACAGAGCAGCAGGCGAGAGTCAGAAGCCCAGACTCCCAATGCCCGCTGTGCCCCTACATCGTTATGCTCATGAATGATATCGGGGACACTTGGAACTGGAGATAGCACTAAGGGGCACACTCCCGGGGTGAGCCCTCAGATGTACAGAGCCGTTGCCTGTCTCACACACCTGAAACTAAGCCAACACCGCATGCTAACTCCTGGGAATTGAAAAAATTAAAGTGAACACCAGAACATAAAGAACACAGGATCAGAAAATAACAGCAAACCTACGGCAGAATCCTGAGTTTGCTTTGGAAAGCCCACTTCTCCCCTAGTCTTTAATATAGGCCTATTTTCTTTACAGGGCCGCTGACAATTTATACAGTCGTTAACTGTCAAGCGCTGCACCGACAACAGTTATCACTGTTTCTTGTTCTGGAAAAAGTGGGTGATCTTGAGATCGTGTGGGTACCTCTGAAATTCTGTCTTCTTATTTCAGGTAGATAACGTGACATAATGCATAAAATGCACATGCGTGAGAGCTTTAAAAAAAAGCTAAATTAAAAAAAAAAGAAAAAAAGCTGAATAGTGCTGACAAGTTCACGGAGACAAGAGGAGAGGGCTTCAACTGGCATGCAGCATAAGAAATCTACTGGAGGGTACCTTTTTCTTCCTTATGTCCTCTTGTTACACATTCGTTCATCTACTGCCCGAATTCCTTCACTGACTGATGACCTGAGACTCTTTAAAAGAATAATAAAGAAAATGTATTACAGACATTGTTTTGTCACATTATCAATTTCCTACATCTCATTCAATTCCACAAAAATTAATACCTGTGCACCAGTACTATGCAGATATTGACAAAAAAAAAAAAAACATGATATACCAGACACAGTTACTGTTGAGGGGACTCATGACCTGGGGGCATAATGACACGAAGGCAGGGTCGCATGGCTAGAAGAAGAATGACATATACAGTGAAAGTTATGGGGATGAGGGGGCTTAGAATGGAGAACAGATAATATGAAGCAAAGTACAGGAGAGTCTGGAAATGCGACGGGGCTCGAATCGGACTCTGAAAGCCATGTGTACACAGCTGCCGAGGTGGGGAGGGGATGGGGAGCAGATGTAAGTGCACACACACTCAGGGGCAGGGTCAGACAGGCACACAGCCATGTGCACTGCAGGCTTCCTTCTGGAGAGAAGCAGAAATAGGAATGGAGGGCCAACTTCACTGAGATGAAGTCTTTAGATTCTGCATATTTTGGAGAACGAAAGAATGTCAAAGCACTGATGCATGATGATGAAATGTGGGTATGGAAATACCAGGAATCAAGAATGAAGAACAGAAGACCAGAAAAAGGCAGAGCACAGAGGTAGAGAAACATGTCCAGAAGCTAATGAATAAAGAGATAATTAGGAATTAGGGCCAAAACAAAGGTTAACAGAAACAACTAGAATGAAGTAGGCATATCACAAAAATTCCACAGGAAGGTGAATTAATTCACTCCATCAACATTATGAAACACCTCCTGGACGTCAGTATTGTGGCAGCCTACAGGGATGCAATGAAGACAGATATAGTCGTATCCCTCAGTGATCTGAGAATCTCACAGAACAGCTTCAGAGTTGGGACCAGAAAGGCAGGTCAGGCCTGTGGCTGAGCAGGACCAAAGTGGCCATAAAAACAGGCCATGGAAAAGGGAGGGTATATGGTGATGGCAGGGGGTGAGGTGGGACGGGAGCCTGTGTGAGTAGAGCAAATCTGCCTCCAGGGAGGGGGTTCGAGAGAAGAGTGGGAGGCCAAAGGAAGGCTAGGCTTGGGAAACAACACCACTATGAGGCCCCGGGAGGAAGAGGCACACCAAGGAGGCAGTGGGAGAGCCCCACAGCGGCTGGTGTGGAATCCAACAGCGGACCATGAAAATCCCTTCCATTCCAAGGAAAAGTATCTTTAACAAGATTTTGTAAAATTCAAATGAGACATAAACCATGGAAAGTATTGGCTACCTCAAGGCACAACTCAAGATTTTTTTTTAAAGATTTTATTTATTTATTTGACAGAGAGAAATCACAAGTAGATGGAGAGGCAGGCAGAGAGAGAGAGAGAGGGAAGCAGGCTCTCTGCTGAGCAGTGAGCCCGATGCGGGACTAGATCCCAGGACTCTGAGATCATGACCTGAGCCGAAGGCAGTGGCTTAAAACACTGAGCCACCCAGGCGCCCACAACTCAAGATTTTTACCTGTTTCACGAACTCTTTCCTGCCTGCCCCTCCCCTAGACTTCTCAGCACTGATATTTCCATTACTTCGCATTTTTCTTGGTTCTAACCATGTACTGTGTCTTCCCTTAAATTAAGTTCTCCTTATATTCTCTCTAGGATGCAGGCACTGTCTTAGGGGAGGGACACAAGAGGCCACTCAAGCTAGAGGAGACACACAAGGAAGGATGGTGTCGTTTATGACAAGTTTACGACAGGGCATCAGAATGGACAGAGGCCGTAAGTCAGGGCACCAAACACAGACGGGGGGGGGGGGCGGGAGGGGAAAGAGGGCAGCACAGTTTTCTGTTAGAAGTGATGCCACAACTGCCCCTCCACTGTTCACCAGGTGGAATTCCTATTCCCAATGGCTTAGAGGTGGGGAGTCCCATTCCCACAACAGAGATTTTTCTGAGAGAATATTCAAATGTAGCATTTATTAAGTATTACATTTTATTTATATTATCCTTCAGTTCCATTAGGGATTACACAATTTTTGTAGATCAGCCCAGGAACCTAACCACACGTAGATTACATGGGGTGGGGGGGGGGATCTTTACAAGATTACAAACTGTTAAAATACAAGTCATTCGTTAGAAATGAATGGTTAGAAACCACTTACATATGACCAAAGTGGCATTAATAAGTTGAATTTGGAAATATGCTTCCTCTCCCCTGACATTTTAAGGTTGTCTACTCTGAGAATATGTCTTCTTCAAATCGAACATGTTTTTTTTAGGTTTTTAGCATATGCAAAAACAAAATCATTTACAACTCTTCTGAAGGTGAATATTATAATCATGAACAGTTAAAATACAACCACCAGTACCACCAAACTAACAGATGAAAAGAATTCTTAGAGAAAAGCCGACGAGGACAACAGGCGTCAGAGCAGACTGTTTTCATTAATTGGGGACTTACCAGAATTTCTCGTAACTGTCGCAAAGGCACAGAAAGTTGATTGAGGGCTTTGTCCATGCCAACCTAAAGGGGCACTTCCCCTCTACCACTGTTGCCAGACTAACCTTACCTATCCTGCAGGGTCAGGTCGGCCTGGCCCTTTATCTGTTGCTCTCCTCTGAGTGGTTAGTTTTTCATAGAAACCGTGCTTTGCTTTTGTCAGGATTTACCCTGGATTATCAAAACCCTTTTCTTCTGCCAGTGAAGCCCAAGAAACAGTCCTAATGAGAGAACCAGAAACTCAAACAGATCATATTTATCCTGAATGTTCTGTCCAAAATGAAAAATTCATTTCTGAGGTGCCTCAAGATCTCTGAGAATGGAAGTTTCACCAACTCTGTCATGTAGGGGCATCAATTCCGATTCTGTGTCAATTGTCCTACTTTCCCAGCTAGTAATTCTCTACCTCTCAAAACACACTCTCAACCGTTTCCCCTTTCAAAGGCAGTTGCTCTTAGACTCTGCACAAGGCACTTGGGGCCTGCTGGTCGTTGGCTACTGCCCTCTGTACCTTGGGTCTAACAGCTGCGGGGCATCAAGATGAGCACATCTCTTGTTCTAGGACTTAATATAGTTTGGGGCACATGGTAAGCAATAATCACTTCTTTAGTTGATCCAACTGTTGGATCTTTCTTAATTATTCTACTACCACAATTTACTTGTTCTAAGATTTGTCCCCCACCCCCATTTTAATATCTCTTAAGGTGGCACTCACCTTGCACTTGATGACATATCCTATTTTAACTGACAGCATTTCTCTTTCTTAGTCGAACATAAACTATAGTGCATCTTACACTTGATAAAAGCTAGGATGCAATTAAATACTCTATTATGGTTACGATTCTGATATTAGAAATCCTCCGGTAGCTCCCTGTGCCCCCACAGTGTAGTACCTCACCTCCTCGCCAGTGTATACAAACCATCTCACCCCCAGTGTTAAACCCGGGGCTCAGCCTCCATCCCCAGGTGATGCTGCCAGATCAAATGTCGGTTGTCATGAACTTGCTGTAGTTTCCCGAATGCACTGTGCTGCCTCCTGGCCCTTTGAAACTTGAAACACTCATCCTCATTCTTCGCTTTGCCATTGTCTATCACCTCCCCTGAGAATCTGTTCCTAAGTGGCTTTTCCCAGCTCCCACCTACCCTTGGCAGTCTATTATCTCCCTGTGGTAAAGCCTTTCACACTGCACCATGGACATGCCCGTTGTCCCCCTGAGAAGAGAAAAGGGACAATGAGGGCCCCCATCATTTGCAGCTCTAGTCCGAGCCCCATGCCTGGCTTGTAGGAAATGCCAGATCATGAAGACAAACGGAGATCATCCTCTGGCTAAAACCAGCTCTTCTTTGCCTACCGCAGGATCTGGATCAATAAAGAGCAGCCAGTTATTATTGCTGGTTTTCTAGGGATTTTTACCCCATATATTTCCCAGGTCTTTACTCTTTTTGTAGCACTTTAATTCAGGCTTCAACCACTTCCTAGTCAAATCAGGTGAAATCATTTTCCTTCCCATACCCTCGATGTATTTCACATCTAGTAATTCTTTTTTTAAAGATCTTATTTACCCATTTGACAGACAGATATCAAGTAGGTAGAGAGGGAGGCAGAGAGAGAGGGGGGAAGCAGGCTCCCCGCTGAGAAGAGAGCACGATGTGGGGCTCCATCCCAGGACCCTGAAATCATGACCTGAGCCGAAGGCAGAGGCCTAAACCACTGAGCCACCCAGGAGCCCCCATATCTGGTAATTTTTAACCAACGTGGATTTGCTGCATCAAATAGTTCCTTCTTCTTCAAATATAAATATATAAATAAAGTGATCAAGTCACTCGCATGTCTTAGGAGAATGTCATACATTTAGTAGCAAACTTGAAATCTTGGCCATTGGTTTTGATTTTTGTTTTGGTTAGATTTGGTTCGGTTTTTGTCATTTTAAAAATCGCTCCAGCCCTTGGCTCTGTCTGACCTGAATGCTTTCAGCTGTTTCTGAAACAAAATTGTCCCGGCAGCGAAAACTCTCATTGTTTACAGTGGCGCCCCTTCTGAACACTCTGTTAATAAAAAGTTTTTTTTTTGTTTTTGTTTTTGTTTTTCGGCTATGGTAAATGTGGAACAACAATGAGGTATTTCAAAGAGGTGAACCACAGATAAATTTCTCTAAGTGTGGGTGAAGGTTACTCAAAAAGGAACTTGACAAGGCTTTTAAAGATATCGACAATCATTATAACATAACGTGACTGATTGTTACCGTGCTCTTAACTGGGCAAACACTTGTTGGCTTCCAAGAAAGACTAACATAGTTGAGATGGTTCTAGCGGCCTTCTAGCACAGGGTCTCATGAGGCAGGGATTCTAGCCACTGGCTGTGCAAGGCATGAGGCCTGTTAGTGATTCTATTTTTTCCTCTGCAGAATAGGTCTTTCTACATTCCAGGTCCTTTCTACCCCAGTAAATAATGCGGCGATTCTCTCAGTGAGTTGTGCTATTGGTTTAAACAGCCAACTGTCTCTTTAAAAGGACTTTTGATTAAATTCCTTTAAAAAAAAGTCCTTTCAAAGAAATCTTTTTTCTTTATTTTTTATTTTTTATCCCATATGTTTACTCTGATCGTGGAACTTTGTCATTTTGACATTCTCTGCTGATTAAAATATTCTTCATCATCAGCACCTACTGCTCTCCTCTCCTGGTGGTCTCTCTGGAAAGGGTCTTCTCTAGCTCTTCTAGCAGGAGATGGGCACTTCCCCTCTACCCCTGTTGCCAGACTAACCTTACCTATCCTGCAGGGTCAGGTCGGCCTGGCCCTTTATCTGTTGTTCTCCTGTGAGTGGTTAGATTTTCATAGATCCCATGCTTTGCTTTTGTCAGGATTTACCTGGATTATCAAAATCCTTTTCTTGTGCCAGTGAAGCCTAAGAAACAGTCCTAATGAGAGAACCAGGAACTCAAACAGATCATATTTATCCTGAAGGATCTGTCCAAAATGAAAAATTCGTTTCTGAGGAGCCTCAAGATCTCTGAGAAGGGAAGTTTCACCAACTCTGTCATGTAGGGCATGAATTCTGATTCTGTGTCAATTGTCCTACTTTCCCAGCTAGTAATTCTCTACCTCAGAAAGCCCACTCTCAATCGTTTCCTCTTTCAAAGGCAGTTGCTTTTAGAGTCTGCACATGGCACTTGGGGCCTGTTGGTCATTGGCTACTGCCCTCTGTACCTTGGGTCTAACAGCTGCGGGACATCAAGATGAGCACGTCTCTTGTTCTAGTACTTAATATACTTTGGGGCACATGGTAAGCAATAATCACTTCTTTAGTTGATCCAAGTGTTGGATCTTTCTTAATTATTTTACTACCACAATTTACTTGTTCTAAGATTTGTCCCCCCCCCCCATTTTAATATCTGTTAAGGTGGCACTCACCTTGCACTTGATGACATATCCTAGTTTAACTGACAGCATTTCACTTTCTTAGTAGAACATAAACTACAGTGCATCTTACCCTTGATGAAAGCTAGGATGCAATTAAATACTCTATTATGTTTACGATTCTGATATTTGAAATCCTCCGTTAGCTCCCTGTGCCCCCACAGTGTAGTACCTCACCTCCTTGCCATAGTATACAAACGATCTCACCCCCAGTGTTAACCCCGGGGCTCAGCCTCCATCCCCAGGTGATGCTGCCAGATCAGCTGTCGGTTGTCATGAACTTGCTGTAGTTTCCCGAATGCACTGTGCTGCCTCCTGGCCCTTTGAAACTTGAAACACTCATCCTCATTCTTCGCTTTGCTTTGTCTATCACCTCCCCTGAAAATCTGTTCCTAAGTGGCTTTTCCCAGCTCCCACCTACCCTTGGCAGTCTATTATCTCCCTGTGCTAAAGCCTGTCACACTGCACCATGGACATGCCCGTTGTCCCCCTGAGAAGAGAAAAGGGACAATGAGGGCCCCCATCATTTGCAGCTCTAGTCCGAGCCCCATGCCTGGCTTGTAGGAAATGCCAGATCATGAAGACAAACGGAGATCATCCTCTGGCTAAAACCAGCTCTTCTTTGCCTACCGCAGGATCTGGATCAATAAAGAGCAGCCAGTTATTATTGCTGGTTTTCTAGGGATTTTTACCCCATATATTTTCCAGGTCTTTACTCTTTTTATAGCACTTTAATTCAGGCTTCAACCACTTCCTAGTCAGATCAGGTGAAATCATTTTCCTTCCCATACCCTCGATGTATTTCACATCTAGTAATTCTTTTTTTAAAGATCTTATTTACCCATTTGACAGACAGATCTCAAGTAGGTAGAGAGGGAGGCAGAGAGAGAGGGGGGAAGCAGGCTCCCCGCTGAGCAGAGAGCACGATGTGGGGCTCCATCCCAGGACCCTGAAATCATGACCTGAGCTGAAGGCAGAGGCCTAAACCACTGAGCCACCCAGGAGCCCCCATATCTGGTAATTTTTAACCAACGTGGATTTGCTGCATCAAATAGTTCCTTCTTCTTCAAATATAAATATATAAATAAAGTGATCAAGTCACTCGCATGTCTTAGGAGAATGTCATACTTTTAGTAGCAAACTTGAAATCTTGGCCATTGGTTTTGATTTTTGTTTTGGTTAGATTTGGTTCAGTTTTTGTCATTTTAAAAATCGCTCCAGACCTTGGCTCTGTCTGACCTGATTGCTTTCAGCTGTTTCTGAAACAAAATTGTCCCGGCAGCGAAAACTCTCATTGTTTACAGTGGCGCCCCTTCTGAACACTCTGTTAATAAAAAGGTTTTTTTGTTTTTGTTTTTGTTTTTCGGCTATGGTAAATGTGGAACAACAATGAGGTATTTCAAAGAGGTGAACCACAGATAAATTTCTCTAAAGGTGGGTGAAGGTTACTCAAAAAGGAACTTGACAAGGCTTTTAAAGATATCGACAATCATTATAACATAACGTGACTGATTGTTACCGTGCTCTTAACTGGGCAAACACTTGTTGGCTTCCAAGAAAGACTAACATAGTTGAGATGGTTCTAGCAGCCTTCTAGCACAGGGTCTCATGAGGCAGGGATTCTAGCCACTGGCTGTGCAAGGCATGAGGCCTGTTAGTGATTCTATTTTTTCCTCTGCAGAATAGGTCTTTCTACATTCCAGGTCCTTTCTAGCCCAATAAATAATGCGGCGATTCTCTCAGTGAGTTGTGCTATTGGTTTAAACAGCCAACTGTCTCTTTAAAAGTACTTTTGTTTAAATTCCTTTAATAAAAAAGTCCTTTAAAAAATATTTTTTATTTTTTATTTTTAAATCCCATATGTTTACTCTGATCGTGGAACTTTGTCATTTTGACCTTCTCAATGATTAAAATATTCTTCATCATCAGCACCTACTGCTCTCCTCTCCTGGTGGTCTCTCAGGAAAGGGTCTTCTCTAGCTCTTCTAGCAGAAGATGGGCACTTCCCCTCTACCCCTTTTGCCAGACTAACCTTACCTATCCTGCAGGGTCAGGTCGGCCTGGCCCTTTATCTGTTGTTCTCCTGTGAGTGGTTAGATTTTCATAGATCCCATGCTTTGCTTTTGTCAGGATTTACCTGGATTATCAAAATCCTTTTCTTGTGCCAGTGAAGCCTAAGAAACAGTCCTAATGAGAGAACCAGGAACTCAAACAGATCATATTTATCCTGAAGGATCTGTCCAAAATGAAAAATTCGTTTCTGAGGAGCCTCAAGATCTCTGAGAAGGGAAGTTTCACCAACTCTGTCATGTAGGGCATGAATTCTGATTCTGTGTCAATTGTCCTACTTTCCCAGCTAGTAATTCTCTACCTCAGAAAGCCCACTCTCAATCGTTTCCTCTTTCAAAGGCAGTTGCTCTTAGAGTCTGCACATGGCACTTGGGGCCTGTTGGTCATTGGCTACTGCCCTCTGTACCTTGGGTCTAACAGCTGCGGGACATCAAGATGAGCACGTCTCTTGTTCTAGTACTTAATATACTTTGGGGCACATGGTAAGCAATAATCACTTCTTTAGTTGATCCAAGTGTTGGATCTTTCTTAATTATTTTACTACCACAATTTACTTGTTCTAAGATTTGTCCCCCCCCCCATTTTAATATCTGTTAAGGTGGCACTCACCTTGCACTTGATGACATATCCTAGTTTAACTGACAGCATTTCACTTTCTTAGTAGAACATAAACTACAGTGCATCTTACCCTTGATGAAAGCTAGGATGCAATTAAATACTCTATTATGTTTACGATTCTGATATTTGAAATCCTCCGTTAGCTCCCTGTGCCCCCACAGTGTAGTACCTCACCTCCTTGCCATAGTATACAAACGATCTCACCCCCAGTGTTAACCCCGGGGCTCAGCCTCCATCCCCAGGTGATGCTGCCAGATCAGCTGTCGGTTGTCATGAACTTGCTGTAGTTTCCCGAATGCACTGTGCTGCCTCCTGGCCCTTTGAAACTTGAAACACTCATCCTCATTCTTCGCTTTGCTTTGTCTATCACCTCCCCTGAAAATCTGTTCCTAAGTGGCTTTTCCCAGCTCCCACCTACCCTTGGCAGTCTATTATCTCCCTGTGGTAAAGCCTGTCACACTGCACCATGGACATGCCCGTTGTCCCCCTGAGAAGAGAAAAGGGACAATGAGGGCCCCCATCATTTGCAGCTCTAGTCCGAGCCCCATGCCTGGCTTGTAGGAAATGCCAGATCATGAAGACAAACGGAGATCATCCTCTGGCTAAAACCAGCTCTTCTTTGCCTACCGCAGGATCTGGATCAATAAAGAGCAGCCAGTTATTATTGCTGGTTTTCTAGGGATTTTTACCCCATATATTTTCCAGGTCTTTACTCTTTTTATAGCACTTTAATTCAGGCTTCAACCACTTCCTAGTCAGATCAGGTGAAATCATTTTCCTTCCCATACCCTCGATGTATTTCACATCTAGTAATTCTTTTTTTAAAGATCTTATTTACCCATTTGACAGACAGATCTCAAGTAGGTAGAGAGGGAGGCAGAGAGAGAGGGGGGAAGCAGGCTCCCCGCTGAGCAGAGAGCACGATGTGGGGCTCCATCCCAGGACCCTGAAATCATGACCTGAGCTGAAGGCAGAGGCCTAAACCACTGAGCCACCCAGGAGCCCCCATATCTGGTAATTTTTAACCAACGTGGATTTGCTGCATCAAATAGTTCCTTCTTCTTCAAATATAAATATATAAATAAAGTGATCAAGTCACTCGCATGTCTTAGGAGAATGTCATACTTTTAGTAGCAAACTTGAAATCTTGGCCATTGGTTTTGATTTTTGTTTTGGTTAGATTTGGTTCAGTTTTTGTCATTTTAAAAATCGCTCCAGACCTTGGCTCTGTCTGACCTGATTGCTTTCAGCTGTTTCTGAAACAAAATTGTCCCGGCAGCGAAAACTCTCATTGTTTACAGTGGCGCCCCTTCTGAACACTCTGTTAATAAAAAGGTTTTTTTGTTTTTGTTTTTGTTTTTCGGCTATGGTAAATGTGGAACAACAATGAGGTATTTCAAAGAGGTGAACCACAGATAAATTTCTCTAAAGGTGGGTGAAGGTTACTCAAAAAGGAACTTGACAAGGCTTTTAAAGATATCGACAATCATTATAACATAACGTGACTGATTGTTACCGTGCTCTTAACTGGGCAAACACTTGTTGGCTTCCAAGAAAGACTAACATAGTTGAGATGGTTCTAGCAGCCTTCTAGCACAGGGTCTCATGAGGCAGGGATTCTAGCCACTGGCTGTGCAAGGCATGAGGCCTGTTAGTGATTCTATTTTTTCCTCTGCAGAATAGGTCTTTCTACATTCCAGGTCCTTTCTACCCCAATAAATAATGCGGCGATTCTCTCAGTGAGTTGTGCTATTGGTTTAAACAGCCAACTGTCTCTTTAAAAGTACTTTTGTTTAAATTCCTTTAATAAAAAAGTCCTTTAAAAAATATTTTTTATTTTTTATTTTTAAATCCCATATGTTTACTCTGATCGTGGAACTTTGTCATTTTGACCTTCTCAATGATTAAAATATTCTTCATCATCAGCACCTACTGCTCTCCTCTCCTGGTGGTCTCTCAGGAAAGGGTCTTCTCTAGCTCTTCTAGCAGAAGATGGGCACTTCCCCTCTACCCCTGTTGCCAGACTAACCTTACCTATCCTGCAGGGTCAGGTCGGCCTGGCCCTATATCTGTTGTTCTCCTCTGAGTGGTTAGATTTTCATAGATCCCGTGCTTTGCTTTTGTCAGGATGTACCTGGATTATCAAAATCCTTTCTTGTACCAGTGAAGCCTAAGAAACAGTCCTAATGAGAGAACCAGGAACTCAAACAGATCATATTTATCCTGAAGGATCTGTCCAAAATGAAAAATTCGTTTCTGAGGAACCTCAAGATCTCTGAGAAGGGAAGTTTCACCAACTCTGTCATGTAGGGGCATCAATTCCGATTCTGTGTCAATTGACCTACTTTCCCAGCTAGTAATTCTCTACCTCAGAAAGCCCACTCTCAACCGTTTCCTCTTTCAAAGGCAGTTGCTCTTAGAGTCTGCACATGGCACTTGGGGCCTGCTGGTCGTTGGCTACTGCCCTCTGTACCTTGGGTCTAACAGCTGCGGGGCATCAAGATGAGCACGTCTCTTGTTCTCCGACTTAAAATAGTTTGGGGCACATGGTAAGCAATAATCACTTCTTTAGTTGATCCAAGTGTTGGATCTTTCTTAATTATTTTACTGCCACAATTTACTTGTTCTAAGATTAATCCTCCCCCACATTTATATCTCTTAAGGTGGCACTCACCTTGCATTTGATGACATATTCTAGTTCAACTGACAGCATTTCTCTTTCTTAGTCGAACATAAACTATAGTGCATCTTACACTTGATGAAAGCTAGGATGCAATTAAATACTCTATTATGGTTCGATTCTGATATTTGAAATCCTCCGTTAGCTCCCTGTGCCCCCACAGTGTAGTACCTCACCTCCTCGCCATAGTATACAAACCCTCTCACCCCCAGTGTTAACCCCGGGGCTCAGCCTCCATCCCCAGGTGATGCTGCCAGATCAGCTGTCGGTTGTCATGAACTTGCTGTAGTTTGCCGAATGCACTGTGCTGCCTCCTGGCCCTTTGAAACTTGACACACTCATCCTCATTCTTCGCTTCGCCCTTGTCTATCACCTCCCCTGAAAATCTGTTCCTAAGTGGCATTTCCCAGCTCCCACCTACCCGTGGCAGTCTATTATCTCCCTGTGGTAAAGCCTGTCACACTGCACCAAGGCCATGCCCGTTGTCCCCCTGAGAAGAGAAAAGGGACAATGAGGGCCCCCATCATTTGCAGCTCTAGTGCAGAGCACAATGCCTGGCTTGTTGGAAATAGAGATCATGAAGACAAACGGAGATCATCCTCTGGCTAAAACCAGCTCTTCTTTGCCTACCGCAGGATCTGGATCAATAAAGAGCAGCCAGTTATTATTGCTGGTTTTCTAGGGATTTTTACCCCATATATTTCCCAGGTCTTTACTCTTTTTATAGCACTTTAATTCAGGCTTCAACCACTTCCTAGTCAGATCAGGTGAAATCATTTTCCTTCCCATACCCTCGATGTATTTCACATCTAGTAATTCTTTTTTTAAAGATCTTATTTACCCATTTGACAGACAGATCACAAGTAGGTAGAGACGGAGGCAGAGAGAGAGGGGGAAAGCAGGCTCCCCGCTGAGAAGTGAGCACGATGTGGGGCTCCATCCCAGGACCCTGAAATCATGACCTGAGCCGAAGGCAGAGGCCTAAACCACTGAGCCACCCAGGAGCCCCCATATCTGGTAATTTTTAACCAACGTGGATTTGCTGCATCAAATAGTTCCTTCTTCTTCAAATATAAATATATAAATAAAGTGATCAAGTCACTCGCTTGTCTTAGGAGAATGTCATACCTTTAGTAGCAAACTTGAAATCTTGGCCATTGGTTTTGATTTTTGTTTTGGTTAGATTTGGTTCAGTTTTTGTCATTTTAAAAATCGCTCCAGCCCTTGGCTCTGTCTGACCTGAATGTTTTCAGCTGTTTCTGAAACAAAATTGTCCCGGCAGCGAAAACTCTCATTGTTTACAGTGGCGCCCCTTCTGAACACTCTGTTAATAAAAAGTTTTTTTTGTTTTTGTTTTTGTTTTTCGGCTATGGTAAATGTGGAACAACAATGAGGTATTTCAAAGAGGTGACCCACAGATAAATTTCTCTAAGTGTGGGTGAAGGTTACTCAAAAAGGAACTTGACAAGGCTTTTAAAGATATCGACAATCATTATAACATAACGTGACTGATTGTTACCGTGCTCTTAACTGGGCAAACACTTGTTGGCTTCCAAGAAAGACTAACATAGTTGAGATGGTTCTAGCGGCCTTCTAGCACAGGGTCTCATGAGGCAGGGATTCTAGCCACTGGCTGTGCAATGCATGAGGCCTGTTAGTGATTCTATTTTTTCCTCTGCAGAATAGGTCTTTCTACATTCCAGGTCCTTTCTACCCCAATAAATAATGCGGCGATTCTCTCAGTGAGTTGTGCTATTGGTTTAAACAGCCAACTGTCTCTTTAAAAGGACTTTTGATTAAATTCCTTTAAAAAAAAGTCCTTTCAAAGAAATCTTTTTTCGGGCGCCTGGGTGGCTCAGTGGTTAAGCCGCTGCCTTCGGCTCAGGTCATGATCTCAGGGTCCTGGGATCGAGTCCCGCATCGGGCTCTCTGCTCAGCAGGGAGCCTGCTTCCTCCTCTCTCTCTCTCTGCCTGCCTCTCTGCCTACTTGTGATCTCTCTCTGTCAAATAAATAAATAAAATCTTTAAAAAAAAAAAAAAAAAAAAAAGAAATCTTTTTTCTTTATTTTTTATTTTTTATCCCATATGTTTACTCTGATCGTGGAACTTTGTCATTTTGACATTCTCTGCTGATTAAAATATTCTTCATCATCAGCACCTACTGCTTCATCTCCTGGTGGTCTCTCTGGAAAGGGTCTTCTCTAGCTCTTCTAGCAGGAGATGGGCACTTCCCCTCTACCCCTGTTGCCAGACTAACCTTACCTATCCTGCAGGGTCAGGTCGGCCTGGCCCTTTATCTGTTGTTCTCCTCTGAGTGGTTAGATTTTCATAGATCCCGTGCTTTGCTTTTGTCAGGATTTACCTGGATTATCAAAATCCTTTTCTTGTGCCAGTGAAGCCTAAGAAACAGTCCTAATGAGAGAACCAGGAACTCAAACAGATCATATTTATCCTGAAGGATCTGTCCAAAATGAAAAATTCGTTTCTGAGGAGCCTCAAGATCTCTGAGAAGGGAAGTTTCACCAACTCTGTCATGTAGGGCATGAATTCTGATTCTGTGTCAATTGTCCTACTTTCCCAGCTAGTAATTCTCTACCTCAGAAAGCCCACTCTCAATCGTTTCCTCTTTCAAAGGCAGTTGCTCTTAGAGTCTGCACATGGCACTTGGGGCCTGTTGGTCATTGGCTACTGCCCTCTGTACCTTGGGTCTAACAGCTGCGGGACATCAAGATGAGCACGTCTCTTGTTCTAGTACTTAATATACTTTGGGGCACATGGTAAGCAATAATCACTTCTTTAGTTGATCCAAGTGTTGGATCTTTCTTAATTATTTTACTACCACAATTTACTTGTTCTAAGATTTGTCCCCCCACCCATTTTAATATCTGTTAAGGTGGCACTCACCTTGCACTTGATGACATATCCTAGTTTAACTGACAGCATTTCACTTTCTTAGTCGAACATAAACTACAGTGCATCTTACCCTTGATGAAAGCTAGGATGCAATTAAATACTCTATTATGTTTACGATTCTGATATTTGAAATCCTCTGTTAGCTCCCTGTGCCCCCACAGTGTAGTACCTCACCTCCTTGCCATAGTATACAAACGATCTCACCCCCAGTGTTAACCCCGGGGCTCAACCTCCATCCCCAGGTGATGCTGCCAGATCAGCTGTCGGTTGTCATGAACTTGCTGTAGTTTCCCGAATGCACTGTGCTGCCTCCTGGCCCTTTGAAACTTGACACACTCATCCTCATTCTTCGCTTCGCCCTTGTCTATCACCTCCCCTGAAAATCTGTTCCTAAGTGGCTTTTCCCAGCTCCCACCTACCCTTGGCAGTCTATTATCTCCCTGTGGTAAAGCCTTTCACACTGCACCATGGACATGCCCGTTGTCCCCCTGAGAAGAGAAAAGGGACAATGAGGGCCCCCATCATTTGCAGCTCTAGTCCGAGCCCCATGCCTGGCTTGTAGGAAATGCCAGATCATGAAGACAAACGGAGATCATCCTCTGGCTAAAACCAGCTCTTCTTTGCCTACTGCAGGATCTGGATCAATAAAGAGCAGCCAGTTATTATTGCTGGTTTTCTATGGATTTTACCCCATATATTTCCCAGGTCTTTACTCTTTTTGTAGCACTTTAATTTAGGCTTCAACCACTTCCTAGTCAAATCAGGTGAAATCATTTTCCTTCCCATACCCTCGATGTATTTCACATCTAGTAATTCTTTTTTTAAAGATCTTATTTACCCATTTGACAGACAGATCTCAAGTAGGTAGAGAGGGAGGCAGAGAGAGAGGGGGGAAGCAGGCTCCCCGCTGAGCAGAGAGCACGATGTGGGGCTCCATCCCAGGACCCTGAAATCATGACCTGAGCTGAAGGCAGAGGCCTAAACCACTGAGCCACCCAGGAGCCCCCATATCTGGTAATTTTTAACCAACGTGGATTTGCTGCATCAAATAGTTCCTTCTTCTTCAAATATAAATATATAAATAAAGTGATCAAGTCACTCGCATGTCTTAGGAGAATGTCATACCTTTAGTAGCAAACTTGAAATCTTGGCCATTGGTTTTGATTTTTGTTTTGGTTAGATTTGGTTCGGTTTTTGTCATTTTAAAAATCGCTCCAGCCCTTGGCTCTGTCTGACCTGAATGCTTTCAGCTGTTTCTGAAACAAAATTGTCCCGGCAGCGAAAACTCTCATTGTTTACAGTGGCGCCCCTTCTGAACACTCTGTTAATAAAAAGTTTTTTTTTTGTTTTTGTTTTTGTTTTTCGGCTATGGTAAATGTGGAACAACAATGAGGTATTTCAAAGAGGTGAACCACAGATAAATTTCTCTAAGTGTGGGTGAAGGTTACTCAAAAAGGAACTTGACAAGGCTTTTAAAGATATCGACAATCATTATAACATAACGTGACTGATTGTTACCGTGCTCTTCACTGGGCAAACACTTGTTGGCTTCCAAGAAAGACTAACATAGTTGAGATGGTTCTAGCGGCCTTCTAGCACAGGGTCTCATGAGGCAGGGATTCTAGCCACTGGCTGTGCAAGGCATGAGGCCTGTTAGTGATTCTATTTTTTCCTCTGCAGAATAGGTCTTTCTACATTCCAGGTCCTTTCTACCCCAATAAATAATGCGGCGATTCTCTCAGTGAGTTGTGCTATTGGTTTAAACAGCCAACTGTCTCTTTAAAAGGACTTTTGATTAAATTCCTTTAAAAAAAAGTCCTTTCAAAGAAATCTTTTTTCTTTATTTTTTATTTTTTATCCCATATGTTTACTCTGATCGTGGAACTTTGTCATTTTGACATTCTCTGCTGATTAAAATATTCTTCATCATCAGCACCTACTGCTCTCCTCTCCTGGTGGTCTCTCTGGAAAGGGTCTTCTCTAGCTCTTCTAGCAGGAGATGGGCACTACCCTCTACCCCTGTTGCCAGACTAACCTTACCTATCCTGCAGGGTCAGGTCGGCCTGGCCCTTTATCTGTTGTTCTCCTGTGAGTGGTTAGATTTTCATAGATCCCATGCTTTGCTTTTGTCAGGATTTACCTGGATTATCAAAATCCTTTTCTTGTGCCAGTGAAGCCTAAGAAACAGTCCTAATGAGAGAACCAGGAACTCAAACAGATCATATTTATCCTGAAGGATCTGTCCAAAATGAAAAATTCGTTTCTGAGGAGCCTCAAGATCTCTGAGAAGGGAAGTTTCACCAACTCTGTCATGTAGGGCATGAATTCTGATTCTGTGTCAATTGTCCTACTTTCCCAGCTAGTAATTCTCTACCTCAGAAAGCCCACTCTCAATCGTTTCCTCTTTCAAAGGCAGTTGCTCTTAGAGTCTGCACATGGCACTTGGGGCCTGTTGGTCATTGGCTACTGCCCTCTGTACCTTGGGTCTAACAGCTGCGGGACATCAAGATGAGCACGTCTCTTGTTCTAGTACTTAATATACTTTGGGGCACATGGTAAGCAATAATCACTTCTTTAGTTGATCCAAGTGTTGGATCTTTCTTAATTATTTTACTACCACAATTTACTTGTTCTAAGATTTGTCCCCCCACCCATTTTAATATCTGTTAAGGTGGCACTCACCTTGCACTTGATGACATATCCTAGTTTAACTGACAGCATTTCACTTTCTTAGTCGAACATAAACTACAGTGCATCTTACCCTTGATGAAAGCTAGGATGCAATTAAATACTCTATTATGGTTACGATTCTGATATTTGAAATCCTCCGTTAGCTCCCTGTGCCCCCACAGTGTAGTACCTCACCTCCTTGCCATAGTATACAAACCCTCTCACCCCCAGTGTTAACCCCGGGGCTCAGCCTCCATCCCCAGGTGATGCTGCCAGATCAGCTGTCGGTTGTCATGAACTTGCTGTAGTTTCCCGAATGCACTGTGCTGCCTCCTGGCCCTTTGAAACTTGACACACTCATCCTCATTCTTCGCTATTCTTTGTCTATCACCTCCCCTGAAAATCTGTTCCTAAGTGGCTTTTCCCAGCTCCCACCTACCCTTGGCAGTCTATTATCTCCCTGTGGTAAAGCCTGTCACACTGCACCATGGACATGCCCGTTGTCCCCCTGAGAAGAGAAAAGGGACAATGAGGGCCCCCATCATTTGCAGCTCTAGTCTGAGCCCCATGCCTGGCTTGTAGGAAATGCCAGATCATGAAGACAAACGGAGATCATCCTCTGGCTAAAACCAGCTCTTCTTTGCCTACCGCAGGATCTGGATCAATAAAGAGCAGCCAGTTATTATTGCTGGTTTTCTAGGGATTTTTACCCCATATATTTCCCAGGTCTTTACTCTTTTTATAGCACTTTAATTCAGGCTTCAACCACTTCCTAGTCAGATCAGGTGAAATCATTTTCCTTCCCATACCCTCGATGTATTTCACATCTAGTAATTCTTTTTTTAAAGATCTTATTTACCCATTTGACAGACAGATCTCAAGTAGGTAGAGAGGGAGGCAGAGAGAGAGGGGGGAAGCAGGCTCCCCGCTGAGCAGAGAGCACGATGTGGGGCTCCATCCCAGGACCCTGAAATCATGACCTGAGCTGAAGGCAGAGGCCTAAACCACTGAGCCACCCAGGAGCCCCCATATCTGGTAATTTTTAACCAACGTGGATTTGCTGCATCAAATAGTTCCTTCTTCTTCAAATATAAATATATAAATAAAGTGATCAAGTCACTCGCATGTCTTAAGAGAATGTCATACCTTTAGTAGCGAACTTGAAATCTTGGCCATTGGTTTTGATTTTTGTTTTGGTTAGATTTGGTTCGGTTTTTGTCATTTTAAAAATCGTTCCAGCCCTTGGCTCTGTCTGACCTGAATGCTTTCAGCTGTTTCTGAAACAAAATTGTCCCGGCAGCGAAAACTCTCATTGTTTACAGTGGCGCCCCTTCTGAACACTCTGTTAATAAAAAGGTTTTTTTGTTTTTGTTTTTGTTTTTCGGCTATGGTAAATGTGGAACAACAATGAGGTATTTCAAAGAGGTGAACCACAGATAAATTTCTCTAAAGGTGGGTGAAGGTTACTCAAAAAGGAACTTGACAAGGCTTTTAAAGATATCGACAATCATTATAACATAACGTGACTGATTGTTACCGTGCTCTTCAGTGGGCAAACACTTGTTGGCTTCCAAGAAAGACTAACATAGTTGAGATGGTTCTAGCGGCCTTCTAGCACAGGGTCTCATGAGGCAGGGATTCTAGCCACTGGCTGTGCAAGGCATGAGGCCTGTTAGTGATTCTAATTTTTCCTCTGCAGAATAGGTCTTTCTACATTCCAGGTCCTTTCTACCCCAATAAATAATGCGGCGATTCTCTCAGTGAGTTGTGCTATTGGTTTAAACAGCCAACTGTCTCTTTAAAAGGACTTTTGATTAAATTCCTTTAAAAAAAAGTCCTTTCAAAGAAATCTTTTTTCTTTATTTTTTTATTTTTTATCCCATATGTTTACTCTGATCGTGGAACTTTGTCATTTTGACATTCTCTGCTGATTAAAATATTCATCATCATCAGCACCTACTGCTTCATCTCCTGGTGGTCTCTCTGGAAAGGGTCTTCTCTAGCTCTTCTAGCAGGAGATGGGCACTTCCCCTCTACCCCTGTTGCCAGACTAACCTTACCTATCCTGCAGGGTCAGGTCGGCCTGGCCCTTTATCTGTTGTTCTCCTCTGAGTGGTTAGATTTTCATACATCCCATGCTTTGCTTTTGTCAGGATTTACCTGGATTATCAAAATCCTTTTCTTGTGCCCGTGAAGCCTAAGAAACAGTCCTAATGAGAGAACCAGGAACTCAAGCAGATCATATTTATCCTGCATGATCTGTCCAAAATGAAAAATTCGTTTCTGAGGAGCCTCAAGATCTCTGAGAAGGGAAGTTTCACCAACTCTGTCATGTAGGGCATGAATTCAGATTCTGTGTCAATTGTCCTACTTTCCCAGCTAGTAATTCTCTACCTCAGAAAGCCCACTCTCAATCGTTTCCTCTTTCAAAGGCAGTTGCTCTTAGAGTCTGCACATGGCACTTGGGGCCTGTTGGTCATTGGCTACTGCCCTCTGTACCTTGGGTCTAACAGCTGCGGGTCATCAAGATGAGCACGTCTCTTGTTCTAGTACTTAATATACTTTCGGGCACATGGTAAGCAATAATCACTTCTTTAGTTGATCCAAGTGTTGGATCTTTCTTAATTATTTTACTACCACAATTTACTTGTTCTAAGATTTGTCCCCTCCCCCCCATTTTAATATCTGTTAAGGTGGCACTCACCTTGCACTTGATGACATATCCTAGTTTAACTGACAGCATTTCACTTTCTTAGTCGAACATAAACTACAGTGCATCTTACCCTTGATGAAAGCTAGGATGCAATTAAATACTCTATTATGGTTACGATTCTGATATTTGAAATCCTCCGTTAGCTCCCTGTGCCCCCACAGTGTAGTACCTCACCTCCTTGCCATAGTATACAAACCCTCTCACCCCCAGTGTTAACCCCGGGTCTCAGCCTCCATCCCCAGGTGATGCTGCCAGATCAGCTGTCGGTTGTCATGAACTTGCTG
This sequence comes from Mustela nivalis, assembly GCF_964662115.1. Taxonomy (NCBI): domain Eukaryota; kingdom Metazoa; phylum Chordata; class Mammalia; order Carnivora; family Mustelidae; genus Mustela; species Mustela nivalis. The sequence goes on along the minus strand of NW_028136428.1, from coordinate 1,149,073 downwards.
TAGTTTCCCGAATACACTGTGCTGCCTCCTGGCCCTTTGAAACTTGAAACACTCATCCTCATTCTTCGCTATTCTTTGTCTATCACATCCCCTGAAAATCTGTTCCTAAGTGGCTTTTCCCAGCACCCACCTACCCTTGGCAGTCTATTATCACCCTGTGGTAAAGCCTTTCACACTGCACCATGGACATGCCCGTTGTCCCCCTGAGAAGAGAAAAGGGACAATGAGGGCCCCCATCATTTGCAGCTCTAGTGCCGAGCACCATGCCTGGCTTGTAGGAAATGCCATATCATGAAGACAAACGGAGATCATCCTCTGGCTAAAACCAGCTCTTCTTTGCCTACCGTAGGATCTGGATCAATAAAGAGCAGCCAGTTATTATTGCTGGTTTTCTATGGATTTTACCCCATATATTTCCCAGGTCTTTACTCTTTTTATAGCACTTTAATTCAGGCTTCAACCACTTCCTAGTCAGATCAGGTGAAATCATTTTCCTTCCCATACCCTCGATGTATTTCACATCTAGTAATTCTTTTTTTAAAGATCTTATTTACCCATTTGACAGACAGATCTCAAGTAGGTAGAGACGAAGGCAGAGAGAGAGGGGGGAAGCAGGCTCCCCGCCGAGCAGAGAGCACGATGTGGGGCTCCATCCCAGGACCCTGAAATCATGACCTGAGCCGAAGGCAGAGGCCTAAACCACTGAGCCACCCAGGAGCCCCCATATCTGGTAATTTTTAACCTACGTGGATTTGCTGCATCAAATAGTTCCTTCTTCTTCAAATATAAATATATAAATAAAGTGATCAAGTCACTCGCATGTCTTAGGAGAATGTCATACCTTTAGTAGCAAACTTGAAATCTTGGCCATTGGTTTTGATTTTTGTTTTGGTTAGATTTGGTTCGGTTTTTGTCATTTTAAAAATCGCTCCAGCCCTTGGCTCTGTCTGACCTGATTGCTTTCAGCTGTTTCTGAAACAAAATTGTCCCGGCAGCGAAAACTCTCATTGTTTACAGTGGCGCCCCTTCTGAACACTCTGTTAATAAAAAGGTTTTTTTGTTTTTGTTTTTGTTTTTCGGCTATGGTAAATGTGGAACAACAATGAGGTATTTCAAAGAGGTGAACCACAGATAAATTTCTCTAAAGGTGGGTGAAGGTTACTCAAAAAGGAACTTGACAAGGCTTTTAAAGATATCGACAATCATTATAACATAACGTGACTGATTGTTACCGTGCTCTTACCTGGGCAAACACTTGTTGGCTTCCAAGAAAGACTAACATAGTTGAGATGGTTCTAGCAGCATTCTAGCACAGGGTCTCATGAGGCCGGGATTCTAGCCACTGGCTGTGCAAGGCATGAGGCCTGTTAGTGATTCTATTTTTTCCTCTGCAGAATAGGTCTTTCTACATTCCAGGTCCTTTCTACCCCAATAAATAATGCGGCGATTCTCTCAGTGAGTTGTGCTATTGGTTTAAACAGCCAACTGTCTCTTTAAAAGGACTTTTGTTTAAATTCCTTTAATAAATAGTCCTTTAAAAAATATTTTTTATTTTTTATTTTTAAATCCCATATGTTTACTCTGATCGTGGAACTTTGTCATTTTGACCTTCTCTGCTGATTAAAATATTCTTCATCATCAGCACCTACTGCTCTCCTCTCCTGGTGGTCTCTCTGGAAAGGGTCTTCTCTAGCTCTTCTAGCAGGAGATGGGCACTTCCCCTCTACCCCTGTTGCCAGACTAACCTTACCTATCCTGCAGGGTCAGGTCGGCCTGGCCCTATATCTGTTGTTCTCCTCTGAGTGGTTAGATTTTCATAGATCCCGTGCTTGCTTTTGTCAGGATTTACCTGGATTATAAAATCCTTTCTTGTACCAGTGAAGCCTAAGAAACAGTCCTAATGAGAGAACCAGGAACTCAAACAGATCATATTTATCCTGCATGATCTGTCCAAAATGAAAAATTCATTTCTGAGGAGCCTCAAGATCTCTGAGAAGGGAAATTTCACCAACTCTGTCATGTAGGGGCATCAATTCCGATTCTGTGTCAATTGACCTACTTTCCCATCTAGTAATTCTCTACCTCAGAAAGCCCACTCTCAACTGTTTCCTCTTTCAAAGGCAGTTGCTCTTAGAGTCTGCACATGGCACTTGGGGCCTGCTGGTCCTTGGCTACTGCCCTCTGTACCTTGGGTCTAACAGCTGCGGGGCATCAAGATGAGCACGTCTCTTGTTCTCCGACTTAAAATAGTTTGGGGCACATGGTAAGCAATAATCACTTCTTTAGTTGATCCAAGTGTTGGATCTTTCTTAATTATTTTACTACCACAATTTACTTGTTCTAAGATTAATCCTCCCCCATTTTTATATCTCTTAAGGTGGCACTCACCTTGCACTTGATGACATATTCTAGTTCAACTGACAGCATTTCTCTTTCTTTGTCGAACATAAACTATAGTGCATCTTACACTTGATGAAAGCTAGGATGCAATTAAATACTCTATTATGGTTACGATTCTGATATTTGAAATCCTCCGGGGGCTCCCTGTGCCCCCACAGTGTAGTACCTCACCTGCTCGCCATAGTATACAAACCCTCTCACCCCCAGTGTTAACCCCGGGGCTCAGGCTCCATCCCAAGGTGATGCTGCCAGATCAGCTGTCGGTTGTCATGAACTTGCTGTAGTTTCCCGAATGCACTGTGCTGCCTCCTGGCACTTTGAAACTTGAAACACTCATCCTCATTCTTCGCTTTGCTTTGTCTATCACCTCCCCTGAAAATCTGTTCCTAAGTGGCTTTTCCCAGCTTTTACCTACCCTTTATCTCCCTGTGGTAAAGCCTGTCACACTGCACCATGGACATGCCCGTTGTCCCCCTGAGAAGAGAAAAGGGACAATGAGGGCCCCCAGCATTTGCAGCACTAGTGCACAGCTTCATGCCTGGCTTGCAGGACATGCCAGATCATGAAGACAAACGGAGATCATTTTCTGGCTAAAACCAGCTCTTCTTTGCCTACCGCAGGATCTGGATCAATAAAGAGCAGCCAGTTATTATTGCTGGTTTTCTAGGGATTTTTACCCCATTTATTTCCCAGGTCTCTACTATTTTGTGGCACTTTAATTCAGGCTTCAACCACTTCCTAGTCAGATCAGGTGAAATCATTTTCCTTCCCATACCCTCGATGTATTTCACATCTAGTAATTCTTTTTTTAAAGATCTTATTTACCCATTTGACAGACAGATCACAGGTAGGTAGAGAGGGAGGCAGAGAGAGGGGGGAAGCAGGCTCCCCGCTATGCAGAGAGCCCTATGTGGGGCTCCATCCCAGGACCCTGAAATCATGACCTGAGCCGAAGGCAGAGGCCAAAACCACTGAGCAACCCAGCAGCCCCCATGTCTGGTAATTTTTAACCAACGTGGATATGCTGCATCAAATAGTTCCTTCTTCTTCAAATATAAATATATAAATAAAGTGATCAGGTCACTCGCATGTCTTAGGAGAATGTCATACCTTTAGTAGCAAACTTGAAATCTTGGCCATTGGTTTTGATTTTTGTTTTGGTTAGATTTGGTTCGGTTTTTGTCATTTTAAAAATCGCTCCAGCCCTTGGCTCTGTCTGACCTGATTGCTTTCAGCTGTTTCTGCAACAAAATTGTCCCAGCAGCGAAAACTCTCATTGTTTACAGTGGCGCCCCTTCTGAACACTCTGTTAATAAGAAGCTTTTTTTAATTTTTGTTTTTGTTTTACGGCTATAGTAAATGTGGAACAACAATGAGGTATTTCATAGAGGTGAACCAAAGATAAATTTCTCTAAGGGTGGGTGAAGGTTACTCAAAAAGGAACTTGACAAGGCTTTTAAAGACATCGACAATCATTATAACATAACGTGACTGATTGTTACCGTGCTCTTAACTGGGCAAACACTTGTTTGCTTCCAAGAAAGACTAACATAGTTGTTATGGTTCTAGCGGCCTTCTAGCAAGGGTCTCATGAGGCAGGGATTCTAGCCACTGGCTGTGCAAGGCATGAGGCCTGTTAGTGATTCTAATTTTTTCTCTGCAGAATGGGTCTTTGTACATTCCAGGTCCTTTCTACCCCAACAAATAATGCGGCGATTCTCTCAGTGAGTTGTGCTATTGGTTTAAACAGCCAACTGTCTCTTAAAAAGGTCTTTTGTTTAAATTCCTTTTAAAAAAAAAAGTCCTTTAAAAAATTTTTTTTATTTTTTATTTTTAAATCCCATATGTTTACTCTGATCATGGAACTTTGTCATTTTGACCATCTCTGCTGATTAAAATATTTTTCATCATTAGCACCTACTGCTCTCCTCTTCTGGTGGTCTCTCCGGAAGGGTCTTCTCTAGCTCATCTAGCAGGAAATGGGCACTTCCCCTCTACCCCTGTTGCCAGACTAACCTTACCTATCCTGCAGGGTCAGGTCGGCCTGGCCCTTTATCTGTTGCTCTCCTCTGAGTGCTTAGTTTTTCATAGATCCCGTGCTTTGCTTTTGTCACGATTTACACTGGATTATAAAACCCTTTTCTTGTGCCAGTGAAGCCTAAGAAACAGTCCGGATGAGAGAACCAGGAACTCAAACAGATCATATTTATCCTGAATGTTCTGTCCAAGTTGAAAATTCGTTTCTGAGGAGCCTCAAGATCTCTGAGAAGGGAAGGTTCACCAACTCTTTAATGTAGGGGCATCAATTCCGATTCTGTGTCAATTGACCTACTTTCCCAGCTAGTAATTCTCTACCTCAGAAAGCCACTCTCAACCGTTTCCTCTTTCAAAGGCAGTTGCTCTTAGAGTCTGCACATGGCACTTGGGGCCTGCTGGTCGTTGGCTACTGCCCTCTGTATTTTGGGTCTAACAGATGCGGGGCATCAAGATGAGCACGTCTCTTGTTCTCCGACTTTAAATAGTTTGGGGCACATGGTAAGCAATAATCACTTCTTTAGTTGATCCAAGTGTTGGATCTTTCTTAATTATTTTACTACCACAATTTACTTGTTCTTAGCTTTATCCCCCCCCCCATTTTAATATCTCTTAAGGTGGCACTCACCTTGCAGTTGATGACATATCCTAGTTCAATTGACAGCATTTCTCTTTCTTAGTCGAACATAAACTATAGTGCATCTTACACTTGATGAAAGCTAGGATGCAATTAAATACTCTATTATGGTTACGATTCTGATATTTGAAATCGTCCGGGGGCTCCCTGTGCCCCCACAGTGTAGTACCTCACCTTCTCGCCATAGTATACAAACCCTCTCACCCCCAGTGTTAACCCCGGGGCTCAGCCTCCATCCCCAGGTGATGCTGCCAGATCAGCTGTTGGTTGTCATGAACTTGCTGTAGTTTGCCGAATGCACTGTGCTGCCTTTTGGCACTTTGAAACTTGACACACTCATCCTCATTCTTCGCTTTGCCCTTGTCTATCACCTCCCCTGAAAATCTGTTCCTAAGTGGCTTTTCCCAGCTCCCACCTACCCTTGGCAGTCTATTATCTCCCTGTGGTAAAGCCTGTCACACTGCACCATGGACATGCCCGTTGTCCCCCTGAGAAGAGAAAAGGGACAATGAGGGCCCTCAACATTTGCATCTCTAGTGCAGAGCCCCATGCCTGGCTTGCAGGAAATGCCAGATCATGAAGACAAACGGAGATCATCCTCTGGCTTAAACCAGCTCTTCTTTGCCTACCGCAGGATCTGGATCAATAAAGTCAGCCAGTTATTATTGCTGTTTTTATAGGGATTTTTACCCCATATATTTCCCAGGTCTTTACTCTTTTTATAGCACTTTAATTCAGGCTTCAACCACTTCCTAGTCAGATCAGGTGAAATCATTTTCCTTCCCATACCCTCGATGTATTTCACATCTAGTAATTCTTTTTTCAAAGATCTTATTTACCCATTTGACAGACAGACCACAAGTAGGTAGAGAGGGAGGCAGAGAGAGAGAGGGGGGAAGCAGGCTCCCCGCTGAGCAGAGAGCCCAATGTGGGGCTCCATCCCAGGACCCTGAAATCATGACCTGAGCCGAAGGCAGAGACCTAAACCACTGAGCCACCCAGGAGCCCCCATATCTGGTAATTTTTAACCAACGTGGATTTGCTGCATGAAATAGTTCCTTCTTCTTTAAATATAAATATATAAATAAAGTGATCAAGCAACTCGCATGTCTTAGGAGAATGTCATACCTTTAGTAGCAACCTTGAAATCTTGGCCATTGGTTTTGATTTTTGTTTTGGTTAGATTTGGTTCTGTTTTTGTCATTTTGAAAATCCCTCCAGCCCTTGGCTCTGTCTGACCTGATTGCTTTCAGCTGTTTCTGTGAATCTTACCCTGACTGTATAGTGACCCGACCCTGACCTGAACACTGAACCTGACCCTGACTGTGAGCCTGACCCTAACTCTAACCCTAACCGTAACTCTGACCCTGACACTAACACGGGCCCTGACCCAAAACCTAACGCTGAACCTAACCCTAAAAGTAACCCCTAACATTATCACTGACCCTGACCCTAACCCGGTCTAACCCTAGCCCTCAACATACCTCTAACCCTAACCCTAACCCTAACCCCACTTTAACAATAATCCTGACCCTCTCCCTGAACCTGATCATAACCCTAACTCTGAACTTTGCCTATGTCAGACCTTAACCTTAAACCTGACCATGGCTTTGACCTTAACACTGACCCTAACCCTGACTGTAAACCTAACTCTCACCCAATCCATGATCCTGACAGAATCATAACACTAAAGCTAACCCTGATCCTGAACCTACACATAAAACAGAACCTAAACATAAAGCTGACCTTACCATAACCATGAACCTAACCCTGAACCTGAACCTAACCCTGACACTAAACCTGTCCCAAACCTAACCCTGACCCTGACATGAACCTTGCCCCCAAACCTAAACTTGAACCTGACCCTAAATCTGACCATGACCCTGAACCTGAACCTAAACCTAACCATCACTAACACTGACCCTGACCCTGACTCTGACCATAACCTTTACCGTGACCCTACTGTGAGCCTGACCCTAAACCTAACCATGAACCTAACCCTAACCCTGACCCCTACCCTAAGCCTTACGCTAACCCTGACCCCAATGACGTCTAACCCTAACCCTGATCCTAAGTCTTTCTTAACTCTAACCCTAACACTAACCTAGTCTATACCCAGCTCTGTTGCCTCCAGCGGGGAGAACAGATGCACCCAGGTCTCCCAGAAGCTTGGGGGAGGCTGTATGGGGGTCATTGGATTGGCACTGCATTAAGTGGCGGGTGAGCCTTGAGCAGCTTGGGAACGGTGGCTCATGGAGCTCTGGTGAAGCAGGAAGTTTGGTAAGGAGCCCCCAGGCAGTGTTGAACTCACTTGCCTGACGACAGAACCCAACAGAATTGGAACCTTTGTATCCAGGCACGCCATTACAGAGAAAATCCCCCATCCAAGCTCATTTCAAATCAAATCCTAAAGGAAGCGACATGTTCTTCTGCTGTACTGAAGCCGAGAGGATGCAAGGAGAAGAGAGCTCGTCCGCCAGTTACATCCCCTCCATGGCAGTTCATATCAGGTTTCCCCAACGCCCAAGGCCCTTTGGCTAAAAAAATCAAAAGGTGACACCAGGGGGCTCAGAGACAGAGAGTCCCACACCTTATGATCAACCAGTGTAGACCTAGGTCTCCTCCAGATCTGTGTGTGTGTGTGTGTGTGTGTGTGTGTGTGTGCCTCTGGGTGTCCGTGTGTCTGTGTGTAAAGAGGACCTGGCCATGCCATCGTGGGTGGAGATGCCAAAAGCAGGATCAGGCTGATGAGGGTTTAGATGTCTGGTGGGCAAGTTATGTTCACACCCCGGTTTAAGGCTGGTTAAGGGGGATCGGGGGAGGGTCTACACCCTTCTGCCCAGGGTTTATCCTGAGACCCTGAACGGATGGGTCCATGACCCAGGAGCGGGGATAACCCTAACAGTAACCACTAATCCTGACCCTGACACTGACTATGAGCCTTCCCCAAACCCTAACCCAAACCTTGACCCTGACCCTGACCCTATCTGTGATCCTGACCGGAACCCTAAACCTAAACCTAAGCCTGACACTGGCCCTGATGTGGTCCCTGAACCTAAACCTAACATTGATATTACTCTAACCAAGACTCATAACTAACCATGACCCTGACCATGACCCTAATCCTAACCCTGACGCTGACATAACCCTGACCCTAACCCTACCCATGACCGTGACTGTGAGCCTGACCCTAACCCTAAACCTAAATGTATCTCTAACCATGACCCTAATACGTACCCTGAACCTAAACCTAACGCTGACCCTGACCCTAACACTAACCCCTACCCTAAACCAAATCCTAACCCTGACCTTACGTTGTCTAATGCTAACCCTAACCATAACCCTACTTCTAACTCTAACTCTAACCCCAATCCCAAAAGCTACCGACAAACCTAACTGTGACACTGAACCAAACATTGACCCTATACCAAATCCTGACCCTAAACCTGACCCTGGCCCTGACCTTCACCTGACCCTGACCCTGACCCTTATCCTAACCATGACACTAACACTGACCACTACACAATCCTGTCCCTGACCCGAATGTGGACTTTAAACCAATACCTATACCTGACCCTAAACCTGACACTGGTGCTAAACTTCACCATGACCCTCACCCAGACCATGACCATAAATCTAACCCTGACGCTAACAGTGACGCCGACCCTGACCTGAACACTAAACCTGACCCTGACTGTGAGTCTGACCCTAACACTAACCCTAAATGTAACCCTGACCCTGACACTAACACGGGCCCTCCCCCGAATCCTATCGCTGGTCCCAACCCTAACACTAACCACTAACCCTACCACAGACCCTGATCCTAACAAGCTCTAACCCTAAACGTTAACCCTACCAACCAAACGCTAACCCTAACACTAACCCTAACTTTAACAATAACCCTGACCCTATACCTGACTATGATCATAACCCTAACCCTGAACTTTGCCTATACCAGACCCGGACCCTATACGTGACCCTGGCCCTGAGCCTAAACCTAACCATGACCCTAACACTGACCACTACATAACCCTGTTGCTGACCTGAATGTGGACTTTAAACCAATACCTGATCCAGACCGTAAACCTGACACTGGCCCAAGACTTCACCCTGACCCTGACCCAGACCATGACCATAAATCTAACCCTGACCCTGGCAGTACCCTGACCCTGACCTGAACGCTAAACCTGACCCTGACTGTCAGCCTGACCCTAACTCTAACCCTAAATGCAACCCTGACCCTGACACTAACACGGGCCCTCCCCAGAATCCTATCGCTGAACCCAACCCTAACACTATCCCTAACCCTACCACGGACCCTGATCCTAACAAGTTCTAACCCGAACCGTCAACCAAACGCTAACCCTAGCACTAACCCTAAACTTTAACTTTAACTTTGACCCTATACTTGACTATGATCATAACCCTATCTCTGAACTTTGCCTATACCAGACCCTGACCCTATACCTGATCCTGGCCCTGAGCCGAAACTTAACCATGACCCTAACACTGACAACGATATAACCCTGTCGCTGACCCGAATGTGGACATTAAAACAATACCTGATCCTGACCGTAAACCTGACACTGCCCTAGACTTGCCCCTGACCCTGACCCAGGCAAACACCAGAAACGTAACCCTGACCCTAACAGTGACCCTGACCCTGACCCTAACCATAACCCTGACACTGAATGTGAGCCTGACCCTAACTCTAACCCTAAACGTAACCCTGACCCTGACACTAACACGGGCCCTGACCCGAAACCTAATGCTGAACCTAACCCTAAAACTAACCCCTAACATTATCACTGACACTGACCCTAACCTGGTCTAACCCTAACCCTCAACCTACCTAGCCCTAACCCTAACCCCACTTTAACAATAATCCTGACCCTCTACCTGACCCTGATCATAACCCTATCTCTGAACTTTGCCTATGTCAGACCTTAACCTTAAACCTTACCCTGGCCTTGACCTTAACACTGACCCTAACCCTGAATGTACACCTAACTCTGAACCAATCCAAGATCCTGAACAGAATCGTAACCCTAAAGCTAACCCTGATTCTGAACCTACTCATAAAACAGATCCTAAACATAAAGCTGACCTTACCATAACCATGAACCCAACCCTGACCCTGACCCTAACCCTGACACTAAACCTGTCCCAAACCTAACCCTCACCCTGACATGAACCTTGCCCCCAAACCAAAACTTGAACCTGACCCTAAATCTGACCATGACCCTGAACCTGACCCTAAACCTGTCACCCTAACACTGACCCTGACCCTGACTCTGACCGTTACGCTAACCGTGACCCTACTGTGAGCCTGACCCTAAACCTAACCATGAACCTAACCCTAACCCTGACCCCTACCCTAAGCCTTAAGCTAACGCTGACCCCAACGACGTCTAAACCTAACCCTGACCCTAAGTCTTTGTTAACCCTAACCCTAACACTAACCTAGTCTAAACCCAGCTCTGTTGCCTCCAGCGGGGACAACAGCTGCACCCAGGCCTCCCAAGGGCTGGGTGGAGTCTGAATGGGGGTCACTGGATGGGCACTGCATTGAGTGGAGTGTGAGCCTGAGCAGCTTGCGCACCGGTGGCTCAGGGAGCTCTGGTACAGCAGGAAGTTCGGTAAGGAGCCCCCAGGCAGTGGTGACCTCACTTCCCTGACGACAGAGCCCAACGGAATTGGAACCCACGTATCCAGGCAACCCATTACAGAGAAAAACCCCCTGCTCAGCTCATTTCTAGGCACATCCTAAAGGAAGCGACATGTTCTTCTGCTGTACTGAAGCCGAGAGGATGCAGGGAGAAGAGAGCTCGCCCGCAGACACGTCACCTCCCTTCAGGTCATATCATGTTTCCCCAATGCCTCAGACCCTTTGGCTAATAAAATCAAAAGGTGACACCAGGGGGCTCAGAGTCAGAGAGTCCCACACCTTCTGATCCACGGGTGTAGCCCTAGGTCTCTTCCCCGTTTCTGTGTGTGTGTGTGTGCCTCTGGGTGTCTGTGTGTCTGTGTGTAAAGAGGACCTTGCCATGCCATCGTGGGAGGAGATGCCCCAAGCAGGATCAGGCTGATGAGGGTTTAGATGTCTGGTGGGCAAGTTATGTTCACACACCAGTTTAAGGCTGGTTAAGTGGGATCGGGTGGAGGGTCTACACCCTTCTGCACAGGGTTTATCCTGAGACCCTGAACGGATGGGTCCATGACCCAGGAGCGGGGCTAACCCTAACAGTAACCACTAACCCTGACCCTGACACTGACTGTGAGCCTGCCCCAAACCCTAACGCAAACGCTGACACTGACCCTTACCCTGACACATTATGCCCCGCCAATGCTTAAGTACGAAGAGGGCACAAACTCGCATTGTGACCCTCAGCGTGAGTCCTGTCCTCTAGTAAGTCCTCTCAGTGGCTGGACCATTAGACGTCATAATGGGCTGGCCATGCCCCTAGGCCCCAAGTTTTAACCAGCTTTCTGGTTGTCCCCTCGCCCCTCCCCAGGGCTCTGCTCTGGAAACTCTCTTTTGGTGGGACACCTGAGGTAAAAACAAAACAAAACCAACTCCTCCCATCTCAAAGAATAACCCCAAACTCTTCGGATCGGGCCAAATGCCCAGAGAGGAAGACTCGTCCATGGCCCATGAGGCCACCCGGACATTCCACGGCCATCAGTGAAACAATATCCAGAGACAAAATCTTGAGCAAGCGTCTCACACTTGCCCCCTTTTTCATATCGTGAAGAGTTCTCCTCACTGTCTGTAGATCAGTCCTGCAATACCTACGACCCGAAACCTAAGCCGAGTTTGTGTTTTCAGACAACTGTCCCCACAGCCCTGGCCCACAAAACCTACAGGCACAGGTTCTTGGAGCCAAACCTGAGGACTGTACCTGGGAATTCTGCCCATTCCATTGGCCACAAACCTAGAAATAGGATGATAAACCTCCAAAGTGCCCGGGGCCATCCCAATAGTGTTGACTGCCCAGGAAAACAAGGGCGGTCTGACACCAGCTGAGCATCTACCTGCACTTAGACCCGTGGACAGATGTCCCCAGAGGTAAATTGCAGTGAGCAGGCCCCTAGATCCTAATCGGATCCATTGCTTTGTTGTCCAGGCCTCTCTCCTTAGAGGCCTGGATTCCAATAGCAGCATATGGCTGTTTCTTGAGGCACCCATCAGAAGAAATCTCGTCTCCACGTGGGAATCTTGCACGTTGGAGCTGAGTCAAAGCCTCTGGTTAGGAGAACCCTTCAGGGACCATGTGCCACTGCCTCATTCCAAGTTCTCCATGGACACAAACCCACATTAGGACCCATCCACAAGAGAGTCCATTTCAACTCAACCCTATCAGTTTCTCCCCCTGATCCAGCAGATCTAACCTGTCTTGTCACTAGGACACAAGAGGAATGAGAGTCGGGCTTCCCAGCCATCCATCCTTAGAAACCTACTCGGAATCGATCCGTATGAGAAGTCCTGGAGCCAACCAACAGGTCTCAATCGCTCTGCAGAAGAATCTTTACGGTTTGGAGCATCTCACAACTCCCATCGTGGGAAAAATTCCATGGCCTCGTGATCCACCACCTCTTCATGAAGAGGGCCATAAGGGACAAATACTCCAACCTGAGCGTTTCTCAGATCCTCACCTGATTTCAAATGCACGAGATCTTGTTTCATCTGCAGAGCGTACCTGCCATGCCCTTGCCCAAACCCTAAGGTTGCTTGTGTTCTCAGACTTCTGTCCTCAACTCCTGGCCCACAAGCCCTCCAGTTTGGCAATTCCAGAACTACAATGCAGCCCTCTGCCTGCCCTCCAGAAGAAAAAACATTGCCCTCTGGGGCTAACCAGAAACCCCTGAAATATATGGGGGAAATATCCCTAGAAAAACAGCTATAATAACCGGCTGTTCTTTATTGATCCAGATCCTGCGGTAGGCAAAGAAGAGCTGGTTTTAGCCAGAGGATGATCTCCGTTTGTCTTCATGATCTGGCATTTCCTGCAAGCCAGGCATGGGGCTCTGCACTAGAGCTGCAAATGCTTGGGGGCCCTCACTGTCCCTTTTCTCTTCTCAGGGGGACAATGGTCATGTCCATGGTGCAGTGTGACAGGCTTTACCACAGGGAGATAAAAGACTGCCAAGGGTAGGTTGGAGCTGGGAAAAGCCACTTAGGAACAGATTTTCAGGGGAGGTGATAGACAAGGGCAAAGCGAAGAATGAGGATGAGTGTGTCAAGTTTCAAAGTGTCAGGAGGCAGCACAGTGCATTCGGGAAACGACAGCAAGTTCATGACAACTGACAGCTGATCTGGCAGCATCACCTGGGGATGGAGGCTGATCCCCGGGGTTAACACTGGGGGTGACATGGTTTGTATACTATGGCGAGGAGGTGAGGTACTACACTGAGGGGGCACAGGGAGCTACCGGGGGATTTCATATATCAGAATCGTAACCATAATAGTGTATTTAATTGCATCCTAGATTTCATCAAGGGTAAGATGCACTATAGTTTATATTAGACTAAGAAAGAGAAATGCTGTCAGTTAAACTAGGATATGTCATCAAGTGCAAGGTGAGTGCCACCTTAAGAGATATTAAAATGGGGGGCAAATCTTAGAAAAGTAAATTGTGGTACTAGAATAATTAAGGAAAGTTCTAACACTTGGATCAACTAAAAAAGTGATTATTTTTTACCATGTGCCCCAAACTATATTAAGTATTAGAACAAGAGACGTTCTCATCTTGATGCCGCGCAGCTGTTAGACCCAAAGTACAGAGCGCAATAGCCAACGACCAGCAGGTCCCAGGTGCCATGTGAAGACTCTAAGAGCAACTGCCTTTGAGAGAGGAAACGGTTGAGAGTGGGCTTTGAGATGTAGAGAATTACTAGCTGGGAAAGTAGGACAATTGACACAGAATCGGAATTGATGCCCCTACATGACAGAGTTGGTGAAACTTCCCTTCTCAGAGATCTTGAGGCTCCTCAGAAATGTTTTTTTCATTTTGGACAGAACATTCAGGATAAATATGATCTGTTCGAGTTCCTGGTTCTCTCATCAGGACTGTTTCTTAGGCTTCACTGGCACAAGAAAAGGGTTTTCATAGTCCAGGGTAAATCCTGACAAAAGGAAAGCACGGTATCTATGAAAAACTAACCACTCAGAAGAGAACAACAGATAAAAGGCCAGAATGACCTGACCCTGCAGGATAGGTAAGGCTGGTCCGGCAACAGGGGTAGAGGGGAAGTGCCCATCTCCTGCTAGAAGAGCTAGAGAAGTCCCCTTCCAGAGTGACCACCAGGAGAGGAGAGCAGTAGGTGCTGATGATGAATATTTTAATCAGCTGAGAATGTCATAATGACAAAGTTCCACGATCAGAGTAAACATATGGGATTAAAAAATAAAAAATAAAAAAAAGATTTTTTTTAAAAACACTTTTTTAAAGGAATTTAAACAAAAGTGCTTTTTAAGAGACAGTTGGCTGTTTAAACCAAAAGTACAACTCACTGAGAGAATCGCAGCATTAATTATTGGGGTAGAAAGGACCTGGAATGTAGAAAGACCCATTCTGCAGAGGAAAAAATAGAATCACTAACAGGCCTCTTGTCTTGCACAGCCAGTGGCTAGAATCCCTGCCTCATGAGACCATGTGCTAGAAGGCCGCTAGAACCATCTCAACTATGTTAGTCTTTCTTGGAAGCCAACAAGTGTTTGCCCAGTTAAGAGCACGGTAACAATCAGTCACGTTATGTTATAATGATTGTCGATATCTTTAAAAGCCTTGTCAAGTTCCTTTTTGAGTAACCCTCACGCTACACTTAGAGAAATTTATCTGTCATTCACCTCTTTGAAATACCTCATTGTTGTTCCACATTTATCATAGCCAAAAAAAAAAAAAAAAAAGCTTTTTATTAACAAAGTGTTCAGAAGGGGGCGCCACTGTAAACAGGGAGAGTTTTCGCTGCCTGGACGATTTTGTTGCAGAAACAGCTGAAAGCAATCAGGTCAGACAGAGCCCAGGGCTGGAGACATTTTTAAAATTACAAAAACCGAACCAAATCTAACCAAAACAAAAATCAAAAATCAAAACCAATGGCCAAGATTTAAAGTTTGCTACTAAAGGCATGACATTCTCCTAAGACATGCGAGTGACTTGATCAATATATTTATATATTTATATTTGAAGAAGAAGGAACTATTTGATGCAGCAAATCCACGTTGATTAAAAATTACCAGATATGGGGTCTCCTGCGTGGCTCAGTGGTTTAGGCCTCTGCCTTCGGCTCAGGTCATGATTTCAGGGTCCTGGGATGGAGCCCCACATCGGGCTCTCTGCTCAGTGGGGAGCCTGCTTCCCCCCTCTCTCTCTGCCTCCCTCTCTACCTACTTGTGATCTGTCTGTCAAATGGGTAAATAAGATCTTTAAAAAAAGAATTACTAGGTGTGAAATACATCGAGGGTATGGGAAGGAAAATGATTTCACCTGATCTGACTAGGAAGTGGTTGAAGCCTGAATTAAAGTGCTACAAAAAGAGTAAAGACCTGGGAAATATATGGGGTAAAAATCACTAGAAAAACAGCAATAATAACTGGTTGGTCTTTATTGATCCAGATCCTGCGGTAGGCAAAGAAGAGCTGGTTTTAGCCAGAGGATGATCTCCGTTTGTCTTCATGATCTGGCATTTTCTGCAAACCAGGCATGGGGCTCGGCACTAGAGCTGCAAATGCTGGGGGGCCCTCACTGTCCCTTTTCTCTTCTCAGGGGGACAACGGGCATGTCCATGGTGCAGTTTGACAGGCTTTACCACAGGGAGATAAAAGACTGCCAAGGCCAGGTTGGAGCTGGGAAAAGCCACATAGGAACAATTTTCAGGGGAGGTGATAGACAAGGGCAAAGCGAAGAATGTGGATGAGTGTGTCAAGTTTCAAAGTGCCAGGAGGCAGCACAGTGCATTCGGGAAACTACAGCAAGTTCATGACAACCGACAGCTGATCTGGCAGCATCACCTGGGGATGGAGGCTGAGCCCCGGGGTTAACACTGGGGGTGAGAAGGTTTGTATACTATGGCGAGGAGGTGAGGTACTACACTGTGGGGGCACAGGGAGCTACCGGAGGATTTCAAATATCAGAATCGTAACCATAATAGAGTATTTAATTGCATCCTAGCTTTCATCAAGGGTAAGATGCACTATAGTTTATGTTCGACTAAGAAAGAGAAATGCTGTCAGTTAAACTAGGATATGTCATCAAGTGCAAGGTGAGTGCCACCTTAAGAGATATTAAAATGGGGGGGTGGAAAAATCTTAGAACTATAAATTATGGTCCTAGATTAATTAAAAAAAGTTACAAGAACACTTGGATCAACAAAAAAATTGATTATTGCTTACCATGTGCCCCAAACTATATTAAGTCTCCAAAAATTTTATATCATTTGATAGGTCAGATATATATAAAATTACATTTAAAGTTTTAAAAATATCAGCAAATATTTTCATTTAAATGCAAATTTCAACGAAAATCTACTTTTCCAAACACGACTTTTTATCCTATTGTTTTTTAATTTTGTTGACAACTGATAAAATGTTTAGCGAGACTATAAATGTTTGATCGAAAAAAATGATTAATAGATGTAGGTTCAAATTATTATGTTCCATTAAAAATGATTTAGTATTTGATGAACATCTGTTTGGTAATATGTTGTATCCAGATATAGTAAATTAATGACATATATAAAATTATAGGGAAATGACACCTTCCGTTCCATTATGAGTAGAGCATTTAAAAAGCTATTTGTCACAACCTGTCATCTTGTCATTATGTAGCATTAGGTAACATTTAAAAAATGTATACTCTTCACTTTGAAGTCTTTTAGAAATCTAAAATATGACTTTCTATTTTTTGTGTTTCCATATTCCTTTATTGCCAGTTTGAACAAATCCACATGCTTTGATTCAAAGGTAATAAATTCCTCTTATTTGGAAAAATGATGTTTATTTTTGTTCTCTCACCCTTAGCAGGTGGTTTCATTTTAGCACACTTCAGAGTTATAATTTCATGCTTATTAAAAACATTTATTATGATCTACGTAGATGAATGAAACTTTTATTTATTAAATTATTTGCCAAAAAAAATCTGTCATTTTTAAAAATGTATTTCCTTTGAAGGGTTATTTTAGAGCATTCAGAGAGGATCTAGGGGTGTGGTATTATGCAATTTTTAAGTAGGTATGAAATGGTTATTTATATGATTGTTTCTTTAAGGCTTATGTATATTGTCCATTATATGCTATAAAATATTTTGAAAGTAAATTTAAGGCATGTTTTACATAGTTTCTTTTTTGGAAAAAAATATTGAAATGACTTATGAAATTCAGTATACTCTCAACATTATTTTTTTCTGAAATTTACAAATTGTCTACTGAACCTATTATATGGCAGATATTTTCCCAAGTGGTGGTATCATGATATATGCCAACAACAGTTTAGATTTTTTGTTGCTTCTCAATCTAGCTCAGACGAAGTACAATTAGCCTTTATAATTTTAGCCATTCTAATAGATATGTAAGCATGTCTCATTATGATTTTAATTCGTATTTCTTTAATGTCTAAATGTTGAGAAATTTGTCATGTGCTTATAAGCCATCCATATCCTTTTGGTGACATGTCTCTGCAATAATTTTCTTCACATGTAAAATTGGATACTCTGTGTGGTTATTAGTAAGGTTTTTTATTTTTATTCATTTTTTTAATAATCAGAGTAGATGTCCATTATCAGATATATAATTTGCAAATCCCTTCTCCATCTTTACGGTTTCTCAATGGAGCTTTGATAGCTGTGTCTTTCAAGAAAGTGCTACTTCTTTCCTGGTACACGGAGGAATGACTAGAACATTATCAATGTTGACCTTTGCAAAGAAAATCATGGCTTAAGATATATGTAGTCTGCGGTTGTTGGGAGTGTTCTGTAATATCAAGCATATCTAGTTAGTTGATAATTTTGTTCAAGTCTTACATATCTTACCAATTTGATGACCATTTGTCTATATAATCTTAAAATAAAAGTGTTGAAATTTTTTTCCATTTCTCTTCTAAGGTAGAAGTTATGATTTTTGTTCTTAGTTTTTCCCTATATATCCCCAAATCTGTTATTAAGTATTAAAAGTCAAGAATTATTATACTCCCTGAGGAATTCATCCTTTTACTATTCTGTAATTTTGACTTGATCTTTATGTCTGATAATGAAATTTGCTTTAAAATCACTTTTCATTATCTTGATATAACCACCAAAGTTATAGTGTGATTAGTGTTAATATAGCATATTTTTTCTTTTACTTTTTAAAGCACTTCTATATTTAATCCTGACAAAAAAAAAACAAAACAGCTTTTTAGCTCTGGAAGCACATTTCTAAATTATCTTTTTTTTTTTAAATGAAGCAGTAGCAATTTTTGTTAAGGGACCTAAACTGAAAGTAGGTTTAGAAATTTATTTATTTATTTATTTATTTATTTAAGAAAAGATTTTATTTTGTTTATTGACAGCAAGAGAGAGAAAGAGAGAGAGAGAGAGTGGAAGCGCACAAGTGGGGGGAATCACGTGCAAAGGGAGAGGAAGAAGCAAGCTCCTTGGGGTGCAAGTAGTCCCATGCAGGGCTGGAGCCCTGTACACTGGAATCATGACCTCAGCCAAAGGCAAACATCTACTTAAACAACTGAGTCATCCAGGCACCCCTAGAAAATTTTTTTAAAAAAAGACCTTTTAAAAACATTTTGTTTCTTCCTTTTTTTAAAATATTTTATTTATTTGAGAGACAGAGAGATAGGAAGAGGAACTATAAGCAGGGCAGAGGGAAAAGGAGAAGCAGGTTTCCCACTGAGCAGAGAGCCTGATGTGGGGCTCCATCCCAGGACCCTGGGATCATGACCTGAAAAGAAGGGACACTTATGGAGGAAGCCACCCAGACACCTCTTTTCTTTGTTTTTAATATATGGCAACTGATGCTTCCCAGCCAGGAGGAGCATATTACCCATTGATTAAGTCTTTGATAACAACCTATTTAAAAAGGTGTGTAAATATATACTTACTCAGATTTATACACTTTGTGTTTTCTTCATAGTTTGGGGCTGGACCCCATGGTCACAACACTGCTTTCAGCCTTTGCCTTCCCATCTTTTGATACCAGATATTTGGTCAGCAAAGCAAATTAGTATCAAAATTCATAAGCCCTTGGCACCATATCTCTGGAGCAGGGGTTGCTCTTAGCCAAGGCCCACAGCAGTTGACCTCCCCTCGCTAGTGCTATAGCCCCAAGGACTAGGTCCCTGCCACCAGAACTCAGTCTTACATGTTATGCTAAGCAGACAAAACCAAAACAGGAAAGCTCCAACAGCTTTGACTGGCATGCCTCATCTCCCACTCCCTCGACGTCCAGGCAGTACCAGATGCCAGGGAGGGGTCTTGGTCCAACATATGGGCGGGAAGGAAGTAGCCACGAGCAAGTACCTGCCTCTCTGTGCCTTTCTTTCATGAGCAGGTTGTAAGGAGGAGGAAGAGGAAGGGGAAGAGAGGTGAACTTCAAGGGGTGAAGGCCTCAGGTAGGCAGCTGGCTCCTGCCAGTAGGAAAGGGACAAAGGAGAAGGCAGTGAGTCTTTCAGGGAGGGTGGGGGGTAAGGGTTACAGCTTATGACGGAATCCGGACAGGAGTAATAGGGATACTAGTCATTTGAGTCCACCATTGGCAAGCTGGGCTGGGTGTCAGGGCAGATAGGCCTCCCTGGGCAACGGCACATGAGAGAAGGTGGAATTCTTCTCTGAGGAGCAGGTTGAGCTTCAGGTGTTGGGAAAGCATAGACAGTATTGTTCCAGGGCCAAGGACAGGTACAGGTACTCCTGGTTGGAGGTCAAGGCCACAGTATGATCCAGGTTTTCTACCAGCAGCTTGAAGGAACCACATGCCAGCCACCCCTCATTATTGTGTATAACTCTCTGGTGCACTTATTGGCTTATCCATCAAATGACTCCTTCAGCAGCTTGAAAGCCACCTCCACAGGCACTCCAGGATATGGGAGGCTTCCAGATTGAAGATTTTGCACAGGATCACCCCAAAAGACCAGAAGTCACTCTGGTGGATGTAGCTCTGGTCAAACATGGCCTTAGGGACCATCCACTTCACAGGCAGTCCACTGTTGGTTGTCTTTTTATAGTAACTGATGTGGTGATATCTCTGGCAAGGCTGAAGTCTGAGATCTTTATCATGTTGTCCTTTGTCACCAGCACTTCCCTGGTGGCCAGGTCTTGGTGTATGCACTTCTTGGAGGCAAGGTACTCCATGCCTCAGGCTACCTGATATGCACAGGATACCAGGTCCTTGGAGGAGAGTTGCTCTGCTGCATTGCGGCTGATATTGTAACAGTACTCCAGGTCAGGAGGCATCTGGGCCTGCAGGTACTCCTGTATGTTGTCTTTGGAGGCATATTCCATGAGAGTGTACGAAGGACCATCCTGTGTGCAGGACCCAGCAGGATGATGGTGTCCTTGTGCTGTCCAATCATCTTCATCATCTCCATTTCTGAGATTAGGTTTAACAGGTCTTTCTCTGTTGCATCTGACTTCAACATCTTCACAGACACTTTAGGCAAATGGTTAGATTTGTCTTTGTCCAGCCCAATGGCCTCCTCCAACACCACCTGCCCAAAGTAGGCCTGTCTTAGGGGTCTGCCTTAACTGCCTACAACCAGCCTGTCTCAAGGCAGTTATGAACTCTAGATTATCCTCAAAAACATTAAACCACAAGCTAAAAATTCTATTCACTAGGTCTCTCTCGCAGTTTTAATTTTCTTATCTTTCATCATTTATCTTTTTCCTAATTCTTATTTTCAGTATAGTTTATTTTGCTTCCAGGTGTTTCCACTGGTTTCTGTATGCTGTTTCATAGGGAAGAATTATCCTGTCATAAAATTATTTCTTGAGCATTCATTTCATCTCTCAGTTAAAATGGGTTCTTTTATGGTATTGATTCATTTGAGTTTTCTCAAAATGGGAAGAATTTTCAAAATGGTGTTTTCCTCAAGGTTCAGAGTATGTCTTAGCCTCATCTTTAAGCTTTTTGAAATTCACTTTACAAATTCTTGTCCCTCTTTTTATCTTTTTAAAATAAAATGTTTTATTTTTACTATTTTTTTATTTGAGTATAGTGATATTCAGTGTTACATTGGTTTCAGGTTTTCAATATCTCCATACATTATTCTATGATTACTATAAATATAGCCACCATCTGTCACCATATAACACTATTATAATATCATTGATTATATTCTCTACACTGTCCCAGATCTCTTTTTAAAATCTCTAATTTTTATGTTTTCTGTTATTCCAATTTTCAACCATCATTTTACATGGTTACTTTAATAAAATATGCCTGATTACACACTCTTTGCTGTAAACCTCTTTTTTTAAAATTAACATATAATGTATTATTAGCCCCAGGGGTAAAGGTCTGTGAATCGCCAGGTTTACACACTTCACAGCACTCACCACAGCACATACCCTCCCCAATGTTCATAACCCCACCACCCTCTCCCTACCCTCCCCACCCCCCGGCAACTCTCAGTTTGTTTTGTGAGATTAAGAGTCTCTTATGGTTTGTCTCCCTCCTGATCCCATCTTGTTTCATTTACTCTTTTCCTGTCCCCCAAGCACCCACATTGCACCTCCATTTCCTCATATCAGAGAGATCATATGATAGTGTCTTTCTCTGGTTGACTTATTTTGCTAAGCATAATACCCTCTAGTTCCATCCATGTCATCGCAAATGGCAAGATTTCATTTCTTTTGATGGCTGCATAGTATTCCATCGTATATATATATATATACCATCCATTTGTTGATGGACATCTAGGTTCTTTCCATAGTTTGGCTATTGTGGATATTGCTGCTATAAATATTTGGTGCACGTGCCCCTTTGGATCATATACTAGTCTTCTTTACCTCTATCAGAAGCCCAGGAAGCTTTATTTATTTATTTACTCACATAAACACATGATCCAACACAACGTTTTTTGTTGTTCAAATGTATTATAATGTCTTACCGCCTAATACTATGCTTGCTGTTCTCTTTCACTGTCTGACTAAATCCTCATCATCACTATGCCATTTAATGACAAAGAACAATTGAACTCAGAGTTCTCTCCATATCAGGGAATGAAGACTCCACCCTTCTGTTTGTGCAGGTAAAATAAATGTTGATATTGTCTGTCCTGCACATACCCCATCCTGTTCACCGGAATATTCACCATCAAAATATATACAAAATAAAAACCATACCTCACCACTTCTATTACCACCCAGCATGCTAAAAACACCATCGTATGTTCCTGAATTATTGACTTGATTGATAGCCCCACTTCCACACATACTGCACTCCTTTCTCCCTGCAAATTTATTTTGGTACAGCAACTTAACCTAAAAATCAAGTCAGATGATTTTATTCTGCTGTTGAAAGTCTTTTGGTATCTTCCCCTTTCACATTAAATAAAAACTGAAGGCGTTTCAATGTACTAGAAGGTACAATACGTTCTTCCTCTCTCCACCACTATGAACTCCTCATTGGCCTCCTTGCTTTTCCTCAAAAGTAACATACAAGCTGTTCACACAAAGTCTATATACTTACTTGCTCTGCCTAGAGCAATCTTTTCCTTTAATATTTGTATAACACCCTCCTTCACTTCCTGGGTCTTTGTGCAAATAACATCTCCTAAATGAGATATAACCACCCGACACAAAATAAAATTAACTTTCATCCCAGCATTCTCCAATGGCTTTTACCTTTCTTGTATTTCTTTGTAATACTTATCACCATCAACCATCAATCATTATTCTATTACTGGTTTATTTCCTTATTTGAGACAGAGAGAGAGAGAATTGGGAGGGTGCGCAGAGGAAGAAGAAAACACCCCACTGCCTAGAAAGCCTGCTGGGGAGTTACATCCCAGGACCCTGAGATCATGACCCAAGCCAGAGGCAGTCACTCAATGGACTGAGCCACCGAAGCGCCCCTCTATTATTGGTTTATTTCACTATTATATTTCAAAAGAATGTAAGCTCTTTGTGGTCAGCTATTTTATATGTTTTATTAATTGAAGTATTCTCAGAAAGGTAGCTGGCAGATTGTAAGGGATCACTAAACTGTATTTTGTTGTTATTATTGGGCTCCTTTATGGGCTTTACCTCTTACGCTAGAAGTCTATCCTTCAGATGTAAGCAATAAGAATAGAACCCTGCTGCCGGGTTCAAATGAGTAAAAGGCCTGTATTAAGTGGATATTTTAAAAGCTAAATGAATGGCTTAATAGTTGTATATAGGGAGAAAGGGAACATATTTTCCACAGTTTAGAATTGGAGTTCTTTTATAGAGTTCTTGTACAAGCCTACACTATTGAACGATAATGGGCAGTTGTACATTACAATTATACAAACACTTTGGTATTTATATCATTTTTTTGTAATTCATGACTGGATCATTTGATTCCTTAGGAGCATTACAGCATTTCAACTTTTCACGTTCAATAAACTTATTGGGGTTGCTACCTTTTTTATTCAAATGGAGAAATAGTCATGATTTAATCTAAATAAAGTGTTATTGATTGTGTTGTTTTCTAGGAATGAGTCGCACATGCTAGTTTAAAAGTTTTGTTAAATTCCCAAGTCTGTCACCGATAAAAGCCTTTTGTAGATTAGTAACTTGATCAAAACAGAAAAGTTATGTAACACTCAATTGTTATACTATCTTTGTTTCCATCTTGCATTGTAATAACGCCCATCTTAACTCTAAGACAAGTCATCGACAGATGGCTTTCTGGCATTGATGGCATGATATGAAATCTAGTATAACTAAAAGTTTTTGGTTTTAGTAGCATATAAATCAATTTAGAAAAATATATATATTTGAATATAAGATAAAGTTTTAAATTATTTGGCAATAGTAAACTAAACTTTTTTTTGGTAAATTTTTATTTTCTAAAATTTCATTGAGCTCTTTTGCATATTGAAACAAGTTACAAAAAGTTAAGGTTTATTTACCCCAATTCAAAATTATTAGGAATATAATCATAGAGGTTGAAGTATTTAAAATATTGAGCCCAAAATATTTTATTAGGTAAATTCATGAATGCTGAGCATTCACTGTTAAAATATACTAATACTATTGATAGGCTGGTAGAAGCCTAAAATCAAATATTTATTAAATATTTATATCCATATCTTTTCATGGCTTGGTAATTCATTTCTCTAGAATTAAATAATATTCCATTGTTTGCATGTACTACACTTTATTTGACCTTTCACCTGTGGAATGATATCCTGGTTGCTTCCAAGCTTTTGTCAGTTATGAATAAAACTACTATAGACCTCTTTGTGGGTATAGATTTCAACTTCTTTGGATAAATACCAAGAACTGCTACTGCTGAATCATCTGGCAAGAATATGTTTAGTTTTGTAAGAAACTGCCAAGTTTTTTCCATTCTTTATTCTCAATAGACATGGAAGAACATTCCTGTTGCTCCACATCCTCACCAACATTTCGTGTTCTGTTTTCAGTGTTTTGAATTCTGGGTATGTACGGGTGTCTCTTTTTTGTTTTAATTTGCATTTTCCTGATGACATATGATGTGAAGCATCTTTTTATATGCTTATTTGCCATCTGTAATATTTTCTTTTGTGAGGTATCTGCTAAGGTCTTTGGCTCGTTTTTAATCAGGTTTTTCCCCCATTGTTGAGTTTTAAGGGGTCTTTGTGTATTTTTGATTAACAGTCCTTTGCCAGATGTGTATTTTGCAAATTTTTTCTCATAGTCTGTGCTTTGCCTTTTCATTCTCTCGGCATTGTGTTTCACAGAGTAGACATTTTAAAATTCAGTGCTGGTGCTTTTGTAGCTAAAATTATTGCCAAAACCAAGGTCATTTAAATTTTCTTCTATATTACCTTCTACATGTTTCATGTTTAGGTTTATAATCCAATCTGAGTTAATTTTCGTGAAGAGTGTATGATATCTGCCTGGATTTATTTTATTTTATTATTTTATTTTATTTTATTTTATTTTATATTTTTACATTTAGCTTCACCATTACTCCAGAACCATTTGTTTAAAAGATTGTATTTTGCTCTCTTGTATTGCTTTTGCTTTTATATTAAATATAAAATATAATTGATAATATATATTCTGTTCCTTTAATCTAGTCTTTCTGTGGTATTACAATATCTTGCTTACAATTATCATTATGGTCAACTTTTTAAAAAAGATTTTATTTATTTATTTGACAGAGAGGGATCACAAATAGGCAGAGAGACAGACAGAGAGAGAGATGAGGAGAAGCAGGCTCCCTGCTGAGCAGAGAGCCCAATGTAGGACTCGATCCCAGGCCCCTGGGATCATGACCTGAGCCGAAGGTAGAGGCTTAACCCACTGAGCCACCCAGGCGCCCCATCGTTATGGTAAACTTTGAAGTCAGTCCTCAGTCTTTGTTCTCCTTCAACACTATGTTGACTATTGTGAGTCTTTGCCTCTTCATATAAACTTTAAAGTAAGTTTGAAAATATTAAAAAACAAAGAACTTGCTGGAATGCATTAATTGTATAGATAAATTTGGAAACCAGTGACCTCTTGAGCTTAGCAGGAGATAGACCATGGTCATCAGTTGTCACAGTGGTGCCTCTGGCAGAACCTTTTGCAAATCCCTAGGTAAAATGAGACCTCAAGGATCTGAGAGATGTCTAAGAAGTACTTGATACATCCCTTGGGTATGGTTTATTGAAGTGTCCACCTGTCTGAAAGCTGGGGAATCTAGATAAGGGAGGGAAAATTAGTTATGATAAAACATATCAACAAACATGAATAAATTTTGTAAAACTAATTGTCATGGCTCATATACAGTATGACCAACAGAGGGACAATCAAAAGGAAAGCATCAGTTATGTTTATTGTGAAATTTTTTTATTCAAAATAAAGCAATGTGAGGGGAACACACTATGAGAAAATTACCATTTTTTAAATGGCAAATATCTTACCAAATGGAATAGGTTTTATATTCTAAGTAGTATATTGAACAGTAAAACATTGGGGCGCCTGGGTGGCTCGGGTCATGATCTCAGGGTCCTGGGATCGAGCCCCGCATCGGGCTCCCTGCTCCGCAGGAAGCCTGCTTCCCTCTCTCTCTCTCTCTGCCTGCCTCTCTGCCTACTTGTGATCTCCATCTTTCAAATAAATAAATAAAATCTTTTAAAAAAAAAAGAAAAGAAAATTAAAACATTAAAACATAAAATTTTAATTTAAAAAATTATGTAATTTTTAAAAAAGGTTACAAATAGCAGAACCATTTTTCTTATAACTGGAAAATACATTGTATATATATCTATCAAAAATAACTTGTCATTGGGGCGCCTGGGTGGCCCAGTGGGTTAAAGCCTCTGCCTTCAGCCCAGGTCATGATTCCAGGATCCTTGGATCGAGTCCCACATTGAGCTCTCAGCTCAGCAGGGTTCCTGCTTCTTCCTCTCTCTCTGCCTGACTCTGCCTACTTGTGATCTCTGTCACATAAATAAATAAAATCTTTTATAAAAAAAAATTAAGAAAAATAACTTGTCATGTCTGGAATCAGGAGCATATGGAAAAAAATAATATCTGAGGACAATACTTCTGCCGTTTTGTGCCTTGTTAATATTTTTAAACAGTCAGGCAACTTTTAGCTTTATTGAAATACCTGCTAAGATACCAGCAGTGCCTTTTGGAGCCCTATGACTATAAAAATTAATTGCAAATATTCAAAATGTTTACTATGGTGTCACTATTTAGGGCCACCACCAAGTATGTTTCAGAAGTAAGCATAACTGTTACTCTTCCGTAAGGCAAAAGGCATATTTTCAGGAGTTCCATCTGCTGTACCAGGAGGTGAATCAAGTAATGATTTTGTCTATAAAATAATTCACTTTTCAATCTAACATTCCTTATTCCACATTATAATAATAAAAACTAGGAGGAGACTAAAACAAACAAACAACTACAACTACAACAACCAGCTTTTCCTTCAGTGGAAAAGTAAATAGAACCTTATGAGTAGCCTGAAATTTATTTTTAAATATTTTTAAGATAAACGTTTTTGTTAGAAAACCATATATTTTATATTACTAAGAAATAACAGGCAAAGTTTTATTAACTTCTAAAAAGTCTAGTTACTTCTATTTATCTATTAACTCATCTCTTTTTTAAGTAGAACATGATCACACCTTTGGTTATTTTATGTTTGCTATTTCCTTGCTTAATTTTTACAATATTTGATACATAATAGTATCTTTAAGTCAATCGATGGTTTCACAGAATTTGTTTGAACTTCATAAAAATGTACCATACTTTTTGCACTGCCCTTGTTTTACTTCTCTATTAACTTTCCAAGATTTATTCACTTTAGAGTGTGTAGCTATCATTTATTTTTATTCCTCCATAATGCTATGTTTACAAATTTGTATTTATCTGTACTTTTAAAATTATCTTAATTATAAACCATTTCTCATCTCACGTAACACTCATGTTACTTCTACACTTATCAGATATTATGTAACTGAAAACCACAACTCAGCAACAATATAGCACCATTTTTCAAAATTAAATGGCTTACCAGAATTCTTTAATTCTATCCTTTATTTGTATTAGATGACCCTTTATTCTGGTATTTGGCATTGTTCATATGGAGGAAAGCTTATAAGTTGATATTCCATAAATAGAAGGATTTATTATGATTGATTAATTATTTTCATTTAGAATGCATAGAATATGGTTGATTTACTATTTCTTTCTTACTCTCTGCCTGGAACATAGTGCTATCTATGTAATAGCCACTAAAATATTAAGTTAATCACCTAGACTTTAAACTGCATATTAATAGGAATAACATACAGAACTCTTCTCAGATTGGGACACCTGGGTGGCTCAGTCAGTTAAGCGCCTGAGCCTTTAGCTCTTTGGGTTTTGGGACTCAGTTCTGCAACAGAATCCCTGCTTAGCCGAGAGTTTGCTTCTCCCTCACCCTGCTGCTCCCCCTGCTTGTGCTCTCTCTCACTCACAAATAAATAAAATTAAAAAAACAAATTCTTCTCAGATAGCTAATATAGAATATCTTCTTTGTATTCATCAAAGGGAAAGTGCCATATAATAATGAAATTCAGACTACTTCAAATTCATTTTTTAACCAGTAAGAAAGTACTGGAAACAAGCCAAAAATGTCTTTAATGAATCAAAGAAATAGATTGATTTTCAATATCTTAATGTTTCTAAAATAAATTGCAAGATTTTTATACTAGATATCACTGTAAATATTCATTATACAAGGATATTCTAAAAATAAACGTGAGAAAACTACTTGTCATATATGATGACAAAAACGAGTTTGACAAAAGTCAGTTTGGGTAAAACTTACAACACCTACCACCTGAAACTCTTGTTCTATAATTTAATTATTTTAATTTACAAAAATACAAAAATAATATATCAGAGTAAGTCTATTGATAGCTTTGAAGGTATGCTCTGGTTGTGCACTGTTTACTATTGAAAGGGGAATCAAATATGTGATGCTTATGGTGTGACTATATTAAAATTCAACAAGTTCAGAAGCATGCGAGGAATAGAATAAAGACAAAAGATGACCCTTACTTATCCTAAAGATAGACAATGGTATATATGTGCTAGTTGGGGAGAGAATCCAGTCAGTAGATGGAGGATGTGGTAGTGGAAAAAAAAAAGACACAACGTTTTGGTTGAACGTTTAGCACTATATTTAACAAAGTGAAATTGTGAGTTAATAGCCTTGAATAAAATCCAAAAAATATTTTCAATTCATTGAAGATTATTTAGGAAAAACTTGAAAAATACAACTTGATAAGGATTTCAATAAAAGATTCATAAGCAATACAAGTTTCAGAATTTTTAGTATATTTTCCCTAAAAAGCCATTTGATTTAAATTAAAAAGAATTCTATTTACCTGCCACTTAAATAAGAGGAAATTATTTGGTTTTGTAATAAGTCCATAAAATAAATTAACATATCTTTAGAAAACAGATATGCACACTAATTTAAAAATAATAGTGCTTAAGCTGTTCAGCAAACATTTGTAAAATTCCTTGCCATCAGCTAGCTCTGGAGTTCTGCTAGGTGAGTAAGGCCATGTATGTTACTGCTCAGAGTACTGACGCAAAGCAATTGTCCCCTTCACAACCATTTTTTGCTGTTGATAGGTCATGCTATGTTGTTTAGAGATACATAGATGGCCCTACATGAAGGTGACTGTGATTTAACTTTCAAATAAGATGGCTCCTGATTTACAATGATTCAACTTACAATATATTTGGCAATGATGTGAAAGTGAAAGTGATTCAGTAGAAACTGTACTTTGAATTTTGAATTTGGGTCTTTATAAAAAAGGGCCAGTGACATGTGGTATGGTGCCGTCTTGTGATGCTGGGCAGGGGCAGTGAGCCACAGCTCCCAGTCAGCTAGAAGATTACAGGGGTGAACACCTGATATTCTTACAACCATTCTATATATAACCATTCTTCTTTTTTGTAGTGTAATATTTAATAAATTGCATGTGATATTTGATACTTTGTTATAAAATAGGCTTTGCTTAAGATGATTTTGCCCAAATGCAGGCAAATGTAAGTGTTCTGAGTATGTTTAAATAAGCTTAAGGTAAGCTATGATATTTGATAGTTTAGGGGTATTAAATGAATTTTCAGTTTTTTATGTGTTTCTCTGTACATAGCCCCCTTGTAAGCTGAGGAACATCTCTATATGTATATGTAACCTTGGTATGGCTTACATATTATTGGCATGAAACATCTAGAACAGTATGTGTGCCATATAATTGTCTACAACATCCAACAAGTTTCTTGAAAACTTGTGCCAAAGGGGTTATGTCTTTAAGGATTCTTATTTCAGAAGGGTTCTCTCAAACGTAAGATTTTTCAGAAGTTAAGTGAAAATCTGACCAAACTAAACATTTTTCCATTTTCCCTAGTGAGCAAAGATAGCTAAAATCTATCTGCCATTTTCAACACTGTACTCAACGATTGTAATTCTAATTTAAGAACAGATGATTTATATCAAAACCACATGTTGGCCTAATCTTATACAATATTCATAAATCTCACTCAGAGCCTTGGACATTTTTTTTAAAGATTTTATTTATTTATTTGATAGAGAGAGATCAGAAGTAGATGGAGAGGCAGGCAGAGAGAGAGAGAGAGAGCGAAGCAGGCTCCCTGCCGAACAGAGAGCCCGATGTGGGACTCGATCCCATGACCCTGAGATCATGACCTGAGCCGAAGGCAGCGGCTTAACCCACTGAGCCACCCTGACGCCCCGCCTTGGACATTTTTATTTGTTGAGTCTATATGGTACTATGGACATTCATCTTTTTTGACCTCATAGCTTCATGTATGTCTATACTTTTGAAAATACATGCATCATAGTTCCATTGTTAAATGTCTGGGTTATAAAATGTGCTATACTATCAAAATGGTAATAAGAACATACAAATGACCTGATGTAATGAACTGGACCAGATTGCCAGATATCACATTTCATACCAGAAAGATTCAGTGGTAAGTTTTAAAATGGCCAGCTATACTTCGACTGAATTATAACTCATTTAACTTCTTTCTTTGTGTACAGTATTATACATTAGTCAGTATTATAGTAAATAAGTACTTTGGACAGATGTAAATATGCTGTAATAAAAAATGTTTTTCTTCTTTCTTTTAGTCCTTTTTACTTGTAAGACTAGCCACAAATACCATGCCTCCCCCCAAATAATTTGCAATCCAAATTTATCTCTAAATAAATTTATTGCACAGAAAAAAAATATATATATATATACACTTACAGTAGACATGTTTAAAAATAGTTACACAACAGCAGGGCCCTAAATGTAAGCAGTATAGTTTCTTTGTTTTGTTTTGTTTTTTTCTTTTTTTTTTTTATAAGTGACTCTTTTATTTTTTTTTTATTTAAGATTTTATTTATTTACTTGAGAGAGAGACAGTGAGAGAGAGCATGAACGAGAAGGTCAGAGAGAGAAGCAGACTCCCCATGGAGCTGGGAGCCTGATGCGGGACTCGATCCCAGGACTCCAGGATCATGACCTGAGCCGAAGGCAGTCGTCCAACCAACTGAGCCACCCAGGCGTCCCTGTTTTGTTTTTTTCTTAAAAAAAAAAAAAAGAGGTTATGTGAAATACTGGAATTTTATTTCCAGGCCTAGTATTTCAAGACAGTTAACCACACTTACAGTGTCAACAGCCTCTTGTTGGCAGTATGATTTTATTGGCTCCATGGAATAACAGCAAGAATTTACTATTGCTTCTTTCTTTTATTACACACACAGAAAAAAAAATTGACACATTTGCTCAAGACCATCCAGAATCATTTTAACCTATCAAAATTGATGGGAGGCCTTCACTGCCAAAGTCACTGCTGGGTTTTCACAATTCATTGCAGACAATCTGCTACTCCCATTATGATAAAGGAGAGAAGAGTCATAATCAGGGAAGAAAGCTAGATTAATACTTGTAATTATCATTGAATTATTTAGCCTGCTATAGGATTATTATTATTAGTGTCATTTGATAATTTTCTCTCATTTTATTAAACACAACTGTGAGTAATGACCCTACCTAATATTTCTCTGTATTGGCTGACTAGCTAGCAAACATTCATGAAAATATCCATTAGCCACACACATAAAATGCTGCATTATGATGCTGTTGAATCAGAACATACCACTACCTGATCCTGTAGCTCTTTGAGGATTTGCAAATCAATTAATTCTATGTTTCTTGGATTCTTCCCATACAATTAGAAAATTTATAATAGAGTCCATGAACATTATTAGTTTTACCATTTTAAACCAGCAATCACACTTTGATTTTTACAACAAAAGCAGAAATATAAACACACACATTTGGGTCAGTTTTCTGTTAGTCTGTCTGGACTTCAAAATTCTATTCCTCAAGATAATGCACACCAAAGTTCTGGATTAAACAAGAAATTAGATGGCACCTGAACACTTGGTTTCATATTCTCAAAAGGACTATGCAACCTATTTCTTACATTATGACATTGTTTTACAAAGATCCACACTTTTATAATGTACTAACATTATTTTTAATCATGATTAAAAATCAAACATAAAAATTTCTACTTTTTGCTTTTGCCCCCTCCATTTAGAACTTATTTATAGCCTGATAATTCAAAGGTCCCTATGTTTATGAAAATCTGGACAGAAATAGCTCTAAGATCCCATTCAGAACTTGATATTAATCTAAGTCTTTTGGCTCCATTTATCCTGAGAGCAAAGAGTAGGACAAAGGATTTGAGTACTGTTAGTTTATCTGGGAGATTATCCAAGGTAGAAAAGAATGGGAAAGTGATACAGTGAAGAAACAACTTTGTCAAAGAGGTACATTGTTGATATAATTGTTGTGGATAGAAAATGAAGACTTGCTTTTACTGAAAGGTCCTGAGAAACTTCTTTAAGTTGTCCTCATGAAGACCTGAAAACTGACAATTTTATCTATGGCTCTTATTTCCACTTCACTGAGAGCTGTCCTCAGAGGACATTAACTTTCCTCCACTTTTGGGTTGTGTTGGAGACATTCTAAAATGAGAGAGAGAACATGAGATGCTATCAGTGTTAAGTAACTGCAATTTCCCATGGAACTATCCACCACAGGTTTGGCTATAATCAAGTGTTGGGCCTTGATATCAGAGGGATTTGAGGCAGTATCATTTTAGGTTAATCATTATATCTGAAATTTCCAAAAACTTCAACTGATGAAACTTTGATTATAAATCTATAAATATAACAATAAATCTACAGTATTCAAATTATTATCATAGAAATACACAGACAAAGCATCAATTGATTAATATTTAAATGTTACAAAATACTGAACTGAAAGGATTTGGTCATAGAACAACGTGTAAGAAGTAGAACTTAGGTTTAGGTTAGAACTCAGGATGCATTTGAGACTCAGTTAAGAAATTGAATGGAGGGACGCCTGGGTGGCTCAGTGGGTTAAGCCACTGTCTTCGGCTCAGGTCATGATCCCAGGGTCCTGGGACCGAGCCCCAAGTCGGGCTCTCTACTCAGCAGGGAGCCTGCTTCCTCCTCTCTCTCTGCCTGCCTCTCTGCCTGCTTGTCATCTCTCTCTGTCAAATAAATAAATAAAATCTTAACAAAAAAGAAATTGAATGGATGTCTGACTATCTTATAGGTTTGCTAAAAATCAGTGACTTTGTGTTCACGTGTGGCTATGCAGGAATTTTTAACTTTCTCTAAGAAGTTATTAGATTTGATTATATAATGGCAGTAAAGGATGGGGAAAAGCAAAGTACAAACCCCATAAAGACAAAGACACTGAGTATGAGAAAAGAGTAATAGATAAGAAGAATCAATGCATTTGAGGAAAATGGGAATTGAAATACACAATGATTGTTGATTTTTTTAGATGGAGAAAACAAAACTAGCTTGCAAGAAGGAAATAACAGAAGACATGTTGTGATGTGAGACAGAATCCCGGACAAGGCAGTAACGTGGAATAAAGGAGTAGGGAGAGCATATCAGGTAATTTGGATAGGAAGGAGTTAGGAGATAATTGCTTGATAAATTTTATATGGCCCACTTAAATGCACAGATTTCTCTTCTTTAATTTATAGGGAGAACAGGGTGTCCTTTCTCTTCCCTTTCTGAGCACCAGAGGTGTACTCTTTCAGACTGAAAACCTGAAAAGCTCAGGACTCAGTTGCTTAAGCACAGCTGAGAGGACATATTTCAATTAAGATTTACATTTTGCTGTAGGTAGTAGACTTTCAAAAGTGGTTTAACCATATTTTTTCATTTAACAAGAAGACTACAGAGAGTGTTTTCTGGTGTTGGTTCAGCGTCTTAAGAAAGTGAAGTGAACTATCTTAGAGGTTTTCATGGCTTTTTATTCACAGTTGCAAAAATTGCTGTTGGAGTTCTCACTATTAAGCCCACATTTCTGGCAGAAAGATAGAGGTAAAGAGAATGATATATTGTACGACTGATACTTTGTCATGTGGTTACAATATAAATAGAAAAGAGACAATAAAATATTTGATGTTGTTTTAAGTTTCCTTGTTGTCAATCCCTCAGTGCTTTCTGAGATTCAAGGAAAAAGTAAATGGATATTGACCTGGCAACTATCAACACCTGTCAGTCTCTCTTGGATAACCAATATCTCTATAATCTCTTCTTCCCAGTAAAAAAAAATAAAATATATTCATAACCCACACTGTGCCATATCAAGTTACTGCACCAAGATAAAATTACAATGATTTTCAGTTGTTCCAAATGGACAGAATACCCTTCCTTATGATATCATGTCTTATAAGATAGATAATTGGCTTGCTACCAATATACCCAGATGTGACTGTGGAAGAGACAGGAAAAAAATAATAATATTTATTTATTCCTTGGGTTGACTCTGTTTACACAGATGCATTAGTATTAGAAAAGGTTGGTTTCGGACATTGGAATGAATTTACTTAATGGGTCTGTATGTAATTCTGTTGGAGGAAATTTTTAATTTCTACAAAAATTATTAGAATTCTATCTTATTCTCTTTTGTTAATTTTCACATGTTAACAAAGCCAACGTTTTTTCTAGCAGACAAGATCTTAAATCCTAACAAAACTCAATTTTTTCCTTTTTTTTTTAAGTTTGAGAGCCTCATGTTCTCTCATGCTGCTTTAAATACAACTCAAAAAAAAAGGAGCTAAATGGGGCAGTAAGACCAGACTTTTTATTTTATTTTATTTATCTTATTTTTAATTAAAAAATTAAAGATTGTATTTATTTATTTGAGAGAGAGAGCATGAGTGGGGCAGGGGGAGGTAGATGCAGAGAGAGACTGAGAAGTATACTCCCTAATGAGCAAAAAGCCCGATATGGAGCTCGATCCCAGGATCCTGACTGAGATCATGATTAGAGACAAAGGCAGATACATGTGCAAAATCCCTTTTTTTCTGGAAACAATACTTTACAAGAGATGTTTGAAAAAGTACTGGGAAATCCACTTTAATAGGAGATACAAACATTTAATTGACTTTTGTAAAGCTACAGGGATCCAAATGATGGGAATCCCAGCCCGTTTAGGTTGTGGACCACAGAGTATTCCTCTCTGTAATATTTTATTTTCTTCCATGTCTACTAACTCCAGTCCAAGTTCACTGATCTCTTTTTAGATAGTGCAAAACATGGCAAAGAATACCAAACGAGTGCCCAATATTCTACATTTATTATATCATTTCTAACATGTAGAAGTGTGTTATCAAGGCTGATTCTGTGAACGAACATAGTTACGCTAAAGTGTGTTTTGTTCTCCAAGAAATTAAATGCATGATTATCACACAATTATAAAATACTTGTGTCAAGAATTTTTATTCAAAAATTAATAAGAAGCAGATATTAAAACTAGTTCACATGGTTATTTGGGATATAAGCAGAGTTGTGCAGCAGAAGTGCTCTGGGCCCATAATTTGGGTTATAGAATTTATGTTTTCTAATGAAATATCACTAACTTGCATTATTGTTAACAAGAATCTTGTGCATTACCATCAGTTTTTTACATTATAACCTCTTGCTCTACAGTTTGTAACTAACTTTGTCTATAGCAAGCTAGTAATCAGGGTGACTCCAATGGATTGAGATAATCTCCAGAGTTTCTGCTACATAATACCCAGGACTCCATTGAAAGGACACCTAAGAATTTATTTTGCCCAAAAATTTGATCATTTTTTTCACTTTCCTTACCTATTTTCCAAACCTAGTCCTTTTGCTTCACCTTTCAGTCTACGGACAACCCTGTATCTGACTGACTTGTTAATTCTGGGAATGTCTTGCAGATTAATTTGCTTGCCAGAGGTGGTTCCTCTAATTGATGTCTAAGAACCCTAATTAGTTAAGAAAACTTTTTAACATTTTCATTGCTATTTATTATTATTATTATTATTATTGCTAATATCTCTATTATAAATAATTCACAAGGGCATCTTTCTGACAAAAGACAAAGAGCTGGCTACTAGTAGAAAAAGTACATTTGACTCTGTCAGTGAAAGTGGTAAAGGGATTTGAAAAAATAAGGCAAAGTACTGGAATTTTGTGTTAAAACTTTAAATATTATAGACACATTTACTTAATTTCTAATACTGTTGTTGCTTATAATTAAATAAGATGTTTTCCATGAACCACGCATTACAGCAAATATATTGTTTATACAGATTAAATTTTCATCAAAAGGGACGCCTGGGCGGCTCCGTTGGTTAAGCAGCTGCCTTTGGCTCAGGTCATGATCCCAGCATCCTGGGATCGAGTCCCACATTGGGCTCCTTGCTCGGCCGGGAGCCTGCTTCTCCCTCTGCCTCTGCCTGCCATTCTGTCTGCCTGTGCTTGCTCTCTCGCCCACTCTCTCTGATAAAGAAATAAAATCTTAAAATAAATAAATAAATTTTCATCAAAAAATAGTAAGTGTATTTTATTGTAGGATCATGATCAGCATTTTGCAGATGAGAAAAGTGAAATTTAGAAAAGTATGTCTCTTCAAATCCCTCATACAATATCTGGCCTAGATAGAAGGATATACTATCACAATTGAGGAAGATAATTGAGATTACTTAAAATGATAAACTTTACTGTATAGGGTTTTTAAAAGTTTGCCACAGATTCAGATTCTTTTAAAATATATATCTATTTTGTGTAAAGAGAATGTAAAAAGAAAGTGATATATCAGTGCTACCAACTAATGGCTATAATATCATCACCTTATTTATGAACAATGAAACTGTGCAATATTTAAATAAATTTAAATAAATTCCTATTTATTTTATATATTTATAAATTTAAATAAATTCCTATTTATTTATTATTAAAGAAATTCCTCTAACGAACAGTATGTTTTGAAGGTTGCTAGCAGGAAAGTGTTGTACTACATGGAAGTAATCAGAAAATGTGATCTAAAAGTCTGCCTTCAAGGGCGCCTGGGTGGCTCAGTGGGTAAAAATTCTGCTTTCAAGAAGCTATAACAGTAAGTACTGAGCTTTAGCTATTATATGCTATGGATGAATAACTGAAATCTACATTTGAAACTAATGGTACACTATATGTTAACTAATTGAATTTTAAAAAATTAATTTAAAAAAACCACTATTTTATAAAACAATATTCCCAACAGGCTCTTATGCTTTAAAATACTCACTTTGTAATGAGAGTCATTACTTTTGTCTAGCCAATTCTTACACCACTGTTTATCCCTTCCCTTCTTTATCCCTTCCCAGTATCAATAAAGGCTCACTTGGGTTACCTAGAAGCCATGAGAAAGCTTGTAATAGATCTGGCTGGTTTTCACCAGCAATTTGACCACCATGTGCACAGGGAAGTCTATTGATAAAGGCTTTATTGCAATAAGTTGCAAATACATGGATGATTTTGAATTCTCTTTCTTGAGGTCTTGTTTCATGATAATAAATTTAGGGTGGCTTATTGAAATGGATGTTATTAACATATTTTCATAGTTCTAAGTACATGGAATTGTAAAATAGATTAATGAATGTGGCATTACTGACAACCGTCCTCATTTTGAAATCAAATTACAGTGTACTGAGCTGAGGAGGCAAAGCAGATTTGGGATTATGAGTGAAATAATTTAAAAAAGTCTTAGGGGTATGATCAGACTATTGGGTATTTCAGTAGAAAAATGTCAACTGATTGAGATTCTGTGTTCCCTGATTTCAGAGAGAAGTTAAGATAAATAACACGAGGAGACTAGGAAGCCAAACATAAGTGATACTTTTGTGCCAGGGTGTGTATACATCTGTTTATCTTCTTGCTTTACCACTAAGGTTGCTCCTAGAGGAGAGGTGAAATATGTGTTGGAGCTAATCTCTGTGGATTACACAAGAAACCACATCCTACAGCTCTCCCTGAAACACCCTTTATGATTTCAATGTAATTTGGTTTTTGCATTTTTAGAAATAACAAAATACTTTGCAAACTCATCTACTTTATTACCACCACAAGTGAGTCAGCTGACTCCACATTTTATCACAATGACAGTCACAGAGGAATGGAGGAATGAGTAGAGTTATCAATATATGTGCTTTAAAGAAGTATGACAGGGTAGCAGCTATTTCCAGGAACCAAAACATGGGTCAGCAGCTGTGCAGGAAAA
Source organism: Mustela nivalis (assembly GCF_964662115.1). Classification (NCBI taxonomy): domain Eukaryota; kingdom Metazoa; phylum Chordata; class Mammalia; order Carnivora; family Mustelidae; genus Mustela; species Mustela nivalis. Next base: position 1,110,707 of record NW_028136428.1, on the reverse strand, counting down.
GTGATGGAATAAATGACTCATTTCAGAGGAGTTCTATAACATATTAGTTCTATAATGTATCTTCAGCACCCAATTACCCGCTTTGATCTAAAGATAAGGATTTACAGTTAAGATCCCATTTATGATTTGTCTGGTAGGGTCTGAATCATGTTTACTATTGTTTTGACTATTACTTGAAACCTATAGTAGTACTTGGGATATGTGTTGTGTATTCTGTGCTATTTTTAGATTAGATAACTTCTGTCTCGAACTCCTGTTAATTTGTTTGCTTTTGTTTATTTGATAGTGCTTTCAGTAAATGGATATATCTGAAAAATTGCAAAGCCACTATTAAAATAAGTTTTTATGATATATAGCATGGAATTGCACATTCGTCCTTTGAATCCGACAGAGCTTCACCATATCCTTAACAACTTGGGAAAAACATGCTATTATTTTTCTTTATAAAATTTCTCCTGTTAGGCTGTGATGGTTGTCATCAGCAGTAACTCCTCTGAAGGCTTTGTCAAAAGAGTTGAAAAAATTGGAAAGGTGTGAATGAAGCTGTTTGCTGAATATAAAGAAAAGAGCATTGAAGTACAATTCACACTCTTACTTCTCCTTCTATGCTTTCAGATGTTTGACATTTGAAAATTTTGCTTCTAGAAGAGATGCCCTATATAATTCTTACTTTAAGGAGCAAGTTGCTTTTATAAATTTTTTATTATTCTACCATTCAAGTATTTCCATTTAAATTACATTCTATACCATTTAAAAACAATCAAAAGTGCAGCCAGTATTCAATTCCTTGGCTAAATAATTTTAGAAAGCTTTGTGTACGGGGTTTTTCTGTAGTTTTAACTCTTTCTTTCTGTGATTTTTCCCATTAGTCACGTAAGTGACTGCAATATAACAGACATTGAGGATAAAGAAGGACTGAATAGAACAATCCTTGGCCTCATGAAGTTGAGAATCTAGCAAGGGAGTCAAACAATTCAATCATTCAGAGACAATTTATTGAGTGCCTGGCCTAAGATGAGCACAACAAAACCCCAGCCCAGAGGAATCATTTTAATGGGAGAGATAGATAATAGGTAAGCCAACTTTAAAAAGAAAAAAATCGTACTGGTTTTTCTTTCATAGTGATGCATATTTGAACTAAATAAGCACATTTTAATAAGAGCAGTGATTGAGAAGAGGTTTTGTAACTGAGTGGTCCGAAAGGGCCTCCCTGAAAAAGTCTGTTTTGAACACATTTCTGAATAATATCAGCCAGGAAGCTGCGTAAAAATCTCAGGAATGGGTGATTTTTCCAGTCAAAAAACTGTAAAGGCTCCAAAGTCACAATACAGCTGTATGTTTCTCTATTAAAGTAACTTCTGACAAAGAATGAGAAGAAATAACTAACCCAGGTTTGAAAGAAAAGGGACAGACTTTCTATGGAATTCATATTTAATTAAAGCTCTAAAGGACAAAAATACAATAGAGCAAAATTCTGGTCCCGCTGATATACCTAATGAAAGTTCATAAACAAGGTGTGGGTAGCAAAGAGTGTGTGGGAATGTTGGTAAGAACAGTGGGGAAGAGTCATCCCTGAACATGTTCTTAAATAAAGCAATTCTTGTGTTGTTTTAAAGGGTAAATTGGAGTTTGCCTAAGTGATTAGAGAAGGATGCCTCAGCTTATGGAAGTTCAAAGCCATAAAAATGTGATAAACTACTGCAGATATTTTCATGTATATTTGTTGTTGCTTCTAGTAATGGTGATCTAAAAACTCCTACTTAAGACAACTAAAAATCCAGACAAAATAGATTTTAAAATTAAAAATATCAGAATGATTATAAAAATTAAGTGTGGGATTACTGGGCCAAAATACGAAATACAATGAGAGCCTAGAGATATATGCCCTGAAGCCATTTTAGCTATGAGAGCATTTGAAACTGCTAAAACACACTGAGCTGTGTTGTTAATAGACTCTTGATACTAGAGAAACAAAATTCATAATCCAGCAGCAATCAAATTTGAGGACTTTGGTACAACCCAAATTTAAGTTGAGATCCCCAAAGCACAAGGAGAAGCAGATATAAGACTATAGCCTACCTTGCCTTCTGTGTAAACTGAGAAAGTCAGTCACTGAATTTGGAGTATGATTGTCTTGTAGAGTCTCATATATAACAGAAAATCCTGCCAAGGAGGACCATACCATTATTATAGCTCTTAATTATCCCTACTCAATAAGAGTTTCAAATATAATGTCTTGAACATAGCAAAATGTAACAAAGCGCACAAAGAAAAACCATTAACAAGATTTGATAGACAAAATGGGATTAAGTATGATGTTAAAATGATCAATAAAGATTGTAAAATGGCTTGAGTACTCTGCTCAAAGAAATGAGAGGGGATGCAAATTGAACAAAAAACTGAAACTAAAAATGATATTGAGAAAGGTTTTATAAATGAACCAAATGGATACTCTAGAACTTTAAAGATATGACAGCTAATTTAAGATACCACAGGGGTGCCTGGGTGGCTCACTTAATTAAACCTCCAATTCTTTTTCCTTTTTTTTTTTTTTACACCATAATTTTATTTTATTTCTTTCATTTTGGCTCAGGTCATGATGTCAGGCTTGTGAAATAGAGCCCAGAGTTGGGCTCTGTGCTGAGCCTGGAGCCTGCTTAAGATTCTTTTCCCTTCTTTTTCTATCCCTCCCTGCGCTTTCACTTGCTCGCTCTCTCTTGCTTGCAAATAAATAGATAGATAGATAATAGACAAAGCAAAATAAAAGCAGATTATGAAAATAAATATAAAGATTTTGAAATGAAAACAAGTTAAAAATAAAATAGAGAAGACCTACACAGCTAAAAGTTCATTCAGAAAATCTACTATTAAAGAAGTCAGTATGACACATGTTAAGATATCAAAAGATTGGAGCATGTACTTTACAGAAAGGGTAATCCAAATGGCCACTCATATATAAAAACTGTTTATCTTTATTATGAATCTGGAATTAAATTAAATTAAAAATGAATTAAAACCTAAAATGACATACTATTACACACTTACCATATTGGGCAACAGTAAAATTGTCTTGCAAGAATGTGAAAGAATGAAAGTGCCCATAATAAAAACATTTGAGGTAAGTTGGACAATATTTAGAAAACTTAAAAATAAAAATAAAGATTTGGTCCATTCCTAGAAATACAACATGGAACTTAATGAATATTTTCACCAGGATATGCAAACAGATGATTATAGCTATTTCATTCATAACGGCATATCAGCAGTGGTATATTTGCACAATGTTACATTAAATAAGAGAGAATATTAACAAACTAGGAGGAGGGGCTAGGTTGTTATCATAAACAGATCTTCTATGGTGCTGATTATGTTCTATTTCTCAAAATCTTTAAGTTAAAAAAGTTTTCAAATTTATATCTAGATAGATAGATGATAGATGGACAGATATCCCAGAAGCTGCAATGCTAGTCTAAGACCAGGCTTTAAAGGGCTTTTCTATACTCTACTAAATACTTGAAACCATTCATTATATCATAGCTCAGTGTTCAAATCTCCATTTGTTTCCTCAGTTTCCTAATATTTATTTTAAGGTGACCTGATCCAGACTTTTGATCACCTTTGTCTAAATATTTCTATTTTAACAAAGTCCTTTTTAATACTCAGAGACTAAAACTTAGAAAAATACTCTGATTGTTATCTCACTAGAGTGGAAAATATATGGTTACCCATTAACTAATGATATCCATGTCTACATTAGATCCATGACATTTTTAATTCTTGGGAGCTTTTGGTTCAATGAATTTTTTAAGCTTCTTTAAATGAAGCTTTAAGCCATCACCACATGAATAAAATTAAAGAACTAAATGAAAACAAGCCAAGTATTTACAGAGTAATAGAATGTGCAGTGGAAACAGTACAATTCTGAAATCATAAAGCCTAAATTAGTGTGATGCATCTTTACTAGTCATGTAATCATAAACCAGTTATCTAAATGTGTTAGCCTCAGTTTTTTCACCCATGAAATGGTGATGATAATACTTATTATGCAGAGTTGTTGTGTGGATGTGATGAAGCATGGAGCATGAGAGTCTCATATTCCATGCTAAAATGATAGCTATTTTTATACTTATAATAATTCTAATAATAGTAATTAAATTGTTCAAAATGGTAATATTCATTGATATTGAGGCATTGTATTGACTATTCATAGACACATTTACCAAAATAAATTTCATTTTACGTTACCCCCTCTGAGGATATGTATTCCCTAATTCAATATGAATCTCATTATGAATAATAATTATCATAATAAATATGCTGATTTTTCTTCTATTTATTTTTAGGGAAGTATCCTTTACTGTTGAACATAAAGAAACTTAAGCAAGTCTGTCTTATTCAAAATTTGCTTGCTGCTTTCTTATGAAACTAGATTATAGAGTTGTATGAAATAAATTCATGCAGTTAAGACATTTATGTTTGGAAAACTGGGTGGTCAGTTTAGTATTTCAAAAAAAGATTTTAAATTTAAACCTTAAAACTGAGCTCTTTCAGCCTTATTTATAGACCATCCTTCATGCTTCATAAGTACTCCTTTATTGTAAACTAAGTAATAGTTTTTGTCACAGTGTATATAACGAAAATGGATTTTATATTCTATTATTTCAGAGTTAGTTGCAGTTTCTACTTCCTTACTTCCTTTTTTGAAAAATAGATTAATTCTACAAAAAGTTTTTGCCAGCTTTATTGAAAAAAAATCGACATATTATAATTTGTAAATTTAAGAAATGATTTCTTATAACACTGCAAACTTTTAACATTGTGTAAACTTTGTACAATTTGATAAATCGGTATACATCTTTATTGCAATATAATCTACATAAAAATGTTAATACATCTACTATCTCGTATAGTTGCCACTGTTTTTTATGCATGTATCGTAAGGAATTTTAAGATCTACTCTCTTAGCAACTTCTATGTATATAGTATAGTAGAGATAAACTTCAGAGGTCTTGTGGGTTTTGTTCCAGACCGCCTCAATAAAGTGATTATCTCAATATACTAAGTCAAATTATTATTATTTTTTTTTGGTTTCCCAGTGCATATAAAAAATTATGTTTCCCAGTGCATATAAAAAATAAACACTATACTGTACTGTTCAAAAGCATTATGTTTTTAAAGAAAAACAGTGTATATACCTTAAGTAAACTTGTTCTGAGTTTTCAGTGGGTCATAATTACTGATCACAGATCACCATAACAAATACAATAATAATGAAAAAACTTGAAATATTGCAAGAATTACCAACATGTGACAGAGAGACACAAAATGAACAAATGTTGTTAGAAAAATGGTGGCAGCAGACCTCTTTTATACAAATTGATATAAACTTTCAACTAGTAAGAATGTGATATATGCAAAGTTTAATAAAGGGAAGCACAATAAAAAAAAGTATGTATATTTTATTAACTATGATCATCATGATCCCCAGAACTTTTTGGTATTATAGTTGCAAGTTTGCACCCTTTGACCACCTTACTCCACCCCAGGTTCACCCCTTGTCAACTCAACTCTAAGTTTCCATTAGTTTGCCTTTTCCTCAGATTCTGTATGTAAGGGATATCATAATACATAAATTTAAAAAATATATAAAATCTTTGAAATATTTCACTTAGTATAACACCTTCAAGATCCATCCATGCTGTTGTAAATGGCAGTATTTCTTAATTTTTCATGGGTAAGTAGTATTCCATAGTATATATTTACCATACTTATTTTATTCATTCATCCATTAATGGATACTGAAGTTATTTCCATCTCTTGCTTAGAGTTAATAATTTTATAGTAAACATAAGAGTGCAGATATGTCTTTGAACAGTGACTTCGTTTCCTTTAGATATATCCCTAGAAGTGGGATTACTGAATCATATGGTAATTTTACTTTTAATAATATGAATAATCTCCATACTGTTTTCCATACAAATTTATATCCCTATCACAGTGCACAAGTTCCCCATTTTCCCCAATATTTACCAAAATTTGTTAGTTTCCATTTCTGGTACTATATATTCTAATAGGTAGTAATATCTTGCTATGTTTTTCAGAGGTAAACAACAACAACAACATCATAATGACTTTGCCCTGAGTTTTTTACGTTGAGCACTTTTTAATGCTCCTGTTGGTCATTTATATAACTTTTTTGAAAAAAAAGTCTATTGAGATCCTTTTGCTATTTTTTTAATTATATATTTTTTCTATTTGTATCTGTTGGTTATTAACCTCTTTTCAGATATAAGTTTTGTAAGTATTTTCTTCCATTCTGTGGATTGTGTTTTCATTCTCTCTCTCTCTCTTTTTTTGGCAATGCAGAAACTTTAGTTTGATGTAATACGATTTATTTATTTTTGCTTTTTTTGCTTGTGTTTTTGGTCTGGTATCCAAAAAACTATTGGCAAGACCAATGTCAAGGAGAATTTTTCCTATGTTTTCCTTTAGGAAATGTAGTTTCATGCATCACCTTTAAGTCTTTAATCTATTTCAAGTTAAGACTTATGAGTGATATAAGGTTCCAGTTTCATACTGTTTATGTGACTGTTCAGTTTTAAATATCGTTTATTGAACAGACTATCTTTACCCATTACATATGTTGGCCCCTGTCAAATATTAGGTGACTGTATAAAAGGATTTATTTCTGTTCTACTTGTTTATTGGTCTGTTTTTATGCCAGTATACTTTATTGTTTTGAGCATGAGGGCTTTGTAGTATAGTTTCAAATCAAGAAGTGTAATTTCTCTTCTTTATTCTTTCTCCGAACTGCTTTGATTATTTGTTGTCTTTTATGGTTTCATATAAATTTTAGGATTTTTTACTTACTTCTGTAAAAAAATAATATTGGATTTTTTAAAGATTTTTAATTTATTTATTTGACAGAGAGAGATGACAAGCAGGCAGAGAGGCAGGCAGACAGAGAAGAGGAAGCAGGCTTCCTGCTGAGCAGAGAGCCTGATGCGGGGCTCGATCCCAGGACCCTGGAATCATGACCTGAGCCGAAGGCAGCGGCTTAACCCACTGAGCCATCCAGGCGCCCCTAACATTGGATTTTTGATAAGAATTGGATTTACAGGTGGTTTTCTGTAGTATGGATATTTTAACAATGTTAATTCTTACCATTCATAAATATGAGCTATCTTTCCATTTGTGTCTCCTTCAATTTCTTTATCAATGTCATAGTTTCATCTTCTTAGATAAATCTATTCCTAAGTATTTTATTATTTTTGATGCTATTGTGAATTAGATTGTTTTCTTTATTTTTTCAGATAGTTCATCATTAGAGTGTTAAAATGCTCCTGTCTTGTGCTTACTTTGGCTTACTTTGGATGACATGAAAAACAGGGAAGCATTCCATATTTAAAAAAATGAAACGAAACAAAGTTCTTGTCTTTTATATATTGTTCTTGTATTTGGCGGCTTTACTAAATTTGTTTATTCAAATTTTTTTGTGACGTTTTTAGGATTTTTTAACATGTAAGTTCATGTTATCCAAAAAAAAAAGAAAATTTTACTTCTTCCTTTTTTTTTTGGAGTCTCTTATTTCTTTGTGTTCCTTGTTTCTCTGGCTAGGACATCCCATACTATGTCAAATGAGAGTAGTGAAAGTGGACACACTTGTCTTTTTTCTGATCTTTAAGGGGAAAACTTTCAAACTTTTTTGATTGAATATGAGATTAGCTCTGGGCTTGCAATATGTGTTTTTTCTTTAATGGATTTTTTAAATTATTTTTTTAAAAATTTTTATAAACATATAATGTGTTTTTATCCCTAGGGGTACAGGTCTGTGAATCACCAGGTTTACACATTTCACAGCACTCACCATCACTCACCATAGCACCTGCCCTCCCCAATGTCTATACCCCCACCATCCTCTCCCAACACACCTCCCCCCAGCAACCTTCAGTCTGTTTTGTGAGATTCAGTCTTTTATGGTTTGTCTCCCTCCCAATCCCATCTTCTTTTATTTTTCTTTTTGTACTCCCGAAACCGCCTATGTTGCATCTCCACTTCATCATATCAGGGAGATCATAAGATAGTTGTCTTTCTCAGATTGATTTATATCGCCAAGCACAATACCCTCTAGTTCCATCCACGTCATCACAAATAGCAGGATTTCATTTCTTTTGATGGCTGCATAGTATCCCATTGTACATATATACCACATCTTATTTATTGATTCATCTATTGAAGGACATTTAGGTTCTTTCCATAGTTTAACTATTGTGGACATTGCTGCTATAAACATTTAGGTGCATGTGCCCCTTCAGAATGCCACGTTTGTATCTGTACGGTATATACCCAGTACTACAATCACTGGGTCATAGGCTAGTTCTATTTTCAGCTTTTTGAGGCACCTCCACGCTGTTTTCCAGAGTGGTCGCACCAGCTTGCATTCCCACGTACAGTGTAGGAGGGTTGCCCTTTCTCCACATCCTCGCCAGCATCTGTCATTGACTGACTTGTTCATTTTAGCCATTCTGAAAGGTGTGAGGTGGTATCTCATTCTGGTTTTGATTTGTAGTTCCCTGATGCCGAGTGATGTGGAGCATTTTTTCATGTGTCTGTTGGCCATTTGGATGTATTCTTTGCAGAAATGTCTGTTCATGTCCTCTGCCCATTTCTTCATTGGATTATTTGTTCTTAGGGTGTTGAGTTTGATAAGCTCTTTATAGATTTTGGATAGATACTGGCCCTTTATCTGGTATGTCATTTGCAAATATCTTCTCCCAGATAACTTCTGACAGTCATCTTTTGGCTTTGTTAACTGTTTCCTTTGCTGGGCAAAAGCTTTTTGATCTGATGTAATCCCAAGAGTTCATTCTTGCCCTTGCTTCCCTTGCCTTTGGCGATGTTCCTAGGAAGAAGTTGCTGCTGCTGAGGTCAAAGAGGTTGCTACCTGTTCTCTCCTCAAAGATTTTGATGGATTCCTTTCTCACATTATGCTTCTTCATCCATTTCCAGTCTATTTTCATGTATGGTGTAAGGAAATGGTCCAATTTCATTTTTGTGCATGTGGCTGTTCAGTTTTCCCGACCCTAAGGCCAGAGGCTCCTTCTCTACTGCTGTGCCTTCTCCCATGTACTCCTGGGGAACGCGGTGACAGTTGTGTGCGACCATGCTTCTCTCTCAGACAGAGGGGATGCTAGGGAAAAGAGTATTTTGTTCCATGCGGGTATCTTCCACCGTGCTGCGGAGACTGGCTCAGGCAAGCAGCAGCAGCATCCACAAACCCAATTCTGATTTCCCAACGAATGCTGTGCTTTCCCAGGGGAGATGCCCAGGCAAAGAGGCTTTCGCTGTATGCGGGTTTCTCCCACCGCGAGACTGGGCTCAGGCAAGCAGCAGCAGCCCGCAGATCATTTCTCAGCGAATGCTGTGCTTTTGCAGAGGCTTTGGCTTGGAGCTAACAGCACTTCGCCGCTGCTTCCTCAGCAAGGCTTCAGTCGCGTCAGGGAAGAAGAGCTGCGGGAGAGCTGGTGCCTCTTGGGCCTTGCTTTCCCGAGCTCCAAGATCGAACCCGGGGTTCATCTTGCTAAGCCGAACTAAGCAGACACAGTCACAGCCCTGCAGCAGCTTGCGTGGCCTAGCATGGCACTCTATGCCTATTACCACCTTTTGGGGTAGGTAAGGCTTTGCATTTTACTCCGGCGCTCAGGAAGACGCGGGGTCTAGGCCAGTGCCTTCAGAACAGGAGAGAGGTTGCGACAGGATCCCTGCAAACGGCCCGTGCCTTGGATGGGGAACTGTGGGGGACAGTCACCACTCCTTCCCCGGCACACCCCCTGCCACCCACATCGCTGCCACATCTTGGTGGAAGATGGCATCTGACTGCCCATTTCTCCCTGGGGTTGTTTCTGCGAGTTGTGGGTATGGCACCTGGTGTCAAGCCCAAATCTGCCCTTGGGACAGGTGGCCAAGGAGATGCTGTCCCCTTGGAACTAGAGGTACAAGACTGGCCTACCTTCTGCCAAGTCTCCTACTTCAGAGGATAGCACGTGCCCCTGCCCTAGTCGTCCCCTCATGTCTCCTTAGCAGCCAGGCTTCCATCTCTCCGCACAGGGAGCGGGTGACACTTGTCTTGCCACTGGCCTGCTGTTCGTGCCACGGCAGGCTATCCTGCTTCCCGAGCGTTTCCCGACCCCAAGGCCAAGGGCTCCTTCTCTTCTCCGGGTGCGGCTTGCTGCGCCTTCCACACACTTGCTCCTGGGGAGCGCGGTGACAGACATGTGCAACCACGCTTCTCTCTCAGGCTGAAAGGATGCTAGGGCAAAGAGTATTTCGCTCCATGCGGGTATTTTCCACCGTGCTGCGGGGACTAGCTCAGGCATGCAGCAGCAGCATCCCCAAACCCAACTCAGATTTCCCAACAAATGCTGTCATTTTCCAGGGTAGATGACAAGGCAAAGAGGCTTTCGCTGTATGCGGGTATCTCCAGCCGCGAGACTGGGCTCAGGCAAGCAGCAGTAGACCGCAGAACATTTCTCAGCAAATGCTGTGCTTTTGCAGAGGCTTTGGCTTGGAGCGAACAGCACTTCGCCGCTGCTTCCTCAGCAAGGCTTCAGTCGTGTCAGGGAAGCAGAGCTGCGGGAGAGCTGGTGCCTTTTGGGCCTTGCTTTCCCGGGCTCCATGTTCGCCTCCTGGATTCGCCCTGCCAGGCCGAATCAAGCAGACACAGCCACAACCCTGCAGTAGCGTGTGGAGCCTAGGATGGCACCCTATGCACACTACCATCTCCCGGTGTAGGCATCGCTTGGCCTTTTACTCTGGCGCTCAGGCGTTCTCGCGGACTAGCCCAGTGCTTTCCCCACAGGAAAAGAGACGTGACAGGATCCCTGCACACCCCCGTGCACTGAATAGGGAGCTTTCGGGGACTGTCGTCACACCATCACCTAAACCTTATGCCACCTCCAAGCATCCACATCCTGAAGGAAGACGGCATCTGACTCCCTGTTATTTCAGAAAGCTGTTTCTGCGAGTTCAGCGTAGGCTCCTGGTGGCTTGCGCATGTCTGCCCCAGGGACAGGTGGCCAAGGAGCTGCTGTCTCCTTGGGCCCAGAGGCTCAGGACAGGCATGCTTTCTGCCCAGACTCCTTTCTAAGAGTGGAGCACGCGCCCTGCCCTACTCATCCACTCTTCTGTAGCAGACAGGCTTCCGTCTCTCTGCACAGGGAGCGGGTGACACTTGTATTGCCACCGGCCGCTGTGCCTGCCTGGGCCGGCTCTCCTGTTTTACAACTGATTCCAGACCAGAAAGCCAACGGCTCCTGCTCTTCTCCCTGGGCACCGTGCTGCACCTTCCACAGACATGTTCCTGGGGAGCACAGTGATAGACGTGTCCCTTTCCTTAAGGCTCTTTCCACAGGCGCAACCGCGCTTCTCTCAGGCAGAGGGGTGATAGGGCAAAGAGGATTTCGCTCCAAGCGGGTATCTTCCACCGTGCTGCAGAGACTAGCTCAGGCATTACGCCGCAGCATCACACACATCCGATTCTGATTTCCCAACAAAAGCTGTGCTTTCCCAGAGGGGATGCCCGGGCAACGGGTTTTCGCTGTATGCGGGTTTCTCCCTCCGCGAGACTGGGCTCAGGCAAGCAGCAGAAGTGACCGCAGAAACGACTCTGATTTCCCAGCGACTGCTCTGCTTTCCCAGAGGTTTTCAACTTGGCGCGAACCGCACTACGCTGCGGCTTCCTCAGCAAGGCTTTGATCGTTCGCTCTGTCGCGGCAGGGAAGAAGAACCGCGGGAGAGCTGGTGCCTCTTGGGCCTTGCTTTCCCGGTCTCCAAGTTCACACCCGGGTTTCAACTTGCTATGCCGAACTAAGCAGACACAGTCACAGCCCTGCAGCAGCTTGCGTGGCCTAGCATGGCACTCTATGCCTATTAACCATCTCCAGTGGTAGGTAAGACTTTGCCCTTTGCTCCGGCGATCAGGCAGACTCGGGGTCTAGGCCTGTGCCTTCAGCACAGGAGGGAGGAGGCGACAGAATCCCTGCACACGGCTCGTGAAATTGGATCGGGAACTGTGGGGGACAGTCTCCACTCCTTCCCCTGCACACCCGCTGCCACCCATATCGCTGCCACATCTTGGTGGAAGACGGCATTTGACTGTCCGTTTCTCCATGGGGTTGTTTCAACGAGTTTCGGTTATCGCACCTGGTGGCAAGCTCAAGTCTGCCATTGGGACAGGTGGCCTAGGAGATGCTGTCCCCTTGGGACCAGAGGCACAGGAAAGGTCTGCCTTCTGCCCAGACTCCTTCCTCAGAGTGGAGCTCACGCCCCTGCCCTAGTCGTCCCCTCATGTCTCCTTAGCAGCCAGGCTTCCATCTCTCCGCACAGGGAGCGGGTGACACTTGTCTTGCCACCGGCCTGCTGCTCGTGCCACGGCAGGCTATCCTGCTTCTCGAGCGTTTCCCGACCCCAAGGCCAAGGGCTCCTTCTCTTCTCCGGGGGCGGCGTGCTGCGCCTTCCCCACACTTGCTCCTGGGGAGCGCGGTGACAGACATGTGCAACCACGCTTCTCTCTCAGGCTGAAGGGATGCTAGGGCAAAGAGTATTTCGCTCCATGCGGGTATTTTCCACCGTGCTGCGGGGACTAGCTCAGGCATTCAGCGCAGTGATAGACGTGTCCCTTTCCTTAAGGCTCTTTCCACAGGCGCAACCGCGCTTCTCTCAGGCAGAGGGGTGATAGGGCAAAGAGGATTTCGCTCCAAGCGGGTATCTTCCACCGTGCTGCGGAGACTAGCTCAGGCATTACGCCGCAGCATCACACACATCCGATTCTGATTTCCCAACGAATGCTGTGCTTTCCCAGAGGAGATGCCCGGGCAAAGAGGCTTTTGCTGTATGCGGGTTTCTCCCACCGAGAGACTGGGCACAGGCAAGCAGCAGAAGAGCCCGCAGAACCGACTTCTGATTTCTCAGAAAATGCTGTGCTTTCGCAAAGGCTTTGGGTTGAAGCGAACAGCACTTCACCGCTGCTTCCTCAGCAAGGCTTCAGTCGCGTCAGGGAAGAAGTGCTGCCGGAGAGCTGGTGCCTTTTGGGGCCTTGCTATCCCGGGCTCCAAGTTCACAACCTGGGTTCATTCTTCCAAGCTGAAATAAGCAGACACAACCTCGACCCTGCAGCAGCGTGCGTGGCCTAGGATGGCACTCTGCTCACAATGCCATCTCTCAGCATAGGCACAACCGGCCCTTTTGCTCTGGCGTTCAGGTGGACAGGGGACTAGGCCAGTGCCGTCTCCATCCTTGAGGAGACATGAGAGGATCACTGCACACCGCCCGTGCCCTGGAATGGGGAGTAATCGGTAACTGTCCCTGTTTCCCCGGGACACCCCCTGCCTCCGCCAATGCTGCCACATCCTGGAGGAAGACGGCATCTGATTGCCCATTCCTCCAGGAGGTGTTTCTGCGAGTTCAGGGCCGGAAGCTTGGTGGCAAGCCCACGTCTGACCTCTGGACAGGTGGCCAAGGAGATGTTGTCCCCTTGGGTCCAGAGGCACAAGACAGGCCTGCCTTCTGCCCAGACTCCTTCCTCAGATTGGAGCACGTTCCCCGGCCCAATCGCCCCCTCATGTCTCCTTAGCAGCCAGGCTTCGTCTCTCTGCACAGGGAGTGGGTGACACTTGTCTTGCCACCGGCCCGCTGTTCCTGCCAGGGCCAGCTCTCCAGCTTCGCGACCATTTCCCGACCACAAGGCCAATGGCTCCTTCTCTTCTCCTGGGCAGTTTGCTGCACTTTCCCCAGACAGGCTCCTGGGGAGCCCAGTGACAGACATGTCCCCTTCCTTAAGGTTCTTTCCACAGGCGCAACCACGGTTCTCTCTCATGCAGTGGGGATGCCCAGGCAAAGAGGATTTCGCTCCATGCGGGTTTATTACACTGTGCTGTTGGGTCTTGCTCAGGCAAGCAGCAGCAGCATCCCACAGACCCGACTCTGATTTCCCAAAGAATGCTGTGCTTTTTCAGAGGAGATGCCCAGGCAAAGACCCTTTCACTGTATGAGGGTTTCTCCCACCATGCTGCGAATACTAGGCTAAGGCAAGCAGCAACAGCAGCCCACAAAAACGACTCTGATTTCCAGCGACTGCTATGCTTTCACAGAGCTTTTCAGCTTGGCGCGAACGGCACTTCGCTGCTGCTTCCTCAGCAAGGCTTTGGGTGTTCGCTCTGTCGCATCAGGGAAGAAGAGCTGCGGGAGAGCTGGTCCCTCTTGGGCCTTGCTTTCCCGGGCTCTATGTTGGCACCCTGGGTTCACCCTGCCAGTCCGAACTAAGCAGACACAGCCACAACGCTGCAGCAGCGTGCGTGGCCTAGGATGGCACTCAATGCACACTACATTCTCCCAGTGTAGGCAACGCTTGGCCTTTTGCACAGGCCCTCAGGCGGACTCGCGGACAAGGCCAGTGCCTTCCCCACAGGAGAGGAGAGGCGACAGGATCCCTGAACACCGCCCGTTCACTGGAATGGGGAGCTTTGGGAGATTGTCCCCACTCCTTCCCCGGCAAACCCCCTGCCACCGAAAACGCTGTCACATCTTGGAGGAAGATGGCATCTGACTGCCCGTTTCTCGAGGGAGCTATTTCTGCGAGTTCCGGGTATGGGGCCTGGTAGCTAGCCCAAGTCGGCCCTACGGACAGGTGGTCAAGGAGATGCTGTCCCCTTGGGACCAGAGGCACAGGACAGGCCTGCCTTCTGCCCAGACTCCTTCCTCAGAGTGGAGCATACATCCCTGCCCTAGTCATCCCCTCATGTCTCCTTAGGAACCAGGCTTTGTCTCTCTGCACAGGGAGCGGGTGACACTTGTCTTGCCACCGGCCTGCTGTTCCTGCCACGGCAGGCTATTCTGCTTGCGACCTTTCCCAACCACAAGGCCAACGTATTCTTCTCTTCTCCTGGGGTGGCGTGCTGCACCTTCCCCAGACGTGCTCTTGGGGAGCGCAGTGACACACGTGTGCAACCACGCTTCTCTCTCAGATCTCAAATACCCAACATAACCCTACACCTAAAGGAGATGGAGAAAGAACAACAAAGAAAGCCTAAACCCAGCAGAAGAGAAATAATAAAGATCAGAGCAGAAATCAATGAAATATAAACAAATAAACAAACAAATAAAAACCACAAAAAACCAACAACAACAACAAAAAACAATAGAACAAATCAACGAAACTAGGAGCTGGTCCTTTAAAGAATTAATAAGATTGATAAAACCCTTTCCAGACTTATCAAAAAGAAAAGAGAAAGAAACCAAATAAATAAAGTAATGAATGAAAGAGGAGAGATCACAACCAACACCAAAGAAATACTAACAATTATAAGAACATACTATGAGCAACTCTACGCCAACAAATTCAACAATCTGGAAGAAATGGATACATTCCTAGAGACATATAAACTACCACAACTGAACCAGGAAGAAATAGGAAACCTGAACAGACCCATAACCAGTACGGAGATTGAAACAGTCATCAAAAATCTCCAAACAAACAAAAGCCCCGGGCCAGATGGCTTCCCAGGGAAATTCTACCAAACATTTAAAGAAGAATTAATTCCTATTCTCATGATACTGTTCCAAAAAAATAGAAATGGAAGGAAAACTTCCAAACTCATTTTATGAGGCCAGCATCACCTTGATCCCAAAACCAGACAAGGATCCCATCAAAAAAGAGAACAGCAAACCAATATCCTTGATGAACACAGATGCGAAAATTCTCACCAAAATACTAGCCAATAGGATTCAACAGTACATTAAAAGGATTACTCACCACGACCAAGTGGGATTTATTCCAGGGCTACAAGGTTGGTTCAACATATGCAAATCAATCAATGTGATACAACACATTAATAAAAGAAAGAACAAGAACCACATGATACTCTCCATAGATGCTGAAAAAGCATTTGGCAAAGTGCAGTGTCCCTTCCTGATTAAAACTCTTCAAAGTGTAGGGATAGAGGGCACATATTATCAATGTTATCAAAGCCATCTATGAAAAACCCACTGCAAATATCATTCTCAATGGAGAAAAATGCAATACTTTTCCGCTGAGGTCAGGAACACGGCAGGGATGTCCGTTATCACCACTGCTATTCAACATCGTACTAGAAGTCCTAGCCTCAGCAATCAGACAACAAAAAGAAATTAAGGGCATCCAAATTTTGCCAAATTGGCAAAAGAGAAGTCAAACTATCCCTGCTTGCAGACGATATGACACTGTATGTGGAAAACTTAAAGGACTCCACTCCAAATCTGCTATAACTTGTATAGGAATTCTGTAAAGTGTCAGAATATAAAATCAATGCACAGAAATTGGTTGCATTTTTTTAAACCAACAAGACTGAAGAAATAGAAATTAAGAAGTGAATCCCATTTACAATTGCACTCAAAACCCTAAGATACCTAGGAATAAACCTAACCAAAGAGACAAAGAATCTATACTCAGAAAACTCCAAAGTGAGTACTCATGAAAGAAATTGAAAAAGACACAAAGAAATGGAAAAATGTTCCATGCTCCTGTATTGGAAGAACAAATATTGTGAAAATGTCTATGCTACCTAAAGCAATCTACACATTTAATGCAATCCCTATCAAAATCTCGTCCATTTTTTTCAAAGAAATGGGACAAATCATCCTAAAATATATATGGAACCAGAAAATACCTCGAATAGCCAGAGGAATATTGAAAGAGAAAGCCAAAGTTGTTGGCATCACAATTCCAGACTTCAAGCACTATTACAAAGTTGTCATCATCAAGATGGTAGGGAACTGTCCCCAAAACAGACATAGATCAATGGAACAGAATAGAGAGCCCAGAAATACACCCTCCACTCTATGGTCAACTAATCGTCAACAGAGCAGGAAGGAATGTCCTATGGAAAAGGGACAGCCTCTTCAACAAATGGTGTTGGGAAAATTGAACAGCCAATGCAGAAAAATGAAGTTGGACCATTTCCTTACACCATACATGAAAATAGACTGGAAATGGATGAAGAAGCATAATGTGAGAAAGGAATCCATCAAAATCCTTGAGGAGAGAACAGGCAGCAAACTCTTTGACCTCACCAGCAGCAACTTCTTCGTAGGAACATCGCCAAAGGCAAGGGAAGCAAGGGCAAGAATGAACTCTTGCGATTTCATCAGATCAAAAAGCTTTTGCCCAGCAAAGGAAACAGTTAACAAAGCCAAAAGATGACTGTCAGAAGTTATCTGGGAGAAGATATTTGCAAATGACATACCAGATAAAGGGCCAGTATCTATCCAAAATCTATAAAGAGCTTATCAAACTCAACACCCTAAGAACAAATAATCGAATGAAGAAATGGGCAGAGGACATGAACAGACATTTCTGCAAAGAATACATCCAAATGGCCAACAGACACATGAAAAAATGCTCCACATCACTCGGCATCAGGGAACTACAAATCAAAACCAGAATGAGATACCACCTCACACCTTTCAGAATGGCTAAAATGAACAAGTCAGTCAATGACAGATGCTGGCGAGGATGTGGAGAAAGGGCAACCCTCCTACACTGTACGTGGGAATGCAAGCTGGTGCAACCACTCTCGAAAACAGCGTGGAGGTGCCTCAAAAAGCTGAAAATAGAACTAGCTTATGACCCAGTGATTGCAGTACTGGGTATATACCCTAAAGATACAAACGTGGCATTCTGAAGGGGCACATGCACCCAAATGTTTATAGCAGCAATGTCCACAATAGTTAAACTATGGAAAGAACCTAAATGTCCTTCAATAGATGAATCAATAAAAAAGATGTGGTATATATGTACAATGGGATACTATGCAGCCATCAAAAGAAATGAAATCCTGCTATTTGTGATGACGTGGATGGAACTAGAGGGTAATATGCTTGGCGAAATAAATCAATCTGAGAAAGACAACTATCCTATGATCTCCCTGATATGATGAAGTGGAGATGCAACATAGGCGGTTTCGGGCGTACGAAAAGAAAAATAAAAGATGGGATTGGGAGGGAGACAAACCATAAAAGACTGAATCTCACAAAACAGACTGAGGGTTGCTGGGGGGAGGTGTGTTGGGAGAGGATGGTGGGGGTATGGACATTGGGGAGGGCAGGTGCTATGGTGAGTGATGGTGAGTGCTGTGAAATGTGTAAACCTGGTGATTCACAGACCTGTACCCCTAGGGATAAAAACTCATTATATGTTTATAAAAAATTTTAAAAAAATAATTTAAAAAATCCATTAAAGAAAAACCACATATTGCAAGCCCAGAGCTAATCTCATATTCAATCAAAAAAGTTTGAAAGTTTTCCCCTTAAAGATCAGAAAAAAGACAAGTGTGTCCACTTTCACTACTCTCATTTGACATAGTACTGGATGTCCTAGCCAGAGAAACAAGGAACACAAAGAAATAAGAGACTCCAAATAAAAAAAAAAGGAAGAAGTAAAATTTTCTTTTTTTGGATAACATGAACTTACATGTAAAAAAATCCTAAAAACTTCATAAAAATTTTTGAATAAACAAATTTAGTAAAGCTGCCAAATACAAGATCAATATATAGAAGACAAGAATTTTGTTTTGTTTCGTTTTTTTAATAGTTTTTCATGTCATCCTTGCTCAGTGATCACGCTAATCTTCTCTGCATCATTCCAATTTTAGTATATGTGCTGACAAAGTAAGCACAAGACAGGAGCATTTTAACACTCTAATGATGAACTATCTGAAAAAATAAAGAAAACAATCTAATTCACACTAGCATCAAAACTAATATAATACTTAGGATAAGATTTAACTAAGACTATGAAAGATCTGTACCCCATAATCTATGACATTGATAAAGAAATTGAAGGAGACACAAATAAAAAGATAGCTCATATTTATGAATGGTAAGAATTAACATTGTTAAAATGTCCATACTACCGAAAACCATCTGTAAATTCAATTCCTATCAAAAATCCAATGTTAGGGGCACCTTGGTGGCTCAGTGGGTTAAGCTGCTGCCTACGGCTCAGGTCATGATCCCAGGGTCCTGGGATCGAGCCCTGCATCAGCCTCTCTGCTCAGCAGGAAGCTGCTACCTCTTCTTTCTCTGCCTGCCTCTCTGCCTGCTTGTCATCTCTCTCTCTCAAATAAATAAATAAATAATCTTTTAAAAAATCCAATATTGTGTTTTTACAGAAGTAAGTAAAGAATCCTAAAATTTATATGAGACCATAAAAGACAACAAATAATCAAAGCAGTTCTGAGAAAGAATGAAGAAGCGAAATTACACTCTTGATTTGAAACTATACTACAAAGCCCTCACGCTCAAAACAATAAAGCATACTGGCATAAAAACAGACCAATAAACAAGTAGAACAGAATTGAGAGTCCAGAAATAAATCCTTTCATACAGTCACCTAATATTTGACAGGGGCCAACATATGTAATGGGTAAAGATAGTCTGTTCAGTAAATGATATTTAAAACTGAATAGTCACATAAACAGTATGAAACTGGAACCTTATATCACTCATAAATCTTAACTTGAAATAGATTAAAGACTTAAATGTGATGCATGAAACTAAATTTCCTAAAGGAAAACATAGGAAAAATTCTTCTTGACATTGGTCTTGCCAATAGTTTTTTGGATACCAGACCAAAAACACAAGCAAAAATAAATAAATGGTATTACATCAAACTAAATTTTCTGCATTGCCAAAAAAAAAAAAAAGGGAATGAAAACACAATCCACAGAATGGAAGAAAATACAAAACTTATATCTGAAAAGAGGTTAATAACTAACAGATACAAAAAGAAAAAAATATATAATTAAAAAAATAGCAAAAGGATCTCAATAGACTTTTTTTTTCAAAAAAGTTATATAAATGACCAACAGGGGCATTAAAAAGTGCTCAACGTAAAAAACTCAGGGCAAAGTCATTATGTTGTTGTTTTTGTTTACCTCTGAAAAACACAGCAAGATATTACTACCTCTTAGAATATATACTACCAAAAAATTAAAACTAACAAATTTTGGTAAATATTGGGGAAAATGGGGAACTTATGCACTGTGATAGGGATATAAATTTGTATGGAAAACAGTATGGAGACTATTCATATTATTAAAAGTAAAATTACCATATGATTCAGTAATCCCACTTCTAGGGATATAGCTAAAGGAAACGAAGTCACTATTCAAAGACATCTCTGCACTCTTATGTTCATTATAAAATTATTAACCCTAAGCAAGAGATGGAAATAACTTCAGTATCCATTAATGGATGAATGAATAAAATAAGTATGGTAAATATATACTATGGAATACTACTTAACCATGAAAAATTAAGAAATACTGCCATTTACAATACCATGGATGGATCTTGAAGGTATTATACTAAGTGAAATATTTCAAAGATTTTATATATTTTTTAATTTATGTATTACGATATCCCTTACATACAGAATCTGAAGAAAAAGCAAACTAATGGAAACTTAGAGTTGAGTTGACAAGGGGTGAACCTGGGGTGGAATAAGGTGCTCAAAGGGTACAAACTTGCAACTATAATAGGAAAAAGTTCTGGGGATCTAATGTACAGCATGATGGTCATAGTTAATAATATATACATACTTTTTTAATTGTGCTTCCCTTTATTAAATTTTGCATATATTACATTCTTACAAGTTGAAAGTTTATAGCAATCTTGTATAAAATAGGTCTGCTGCCACCATTTTTCTAACACCATTTGTTCATTTTGTGTCTCTTTGTCACATGTTGGTAATTCTTGCAATATTTCAAGTTTTTTCATTATTATTGTATTTGTTATGGTGATCTGTGATCAGTATTTATGACCCACTGAAAACTCAGAACTAGTTTACTTAAGGTATATACATTGTTTTTCTTTAAAGACATAATGCTTTTGAACAGTACAGTATAGTGTTTATTTTTTATATGCACTGGGAAACATAATTTTTTATTTGCACTGGGAAACCAAAAAATAATAATAATGATTTGACTTAGTTTATCGAAATAATCACTTTATTGAGGCGGTCTGGAACAAAACCCACAAGATCTCTGAAGTTTATCTCTACTGTACTATATACATAAAAGTTGCTAAGAGAGTAGATCTTAAAATTCCTTACAATACATGCATAAAAAACAGAGGCAACTATATGAGATAGTAGATGTATTAACATTTTTATGTAGATTATATTGCAATGCAGATGTATACCAATTTATCAAATGGTACAAAATTTACACAATGTTAAAAGTTTGCAGTGTTATAAGAAATCATTTCTTAAATTTACAAATTATAATATGTCAATTATTTTTCAATAAAGCTGGAAATAACCTTTTGTAGAATTAATCTATTTTTCAAAAGAGGAAGTAAGGAAGTAGAAACTGCAACTAACTCTGAAATAATAGAATACAAAATCCATTTTAGTTATATACACACTGTGACAAACACTATTAGTTAGTTTACAATGAAGGAATACTTATGAAGCATGAAGGATGGTCTATAAATAAGGCTGAAAGAGCTCAGTTTTAAGGTTTAAATTTAAAATCTTCTTTTGAAATACTAAACTGACCACCCAGTTTTCCAAACATAAATGTCTTAACTGCATGAATTTATTTCATACAACTCTATAATCTAGTTTCATAAGAAAGCAGCATGCAAATTTTGAATATGACAGACTCGCTTAAGTTTCTTTATGTTCAACAGTAAAGGATACTTCCCTAAAAATAAATAGAAGAAAAATCAGCATATTTATAATGATAATTATTATTCATAATAAGATTGATATTGAATTAAGGAATATATAGCCTCAGAGGGGGTAAAGTAAAATGAAATTTATTTTGGTAAATGTGTCTATGAATAGTCAATACAATGCCTCAATATAAATGAATATTACCATTTTGAACAATTTAATTACTATTATTAGAATTATTATAAGTATAAAAATAGCTATCATTTTAGCATGGAATATGAGACTCTCATGCTCCATGCTTCATTACATCCACACAACAATTCTGCATAATAAGTATTATCATCACCATTTCATGGGTGAAAAAACTGAGGCTAACACATTTAGATAACTGGTTTATGATTACATGGCTAGTAAAGATGCATCACACTAATTTAGGCTTTATGATTTCAGAATTGTACTCTTTCCACTGCACATTCTATTACTCTATTACTTGGCTTGTTTTCATTTAGTTCTTTAATTTTATTCATGTGGTGATGGCTTAAAGCTTCATTTAAAGGAAGCTTAAAAAAATTCATTTAACCAAAAGCTCCCAAGAATGAAAAATGTCATGGAGCTAATGTAGATATGGATATCATTAGTTAATGGGTAACCATATATTTTCCACTCTAATGACATAACAATCAGAGTATTTTTCTAAGTTTTAGTCTCTGAGTATTAAAAAGGACTTTGTTAAAATAGAAATATTTAGACAAAGGTGATCAAAAGTCTGGATCAGGTCACCTTAAGATAAATATTAGAAAACTGAGGAAACAAATGGAGATTCGAACACTGAGCTATGATATAATGAATGGTTTAAAGTATTTAGTAGAATATAGAAAAGCCCTTTAAAGCCTGGTCTTAGCCTAGCACTGCAGCTCCTGGGATATCTGTCTATCTATCATCTATCTATCTATCTATCTATTTAGATATAAATTTGAAGATTTTTTAACTTAAAGATTTTGAGAAATAGAACATAATCAGCACCATAGAAGATCTGTTTATGATAACAACCTAGCCCCTTCTCCCAGTTTGTTAATATTCTCTCTTATTTAATGTAACATTGTGCAAATATACCACTACTGATATGCCGTTATGAATGAAATAACTATAATCATCTGTTTTCATATCCTGGTGAAAATATTCATTTAGTTCCATGTTGTATTTCCAGGAATGGACAAAATTTTTTTTTAATTTTTAATTTTTCTAAATATTGTCCAACCTACCTCAAATGTTTTTATTATGGGCACTGTCATTCTTTCACATTCTTGCAAGACATTTTTACTGTTTCCCAATATGGTAAGTGTGTAATAGTATGCCATTCTAGGTTTTAATTTATTTTTAATTTAATTTAATTTAATTCCAGATTCATAATAAAGATAAACAGTTTTTACCTATGAGTGGCCATTTGGATTTCCCTTTCTGTAAAGTACATGCTTCAATCTTTTGATATCTTAACATTGTGTCATACTGACTTCTTTAAGAATAGATTTCCTGAATGAACTTTTAGCTGTGTAGGTCTTCTCTATTTTATTTTGAACTTGCTTTCATTTCAAAAACTTTATATTTATTTTCATAATCTGCTTTTATTTTGCTTTGTCTATTGTCTATTTATTTGCAAGCAAGAGAGAGCGAGCTAGTGAGAGTGCAGGGGAGGGATAGAAAAAGAAAGGAAAAGAATCTTAAGCAGGCTCCAGGCTCAGCACAAAGCCCAACTCTGGGCTCTATTTCACAACCCTGACATCATGACCTGAGCCAAAAAGAAAGAAATAAAATAAAATTAAGGTGTTAAAAAAAAAAAGGAAAAAGAATTGGAGGTTTAATTAAGTGAGCCACCCAGGCACCCCTGGGGTATCTTAAATTGGCTGTCATATCTTTAAAGTTCTAGAGTATCCATTTGGTTCATTTATAAAATCTTTCTCAATATCATTTTTTAGTTTCAGTTTTTTGTTCAATTTGCTTCCCCTCTCATTTCTTTGAGCAGAGTAATCAAGCCATTTTACAATCTTTATTGATCATTTTAATATCATACTTAATCCCATTTTGTCTATCAAATCTTGTTAATGGTTTTTCTTTGTGTGCTTTGTTACATTTTGTTATGTTCAAGACATTATATTTGAAACTCTTATTGAGTAGGAATAATTAAGAGCTATAATAATGGTATGGTCCTCCTTGGCAGGATTTTCTCTTATATCTGAGACTTTACAAGACAATCATACTCCAAATTCAGTGGTTGACTTTCTCAGTTTACACAGAAGGCAAGGTAGGCTCTAGTCTTATTTCTGCTTCTCCTTGTGCTTTGGGGATCTCAACTTAAATTTGGGTTGTACCAAAGTCCTCAAATTTGATTGCTGCTGGATTTTGAATTTTTTTTCTCTAGTATCAAGTGTCTATTAAAAACACAGCTCAGTGTGTTTTAGCAGTTTCTAATGCTCTCATAGCTAAAATGGCTTCAGGGCATATATCTCTAGGCTCTCATTGTGTTTCGTATTGGCCCAGTAATCCCTCACTTATTTTTATAATCATTCTGATATTTTTAACTTTAAAAGCTATTTTGTCTGGATTTTTAAGTTGTCTTAAATAGGAGTTTTTAGATCACCATTACTAGAAGCAACAACAAATATACATGAAAATATCTGCAGTAGTTTATCACATATTTATGGCTTTGAACTTCCATAAGCCGAGGCATCCTTCTCTAATCACTTAGGCAAACTCCAAGTTACCCTTTAAAACAACACAAGAATTGCTTCATTTAAGAACATGTTCAGGGATGACTCTTCCCCACTGTCCTTACCAACATTCCCACACACTCTTTGCTACCCACACCTTGTTTATGAACTTTCATTAGGTATATCAGCGGGACCAGAATTTTGCTCTATTGTATTTTTGTCCTTTAGAGCTTTAATTAAATATGAATTCCATAGAAAGTCTGTCCCTTTTCTTTCAAACCTGGGTTAGTTATTTCTTCTCATTCTTTGTCAGAAGTTACTTTATTAGAGAAACTTACAGCTGTATTGTGACTTTGGAGCCTTTACAGTTTTTTGACTGGAAAAATCACCCATCCCTGAGATTTTTACACAGCTTCCTGGCTGATATTATTCAGAAATCTGTTCAAAACAGACTTTTTCAGGGAGGCCCTTTCGGACCACTCAGTTACAAAACCTCTTCTCAATCACTGCTCTTATTAAAATGTGCTTATTTAGTTCAAATATGCATCACTATTAAAGAAAAACCAGTACGATTTTTTTTCTTTTTAAAGTTGGCTTACCTATTATCTATCTCTCCCATTAAAATGATTCCTCTGGGCTGGGGTTTTGTTGTGCTCATCTTAGGCCAGGCACTCAATAAATTGTCTCTGAATGATTGAATTGTTTGACTCCCTTGCTAGATTCTCAACTTCATGAGGCCAAGGATTGTTCTATTCAGTCCTTTATACTCAATGTCTGTTATATTCAGTGTGCAATATTTAAATAAATTTAAATAAATTCCCATTTATTTTATACATTTATAAATTTAAATAAATTCCTATTTATTTATTATTAAAGAAATTCCTCTTACAAACAGTATGTTTTGAAGGTTGCTAGCAGGAAAGTGTTGTACTACATGGAAGTAATCAGAAAATGTGATCTAAAAGTCTGCTTTCAAGGGCGCCTGGGTGGCTCAGTGGGTTAAAATTCTGCTTTCAAGAAGCTATAACAGTAAGTACTGAGCATTAGCATATAATAGCTATTCAGTTATTCATCCATAACTGAAATCTACATTTGAAAGTAATGGTACACTATATGTTAACTACTGGAATTTTAAAAAGTTAATTAAAAAAAACCACTATTTTATAAAACAATATTCCCAACAGGCTCTTTTGCTTTAAAATACTCACTTTGTAATGAGAGTCATTACTTTACTCTAGCCAATTCTTACACCACTGTTTATCCCTTCCCTGCTTTATCCCTTCCCAGTATCAATAAAGGCTCACTTGGGTTACCTAGAAGCCATGAGAAAGCTTGTAATAGACCTGGCTGGTTTTCACCAGCAATTTGACCACCATGTGCACAGGGAAGTCTATTGATAAAAGCTTTATTGCAATAAGTTGCAAATACATGGATGATTTTAAATTCTCTTTCTTGAGGTCTTGTTTCATGATAATAAATTTAGGGTGGCTTATTGGAATGGATGTTATTAACATATCTTCATAGTTATAAGTACATGGAATTGTAAAATACATTAATGAATGTGGCATTACTGACTACCGTCCTCATTTTGAAATCAAATTACACTGTACTAAGATGAGGAAGCAAAGCAGATTTGGGATTATGAGTGAAATAATTTTAAAAAGTCTTAGGGGTATGATCAGACTATTGGGTAATTCAGTAGAAAAATGTCAACTGACTGAGATTCTGTGTTCCCTGATTTCAGAGAGAAGTTAAGATAAATAAGTAACACGAGGAGACTAGGAAGCCAAACATAAGTGATACTTTTGTGCCAGGGTGTGTATACATCTGTTTATCTTCTTGCTTTACCACTAAGGTTGCTCCTAGAGGAGAGGTGAAATATGTGTTGGAGCTAATCTCTGTGGATTACACAAGAAACCACATCCTACAGCTCTCCCTGAAACACCCTTTATGATTTCAATGTAATTTGGTTTTTGCATTTTTAGAAATAACAAAATACTTTGCAAACTCATCTACTTTATTACCACCACAAGTGAGTCAGCTGACTCCACATTTTATCACAATGACAGTCACAGAGGAATGGAGGAATGAGTAGAGTTATCAATATATGTGCTTTTAAGAAGTATGACAGGGTACCAGCTATTTCCAGGAACCAAAACATGGGTCAGCAGCTGTGCAGGAAAAGTGATGGAATAAATGACTCATTTCAGAGGAGTTCTATAACATATTAGTTCTATAATGGATCTTCAGCACCCAATTACCCGCTTTGATCTAAAGATAAGGATTTACAGTTAATATCCCATTTATGATTTGACTGGTAGGGTCTGAATCATTTTTACTATTGTTTTGACTATTACTTGAAACCTATAGTAGTACTTGGGATATGTGTTGTGTATTCTGTGCTATTTTGAGATTAGATAACTTCTGTCTCAAACTCCTGTTAATTTGTTTGTTTTGTTTATTTGATAGTGGTTTCAGTAAATAGATATATCTGAAAAATTGCAAAGCCACTATTAAAAGAAGTTATTATGATATATAGCATGGAATTGCACATTCCTCCTTTGAATCCGACAGAGCTTCACCATATCCTTAACAACTTGGGAAAAACATGCTATTAATTTTCTTTATAAAATTTCTCCTGTTAGGCTGTGATGGTTGTCATCAGCAGTAACTCCTCTGAAGGCTTTGTCAAAAGAGTTGAAAAAATTGGAAAGGTGTGAATGAAGCTGTTTGCTGAATATAAAGAAAAGAGCATTGAAGTACAATTCACACTCTTACTTCTCCTTCTATGCTTTCAGATGTTTGACATTTGAAAATTTTGCTTCTAGAAGAGATGCCCTATATAATTCTTACTTTAAGGAGCAAGTTGCTTTTATAATTTTTTTATTATTCTACCATTCCAGTATTTCCATTTAAATTAAATTCAATACCATTTAAAAAAAATCAAAAGTGCAGCCAGTATTTAATTCCTGGGCTAAATAATTTTAGAAAGCTTTGTGTTATTGAACCTACAGGGTTTTTCTGTAGTTTTAACTCTTTCTTTCTGTGATTTTTCCCATTAGTCCCGTAATATAACAGACATTGAGGATAAAGAAGGACTGAATAGAACAATCCTTGGCCTCATGAAGTTGAGAATCTAGGAAGGGAGACAAACAATTCAATCATTCAGAGACAATTTATTGAGTGTCTGGCCTAAGACGAGCACAACAAAACCCCAGCACAGAGGAATCATTTTAATTGGAGAGATAGATAATAGGTAAACCAACTTAAAAAAATCGTACTGGTTTTTCTTTCATAGTGATGCATATTTGAACTAAATAATCACATTTTAAAAAGAGCAGTGATTGAGAAGAGGCTTTTTAACTGAGTGGTCCGAAAGGGCCTCCCTGAAAAGGTCTGTTTTGAACAGATTTCTGAATAATATCAGCTAGGAAGCTGTGTAAAAATCTCAGGGATGGGTGATTTTTCCAGTCAAAAAACTGTAAAGGCTCCAAAGTCACAATAGAGCCATACATTTCTCTAATAAAGTAACTTCTGACAAAGAATGAGAAGAAATAACTAACCCAGGTTTGAAAAAAAAGAGACAGAATTTCTATAGAATTCATATTTAATTAAAGCTCTAAAGGACAAAAATACAAAAGAGCAAAATTCTGGTCCCGCTGATATACCTAATGAAAGTTCATAAACAAGGTGTGGGTAGCAAAGAGTGTGTGGGAATGTTGGTAAGAACAGTGGGGAAGAGTCATCCCTGAACATGTTCTTAAATAAAGCAATTCTTGTGTTGTTTTAAAGGGTAAATTGGAGTTTGCCTAAGTGATTAGAGAAGGATGCCTCAGCTTCCTTCAAAGCCATAAAGATGTGATAAACTACTGCAGATATTTTCATGTATATTTGTTGTTGCTTCTAGTAATGGTGATCTAAAAACTCCTACTTAAGACAACTAAAAATCCAGACAAAATAGCTTTTAAAATTAAAAATATCAGAATGATTATAAAAATAAGTGAGGGATTACTGGGCCAAAATACGAAATACAATGAGAGCCTAGAGATATATGCCCTGAAGCCATTTTAGCTATGAGAGCATTTGAAACTGCTAAAACACACTTAGCTGTGTTGTTAATAGACTCTTGATACTAGAGAAACAATTTTCATAATCCAGCAGCAATCAAATTTGAGGACCTTGGTACAACCCAAATTTTAGTTGAGATCTCCAAAGCACAAGGAGAAGCAGAAATAAGACTAGAGCCTACCTTGCCTTCTGTGTAAACTGAGAAAGTCAACCACTGAATTTGGAGTATGATTGTCTTGTAGAGTCTCAGATATAAGAGAAAACCCTGCCAAGGAGGACCATACCATTATTATAGCTCTTAATTATCCCTACTCAATAAGAGTTTCAAATATAATGTCTTGAACATACCAAAATGTAACAAAGCACATAAAGAAAAACCATTAACAAGATTTGATAGACAAAATGGGATTAAGTATGATATTAAAATGATCAATAAAGATTGTAAAATGGCTTGAGTACTCTGCTCAAAGAAATGAGAGGGGAAGCAAATTGAACAAAACACTGAAACTAAAAAATGATATTGAGAAAGATTTTATAAGTGAACCAAATAGATACTCTAGAACTTTAAAGATATGACAGCCAATTTAAGATACCCCAGGGGTGCCTGGGTGGCTCACTTAATTAAACCTCCAATTCTTTTTCCTTTTTTTTTTTAACACCTTAATTTTATTTTATTTCTTTCATTTTGGCTCAGGTCATGATGTCAGGGTTGTGAAATAGAGCCCAGAGTTGGGGTCTGTGCTGAGCCTGGACCCTGCTTAAGATTATTTTCCCTTCTTTTTCTATCCCTCCCTGAGCTCTCACTTGCTCACTCTCTCTTGCTTGCAAATAAATAAATAAATAGATAGATAATAGACAAAGCAAAATAAAAGCAGATTATGAAAATAAATATAAAGTTTTTGAAATGAAAACAAGTTCAAAATAAAATAGAGAAGACCTACACAGCTAAAAGTTCATTCAGAAAATCTACTATTAAAGAAGTCAGTATGACACAATATTAAGATATCAAAAGATTGGAGCATGTACTTTACAGAAAGTGTAATCCAAATGGCCACTCATATATAAAACTGTTTATCTTTATTATGAATCTGGAATTAAATTAAATTAAAAATGAATTAAAACCTAAAATGACATACTATTACACACTTACCATATTGGGCAACAGTAAAATTGTCTTGCAAGAATGTGAAAGAATGAAAGTGCCCATAATAAAAACATTTGAGGTAAGTTGGACAATATTTAGAAAACTTAAAAATAAAAATAAAGATTTGGTCCATTCCTAGAAATACAACATGGAACTAAATGAATATTTTCACCAGGATATGCAAACAGATGATTATAGCTATTTCATTCATAACGGCCGATCAGTAGTGGTCTATTTGCACAATGTTACATTAAATAAGAGAGAATATTAACAAACTAGGAGGAGGGGCTAGGTTGTTATCATAAACAGATCTTCTATGGTGCTGATTATGTTCTATTTCTCAAAATCTTTAAGTTAAAAAAGTTTTCAAATTTATATCTAGATAGATAGATGATAGATGGACATATCCCAGAAGCTGCAATGCTAGTCTAAGACCAGGCTTTAAAGGGCTTTTCTATACTCTACTAAATACTTGAAACCATTCATTATATCATAGCTCAGTGTTCAAATCTCCATTTGTTTCCTCAGTTTCCTAATATTTATCTTAAGGTGACCTGATGCAGACTTTTGATGACCTTTGTCTAAATATTTCTATTTTAACAAAGTCCTCTTTAAGACTGAGAGACTAAAACTTAGAAAAATACTCTGATTGTTAACTCACTAGGGTGGAAAATATATAGTTACCCATTAACTAATGATATCCATGTCTACATTAGATCCATGACATTTTTAATTCTTGGGAGCTTTTGGTTAAATGAATTTTTTTAAGCTTCCTTTAAATGAAGCTTTAAGCCATCACCACATGAATAAAATTAAAGAACTAAATGAAAACAAGCCAAGTATTTACAGAGTAATAGAATGTGCAGTGGAAAGAGTACAATTCTGAAATCATAAAGCCTAAATTAGTGTGATGCATCTTTACTAGCCATGTAATCATAAACCAGTTATCTAAATGTGTTAGCCTCAGTTTTTTCACCCATAAAATGGTGATGATAATACTTATTATGCAGAGTTGTTGTGTGGATGTGATGAAGCATGGAGCATGAGAGTCTCATATTCCATGCTAAAATGATAGCTATTTTTATACTTATAATAATTCTAATAATAGTAATTAAATTGTTCAAAATGGTAATATTCATTTATATTGAGGCATTGTATTGACTATTCATAGGCACATTTACCAAAATAAATTTCATTTTACGTTACCCCCTCTGAGGATATGTATTCCCTAATTCAATATGAATCTCATTATGAATAATAATTATCATAATAAATATGCTGATTTTTTTTCTATTTATTTTTAGGGAAGTATCCTTTACTGTTGAACATAAAGAAACTTAAGCGAGTCTGTCTTATTCAAAATTTGCATGCTGCTTTCTTATGAAACTAGATTATAGAGTTGTATGAAATAAATTCTTGCAGTTAAGACATTTGGAAAACTGGGTGGTCAGTTTAGTATTTCAAAAGAAGATTTTAAATTTAAACCTTAAAACTGAGCTCTTTCAGCCTTATTTATAGACCATACTTTATGCTTCATAATTACTCCTTCATTGTAAACTAAGTAATAGTTTTTGTCACAGTGTATATAACGAAAATGGATTTTATATTCTATTATTTCAGAGTTAGTTGCAGTTTCTACTTCCTTACTTCCTTTTTTGAAAAATAGATTAATTCTACAAAAAGTTTTTGCCAGCTTTATTGAAAAAAAATCGACATATTATAATTTGTAAATTTAAGAAATGATTTCTTATAACATTGCAAACTTTTAACATTGTGTAAATTTTGTACAATTTGATAAATCGGTATACATCTTTATTGCAATATAATCTACATAAAAATGTTAATACATCTACTATCTCGTATAGTTGCCACTGTTTTTTATGCATTTATCGTAAGGAATTTTAAGATCTACTCTCTTAGCAACTTCTATGTATATAGTATAGTAGAGATAAACTTCAGAGGTCTTGTGGGTTTTGTTCCAGACTGCCTCAATAAAGTGATTATCTCAATAAACTAAGTCAAATTATTATTATTTTTTTTTTGGTTTCCCAGTGCATATAAAAAATTATGTTTCCCAGTGCATATAAAAAATAAACACTATACTGTACTGTTCAAAAGCATTATGTTTTTAAAGAAAAACAATGTATATACCTTAAGTAAACTAGTTCTGAGTTTTCAGTGGGTCATAATTACTGATCACAGATCACCATAAAAAATACAATAATAATGAAAAAACTTGAAATATTGCAAGAATTACCAACATGTGACAGAGAGACACAAAATGAACAAATGTTGTTAGAAAAATGGTGGCAGCAGACCTCTTTTATACAAGATTGCTATAAACTTTCAACTTGTAAGAATGTGATATATGCAAAGTTTAATAAAGGGAAGCACAATAAAAAAAAAGTATGTATATTTTATTAACTATGATCATCATGCTGTACATTAGATCCCCATAACTTTTTTGTATTATAGTTGCAAGTTTGCACCCTTTGACCACCTTACTCCTCCCCAGGTTCACCCCTTGTCAACTCAACTCTAAGTTTTCATTAGTTTGCCTTTTCCTCAGATTCTGTATGTAAGGGATATCATAATACATAAATTAAAAAATATATAAAATCTTTGAAATATTTCACTTAGTATAACACCTTCAAGATCCATCCATGCTATTGTAAAATTAAGTATTTCTTAATTTTTCATGGGTAAGTAGTATTCCATAGTATATATTTACCATACTTATTTTATTCATTCATCCACTAATGGATACTGAAGTTATTTCCATCTCTTGCTTAGAG
Organism: Mustela nivalis; assembly: GCF_964662115.1. NCBI lineage: Eukaryota > Metazoa > Chordata > Mammalia > Carnivora > Mustelidae > Mustela > Mustela nivalis. The sequence goes on along the minus strand of NW_028136428.1, from coordinate 1,078,283 downwards.
TTAATAATTTTATAATAAACATAAGAGTGCAGATATGTCTTTGAACAGTGACTTCGTTTCCGTTAGATATATCCCTAAAAGTGGGATTACTGAATCATATGGTAATTTTACTTTTAATAATATGAATAGTCTCCATACTGGTTTCCATACAAATTTATATCCCTATCACAGTGCATAAGTTCCCCATTTTCCCCAATATTTACCAAAATGTGTTAGTTTCAATTTCTGGTAGTATATATGCTAATAGGTAGTAATATCTTGCTGTGTTTTTCAGAGGTAAACAACAACAACAACATCATAATGACTTTGCCCTGAGTTTTTTACGTTGAGCACTTTTTAATGCTCCTGTTGGTCATTTATATAACTTTTTTGAAAAAAAAGTCTATTGAGATCCTTTTGATATTTTTTTAATTATATATTTTTTCTATTTGTATCTGTTGGTTATTAACCTCTTTTCAGATATAAGATTTGTAAGTATTTTTTTACATTCTGTGGATTGTGTTTTCATTCTCTCTCTCTCTTTTTTTTTGGCAATGCAAAAATTTTAGTTTGATGTAATACGATTTATTTATTTTTGCTCTTTTTGCTTGTGTTCTTGGTCTGGTATGCAAAAACTATTGGCAAGACCAATGTCAAGGAGAATTTTTCCTATGTTTTCCTTTAGGAAATGTAGTTTCATGCATCACCTTTAAGTCTTTAATCTATTTCAAGTTAAGCCTTATGAGTGATATAAGGTTCCAGTTTCATACTGTTTATGTGACTATTCAGTTTTAAATATCATTTATTGAACAGACTATCTTAACCCATTACATATGTTGGCCCCTGTCAAATATTAGGTGACTGTATGAAAGGATTTATTTCTGTTCTACTTGTTTATTGGTCTGTTTTTATGCCAGTATACTTTATTGTTTTGAGCATGAGGGCTTTGTAGTATAGTTTCAAATCAAGAAGTGTAATTTCTCTTCTTCATTCTTTCTCAGAACTGCTTTGATTATTTGTTGTCTTTTATGGTCTCATATAAATTTTAGGATTCTTTACTTACTTCTGTAAAAAATAATATTGGATTTTTTAAAGATTTTTAATTTATTTATTTGACAGAGAGAGATGAGAAGCAGGCAGAGAGGCAGGCAGACAGAGAAGAGGAAGCAGGCTTCCTGCTGAGCAGAGAGCCTGATGCGGGGCTCGATCCCAGAACCCTGGAATCATGACCTGAGTCAAAGGCAGCGGCTTAACCCACTGAGCCACCCAGGCGCCCCTAACATTGGATTTTTGATAGGAATTGGATTTACAGATGGTTTTCGGTAGTATGGACATTTTAACAATGTTAATTCTTACCATTCATAAATATGAGCTATCTTTCCATTTGTGTCTCCTTCAATTTCTTTATCAATGTCCTAGTTTATGGAGTACAGATCTTTCATCTTCTTAGTTAAATCTATTCCTATTTTATTATTTTTGATGCTATTGTGAATTAGATTGTTTTCTTTATTTTTTCAAGTAGTTCATCATTAGAGTGTTAAAATGCTCCTGTCTTTTGCTTACTTTGGCTTACTTTGGATGATATGAAAAACAGGGAAGCATTCCATATTTAAAAAAATGAAACAAAACAAAATTCTTGTCTTTTATATATTGATCTTGTATTTGGCGGCTTTACTAAATTTGTTTATTCAAATTTTTTTGTGAAGTTTTTAGGATTTTTTAACATGTAAGTTCATGTTATCCAAAAAAAGAAAATTTTACTTCTTCCTTTTTTTTTTGGAGTCTCATTTCTTTGTGTTCCTGTTTCTCTGGCTAGGATATCCAGTACTATGTCAAATGAGATTAGTGAAAGTGGACACACTTGTCTTTTTTCTGATCTTTAAGGGGAAAACTTTCAAACTTTTTTGATTGAATATGAGATTAGCTCTGGGCTTGCAATATGTGGTTTTTCTTTAATGGATTTTTTAAATTATTTTTTTTAAATTTTTTATAAACATATAATGTGTTTTTATCCCTAGGAGTACAGGTCTGTGAATCACCAGGTTTACACATTTCACAGCACTCACCACAGCACCTGCCCTCCCCAATGTCCATACCCCCACCATCCTCTCCCAACACACATCCCCCCAGCAACCCTCAGTCTGTTTTCTGAGATTTAGTCTTTTATGGTTTGTCTCCCTCCCAATCCCATCTTCTTTTATTTTTCTTTTTGTACTCCCGAAACCGCCTATGTTGCATCTCTACTTCATCATATCAGGGAGATCATAGGATAGTTGTCTTTCTCAGATTGATTTATTTCGCCAAGCATAATACCTCTAGTTCCATCCACGTCATCACAAATAGCAGGATTTCATTTCTTTTGATGGCTGCATAGTATCCCATTGTACATATATACCACATCTTATTTATTGATTCATCTGTTGAAGGACATTTAGGTTCTTTCCATAGTTTAACTATTGTGGACATTGCTGCTATAAACATTTGGGTGCATGTGCCCCTTCAGAATGCCACGTTTGTATCTGTACGGTATATACCCAGTACTACAATCACTGGGTCATAGGCTAGTTCTATTTTCAGCTTTTTGAGGCACCTCCATGCTGTTTTCCAGAGTGGTCGCACCAGCTTGCATTCCCACGTACAGTGTAGGAGGGTTGCCCTTTCTCCACATCCTCGCCAGCATCTGTCATTGACTGACTTGTTCATTTTAGCCATTCTGAAAGGTGTGAGGTGGTATCTCATTCTGGTTTTGATTTGTAGTTCCCTGATGCCGAGTGATGTGGAGCATTTTTTCATGTGTCTGTTGGCCATTTGGATGTATTCTTTGCAGAAATGTCTGTTCATGTCCTCTGCCCATTTCTTCATTCGATTATTTGTTCTTAGGGTGTTGAGTTTGATAAGCTCTTTATAGATTTTGGATACTGGTTCTTTACCTGGTATGTCATTTGCAAATATCTTCTCCCAGATAACTTCTGACAGTCATCTTTTGGCTTTGTTAACTGTTTCCTTTGCTGGGCAAAAGCTTTTTGATCTGATGAAATCCCAAGAGTTCATTCTTGCCCTTGCTTCCCTTGCCTTTGGCGATGTTCCTCGGAAGAAGTTGCTGCTGCTGAGGTCAAAGAGGTTGCTACCTGTTCTCTCCTCAAAGATTTTGATGGATTACTTTCTCACATTATGCTTCTTCATCCATTTCCAGTCTATTTTCATGTATGGTGTAAGGAAATGGTCCATTTTCATTTTTCTGCATGTGGCTGTTCAATTTTCCCGACCCTAAGGCCAGAGGCTCCTTCTGTACTCTGGGGGCGGCATGCTGTGCCTTCCCCCATGTGCTCCTGAGGAGCGCGGTGACAGACGTGTGCGACCATGCTTCTCTCTCAGACAGAGGGGATGCTAGGGAAAAAGTATTTCGCTCCATGCGGGTATCTTCCACCGTGCTGCAGAGACTAGCTCAGGCAAGCAGCAGCAGCATCCACAAACCCAATTCTGATTTCCCAACGAATGCTGTGCTTTCCCAGGGGAGATGCCCAGGCAAAGAGGCTTTCGCTGTATGCGGGTTTCTCCCACCGCAAGACTGGGCTCAGGCAAGCAGCAGCAGCCCGCAGATCATTTCTCAGCGAATGCTGTGCTTTCGCAGAGGCTTTGGCTTGGAGCGAACAGCACTTCGCCGCTGCTTCCTCAGCAAGGCTTCAGTCGCGTTAGGGAAGAAGAGCTGCAGGAGAGCTGGTGCCTCTTGGGCCTTGCTTTCCCGGGCTCCATGTTCGCGTCCTGGGTTCACCCTGCCAGGCCGAACTAAGCAGACACAGCCACAACCGTGAAGTAGCGTGCATAGCCTAGGGTGGCACTCTATGCACACTACCATCTCCCGGTTTAGGCATCGCTAGGCCTTTTACTCTAGCGCTCAGGCGGACTCGGGGACTAGGCCAGTGCTTTCCCCACCAGAAAGGAGAGGTGACAGGATCCCTGCACACCGCTGTGTGCACTGAATAGGGAGCTTTGGGGGACTGTCCCCTTAAACCCCATGCCTCCTCCAAGCTTCCACATCGTGGAGGAAGAAGGCATCTGATGGCAAGTTCTTTCTGGAAGTTGTTTCTCGAGTTCAGGGTAGGCACCTGGTAGCAAGCCCATGTCTGCCCCAGGGACAGGTGGCCAAGGAGCTGCTGTCTCCTTGAGCCCAAAGGTCAGGACCGGCATGCTTTCTTCCCAGACTCCTTCCTCAGAGTGGAGCCCTTTCCCCTGCCCTAATCTACCCGTCCTGTCTCTTAGCAGCCAGGCTTCCTTCGCTCTGCAGTGACAGACGTGTCCCTTTCCTTAAGGCTCTTTCCACAGGTGCCACCGAGCTTCTCTCTCAGGCAGAGGGGATGCCCAGGCAAAGAGGATTTCGCTCCATGCGGGTTTAGTCCACCGTGCTGTGGAGACTAGCGGAGGCAAGCAGCAGGCAGCATCCCACAGACCCGACTCTGATTTCCCAAAGAATGCTGTGCTTTCCCAGAAGGGATGCCCTGGCAAAGAGGCTTTCGCTCTATGCGGGTTTCTCCCATCGTGCAGCGAATACTAGGCTAAGGCAAGCAACAAAAGCAGCCCACAGAATCGACTTTGATTTCCCCGCGACTGCTCTGCTTTTGTAGAGGTTTTCAGCTTGGCGCGAATCGCACTTCGCTGCTGCTTCCTCAGCAAGGCTTTGGTCGTTCGCTCTATCGCAGCAGGGAAGAAGAGCCGCGGGAGAGCTGGTGCCTCTTGGGCCTTGCTTTCCCGGGCTCCAAGTTCGCGCCCGGGGTTCACCTTGCTAAGCCGAACTAAGCAGACACAGTCACAGCCCTGCAGCAGCGATCCTGGCCTAGCATGGCACTCTATGCCTATTACCACCTCCTGGTGACGGTAAAGCTTTGCTTTTTGCTCAGGCGCTCAGGGAGACTCGGGGACTAGGCCAGTGCCTTCACCACAGGAGAGAGGAGGCGACAGGATGTATGCACACGGCCCGTGCACCGGGATGGGGAACTGTGGGGGACTGTCACCACTCCTTCCCCGGCACACCCAATGCCAGCCACAACGCTGCCACATCTTGGTGGAACACGGCATCTGACTGCCCGTTTCTCCATGGGGTTGTTTCTGCGAGTTGCGGGTATGGCACCTGGGGGAAGCCCAAGTCTGCCCTTGGGACAGGTGGCCAAGGAGATGCTGTCCCCTTGGGACTAGAGGCACAGGACAGGCCCGCCTTCTGCCCAGACTCCTTCCTCAGAGGATAGCACGCGCCCCTGCCCTAGTTGTCCCCACATGTCTCCTTAGCAGCGAGGCTTCCATCTCTCCCCACAGGGAGCGGGTGACAATTGTCTTGCTACCGGCCTGCTGTTCGTGCCATGGCATGCTATCCTGCTTCCCGAGCGTTTCCCGAATCCAAGGCCAAGTGCTCCTTCTCTTCTCCGGAGGATGCTGTGCTTTCCCAGAAGGGATGCCCCGGCAAAGAGGCTTTCGCTCTATGCGGGTTTCTCCCATCGTGCAGCGAATACTAGGCTAAGGCAAGCAACAAAAGCAGCCCACAGAATCGACTTTGATTTCCCCGCGACTGCTCTGCTTTTGTAGAGGATTTCAGCTTGGCGCGAATCGCACTTCGCTGCTGCTTCCTCAGCAAGGCTTTGGTCGTTCGCTCTATCGAAGCAGGGAAGAAGAGCCGCGGGAGAGCTGGTGCCACTTGGGCCTTGCTTTCCCGGGCTCCAAGTTCGCGCCCGGGGTTCACCTTGCTAAGCCGAACTAAGCAGACACAGTCACAGCCCTGCAGCAGCGATCCTGGCCTAGCATGGCACTCTATGCCTATTACCACCTCCTGGTGACGGTAAAGCTTTGCTTTTTGCTCAGGCGCTCAGGGAGACTCGGGGACTAGGCCAGTGCCTTCACCACAGGAGAGAGGAGGCGACAGGATGCATGCACACGGCCCGTGCACCGGGATGGGGAACTGTGGGGGACTGTCACCACTCCTTCCCCGGCACACCCAATGCCAGCCACAACGCTGCCACATCTTGGTGGAACACGGCATCTGACTGCCCGTTTCTCCATGGGGTTGTTTCTGCGAGTTGCGGGTATGGCACCTGGGGGCAAGCCCAAGTCTGCCCTTGGGACAGGTGGCCAAGGAGATGCTGTCCCCTTGGGACCAGAGGCACAAGACAGGCCTGCCTTCTGCCCAGACTCCTTCCTCAGAGGATAGCACGCGCCCCTGCCCTAGTCGTCCCCTCATGTCTCCTTAGGAGCCAGGCTTCCATTTCTCCGCACAGGGAGCGGGTGACACTTGTATTGCCACAGGCCGCTGTGCCTGCCAGGGCCGGCTCTCCTGTTTCGCAACCGTTTCCAGATCAGAAAGCCAACGGCTCCTGCTCTTCTCCCTGGGCAGCGTGATGCACCTTCCACAGACATGCTCCTGGGGAGTGCAGTGATAGATGTGTCCCTTTCCTTAAGACTCTTTCCACAGGCGCAACCGCGCTTCTCTCTCAGGCAGAGGGGTTCTAGGGAAAAGGATTTCGCTCCATGCGGGTATCTTCCACCATGCTGCGGAGACTAGCTCAGGCATTAAGCTGCAGCATCACACACATGTGATTCGGATTTCCCAACGAATGCTGTGCTTTCCTAGAGGGGATGCCCGGGCAAAGGGGTTTCGCTGTATGCGGGTTTCTCCCACCGCAAGACTGGGCTTAGGCAAGCAGCAGAAGAGACCGTAGAACCGACTCTGATCTCCCAGCGACTGCTATGCTTTCCCAGAGGTTTTCAACTTGGCGTGAACCGCACTACGCTGCTCTCCTCAGCAAGGCTTTCGTCGTTCGTTCTGTCGCGGCAGGGAAGAAGAACAGCGGGAGAGCTGGTGCCTCGTGGGGCTTGCTTTCCCGGGCTCCAAGTACACACCCGGGTTTCAACTTGCTAAGCCGAACTAAGCAGACACAGTCACAGCCCGGCAGCAGCTTGCGTGGCCTAGCATGGCACTCTATGCCTATTACCATCTCCTGGGGTAGGTAAGGCTTTGCCTTTCACTCCGGCGCTCAGGCAGACTTGGGGACTAGGCCAGTGCCTTCAGCACAGGAGAGAGGAGGCGACAGGATCCCTGCACACGCCCCGTGCACTTGGATGGGGAACTGTGGGAGATAGTCTCCATTCCTTCCCCGGCACACCCCGTGCCATTCACATCGCTGCCACATCTTGGTGGATGACGGCATCTGACTGCCCGTTACTCCATGGGGTTGTTTCTGCGAGTTGCGTGTATGGCACCTGGTGGCAAGACCAAGTTTGCCGTTGGGACAGGTGGCCAAGGAGATGCTGTCCCCTTGGGACTAGAGGCACAGGACAGGCCTGCCTTCTGCCCAGACTCCTTCCTCAGAGTGGAGCTCACGCCCCTGCTTTAGTCATCCCCTCATGTCTCCTTAGCATCCAGGCTTCCATCTCTCCGCACAGGGAGCGGGTGACACTTGTCTTGCCACCGGCCCGCTATTCGTGCCCCAGCAGGCTATCCTGCTTCCCGAGCGTTTCTCGTCCCCAAGGCCAAGGGCTCCTTCTCTTCTCCGGGGGCGGCGTGCTGCGCCTTCCCCACACTTGGTCCTGTGGAGCGCGCTGACAGACGTGTGCAACCACACTTCTCTCTCATGCAGAGGGGTGCTAGGGCAAAGAGGATTTCGCTCCATGCGGGTATCTTCCACCGTGCTGCGGGGAGTAGCTCAGGCAAGCAGCAGCAGTATCCCCAAACCCAACTCAGATATCCCAACCAATGCTGTGCTTTCCCAGAGGAGATGCCCTGGCAAAGAGCCTTTCGCTGTATGCGGGTTTCTCCCACTGTGAGATTGGCTCAGGCAACCAGCAGCAGCAGCCCACAGTACCGACTCTGATTTTCAGCGAATGTTGTGCTTTCACAGAGGTTTTGGGCTTGGAGCGAACCGCACTTCATTATGCTTCCTCAGCAAGGCTTCGTTCGCTTCAGGGAAGAAGAGCTGCGGGGGAGCTGGTACCTCTTGGGTCTTGCTTTCCTGAGCTCCAAGGTCGCACCCAGGGTTCACCTTGCTAAGCCGAACTAAGCAGACACAGTCACAGCCCTGCAGCAGCTTGCGTGGCCTAGCATGGCACTCTATGCCTATTACCATCTCCTGGGGTAGGTAAGGCTTTGCCTTTTGCTCTGGCGCTCAGGGAGACTCAGGGTGTAGGCCAGTGCCTTCAGCACAAGAGAGAGGTGGCGATAGGATCCCTGCAAATGGCCCGTGCACTTGGATGGGGAACTGTGGGGGACAGTCTCCACTCCTTCCCAGTAACACCCCCTGCCACCCACATCGCTGCCACATCTTGGTGGAAGACGGCATCTGACTGCCCGTTTCTCCATGGGGTTGTTTCTGCGAGTTGTGGGTATGGCACCTGGGGGCAAGCCCAAGTCTGCCCTTGGGACAGGTGGCCAAGGAGATGCTGTCCCCTTGGGACCAGAGGCACAAGACAGGCCTGCCTTCTGCCCAGACTCCTTCCTCAGAGGATAGCACGTGCTCCTGCCCTAGTCGTCCCCTCATGTCTCCTTAGCAGCCAGGCTTCCATCTCTCCGCACAGGGAGCGGGTGACACTTGTTTTGCTACCGGCCTGCTGTTCGTGCCATGGCAGGCTATCCTGCTTCCCGAGCGTTTCCCGACCCCAAGGCCTAGGGCTCCTTCTCTTCTCCGGAGGCGGCGTGATGCGCCTTCCACACACTTGCTCCTGGGGAGCGCGGTGACCGACGTGTGCAACCACGCGTCTCTCTCAGGCAGAAGGGATGCTAGGGCAAAGAGTATTTCGCTCCATGCGGGTTTTTTCCACCGTACTGCGGAGACTAGCTCAGGCAAGCAGCAGCAGCATCCCCAAACCCAAATCACATTTCCCAACGGATGCTGTGATTTCCCAGGGTAGATGACAAGGCAGAGAGGCCTACGCTATATGCGGGTTACTACAGCCACGAGACTGGGCTCAGGCAAGCAGCAGTAGCCCGCAGAACATTTCCAGCGAATGCTGTGCTTTCTCAGAGGCTTTGGCTTGGAGCGAACAGCACTTCGCCGCTGCTTCCTCAGCAAGGCTTCAGTCGCGTCAGGGAAGCAGAGCTGCAGGAGAGCTGGTGCCTTTTGGGCCGTGCTTTAACGGGCTCCATGTTCGCCTCCTGGGTTCACCCTGCCAGGCCCAATTAAGCAGACACAGCCACAACCCTGCAGTAGCGTGCGGAGCCTAGGATGGCACCCTATGCACACTACCATCTCCCGGTGTAGGCATCGCTTGGCCTTTTACTCTGGCGCTCAGGCGTTCTCGCGGACTAGCCCAGTGCTTTCCCCACAGGAAAGGAGACGTGACAGTATCCCTGCACACCGCCTGTGCACTGAATAGGGAGCTTTTGGGGAAGTCCTCACCCCATCACCCTAAACTCCATGCCACCTCCAAGCTTCCACATCCTGAAGGAAAACGGCATCTGACTCCTTGTTATTTCAGGGAGCTGTTTCTGCGAGTTTAGCGTAGGCTCCAGGTGGCTAGCGCATGTCTGCCCCAGGGACAGGTGGCCAAGGAGCTGCTGTCTCCTTGGGCCCAGAGGCTCAGGACAGGCATGCTTTCTGCCCAGACTCCTTCTTAAGAGTGGAGCATGCGCCCTGCCTTACATATCCCCACCTTTCTCTGTAGCAGACAGGCCTCCGTCTCTCTGCACAGGGAGCAGGTGGCACTTGTATTACCACCGGCCGCTATGCCTGCCAGGTCCGGCTCTCCTGTTTCGCAACCGTTTCCAGACCAGAAAGCCAACGACTCCTGCTCTTCTCCTTGGGCAGCGTGCTGCAACTTCTACAGACATGCTCCTGGGAGCGCAGTGATAGACGTGTCCCTTTCCTTAAGGTTCTTTCCAGAGGCGCAACCGTGCTTCTCTCTGAGGCCGAGGGGTGCTAGGGCAAAGAGGATTTTGCTCCATGCGGGTATCTTCCACCGTGCTGCGGAGACTAGCTCAGGCAAGCAGCAGCAGCAGCCCAAACCCAAATCACATTTCCCAACGAATGCTGTGATTTCCCAGGGTAGATGACAAGGCAAAGAGGTTTTCTCTGTATGCGGGTTTCTCCAGCCGTGAGACTGGGCTCAGGCAAGCAGCAGTAGCCCGCAGAACATTTCTCAGCGAATGCTGTGCTTTCTCAGAGGCTTTGGCTTGGAGCGAACAGCACTTCACCGCTGCTTCCTCAGCAAGGCTTCAGTCGCGTCAGGGAAGCAGAGCTGCGGGAGAGCTGGTGCCTTTTGGGCCTTGCTTTCCCGGGCTCCATGTTCGCTTCCCGGGCTCACTGTGCCAGGCTGTATTAAGCAGACACAGCCACAACACTGTAGTAGCGTGCGGAGCCTAGGATGGCACCCTGTGCACACTATCATCTCCCGGTGTAGGCATCGCTTGGCTTTTTACTCTGGCGCTCAGGCGTTCTCGCGGACTAGCCCAGTGCTTTCCCCACAGGAAAGGAGACGTGACAGGATCCCTGCACACCGCCCGTGCACTGAATTGGGAGCTTTCGGGGACTGTCCTCACCCCATCCCCTTAAACCCCATGCCACCTCCAAGCTGCCACATCCTGAAGGAAGACGGCATCTGACTCCCTGTTATTTCAGGGAGCTGCTTCTGTGAGTTCAGCGTAGGCTCCTGGTGGCTAGCGCATGTCTGCCCCAGGGACAGGTGGCCAAGGAGCTGCTGTCTCCTTGGGCCCAGAGGCTCAGGACAGGCATGCTTTCTGCCCAGACTCCTTCTTAAGAGTGGAGCATGCGCCCTGCCCTACACATCCCCTCCTCTCTCCATAGCAGACAGGCTTCCGTCTCTCTGCACAGGGAGCTGGTGACACTTGTATTGCCACCGGCCGCTGTGCCTGCCAGGGCCGGCTCTCTTGTTTCGCAACCGTTTCCAGACCAGAAAGTCAACGGCTCCTGCTCTTCTCCCTGAGCAGCGTGCTGCACCTTCCACAGACATGCTCCTGGGGAGTGCAGTGATAGACGTGTGCCTTTCCTTAAGTCTCTTTCCACAGGCGCAACCGCGCTTCTCTCTCAGGCAGAGGGGTGCTAGGGCAAAGGATTTCGCTCCATGCAGGTATCTTCCACCATGCTGCGGAGACTAGCTCAGGCATTAAGCTGCAGCATCACACACATGTGATTCGGATTTCCCAACGAATGCTGTGCTTTCCTAGAGGGGGATGCCCGGGCAAAGGGGTTTCGCTGTATGCGGGTTTCTCCCACCTCGAGTCTGGGCTCAGGCAAGGAGCAGAAGAGACGGCAGAACCGACTCTGATTTCCCAGCGACTGCTATGCTTTCCCAGAGGTTTTCAACTTGGCGCGAACCGCACTACGCTGCTGTCCTCAGCAAGGCTTGGTCTTTCGCTCTTTCGGGGCAGGGAAGAACAGCGGGAGAGCTGTGGGCCTTGCTTTCCCGAGCTCCAAGATCGCACCCTGGGTTCACCTTGCTAAGCCGACCTAAGCAGACACAGTCACAGCCCTGCAGCAGCTTGCGTGGATCCCTGCACACGGCCCGTGCACTTGGATGGGGAACTGTGGGGGACAGTCTCCACTCCTTCCCCGGCACACCCCCTGCCACCCACATCGCTGCCACATCTTGGTGGAAGACGGCATCTGACTGCCCGTTTCTCCATGGGGTTGTTTCTGCGAGTTGCGTGTATGGCACCTGGTGGCAAGCCCACGACTCCCTTGGGACAGGTGGACAAGGAGATGCTGTCCCCTTGGGACCGGAGGCACAACACAGGCCTTCCTTCTGCCCAGACTCCTTACTCAGAGTGGAGCTCACGCCCCTGCCCTAGTCATCCCCTCATGTCTCCTTAGCAGCCAGCCTCCATCTCTCCGTACAGGGAGCGGGTGACACTTGTCTTGCTACCGGCCTGCTGTTCGTGCCATGGCAGGCTATCTTGCTTCCCGAGCGTTTCCCGACCCCAAGTCCAAGGGCTCCTTCTCTTCTCTGGGGGCGGCGTGCTGTGCCTTCCCCACACTTGCTCCTGGGGAGCGCAGGGACACACGTGTGCAACCACGCTTCTCAGGCAGAAGGGATGCTAGGGCAAAGAGTATTTCGCTCCATGCAGGTATCTTCCACCGTGCTGCGGAGACTAGCTCAGCCATTCAGCTGCTGCATCCCACACATCCGATTCTGATTTCCCAACGAATGCTGTGCTTTCCCAGAGGAGATGCCCGGGCAACGAGGCTTTCGCTGTATGCGGGTTTCTCCCACCGAGAGATTGGGCACAGGCAAGCAGCAGAAGAGCCCGCAGAACCGAATACTGATTTCTCAGCAAATGTTGTTCTTTCGCAGAGGCTTTGGATTGAAGCGAACAGCACTTCGCCGCTGCTTCCTCAGCAAGGCTTCAGTCATGTCAGGGAAGAAGTGCTGCCGGAGAGCTGGTGCCTCATGGGGCCTTGCTATCCCGGGCTCCAAGTTCACATCCTGGGTTCATTCTGCCAAGCTGAAATAAGCAGACACAGCCTCGACCCTGCAGCAGCGTGCGTGGCCTAGGATGGCACTCTGCTCACAATGCCATCTCTCAGCATACGCACGACTGGCCCTTTTGCTCTGGCGTTCAGGTGGACAGGGGACTAGGCCTGTGCCTTCTCCATCCTTAAGGAGACGTGAGAGACGTAATCGGTAACTGTCCCTGTTTTTCCGGGACACCCCCTGCCTCCACCAATGCTGCCACATCCTGGAGGAAGACGGCATCTGATTGCCCGTTCCTCCAGGAGGTGTTTCTGCGAGTTCACGGCAGGAAGCTTGGTGGCAAGCCCACGTCTGCCCTCTGGACAGGTGGCCAAGGAGATGCTTTCCACTTGGGACCAGAGGCACAGGAAAGGCCTTCCTTCTGCCCAGACTCCTTCCTCAGATTGGAGCACGTTCCCCAGCCCAATCGCCCCCTCAAGTCTCCTTAGCAGCCAGGCTTCGTCTCTCTGCACAGGGAGTGGGTGACACTTGTCTTGCCACCAGCCCGCTGTTCCTGCCAGGGCCAGCTCTCTAGCTTCGCGACCATTTCCCGCCCACAAGGCCAACGGCTCCTTCTCTTCTCCTGGGCAGCTTGCTGCACTTTCCCCAGACAGGCTCCTGGGGAGCCCAGTGACAGACATGTCCCCTTCCTTAAGGCTCTTTCCACAGGCGCAACCACGGTTCTCTCTCAGGCAGTAGGGATGCCCAGGAAAAGAGGATTTCGCCCCATGGGGGTTTATTACACCGTGCTGTTGGGTCTTGCTCAAGCAAGCAGCAGCAGCATCCCACAGACCCGACTCTCATTTCCCAAAGAATGCTGTGCTTTCCCAGAGGAGATGCCCAGGCAAAGACCCTTAAGCTGTATAAGGGTTTCTCCCGCCGTGCTGCGAATACTAGGCTAAGGCAAGCAGCAACAGCAGCCCACAAAAACGACTCTGATTTCCCAGAGACTGCTATGCTTTCACAGAGGTTTTCAGCTTGGCGCGAACGGCACTTTGCTGCTGCTTCCTCAGCAAGGCTTTGGGTGTTCGCTCTGTCGCATCAGAGAAGAAGAGCTGCGGGAGAGCTGGTCCCTCTTGGGCCTTGCTTTCCCGGGCTCTATGTTGGCACCCTGGGTTCACCCTGCCAGTCCAAACTAAGCAGACACAGCTACAACGCTGCAGCAGCGTGCGTGGCCTAGGATGGCACTCAATGCACACTACATTCTCCCAGTGTAGGCAACAACCCTGTATCTGACTGACTTGTTAATTCTGGGAATGTCTTGCAGATTAATTTGCTTGCCAGAGGTGGTTCCTCTAATTGATGTCTAAGAACCTTAATTAGTTAAGAAAACTTTTTTTAAATTTTCATTGCTATTTATTATTATTATTATTATTATTATTATTGCTAATATCTCTATTATAAATAATTCACAAGGGCATCTTTCTGACAAAAGACAAAGAGCTGGCTACTAGTAGAAAAAGTACTTTTGACTCTGTCAGTGAAAGTGGTAAAGGGATTTGAGAAAATAAGGCAAAGCACTGGAATTATGTGTTAAAACTTTAAATATTATAGACACATTTACTTAATTTCTAATACTGTTGTTGCTTATAATTAAATAAGATGTTTTCCATGAACCACGCATACAGCAAATATATTGTTTATACAGATTAAATTTTCATCAAAAGGGACACCTGGGAGGCTCAGTTGGTTAAGCAGCTGCCTTTGGCTCAGGTCATGATCCCAGCATCCTGAGATCGAGTCCCACATTGGGCTCCTTGCTCGGCCGGGAGCCTGCTTCTCCCTCTGCCCCTGCCTGCCATTCTGTCTGCCTGTGCTTGCTCTCTCGCCCACTCTCTCTGATAAAGAAATAAAATCTTAAAATAAATAAATAAATTTTCATCAAAAAATTGTAAGTGTATTTTATTGTAGGATCATGATCAGCATTTTGCAGATGAGAAAAGTGAAATTTAGAAAAGTATGTCTCTTCAAATCCCTCATACAATATCTGGCCTAGATAGAAGGATATACTATCACAATTGAGGAAGATAATTGAGATTACTTAAAATGATAAACTTTATAGGGTTTTTAAAAGTTTGCCACAGATTCAGATTCTTTTAAAATATATATCTATTTTGTGTAAAGAGAATGCACTGAGAAGTAAAAAGAAAGTGATATATCAGTGCTACCAACTAATGGCTATATATCATCACCTTATTTATGAACAATGAAACAGTGTGCAATATTTAAATAAATTTAAATAAATTCCTATTTATTTTATATATTTATAAATTTAAATAAATTCCTATTTATTTATTATGAAAGAAATTCCTCTAACAAACAGTATGTTTTGAAGGTTGCTAGCAGGAAAGTGTTGTACTTCATGGAAGTAATCAGAAAATATGATCTAAATTTCTGCTTTCAAGGGCGCCTGGGTGGCTCAGTGGGTTAAAATTCTGCTTTCAAGAAGCTATAACAGTAAGTACTGAGCATTAGCTATTATATGCTATGGATGAATAACTGAAATCTACATTTGAAACTAATGGTACACTATATGATAACTAATTGAATTTTAAAAAGTTAATAAAAAACCACTATTTTATAAAACAATATTCCCAACAGGCTCTTTTGCTTTAAAATACTCACTCTGTAATGAGAGTCATTACTTTTGTCCAGCAAATTCTTACATCACTGTTTATCCCTTCCCTGCTTTATCCCTTCCCAGTATCAAGAAAGGCTCACTTGGATTACCTAGAAGCCATGAGAAAGCTTGTAATAGATCTGGCTGGTTTTCACCAGCAATTTGACCACCATGTGCACAGGGAAGTCTATTGATAAAGGCTTTATTGCAATAAATTGCAAATACATGGATGATTTTGAATTCTCTTTCTTGAGGTCTTGTTTCATGATAATAAATGTAGGGTGGCTTTTTGGAATGGATGTTATTAACATATCTTCATAGTTCTAAGTACATGGAATTGTAAAATAGATAAATGAATGTGGCATTACTGACAACCGTCCTCATTTTGAAATCAAATTACAGTGTACTGAGCTGAGGAGGCAAAGCAGATTTGGGATTATGAGTGAAATAATTTTAAAAAGTCTTAGGGGTATGATCAGACTATTGGGTAATTCAGTAGAAAAATATCAACTGATTGAGATTCTGTGTTCCCTGATTTCAGAGAGACGTTAAGATAAATAAGTAACACGAGGAGACTAGGAAGCCAAACATAAGTGATACTTTTGTGCCAGGGTGTGTATACATCTGTTTATCTTCTTGCTTTACCACTAAGGTTGCTCCTAGAGGAGAGTTTAAATATGTGTTGGAGCTAATCTCTGTGGATTACACAAGAAACCACATCCTACAGCTCTCCCTGAAACACCGCTTATGATTTCAATGTAATTTGGTTTTTGCATTTTTAGAAATAACAAAATACTTTGCAAACTCATCTACTTTATTACCACCACAAGTGAGTCAGCTGACTCCACATTTTAACACAGTGACAGTCACAGAGGAATGGAGGAGTGAGTAGAGTTATCAATATATGTGCTTTAAAGAAGTATGACAGGGTAGCAGCTATTTCCAGGAACCAAAACATGGGTCAGCAGCTGTGCAGGAAAAGTGATGGAATAAATGACTCATTTCAGAGGAGTTCTATAACATATTAGTTCTATAATGGATCTTCAGCACCCAATTACCCGCTTTGATCTAAAGATAAGGATTTACAGTTAAGATCCCATTTATGATTTGTCTGGTAGGGTCTGAATCATGTTTACTATTGTTTTGACTATTACTTGAAACCTATAGTAGTACTTGGGATATGTGTTGTGTATTCTGTGAACATGTGCTATTTTTAGATTAGATAATTCCTGTCTCGAACCCCTGTTAATTTGTTTGCTTTTGTTTATTTGATAGTGCTTTCAGTAAATGGATATATCTTAAAAATTGCAAAGCCACTATTAAAATAAGTTATTATGATATATAGCATGGAATTGCACATTCCTCCTTTGAATCCGACAGAGCTTCACCATATCCTTGACAATTTGGGAAAAACACGCTATTATTTTTCTTCATAAAATTTCTCCTGTTAGGCTGTGATGGTTGTCATCAGCAGTAACTCCTCTGAAGGCTTTGTCAAAAGAGTTGAAAAAATTGGAAAGGTGTGAATGAAGCTGTTTGCTGAATATAAAGAAAAGAGCATTGAAGTACAATTCACACTCTTACTTCTCCTTCTATGCTTTCAGATGTTTGACATTTGAAAATTTTGCTTCTAGAAGAGATGCCCTATATAATTCTTACTTAAAGGAGCAAGTTGCTTTAATAATTTTGTTTATTATTCTACCATTCCAGTATTTCCATTTAAATTAAATTCAATACCATTTAAAAAAAATCAAAAGTGCTGCCAGTATTCAATTCCTGGGCTAAACAATTTTAGAAAGCTTTGTGTTATTGAACCTACGGGGTTTTTCTGTAGTTTTAACTCTTTCTTTCTGTGATTTTTCCCTTTAGTCACATAAGTGACTGCATATTAACAGACATTGAGGATAAAGGACTGAATAGAACAATCCTTGGCCTCATGAAGTTGAGAATCTAGCAAGGGTGTCAAACAATTCAATCATTCAGAGACAATTTATTGAATGTCTGGCCTAAGATGAGCACAACAAAACCCCAGCCCAGAGGAATCTTTTTTTTTTTTAAGATTTTATTTATTTATTTGACAGACAGAGATCACAAGTAGGCAGAGAAGCAGGCAGAAAGAGAGGAGGAAGCAGGCTCCCCGCTGAGCAGAGAGCCTGATGTGGGGCTCGATCCCAGGACCCTGAGATCATGACCTGAGCCGAAGGCAGCGGCTTAACCCACTGAGCCACCCAGGCGCCCTAGAGGAATCATTTTAATGGGAGAGATAGATAATAGGTAAACCAACTTTAAAAAGAAAAAAATCGTACTGGTTTTTCTTTAATAGTGATGCATATTTGAACTAAAAAGCACATTTTAATAAGAGCAGTGATTGAGAAGAGGTTTTGTAACTGAGTGGTCCGAAAGGGCCTCCCTGAAAAAGTCTGTTTTGAACAGATTTCTGAATAATATCAGCCAGGAAGCTGCGTAAAAATCTCAGGGATGGGTGATTTTTCCAGTCAAAAAACTGTAAAGGCTCCAAAGTCACAATACAGCTGTAAGTTTCTCTAATAAAGTAACTTCTGACAAAGAATGAGAAGAAATAACTAACCCAGGTTTGAAAGAAAAGGGACAGACTTTCTATGGAATTCATATTTAATTAAAGCTCTAAAGGACAAAAATACAATAGAGCAAAATTCTGGTCCCGCTGATATACCTAATGAAAGTTCATAAACAAGGTGTGGGTAGCAAAGAGTGTGTGGGAATGTTGGTAAGGACAGTGGGGAAGAGTCATCCCTGAACATGTTCTTTAATGAAGCAATTCTTGTGTTGTTTTAAAGGGTAACTTGGAGTTTGCCTAAGTGATTAGAGAAGGATGCCTCGGCTTATGGAAGTTCAAAGCCATAAAGATGTGATAAACTACTGCAGATATTTTCATGTATATTTGTTGTTGCTTCTAGTAATGGTGATCTAAAAACTCCTATTTAAGACAACTTAAAAATCCAGACAAAATAGCTTTTAAAGTTAAAAATATCAGAATGATTATAAAAATAAGTGAGGGATTACTGGGCCAATACGAAACACAATGAGAGCCTAGAGATATATGCCATGAAGCCATTTTAGCTATGAGAGCATTAGAAACTGCTAAAACACACTGAGCTGTGTTTTTAATAGACACTTGATACTAGAGAAAAAAAATTCAAAATCCAGCAGCAATCAAATTTGAGGACTTTGGTACAACCCAAATTTAAGTTGAGATCCCCAAAGCACAAGGAGAAGCAGAAATAAGACTAGAGCCTACCTTGCCTTCTGTGTAAACTGAGAACGTCAACCACTGAATTTGGAGTATGATTGTCTTGTAAAGTCTCAGATATAAGAGAAAATCCTGCCAAGGAGGACCATACCATTATTATAGCTCTTAATTATTCCTACTCAATAAGAGTTTCAAATATAATGTCTTGAACATACCAAAATGTAACAAAGCACACAAAGAAAAACCATTAACAAGATTTGATAGACAAAATGGGATTAAGTATGATATTAAAATGATCAATAAAGATTGTAAAATGGCTTGATTACTCTGCTCAAAGAAATGAGAGGGGAAGCAAATTGAACAAAAAACTGAAACTAAAAAATGATATTGAGAAAGATTTTATAAGTGAACCAAATGGATACTCTAGAACTTTAAAGATATGACAGCCAATTTAAGATACCACAGGGGTGCCTGGGTGGCTCAGTTAATTAAACCTCCAATTCTTTTTCCTTTTTTTAACACCTTAATTTTATTTTATTTCTTTCATTTTGGCTCAGGTCATGATGTCAGGCTTGTGAAATAGAGCCCAGAGTTGGGCTCTGTGCTGAGCCTGGAGCCTGCTTAAGATTCTTTTCCCTTCTTTTTCTATCCCTCCCTGCACTCTCACTCGCTCGCTCTCTCTTGCTTGCAAATAAATAAATAAATAGACAGATAATAGACAAAGCAAAATAAAAGCAGATTATGAAAATAAATATAAAGTTTTTGAAATGAAAACAAGTTAAAAATAAAATAGAGAAGACCTACACAGCTAAAAGTTCATTCAGGAAATCTATTATTAAAGAAGTCAGTATGACACAATGTTAAGATATCAAAAGACTGGAGCATGTACTTTACAGAAAGGGTAATCCAAATGGCCACTCATAGGTAAAAACTGTTTATCTTTATTATGAATCTGGAATTAAATTAAATTAAATTAAAAATAAATTAAAACCTAGAATGGCATACTATTACACACTTACCATATTGGGAAACAGTAAAAATGTCTTGCAAGAATGTGAAAGAATGACAGTGCCCATAATAAAAACATTTGAGGTAGGTTGGACAATATTTAGAAAACTTAAAAATTAAAAAAAAATTTGGTCCATTCCTGGAAATACAACATTGAATTAAATGAATATTTTCACCAGGATATGAAAACAGATGATTATAGTTATTTCATTCATAACGGCAGATCAGCAGTGGTCTATTTGCACGATGTTACATTAAATAAGAGAGAATATTAACAAACTGGGAGAAGGGGCTAGGTTGTTATCATAAACAGATCTTCTATGGTGCTGATTATGTTCTATTTCTCAAAATCTTTAAGTTAAAAAATTTTCAAATTTATATCTAAATAGATAGATAGATAGATAGATGATAGATTGACAGATATCCCAGAAGCTGCAATGCTAGGCTAAGACCAGGCTTTAAAGGGCTTTTCTATATTCTACTAAATACTTTAAACCATTCATTATATTATAGCTCAGAGTTCGAATCTCCATTTGTTTCCTCTGTTTTCTAATATTTATCTTAAGGTGACCTGATGCAGACTTTTGATGACCTTTGTCTAAATATTTCTATTTTAACAAAGTCCTTTTTAATACTCAGAGACTAAAACTTAGAAAAACACTCTGATTTTTATCTCACTAGAGTGGAAAATATATGGTTACCCATTAACTAATGATATCCATGTCTACATTAGCTCCATGACATTTTTCATTCTTGGGAGCTTTTGGTTAAATGAATTTTTTAAGCTTCCTTTAAATGAAGCTTTAAGCCATCACCACATGAATAAAATTAAAGAACTAAATGAAAACAAGCCAAGTAATAGAGTAATAGAATGTGCAGTGGAAAGAGTACAATTCTGAAATCATAAAGCCTAAATTAGTGTGATGCATCTTTACTAGCCATGTAATCATAAACCAGTTATCTAAATGTGTTAGCCTCAGATTTTTCACCCATGAAATAGTGATGATAATACTTATTATGCAGAGTTGTTGTGTGGATGTGATGAAGCATGGAGCATGAGAGTCTCATATTCCATGCTAAAATGATAGCTATTTTTTACTTATAATAATTCTAATAATAGTAATTAAATTGTTCAAAATGGTAATATTCATTTATATTGAGGCATTGTATTGACTATTCATAGACACATTTACCAAAATAAATTTCATTTTACTTTACCCCCTCTGAGGCTATATATTCCTTAATTCAATATGAATCTTATTATGAATAATAATTATCATGATAAATATGCTGATTTTTCTTCTATTTATTTTTAGGAAAGTATCCTTTACTGTTGAACATAAAGAAACTTAAGCAAGTCTCTCTTATTCAAAATTTGCATGCTGCTTTCTTATGAAACTAGATTAGAGTTGTATGAAATAAATTCATGCAGTTAAGACATTTATGTTTGGAAAACTGGGTGGTCAGTTTAGTATTTCAAAAGAAGATTTTAAATTTAAACCTTAAAACTGAGCTCTTTCAGCCTTATTTATAGACCATCCTTCATGCTTAATAAGTATTCCTTCATTGTAAACTAACTAATAGTGTTTGTCACAGTGTATATAACTAAAATGGATTTTGTATTCTATTATTTCAGAGTTAGTTGCAGTATCTACTTCCTTACTTCCTCTTTTGAAAAATAGATTAATTCTACAAAAGGTTATTTCCAGCTTTATTGAAAAATAATTGACATATTATAATTTGTAAATTTAAGAAATGATTTCTTATAACACTGCAAACTTTTAACATTGTGTAAATTTTGTACCATTTGATAAATTGGTATACATCTGCATTGCAATATAATCTACATAAAAATGTTAATACATCTACTATCTCATATAGTTGCCTCTGTTTTTATGCATGTATTGTAAGGAATTTTAAGATCTACTCTCTTAGCAACTTTTATGTATATAGTACAGTAGAGATAAACTTCAGAGGTCTTGTGGGTTTTGTTCCAGACTGCCTCAATAAAGTGATTATCTCAATAAACTAAGTCAAATCATTATTATTATTTTTTGGTTTCCCAGTGCAAATAAAAAATTATGTTTCCCAGTGCATATAAAAAATAAACACTATACTGTACTGTTCAAAAGCATTATGTCTTTAAAGAAAAACAATGTATATACCTTAAGTAAACTAGTTCTGAGTTTTCAGTGGGTCATAAATACTGATCACAGATCACCATAACAAATACAATAATAATGAAAAAACTTGAAATATTGCAAGAATTACCAACATGTGACAGAGAGACACAAAATGAACAAATGTTGTTAGAAAAATGGTGGCAGCAGACCTATTTTATACAAGATTGCTATAAACTTTCAACTTGTAAGAATGTGATATATGCAAAATTTAATAAAGAGAAGCACAATTAAAAAAGTATGTATATATTATTAACTATGACCATCATGCTGTACATTAGATCCCCAGAACTTTTTCCTATTATAGTTGCAAGTTTGTACCCTTTGACCACCTTATTCCACCCCAGGTTCACCCCTTGTCAACTCAACTCTAAGTTTCCATTAGTTTGCTTTTTCTTCAGATTCTGTATGTAAGGGATATCGTAATACATAAATTAAAAAATATATAAAATCTTTGAAATATTTCACTTAGTATAATACCTTCAAGATCCATCCATGGTATTGTAAATGGCAGTATTTCTTAATTTTTCATGGTTAAGTAGTATTCCATAGTATATATTTACCATACTTATTTTATTCATTCATCCATTAATGGATACTGAAGTTATTTCCATCTCTTGCTTAGAGTTAATAATTTTATAATGAACATAAGAGTGCAGAGATGTCTTCGAATAGTGACTTCGTTTCCTTTAGCTATATCCCTAGAAGTGGGATTACTGAATCATATGGTAATTTTACTTTTAATAATATGAATAGTCTCCATACTGTTTTCCATACAAATTTATATCCCTATCACAGTGCATAAGTTCCCCATTTTCCCCAATATTTACCAAAATTTGTTAGTTTTAATTTTTTGGTAGTATATATTCTAAGAGGTAGTAATATCTTGCTGTGTTTTTCAGAGGTAAACAAAAACAACAACATAATGACTTTGCCCTGAGTTTTTTACGTTGAGCACTTTTTAATGCTCCTGTTGGTCATTTATATAACTTTTTTGAAAAAAAGTCTATTGAGATCCTTTTGCTTTTTTTTAATTATATATTTTTTTCTTTTTGTATCTGTTAGTTATTAACCTCTTTTCAGATATAAGTTTTGTAAGTATTTTCTTCCATTCTGTGGATTGTGTTTTCATTCCCTCTTTTTTTTTGGCAATGCAGAAAATTTAGTTTGATGTAATAGCATTTATTTATTTTTGCTTGTGTTTTTGGTCTGGTATCCAAAAAACTATTGGCAAGACCAATGTCAAGGAGAATTTTTCCTATGTTTTCCTTTAGGAAATTTAGTTTCATGCATCACATTTAAGTCTTTAATCTATTTCAAGTTAAGATTTATGAGTGATATAAGGTTCCAGTTTCATACTGTTTATGTGACTATTCAGTTTTAAATATCATTTACTGAACAGACTATCTTTACCCATTACATATGTTGGTCCCTGTCAAATATTAGGTGACTGTATGAAAGGATTTATTTCTGGACTCTCAATTCTGTTCTACTTGTTTATTGGTCTGTTTTTATGCCAGTATACTTTATTGTTTTGAGCGTGAGGGCTTTGTAGTATAGTTTCAAATCAAGAGTGTAATTTCGCTTCTTCATTCTTTCTCAGAACTGCTTTGATTATTTGTTGTCTTTTATGGTCTCATATAAATTTTAGGATTCTTTACTTACTTCTGTAAAAACACAATATTGGATTTTTTTAAAGATTATTTATTAATTTATTTGAGAGAGAGAGATGACAAGCAGGCAGAGAGGCAGGCAGAGAGAGAAGAGGTAGCAGCTTCCTGCTGAGCAGAGAGGCTGATGCGGGGCTCGATCCCAGGACCCTGGGATCATGACCTGAGCCGTAGGCAGCAGCTTAACCCACTGAGCCACCCAGGTGCCCCTAACATTGGATTTTTGATAGGAATTGAATTTACAGATGGTTTTCGGTAGTATGGACATTTTAACAATGTTAATTCTTACCATTCATAAATATGAGCTATCTTTCCATTTGTGTCTCCTTCAATTTCTTTATCAATGTCATAGATTATGGGGTACAGATCTTTCATAGTCTTAGTTAAATCTTATCCTAAGTATTATATTAGTTTTGATGCTAGTGTGAATTAGATTGTTTTCTTTATTTTTTCAGATAGTTCATCATTAGAGTGTTAAAATGCTCCTGTCTTGTGCTTACTTTGTCAGCACATATACTAAAATTGGAATGATGCAGAGAAGATTAGCGTGATCACTGAGCAAGGATGACATGAAAAACTATTAAAAAAACGAAACAAAACAAAATTCTTGTCTTCTATATATTGATCTTGTATTTGGCAGCTTTACTAAATTTGTTTATTCAAAAATTTTTATGAAGTTTTTAGGAATTTTTTACATGTAAGTTCATGTTATCCAAAAAAAGAAAATTTTACTTCTTCCTTTTTTTTTTATTTGGATTCTCTTATTTCTTTGTGTTCCTTGTTTCTCTGGCTAGGACATCCAGTACTATGTCAAATGAGAGTAGTGAAAGTGGACACACTTGTCTTTTTTCTGATCTTTAATAGGAAAACTTTCAAACTTTTTTGATTGAATATGAGATTAGCTCTGGGCTTGCAATATGTGTTTTTTCTTTAATGGATTTTTTAAATTATTTTTTTAAAATTTTTTATAAACATATAATGTGTTTTTATCCCTAGGGGTATAGGTCTGTGAATCACCAGGTTTACACATTTCACAGCACTCACCATCACTCACCATAGCACCTGCCCTCCCCAATGTCCATACCCCCACCATCCTCTCCCAACACACCTCCCCCCAGCAACCCTCAGTCTGTTTTGTGAGATTCAGTCTTTTATGGTTTGTCTCCCTCCCAATCCCATCTTCTTTTATTTTTCTTTTCGTATGCCCGAAACCGCCTATGTTGAATCTCCACTTCATCATATCAGGGAGATCATAGGATAGCTGTCTTTCTCAGATTGATTTATTTCGCCAAGCATAATACCCTCTAGTTCCATCCACGTCATCACAAATAGCAGGATTTCATTTCTTTTGATGGCTGCATAGTATCCCATTGTACATATATACCACATCTTATTTATTAATTCATCTATTGAAGGACATTTAGGTTCTTTCCATAGTTTAACTATTGTGGACATTGCTGCTATAAACATTTGGGTGCATGTGCCCCTTCAGAATGCCACGTTTGTATCTTTAGGGTATATACTCAGTACTGCAATCACTGGGTCATAAACTAGTTCTATTTTCAGCTTTTTGAGGCACCTCCACGCTGTTTTCCAGAGTGGTTGCACCAGCTTGCATTCCCACGTACAGTGTAGGAGGGTTGCCCTTTCTCCACATCCTCGCCAGCATCTGTCATTGACTGTCTTGTTCATTTTAGCCATTCTGAAAGGTGTGAGGTGGTATCTCATTCTGGTTTTGATTTGTATTTCCCTGATGACGAGTGATGTGGAGCATTTTTTCATGTGTCTGTTGGCCATTTGGATGTATTCTTTGCAGAAAGAATACATGTCCTCTGCCCATTTCTTCATTGGATTATTTGTTCTTAGGGTGTTGAGTTTGATAAGCTCTTTATAGATTTTGGATAGATACTGGCCCTTTATCTGGTATGTCATTTGCAAATATCTTCTCCCAGATAACTTCTGACAGTCATCTTTTGGCTTTGTTAACTGTTTCCTTTGCTGGGCAAAAGCTTTTTGATCTGATGAAATCCCAAGAGTTCATTCTTGCCCTTGCTTCCCTTGCCTTTGGTGATGTTCCTGTGAAGAAGTTGCTGCTGGTGAGGTCAAAGAGTTTGCTGCCTGTTCTCTCCTCAAGGATTTTGATGGATTCCTTTCTCACATTATGCTTTTTCATCCATTTACAGTCTATTTTCATGTATGGTGTAAGGAAATGGTCCAACTTCATTTTTCTGCATGTGGCTGTTCAATTTTCCCAACACCATTTGTTGAAGAGGCTGTGTCTTTTCCATAGGACATTCCTTCCTGCTTTGTTGACGATTAGTTGACCATAGAGTGGAGGGTCTATTTCTGGGCTCTCTATTCTGTTCCATTGATCTATGTCTGTTTTGGGGACAGTTCCCTACCATCTTGATGATGACAACTTTGTAATAGAGCTTGAAGTCTGGAATTGTGATGCCAACAACTTTGGCTTTCTCTTTCAATATTCCTCTGTCTATTCGAGGTATTTTCTGGTTCCATATATATTTTAGGATGATTTGTCCCATTTCTTTGAAAAAAATGGACGAGATTTTGATAGGGTTTGCATTAAATGTGTAGATTGCTTTAGGTAGCATAGACATTTTCACAATATTTGTTCTTCCAATACGGGAGCATGGAACATTTTTCCATTTCTTTGTGTCTTCTTCAATTTCTTTCATGAGTACTCACTTTGGAGTTTTCTGAGTATAGATTCTTTGTCTCTTTGGTTAGGTTTATTCCTAGGTATCTTAGGGTTTTGAGTGCAATTTTAAATGGGATTCACTCCTTAATTTCTATTTCTTCAGTCTTGTTGGTTTAAAAAAAATGCAACCAATTTCTGTGCATTGATTTTATATTCTGACACTTTATAGAATTCCTATACAAGTTATAGCAGATTTGGAGTGGAGTCCTTTAAGTTTTCCACATACAGTGTCATATCCTCTGCAAGCAGGGATAGTTTGACTTCTCTTTTGCCAATTTGGCAAAATTTGGATGCCCTTAATTTCTTTTTGTTGTCTGATTGCTGAGGCTAGGACTTCTAGTACGATGTTGAATAGCAGTGGTGATAACGGACATCCCTGCCATGTTCCTGACCTCAGCGGAAAAGTATTGCATTTTTCTCCATTGAGAATGATATTTGCAGTGGGTTTTTCATAGATGGCTTTGATAATATTGATAATATGTGCCCTCTATCCCTACACTTTGAAGAGTTTTAATCAGGAAGGGACACTGCACTTTGCCAAATGCTTTTTCAGCATCTATGGAGAGTATCATGTGGTTCTTGTTCTTTCTTTTATTAATGCGTTGTATCACATTGATTGATTTGCATATGTTGAACCAACCTTGTAGCCCTGGAATAAATCCCACTTGGTCGTGGTGAATAATCCTTTTAATGCACTGTTGAATCCTATTGGCTAGTATTTTGGTGAGAATTTTCGCATCTGTGTTCATCAAGGATATTGGTTTGCTGTTCTCTTTTTTGATGGGATCCTTGTCTGGTTTTGGGATCAAGGTGATGCTGGCCTCATAAAATGAGTTTGGAAGTTTTCCTTCCATTTCTATTTTTTGGAACAGTATCATGAGAATAAGAATTAATTCTTCTATAAATGTTTGGTAGAATTTCCCTGGGAAGCCATCTGGCTCGGGGCTTTTGTTTGTTTGGAGATTTTTGATGACTGTATCAATCTCCGTACTGGTTATGGGTCTGTTCAGGTTTCCTATTTCTTCCTGGTTCAGTTGTGGTAGTTTATATGTCTCTAGGAATGTATCCATTTCTTCCAGATTGTTGAATTTGTTGGCATAGAGTTGCTCATAGTATGTTCTTATAATTGTTTGTATTTCTTTGGTGTTGGTTGTGATCTCTCCTCTTTCATTCATTAATTTATTTATTTGGGTTCTTTCTCTTTTCTTTTTGATAAGTCTGGAAAGGGTTTTATCAATCTTATTAATTCTTTCAAAGAACCAGCTCCTAGTTTCGTTGATTTGTTCTATTGTTTTTTGTTGTTGTTGTTGGTTTTTTGTGGTTTTTATTTGTTTGTTTATTTGTTTCTATTTCATTGATTTCTGCTCTGATCTTTATTATTCCTCTTCTGCTGGGTTAGGCTTTCTTTGTTGTTCTTTCTCCATCTCCTTTAGGTGTAGGGTTATGTTGGGTATTTGAGATCTGAGAGAGAAGCGTGGTTGCACACGTGTGTCACTGCGCTCCCCAAGAGCACGTCTGGGGAAGGTGCAGCACGCCACCCCAGGAGAAGAGAAGGATACGTTGGCCTTGTGGTCGGGAAAGGTCGGGAAGCAGAATAGCCTGCCATGGCAGGAACAGCAGGCCGGTGGCAAGACAAGTGTCACCCGCTCCCTGTGCAGAGAGACAAAGCCTGGTTCCTAAGGAGACATGAGGGGATGACTAGGGCAGAGATGCATGCTCCACTCTGAGGAAGGAGTCTGGGCAGAAGGCAGGCCTGTCCTGTGCCTCTGGTCCCAAGGGGACAGCATCTCCTTGACCACCTGTCTGTAGGGCCGACTTGGGCTAGCTACCAGGCGCCATACCCGGAAGTCGCAGAAATAGCTCCCTCGAGAAACGGGCAGTCAGATGCCATCTTCCTCAAAGATGTGACAGCATTTTCGGTGGCAGGGGGTTTGCCGGGGAAGGAGTGGGGACAATCTCCCAAAGCTCCCCATTCCAGTGAACGGGCGGTGTTCAGGGATCCTGTCGCCTCTCCTCTCCTGTGGGGAAGGCACTGGCCTTAACCGCGAGTCCGCCTGAGGGCCTGTGCAAAAGGCCAAGTGTTGCCTACACTGGGAGAATGTAGTGTGCATTGAGTGCCATCCTAGGCCACGCACGCTGCTGCAGCGTTGTGGCTGTGTCTGCTTAGTTCGGACTGGCAGGGTGAACCCAGGGTGCCAACATAGAGCCCGGGAAAGCAAGGCCCAAGAGGGACCAGCTCTCCCGCAGCTCTTCTTCCCTGATGCGACAGAGCGAACACCCAAAGCCTTGCTGAGGAAGCAGCAGCGAAGTGCCGTTCGTGCCAAGCTGAAAACCTCTGTGAAAGCATAGCAGTCGCTGGGAAATCAGAGTTTTTGTGGGCTGCTGTTGCTGCTTGCCTTAGCCTAGTATTCGCAGCACGGCGGGAGAAACCCTCATACAGCGAAAGGGTCTTTGCCTGGGCATCTCCTCTGGGAAAGCACAGCATTCTTTGGGAAATGAGAGTCGGGTCTGTGGGATGCTGCTGCTGCTTGCCTGAGCAAGACCCAACAGCACGGTGTAATAAACCCGCATGGAGCGAAATCCTCTTTGCCTGGGCATCCCCACTGCCTGAGAGAGAACCGTGGTTGCGCCTGTGGAAAGAGCCTTAAGGAAGGGGACATGTCTGTCACTGGGCTCCCCAGGAGCCTGTCTGGGGAAAGTGCAGCAAGCTGCACAGGAGAAGAGAAGGAGCCGTTGGCCTTGTGGTCGGGAAATGGTCGCGAAGCTAGAGAGCTGGCCCTGGCAGGAACAGCGGGCCGGTGGCAAGGCAAGTGTCACCCACTCCCTGTGCAGAGAGGTGAAGCCTGGCTGCTAAGGAGACTTGAGGGGGCGATTGGGCCGGGGAACGTGCTCCAATCTGAGGAAGGAGTCTGGGCAGAAGGAAGGCCTTTCCTGTGCCTCTGGTCCCAAGTGGAAAGCATCTCCTTGGCCACCTGTCCAGAGGGCAGACGTGGGCTTGCCACCAAGCTTCCGGCCGTGAACTCGCAGAAACACCTCCTGGAGGAACGGGCAATCAGATGCCGTCTTCCTCCAGGATGTGGCAGCATTGGCGGAGGCAGGGGGTGCCCCGGGGAAACAGGGACAGTTACCGATTACACCCCATTCCAGGGCATGGGTGGTGTGCAGTGATCCTCTCACGTCTCCTCAAGGATGGAGAAGGCACTGGCCTAGTCCCCTGTCCACCTGAACGCCAGAGCAAAAGGGACGGCCGTGCCTATGCTGAGAGATGGCATTGTGAGCAGAGTGCCATCCTAGGCCACCCACGCTGCTCAGGGTCGAGGTTGTGTCTGCTTATTTCAGCTTGGAAGAATGAACCCAGGTTGTGAACTTGGAGCCCGGGATAGCAAGGCCCCAAGAGGCACCAGCTCTCCGGCAGCACTTCTTCCCTGATGCGACTGAAGCCTTGCTGAGGAAGCAGCGGTGAAGTGCTGTTCGCTTCAAGCCAAAGCCTCTGTGAAAGCACAGCATTGGCTGAGAAATCAGTAGTCGGTTCTGCGGGCTCTTCTGCTGCTTGCCTGTGCCCAGTCACTCGGTGGGAGAAACCCGCATACAGCGAAAGCCTCTTTGTCCGGGCACCTCCTCTGGGAAGCACAGCATTCGTTGGGAAATCAGAATCGAATGTGTGGGATGCAGCAGCTGAATGCCTGAGCTAGTCTCCGCAGCACAGGGGAAGATACCTGAATGGAGCAAAATACTCTTTGCCCTAGCATCCCTTCTGCCTGAGAGAGAAGTGTGGTTGCACATATCTGTCACCGCGCTCCCCAGGATCAAGTGTGGTGAAGGCGCAGCATGAAGCCCCCGGAGAAGAGAAGGAGCCCTTGGCCTTGGGGTCGGCAAACGCTCGGGAAGCAGGATAGCCTGCCATGGCACGAACAGCAGGCCGGTGGCAAGACAAGTTTAACCCGCTCCCTGTGCGGAGAGATGGAAGCCTGGATGCTAAGGAGACATGAGGGGACGACTAGGGCAGAGGCATGAGCTCCACTCTGAGGAAGGAGACTGGGCAGAAGGCAGGCCTGTCTTGTGCCTCTGGACCCAAGGGGACAGCATCTCCTTGGCACCTGTCCCAAGGGCAGACTTGGGCTTGCCACCAGGTGAGATAACCGAAACTCGCAGAAACAACCCCATGGAGAAACGGGCAGTCAGATGCCGTCTTCCACCAAGATGTGGCAGCGATGTGGGTGGCAAGGGGTGTGCCGGGGAAGGAGTGGAGACTGTCCCCCACAGTTCCCCATCCAAGTGCACGGGCCGTGTGCAGGGATCCTATCGCCTCCTCTCTCCTGTGCTGAAGGCACTGGCCTAGCCCCCGAGTCTGCCTGAGCGCCGGAGCAAAAGGCAAAGCCTTACCTACACCAGGAGATGGTAATAGGCATAGAGTGCCATGCTAGGCCACGCAAGCTGCTGCAGGGCTGTGACAGTGTCTGCTTAGTTCGGCTTAGGAGGTGAACCCCGGGTGCGATCTTGGAGCTCAAGAAAGCAAGGCCCAAGAGGCACCAGCACTCCCGCAGCTCTTCATCCCTGAAGCAAACGAACCCTTGCTGAGGAAGCAGCAGTGAAGTGCGGTTCACTCCAAAACAGCGTGGAGGTGCCTCAAAAAGCTGAAAATAGAACTAGTTTATGACCCAGTGATTGCAGTACTGGGTATATACCCTAAAGATACAAACGTGGCATTCTGAAGGGGCACATGCACCCAAATGTTTATAGCAGCAATGTCCACAATAGTTAAACTATGGAAAGAACCTAAATGTCCTTCAACAGATGAATCAATAAATAAGATGTGGTATATATGTACAATGGGATACTATGCAGCCATCAAAAGAAATGAAATCCGGCTATTTGTGATGACGTGGATGGAACTAGAGGGTATTATGCTTGGCGAAATAAATCAATCTGAGAAAGACAACTATCCTATGATCTCCCCTGATATGATGAAGTAGAGATGCAACATAGGCGGTTTCGGGAGTACGAAAAGAAAAATAAAAGAAGATGGGATTGGGAGGGAGACAAACCATAAAAGACTAAATCTCACAAAACAGACTGAGGGTTGCTGGGGGGAGGTGTGTTGGGAGAGGATGGTGGGGGTATGGACATTGGGGAGGGCAGGTGCTATGGTGAGTGATGGTGAGTGCTGTGAAATGTGTAAACCTGGTGATTCACAGACCTGTACCCCTAGGGATAAAAACTCATTATATGTTTATAAAAAATTTTAAAAAAATAATTTAAAAAATCCATTAAAGAAAAACCACATATTGCAAGCCCAGAGCTAATCTCATATTCAATCAAAAAAGTTTGAAAGTTTTCCCCTTAAAGATCAGAAAAAAGACAAGTGTGTCCACTTTCACTACTCTCATTTGACATAGTACTGGATGTCCTAGCCAGAGAAACAAGGAACACAAAGAAATAAGAGACTCCAAATAAAAAAAAAAAAGGAAGAAGTAAAATTTTCTTTTTTTGGATAACATGAACTTACATGTAAAAAAATCCTAAAAACTTCATAAAAATTTTTGAATAAACAAATTTAGTAAAGCTGCCAAATACAAGATCAATATATAGAAGACAAGAATTTTGGTTTTTTTCGTTTTTTTAATAGTTTTTCATGTCATCCTTGCTCAGTGATCACGCTAGTCTTCTCTGCATCATTCCAATTTTAGTATATGTGCTGACAAAGTAAGCACAAGAGAGGAGCATTTTAACACTCTAATGATGAACTATCTGAAAAAATAAAGAAAACAATCTAATTCACACTAGCATCAAAACTAATATAATACTTAGGATAAGATTTAACTAAGACTATGAAAGATCTGTACCCCATAATCTATGACATTGATAAAGAAATTGAAGAAGACACAAATGGAAAGATAGCTCATATTTATGAATGGTAAGAATTAACATTGTTAAAATGTCCATACTACCGAAAACCATCTGTAAATTCAATTCCTATCAAAAATCCAATGTTAGGGGCACCTGGGTGGCTCAGTGGGTTAAGCTGCTGCCTACGGCTCAGGTCATGATCCCAGGGTCCTGGGATCGAGCCCCGCATCAGCCTCTCTGCTCAGCAGGAAGCTGCTACCTCTTCTCTCTCTGCCTGCCTCTCTGCCTGCTTGTCATCTCTCTCTCTCAAATAAATTAATAAATAATCTTTAAAAAAATCCAATATTGTGTTTTTACAGAAGTAAGTAAAGAATCCTAAAATTTATATGAGACCATAAAAGACAACAAATAATCAAAGCAGTTCTGAGAAAGAATGAAGAAGCGAAATTACACTCTTGATTTGAAACTATACTACAAAGCCCTCACGCTCAAAACAATAAAGTATACTGGCATAAAAACAGACCAATAAACAAGTAGAACAGAATTGAGAGTCCAGAAATAAATCCTTTCATACAGTCACCTAATATTTGACAGGGGCCAACATATGTAATGGGTAAAGATAGTCTGTTCAGTAAATGATATTTAAAACTGAATAGTCACATAAACAGTATGAAACTGGAACCTTATATCACTCATAAATCTTAACTTGAAATAGATTAAAGACTTAAATGTGATGCATGAAACTAAATTTCCTAAAGGAAAACATAGGAAAAATTCTCCTTGACATTGGTCTTGCCAATAGTTTTTTGGATACCAGACCAAAAACACAAGCAAAAATAAATAAATGGTATTACATCAAACTAAATTTTCTGCATTGCCAAAAAAAAGAGGGAATGAAAACACAATCCACAGAATGGAAGAAAATACTTACAAAACTTATATCTGAAAAGAGGTTAATAACTAACAGATACAAAAAGAAAAAAATATATAATTAAAAAAAAGCAAAAGGATCTCAATAGACTTTTTTTCAAAAAAGTTATATAAATGACCAACAGGAGCATTAAAAAGTGCTCAACGTAAAAAACTCAGGGCAAAGTCATTATGTTGTTGTTTTTGTTTACCTCTGAAAAACACAGCAAGATATTACTACCTCTTAGAATATATACTACCAAAAAATTAAAACTAACAAATTTTGGTAAATATTGGGGAAAATGGGGAACTTATGCACTGTGATAGGGATATAAATTTGTATGGAAAACAGTATGGAGACTATTCATATTATTAAAAGTAAAATTACCATATGATTCAGTAATCCCACTTCTAGGGATATAGCTAAAGGAAACGAAGTCACTATTCGAAGACATCTCTGCACTCTTATGTTCATTATAAAATTATTAACTCTAAGCAAGAGATGGAAATAACTTCAGTATCCATTAATGGATGAATGAATAAAATAAGTATGGTAAATATATACTATGGAATACTACTTAACCATGAAAAATTAAGAAATACTGCCATTTACAATACCATGGATGGATCTTGAAGGTATTATACTAAGTGAAATATTTCAAAGATTTTATATATTTTTTAATTTATGTATTACGATATCCCTTACATACAGAATCTGAAGAAAAAGCAAACTAATGGAAACTTAGAGTTGAGTTGACAAGGGGTGAACCTGGGGTGGAATAAGGTGGTCAAAGGGTACAAACTTGCAACTATAATAGGAAAAAGTTCTGGGGATCTAATGTACAGCATGATGGTCATAGTTAATAATATATACATACTTTTTTAATTGTGCTTCTCTTTATTAAATTTTGCATATATCACATTCTTACAAGTTGAAAGTTTATAGCAATCTTGTATAAAATAGGTCTGCTGCCACCATTTTTCTAACAACATTTGTTCATTTTGTGTCTCTCTGTCACATGTTGGTAATTCTTGCAATATTTCAAGTTTTTTCATTATTATTGTATTTGTTATGGTGATCTGTGATCAGTATTTATGACCCACTGAAAACTCAGAACTAGTTTACTTAAGGTATATACATTGTTTTTCTTTAAAGACATAATGCTTTTGAACAGTACAGTATAGTGTTTATTTTTTATATGCACTGGGAAACATAATTTTTTATTTGCACTGGGAAACCAAAAAATAATAATAATGATTTGACTTAGTTTATTGAGATAATCACTTTATTGAGGCAGTCTGGAACAAAACCCACAAGACCTCTGAAGTTTATCTCTACTGTACTATATACATAAAAGTTGCTAAGAGAGTAGATCTTAAAATTCCTTACAATACATGCATAAAAACAGAGGCAACTATATGAGATAGTAGATGTATTAACATTTTTATGTAGATTATATTGCAATGCAGATGTATACCAATTTATCAAATGGTACAAAATTTACACAATGTTAAAAGTTTGCAGTGTTATAAGAAATCATTTCTTAAATTTACAAATTATAATATGTCAATTATTTTTCAATAAAGCTGGAAATAACCTTTTGTAGAATTAATCTATTTTTCAAAAGAGGAAGTAAGGAAGTAGATACTGCAACTAACTCTGAAATAATAGAATACAAAATCCATTTTAGTTATATACACTGTGACAAACACTATTAGTTAGTTTACAATGAAGGAATACTTATTAAGCATGAAGGATGGTCTATAAATAAGGCTGAAAGAGCTCAGTTTTAAGGTTTAAATTTAAAATCTTCTTTTGAAATACTAAACTGACCACCCAGTTTTCCAAACATAAATGTCTTAACTGCATGAATTTATTTCATACAACTCTAATCTAGTTTCATAAGAAAGCAGCATGCAAATTTTGAATAAGAGAGACTTGCTTAAGTTTCTTTATGTTCAACAGTAAAGGATACTTTCCTAAAAATAAATAGAAGAAAAATCAGCATATTTATCATGATAATTATTATTCATAATAAGATTCATATTGAATTAAGGAATATATAGCCTCAGAGGGGGTAAAGTAAAATGAAATTTATTTTGGTAAATGTGTCTATGAATAGTCAATACAATGCCTCAATATAAATGAATATTACCATTTTGAACAATTTAATTACTATTATTAGAATTATTATAAGTAAAAAATAGCTATCATTTTAGCATGGAATATGAGACTCTCATGCTCCATGCTTCATCACATCCACACAACAACTCTGCATAATAAGTATTATCATCACTATTTCATGGGTGAAAAATCTGAGGCTAACACATTTAGATAACTGGTTTATGATTACATGGCTAGTAAAGATGCATCACACTAATTTAGGCTTTATGATTTCAGAATTGTACTCTTTCCACTGCACATTCTATTACTCTATTACTTGGCTTGTTTTCATTTAGTTCTTTAATTTTATTCATGTGGTGATGGCTTAAAGCTTCATTTAAAGGAAGCTTAAAAAATTCATTTAACCAAAAGCTCCCAAGAATGAAAAATGTCATGGAGCTAATGTAGACATGGATATCATTAGTTAATGGGTAACCATATATTTTCCACTCTAGTGAGATAAAAATCAGAGTGTTTTTCTAAGTTTTAGTCTCTGAGTATTAAAAAGGACTTTGTTAAAATAGAAATATTTAGACAAAGGTCATCAAAAGTCTGCATCAGGTCACCTTAAGATAAATATTAGAAAACAGAGGAAACAAATGGAGATTCGAACTCTGAGCTATAATATAATGAATGGTTTAAAGTATTTAGTAGAATATAGAAAAGCCCTTTAAAGCCTGGTCTTAGCCTAGCATTGCAGCTTCTGGGATATCTGTCAATCTATCATCTATCTATCTATCTATCTATTTAGATATAAATTTGAAAATTTTTTAACTTAAAGATTTTGAGAAATAGAACATAATCAGCACCATAGAAGATCTGTTTATGATAACAACCTAGCCCCTTCTCCCAGTTTGTTAATATTCTCTCTTATTTAATGTAACATCGTGCAAATAGACCACTGCTGATCTGCCGTTATGAATGAAATAACTATAATCATCTGTTTTCATATCCTGGTGAAAATATTCATTTAATTCAATGTTGTATTTCCAGGAATGGACCAAATTTTTTTTTAATTTTTAAGTTTTCTAAATATTGTCCAACCTACCTCAAATGTTTTTATTATGGGCACTGTCATTCTTTCACATTCTTGCAAGACATTTTTACTGTTTCCCAATATGGTAAGTGTGTAATAGTATGCCATTCTAGGTTTTAATTTATTTTTAATTTAATTTAATTTAATTCCAGATTCATAATAAAGATAAACAGTTTTTACCTATGAGTGGCCATTTGGATTACCCTTTCTGTAAAGTACATGCTCCAGTCTTTTGATATCTTAACATTGTGTCATACTGACTTCTTTAATAATAGATTTCCTGAATGAACTTTTAGCTGTGTAGGTCTTCTCTATTTTATTTTTAACTTGTTTTCATTTCAAAAACTTTATATTTATTTTCATAATCTGCTTTTATTTTGCTTTGTCTATTATCTGTCTATTTATTTATTTATTTGCAAGCAAGAGAGAGCGAGCGAGTGAGAGTGCAGGGAGGGATAGAAAAAGAAGGGAAAAGAATCTTAAGCAGGCTCCAGGCTCAGCACAGAGCCCAACTCTGGGCTCTATTTCACAAGCCTGACATCATGACCTGAGCCAAAATGAAAGAAATAAAATAAAATTAAGGTGTTAAAAAAAGGAAAAAGAATTGGAGGTTTAATTAACTGAGCCACCCAGGCACCCCTGTGGTATCTTAAATTGGCTGTCATATCTTTAAAGTTCTAGAGTATCCATTTGGTTCACTTATAAAATCTTTCTCAATATCATTTTTTAGTTTCAGTTTTTTGTTCAATTTGCTTCCCCTCTCATTTCTTTGAGCAGAGTAATCAAGCCATTTTACAATCTTTATTGATCATTTTAATATCATACTTAATCCCATTTTGTCTATCAAATCTTGTTAATGGTTTTTCTTTGTGTGCTTTGTTACATTTTGGTATGTTCAAGACATTATATTTGAAACTCTTATTGAGTAGGAATAATTAAGAGCTATAATAATGGTATGGTCCTCCTTGGCAGGATTTTCTCTTATATCTGAGACTTTACAAGACAATCATACTCCAAATTCAGTGGTTGACGTTCTCAGTTTACACAGAAGGCAAGGTAGGCTCTAGTCTTATTTCTGCTTCTCCTTGTGCTTTGGGGATCTCAACTTAAATTTGGGTTGTACCAAAGTCCTCAAATTTGATTGCTGCTGGATTTTGAATTTTTTTTCTCTAGTATCAAGTGTCTATTAAAAACACAGCTCAGTGTGTTTTAGCAGTTTCTAATGCTCTCATAGCTAAAATGGCTTCATGGCATATATCTCTAGGCTCTCATTGTGTTTCGTATTGGCCCAGTAATCCCTCACTTATTTTTATAATCATTCTGATATTTTTAACTTTAAAAGCTATTTTGTCTGGATTTTTAAGTTGTCTTAAATAGGAGTTTTTAGATCACCATTACTAGAAGCAACAACAAATATACATGAAAATATCTGCAGTAGTTTATCACATCTTTATGGCTTTGAACTTCCATAAGCCGAGGCATCCTTCTCTAATCACTTAGGCAAACTCCAAGTTACCCTTTAAAACAACACAAGAATTGCTTCATTAAAGAACATGTTCAGGGATGACTCTTCCCCACTGTCCTTACCAACATTCCCACACACTCTTTGCTACCCACACCTTGTTTATGAACTTTCATTAGGTATATCAGCGGGACCAGAATTTTGCTCTATTGTATTTTTGTCCTTTAGAGCTTTAATTAAATATGAATTCCATAGAAAGTCTGTCCCTTTTCTTTCAAACCTGGGTTAGTTATTTCTTCTCATTCTTTGTCAGAAGTTACTTTATTAGAGAAACTTACAGCTGTATTGTGACTTTGGAGCCTTTACAGTTTTTTGACTGGAAAAATCACCCATCCCTGAGATTTTTACGCAGCTTCCTGGCTGATATTATTCAGAAATCTGTTCAAAACAGACTTTTTCAGGGAGGCCCTTTCGGACCACTCAGTTACAAAACCTCTTCTCAATCACTGCTCTTATTAAAATGTGCTTTTTAGTTCAAATATGCATCACTATTAAAGAAAAACCAGTACGATTTTTTTCTTTTTAAAGTTGGTTTACCTATTATCTATCTCTCCCATTAAAATGATTCCTCTAGGGCGCCTGGGTGGCTCAGTGGGTTAAGCCGCTGCCTTCGGCTCAGGTCATGATCTCAGGGTCCTGGGATCGAGCCCCACATCAGGCTCTCTGCTCAGCGGGGAGCCTGCTTCCTCCTCTCTTTCTGCCTGCTTCTCTGCCTACTTGTGATCTCTGTCTGTCAAATAAATAAATAAAATCTTAAAAAAAAAAAAGATTCCTCTGGGCTGGGGTTTTGTTGTGCTCATCTTAGGCCAGACATTCAATAAATTGTCTCTGAATGATTGAATTGTTTGACACCCTTGCTAGATTCTCAACTTCATGAGGCCAAGGATTGTTCTATTCAGTCCTTTATCCTCAATGTCTGTTAATATGCAGTCACTTATGTGACTAAAGGGAAAAATAACAGAAAGAAAGAGTTAAAACTACAGAAAAACCCCGTAGGTTCAATAACACAAAGCTTTCTAAAATTGTTTAGCCCAGGAATTGAATACTGGCAGCACTTTTGATTTTTTTTAAATGGTATTGAATTTAATTAAAATGGAAATACTGGAATGGTAGAATAATAAACAAAATTATTAAAGCAACTTGCTCCTTTAAGTAAGAATTATATAGGGCATCTCTTCTAGAAGCAAAATTTTCAAATGTCAAACATCTGAAAGCATAGAAGGAGAAGTAAGAGTGTGAATTGTACTTCAATGCTCTTTTCTTTATATTCAGCAAACAGCTTCATTCACACCTTTCCAATTTTTTCAACTCTTTTGACAAAGCCTTCAGAGGAGTTACTGCTGATGACAACCATCACAGCCTAACAGGAGAAATTTTATGAAGAAAAATAATAGCGTGTTTTTCCCAAATTGTCAAGGATATGGTGAAGCTCTGTCGGATTCAAAGGAGGAATGTGCAATTCCATGCTATATATCATAATAACTTATTTTAATAGTGGCTTTGCAATTTTTAAGATATATCCATTTACTGAAAGCACTATCAAATAAACAAAAGCAAACAAATTAACAGGGGTTCGAGACAGGAATTATCTAATCTAAAAATAGCACATGTTCACAGAATACACAACACATATCCCAAGTACTACTATAGGTTTCAAGTAATAGTCAAAACAATAGTAAACATGATTCAGACCCTACCAGACAAATCATAAATGGGATCTTAACTGTAAATCCTTATCTTTAGATCAAAGCGGGTAATTGGGTGCTGAAGATCCATTATAGAACTAATATGTTATAGAACTCCTCTGAAATGAGTCATTTATTCCATCACTTTTCCTGCACAGCTGCTGACCCATGTTTTGGTTCCTGGAAATAGCTGCTACCCTGTCATACTTCTTTAAAGCACATATATTGATAACTCTACTCACTCCTCCATTCCTCTGTGACTGTCACTGTGTTAAAATGTGGAGTCAGCTGACTCACTTGTGGTGGTAATAAAGTAGATGAGTTTGCAAAGTATTTTGTTATTTCTAAAAATGCAAAAACCAAATTACATTGAAATCATAAGCGGTGTTTCAGGGAGAGCTGTAGGATGTGGTTTCTTGTGTAATCCACAGAGATTAGCTCCAACACATATTTCACCTCTCCTCTAGGAGCAACCTTAGTGGTAAAGCAAGAAGATAAACAGATGTATACACACCCTGGCACAAAAGTATCACTTATGTTTGGCTTCCTAGTCTCCTCGTGTTACTTATTTATCTTAACGTCTCTCTGAAATCAGGGAACACAGAATCTCAATCAGTTGATATTTTTCTACTGAATTACCCAATAGTCTGATCATACCCCTAAGACTTTTTAAAATTATTTCACTCATAATCCCAAATCTGCTTTGCCTCCTCAGCTCAGTACACTGTAATTTGATTTCAAAATGAGGACGGTTGTCAGTAATGCCACATTCATTTATCTATTTTACAATTCCATGTACTTAGAACTATGAAGATATGTTAATAACATCCATTCCAAAAAGCCACCCTACATTTATTATCATGAAACAAGACCTCAAGAAAGAGAATTCAAAATCATCCATGTATTTGCAATTTATTGCAATAAAGCCTTTATCAATAGACTTCCCTGTGCACATGGTGGTCAAATTGCTGGTGAAAACCAGCCAGATCTATTACAAGCTTTCTCATGGCTTCTAGGTAATCCAAGTGAGCCTTTCTTAATACTGGGAAGGGATAAAGCAGGGAAGGGATAAACAGTGATGTAAGAATTTGCTGGACAAAAGTAATGACTCTCATTACAGAGTGAGTATTTTAAAGCAAAAGAGCCTGTTGGGAATATTGTTTTATAAAATAGTGGTTTTTTATTAACTTTTTAAAATTCAATTAGTTATCATATAGTGTACCATTAGTTTCAAATGTAGATTTCAGTTATTCATCCATAGCATATAATAGCTAATGCTCAGTACTTACTGTTATAGCTTCTTGAAAGCAGAATTTTAACCCACTGAGCCACCCAGGCGCCCTTGAAAGCAGAAATTTAGATCATATTTTCTGATTACTTCCATGAAGTACAACACTTTCCTGCTAGCAACCTTCAAAACATACTGTTTGTTAGAGGAATTTCTTTCATAATAAATAAATAGGAATTTATTTAAATTTATAAATATATAAAATAAATAGGAATTTATTTAAATTTATTTAAATATTGCACACTGTTTCATTGTTCATAAATAAGGTGATGATATATAGCCATTAGTTGGTAGCACTGATATATCACTTTCTTTTTACTTCTCAGTGCATTCTCTTTACACAAAATAGATATATATTTTAAAAGAATCTGAATCTGTGGAAAACTTTTAAAAACCCTATAAAGTTTATCATTTTAAGTAATCTCAATTATCTTCCTCAATTGTGATAGTATATCCTTCTATCTAGGCCAGATATTGTATGAGGGATTTGAAGAGACATACTTTTCTAAATTTCACTTTTCTCATCTGCAAAATGCTGATCATGATCCTACAATAAAATACACTTACAATTTTTTGATGAAAATTTATTTATTTATTTTAAGATTTTATTTCTTTATCAGAGAGAGTGGGCGAGAGAGCAAGCACAGGCAGACAGAATGGCAGGCAGGGGCAGAGGGAGAAGCAGGCTCCCGGCCGAGCAAGGAGCCCAATGTGGGACTCGATCTCAGGATGCTGGGATCATGACCTGAGCCAAAGGCAGCTGCTTAACCAACTGAGCCTCCCAGGTGTCCCTTTTGATGAAAATTTAATCTGTATAAACAATATATTTGCTGTATGCGTGGTTCATGGAAAACATCTTATTTAATTATAAGCAACAACAGTATTAGAAATTAAGTAAATGTGTCTATAATATTTAAAGTTTTAACACATAATTCCAGTGCTTTGCCTTATTTTCTCAAATCCCTTTACCACTTTCACTGACAGAGTCAAAAGTACTTTTTCTACTAGTAGCCAGCTCTTTGTCTTTTGTCAGAAAGATGCCCTTGTGAATTATTTATAATAGAGATATTAGCAATAATAATAATAATAATAATAATAATAATAAATAGCAATGAAAATTTAAAAAAAGTTTTCTTAACTAATTAAGGTTCTTAGACATCAATTAGAGGAACCACCTGTGGCAAGCAAACTAATCTGCAAGACATTCCCAGAATTAACAAGTCAGTCAGATACAGGGTTGTCCGTAGACTGAAAGGTGAAGCAAAAGGACTAGGTTTGGAAAATAGGTAAGGACAGTGAAAAAAATGATCAAATTTTTGGGCAAAATAAATTCTTAGGTGTCCTTTCAATGGAGTCCTGGGCATTATGTAGCAGAAACTCTGGAGATTATCTCAATCCATTGGAGTCACCCTGTTTACTAGCTTGCTATTGACAAAGTTATTTACAAACTGTAGAGCAAGAGGTTATAATGTAGAAAACTGATGGTAATGCACAAGATTCTTGTTAACAATAATGCAAGTTAGTGATATTTCATTAGAAAACATAAATTCTATAACCCAAATTATGGGCCCAGAGCACTTCTGCTGCACAACTCTGCTTATATCCCAAATAACCATGTGAACTAGTTTTAATATCTGCTTCTTATTAATTTTTGAATAAAAATTCTTGACACAAGTATTTTATAATTGTGTGATAATCATGCATTTAATTTCTTGGAGAACAAAACACACTTTAGCGTAACTATGTTTGTTCACAGAACCAGCCTTGATAACACACTTCTATATGTTAGAAATGATATAAGAAATGTAGAATATTGGGCACTCGTTTGGTATTCTTTGCCATGTTTTGCACTATCTAAAAAGAGATCAGTGAACTTGGACTGGAGTTAGTAGACATGGAAGAAAATAAAATATTACAGAGAGGAATACTCTGTGGTCCACAACCTAAACGGGCTGGGATTTCCATCATTTGGATCCCTGTAGCTTTACAAAAGTCAATAAAATTTTTGTATCTCCTATTAAAGTGGATTTCCCAGTACTTTTTCAAACATCTCTTGTAAAGTATTGTTTCCCAGAAAAAAAGGGATTTTGCACATGTATCTGCCTTTGTCTCTGGTCATGATCTCAGTCAGGATCCTGGGATCGAGCTCCATATCAAGCTTTTTGCTCATTAGGAAGTATACTTCTCAGTCTCTCTCTGCAGCTACCTCCCCCTGCCCCACTCATGCTCTCTCTCTCTCTCAAATAAATAAATAAATACAATCTTTAATTTTTTAATTAAAAATAAGATAAATAAAATAAAATAAAAAGTCTGGTCTTACTGCCCCATTTAGCTCCTTTTTTTTGAGTGGTATTTAAAGCAGCATGAGAGAACATGAGGCTCTCAAACTTAAAAAAAAAAAAGGAAAAAATTGAGTTTTGTTAGGATTTAAGATCTTGTCTTCTAGAAAAAACATTGGCTTTGTTAACATGTGAAAATTAACAAAAGATAATAAGATAGAATTCTAATAATTTTTGTAGAAATTAAAAATTTCCTCCAACACAATTACATCAGACCCATTAAGTAAATTCATTCCAATGTCCGAAACCAACCTTTTCTAATACTAATGCATCTGTGTAAACAGAGTCAACCCAAGGAATAAATAAATATTATTTTTTTCCTGTCTCTTCCACAGTCACATCTGGGTATATTGGTAGCAAGCCAATTATCTATCTTATAAGACATGATATCATAAGGAAGGGTATTCTGTCCATTTGGAACAACTGAAAATCATTGTAATTTTATCTTGGTGCAGTAACTTGATATGGCACAGTGTGGGTTATGAATATATTTTATTTTTTTTTACTGGGAAGAAGAGATTATAGAGATATTGGTTATCCAAGAGAGACTGACAGGTGTTGATAGTTGCCAGGTCAATATCCATTTACTTTTTCCTTGAATCTCAGAAAGCACTGAGGGATTGACAACAAGGAAACTTAAAACAACATCAAATATTTTATTGTCTCTTTTCTATTTATATTGTAACCACATGACAAAGTATCAGTCGTACAATATATCATTCTCTTTACCTCTATCTTTCTGCCAGAAATGTGGGCTTAATAGTGAGAACTCCAACAGCAATTTTTGCAACTGTGAATAAAAAGCCATGAAAACCTCTAAGATAGTTCACTTCACTTTCTTAAGACGCTGAACCAACACCAGAAAACACTCTCTGTAGTCTTCTTGTTAAATGAAAAAATATGGTTAAACCACTTTTGAAAGTCTACTACCTACAGCAAAATGTAAATCTTAATTGAAATATGTCCTCTCAGCTGTGCTTAAGCAACTGAGTCCTGAGCTTTTCAGGTTTTCAGTCTGAAAGAGTACACCTCTGGTGCTCAGAAAGGGAAGAGAAAGGACACCCTGTTCTCCATATAAATTAAAGAAGAGAAATCTGTGCATTTAAGTGGGCCATATAAAATTTATCAAGCAATTATCTCCTAACTCCTTCCTATCCAAATTACCTGATATGCTCTCCCTACTCCTTTATTCCACGTTACTGCCTTGTCCGGGATTCTGTCTCACATCACAACATGTCTTCTGTTATTTCCTTCTTGCAAGCTAGTTTTGTTTTCTCCATCTAAAAAAATCAACAATCATTGTGTATTTCAATTCCCATTTTCCTCAAATGCATTGATTCTTCTTATCTATTACTCTTTTCTCATACTCAGTGTCTTTGTCTTTATGGGGTTTGTACTTTGCTTTTCCCCATCCTTTACTGCCATTATATAATCAAATCTAATGACTTCTTAGAGAAAGTTAAAAATTCCTGCATAGCCACACGTGAACACAAAGTCACTGATTTTTAGCAAACCTATAAGATAGTCAGACATCCATTCAATTTCTTTTTTGTTAAGATTTTATTTATTTATTTGACAGAGAGAGATGACAAGCAGGCAGAGAGGCAGGCAGAGAGAGAGGAGGAAGCAGGCTCCCTGCTGAGTAGAGAGCCCGACTTGGGGCTCGGTCCCAGGACCCTGGGATCATGACCTGAGCCGAAGACAGTGGCTTAACCCACTGAGCCACCCAGGCGTCCCTCCATTCAATTTCTTAACTGAGTCTCAAATGCATCCTGAGTTCTAACCTAAACCTAAGTTCTACTTCTTACACGTTGTTCTATGACCAAATCCTTTCAGTTCAGTATTTTGTAACATTTAAATATTAATCAATTGATGCTTTGTCTGTGTATTTCTATGATAATAATTTGAATACTGTAGATTTATTGTTATATTTATAGATTTATAATCAAAGTTTCATCAGTTGAAGTTTTTGGAAATTTCAGATATAATGATTAACCTAAAATGATACTGCCTCAAATCCCTCTGATATCAAGGCCCAACACTTGATTATAGCCAAACCTGTGGTGGATAGTTCCATGGGAAATTGCAGTTACTTAACACTGATAGCATCTCATGTTCTCTCTCTCATTTTAGAATGTCTCCAACACAACCCAAAAGTGTAGGAGAGTTAATGTCCTCTGAGGACAGCTCTCAGTGAAGTGGAAATAAGAGCCATAGATAAAATTGTCAGTTTTCAGGTCTTCATGAGGACAACTTAAAGAAGTTTCTCAGGACCTTTCAGTAAATGCAAGCCTTCATTTTC
Source organism: Mustela nivalis (assembly GCF_964662115.1). NCBI lineage: Eukaryota > Metazoa > Chordata > Mammalia > Carnivora > Mustelidae > Mustela > Mustela nivalis. The sequence goes on along the minus strand of NW_028136428.1, from coordinate 1,033,342 downwards.
TATCCACAACAATTATATCAACAATGTACCTCTTTGACAAAGTTGTTTCTTCACTGTATCACTTTCCCATTCTTTTCTACCTTGGATAATCTCCCAGATAAACTAACAGTACTCAAATCCTTTGTCCTACTCTTTGCTCTCAGGATAAATGGAGCCAAAAGACTTAGATTAATATCAAGTTCTGAATGGGATCTTAGAGCTATTTCTGTCCAGATTTTCATAAACATAGGGACCTTTGAATTATCAGGCTATAAATAAGTTCTAAATGGAGGGGGCAAAAGCAAAAAGTAGAAATTTTTATGTTTGATTTTTAATCATGATTAAAAATAATGTTAGTACATTATAAAAGTGTGAATCTTTGTAAAACAATGTCATAATGTAAGAAATAGGTTGCATAGTCCTTTTGAGAATATGAAACCAAGTGTTCAGGTGCCATCTAATTTCTTGTTTAATCCAGAACTTTGGTGTGCATTATCTTGAGGAATAGAATTTTGAAGTCCAGACAGACTAACAGAAAACTGACCCAAATGTGTGTGTTTATATTTCTGCTTTTGTTGTAAAAATCAAAGTGTGATTGCTGGTTTAAAATGGTAAAACTAATAATGTTCATGGACTCTATTATAAATTTTCTAATTGTATGGGAAGAATCCAAGAAACATAGAATTAATTGATTTGCAAATCCTCAAAGAGCTACAGGATCAGGTAGTGGTATGTTCTGATTCAACAGCATCATAATGCAGCATTTTATATGTGTGGCTAATGGATATTTTCATAAATGTTTGCTAGCTAGTCAGCCAATACAGAGAAATATTAGGTAGGGTCATTACTCACAGTTGTGTTTAATAAAATGAGAGAAAATTATCAAATGACACTAATAATAATAATCCTATAGCAGGCTAAATAATTCAATGATAATTACAAGTATTAATCTAGCTTTCTTCCCTGATTATGACTCTTCTCTCCTTTATCATAATGGGAGTAGCAGATTGTCTGCAATGAATTGTGAAAACCCAGCAGTGACTTTGGCAGTGAAGGCCTCCCATCAATTTTGATAGGTTAAAATGATTCTGGATGGTCTTGAGCAAATGTGTCAATTTTTTTTCTGTGTGTGTAATAAAAAGAAAGAAGCAATAGTAAATTCTTGCTGTTATTCCATGGAGCCAATAAAATCATACTGCCAACAAGAGGCTGTTGACATCGTAAGTGTGGTTAACTGTCTTGAAATACTAGGCCTCGAAATAAAATTCCAATATTTCACATAACCTCTTTTTTAAAAGAAAACAAAACAAAACAAAACAAAACAACTATACTGCTTACATTTAGGGCCCTGCTGTTGTGTAACTATTTTTGAACATGTCTACTGTAAGTGTATATATATATATTTTTTTTTCTGTGCAATAAATTCATTTAGAGATAAATTTAGATTGCAAATTATTTGGGAGGAGGCATGGTATTTGTGGCTAGTCTTACAAGTAAAAAGGACTAAAAGAAAGAAGAAAAACATTTTTTATTACAGCATATTTACATCTGTCCAAAGTACTTATTTACTATCATACTGACTAATGTATAATACTGTACACAAAGAAAGAAGTTAAATGAGTTATAATTCAGTCGAAGTATAGCTGGCCATTTTAAAACTTACCACTGAATCTTTCTGGTATGAAATGTGATATCTGGCAATCTGGTCCAGTTCATTACATCAGGTCATTTGTATGTTCTTATTACCATTTTGATAGCATAGCACATTTTATAACCCAGACATTTTACAATGGAACTATGATGCATGTATTTTCAAAAGTATAGACATACATGAAGCTATGAGGTCAAAAAAGATGAATGTCCGTAGTACCATATAGACTCAACAAATAAAAATGTCCAAGGCTCTGAGTGAGATTTATGAATATTGTATAAGATTAGGCCAACATGTGGTTTTGATATAAATCATCTGTTCTTAAATTAGAATTACAATCGTTGAGTACAGTGTTGAAAATGGCAGATAGATTTTAGCTATCTTTGCTCAGTAGGGAAAATGGAAAAATGTTTAGTTTGGTCAGAATTTCACTTAACTTCTGAAAAATCTTACGTTTGAGAGAACCCTTCTGAAATAAGAATCCTTAAAGACATAACCCCTTTGGCACAAGTTTTCAAGAAACTTGTTGGATGTTGTAGACAATTATATGGCACACGTACTGTTCTAGATGTTTCATGCCAATAATATGTAAGCCATACCAAGGCTACATATACATATAGAGATGTTCCTCAGCTTACAAGGGGGCTATGTACAGAGAAACACATAAAAAACTGAAAATGCATTTAATACCCCTAAACTATCAAATATCATAGCTTACCTTAAGCTTATTTCAACATACTCAGAACACTTACATTTGCCTGCATTTGGGCAAAATCATCTTAAGCAAAGCCTATTTTATAACAAGGTATCAAATATCACATGCAATTTATTAAATATTACACTAAAAAAAAGAAGAATGGTTATATATAGAATGGTTGTAAGAATATCAGGTGTTCATCCCTGTAATCTTCTAGCTGACTGGGAGCTGTGGCTCACTGCCCCTGCCCAGCATCACAAGACGGCACCATACCCATTGTCACTGGCCCTTTTTATAAAGACCCAAATTCAAAATTCAAAGTACAGTTTCTACTGAATCACTTTCACTTTCACATCTTTGCCAAATATATTGTAAGTTGAATCATTGTAAATCAGGAGCCATCTTATTTGAAAGTTAAATCACAGTCACCCGTATACACACACAAAAAGGCCTTCATGTAGGGCCATCTATGTATCTCTAAACAACATAGCATGACCTATCAACAGCAAAAAATGGATGTGAAGGGGACAATTGCTTTGCGTCAGTACTCTGAGCAGTAACATACATGGCCTTACTCACCTAGCAGAACTCCAGAGCTAGCTGATGGCAAGGAATTTTACAAATGTTTGCTGAACAGCTTAAGCACTATTATTTTTAAATTAGTGTGCATATCTGTTTTCTAAAGATATGTTAATTTATTTTATTGACGTATTACAAAACCAAATAATTTCCTCTTATTTAAGTGGCAGGTAAATAGAATTCTTTTTAATTTAAATCAAATGGCTTTTTAGGGAAAATATACTAAAAATTCTGAAACTTGTATTGCTTATGAATCTTTTATTGGAATCCTTATCAAGTTGTATTTTTCAAGTTTTTCCTAAATAATCTTCAATGAATTGAAAATATTTTTTGGATTTTATTCAAGGCTATTAACTCACAATTTCACTTTGTTAAATATAGTGCTAAACGTTCAACCAAAACGTTGTGTCTTTTTTTTTCCACTACCACATCCTCCATCTACTGACTGGATTCTCTCCCCAACTAACACATATATACCATTGTCTATCTTTAGGATAAGTAAGGGTCATCTTTTGTCTTTATTCTATTCCTCGCATGCTTCTGAACTTGTTGAATTTTAATATAGTCACACCATAAGCATCACATATTTGATTCCCCTTTCAATAGTAAACAGTGCACAACCAGAGCATACCTTCAAAGCTATTAATAGACTTACTCTGATATATTATTTTTGTATTTTTGTAAATTAAAATAATTAAATTATAGAACAAGAGTTTCAGGTGGTAGGTGTTGTAAGTTTTACCCAAACTGACTTTTGTCAAACTCGTTTTTGTCATCATATATGACAAGTAGTTTTCTCACGTTTGTTTTTAGAATATCCTTGTATAATGAATATTTACACTGATATCTAGTATAAAAATCTTGCAATTTATTTTAGAAACATTAAGATATTGAAAATCAATCTATTTCTTTGATTCATTAAAGACATTTTTGGCTTGTTTCCAGTACTTTCTTACTGGTTAAAAAATGAATTTGAAGTAGTCTGAATTTCATTATTATATGGCACTTTCCCTTTGATGAATACAAAGACGATATTCTATATTAGCTATCTGAGAAGAATTTGTTTTTTTAATTTTATTTATTTGTGAGTGAGAGAGAGCACAAGCAGGGGGAGCAGCAGGGTGAGGGAGAAGCAAACTCCCGGCTAAGCAGGGATTCTGTTGCAGAACTGAGTCCCAGGACCCTAAAATCATGACCTGAGCTAAAGGCTCAGGCGTTTAACTGACTGAGCCACCCAGGTGTCCCAATCTGAGAAGAGTTCTGTATGTTATTCCTATTAATATGCAGTTTAAAGTCTAGGTGATTAACTTAATATTTTAGTGGCTATTACATAGATAGCACTATGTTCCAGGCAGAGAGTAAGAAAGAAATAGTAAATCAACCATATTCTATGCATTCTAAATGAAAATAATTAATCAATCATAATAAATCCTTCTATTTATGGAATATCAACTTATAAGCTTTCCTCCATATGAACAATGCCAAATACCAGAATAAAGGGTCATCTAATACAAATAAAGGATAGAATTAAAGAATTCTGGTAAGCCATTTAATTTTGAAAAATGGTGCTATATTGTTGCTGAGTTGTGGTTTTCAGTTACATAATATCTGATAAGTGTAGAAGTAACATGAGTGTTACGTGAGATGAGAAATGGTTTATAATTAAGATAATTTTAAAAGTACAGATAAATACAAATTTGTAAACATAGCATTATGGAGGAATAAAAATAAATGATAGCTACACACTCTAAAGTGAATAAATCTTGGAAAGTTAATAGAGAAGTAAAACAAGGGCAGTGCAAAAAGTATGGTACATTTTTATGAAGTTCAAACAAATTCTGTGAAACCATAGATGGACTTAAAGATACTATTATGTATCAAATATTGTAAAAATTAAGCAAGGAAATAGCAAACATAAAATAACCAAAGCATACAAACTTGGGTAGATACAATAGTTGTGATCATGTTCTACTTCAAAAAGAGATGAGTTAATAGATAAATAGAAGTATCTAGACTTTTTAGAAGTTAATAAAACTTTGCCTGTTATTTCTTAGTAATATAAAATATATGGTTTTCTAACAAAAACGTTTATCTTAAAAATATTTAAAAATAAATTTCAGGCTACTCATAAGGTTCTATTTACTTTTCCACTGAAGGAAAAGCTGGTTGTTGTAGTTGTAGTTGTTTGTTTGTTTTAGTCTCCTCCTGGTTTTTATTATTATAATGTTAGAATAAGGAATGTTAGATTGAAAAGTGAATTATTTTATAGACAAAATCATTACTTGATTCACCTCCTGGTACAGCAGATGGAACTCCTGAAAATATGCCCTTTTGCCTTACAGAAGAGTAACAGTTATGCTTACTTCTGAAACATACTTGGTGGTGGCCCTAAATAGTGACACCATAGTAAACATTTTGAATATTTGCAATTAATTTTTATAGTCATAGGGCTCCAAAAGGCACTGCTGGTATCTTAGCAGGTATTTCAATAAAGCTAAAAGTTGCCTGACTGTTTAAAAATATTAACAAGGCACAAAACGGCAGAAGTATTGTCCTCAGATATTATTTTTTTCCATATGCTCCTGATTCCAGACATGACAAGTTATTTTTTTAAATTTTTTTATAAAAGATTTTATTTATTTATTTGACAGAGATCACAAGTAGGCAGAGTCAGGCAGAGAGAGAGGAAGAAGCAGGAACCCTGCTGAGCTGAGAGCTCAATGTGGGACTCGATCCAAGAATCCTGGGATCATGACCTGAGCCGAAGGCAGAGGCTTTAACCCACTGGGCCACCCAGGCGCCCCCATGACAAGTTATTTTTGATAGCTATATATACAATGTATTTTCCAGTTATAAGAAAAATGGTTCTGCTATTTTTAACATTTTTTAAAAATTACATAATTTTTTAAATTAAAATTTTATTTTTTAATGTTTTAATTTTCTTTTCTTTTTTTTAAAAGATTTTATTTATTTATTTGAAAGACAGAGATCACAAGTAGGCAGAGAGGCAGGCAGAGAGAGAGAGAGAGGGAAGCAGGCTTCCTGTGGAGCAGGGAGCCCGATGCTGGGCTCAATCCCAGGACCCTGAGATCATGACCCGAGCCAAAGGCAGCAGCCCAAACCACTGAGCCACCCAGGCACCCCAATGTTTTACTGTTCAATATACTACTTAGAATATAAAACCTATTCCATTTGGTAAGATATTTACCATTTAAAAAATGGTAATTTTCTCATAGTGTGTTCCCCTCACATTGCTTTATTTTGAATAAAAAAAATTTCACAATAAACATAACTGATGCTTTCCTTTTGATTGTCCCTCTGTTGGTCATACTGTATATGAGCCATGACAATTAGTTTTACAAAATTTATTCATGTTTGTTGATATGTTTTATCATAACTAATTTTCCCTCCCTTATCTAGATTCCCCAGCTGTCAGACAGGTGGACACTTCAATAAACCATACCCAAGGGATGTATCAAGTACTTCTTAGACATCTCTCAGATTCTTGAGGTCTCGTTTTACCTAGGGATTTGCAAAAGGTTCTGCCAGAGGCACCACTGTGACAACTGATGACCATGGTCTATCTCCTGCTAAGCTCAAGAGGTCACTGGTTTCCAAGTTTATCTATACAATTAATGCATTCCAGCAAGTTCTTTGTTTTTTAATATTAACAAACTTACTTTAAAGTTTATATGAAGAGGCAAAGACTCACAATAGTCAACATAGTGTTGAAGGAGAACAAAGACTGAGGACTGACTTCAAAGTTTACCATAACGATGGGGCGCCTGGGTGGCTCAGTGGGTTAAGCCTCTACCTTCGGCTCAGGTCATGATCCCAGGGGCCTGGGATCGAGTCCTGCATTGGGCTCTCTGCTCAGCAGGGAGCCTGCTTCTCCTCATCTCTCTCTCTGTCTGTCTCTCTGCCTATTTGTGATCCCTCTCTGTCAAATAAATAAATAAAATCTTTTTTAAAAAGTTGACCATAATGATAATTGTAAGCAAGATATTGTAATACCACAGAAAGACTAGATTAAAGGAACCGAATATATATTACCAATTATATTTTATATTTAATATAAAAGCAAAAGCAATACAAGAGAGCAAAATACAATCTTTTAAACAAATGGTTCTGGAGTAATGGTGAAGCTAAATGTAAAAATATAAAATAAAAATAAAATAAAATAATAAAATAAAATAAATCCAGGCAGATATCATACACTCTTCACAAAAATTAACTCAGATTGGATTATAAACCTAAACATGAAACATGTAGAAGGTAATATAGAAGAAAATTTAAATGACCTTGGTTTTGGAAATAACTTTAGCTACAAAAGCACAAGCACTGAATTTTAAAATGTCTACTCTGTGAAACACAATGCCGAGAGAATGAAAAGGCAAAGCACAGACTATGAGAAAAAATTTGCAAAATACACATCTGGCAAAGGACTGTTAATCAAAAATACACAAAGACCCCTTAAAACTCAACAATGGGGGAAAAACCTGATTAAAAATGAGCCAAAGACCTTAGCAGATACCTCACAAAAGAAAATATTACAGATGGCAAATAAGCATATAAAAAGATGCTTCACATCATATGTCATCAGGAAAATGCAAATTAAAACAAAAAAGAGACACCCGTACATACCCAGAATTCAGAACACTGAAAACAGAACACGAAATGTTGGTGAGGATGTGGAGCAACAGGAATGTTCTTCCATGTCTATTGAGAATAAAGAATGAAAAACAACTTGGCAGTTTCTTACAAAACTAATCATATTCTTGCCAGATGATTCAGCAGTAGCAGTTCTTGATATTTATCCAAAGAAGATGAAATCTATACCCACAAAGAGGTCTATAGTAGTTTTATTCATAACTGACAAAAGCTTGGAAGCAACCAGGATATCATTCCACAGGTGAAAGGTCAAATAAAGTGTAGTACATGCAAACAATGGAATATTATTTAATGCTAGAGAAATGAATTACCAAGCCATGAAAAGATATGGATATAAATATTTAATAAATATTTGATTTTAGGCTTCTACCAGTCTATCAATAGTATTAGTATATTTTAACAGTGAATGCTCAGCATTCATGAATTTACCTAATAAAATATTTTGGGTTCAATATTTTAAATACTTCAACCTCTATGATTATATTCCTAATAATTTTGAATTGGGGTAAATAAACCTTAACTTTTTGTAACTTGTTTCAATATGCAAAAGAGCTCAATAAACTTTTAGAAAATAAAAATTTACAAAAAAAAGTTTAGTTTACTATTGCCAAATAATTTAAAACTTTATCTTATATTCAAATACACATATTTTTCTAAATTGATTTATATGCTACTAAAACCAAAAACTTTTAGTTATACTAGATTTCATATCATGCCATCAATGCCAGAAAGCCATCTGTCGATGACTTGTCTTAAATAGAGTTAAGATGGGCGTTATTACAATGCAAGATGGAAACAAAGATAGTATAACAATTGAGTGTTACATAACTTTTCTGTTTTGATCAAGTTACTAATCTACAAAAGGCTTTTATCGGTGACCGACTTGGGAATTTAACAAAACTTTTAAACTAGCATGTGCGACTCATTCCTAGAAAACAACACAATCAATAACACTTTATTTAGATTAAATCATGACTATTTCTCCATTTGAATAAAAAAGGTTGCAACTCCAATAAGTTTATTGAACGTGAAAAGTTGAAATGCTGTAATGCTCCTAAGGAATCAAATGATCCAGTCATGAATTACAAAAAAATGATATAAATACCAAAGTGTTTGTATAATTGTAATGTACAACTGCCCATTAGCGTTCAATAGTGTAGGCTTGTACAAGAACTCTATAAAAGAACTCCACTTCTAAACTGTGGAAAATATGTTCCCTTTCTCCCTATATACAACTATTAAGCCATTCATTTAGCTTTTAAAATATCCACTTAATACAGGCTTTTTACTCATTTGAACCCGGCAGCAGGGTTCTATTCTTATTGCTTACATCTGAAGGATAGACTTCTAGCGTAAGAGGTAAAGCCCATAAAGGAGCCCAATAATAACAACAAAATACAGTTTAGTGATCCCTTACAATCTGCCAGCTACCTTTCTGAGAATACTTCAATTAATAAAACATATAAAATAGCTGACCACAAAGAGCTTACATTCTTTTGAAATATAATAGTGAAATAAACCAATAATAGAGGGGCGCTTCAGTGGCTCAGTCCATTGAGTGACTGCCTCTGGCTTGGGTCATGATCTCAGGGTCCTGGGATGTAACTCCCCAGCAGGCTTTCTAGGCAGTGGGGTGTTTTCTTCTTCCTCTGCGCACCCTCCCAATTCTCTCTCTCTCTGTCTCAAATAAGGAAATAAACCAGTAATAGAATAATGATTGATGGTTGATGGCGATAAGTGTTACAAAGAAATACAAGAAAGGTAAAAGCCATTGGAGAATGCTGGGATGAAAGTTAATTTTATTTTGTGTCGGGTGGTTATATCTCATTTAGGAGATGTTATTTGCACAAAGACCCAGGAAGTGAAGGAGGGTGTTATACAAATATTAAAGAAAAAGATTGCTCTAGGCAGAGCAAGTAAGTATATAGACTTTGTGTGAAAAGCTTGTCTGTTACTTTTGAGGAAAAGCAAGGAGGCCAATGAGGAGTTCATAGTGGTGGAGAGAGGAAGAACGTATTGTACCTTCTAGTACATTGAAATGCCTTCAGTTTTTATTTAATATGAAAGGGGAAGATACCAAAAGACTTTCAACAGCAGAATAAAATCATCTGACTTGATTTTTAGGTTAAGTTGCTGTACCAAAATAAATTTGCAGGGAGAAAGGAGTGCAGTATGTGTGGAAGTGGGGCTATCAATCAAGTCAATAATTCAGGAACATATGATGGTGTTTTTAGCATGCTGGGTGGTAATAGAAGTGGTGAGGTATGGTTTTTATTTTGTATATATTTTGATGGTGAATATTCCGGTGAACAGGATGGGGTATGTGCAGGACAGACAATATCAACATTTATTTTACCTGCACAAACAGAAGGGTGGAGTCTTCATTCCCTGATATGGAGAGAACTCTGAGTTCAATTGTTCTTTGTCATTAAATGGCATAGTGATGATGAGGATTTAGTCAGACAGTGAAAGAGAACAGTAAGCATAGTGTTAAGCGGTAAGACATTATAATACATTTGAACAACAAAAAACGTTGTGTTGGATCATGTGTTTGTGTGAGTAAATAAATAAATAAAGCTTCCTGGGCTTCTGATAGAGGTAAAGAAGACTAGTATATGATCCAAAGGGGCACGTGCACCAAATGTTTATAGCAGCAATATCCACAATAGCCAAACTATGGAAAGAACCTAGATGTCCATCAACAAATGAATGGTATATATATATATATATATATATATATATATATATATATATATATATATATATATGATGGAATACTATGCAGCCATCAAAAGAAATGAAATCTTGCCATTTGTGATGACATGGATGGAACTAGAGGGTATTATGCTTAGCAAAATAAGTCAACAAGAGAAAGACACTATCTTATGATCTCTCTGATATGAGGAACTGGAGGTGCAATGTGGGTGCTTGGGGACAGGAAAAGAGTAAATGAAACGAGATGGGATCAGGAGGGAGACAAACCATAGGAGACCCTTAATCTCACAAAACAAACTGAGAGTTGCCAGGGGGAGGGGAGGGTAGGGAGAGGGTGGTGGGGTTATGAACATTGGGGAGGGTATGTGCTGTGGTGAGTGCTGTGAAGTGTGTAAACCTGGCGATTCACAGACCTGTACCCCTGGGGCTAATAATACATTATATGTTAATTTAAAAAAAAAAGAGGAAGAAGAAGACTACTATAAATCAAATGCTATGGTTTTCAGCAAAGAGTGTGTAATCAGGCATATTTTATTAAAGTAACCATGTAAAATGATGGTTGAAAATTGGAATAACAGAAAACATAAAAATTAGAGATTTTAAAAAGAGATCTGGGACAGTGTAGAGAATATAATCAATGATATTATAATAGTGTTATATGGTGACAGATGGTGGCTATATTTATAGTAATCATAGAATAATGTATGGAGATATTGAAAACCTGAAACCAATGTAACACTGAATATCACTATACTCAAATAAAAAAATAGTAAAAATAAAACATTTTATTTTAAAAAGATAAAAAGAGGGACAAGAATTTGTAAAGTGAATTTCAAAAAGCTTAAAGATGAGGCTAAGACATACTCTGAACCTTGAGGAAAACACCATTTTGAAAATTCTTCCCATTTTGAGAAAACTCAAATGAATCAATACCATAAAAGAACCCATTTTAACTGAGAGATGTAATGAATGCTCAAGAAATAATTTTATGACAGGATAATTCTTCCCTATGAAACAGCATACAGAAACCAGGGGAAACACCTGGAAGCAAAATAAACTATACTGAAAATAAGAATTAGGAAAAAGATAAATGATGAAAGATAAGAAAATTAGAACTGCGAGAGAGACCTAGTGAATAGAATTTTTAGCTTGTGGTTTAATGTTTTTGAGGATAATCTAGAGTTCATTACTGCCTTGAGACAGGCTGGTTGTAGGCAGTTTAGGCAGACCCCTAAGACAGGCCTACTTTGGGCAGATGGTGTTGGAGGAGGCCATTGGGCTGGACAAAGACAAATCCAACCATTTGACTAAAGTGTCTGTGAAGATGTTGAAGTCAGATGCAACAGAGAAAGACCTGTTAAACCTAATCTCAGAAATGGAGATGATGAAGATGATTGGACAGCACAAGGACACCATCATCCTGCTGGGTCCTGCACACAGGATGGTCCTTCGTACACTCTCATGGAATATGCCTCCAAAGACAACATACAGGAGTACCTGCAGGCCCAGAGGCCTCCTGACCTGGAGTACTGTTACAATATCAGCCACAATGCAGCAGAGCAACTCTCCTCCAAGGACCTGGTATCCTGTGCCTATCAGGTAGCCTGAGGCATGGAGTACCTTGCCTCCAAGAAGTGCATACACCAAGACCTGGCCACCAGGGAAGTGCTGGTGACAAAGGACAACATGATAAAGATCTCAGACTTCAGCCTTGCCAGAGATATCACCACATCAGTTACTATAAAAAGACAACCAACAGTGGACTGCCTGTGAAGTGGATGGTCCCTAAGGCCATGTTTGACCAGAGCTACATCCACCAGAGTGACTTCTGGTCTTTTGGGGTGATCCTGTGCAAAATCTTCAATCCTGGAGTGCCTGTGGAGGTGGCTTTCAAGCTGCTGAAGGAGTCATTTGATGGATAAGCCAATAAGTGCACCAGAGAGTTATACACAATAATGAGGGGTGGCTGGCATGTGGTTCCTTCAAGCTGCTGGTAGAAGACCTGGATCATACTGTGGCCTTGACCTCCAACCAGGAGTACCTGGACCTGTCCTTGGCCCTGGAACAATACTGTCTATGCTTTCCCAACACCTGAAGCTCCACCTGCTCCTCAGAGAAGAATTCCACCTTCTCTCATGTGCCGTTGCCCAGGGAGGCCTATCTGCCCTGACACCCAGCCCAGCTTGCCAATGGTGGACTCAAATGACTAGTATCCCTATTACTCCTGTCCAGATTACGTCATAAGCTGTAACCCTTACCCCCCACCCTCCCTGCAAGACTCACTGCCTTCTCCTTTGTCCCTTTCCTACTGGCAGGAGCCAGAAGCCTACCTGAGGCCTTCACCCCTTGAAGTTCACCTCTCTTCCCCTTCCTCTTCCTCCTCCTTACAACCTGCTCATAAAAGAAAGGCACAGAGAGGCAGGTACTTGCTTGTGGCTACTTCCTTCCCGCCCATATGTTGGACCAAGACCCCTCCCTGGAATCTGGTACTGCCTGGACTTTGAGGGAGTGGGAGATGAGGCATGCCAGTGAAAGCTGTTGGAGCTTTCCTGTTTTGGTTTTGTCTGCTTAGCATAACATGTAAGACTGAGTTCTGGTGGCAGGGACCTAGTCCTTGGTGCTATAGCACTAGCGAGGGGAGGTCAACTGCTGTGGGCCTTGGCTAAGAGCAACCCCTGCTCCAGAGATATGGTGCCAAGGGCTTATTAATTTTGATACTAATTTGCTTTGCTGACCAAATACCTGGTATCAAAAGATGGGAAGGCAAAGACTGAAAGCAGTGTTGTGACCATGGGGTCCAGCCCCAAACTATGAAGAAAACACAAAGTGTATAAATCTGAGTAAGTATATATTTACACACCTTTTTAAATAGGTTGTTATCAAAGATTTAATCAATGGGTAATATGCTCCTCGTGGCTGGGAAGCATCAGTTGCCATATATTAAAAAAAAAGAAAAGAGGTGTCTGGGTGGCTTCCTCCATAAGTGTCCCTTCTTTTCAGGTCATGATCCCAGGGTCCTGGGATGGAGCCCCACATCAGGCTCTCTGCTCAGTGGGAAACCTGCTTCTCCTTTTCCCTCTGCCCTGCTTATAGTTCCTCTTCCTATCTCTCTGTCTCTCAAATAAATAAAATATTTTAAAAAAAGAAAGAAACAAAATGTTTTTGAAAGGTCTTTTTTTTTTTTTAATTTTCTAGGGGTGCCTGGATGACTCAGTTGTTTAAGCAGATGTTTGCCTTTGGCTGAGGTCATGATTCCAGTGTACAGGGCTCCAGCCCTGCATGGGACTACTTGCACCCCAAGGAGCTTGCTTCTTCCTCTCCCTTTGCACGTGATTCCCCCCGCTTGTGCGCTTCCACTCTCTCTCTCTCTCTTTCTCTCTCTTGCTGTCAATAAACAAAATAAAATCTTTTCTTAAATAAATAAATAAATAAATAAATAAATAAATAAATTTCTAAACCTACTTTCAGTTTAGGTCCCTTAACAAAAATTGCTACTGCTTCATTTAAAAAAAAAAAAGATAATTTAGAAATGTGCTTCCAGAGCTAAAAAGCTGTTTTGTTTTTTTTATCAGGATTAAATATAGAAGTGCTTTAAAAAGTAAAAGAAAAAATATGCTATATTAACACTAATCACACTATAACTTTGGTGGTTATATCAAGATAATGAAAAGTGATTTTAAAGCAAATTTCATTATCAGACATAAAGATCAAGTCAAAATTACAGAAGAGTAAAAGGATGAATTCATCAGGGAGTATAATAATTCTTGACTTTTAATACTTAATAACAGATTTGGTGATATATAGGGAAAAACTAAGAACAAAAATCATAACTTCTACCTTAGAAGAGAAATGGAAAAAAATTTCAACACTTTTATTTTAAGATTATATAGACAAATGGTCATCAAATTGGTAAGATATGTAAGACTTGGACAAAATTATCAACTAACTAGATATGCTTGATATTACAGAACACTCCCAACAACCGCAGACTACATATATCTTAAGCCATGATTTTCTTTGCAAAGGTCAACATTGATAATGTTCTAGTCATACATCCGTGTACCAGGAAAGAAGTAGCATATTTCTTGAAAGACACAGCTATCAAAGCTCCATTGAGAAACCGTAAAGATGGAGAAGGGATTTGAAAATTATATATCTGATAATGGACATCTATTCTGATTATTAAAAAATGAATAAAAATAAAAAACCTTACTAATAACCAAACAGAGTATCCAATTTTACATGTGAAGAAAATTATTGCAGAGACATGTCACCAAAAGGATATGGATGGCTTATAAGCACATGACAAGTTTCTCAACATTTAGACATTAAAGAAATACAAATTAAAATCATAATGAGACATGCTTAAATATCTATTAGAATGGCTAAAATTATAAAGGCTAATTGTACTTCGTCTGAGCTAGATTGAGAAGCAACAAAAAATCTAAACTGTTGTTGGCATATATCATGATACCACCACTTTGGAAAATATCTGCCATATAATAGGTTCAGTAGACAATTTGTAAATTTCAGAAAAAAATAATGTTGAGAGTATACTGAATTTCATAAGTCATTTCAATATTTTTTTCCAAAAAATAAACTATGTAAAACATGCCTTAAATTTACTTTCAAAATATTTTATAGCATATAATGGACAATATACATAAGCCTTAAAGAAACAATCATATAAATAACCATTTCATACCTACTTAAAAATTGCATAATACCACACTCCTCAATCCTCTCTGAATGCTCTAAAATAACCCTTCAAAGGAAATACATTTTTAAAAATGACAGATTTTTTTGGCAAATAATTTAATAAATAAAAGTTTCATTCATCTACGTAGATCATAATAAATGTTTTTAATAAGCATGAAATTATAACTCTGAAGTGTGCTAAAATGAAACCACCTGCTAAGGGTGAGAGAACAAAAATAAACATCATTTTTCCAAATAAGAGGAATTTATTACCTTTGAATCAAAGCATGTGGATTTGTTCAAACTGGCAATAAAGGAATATGGAAACACAAACCATAGAAAGTCATATTTTAGATTTCTAAAAGACTTCAAAGTGAAGAGTATACATTTTTTAAATGTTACATAATGCTACATAATGACAAGATGACAGGTTGTGACAAATAGCATTTTAAAAGCTCTACTCATAATGGAACGGAAGGTGTCATTTCCCTATAATTTTATATATGTCATTAATTTACTATATCTGGATACAACATATTACCAAACAGATGTTCATCAAAGAATAAATCATTTTTAATGGAACATAATAATTTGAACCTACATGTATTAATCATTTTTTTCGATCAAACATTTATAGTCTCGCTAAACTTTTTATCAGTTGTCGACAAAATTAAAAAACAATAGGATAAAAAGTCGAGTTTGGAAAAGTAGATTTTCTTTGAAATTTGCATTTAAATGAAAATATTTGCTGATATTTTTAAAACTTTAAATGTAATTTTATATATATGTATACTCAAATGATATAAAATTTTTGGAGACTTAATATAGTTTGGGGCACATGGTAAGCAATAATCAATTTTTTTGTTGAACCAAGTGTTCTTGTATGATTTTTCTTAATTATTCTAGTACCACAATTTATACTTCTAAGATTTTTCCACCCCCCCATTTTAATATCTCTTAAGGTGGCACTCACCTTGCACTTCATGACATATCCTAGTTTAACTGACAGCCTTTCTCTTTCTTAGTCGAACATAAACTATAGTGCATCTTACCCTTGATGAAAGCTAGGATGCAATTAAATACACTATAATGGTTACGATTCTGATATTTGAAATCCTCCGGTAGCTCCCTGTGCCCCCACAGTGTAGTACCTCACCTCCTCGCCATAGTATACAAACCTTCTCACCCCCAGTGTTAACCCCGGGGCTCAGCCTCCATCCCCAGGTGATGCTGCCAGATCAGCTGTCGGTTGTCATGAACTTGCTGTAGTTACCCGAATGCACTGTGCTGCCTCCTGGCACTCTGAAACTTGACACACTCATCCTCATTCTTCGCTTTGCCCTTCTCTATCACCTCCCCTGAAAATCTGTTCCTAAGTGGCTTTTCCCAGCTCCAACATACCCTTGGCAGTCTTTTATCTCCCTGTGGTAAAGCCTGTCACACTGCACCATGGACATGCCCGTTGTCCCCTGAGAAGAGAAAAGGGACAGTGAGGGCCCCCCAGCATTTGCAGCTCTAGTGCAGAGCCCCATGCCTGGCTTGCAGGAAATGCCGAATCATGAAGACAAACAGAGATCATCCTCTGGCTAAAACCAGCTCTTCTTTGCCTACCACAGGATCTGAATCAATAAAGGGCAACCAGTTATTATTGCTGTTTGTCTAGGGATTTTTACCCCATATATTTCCCAGGTCTTTACTCTTTTTATAGCACTTTAATTCAGGCTTCAACCACTTCTTAGTCAGATCAGGTGAAATCATTTTCCTTCCCATACCCTCGATGTATTTCACATCTAGTAATTCTTTATTTAAAGATCTTATTTACCCATTTGACAGACAGATCACAAGTAGGTAGAGAGGGAGGCAGAGAGAGAAGGGGGAAGCAGGCTCCCCGCTGAGCAGAGAGCCCGATGTGGGGCTCAATCCCAGGACCCTGAAATCATGACCTGAGCCGAAGGCAGAGGCCTAAACCACTGAGCCACCCAGGAGCCCCCATATCTGGTAATTTTTAATCAACGTGGATATGCTGCATCAAATAGTTCCTTCTTCTTCAAATATAAATATATAAATATATTGATCAAGTCACTCGCATGTCTTAGGAGAATGTCATGCCTTTAGTAGCAAACTTGAAATCTTGGCCATTGGTTTTGATTTTTGATTTTTGTTTTGGTTTGATTTGGTTCGGTTTTTGTAATTTTAAAAATGCCTCCAGCCCTTGGCTCTGTCTGACCTGATTGCTTTCAGCTGTTTCTGCAACAAAATCGTCCAGGCAGCGAAAACTCTCATTGTTTACAGTGGCGCCCCCTTCTGAACACTTTGTTAATAAAAAGCTTTTTTTTTTTTTTTTTGGCTATGATAAATGTGGAACAACAATGAGGTATTTCAAAGAGGTGAACCACAGATAAATTTCTCTAAGGGTGGGGTGAGGGTTACTCAAAAAGGAACTTGACAAGGCTTTTAAAGATATCGACAATCATTATAACATAATGTGACTGATTGTTACCGTGCTCTTAACTGGGCAAACACTTGTTCGCTTCCAAGAAAGACTAACATAGTTGAGATGGTTCTAGCGGCCTTCTAGCACAGGGTCTCATGAGGCAGGGATTCTAGCCACTGGCTGTGCAAGGCATGAGGCCTGTTAGTGATTCTATTTTTTCCTCTGCAGAATGGGTCTTTCTACATTCCAGGTCCTTTCTACCCCAATAAATAATGCGGCAATTCTCTCAGTGATTTGTACTTTTGGTTTAAACAGCCAACTGTCTCTTAAAAAGGACTTTTGTTTAAATTCCTTAAAAAAAAAGTCTTTTTAAAAAAATCTTTTTCTTATTTTTAATTTTTTAATCCCATATGTTTACTCTGATCATGGAACTTTGTCATTATGACCTTCTCGGCTGAATAAAATATTCACCATCAGCACCTACTGCTCTCCTCTCCTGGTGGTCTCTCCAGAAGGGGACTTCTCTAGCTCTTCTAGCCGGAGATGGGCACTTCCCCTCTACCCCTGTTGCCGGACCAGCCTTACCTATCCTGCAGGGTCAGGTCGTTCTGGCCTTTTATCTGTTGTTCTCTTCTGAGTGGTTAGTTTTTCATAGATACCGTGCTTTGCTTTTGTCAGGATTTACCCTGGACTATCAAAACCCTTTTCTTGTGCCAGTGAAGCTTAAGAAACAGTCGGATGAGAGAACCAGGAACTCGAACAGATCATATTTATCCTGAATGTTCTGTCCAAAATGAAAAATACATTTCTGAGGAGCCTCAAGATCTCTGAGAAGAGAAGTTTCACCAACTCTGTCATGTAGGGGCATCAATTCCGATTCTGTGTCAATTTTCCTACTTTCCCAGCTAATAATTCTCTACCTCATAAAGCCCAATCTCAACCGTTTCCTCTCTCAAATGCAGTTGCTCTTAGAGTCTTCACATGGCACTTGGGGCCTGCTGGTCATTGGCTACTGCGCTCTGTACTTTGGGTCTAACAGCTGCGCGGCATCAAGATGAGAACGTCTCTTGTTCTAAGACTTAATATAGTTTGGGGCACATGGTAAGCAATAATCACAATTTTAGTTGATCCAAGTGTTCAAACTTTTCTTAATTATTCTAGTACCACAATTTATAGTTCTAAGATTTTTCCACCCCCCCATTTTAATATCTCTTAAGATGGCACTCACCTTGCACTTGATGACATATCCTAGTTTAACTGACAGCATTTCTCTTTCCTAGTCGAACATAAACTATAGTGCATCTTACCCTTGATGAAAGCTAGGATGCAATTAAATACACTATTATGGTTACGATTCTGATATTTGAAATCCTCCGGTAGCTCCCTGTGCCCCCACAGTGTAGTACCTCACCTCCTCGCCATAGTCTACAAACCATCTCACCCCCAGTGTTAACCGCGGGGCTCAGCCTCCATCCCCAGGTGATGCTGCCAGATCAGCTGTCGGTTGTCATGAACTTGCTGTAGTTTCCTGAATGCACTGTGCTGCTTCCTGGCACTTTGAAACTTGACACACTCATCCTCGTTCTTCACTTTGCCCTTGTCTATCACCTCCCCTGAAAATCTGTTCCTAAGTGGTTTTTCCTAGCTCCAACCTACCCTTGGCAGTCTTTTATATCCTTGTGGTAAAGCCTGTCACACTGCACCATGGACATGCCCGTTGTCCCTCTGAGAAGAGAAAAGGAACAGTGAGGGCCCCCCAGCATTTGCAGCTCTAGTGCAGAGCCCCATGCCTGGCTTGCAGGAAATGCCAGATCATGAAGACAAACGGAGATCATCCTCTGGCTAAAACCAGCTCTTCTTTGCCTACCGCAGGACCTGGATCAATAAAGAACAGCCAGTTATTATAGCTGTTTTTCTAGGGATATTTCCCCCATATATTTCGGGGGTTTCTTGTTAGCCCCAGAGGGCAATGTTTTTTCTTCTGGAGGGCAGGCAGAGGGCTGCATTGTAGTTCTGGAATTGCCAAACTGGAGGGCTTGTGGGCCAGGAGTTGAGGACAGAAGTCTGAGAACACAAGCAACCTTAGGGTTTGGGCAAGGGCATGGCAGGTACGCTCTGCAGATGAAACAAGATCTCGTGCATTTGAAATCAGGTGAGGATCTGAGAAACGCTCAGGTTGGAGTATTTGTCCCTTATGGCCCTCTTCATGAAGAGGTGGTGGATCACGAGGCCATGGAATTTTTCCCACGATGGGAGTTGTGAGATGCTCCAAACCGTAAAGATTCTTCTGCAGAGCGATTGAGACCTGTTGGTTGGCTCCAGGACTTCTCATACGGATCGATTCCGAGTAGGTTTCTAAGGATGGATGGCTGGGAAGCCCGACTCTCATTCCTCTTGTGTCCTAGTGACAAGACAGGTTAGATCTGCTGGATCAGGGGGAGAAACTGATAGGGTTGAGTTGAAATGGACTCTCTTGTGGATGGGTCCTAATGTGGGTTTGTGTCCATGGAGAACTTGGAATGAGGCAGTGGCACATGGTCCCTGAAGGGTTCTCCTAACCAGAGGCTTTGACTCAGCTCCAACGTGCAAGATTCCCACGTGGAGACGAGATTTCTTCTGATGGGTGCCTCAAGAAACAGCCATATGCTGCTATTGGAATCCAGGCCTCTAAGGAGAGAGGCCTGGACAACAAAGCAATGGATCCGATTAGGATCTAGGGGCCTGCTCACTGCAATTTACCTCTGGGGACATCTGTCCACGGGTCTAAGTGCAGGTAGATGCTCAGCTGGTGTCAGACCGCCCTTGTTTTTCCTGGGCAGTCAACACTATTGGGATGGCCCCGGGCACTTTGGAGGTTTATCATCCTATTTCTAGGTTTGTGGCCAATGGAATGGGCAGAATTCCCAGGTACAGTCCTCAGGTTTGGCTCCAAGAACCTGTGCCTGTAGGTTTTGTGGGCCAGGGCTGTGGGGACAGTTGTCTGAAAACACAAACTCGGCTTAGGTTTCGGGTCGTAGGTATTGCAGGACTGATCTACAGACAGTGAGGAGAACTCTTCAGGATATGAACAAGGGGGCAAGTGTGAGACGCTTGCTCAAGATTTTGTCTCTGGATATTGTGTCACTGATGGCCGTGGAATGTCCGGGTGGCCTCATGGGCCATGGACGAGTCTTCCTCTCTGGGCATTTGGCCCGATCCGAAGAGTTTGGGGTTATTCTTTGAGATGGGAGGAGTTGGTTTTGTTTTGTTTTTACCTCAGGTGTCCCACCAAAAGAGAGTTTCCAGAGCAGAGCCCTGGGGAGGGGCGAGGGGACAACCAGAAAGCTGGTTAAAACTTGGGGCCTAGGGGCATGGCAAGCCCATTATGACGTCTAATGGTCCAGCCACTGAGAAGACTTACTAGAGGACAGGACTCACGCTGAGGGTCAAAATGCGTGTTTGTGCCCTCTTCGTACCTAAGCATGGGCGGGGCATAATGTGTCAGGGTCAGTGTCAGCGTTTGGGTTAGGGTTTGGGGCAGGCTCACAGTCAGTGTCAGGGTCAGGGTTAGTGGTTACTGTTAGGGTTAGCCCCGCTCCTGGGTCATGGACCCATCCGTTCAGGGTCTCAGGATAAACCCTGTGCAGAAGGGTGTAGACCCTCCACCTGATCCCACTTAACCAGCCTTAAACTGGTGTGTGAACATAACTTGCCCACCAGACATCTAAACCCTCATCAGCCTGATCCTGCTTGGGGCATCTTCTCCCACGATGGCATGGCAAGGTCCTCTTTACACACAGACACACAGACACCCAGAGGCACACACACACACACAGAAACGGGGAAGAGACCTAGGGCTACACCCGTGGATCAGAAGGTGTGGGACTCTCTGACTCTGAGCCCCCTGGTGTCACCTTTTGATTTTATTAGCCAAAGGGTCTGAGGCATTGGGGAAACATGATATGACCTGAAGGGAGGCGACGTGTCTGGCGGGTGAGCTCTCTTCTCCCTGCATCCTCCCGGCTTCAGTACAGCAGAAGAACATGTCGCTTCCTTTAGGATGTGCCTAGAAATGAGCTGGGCAGGGGTTTTTTCTCTGTAATGGGTTGCCTGGATACATGGGTTGCAATTCCGTTGGGCTCTGTCGTCAGGGAAGTGAGGCCACCACTGCCTGGGGGCTCCTTACCGAACTTCCTGCTGTAGCAAAGCTCCCTGAGCCACCGGTGCGCAAGCTGCTCAGGCTCACACTCCACTCAATGCAGTGCCCATCCAGTGACCCCCATTCAGACTCCACCCAGCCCTTGGGAGGCCTGGGTGCAGCTATTGTCCCCGCTGGAGGCAACAGAGCTGGGTTTAGACTAGGTTAGTGTTAGGGTTAGGGTTTAGAAAGACTTAGGGTCAGGGTTAGGTTTAGACCTCGTTGGGGTCAGGGTTAGCGTAAGGCTTAGGGTAGGGGTCAGGGTTAGGGTTAGGTTCATGGTTAGGTTTAGGGTCAGGCTCACAGTAGGGTCACGGTTAGCGTAACGATCAGAGTCAGGGTCAGGGTCAGTGTTAGGGTGACGGTTAGGTTTAGGGGCAGGTTCAGGGTCATGGTCAGATTTAGGGTCAGGTTCAAGTTTTGGTTTGGGGGCAAGGTTCATGTCAGGGTTAGGGTTAGCTTTGGGACAGGTTTAGTGTCAGGGTTAGGGTCAGGGTCAGGGTTAGGTTCATGGTTATGGTAAGGTCAGCTTTATGTTTAGGATCTGTTTTATGAGTAGGTTAAGAATCAGGGTTAGCTTTAGGGTTACGATTATGTTCAGGATCTTGGATTGGGTCAGAGTTAGGTATACATTCAGGGTTAGGGTCAGTGTTAAGGTCAAGGCCAGGGTAAGGTTTAAGGTTAAGGTCTGACATAGGCAAAGTTCAGAGATAGGGGTATGATATGATCAGGGTCAGGTAGAGGGTCAGGATTATTGTTAAAGTGGGGTTAGGGTTAGGGCTAGGTAGGTTGAGGGTTAGGGTTAGACCAGGTTAGGGTCAGTGTCAGTGATAATGTTAGGGGTTAGTTTTAGGGTTAGGTTCAGCATTAGGTTTCGGGTCAGGGCCCGTGTTAGTGTCAGGGTCAGGATTACGTTTAGGGTTACAGTTAGGGTCAGGCTCACATTCAGTGTCAGGGTTATGGTTAGGGTCAGGGTCAGGGTCACTGTTAGGGTCAGGGTTACGTTTCTGGTGTTTGCCTGGGTCAGGGTCAGGGTGAAGTCTAGGGCCAGTGTCAGGTTTACGGTCAGGATCAGGTATTGTTTTAATGTCCACATTCGGGTCAGCGACAGGGTTATATCGTTGTCAGTGTTAGGGTCATGGTTAGGTTTTGGCTCAGGGCCAGGATGAGGTATAGGATCAGGGTCTGGTATAGGCAAAGTTCAGAGATAGGGTTATGATCATAGTCAAGAATAGGGTCAAAGTTAAAGTTAAAGTTTAGGGTTAGTGTTAGGGTTAGCGTTTGGTGGACGGTTAGGGTTAGAACTTGTTAGGATCAGGGTCCGTGGTAGGGTTAGGGATTAGTGCTAGGGTTGGTTCAGCGATAGGATTCTGGGGAGGACCCGTGTTACTGTCAGGGTCACGGTTGCATTTAGGGTTAGAGTTAGGGTCAGGTTCACAGTCAGGGTCAGGTTTAGTGTTC
The DNA here is from genome assembly GCF_964662115.1 of Mustela nivalis. NCBI lineage: Eukaryota > Metazoa > Chordata > Mammalia > Carnivora > Mustelidae > Mustela > Mustela nivalis. Next base: position 1,010,280 of record NW_028136428.1, on the reverse strand, counting down.
AGGTCAGGGTCAGGGTACTGCCAGGGTCAGGGTTAGATTTATGGTCATGGTCTGGGTCAGGGTCAGGGTGAAGTCTTGGGCCAGTGTCAGGTTTACGGTCTGGATCAGGTATTGGTTTAAAGTCCACATTCAGGTCAGCGACAGGGTTATGTAGTGGTCAGTGTTAGGGTCATGGTTAGGTTTAGGCTCAGGGCCAGGGTCACGTATAGGGTCCGGGTCTGGTATAGGCAAAGTTCAGGGTTAGGGTTATGATCATAGTCAGGTATAGGGTCAGGGTTATTGTTAAAGTTAGGGTTAGTGTTAGGGTTAGCGTTTGGTTGACGTTTAGGGTTAGAGCTTGTTAGGATCAGGGTCTGTGGTAGGGTTAGTGGTTAGTGTTAGGGTTGGGACCAGCGATAGGATTCGGGGGAGGGCCCGTGTTAGTGTCAGGGTCAGGGTTACATTTAGGGTTAGTGTTAGGGTCAGACTCACAGTCAGGGTCAGGTTTAGTGTTCAGGTCAGGGTCGGCGTCACTGTTAGCGTCAGGGTTAGATTTATGGTCATGGTCTGGGTGAGGGTCAGGGTGAAGTTTAGCACCAGTGTCAGGTTTAGGGTCAGGTATAGGTATTGGTTTAAAGTCCACATTCGGGTCAGGGACAGGATTGTGTAGTGGTTAGTGTTAGTGTCATGGTTAGGATAAGGGTCAGGGTCAGGGTCAGGTGAAGGTCAGGGCTAGGGTCAGGTTTAGGGTCAGGCTTTGGTATACGGTCAATGTTCGGTTCAGTGTCACAGTTAGGTTTGTCGGTAGCATTTGGGATTGGGGTTAGAGTTAGAGTTAGAAGTAGGGTTATGGTTAGGGTTAGCGTTAGACAGCGTAAGGTCAGGGTTAGGATTTGGTTTAGGGTAGGGGTTAGTGTTAGGGTCAGGGTCAGCGTTAGGTTTAGGTTCAGGGTCCGTATTAGGGTCATGGTTAGAGATACATTTAGGTTTAGGGTTAGTGTCAGGCTCACAGTCACGGTCATGGGTAGGGTTAGGGTCAGGGTTATGTCCGCGTCAGGGTTAGGATTAGGGTCATGGTCAGGGTCATGGTTAGTTATGAGTCTTGGTTACAGTAATATCAATGTTAGGTTTAGGTTCAGGGTCCACATCAGGGTCAGTGTCAGGCTTAGGTTTAGGTTTAGGGTTCCGGTCAGGATCACAGATAGGGTCAGGGTCAGGGTCAAGGTTTGGGTTAGGGTTTGGGGCAGGCTCACAGTCAGTGTCAGGGTCAGGATTAGTGGTTACTGTTAGGGTTATCCCCGCTCCTGGGTCATGGACCCATCCGTTCAGGGTCTCAGGATAAACCCTGTGCAGAAGGGTGTAGAAACGGGGAAGAGACCTAGGGCTACACCCGTGGATCAGAAGGTGTGGGACTCTCTGTCTCTGAGCCCCCTGGTGTCACCTTTTGATTTTTTTAGCCAAAGGGCCTTGGGCGTTGGGGAAACCTGATATGACCTGCCATGGAGGGGACGTGTCTGGCAGGCGAGCTCTCTTCTCCCTGCATCCTCCCGGCTTCAGTACAGCAGAAGAACATGTCGCTTCCTTTAGGATTTGCTTTGAAATGAGCTTGGATGGGGGGTTTTCTCTGTAATGGCGTGCCTGGATACAAAGGTTCCTATTCCGTTGGGTTCTGTCGTCAGGTAAGTGAGTTCAACACTGCCTGGGGGCTCCTTACCAAACTTTCTGCTTCACCAGAGCTCCCTGTTCCACCGGTCCCCAAGCTGCTCAAGGCTCACCCTCCACTTAATGCAGTGCCAATCCAATGACCCCCATACAGCCTCCCCCAAGCTCCTGGGAACCTGGGTGCAGCTGTTGTCCTCGCTGGAGAGAACAGAGCTGGGTATAGACTAGGTTAGTATTAGGTTTAGGGTTAAGAAAGACTTAGGATCAGGGTTAGGGTTAGACGTCATTGGGGTCAGGGTTAGCGTAAGGCTTAGGGTAGGGGTCAGGGTTAGGGTTAGGTTCATGGTTAGGTTTAGGGTCAGACTCACAGTAGGGTCACGGTTAAGGTTATGGTCAGAGTCAGGGTCAGGGTCAGTGTTAGTGACGGTTAGGTTTAGGTTCAGGTTCAGGGTCATGGTCAGATTTAGGGTCAGGTTCAAGTTTAGGTTTGGGGGCAAGGTTCATGTCAGGGTCAGGGTTAGGTTTGGGACAGGTTTAGTGTCAGGGTTAGGTTCAGGTTCAGGGTTAGGTTCATGGTTATGGTAAGGTCAGCTTTAAGTTTAGGTTATGTTTTATGTGTAGGTTCAGGATCAGGGTTAGCTTTAGTGTTATGATTCTGTCAGGATCATGGATTGGGTGAGAGTTAGGTTTACAGTCAGGGTTAGGGTCAGTGTTAAGGTCAAAGCCAGGGTCAGGTTTAAGGTTAAGGGCTGACATAGGCAAAGTTCAGAGTTAGGGTTATGATCAATTTCAGGGAGAGGGTCAGGATTATTGTTAAAGTGGGGTTAGGGGTAGGGTTAGAGGTAGGTTGAGGGTTAGGGTTAGACCGGGTTAGGGTCAGGGTCAGTGATAATGTTAGGGGTTAGTTTTAGAGTTAGGTTCAGCGTTAGGTTTCGGGTTAGGGCCCGTGTTAGTGTCAGGGTCATGGTTACGTTTAGGGTTAGAGTTAGGGTCAGGCTCACAGTCGGGGTCAGGTTCAGTGTTCAGGTCAGGGACGGGTCACTGTTAGGGTCAGGGTTAGATTTATGGTCATGGTCTGGGTCAGGGTCAGGGTGAAATCTTGGGCCAGTGTCAGGGTTACGGTCAGGATCAGGTATTGGTTTAAAGTCCACATTCGGGTCAGCGACAGGGTTATGTAGTGGTCAGTGTTAGGGTCATGGTTAGGTTTAGGCTCAGGGCCAGGGTCACGTATAGTGTCAGGGTCTGGTATAGGCAAAGTTCAGGTTTAGGGTTATGATCATAGTCAGGTATAGGGTCAGGGTTATTGTTAAAGTTAGGGTTAGTGTTAGGGTTAGCGTTTGGTTGACGTTTAGGGTTAGAGCTTGTTAGGATCAGGGTCTTTGGTAGGGTTAGTGGTTAGTGTTAAGGGTTGGGTTCAGCGATAGGATTCTGGGGAAGGCCCGTGTTAGTGTCAGGGTCAGGATTACATTTAGGGTTAGTGTTAGGGTCAGGCTCACAGTCAGGGTCAGTTTGTTGTTCAGGTCAGGGTCAGGGTCACTGTAAGGGTCAGGGTTAGGTTTATGGTCATGGTCTGGGTCAGGGTCAGGGTGAAGTTTAGCGCCAGTGTCAGGTTTAGGGTCAGGTATAGGTATTGGTTTAAAGTCCACATTCCGGTCAGGGACAGGATTATGTAGTGGTCAGTGTTAGTGTCATGGTTAGGATTAGGGTCAGGGTCTGGGTCAGGTGAAGGTCAGGGACAGGGTCAGGTTTAGCGTCAGGCTTTGGTTTAGGGTCAATGTTCGGTTCAGTGTCACAGTTAGGTTTTGGCGGTAGGGTTTGGGATTGGGGTTAGGGTTAGAGTTAGAAGTAGGGTTATGATAGGGTTAGGGTTAGACAGGGTAAGGTCAGTGTTAGGGTTTGGTTTAGGGTAGGGGTTAGTGTTAGGGTCAGGGTCAGCGTTAGGTTTAGGTTCAGGGTCCGTATTAGGGTCATGGTTAGAGTTACCTTTAGGTTTAGGCAAGGGTCAGGCTCACAGTCACGGTCTGTGTTAGGGTTAGTGTCAGGGTTAGGTCAGCGTCAGGGTTAGGATTAGGGTCAGGGTCTGTGTCATGATTAGGTTTGAGTCATGGTTACGGTAAGGTCAGATTTAAGTTTAGTTCAGGGTCCACATCAGGGTGAGTGTCAGGCTTAGGTTTAGGTTTAGGGTTCAGGTCAGGATCACATACAGGGTCAGGGTCAGGGCTTGGGTTAGGGTTTGGCGTAGGCTCACAGTCAGTGTCAGGGTCAGGGTTAGTGGTTACTGTTGGGGTTAGCCCCGCTCCTGGCTATGGACCCATCTCTTCAAGGTCTCAGGATAATCCCTGAGCAGAAGGGTGTAGACCCTACACCCGATCCCACTTAACCAGCCTTAAACGGGGTGTGAACATGACTTGCCCACCAGACATCTAAACCCTCATCAGCCTGATCCTGCTTGGGTCATCTCCACCCATGATGGCATGGCCAGGTCTCTATACACACAAAGACACAGACACTCAGAGGCGCACACACACACACACACACACACACACACAAACACACACACACACACAGTGAGAGAGAGACTGCGAAGAGACCTAGGGCTACACCAGTGGATCAGAAGGTGTGGGACTCTCTGACTCTGAGCCCCCTGGTGTCACCTTTTGATTTTATTAGCCAAAGGGCCTGAGGCATTGGTGAAACCTGATATGACCTGCCAGGGAGGGGACATGTCAAGTGGCGAGCTCTCTTCTCCCTGCATCCTTTCGGCTTCAGTACGGCAGAAAAACATGTCGCTTCCTTTAGGATGTTTCTAGAAATGAGCTGGACAGGAGGGTTTTCTCTTTATGGGGTGCCTGGATACGTGGGTTCCAATTCTGTTGGGCTCTGTTGTCAGGGAAGTGAGGTCACCACTGCCTGGGGGCTCCTTACCAAACTTTCTGCTCCACCAGAGCTCCCTGAGCCGCTGGTCCCCAAGCTGCTCAAGGCTCACACTCCACTCAATGCAGTGCCCATCCAGTGACCCCCATACAGCCTTCCCCCAGCCCTTGGGAGGCCTGGGTACAGCTGCTGTCCCCACTGGAGGGAACAGAGCTGGGTTTAGACCAGGTTAGTGTTAGGGTTAGGGAGAAGAAAGACTTAGGGTCAGGTTTAGGTTTAGACCTCGTTGGGGTCAGGGTTAGCGAGGCTTAGGGTAGGGGTCAGGGTTAGGGTTAGGTTCATGGTTAGGTTTAGGGTCAGGCTCACAGTAGGGTCAGGGTTAGGGTTTTGGTCAGAGTCAGGGTCAGGGTCAGTGTTAGGGTGACTATTAGGTTTAGTGTCAGGTTCAGGATGATGGTCAGATTTAGGGTCAGGTTCAAGTTTTTGTTTGGGGGCAAGGTCATGTCAGTTCAGGGTTAGGTTTAGGACAGGTTTAGTGTCACGGTAGGGTCAGGGTCAGGGTTAGGTTCATGGTTATGGTAAGGTCAGCTTTATGTTTAGGTTCTGTTTTATGAGTAGGTTCAGGATCAGGGTTAGCTTTAGGGTTACGATTCTGTTCAGCATCACGGTTTGCGTCAGAGTTAGGATTACAGTCTGGGTTAGGGTCAGAGTTAAGGTCAAGGCCAGGGTCAGGTTTAAGTTTAAGATCTGACAAAGGCAAATTTCAGAGTTAGGGTTATGATCATGGTCAGGGAGAGGTTCGGGATTATTGTTAAAGTGTGGTTAGGGTTAGGGAAGAGGTAGGTTGAGGGTTAGGGTTAGACCGGGTTAGGGTCATAGTCAGGGATAATGTTAGGGGTTAGTTTTAGGGTTAGGTTCAGCGTTAGGTTTCGAGTCAGGATCCGTGTTAGTGTCAGGGAGGGTTAGGTTTAGGGTTAGAGTTAGGGTCAGGCTCACATTCAGTGTCAGGGTTAGTGTTAGGGTCAGGGTCAGGGTCAATTTTAGGTTTAGAGTTAGGTTTCTGGTGTTTGCCTTAGTCAAGGTCAGGTGAAGTCTAGAGCCAGGGTCAGGTTTACGGTCAGGATCAGGTATTGGTTTAAAGTCCACATTAGTATCAACGACAGGGTTATGTAGTAGTCAGTGTTAGAGTAATGGATTGGATTAGGATCATAACCATAATAGAGTATTTAATGCATCCTAGCTTTCATCAAGTGTAAGATGCACTATAGTTTATGTTCGACTAAGAAAGAGAAATGCTGTCAGTTAAAGTAGGATATGTCATCAAGTGCAAGGTGAGTGCCACCTTAAGAGATATTAAAATGGGGGTGGGGGACAAATCTTAGAAGAAGTAAATTGTGGTAGTAGAATAAATCATAAAGGTCCAACACTTGGATCAACTAAAGAAGTGATTATTGCTTACCATGTGCCCCAAACTATATTAAGTCCTAGAACAAGAGACGTGCTCATCTTGATGCCCCGCAGCTGTTAGACCCAAGGTACAGTTGCCTGTAGCCAACGACCAGCAGGCCCCAAGTGCCATGTGCAGACTCTAAGAGCAACTGCCTTTGAGAGAGGAAACGGTTGAGAGTGGGCTTTCTGAGGTAGAGAATTACTAGCTGGGAAAGTAGTAAAATTGACACAGAATCGGAATTGATGCCCCTACATGACAGAGTTGGTGAAACTTCCCTTCTCAGAAATCTTGAGGCTCCTCAGAAATGTATTTTTCATTTTGGACAGAACATTCAGGATAAATATGATCTGTTCGAGTTCCTGGTTCTCTCATCCGGACTGTTTCTTAAGCTTCACTGGCACAAGAAAAGGGTTTTGATAATCCAGGGTAAATCCTGACAAAAGCAAAGCAAGGTATCTATGAAAACTAACCACTCAGAAGAGAACAACAGATAACATGCCAGGCCGACCTGACCCTGCAGGATAGGTAAGGCTGGTCTGGAAACAGGGGTAGAGGGGAAGTGCCCATCTCCTGCTAGAAGAGCTAGAGAAGACCCCTTCCGGAGAGACCACCAGGAGAGGGGAGCAGTAGGTGCTTATGATGAAGAATATTTTATCAGCAGAGAAGGTCAAAATGACAAAGTTCCATGATCAGAGTAAACCTATGGGATTAAAAAATAAAAAATAAAAAAAAGATTTTTTTGAAAGGACTTTTTTTTAAAGGAATTTAAACAAAAGTCCTTTAAAGAGACAGTTGGCTGTTTAAACCAATAGTACAACTCACTGAGAGAATCGCCGCATTATTTATTGGGGTAGAAAGGACCTGGAATGTAGAAAGACCCATTCTGCAGAGGAAAAAAGAGAATCACTAACAGGCCTCATGCCTTGCACAGCCAGTGGCTAGAATCTCTGCCTCATGAGACCCTGTACTAGAAGGCCGCTAGAACAATCTCAACTATGTTAGTCTTTCGTGGAAGCCAACAAGTGTTTCCCGAGTTAATTGCATGGTAAGAATCAGTCACGTTATGTTATAATGATTGTCGATATCTTTAAAAGCCTTGTCAAGTTCCTTTTTGAATAACCTTCACCCACCCTTAGAGAAATTTATCTGTGGTTCACCTCTTTGAAATACCGGATGGTTGTTCCACATTTTCCGTAGCCGAAAAACAAAAACAAACAAACAAACAAAAGCTTTTTATTAACAAAGTGTTCAGAAGGGAGCGCCACTGTAAACAATGAGAGTTTTCGATGCCGGGACAATTTTGTTGCAGAAACAGCTGAAAGCAATCAGGTCAAACAGAGCCAAGGGCTGGAGGGATTTTTAAAATGACAAAAACCGAACCAAATCTAACCAAAACAAAAATCAAAACCAATGGCCAAGATTTCAAGTTTGCTACTAAAGGTATGACATTCTCCTAAGACGTGCGAGTGACTTGATCACTTTATTTATATATTTATATTTGAAGAAGAAGGAACTATTTGATGCAGCAAATCCACGTTGGTTAAAAATTACCAGATATGGGGGCTCCTGGGTGGCTCAGTGGTTTAGGCCTCTGCCTTCAGCTCAGGTCATGATTTCAGGGTCCTGGGATGGAGCCCCACATCGTGCTCTCTGCTCAGCGGGGAGCCTGCTTCCGCCCTCTCTCTCTGCCTCCCTCTCTACCTACTTGTGATCTGTCTGTCAAATGGGTAAATAAGATCTTTAAATAAAGAATTACTAGATGTGAAATACATCAAGGGTATGGGAAGGAAAATGATTTCACCTGATCTGACTAAGAAGTGGTTGAAGCCTGAATTAAAGTGCTACAAATAGAGTAGAGATCTGGGATATATATGGGATAAAAATCCCTAGACAAACAGCAATAATAACTGGCTGCTCTTTATTGACCAGATCCTGCGGTAGGCAAAGAAGAGCTGGTTTTAGCCAGAGGATGATCCCCGTTTGTCTTCATGATCTGGCATTTCCTGCAAGCCAGGCATGGGGCTCTGCACTAGAGCTGCAAATGCTGGGTCCCTCATTGTCCCTTTTCTCTTCTCAGGGGGACAACGGGCATGTCCATGATGCAGTGTGACAGGCTTTACCACAGGGAGATAATAGACTGCCAAGGGTAGGTGGGAGCTGGGAAAAGCCACTTAGGAACAGATTTTCAGGGGAGGTGATAGACAAGGGCAAAGCGAAGAATGAGGATGAGTGTGTCAAGTTTCAGAGTGCCAGGAGGCAGCACAGTGCATTCGGGAAACTACAGCAAGTTCATGACAACCGACAGCTGATCTGGCAGCATCACCTGGGGATGGAGGCTGAGCTTCAGGGTTAACACTGGGGGTGAGAAGGTTTGTATACTATGGCGAGGAGGTGAGGTACTACACTGTGGGGGCACAGGGAGCTACCGGAGGATTTCAAATATCAGAATCGTAACCATAATAGAGTATTTCATTGCATCCTAGCTTTCATCAAGTGTAAGATGCACTATAGTTTATGTTCGACTAAGAAAGAGAAATGCTGTCAGTTAAAGTAGGATATGTCATCAAGTGCAAGGTGAGTGCCACCTTAAGAGATATTAAAATGGGGGGGGGGGGACAAATCTTAGAACAAGTAAATTGTGGTAGTAGAATAATTAAGAAAGATCCAACACTTGGATCAACTAAAGAAGTGATTATTGCTTACCATGTGCCCCAAACTATATTAAGTCCTAGAACAAGAGACGTGCTCATCTTGAAGCCTTGCAGCTGTTAGACCCAAGGTACAGTGGGCAGTAGCCAATGACCAGCAGGCCCCAAGTGCCATGTGCAGACTCTAAGAGCAACTGCCTTTGAAAGAGAAAACGGTTGACAGTGGGCTTTCTGAGGTAGAGAATTACTAGCTGGGAAAGTAGTAAAATTGACACAGAATCGGAATTGATGCCCCTACATGACAGAGTTGGTGAAACTTCCCTTCTCAGAGATCTTGAGGCACCTCAGAAATGAATTTTTCATTTTGGACAGAACATTCAGGATAAATATGATCTCTTTGAATTCCTGGTTTCTCATTAGGACAGATTCTTAGGCTTCACTGGCAGAAGAAATGGGTTTTGATAATCCAGGGTAAATCCTGACAAAAGCAAAGCACGGTATCTATGAAAAACTAACCCCTAAGAGGAGAACAACAGATAAAGGGCCAGGCCTACCTGACCCTGCGGATAGGTAAGGTTAGTCTGGCAACAGGGGTATTTGGGAACTGCCCATCTCCTGCTAGAAGAGCTAGAGAAGACCCCTTCCGGAGAGACCACCAAGAGAGGAGAGCAGTAGGTGCTAATGATGAAGAATATTTTAATCAGGGGCGCCTGGGTGGCTCAGTGGATTAAGCCTCTGCCTTCGGCTCGGGCCATGATCTCAGTGTCCTGGGATTGAGCCCCGCATCGGGCTCTTTGCTCAGCAGGAGCCTGCTTTTCTATCTCTCTCTGCCTGACTCTCCGCCTACTTGTGATTTCTCTCTCTGTCAAATAAATACAGAAAATCTTTAAAAAAAAAAAGAATATTTTAATCAGCAGAGATGGTCAAAATGACAAAGTTCCATGATCAGAGTAAACATATGGGATTTAAAAATAAAAAATAAAAAAATTTTTTTGAAAGGACTTTTCTTTAAAGGAATTTAAACAAAAGACCTTTTTAAGAGACAGTTGGCTGTTTAAACCCAAAGTACAACTCACTGAGAGAATCGCCGCATTATTTATTGGGGTAGAAAGGACCTGGAATGTAGAAAGACCCATTCTGCAGAGGAAAAAATAGAATCACTAACAGGCCTCATGCCTTGCACAGCCAGTGGCTAGAATACCTACCCCATCATACCCTGTGCTAGAAGGCCACTAGAACCATTTCAACTATGTTAGTTTTTCTTGGAAGCCAACAAGTGTTTGCCCAGTTAAGAGCGCGGTAACAATCAGTCACGTTATGTTATAATGATTGTCGATATCTTTAAAAGCCTTGTCAAGTTCCTTTTTGAGTAACCCTCACCCCACCCTTAGAGAAATTTATCTGTGGTTCACCTCTTTGAAGTACCTCATTGTTGTTCCACATTTACCATAGCCGAAAAACAAACAAACAAACAAAAAGCTTTTTATTAACAAAGTGTTCAGAAGGGGGCGCCACTGTAAACAATGAGAGTTTTCGCTGCCGGGACAATTTTGTTGCAGAAACAGCTGAAAGCAATCAGGTCAGACAGAGCCAAGGGCTGGAGGCATTTTTAAAATTACAAAAACCGAACCAAATCTAACCAAAACAAAAATCAAAACCAATGGCCAAGATTTCAAGTTTGCTACTAAAGGTATGACATTCTCCTAAGACATGCGAGTGACTTGATCACTCTATTTATATATTTATATTTGAAGAAGAAGGAACTATTTGATGCAGCAAATCCACGTTGGTTAAAAATTACCAGATATGGGGGCTCCTGGGTGGCTCAGTGGTTTAGGCCTCTGCCTTCGGCTCAGGTCATGATTTCAGGGTCCTGGGATGGAGCCCCACATCGTGCTCTCTGCTCAGCGGGAGCCTGCTTCCCCCTTCTCTCTCTGCCTCCCTCTCTACCTACTTGTGATCTGTCTGTCAAATGGGTAAATAAGATCTTTAAATAAAGAATTACTAGATGTGAAATACATCGAGGGTATGGGAAGGAAAATGATTTCACCTGATCTGACTAGGAAGTGGTTGAAGCCTGAATTAAAGTGCCACAAAAAGAGTAGAGACCTGGGAAATATATGGGGTAAAAATCCCTAGAAAAACAGCAATAATAACTGGCTGCTCTTTATTGATCCAGATCCTGCGGTAGGCAAAGAAGAGCTGGTTTTAGCCAGAGGATGATCTCCGTTTGTCTTCATGATCTGGCATTTCCTGCAAGCCAGGCATGGGGCTCTGCACTAGAGCTGCAAATGCTGGGGGCCCTCATTGTCCCTTTTCTCTTCTCAGGGGGACAACGGGCATGTCCACGGTGCAGTGTGACAGGCTTTACCACAGGGAGATAATAGACTGCCAAGGGTAGGTGGGAGCTGGGAAAAGCCACTTAGGAACAGATTTTCAAGGGAGGTGATAGACAAGGGCAAAGCAAAGAATGAGGATGAGTGTGTCAAGTTTCAGAGTGCCAGGAGGCAGCACAGTGCATTCAGGAAACTACAGCAAGTTCATGACAACCGACAGCTGATCTGGCAGCATCACCTGGGGATGGAGGCTGAGCCCCGGGGTTAACACTGGGGGTGAGAAGGTTTGTATACTATGGCGAGGAGGTGAGGTACTACACTGTGGGGGCACAGGGAGCTACCGGAGGATTTCAAATATCAGAATCGTAACCATAATAGAGTATTTCATTGCATCCTAGCTTTCATCAAGTGTAAGATGCACTATAGTTTATGTTCTACTAAGAAAGAGAAATGCTGTCAGTTAAAGTAGGATATGTCATCAAGTGCAAGGTGAGTGCCACCTTAAGAGATATTAAATTGGGGGGGGGGGACAAATCTTAGAACAAGTAAATTGTGGTAGTAGAATAATTAAGAAAGATCCAACACTTGGATCAACTAAAGAAGTGATTATTGCTTACCATGTGCCCCAAACTATATTAAGTCCTAGAACAAGAGACGTGCTCATCTTGAAGCCTTGCAGCTGTTAGACCCAAGGTACAGAGGGCAGTAGCCAACGACCAGCAGGCTCCAAGTGCCATGTGCAGACTCTAAGAGCAACTGCCTTTGAAAGAGAAAACGGTTGACAGTGGGCTTTCTGAGGTAGAGAATTACTAGCTGGGAAAGTAGTAAAATTGACACAGAATCGGAATTGATGCCCCTACATGACAGAGTTGGTGAAACTTCCCTTCTCAGAGATCTTGAGGCACCTCAGAAATGAATTTTTCATTTTGGACAGAACATTCAGGATAAATATGATCTGTTTGAATTCCTGGTTTCTCATTAGGACAGATTCTTAGGCTTCACTGGCAGAAGAAAAGGGTTTTGATAATCCAGGGTAAATCCTGACAAAAGCAAAGCACGGTATCTATGAAAAACTAACCCCTCAGAGGAGAACAACAGATAAAGGGCCAGGCCTACCTGACCCTGCAGGATAGGTAAGGTTAGTCTGGCAACAGGGGTATTTGGGAACTGCCCATCTCCTGCTAGAAGAGCTAGAGAAGACCCCTTCCGGAGAGACCACCAAGAGAGGAGAGCAGTAGGTGCTAATGATGAAGAATATTTTAATCAGGGGCGCCTGGGTGGCTCAGTGGATTAAGCCTCTGCCTTCGGCTCGGGCCATGATCTCAGTGTCCTGGGATTGAGCCCCGCATCGGGCTCTTTGCTCAGCAGGAGCCTGCTTTTCTATCTCTCTCTGCCTGACTCTCCGCCTACTTGTGATTTCTCTCTCTGTCAAATAAATACAGAAAATCTTTAAAAAAAAAAAAGAATATTTTAATCAGCAGAGATGGTCAAAATGACAAAGTTCCATGATCAGAGTAAACATATGGGATTTAAAAATAAAAAATAAAAAAATTTTTTTGAAAGGACTTTTCTTTAAAGGAATTTAAACAAAAGACCTTTTTAAGAGACAGTTGGCTGTTTAAACCCAAAGTACAACTCACTGAGAGAATCGCCGCATTATTTATTGGGGTAGAAAGGACCTGGAATGTAGAAAGACCCATTCTGCAGAGGAAAAAATAGAATCACTAACAGGCCTCATGCCTTGCACAGCCAGTGGCTAGAATACCTACCCCATCATACCCTGTGCTAGAAGGCCACTAGAACCATTTCAACTATGTTAGTTTTTCTTGGAAGCCAACAAGTGTTTGCCCAGTTAAGAGCGCGGTAACAATCAGTCACGTTATGTTATAATGATTGTCGATATCTTTAAAAGCCTTGTCAAGTTCCTTTTTGAGTAACCCTCACCCCACCCTTAGAGAAATTTATCTGTGGTTCACCTCTTTGAAGTACCTCATTGTTGTTCCACATTTACCATAGCCGAAAAACAAACAAACAAACAAACAAAAAGCTTTTTATTAACAAAGTGTTCAGAAGGGGGCGCCACTGTAAACAATGAGAGTTTTCGCTGCCGGGACAATTTTGTTGCAGAAACAGCTGAAAGCAATCAGGTCAGACAGAGCCAAGGGCTGGAGGGATTTTTAAAATGACAAAAACCGAACCAAATCTAACCAAAACAAAAATCAAAACCAATGGCCAAGATTTCAAGTTTGCTACTAAAGGTATGACATTCTCCTAAGACATGCGAGAGACTTGATCACTTTATTTATATATTTATATTTGAAGAAGAAGGAACTATTTGATGCAGCAAATCCACGTTGGTTAAAAATTACCAGATATGGGGGCTCCTGGGTGGCTCAGTGGTTTAGGCCTCTGCCTTCGGCTCAGGTCATGATTTCAGGGTCCTGGGATGGAGCCCCACATCGTGCTCTCTGCTCAGCGGGGAGCCTGCTTCCCCCTTCTCTCTCTGCCTCCCTCTCTACCTACTTGTGATCTGTCTGTCAAATGGGTAAATAAGATCTTTAAATAAAGAATTACTAGATGTGAAATACATCGAGGGTATGGGAAGGAAAATGATTTCACCTGATCTGACTAGGAAGTGGTTGAAGCCTGAATTAAAGTGCCACAAAAAGAGTAGAGACCTGGGAAATATATGGGGTAAAAATCCCTAGAAAAACAGCAATAATAACTGGCTGCTCTTTATTGATCCAGATCCTGCGGTAGGCAAAGAAGAGCTGGTTTTAGCCAGAGGATGATCTCCGTTTGTCTTCATGATCTGGCATTTCCTGCAAGCCAGGCATGGGGCTCTGCACTAGAGCTGCAAATGCTGGGGGCCCTCATTGTCCCTTTTCTCTTCTCAGGGGGACAACGGGCATGTCCACGGTGCAGTGTGACAGGCTTTACCACAGGGAGATAATAGACTGCCAAGGGTAGGTGGGAGCTGGGAAAAGCCACTTAGGAACAGATTTTCAAGGGAGGTGATAGACAAGGGCAAAGCAAAGAATGAGGATGAGTGTGTCAAGTTTCAGAGTGCCAGGAGGCAGCACAGTGCATTCAGGAAACTACAGCAAGTTCATGACAACCGACAGCTGATCTGGCAGCATCACCTGGGGATGGAGGCTGAGCCCTGGGGTTAACACTGGGGGTGAGAAGGTTTGTATACTATGGCGAGGAGGTGAGGTACTACACTGTGGGGGCACAGGGAGCTACCGGAGGATTTCAAATATCAGAATCGTAACCATAATAGAGTATTTCATTGCATCCTAGCTTTCATCAAGTGTAAGATGCACTATAGTTTATGTTCTACTAAGAAAGAGAAATGCTGTCAGTTAAAGTAGGATATGTCATCAAGTGCAAGGTGAGTGCCACCTTAAGAGATATTAAATTGGGGGGGGGGGACAAATCTTAGAACAAGTAAATTGTGGTAGTAGAATAATTAAGAAAGATCCAACACTTGGATCAACTAAAGAAGTGATTATTGCTTACCATGTGCCCCAAACTATATTAAGTCCTAGAACAAGAGACGTGCTCATCTTGAAGCCTTGCAGCTGTTAGACCCAAGGTACAGAGGGCAGTAGCCAACGACCAGCAGGCTCCAAGTGCCATGTGCAGACTCTAAGAGCAACTGCCTTTGAAAGAGAAAATGGTTGACAGTGGGCTTTCTGAGGTAGAGAATTACTAGCTGGGAAAGTAGTAAAATTGACACAGAATCGGAATTGATGCCCCTACATGACAGAGTTGGTGAAACTTCCCTTCTCAGAGATCTTGAGGCACCTCAGAAATGAATTTTTCATTTTGGACAGAACATTCAGGATAAATATGATCTGTTTGAATTCCTGGTTTCTCATTAGGACAGATTCTTAGGCTTCACTGGCAGAAGAAAAGGGTTTTGATAATCCAGGGTAAATCCTGACAAAAGCAAAGCATGGTATCTATGAAAAACTAACCCCTCAGAGGAGAACAACAGATAAAGGGCCAGGCCTACCTGACCCTGCAGGATAGGTAAGGTTAGTCTGGCAACAGGGGTATTTGGGAACTGCCCATCTCCTGCTAGAAGAGCTAGAGAAGACCCCTTCCGGAGAGACCACCAAGAGAGGAGAGCAGTAGGTGCTAATGATGAAGAATATTTTAATCAGGGGCGCCTGGGTGGCTCAGTGGATTAAGCCTCTGCCTTCGGCTCGGGCCATGATCTCAGTGTCCTGGGATTGAGCCCCGCATCGGGCTCTTTGCTCAGCAGGAGCCTGCTTTTCTATCTCTCTCTGCCTGACTCTCCGCCTACTTGTGATTTCTCTCTCTGTCAAATAAATACAGAAAATCTTTAAAAAAAAAAAAGAATATTTTAATCAGCAGAGATGGTCAAAATGACAAAGTTCCATGATCAGAGTAAACATATGGGATTTAAAAATAAAAAATAAAAAAATTTTTTTGAAAGGACTTTTCTTTAAAGGAATTTAAACAAAAGACCTTTTTAAGAGACAGTTGGCTGTTTAAACCCAAAGTACAACTCACTGAGAGAATCGCCGCATTATTTATTGGGGTAGAAAGGACCTGGAATGTAGAAAGACCCATTCTGCAGAGGAAAAAATAGAATCACTAACAGGCCTCATGCCTTGCACAGCCAGTGGCTAGAATACCTACCCCATCATACCCTGTGCTAGAAGGCCACTAGAACCATTTCAACTATGTTAGTTTTTCTTGGAAGCCAACAAGTGTTTGCCCAGTTAAGAGCGCGGTAACAATCAGTCACGTTATGTTATAATGATTGTCGATATCTTTAAAAGCCTTGTCAAGTTCCTTTTTGAGTAACCCTCACCCCACCCTTAGAGAAATTTATCTGTGGTTCACCTCTTTGAAGTACCTCATTGTTGTTCCACATTTACCATAGCCGAAAAACAAACAAACAAACAAACAAAAAGCTTTTTATTAACAAAGTGTTCAGAAGGGGGCGCCACTGTAAACAATGAGAGTTTTCGCTGCCGGGACAATTTTGTTGCAGAAACAGCTGAAAGCAATCAGGTCAGACAGAGCCAAGGGCTGGAGGGATTTTTAAAATGACAAAAACCGAACCAAATCTAACCAAAACAAAAATCAAAACCAATGGCCAAGATTTCAAGTTTGCTACTAAAGGTATGACATTCTCCTAAGACATGCGAGAGACTTGATCACTTTATTTATATATTTATATTTGAAGAAGAAGGAACTATTTGATGCAGCAAATCCACGTTGGTTAAAAATTACCAGATATGGGGGCTCCTGGGTGGCTCAGTGGTTTAGGCCTCTGCCTTCGGCTCAGGTCATGATTTCAGGGTCCTGGGATGGAGCCCCACATCGTGCTCTCTGCTCAGCGGGGAGCCTGCTTCCCCCTTCTCTCTCTGCCTCCCTCTCTACCTACTTGTGATCTGTCTGTCAAATGGGTAAATAAGATCTTTAAATAAAGAATTACTAGATGTGAAATACATCGAGGGTATGGGAAGGAAAATGATTTCACCTGATCTGACTAGGAAGTGGTTGAAGCCTGAATTAAAGTGCCACAAAAAGAGTAGAGACCTGGGAAATATATGGGGTAAAAATCCCTAGAAAAACAGCAATAATAACTGGCTGCTCTTTATTGATCCAGATCCTGCGGTAGGCAAAGAAGAGCTGGTTTTAGCCAGAGGATGATCTCCGTTTGTCTTCATGATCTGGCATTTCCTGCAAGCCAGGCATGGGGCTCTGCACTAGAGCTGCAAATGCTGGGGGCCCTCATTGTCCCTTTTCTCTTCTCAGGGGGACAACGGGCATGTCCACGGTGCAGTGTGACAGGCTTTACCACAGGGAGATAATAGACTGCCAAGGGTAGGTGGGAGCTGGGAAAAGCCACTTAGGAACAGATTTTCAAGGGAGGTGATAGACAAGGGCAAAGCAAAGAATGAGGATGAGTGTGTCAAGTTTCAGAGTGCCAGGAGGCAGCACAGTGCATTCAGGAAACTACAGCAAGTTCATGACAACCGACAGCTGATCTGGCAGCATCACCTGGGGATGGAGGCTGAGCCCCGGGGTTAACACTGGGGGTGAGAAGGTTTGTATACTATGGCGAGGAGGTGAGGTACTACACTGTGGGGGCACAGGGAGCTACCGGAGGATTTCAAATATCAGAATCGTAACCATAATAGAGTATTTCATTGCATCCTAGCTTTCATCAAGTGTAAGATGCACTATAGTTTATGTTCTACTAAGAAAGAGAAATGCTGTCAGTTAAAGTAGGATATGTCATCAAGTGCAAGGTGAGTGCCACCTTAAGAGATATTAAATTGGGGGGGGGGGACAAATCTTAGAACAAGTAAATTGTGGTAGTAGAATAATTAAGAAAGATCCAACACTTGGATCAACTAAAGAAGTGATTATTGCTTACCATGTGCCCCAAACTATATTAAGTCCTAGAACAAGAGACGTGCTCATCTTGAAGCCTTGCAGCTGTTAGACCCAAGGTACAGTGGGCAGTAGCCAATGACCAGCAGGCCCCAAGTGCCATGTGCAGACTCTAAGAGCAACTGCCTTTGAAAGAGAAAACGGTTGACAGTGGGCTTTCTGAGGTAGAGAATTACTAGCTGGGAAAGTAGTAAAATTGACACAGAATCGGAATTGATGCCCCTACATGACAGAGTTGGTGAAACTTCCCTTCTCAGAGATCTTGAGGCACCTCAGAAATGAATTTTTCATTTTGGACAGAACATTCAGGATAAATATGATCTCTTTGAATTCCTGGTTTCTCATTAGGACAGATTCTTAGGCTTCACTGGCAGAAGAAATGGGTTTTGATAATCCAGGGTAAATCCTGACAAAAGCAAAGCACGGTATCTATGAAAAACTAACCCCTAAGAGGAGAACAACAGATAAAGGGCCAGGCCTACCTGACCCTGCGGATAGGTAAGGTTAGTCTGGCAACAGGGGTATTTGGGAACTGCCCATCTCCTGCTAGAAGAGCTAGAGAAGACCCCTTCCGGAGAGACCACCAAGAGAGGAGAGCAGTAGGTGCTAATGATGAAGAATATTTTAATCAGGGGCGCCTGGGTGGCTCAGTGGATTAAGCCTCTGCCTTCGGCTCGGGCCATGATCTCAGTGTCCTGGGATTGAGCCCCGCATCGGGCTCTTTGCTCAGCAGGAGCCTGCTTTTCTATCTCTCTCTGCCTGACTCTCCGCCTACTTGTGATTTCTCTCTCTGTCAAATAAATACAGAAAATCTTTAAAAAAAAAAAGAATATTTTAATCAGCAGAGATGGTCAAAATGACAAAGTTCCATGATCAGAGTAAACATATGGGATTTAAAAATAAAAAATAAAAAAATTTTTTTGAAAGGACTTTTCTTTAAAGGAATTTAAACAAAAGACCTTTTTAAGAGACAGTTGGCTGTTTAAACCCAAAGTACAACTCACTGAGAGAATCGCCGCATTATTTATTGGGGTAGAAAGGACCTGGAATGTAGAAAGACCCATTCTGCAGAGGAAAAAATAGAATCACTAACAGGCCTCATGCCTTGCACAGCCAGTGGCTAGAATACCTACCCCATCATACCCTGTGCTAGAAGGCCACTAGAACCATTTCAACTATGTTAGTTTTTCTTGGAAGCCAACAAGTGTTTGCCCAGTTAAGAGCGCGGTAACAATCAGTCACGTTATGTTATAATGATTGTCGATATCTTTAAAAGCCTTGTCAAGTTCCTTTTTGAGTAACCCTCACCCCACCCTTAGAGAAATTTATCTGTGGTTCACCTCTTTGAAGTACCTCATTGTTGTTCCACATTTACCATAGCCGAAAAACAAACAAACAAACAAAAAGCTTTTTATTAACAAAGTGTTCAGAAGGGGGCGCCACTGTAAACAATGAGAGTTTTCGCTGCCGGGACAATTTTGTTGCAGAAACAGCTGAAAGCAATCAGGTCAGACAGAGCCAAGGGCTGGAGGCATTTTTAAAATTACAAAAACCGAACCAAATCTAACCAAAACAAAAATCAAAACCAATGGCCAAGATTTCAAGTTTGCTACTAAAGGTATGACATTCTCCTAAGACATGCGAGTGACTTGATCACTCTATTTATATATTTATATTTGAAGAAGAAGGAACTATTTGATGCAGCAAATCCACGTTGGTTAAAAATTACCAGATATGGGGGCTCCTGGGTGGCTCAGTGGTTTAGGCCTCTGCCTTCGGCTCAGGTCATGATTTCAGGGTCCTGGGATGGAGCCCCACATCGTGCTCTCTGCTCAGCGGGGAGCCTGCTTCCCCCTTCTCTCTCTGCCTCCCTCTCTACCTACTTGTGATCTGTCTGTCAAATGGGTAAATAAGATCTTTAAATAAAGAATTACTAGATGTGAAATACATCGAGGGTATGGGAAGGAAAATGATTTCACCTGATCTGACTAGGAAGTGGTTGAAGCCTGAATTAAAGTGCCACAAAAAGAGTAGAGACCTGGGAAATATATGGGGTAAAAATCCCTAGAAAAACAGCAATAATAACTGGCTGCTCTTTATTGATCCAGATCCTGCGGTAGGCAAAGAAGAGCTGGTTTTAGCCAGAGGATGATCTCCGTTTGTCTTCATGATCTGGCATTTCCTGCAAGCCAGGCATGGGGCTCTGCACTAGAGCTGCAAATGCTGGGGGCCCTCATTGTCCCTTTTCTCTTCTCAGGGGGACAACGGGCATGTCCACGGTGCAGTGTGACAGGCTTTACCACAGGGAGATAATAGACTGCCAAGGGTAGGTGGGAGCTGGGAAAAGCCACTTAGGAACAGATTTTCAAGGGAGGTGATAGACAAGGGCAAAGCAAAGAATGAGGATGAGTGTGTCAAGTTTCAGAGTGCCAGGAGGCAGCACAGTGCATTCAGGAAACTACAGCAAGTTCATGACAACCGACAGCTGATCTGGCAGCATCACCTGGGGATGGAGGCTGAGCCCCGGGGTTAACACTGGGGGTGAGAAGGTTTGTATACTATGGCGAGGAGGTGAGGTACTACACTGTGGGGGCACAGGGAGCTACCGGAGGATTTCAAATATCAGAATCGTAACCATAATAGAGTATTTCATTGCATCCTAGCTTTCATCAAGTGTAAGATGCACTATAGTTTATGTTCTACTAAGAAAGAGAAATGCTGTCAGTTAAAGTAGGATATGTCATCAAGTGCAAGGTGAGTGCCACCTTAAGAGATATTAAATTGGGGGGGGGGACAAATCTTAGAACAAGTAAATTGTGGTAGTAGAATAATTAAGAAAGATCCAACACTTGGATCAACTAAAGAAGTGATTATTGCTTACCATGTGCCCCAAACTATATTAAGTCCTAGAACAAGAGACGTGCTCATCTTGAAGCCTTGCAGCTGTTAGACCCAAGGTACAGTGGGCAGTAGCCAATGACCAGCAGGCCCCAAGTGCCATGTGCAGACTCTAAGAGCAACTGCCTTTGAAAGAGAAAACGGTTGACAGTGGGCTTTCTGAGGTAGAGAATTACTAGCTGGGAAAGTAGTAAAATTGACACAGAATCGGAATTGATGCCCCTACATGACAGAGTTGGTGAAACTTCCCTTCTCAGAGATCTTGAGGCACCTCAGAAATGAATTTTTCATTTTGGACAGAACATTCAGGATAAATATGATCTCTTTGAATTCCTGGTTTCTCATTAGGACAGATTCTTAGGCTTCACTGGCAGAAGAAATGGGTTTTGATAATCCAGGGTAAATCCTGACAAAAGCAAAGCACGGTATCTATGAAAAACTAACCCCTAAGAGGAGAACAACAGATAAAGGGCCAGGCCTACCTGACCCTGCGGATAGGTAAGGTTAGTCTGGCAACAGGGGTATTTGGGAACTGCCCATCTCCTGCTAGAAGAGCTAGAGAAGACCCCTTCCGGAGAGACCACCAAGAGAGGAGAGCAGTAGGTGCTAATGATGAAGAATATTTTAATCAGGGGCGCCTGGGTGGCTCAGTGGATTAAGCCTCTGCCTTCGGCTCGGGCCATGATCTCAGTGTCCTGGGATTGAGCCCCGCATCGGGCTCTTTGCTCAGCAGGAGCCTGCTTTTCTATCTCTCTCTGCCTGACTCTCCGCCTACTTGTGATTTCTCTCTCTGTCAAATAAATACAGAAAATCTTTAAAAAAAAAAAGAATATTTTAATCAGCAGAGATGGTCAAAATGACAAAGTTCCATGATCAGAGTAAACATATGGGATTTAAAAATAAAAAATAAAAAAATTTTTTTGAAAGGACTTTTCTTTAAAGGAATTTAAACAAAAGACCTTTTTAAGAGACAGTTGGCTGTTTAAACCCAAAGTACAACTCACTGAGAGAATCGCCGCATTATTTATTGGGGTAGAAAGGACCTGGAATGTAGAAAGACCCATTCTGCAGAGGAAAAAATAGAATCACTAACAGGCCTCATGCCTTGCACAGCCAGTGGCTAGAATACCTACCCCATCATACCCTGTGCTAGAAGGCCACTAGAACCATTTCAACTATGTTAGTTTTTCTTGGAAGCCAACAAGTGTTTGCCCAGTTAAGAGCGCGGTAACAATCAGTCACGTTATGTTATAATGATTGTCGATATCTTTAAAAGCCTTGTCAAGTTCCTTTTTGAGTAACCCTCACCCCACCCTTAGAGAAATTTATCTGTGGTTCACCTCTTTGAAGTACCTCATTGTTGTTCCACATTTACCATAGCCGAAAAACAAACAAACAAACAAAAAGCTTTTTATTAACAAAGTGTTCAGAAGGGGGCGCCACTGTAAACAATGAGAGTTTTCGCTGCCGGGACAATTTTGTTGCAGAAACAGCTGAAAGCAATCAGGTCAGACAGAGCCAAGGGCTGGAGGCATTTTTAAAATTACAAAAACCGAACCAAATCTAACCAAAACAAAAATCAAAACCAATGGCCAAGATTTCAAGTTTGCTACTAAAGGTATGACATTCTCCTAAGACATGCGAGTGACTTGATCACTCTATTTATATATTTATATTTGAAGAAGAAGGAACTATTTGATGCAGCAAATCCACGTTGGTTAAAAATTACCAGATATGGGGGCTCCTGGGTGGCTCAGTGGTTTAGGCCTCTGCCTTCGGCTCAGGTCATGATTTCAGGGTCCTGGGATGGAGCCCCACATCGTGCTCTCTGCTCAGCGGGAGCCTGCTTCCCCCTTCTCTCTCTGCCTCCCTCTCTACCTACTTGTGATCTGTCTGTCAAATGGGTAAATAAGATCTTTAAATAAAGAATTACTAGATGTGAAATACATCGAGGGTATGGGAAGGAAAATGATTTCACCTGATCTGACTAGGAAGTGGTTGAAGCCTGAATTAAAGTGCCACAAAAAGAGTAGAGACCTGGGAAATATATGGGGTAAAAATCCCTAGAAAAACAGCAATAATAACTGGCTGCTCTTTATTGATCCAGATCCTGCGGTAGGCAAAGAAGAGCTGGTTTTAGCCAGAGGATGATCTCCGTTTGTCTTCATGATCTGGCATTTCCTGCAAGCCAGGCATGGGGCTCTGCACTAGAGCTGCAAATGCTGGGGGCCCTCATTGTCCCTTTTCTCTTCTCAGGGGGACAACGGGCATGTCCACGGTGCAGTGTGACAGGCTTTACCACAGGGAGATAATAGACTGCCAAGGGTAGGTGGGAGCTGGGAAAAGCCACTTAGGAACAGATTTTCAAGGGAGGTGATAGACAAGGGCAAAGCAAAGAATGAGGATGAGTGTGTCAAGTTTCAGAGTGCCAGGAGGCAGCACAGTGCATTCAGGAAACTACAGCAAGTTCATGACAACCGACAGCTGATCTGGCAGCATCACCTGGGGATGGAGGCTGAGCCCCGGGGTTAACACTGGGGGTGAGAAGGTTTGTATACTATGGCGAGGAGGTGAGGTACTACACTGTGGGGGCACAGGGAGCTACCGGAGGATTTCAAATATCAGAATCGTAACCATAATAGAGTATTTCATTGCATCCTAGCTTTCATCAAGTGTAAGATGCACTATAGTTTATGTTCTACTAAGAAAGAGAAATGCTGTCAGTTAAAGTAGGATATGTCATCAAGTGCAAGGTGAGTGCCACCTTAAGAGATATTAAATTGGGGGGGGGGGACAAATCTTAGAACAAGTAAATTGTGGTAGTAGAATAATTAAGAAAGATCCAACACTTGGATCAACTAAAGAAGTGATTATTGCTTACCATGTGCCCCAAACTATATTAAGTCCTAGAACAAGAGACGTGCTCATCTTGAAGCCTTGCAGCTGTTAGACCCAAGGTACAGAGGGCAGTAGCCAACGACCAGCAGGCTCCAAGTGCCATGTGCAGACTCTAAGAGCAACTGCCTTTGAAAGAGAAAACGGTTGACAGTGGGCTTTCTGAGGTAGAGAATTACTAGCTGGGAAAGTAGTAAAATTGACACAGAATCGGAATTGATGCCCCTACATGACAGAGTTGGTGAAACTTCCCTTCTCAGAGATCTTGAGGCACCTCAGAAATGAATTTTTCATTTTGGACAGAACATTCAGGATAAATATGATCTGTTTGAATTCCTGGTTTCTCATTAGGACAGATTCTTAGGCTTCACTGGCAGAAGAAAAGGGTTTTGATAATCCAGGGTAAATCCTGACAAAAGCAAAGCACGGTATCTATGAAAAACTAACCCCTCAGAGGAGAACAACAGATAAAGGGCCAGGCCTACCTGACCCTGCAGGATAGGTAAGGTTAGTCTGGCAACAGGGGTATTTGGGAACTGCCCATCTCCTGCTAGAAGAGCTAGAGAAGACCCCTTCCGGAGAGACCACCAAGAGAGGAGAGCAGTAGGTGCTAATGTTGAAGAATATTTTAATCAGGGGCACCTGGGTGGCTCAGTGGATTAAGCCTCTGCCTTCGGCTCGGGCCATGATCTCAGTGTCCTGGGATTGAGCCCCGCATCGGGCTCTTTGCTCAGCAGGAGCCTGCTTTTCTATCTCTCTCTGCCTGACTCTCCGCCTACTTGTGATTTCTCTCTCTGTCAAATAAATACAGAAAATCTTTAAAAAAAAAAAAGAATATTTTAATCAGCAGAGATGGTCAAAATGACAAAGTTCCATGATCAGAGTAAACATATGGGATTTAAAAATAAAAAATAAAAAAATTTTTTTGAAAGGACTTTTCTTTAAAGGAATTTAAACAAAAGACCTTTTTAAGAGACAGTTGGCTGTTTAAACCCAAAGTACAACTCACTGAGAGAATCGCCGCATTATTTATTGGGGTAGAAAGGACCTGGAATGTAGAAAGACCCATTCTGCAGAGGAAAAAATAGAATCACTAACAGGCCTCATGCCTTGCACAGCCAGTGGCTAGAATACCTACCCCATCATACCCTGTGCTAGAAGGCCACTAGAACCATTTCAACTATGTTAGTTTTTCTTGGAAGCCAACAAGTGTTTGCCCAGTTAAGAGCGCGGTAACAATCAGTCACGTTATGTTATAATGATTGTCGATATCTTTAAAAGCCTTGTCAAGTTCCTTTTTGAGTAACCCTCACCCCACCCTTAGAGAAATTTATCTGTGGTTCACCTCTTTGAAGTACCTCATTGTTGTTCCACATTTACCATAGCCGAAAAACAAACAAACAAACAAACAAAAAGCTTTTTATTAACAAAGTGTTCAGAAGGGGGCGCCACTGTAAACAATGAGAGTTTTCGCTGCCGGGACAATTTTGTTGCAGAAACAGCTGAAAGCAATCAGGTCAGACAGAGCCAAGGGCTGGAGGGATTTTTAAAATGACAAAAACCGAACCAAATCTAACCAAAACAAAAATCAAAACCAATGGCCAAGATTTCAAGTTTGCTACTAAAGGTATGACATTCTCCTAAGACATGCGAGAGACTTGATCACTTTATTTATATATTTATATTTGAAGAAGAAGGAACTATTTGATGCAGCAAATCCACGTTGGTTAAAAATTACCAGATATGGGGGCTCCTGGGTGGCTCAGTGGTTTAGGCCTCTGCCTTCGGCTCAGGTCATGATTTCAGGGTCCTGGGATGGAGCCCCACATCGTGCTCTCTGCTCAGCGGGGAGCCTGCTTCCCCCTTCTCTCTCTGCCTCCCTCTCTACCTACTTGTGATCTGTCTGTCAAATGGGTAAATAAGATCTTTAAATAAAGAATTACTAGATGTGAAATACATCGAGGGTATGGGAAGGAAAATGATTTCACCTGATCTGACTAGGAAGTGGTTGAAGCCTGAATTAAAGTGCCACAAAAAGAGTAGAGACCTGGGAAATATATGGGGTAAAAATCCCTAGAAAAACAGCAATAATAACTGGCTGCTCTTTATTGATCCAGATCCTGCGGTAGGCAAAGAAGAGCTGGTTTTAGCCAGAGGATGATCTCCGTTTGTCTTCATGATCTGGCATTTCCTGCAAGCCAGGCATGGGGCTCTGCACTAGAGCTGCAAATGCTGGGGGCCCTCATTGTCCCTTTTCTCTTCTCAGGGGGACAACGGGCATGTCCACGGTGCAGTGTGACAGGCTTTACCACAGGGAGATAATAGACTGCCAAGGGTAGGTGGGAGCTGGGAAAAGCCACTTAGGAACAGATTTTCAAGGGAGGTGATAGACAAGGGCAAAGCAAAGAATGAGGATGAGTGTGTCAAGTTTCAGAGTGCCAGGAGGCAGCACAGTGCATTCAGGAAACTACAGCAAGTTCATGACAACCGACAGCTGATCTGGCAGCATCACCTGGGGATGGAGGCTGAGCCCCGGGGTTAACACTGGGGGTGAGAAGGTTTGTATACTATGGCGAGGAGGTGAGGTACTACACTGTGGGGGCACAGGGAGCTACCGGAGGATTTCAAATATCAGAATCGTAACCATAATAGAGTATTTCATTGCATCCTAGCTTTCATCAAGTGTAAGATGCACTCTAGTTTATGTTCTACTAAGAAAGAGAAATGCTGTCAGTTAAAGTAGGATATGTCATCAAGTGCAAGGTGAGTGCCACCTTAAGAGATATTAAATTGGGGGGGGGGACAAATCTTAGAACAAGTAAATTGTGGTAGTAGAATAATTAAGAAAGATCCAACACTTGGATCAACTAAAGAAGTGATTATTGCTTACCATGTGCCCCAAACTATATTAAGTCCTAGAACAAGAGACGTGCTCATCTTGAAGCCTTGCAGCTGTTAGACCCAAGGTACAGAGGGCAGTAGCCAACGACCAGCAGGCTCCAAGTGCCATGTGCAGACTCTAAGAGCAACTGCCTTTGAAAGAGAAAATGTTTGACAGTGGGCTTTCTGAGGTAGAGAATTACTAGCTGGGAAAGTAGTAAAATTGACACAGAATCGGAATTGATGCCCCTACATGACAGAGTTGGTGAAACTTCCCTTCTCAGAGATCTTGAGGCACCTCAGAAATGAATTTTTCATTTTGGACAGAACATTCAGGATAAATATGATCTGTTTGAATTCCTGGTTTCTCATTAGGACAGATTCTTAGGCTTCACTGGCAGAAGAAAAGGGTTTTGATAATCCAGGGTAAATCCTGACAAAAGCAAAGCACGGTATCTATGAAAAACTAACCCCTCAGAGGAGAACAACAGATAAAGGGCCAGGCCTACCTGACCCTGCAGGATAGGTAAGGTTAGTCTGGCAACAGGGGTATTTGGGAACTGCCCATCTCCTGCTAGAAGAGCTAGAGAAGACCCCTTCCGGAGAGACCACCAAGAGAGGAGAGCAGTAGGTGCTAATGATGAAGAATATTTTAATCAGGGGCGCCTGGGTGGCTCAGTGGATTAAGCCTCTGCCTTCGGCTCGGGCCATGATCTCAGTGTCCTGGGATTGAGCCCCGCATCGGGCTCTTTGCTCAGCAGGAGCCTGCTTTTCTATCTCTCTCTGCCTGACTCTCCGCCTACTTGTGATTTCTCTCTCTGTCAAATAAATACAGAAAATCTTTAAAAAAAAAAAGAATATTTTAATCAGCAGAGATGGTCAAAATGACAAAGTTCCATGATCAGAGTAAACATATGGGATTTAAAAATAAAAAATAAAAAAATTTTTTTGAAAGGACTTTTCTTTAAAGGAATTTAAACAAAAGACCTTTTTAAGAGACAGTTGGCTGTTTAAACCCAAAGTACAACTCACTGAGAGAATCGCCGCATTATTTATTGGGGTAGAAAGGACCTGGAATGTAGAAAGACCCATTCTGCAGAGGAAAAAATAGAATCACTAACAGGCCTCATGCCTTGCACAGCCAGTGGCTAGAATACCTACCCCATCATACCCTGTGCTAGAAGGCCACTAGAACCATTTCAACTATGTTAGTTTTTCTTGGAAGCCAACAAGTGTTTGCCCAGTTAAGAGCGCGGTAACAATCAGTCACGTTATGTTATAATGATTGTCGATATCTTTAAAAGCCTTGTCAAGTTCCTTTTTGAGTAACCCTCACCCCACCCTTAGAGAAATTTATCTGTGGTTCACCTCTTTGAAGTACCTCATTGTTGTTCCACATTTACCATAGCCGAAAAACAAACAAACAAACAAAAAAAAGCTTTTTATTAACAAAGTGTTCAGAAGGGGGCGCCACTGTAAACAATGAGAGTTTTCGCTGCCGGGACAATTTTGTTGCAGAAACAGCTGAAAGCAATCAGGTCAGACAGAGCCAAGGGCTGGAGGGATTTTTAAAATGACAAAAACCGAACCAAATCTAACCAAAACAAAAATCAAAACCAATGGCCAAGATTTCAAGTTTGCTACTAAAGGTATGACATTCTCCTAAGACATGCGAGAGACTTGATCACTTTATTTATATATTTATATTTGAAGAAGAAGGAACTATTTGATGCAGCAAATCCACGTTGGTTAAAAATTACCAGATATGGGGGCTCCTGGGTGGCTCAGTGGTTTAGGCCTCTGCCTTCGGCTCAGGTCATGATTTCAGGGTCCTGGGATGGAGCCCCACATCGTGCTCTCTGCTCAGCGGGTAGCCTGTTTCCCCCTTCTCTCTCTGCCTCCCTCTCTACCTACTTGTGATCTGTCTGTCAAATGGGTAAATAAGATCTTTAAATAAAGAATTACTAGATGTGAAATACATCGAGGGTATGGGAAGGAAAATGATTTCACCTGATCTGACTAGGAAGTGGTTGAAGCCTGAATTAAAGTGCCACAAAAAGAGTAGAGACCTGGGAAATATATGGGGTAAAAATCCCTAGAAAAACAGCAATAATAACTGGCTGCTCTTTATTGATCCAGATCCTGCGGTAGGCAAAGAAGAGCTGGTTTTAGCCAGAGGATGATCTCCGTTTGTCTTCATGATCTGGCATTTCCTGCAAGCCAGGCATGGGGCTCTGCACTAGAGCTGCAAATGCTGGGGGCCCTCATTGTCCCTTTTCTCTTCTCAGGGGGACAACGGGCATGTCCACGGTGCAGTGTGACAGGCTTTACCACAGGGAGATAATAGACTGCCAAGGGTAGGTGGGAGCTGGGAAAAGCCACTTAGGAACAGATTTTCAAGGGAGGTGATAGACAAGGGCAAAGCAAAGAATGAGGATGAGTGTGTCAAGTTTCAGAGTGCCAGGAGGCAGCACAGTGCATTCAGGAAACTACAGCAAGTTCATGACAACCGACAGCTGATCTGGCAGCATCACCTGGGGATGGAGGCTGAGCCCCGGGGTTAACACTGGGGGTGAGAAGGTTTGTATACTATGGCGAGGAGGTGAGGTACTACACTGTGGGGGCACAGGGAGCTACCGGAGGATTTCAAATATCAGAATCGTAACCATAATAGAGTATTTCATTGCATCCTAGCTTTCATCAAGTGTAAGATGCACTCTAGTTTATGTTCTACTAAGAAAGAGAAATGCTGTCAGTTAAAGTAGGATATGTCATCAAGTGCAAGGTGAGTGCCACCTTAAGAGATATTAAATTGGGGGGGGGGACAAATCTTAGAACAAGTAAATTGTGGTAGTAGAATAATTAAGAAAGATCCAACACTTGGATCAACTAAAGAAGTGATTATTGCTTACCATGTGCCCCAAACTATATTAAGTCCTAGAACAAGAGAAGTGCTCATCTTGAAGCCTTGCAGCTGTTAGACCCAAGGTACAGAGGGCAGTAGCCAACGACCAGCAGGCTCCAAGTGCCATGTGCAGACTCTAAGAGCAACTGCCTTTGAAAGAGAAAATGGTTGACAGTGGGCTTTCTGAGGTAGAGAATTACTAGCTGGGAAAGTAGTAAAATTGACACAGAATCGGAATTGATGCCCCTACATGACAGAGTTGGTGAAACTTCCCTTCTCAGAGATCTTGAGGCACCTCAGAAATGAATTTTTCATTTTGGACAGAACATTCAGGATAAATATGATCTGTTTGAATTCCTGGTTTCTCATTAGGACAGATTCTTAGGCTTCACTGGCAGAAGAAAAGGGTTTTGATAATCCAGGGTAAATCCTGACAAAAGCAAAGCACGGTATCTATGAAAAACTAACCCCTCAGAGGAGAACAACAGATAAAGGGCCAGGCCTACCTGACCCTGCAGGATAGGTAAGGTTAGTCTGGCAACAGGGGTATTTGGGAACTGCCCATCTCCTGCTAGAAGAGCTAGAGAAGACCCCTTCCGGAGAGACCACCAAGAGAGGAGAGCAGTAGGTGCTAATGATGAAGAATATTTTAATCAGGGGCGCCTGGGTGGCTCAGTGGATTAAGCCTCTGCCTTCGGCTCGGGCCATGATCTCAGTGTCCTGGGATTGAGCCCCGCATCGGGCTCTTTGCTCAGCAGGAGCCTGCTTTTCTATCTCTCTCTGCCTGACTCTCCGCCTACTTGTGATTTCTCTCTCTGTCAAATAAATACAGAAAATCTTTAAAAAAAAAAAAGAATATTTTAATCAGCAGAGATGGTCAAAATGACAAAGTTCCATGATCAGAGTAAACATATGGGATTTAAAAATAAAAAATAAAAAAATTTTTTTGAAAGGACTTTTCTTTAAAGGAATTTAAACAAAAGACCTTTTTAAGAGACAGTTGGCTGTTTAAACCCAAAGTACAACTCACTGAGAGAATCGCCGCATTATTTATTGGGGTAGAAAGGACCTGGAATGTAGAAAGACCCATTCTGCAGAGGAAAAAATAGAATCACTAACAGGCCTCATGCCTTGCACAGCCAGTGGCTAGAATACCTACCCCATCATACCCTGTGCTAGAAGGCCACTAGAACCATTTCAACTATGTTAGTTTTTCTTGGAAGCCAACAAGTGTTTGCCCAGTTAAGAGCGCGGTAACAATCAGTCACGTTATGTTATAATGATTGTCGATATCTTTAAAAGCCTTGTCAAGTTCCTTTTTGAGTAACCCTCACCCCACCCTTAGAGAAATTTATCTGTGGTTCACCTCTTTGAAGTACCTCATTGTTGTTCCACATTTACCATAGCCGAAAAACAAACAAACAAACAAACAAAAAGCTTTTTATTAACAAAGTGTTCAGAAGGGGGCGCCACTGTAAACAATGAGAGTTTTCGCTGCCGGGACAATTTTGTTGCAGAAACAGCTGAAAGCAATCAGGTCAGACAGAGCCAAGGGCTGGAGGGATTTTTAAAATGACAAAAACCGAACCAAATCTAACCAAAACAAAAATCAAAACCAATGGCCAAGATTTCAAGTTTGCTACTAAAGGTATGACATTCTCCTAAGACATGCGAGAGACTTGATCACTTTATTTATATATTTATATTTGAAGAAGAAGGAACTATTTGATGCAGCAAATCCACGTTGGTTAAAAATTACCAGTTATGGGGGCTCCTGGGTGGCTCAGTGGTTTAGGCCTCTGCCTTCGGCTCAGGTCATGATTTCAGGGTCCTGGGATGGAGCCCCACATCGTGCTCTCTGCTCAGCGGGGAGCCTGCTTCCCCCTTCTCTCTCTGCCTCCCTCTCTACCTACTTGTGATCTGTCTGTCAAATGGGTAAATAAGATCTTTAAATAAAGAATTACTAGATGTGAAATACATCGAGGGTATGGGAAGGAAAATGATTTCACCTGATCTGACTAGGAAGTGGTTGAAGCCTGAATTAAAGTGCCACAAAAAGAGTAGAGACCTGGGAAATATATGGGGTAAAAATCCCTAGAAAAACAGCAATAATAACTGGCTGCTCTTTATTGATCCAGATCCTGCGGTAGGCAAAGAAGAGCTGGTTTTAGCCAGAGGATGATCTCCGTTTGTCTTCATGATCTGGCATTTCCTGCAAGCCAGGCATGGGGCTCTGCACTAGAGCTGCAAATGCTGGGGGCCCTCATTGTCCCTTTTCTCTTCTCAGGGGGACAACGGGCATGTCCACGGTGCAGTGTGACAGGCTTTACCACAGGGAGATAATAGACTGCCAAGGGTAGGTGGGAGCTGGGAAAAGCCACTTAGGAACAGATTTTCAAGGGAGGTGATAGACAAGGGCAAAGCAAAGAATGAGGATGAGTGTGTCAAGTTTCAGAGTGCCAGGAGGCAGCACAGTGCATTCAGGAAACTACAGCAAGTTCATGACAACCGACAGCTGATCTGGCAGCATCACCTGGGGATGGAGGCTGAGCCCCGGGGTTAACACTGGGGGTGAGAAGGTTTGTATACTATGGCGAGGAGGTGAGGTACTACACTGTGGGGGCACAGGGAGCTACCGGAGGATTTCAAATATCAGAATCGTAACCATAATAGAGTATTTCATTGCATCCTAGCTTTCATCAAGTGTAAGATGCACTATAGTTTATGTTCTACTAAGAAAGAGAAATGCTGTCAGTTAAAGTAGGATATGTCATCAAGTGCAAGGTGAGTGCCACCTTAAGAGATATTAAATTGGGGGGGGGGGGACAAATCTTAGAACAAGTAAATTGTGGTAGTAGAATAATTAAGAAAGATCCAACACTTGGATCAACTAAAGAAGTGATTATTGCTTACCATGTGCCCCAAACTATATTAAGTCCTAGAACAAGAGACGTGCTCATCTTGAAGCCTTGCAGCTGTTAGACCCAAGGTACAGAGGGCAGTAGCCAACGACCAGCAGGCTCCAAGTGCCATGTGCAGACTCTAAGAGCAACTGCCTTTGAAAGAGAAAACGGTTGACAGTGGGCTTTCTGAGGTAGAGAATTACTAGCTGGGAAAGTAGTAAAATTGACACAGAATCGGAATTGATGCCCCTACATGACAGAGTTGGTGAAACTTCCCTTCTCAGAGATCTTGAGGCACCTCAGAAATGAATTTTTCATTTTGGACAGAACATTCAGGATAAATATGATCTGTTTGAATTCCTGGTTTCTCATTAGGACAGATTCTTAGGCTTCACTGGCAGAAGAAAAGGGTTTTGATAATCCAGGGTAAATCCTGACAAAAGCAAAGCACGGTATCTATGAAAAACTAACCCCTCAGAGGAGAACAACAGATAAAGGGCCAGGCCTACCTGACCCTGCAGGATAGGTAAGGTTAGTCTGGCAACAGGGGTATTTGGGAACTGCCCATCTCCTGCTAGAAGAGCTAGAGAAGACCCCTTCCGGAGAGACCACCAAGAGAGGAGAGCAGTAGGTGCTAATGATGAAGAATATTTTAATCAGGGGCGCCTGGGTGGCTCAGTGGATTAAGCCTCTGCCTTCGGCTCGGGCCATGATCTCAGTGTCCTGGGATTGAGCCCCGCATCGGGCTCTTTGCTCAGCAGGAGCCTGCTTTTCTATCTCTCTCTGCCTGACTCTCCGCCTACTTGTGATTTCTCTCTCTGTCAAATAAATACAGAAAATCTTTAAAAAAAAAAAAGAATATTTTAATCAGCAGAGATGGTCAAAATGACAAAGTTCCATGATCAGAGTAAACATATGGGATTTAAAAATAAAAAATAAAAAAATTTTTTTGAAAGGACTTTTCTTTAAAGGAATTTAAACAAAAGACCTTTTTAAGAGACAGTTGGCTGTTTAAACCCAAAGTACAACTCACTGAGAGAATCGCCGCATTATTTATTGGGGTAGAAAGGACCTGGAATGTAGAAAGACCCATTCTGCAGAGGAAAAAATAGAATCACTAACAGGCCTCATGCCTTGCACAGCCAGTGGCTAGAATACCTACCCCATCATACCCTGTGCTAGAAGGCCACTAGAACCATTTCAACTATGTTAGTTTTTCTTGGAAGCCAACAAGTGTTTGCCCAGTTAAGAGCGCGGTAACAATCAGTCACGTTATGTTATAATGATTGTCGATATCTTTAAAAGCCTTGTCAAGTTCCTTTTTGAGTAACCCTCACCCCACCCTTAGAGAAATTTATCTGTGGTTCACCTCTTTGAAGTACCTCATTGTTGTTCCACATTTACCATAGCCGAAAAACAAACAAACAAACAAACAAAAAGCTTTTTATTAACAAAGTGTTCAGAAGGGGGCGCCACTGTAAACAATGAGAGTTTTCGCTGCCGGGACAATTTTGTTGCAGAAACAGCTGAAAGCAATCAGGTCAGACAGAGCCAAGGGCTGGAGGGATTTTTAAAATGACAAAAACCGAACCAAATCTAACCAAAACAAAAATCAAAACCAATGGCCAAGATTTCAAGTTTGCTACTAAAGGTATGACATTCTCCTAAGACATGCGAGAGACTTGATCACTTTATTTATATATTTATATTTGAAGAAGAAGGAACTATTTGATGCAGCAAATCCACGTTGGTTAAAAATTACCAGATATGGGGGCTCCTGGGTGGCTCAGTGGTTTAGGCCTCTGCCTTCGGCTCAGGTCATGATTTCAGGGTCCTGGGATGGAGCCCCACATCGTGCTCTCTGCTCAGCGGGTAGCCTGTTTCCCCCTTCTCTCTCTGCCTCCCTCTCTACCTACTTGTGATCTGTCTGTCAAATGGGTAAATAAGATCTTTAAATAAAGAATTACTAGATGTGAAATACATCGAGGGTATGGGAAGGAAAATGATTTCACCTGATCTGACTAGGAAGTGGTTGAAGCCTGAATTAAAGTGCCACAAAAAGAGTAGAGACCTGGGAAATATATGGGGTAAAAATCCCTAGAAAAACAGCAATAATAACTGGCTGCTCTTTATTGATCCAGATCCTGCGGTAGGCAAAGAAGAGCTGGTTTTAGCCAGAGGATGATCTCCGTTTGTCTTCATGATCTGGCATTTCCTGCAAGCCAGGCATGGGGCTCTGCACTAGAGCTGCAAATGCTGGGGGCCCTCATTGTCCCTTTTCTCTTCTCAGGGGGACAACGGGCATGTCCACGGTGCAGTGTGACAGGCTTTACCACAGGGAGATAATAGACTGCCAAGGGTAGGTGGGAGCTGGGAAAAGCCACTTAGGAACAGATTTTCAAGGGAGGTGATAGACAAGGGCAAAGCAAAGAATGAGGATGAGTGTGTCAAGTTTCAGAGTGCCAGGAGGCAGCACAGTGCATTCAGGAAACTACAGCAAGTTCATGACAACCGACAGCTGATCTGGCAGCATCACCTGGGGATGGAGGCTGAGCCCCGGGGTTAACACTGGGGGTGAGAAGGTTTGTAAACTATGGCGAGGAGGTGAGGTACTACACTGTGGGGGCACAGGGAGCTACCGGAGGATTTCAAATATCAGAATCGTAACCATAATAGAGTATTTCATTGCATCCTAGCTTTCATCAAGTGTAAGATGCACTATAGTTTATGTTCTACTAAGAAAGAGAAATGCTGTCAGTTAAAGTAGGATATGTCATCAAGTGCAAGGTGAGTGCCACCTTAAGAGATATTAAATTGGGGGGGGGGACAAATCTTAGAACAAGTAAATTGTGGTAGTAGAATAATTAAGAAAGATCCAACACTTGGATCAACTAAAGAAGTGATTATTGCTTACCATGTGCCCCAAACTATATTAAGTCCTAGAACAAGAGACGTGCTCATCTTGAAGCCTTGCAGCTGTTAGACCCAAGGTACAGAGGGCAGTAGCCAACGACCAGCAGGCTCCAAGTGCCATGTGCAGACTCTAAGAGCAACTGCCTTTGAAAGAGAAAATGGTTGACAGTGGGCTTTCTGAGGTAGAGAATTACTAGCTGGGAAAGTAGTAAAATTGACAC
Organism: Mustela nivalis; assembly: GCF_964662115.1. Lineage (NCBI taxonomy): Eukaryota > Metazoa > Chordata > Mammalia > Carnivora > Mustelidae > Mustela > Mustela nivalis. The sequence continues at coordinate 975,272 of NW_028136428.1, read as the reverse complement.
AGAATCGGAATTGATGCCCCTACATGACAGAGTTGGTGAAACTTCCCTTCTCAGAGATCTTGAGGCACCTCAGAAATGAATTTTTCATTTTGGACAGAACATGCAGGATAAATATGATCTGTTTGAATTCCTGGTTTCTCATTAGGACAGATTCTTAGGCTTCACTGGCAGAAGAAAAGGGTTTTGATAATCCAGGGTAAATCCTGACAAAAGCAAAGCACGGTATCTATGAAAAACTAACCCCTCAGAGGAGAACAACAGATAAAGGGCCAGGCCTACCTGACCCTGCAGGATAGGTAAGGTTAGTCTGGCAACAGGGGTATTTGGGAACTGCCCATCTCCTGCTAGAAGAGCTAGAGAAGACCCCTTCCGGAGAGACCACCAAGAGAGGAGAGCAGTAGGTGCTAATGATGAAGAATATTTTAATCAGGGGCGCCTGGGTGGCTCAGTGGATTAAGCCTCTGCCTTCGGCTCGGGCCATGATCTCAGTGTCCTGGGATTGAGCCCCGCATCGGGCTCTTTGCTCAGCAGGAGCCTGCTTTTCTATCTCTCTCTGCCTGACTCTCCGCCTACTTGTGATTTCTCTCTCTGTCAAATAAATACAGAAAATCTTTAAAAAAAAAAAAGAATATTTTAATCAGCAGAGATGGTCAAAATGACAAAGTTCCATGATCAGAGTAAACATATGGGATTTAAAAATAAAAAATAAAAAAATTTTTTTGAAAGGACTTTTCTTTAAAGGAATTTAAACAAAAGACCTTTTTAAGAGACAGTTGGCTGTTTAAACCCAAAGTACAACTCACTGAGAGAATCGCCGCATTATTTATTGGGGTAGAAAGGACCTGGAATGTAGAAAGACCCATTCTGCAGAGGAAAAAATAGAATCACTAACAGGCCTCATGCCTTGCACAGCCAGTGGCTAGAATACCTACCCCATCATACCCTGTGCTAGAAGGCCACTAGAACCATTTCAACTATGTTAGTTTTTCTTGGAAGCCAACAAGTGTTTGCCCAGTTAAGAGCGCGGTAACAATCAGTCACGTTATGTTATAATGATTGTCGATATCTTTAAAAGCCTTGTCAAGTTCCTTTTTGAGTAACCCTCACCCCACCCTTAGAGAAATTTATCTGTGGTTCACCTCTTTGAAGTACCTCATTGTTGTTCCACATTTACCATAGCCGAAAAACAAACAAACAAACAAAAAAAAGCTTTTTATTAACAAAGTGTTCAGAAGGGGGCGCCACTGTAAACAATGAGAGTTTTCGCTGCCGGGACAATTTTGTTGCAGAAACAGCTGAAAGCAATCAGGTCAGACAGAGCCAAGGGCTGGAGGGATTTTTAAAATGACAAAAACCGAACCAAATCTAACCAAAACAAAAATCAAAACCAATGGCCAAGATTTCAAGTTTGCTACTAAAGGTATGACATTCTCCTAAGACATGCGAGAGACTTGATCACTTTATTTATATATTTATATTTGAAGAAGAAGGAACTATTTGATGCAGCAAATCCACGTTGGTTAAAAATTACCAGATATGGGGGCTCCTGGGTGGCTCAGTGGTTTAGGCCTCTGCCTTCGGCTCAGGTCATGATTTCAGGGTCCTGGGATGGAGCCCCACATCGTGCTCTCTGCTCAGCGGGGAGCCTGCTTCCCCCTTCTCTCTCTGCCTCCCTCTCTACCTACTTGTGATCTGTCTGTCAAATGGGTAAATAAGATCTTTAAATAAAGAATTACTAGATGTGAAATACATCGAGGGTATGGGAAGGAAAATGATTTCACCTGATCTGACTAGGAAGTGGTTGAAGCCTGAATTAAAGTGCCACAAAAAGAGTAGAGACCTGGGAAATATATGGGGTAAAAATCCCTAGAAAAACAGCAATAATAACTGGCTGCTCTTTATTGATCCAGATCCTGCGGTAGGCAAAGAAGAGCTGGATTTAGCCAGAGGATGATCTCCGTTTGTCTTCATGATCTGGCATTTCCTGCAAGCCAGGCATGGGGCTCTGCACTAGAGCTGCAAGTGCTGGGGGCCCTCATTGTCCCTTTTCTCTTCTCAGGGGGACAACGGGCATGTCCACGGTGCAGTGTGACAGGCTTTACCACAGGGAGATAATAGACTGCCAAGGGTAGGTGGGAGCTGGGAAAAGCCACTTAGGAACAGATTTTCAAGGGAGGTGATAGACAAGGGCAAAGCAAAGAATGAGGATGAGTGTGTCAAGTTTCAGAGTGCCAGGAGGCAGCACAGTGCATTCAGGAAACTACAGCAAGTTCATGACAACCGACAGCTGATCTGGCAGCATCACCTGGGGATGGAGGCTGAGCCCCGGGGTTAACACTGGGGGTGAGAAGGTTTGTATACTATGGCGAGGAGGTGAGGTACTACACTGTGGGGGCACAGGGAGCTACAGGAGGATTTCAAATATCAGAATCGTAACCATAATAGAGTATTTCATTGCATCCTAGCTTTCATCAAGTGTAAGATGCACTATAGTTTATGTTCTACTAAGAAAGAGAAATGCTGTCAGTTAAAGTAGGATATGTCATCAAGTGCAAGGTGAGTGCCACCTTAAGAGATATTAAATTGGGGGGGGGGGACAAATCTTAGAACAAGTAAATTGTGGTAGTAGAATAATTAAGAAAGATCCAACACTTGGATCAACTAAAGAAGTGATTATTGCTTACCATGTGCCCCAAACTATATTAAGTCCTAGAACAAGAGACGTGCTCATCTTGAAGCCTTGCAGCTGTTAGACCCAAGGTACAGAGGGCAGTAGCCAACGACCAGCAGGCTCCAAGTGCCATGTGCAGACTCTAAGAGCAACTGCCTTTGAAAGAGAAAACGGTTGACAGTGGGCTTTCTGAGGTAGAGAATTACTAGCTGGGAAAGTAGTAAAATTGACACAGAATCGGAATTGATGCCCCTACATGACAGAGTTGGTGAAACTTCCCTTCTCAGAGATCTTGAGGCACCTCAGAAATGAATTTTTCATTTTGGACAGAACATTCAGGATAAATATGATCTGTTTGAATTCCTGGTTTCTCATTAGGACAGATTCTTAGGCTTCACTGGCAGAAGAAAAGGGTTTTGATAATCCAGGGTAAATCCTGACAAAAGCAAAGCACGGTATCTATGAAAAACTAACCCCTCAGAGGAGAACAACAGATAAAGGGCCAGGCCTACCTGACCCTGCAGGATAGGTAAGGTTAGTCTGGCAACAGGGGTATTTGGGAACTGCCCATCTCCTGCTAGAAGAGCTAGAGAAGACCCCTTCCGGAGAGACCACCAAGAGAGGAGAGCAGTAGGTGCTAATGATGAAGAATATTTTAATCAGGGGCGCCTGGGTGGCTCAGTGGATTAAGCCTCTGCCTTCGGCTCGGGCCATGATCTCAGTGTCCTGGGATTGAGCCCCGCATCGGGCTCTTTGCTCAGCAGGAGCCTGCTTTTCTATCTCTCTCTGCCTGACTCTCCGCCTACTTGTGATTTCTCTCTCTGTCAAATAAATACAGAAAATCTTTAAAAAAAAAAAAAAAGAATATTTTAATCAGCAGAGATGGTCAAAATGACAAAGTTCCATGATCAGAGTAAACATATGGGATTTAAAAATAAAAAATAAAAAAATTTTTTTGAAAGGACTTTTCTTTAAAGGAATTTAAACAAAAGACCTTTTTAAGAGACAGTTGGCTGTTTAAACCCAAAGTACAACTCACTGAGAGAATCGCCGCATTATTTATTGGGGTAGAAAGGACCTGGAATGTAGAAAGACCCATTCTGCAGAGGAAAAAATAGAATCACTAACAGGCCTCATGCCTTGCACAGCCAGTGGCTAGAATACCTACCCCATCATACCCTGTGCTAGAAGGCCACTAGAACCATTTCAACTATGTTAGTTTTTCTTGGAAGCCAACAAGTGTTTGCCCAGTTAAGAGCGCGGTAACAATCAGTCAAGTTATGTTATAATGATTGTCGATATCTTTAAAAGCCTTGTCAAGTTCCTTTTTGACTAACCCTCACCCCACCCTTAGAGAAATTTATCTGTGGTTCACCTCTTTGAAGTACCTCATTGTTGTTCCACATTTACCATAGCCGAAAAACAAACAAACAAACAAAAAGCTTTTTATTAACAAAGTGTTCAGAAGGGGGCGCCACTGTAAAAAATGAGAGTTTTCGCTGCCGGGACAATTTTGTTGCAGAAACAGCTGAAAGCAATCAGGTCAGACAGAGCCAAGGGCTGGAGGGATTTTTAAAATGACAAAAACCGAACCAAATCTAACCAAAACAAAAATCAAAACCAATGGCCAAGATTTCAAGTTTGCTACTAAAGGTATGACATTCTCCTAAGACATGCGAGTGACTTGATCACTTTATTTATATATTTATATTTGAAGAAGAAGGAACTATTTGATGCAGCAAATCCACGTTGGTTAAAAATTACCAGATATGGGGGCTCCTGGGTGGCTCAGTGGTTTAGGCCTCTGCCTTCGGCTCAGGTCATGATTTCAGGGTCCTGGGATGGAGCCCCACATCGTGCTCTCTGCTCAGCGGGGAGCCTGCTTCCCCCCTCTCTCTCTGCCTCCCTCTCTACCTACTTGTGATCTGTCTGTCAAATGGGTAAATAAGATCTTTAAATAAAGAATTACTAGATGTGAAATACATCGAGGGTATGGGAAGGAAAATGATTTCACCTGATCTGACTAGGAAGTGGTTGAAGCCTGAATTAAAGTGCCACAAAAAGAGTAGAGACCTGGGAAATATATGGGGTAAAAATCCCTAGAAAAACAGCAATAATAACTGGCTGCTCTTTATTGATCCAGATCCTGCGGTAGGCAAAGAAGAGCTGGTTTTAGCCAGAGGATGATCTCCGTTTGTCTTCATGACCTGGCATTTCCTGCAAGCCAGGCATGGGGCTCTGCACTAGAGCTGCAAATGCTGTGGGCCCTCATTGTCCCTTTTCTCTTCTCAGGGGGACAACGGGCATGTCCATGGTGCAGTGTGACAGGCTTTAACACAGGGAGATAATAGACTGCCAAGGGTAGGTGGGAGCTGGGAAAAGCCACTTAGGAACAGATTTTCAAGGGAGGTGATAGACAAGGGCAAAGCGAAGAATGAGGATGAGTGTGTCAAGTTTCAGAGTGCCAGGAGGCAGCACAGTGCATTCGGGAAACTACAGCAAGTTCATGACAACCGACAGCTGATCTGGCAGCGTCACCTGTGGATGGAGGCTGAGCCCCGGGGTTAACACTGGGGGTGAGAAGGTTTGTATACTATGGCGAGGAGGTGAGGTACTACACTGTGGGGGCACAGGGAGCTACCGGAGGATTTCAAATATCAGAATCGTAACCATAATAGAGTATTTCATTGCATCCTAGCTTTCATCAAGTGTAAGATGCACTATAGTTTATGTTCTACTAAGAAAGAGAAATGCTGTCAGTTAAAGTAGGATATGTCATCAAGTGCAAGGTGAGTGCCACCTTAAGAGATATTAAAATGGGGGGGGGGGACAAAACTTAGAACAAGTAAATTGTGGTAGTAGAATAATTAAGAAAGATCCAACACTTGGATCAACTAAAGAAGTGATTATTGCTTACCATGTGCCCCAAACTATATTAAGTCCTAGAACAAGAGACGTGCTCATCTTGAAGCCTTGCAGCTGTTAGACCCAAGGTACAGAGGGCAGTAGCCAACGACCAGCAGGCCCCAAGTGCCATGTGAAGACTCTAAGAGCAACTGCCTTTGAAAGAGAAAACGGTTGACAGTGGGCTTTCTGAGGTAGAGAATTACTAGCTGGGAAAGTAGTAAAATTGACACAGAATCGGAATTGATGCCCCTACATGACAGAGTTGGTGAAACTTCCCTTCTCAGAGATCTTGAGGCACCTCAGAAATGAATTTTTCATTTTGGACAGAACATTCAGGATAAATATGATCTGTTTGAATTCCTGGTTTCTCATTAGGACAGATTCTTAGGCTTCACTGGCAGAAGAAAAGGGTTTTGATAATCCAGGGTAAATCCTGACAAAAGCAAAGCACGGTATCTATGAAAAACTAACCCCTCAGAGGAGAACAACAGATAAAGGGCCAGGCCTACCTGACCCTGCAGGATAGGTAAGGTTAGTCTGGCAACAGGGGTATTTGGGAACTGCCCATCTCCTGCTAGAAGAGCTAGAGAAGACCCCTTCCGGAGAGACCACCAAGAGAGGAGAGCAGTAGGTGCTAATGATGAAGAATATTTTAATCAGGGGCGCCTGGGTGGCTCAGTGGATTAAGCCTCTGCCTTCGGCTCGGGCCATGATCTCAGTGTCCTGGGATTGAGCCCCGCATCGGGCTCTTTGCTCAGCAGGAGCCTGCTTTTCTATCTCTCTCTGCCTGACTCTCCGCCTACTTGTGATTTCTCTCTGTCAAATAAATACAGAAAATCTTTAAAAAAAAAAAAAAAGAACATTTTAATCAGCAGAGATGGTCAAAATGACAAAGTTCCATGATCAGAGTAAACATATGGGATTTAAAAATAAAAAATAAAAAAAATTTTTTGAAAGGACTTTTCTTTAAAGGAATTTAAACAAAAGACCTTTTTAAGAGACAGTTGGCTGTTTAAACCCAAAGTACAACTCACTGAGAGAATCGCCGCATTATTTATTGGGGTAGAAAGGACCTGGAATGTAGAAAGACCCATTCTGCAGAGGAAAAAATAGAATCATTAAACAGGCCTCATGCCTTGCACAGCCAGTGGCTAGAATACCTACCCCATCATACCCTGTGCTAGAAGGCCACTAGAACCATTTCAACTATGTTAGTTTTTCTTGGAAGCCAACAAGTGTTTGCCCAGTTAAGAGCGCGGTAACAATCAGTCAAGTTATGTTATAATGATTGTCGATATCTTTAAAAGCCTTGTCAAGTTCCTTTTTGACTAACCCTCACCCCACCCTTAGAGAAATTTATCTGTGGTGCACCTCTTTGAAGTACCTCATTGTTGTTCCACATTTACCATAGCCGAAAAACAAACAAACAAACAAAAAGCTTTTTATTAACAAAGTGTTCAGAAGGGGGCGCCACTGTAAAAAATGAGAGTTTTCGCTGCCAGGACAATTTTGTTGCAGAAACAGCTGAAAGCAATCAGGTCAGACAGAGCCAAGGGCTGGAGGGATTTTTAAAATGACAAAAACCGAACCAAATCTAACCAAAACAAAAATCAAAACCAATGGCCAAGATTTCAAGTTTGCTACTAAAGGTATGACATTCTCCTAAGACATGCGAGTGACTTGATCACTTTATTTATATATTTATATTTGAAGAAGAAAGAACTATTTGATGCAGCAAATCCACGTTGGTTAAAAATTACCAGATATGGGGGCTCCTGGGTGGCTCAGTGGTTGAGGCCTCTGCCTTCGGCTCAGGTCATGATTTCAGGGTCCTGGGATGGAGCCCCACATCGCGCTCTCTGCTCAGCGGGGAGCCTGCTTCCCACTTCTCTCTCTGCCTCCCTCTCTACCTACTTGTGATCTGTCTGTCAAATGGGTAAATAAGATCTTTAAATAAAGAATTACTAGATGTGAAATACATCGAGGGTATGGGAAGGAAAATGATTTCACCTGATCTGACTAGGAAGTGGTTGAAGCCTGAATTAAAGTGCCACAAAAAGAGTAGAGACCTGGGAAATATATGGGGTAAAAATCCCTAGAAAAACAGCAATAATAACTGGCTGCTCTTTATTGATCCAGATCCTGCGGTAGGCAAAGAAGAGCTGGTTTTAGCCAGAGGATGATCTCCGTTTGTCTTCATGACCTGGCATTTCCTGCAAGCCAGGCATGGGGCTCTGCACTAGAGCTGCAAATGCTGGGGGCCCTCATTGTCCCTTTTCTCTTCTCAGGGGGACAACGGGCATGTCCATGGTGCAGTGTGACAGGCTTTAACACAGGGAGATAATAGACTGCCAAGGGTAGGTGGGAGCTGGGAAAAGCCACTTAGGAACAGATTTTCAAGGGAGGTGATAGACAAGGGCAAAGCGAAGAATGAGGATGAGTGTGTCAAGTTTCAGAGTGCCAGGAGGCAGCACAGTGCATTCGGGAAACTACAGCAAGTTCATGACAACCGACAGCTGATCTGGCAGCGTCACCTGTGGATGGAGGCTGAGCCCCGGGGTTAACACTGGGGGTGAGAAGGTTTGTATACTATGGCGAGGAGGTGAGGTACTACACTGTGGGGGCACAGGGAGCTACCGGAGGATTTCAAATATCAGAATCGTAACCATAATAGAGTATTTCATTGCATCCTAGCTTTCATCAAGTGTAAGATGCACTATAGTTTATGTTCTACTAAGAAAGAGAAATGCTGTCAGTTAAAGTAGGATATGTCATCAAGTGCAAGGTGAGTGCCACCTTAAGAGATATTAAAATGGGGGGGGGCAAATCTTAGAACAAGTAAATTGTGGTAGTAGAATAATTAAGAAAGATCCAACACTTGGATCAACTAAAGAAGTGATTATTGCTTACCATGTGCCCCAAACTATATTAAGTCCTAGAACAAGAGACGTGCTCATCTTGAAGCCTTGCAGCTGTTAGACCCAAGGTACAGAGGGCAGTAGCCAACGACCAGCAGGCCCCAAGTGCCATGTGAAGACTCTAAGAGCAACTGCCTTTGAAAGAGAAAACGGTTGACAGTGGGCTTTCTGAGGTAGAGAATTACTAGCTGGGAAAGTAGTAAAATTGACACAGAATCGGAATTGATGCCCCTACATGACAGAGTTGGTGAAACTTCCCTTCTCAGAGATCTTGAGGCACCTCAGAAATGAATTTTTCATTTTGGACAGAACATGCAGGATAAATATGATCTGTTTGAATTCCTGGTTTCTCATTAGGACAGTTTCTTAGGCTTCACTGGCAGAAGAAAAGGGTTTTGATAATCCAGGGTAAATCCTGACAAAAGCAAAGCACGGTATCTATGAAAAACTAACCCCTCAGAGGAGAACAACAGATAAAGGGCCAGGCCTACCTGACCCTGCAGGATAGGTAAGGTTAGTCTGGCAACAGGGGTATTTGGGAACTGCCCATCTCCTGCTAGAAGAGCTAGAGAAGACCCCTTCCGGAGAGACCACCAAGAGAGGAGAGCAGTAGGTGCTAATGATGAAGAATATTTTAATCAGGGGCGCCTGGGTGGCTCAGTGGATTAAGCCTCTGCCTTCGGCTCGGGCCATGATCTCAGTGTCCTGGGATTGAGCCCCGCATCGGGCTCTTTGCTCAGCAGGAGCCTGCTTTTCTATCTCTCTCTGCCTGACTCTCCGCCTACTTGTGATTTCTCTCTCTGTCAAATAAATACAGAAAATCTTTAAAAAAAAAAAAGAATATTTTAATCAGCAGAGATGGTCAAAATGACAAAGTTCCATGATCAGAGTAAACATATGGGATTTAAAAATAAAAAATAAAAATTTTTTTGAAAGGACTTTTCTTTAAAGGAATTTAAACAAAAGACCTTTTTAAGAGACAGTTGGCTGTTTAAACCCAAAGTACAACTCACTGAGAGAATCGCCGCATTATTTATTGGGGTAGAAAGGACCTGGAATGTAGAAAGACCCATTCTGCAGAGGAAAAAATAGAATCATTAAACAGGCCTCATGCCTTGCACAGCCAGTGGCTAGAATACCTACCCCATCATACCCTGTGCTAGAAGGCCACTAGAACCATTTCAACTATGTTAGTTTTTCTTGGAAGCCAACAAGTGTTTGCCCAGTTAAGAGCGCGGTAACAATCAGTCAAATTATGTTATAATGATTGTCGATATCTTTAAAAGCCTTGTCAAGTTCCTTTTTGAGTAACCCTCACCCCACCCTTAGAGAAATTTATCTGTGCTTCACATCTTTGAAGCACCTCATTGTTGTTCCACATTTACCATAGCCAAAAAACAAACAAACAAAAAAAAAAGCTTTTTATTAACAAAGTGTTCAGAAGGGGGCGCCACTGTAAACAATGAGAGTTTTCGCTGCCGGGACAATTTTGTTGCAGAAACAGCTGAAAGCAATCAGGTCAGACAGAGCCAAGGGCTGGAGGGATTTTTAAAATGACAAAAACCGAACCAAATCTAACCAAAACAAAAATCAAAACCAATGGCCAAGATTTCAAGTTTGCTACTAAAGGTATGACATTCTCCTAAGACATGCGAGTGACTTGATCACTTTATTTATATATTTATATTTGAAGAAGAAGGAACTATTTGATGCAGCAAATCCACGTTGGTTAAAAATTACCAGATATGGGGGCTCCTGGGTGGCTCAGTGGTTTAGGCCTCTGCCTTCGGCTCAGGTCATGATTTCAGGGTCCTGGGATGGAGCCCCACATCGTGCTCTCTGCTCAGCGGGGAGCCTGCTTCCCCCTTCTCTCTCTGCCTCCCTCTCTACCTACTTGTGATCTGTCTGTCAAATGGGTAAATAAGATCTTTAAATAAAGAATTACTAGATGTGAAATACATCGAGGGTATGGGAAGGAAAATGATTTCACCTGATCTGACTAGGAAGTGGTTGAAGCCTGAATTAAAGTGCCACAAAAAGAGTAGAGACCTGGGAAATATATGGGGTAAAAATCCCTAGAAAAACAGCAATAATAACTGGCTGCTCTTTATTGATCCAGATCCTGCGGTAGGCAAAGAAGAGCTGGTTTTAGCCAGAGGATGATCTCCGATTGTCTTCATGATCTGGCATTTCCTGCAAGCCAGGCATGGGGCTCTGCACTAGAGCTGCAAATGCTGGGGGCCCTCATTGTCCCTTTTCTCTTCTCAGGGGGACAACGGGCATGTCCATGGTGCAGTGTGACAGGCTTTACCACAGGGAGATAATAGACTGCCAAGGGTAGGTGGGAGCTGGGAAAAGCCACTTAGGAACAGATTTTCAAGGGAGGTGATAGACAAGGGCAAAGCGAAGAATGAGGATGAGTGTGTCAAGTTTCAGAGTGCCAGGAGGCAGCACAGTGCATTCGGGAAACTACAGCAAGTTCATGACAACCGACAGCTGATCTGGCAGCGTCACCTGTTGATGGAGGCTGAGCCCCGGGGTTAACACGGGGGTGAGAAGGTTTGTATACTATGGCGAGGAGGTGAGGTACTACACTGTGGGGGCACAGGGAGCTACCGGAGGATTTCAAATATCAGAATCGTAACCATAATAGAGTATTTCATTGCATCCTAGCTTTCATCAAGTGTAAGATGCACTATAGTTTATGTTCTACTAAGAAAGAGAAATGCTGTCAGTTAAAGTAGGATATGTCATCAAGTGCAAGGTGAGTGCCACCTTAAGAGATATTAAAATGTGGGGGGGGACAAATCTTAGAACAAGTAAATTGTGGTAGTAGAATAATTAAGAAAGATCCAACACTTGGATCAACTAAAGAAGTGATTATTGCTTACCATGTGCCCCAAACTATATTAAGTCCTAGAACAAGAGACGTGCTCATCTTGAAGCCTTGCAGCTGTTAGACCCAAGGTACAGAGGGCAGTAGCCAACGACCAGCAGGCCCCAAGTGCCATGTGAAGACTCTAAGAGCAACTGCCTTTGAAAGAGAAAACGGTTGACAGTGGGCTTTCTGAGGTAGAGAATTACTAGCTGGGAAAGTAGTAAAATTGACACAGAATCGGAATTGATGCCCCTACATGACAGAGTTGGTGAAACTTCCCTTCTCAGAGATCTTGAGGCACCTCAGAAATGAATTTTTCATTTTGGACAGAACATTCAGGATAAATATGATCTGTTTGAATTCCTGGTTTCTCATTAGGACAGATTCTTAGGCTTCACTGGCAGAAGAAAAGGGTTTTGATAATCCAGGGTAAATCCTGACAAAAGCAAAGCACGGTATCTATGAAAAACTAACCCCTCAGAGGAGAACAACAGATAAAGGGCCAGGCCTACCTGACCCTGCAGGATAGGTAAGGTTAGTCTGGCAACAGGGGTATTTGGGAACTGCCCATCTCCTGCTAGAAGAGCTAGAGAAGACCCCTTCCGGAGAGACCACCAAGAGAGGAGAGCAGTAGGTGCTAATGATGAAGAATATTTTAATCAGGGGCGCCTGGGTGGCTCAGTGGATTAAGCCTCTGCCTTCGGCTCGGGCCATGATCTCAGTGTCCTGGGATTGAGCCCCGCATCGGGCTCTTTGCTCAGCAGGAGCCTGCTTTTCTATCTCTCTCTGCCTGACTCTCCGCCTACTTGTGATTTCTCTCTCTGTCAAATAAATACAGAAAATCTTTAAAAAAAAAAAAAAAGAACATTTTAATCAGCAGAGATGGTCAAAATGACAAAGTTCCATGATCAGAGTAAACATATGGGATTTAAAAATAAAAAATAAAAAAAATTTTTTGAAAGGACTTTTCTTTAAAGGAATTTAAACAAAAGACCTTTTTAAGAGACAGTTGGCTGTTTAAACCCAAAGTACAACTCACTGAGAGAATCGCCGCATTATTTATTGGGGTAGAAAGGACCTGGAATGTAGAAAGACCCATTCTGCAGAGGAAAAAATAGAATCATTAAACAGGCCTCATGCCTTGCACAGCCAGTGGCTAGAATACCTACCCCATCATACCCTGTGCTAGAAGGCCACTAGAACCATTTCAACTATGTTAGTTTTTCTTGGAAGCCAACAAGTGTTTGCCCAGTTAAGAGCGCGGTAACAATCAGTCAAGTTATGTTATAATGATTGTCGATATCTTTAAAAGACTTGTCAAGTTCCTTTTTGACTAACCCTCACCCCACCCTTAGAGAAATTTATCTGTGCTTCACCTCTTTGAAGCACCTCATTGTTGTTCCACATTTACCATAGCCAAAAAACAAACAAACAAAAAAAAAAAGCTTTTTATTAACAAAGTGTTCAGAAGGGGGCGCCACTGTAAACAATGAGAGTTTTCGCTGCCGGGACAATTTTGTTGCAGAAACAGCTGAAAGCAATCAGGTCAGACAGAGCCAAGGGCTGGAGGGATTTTTAAAATGACAAAAACCGAACCAAATCTAACCAAAACAAAAATCAAAACCAATGGCCAAGATTTCAAGTTTGCTACTAAAGGTATGACATTCTCCTAAGACATGCGAGTGACTTGATCACTTTATTTATATATTTATATTTGAAGATGAAGGAACTATTTGATGCAGCAAATCCACGTTGGTTAAAAATTACCAGATATGGGGGCTCCTGGGTGGCTCAGTGGTTTAGGCCTCTGCCTTCGGCTCAGGTCATGATTTCAGGGTCTTGGGATGGAGCCCCACATCGGGCTCTCTGCTCAGCAGGGAGCCTGCTTCCCCCCTCTCTCTCTGCCTCCCTCTCTACCTACTTGTGATCTGTCTGTCAAATGGGTAAATAAGATCTTTAAATAAAGAATTACTAGATGTGAAATACATCGAGGGTATGGGAAGGAAAATGATTTCACCTGATCTGACTAGGAAGTGGTTGAAGCCTGAATTAAAGTGCCACAAAAAGAGTAGAGACCTGGGAAATATATGGGGTAAAAATCCCTAGAAAAACAGCAATAATAACTGGCTGCTCTTTATTGATCCAGATCCTGCGGTAGGCAAAGAAGAGCTGGTTTTAGCCAGAGGATGATCTCCGTTTGTCTTCATGATCTGGCATTTCCTGCAAGCCAGGCATGGGGCTCTGCACTAGAGCTGCAAATGCTGGGGGCCCTCATTGTCCCTTTTCTCTTCTCAGGGGGACAACGGGCATGTCCATGGTGCAGTGTGACAGGCTTTACCACAGGGAGATAATAGACTGCCAAGGGTAGGTGGGAGCTGGGAAAAGCCACTTAGGAACAGATTTTCAAGGGAGGTGATAGACAAGGGCAAAGCGAAGAATGAGGATGAGTGTGTCAAGTTTCAGAGTGCCAGGAGGCAGCACAGTGCATTCGGGAAACTACAGCAAGTTCATGACAACCGACAGCTGATCTGGCAGCGTCACCTGTGGATGGAGGCTGAGCCCCGGGGTTAACACTGGGGGTGAGAATGTTTGTATACTATGGCGAGGAGGTGAGGTACTACACTGTGGGGGCACAGGGAGCTACCGGAGGATTTCAAATATCAGAATCGTAACCATAATAGAGTATTTCATTGCATCCTAGCTTTCATCAAGTGTAAGATGCACTATAGTTTATGTTCGACTAAGAAAGAGAAATGCTGTCAGTTAAAGTAGGATATGTCATCAAGTGCAAGGTGAGTGCCACCTTAAGAGATATTAAAATGGGGGGGGGACAAATCTTAGAACAAGTAAATTGTGGTAGTAGAATAATTAAGAAAGATCCAACACTTGGATCAACTAAAGAAGTGATTATTGCTTACCATGTGCCCCAAACTATATTAAGTCCTAGAACAAGAGACGTGCTCATCTTGAAGCCTTGCAGCTGTTAGACCCAAGGTACAGAGGGCAGTAGCCAACGACCAGCAGGCCCCAAGTGCCATGTGAAGACTCTAAGAGCAACTGCCTTTGAAAGAGAAAACGGTTGACAGTGGGCTTTCTGAGGTAGAGAATTACTAGCTGGGAAAGTAGTAAAATTGACACAGAATCGGAATTGATGCCCCTACATGACAGAGTTGGTGAAACTTCCCTTCTCAGAGATCTTGAGGCACCTCAGAAATGAATTTTTCATTTTGGACAGAACATTCAGGATAAATATGATCTGTTTGAATTCCTGGTTTCTCATTAGGACAGTTTCTTAGGCTTCACTGGCAGAAGAAAAGGGTTTTGATAATCCAGGGTAAATCCTGACAAAAGCAAAGCACGGTATCTATGAAAAACTAACCCCTCAGAGGAGAACAACAGATAAAGGGCCAGGCCTACCTGACCCTGCAGGATAGGTAAGGTTAGTCTGGCAACAGGGGTATTTGGGAACTGCCCATCTCCTGCTAGAAGAGCTAGAGAAGACCCCTTCCGGAGAGACCACCAAGAGAGGAGAGCAGTAGGTGCTAATGATGAAGAATATTTTAATCAGGGGCGCCTGGGTGGCTCAGTGGATTAAGCCTCTGCCTTCGGCTCGGGCCATGATCTCAGTGTCCTGGGATTGAGCCCCGCATCGGGCTCTTTGCTCAGCAGGAGCCTGCTTTTCTATCTCTCTCTGCCTGACTCTCCGCCTACTTGTGATTTCTCTCTCTGTCAAATAAATACAGAAAATCTTTAAAAAAAAAAAAAAAGAACATTTTAATCAGCAGAGATGGTCAAAATGACAAAGTTCCATGATCAGAGTAAACATATGGGATGTAAAAATAAAAAATAAAAAAAATTTTTTGAAAGGACTTTTCTTTAAAGGAATTTAAACAAAAGACCTTTTTAAGAGACAGTTGGCTGTTTAAACCCAAAGTACAACTCACTGAGAGAATCGCCGCATTATTTATTGGGGTAGAAAGGACCTGGAATGTAGAAAGACCCATTCTGCAGAGGAAAAAATAGAATCATTAAACAGGCCTCATGCCTTGCACAGCCAGTGGCTAGAATACCTACCCCATCATACCCTGTGCTAGAAGGCCACTAGAACCATTTCAACTATGTTAGTTTTTCTTGGAAGCCAACAAGTGTTTGCCCAGTTAAGAGCGCGGTAACAATCAGTCAAGTTATGTTATAATGATTGTCGATATCTTTAAAAGCCTTGTCAAGTTCCTTTTTGAGTAACCCTCACCCCACCCTTAGAGAAATTTATCTGTGCTTCACCTCTTTGAAGCACCTCATTGTTGTTCCACATTTACCATAGCCAAAAAACAAACAAACAAAAAAAAAAAGCTTTTTATTAACAAAGTGTTCAGAAGGGGGCGCCACTGTAAACAATGAGAGTTTTCGCTGCCGGGACAATTTTGTTGCAGAAACAGCTGAAAGCAATCAGGTCAGACAGAGCCAAGGGCTGGAGGGATTTTTAAAATGACAAAAACCGAACCAAATCTAACCAAAACAAAAATCAAAACCAATGGCCAAGATTTCAAGTTTGCTACTAAAGGTATGACATTCTCCTAAGACATGCGAGTGACTTGATCACTTTATTTATATATTTATATTTGAAGATGAAGGAACTATTTGATGCAGCAAATCCACGTTGGTTAAAAATTACCAGATATGGGGGCTCCTGGGTGGCTCAGTGGTTGAGGCCTCTGCCTTCGGCTCAGGTCATGATTTCAGGGTCCTGGGATGGAGCCCCACATCGGGCTCTCTGCTCAGCGGGGAGCCTGCTTCCCCCCTCTCTCTCTGCCTCCCTCTCTACCTACTTGTGATCTGTCTGTCAAATGGGTAAATAAGATCTTTAAATAAAGAATTACTAGATGTGAAATACATCGAGGGTATGGGAAGGAAAATGATTTCACCTGATCTGACTAGGAAGTGGTTGAAGCCTGAATTAAAGTGCCACAAAAAGAGTAGAGACCTGGGAAATATATGGGGTAAAAATCCCTAGAAAAACAGCAATAATAACTGGCTGCTCTTTATTGATCCAGATCCTGCGGTAGGCAAAGAAGAGCTGGTTTTAGCCAGAGGATGATCTCCGTTTGTCTTCATGATCTGGCATTTCCTGCAAGCCAGGCATGGGGCTCTGCACTAGAGCTGCAAATGCTTGGGGCCCTCATTGTCCCTTTTCTCTTCTCAGGGGGACAACGGGCATGTCCATGGTGCAGTGTGACAGGCTTTACCACAGGGAGATAATAGACTGCCAAGGGTAGGTGGGAGCTGGGAAAAGCCACTTAGGAACAGATTTTCAAGGGAGGTGATAGACAAGGGCAAAGCGAAGAATGAGGATGAGTGTGTCAAGTTTCAGAGTGCCAGGAGGCAGCACAGTGCATTCGGGAAACTACAGCAAGTTCATGACAACGGACAGCTGATCTGGCAGCGTCACCTGTGGATGGAGGCTGAGCCCCGGGGTTAACACTGGGGGTGAGATCGTTTGTATACTATGGCGAGGAGGTGAGGTACTACACTGTGGGGGCACAGGGAGCTACCGGAGGATTTCAAATATCAGAATCGTAACCATAATAGAGTATTTCATTGCATCCTAGCTTTCATCAAGTGTAAGATGCACTATAGTCTATGTTCGACTAAGAAAGAGAAATGCTGTCAGTTAAAGTAGGATATGTCATCAAGTGCAAGGTGAGTGCCACCTTAAGAGATATTAAAATGGGGGTGGGGGACAAATCTTAGAACAAGTAAATTGTGGTAGTAGAATAATTAAGAAAGATCCAACACTTGGATCAACTAAAGAAGTGATTATTGCTTACCATGTGCCCCAAACTATATTAAGTCCTAGAACAAGAGACGTGCTCATCTTGAAGCCTTGCAGCTGTTAGACCCAAGGTACAGAGGGCAGTAGCCAACGACGAGCAGGCCCCAAGTGCCATGTGCAGACTCTAAGAGCAACTGCCTTTGAAAGAGAAAACGGTTGACAGTGGGCTTTCTGAGGTAGAGAATTACTAGCTGGGAAAGTAGTAAAATTGACACAGAATCGGAATTGATGCCCCTACATGACAGAGTTGGTGAAACTTCCCTTCTCAGAGATCTTGAGGCACCTCAGAAATGAATTTTTCATTTTGGACAGAACATTCAGGATAAATATGATCTGTTTGAATTCCTGGTTTCTCATTAGGACAGATTCTTAGGCTTCACTGGCAGAAGAAAAGGGTTTTGATAATCCAGGGTAAATCCTGACAAAAGCAAAGCACGGTATCTATGAAAAACTAACCCCTCAGAGGAGAACAACAGATAAAGGGCCAGGCCTACCTGACCCTGCAGGATAGGTAAGGTTAGTCTGGCAACAGGGGTATTTGGGAACTGCCCATCTCCTGCTAGAAGAGCTAGAGAAGACCCCTTCCGGAGAGACCACCAAGAGAGGAGAGCAGTAGGTGCTAATGATGAAGAATATTTTAATCAGGGGCGCCTGGGTGGCTCAGTGGATTAAGCCTCTGCCTTCGGCTCGGGCCATGATCTCAGTGTCCTGGGATTGAGCCCCGCATCGGGCTCTTTGCTCAGCAGGAGCCTGCTTTTCTATCTCTCTCTGCCTGACTCTCCGCCTACTTGTGATTTCTCTCTCTGTCAAATAAATACAGAAAATCTTTAAAAAAAAAAAAAAAGAATATTTTAATCTGCAGAGATGGTCAAAATGACAAAGTTCCATGATCAGAGTAAACATATGGGATTTAAAAATAAAAAATAAAAAAAATTTTTTGAAAGGACTTTTCTTTAAAGGAATTTAAACAAAAGACCTTTTTAAGAGACAGTTGGCTGTTTAAACCCAAAGTACAACTCACTGAGAGAATCGCCGCATTATTTATTGGGGTAGAAAGGACCTGGAATGTAGAAAGACCCATTCTGCAGAGGAAAAAATAGAATCACTAACAGGCCTCATGCCTTGCACAGCCAGTGGCTAGAATACCTACCCCATCATACCCTGTGCTAGAAGGCCACTAGAACCATTTCAACTATGTTAGTTTTTCTTGGAAGCCAACAAGTGTTTGCCCAGTTAAGAGCACGGTAACAATCAGTCACGTTATGTTATAATGATTGTCGATACCTTTAAAAGCCTTGTCAAGTTCCTTTTTGAGTAACCCTCACCCCACCCTTAGAGAAATTTATCTGTGGTTCACCTCTTTGAAGTACCTCATTGTTGTTCCACATTTACCATAGCCGAAAAACAAACAAACAAACAAAAAAAGCTTTTTATTAACAAAGTGTTCAGAAGGGGGCGCCACTGTAAACAATGAGAGTTTTCGCTGCCGGGACAATTTTGTTGCAGAAACAGCTGAAAGCAATGAGGTCAGACAGAGCCAAGGGCTGGAGGGATTTTTAAAATGACAAAAACCGAACCAAATCTAACCAAAACAAAAATCAAAACCAATGGCCAAGATTTCAAGTTTGCTACTAAAGGTATGACATTCTCCTAAGACATGCGAGTGACTTGATCACTTTATTTATATATTTATATTTGAAGAAGAAGGAACTATTTGATGCAGCAAATCCACGTTGGTTAAAAATTACCAGATATGGGGGCTCCTGGGTGGCTCAGTGGTTGAGGCCTCTGCCTTCGGCTCAGGTCATGATTTCAGGGTCCTGGGATGGAGCCCCACATCGGGCTCTCTGCTCAGCGGGGAGCCTGCTTCCCCCCTCTCTCTCTGCCTCCCTCTCTACCTACTTGTGATCTGTCTGTCAAATGGGTAAATAAATCTTTAAATAAAGAATTACTAGATGTGAAATACATCGAGGGTATGGGAAGGAAAATGATTTCACCTGATCTGACTAGGAAGTGGTTGAAGCCTGAATTAAAGTGCCACAAAAAGAGTAGAGACCTGGGAAATATATGGGGTAAAAATCCCTAGAAAAACAGCAATAATAACTGGCTGCTCTTTATTGATCCAGATCCTGCGGTAGGCAAAGAAGAGCTGGTTTTAGCCAGAGGATGATCTCCGTTTGTCTTCATGATCTGGCATTTCCTGCAAGCCAGGCATGGGGCTCTGCACTAGAGCTGAAAATGCTGGGGGCCCTCATTGTCCCTTTTCTCTTCTCAGGGGGACAACGGGCATGTCCATGGTGCAGTGTGACAGGCTTTACCACAGGGAGATAATAGACTGCCAAGGGTAGGTGGGAGCTGGGAAAAGCCACTTAGGAACAGATTTTCAAGGGAGGTGATAGACAAGGGCAAAGCGAAGAATGAGGATGAGTGTGTCAAGTTTCAGAGTGCCAGGAGGCAGCACAGTGCATTCGGGAAACTACAGCAAGTTCATGACAACCGACAGCTGATCTGGCAGCATCACCTGGGGATGGAGGCTGAGCCCCGGGGTTAACACTGGGGGTGAGAAGGTTTGTATACTATGGCGAGGAGGTGAGGTACTACACTGTGGGGGCACAGGGAGCTACCGGAGGATTTCAAATATCAGAATCGTAACCATAATAGAGTATTTCATTGCATCCTAGCTTTCATCAAGTGTAAGATGCACTATAGTTTATGTTCGACTAAGAAAGAGAAATGCTGTCAGTTAAAGTAGGATATGTCATCAAGTGCAAGGTGAGTGCCACCTTAAGAGATATTAAAATGGAGGGGGGGTGGACCAATCTTAGAACAAGTAAATTGTGGTAGTAGAATAATTAAGAAAGATCCAACACTTGGATCAACTAAAGAAGTGATTATTGCTTACCATGTGCCCCAAACTATATTAAGTCCTAGAACAAGAGACGTGCTCATCTTGATGCCCTTTAGCTGTTAGACCCAAGGTACAGAGGGCAGTCGCCAAGGACCAGCAGGCTCCAAGTGTCATGTGAATACTCTAAGAGCAACTGCCTTTGAAAGAGAAAACGGTTGACAGTGGGCTTTCTGAGGTAGAGAATTACTAGCTGGGAAAGTAGTAAAATTGACACAATCGGAATTGATGCCCCTACATGACAGAGTTGGTGAAACTTCCCTTCTCAGAGATCTTGAGGCTCCTCAGAAATGAATTTTTCATTTTGGACAGAACATTCAGGATAAATATGATCTGTTTGAGTTCCTGGTTCTCTCATTAGGACTGTTTCTTAGGCTTCACTGGCACAAGGAAAGGGTTTTGATAATCCAGGGTAAATCCTGACAAAAGCAAAGCACAGTTTCTATGAAATACTAACCACTCAGAGGAGAGCAACATATAAAGGGCCAGGCCTACCTGACCCTGCAGGATCGGTAAGGTTAGTCTGGCAACAGTGGTAGAGGGGAAGTGCCCCTTTAGGTTGGCATGGACAAAGCCCTCAATCAACTTTCTGTGCTTTTGCGACAGTTATGAGAAGTTCTGGTAAGTCCCCAATTAATGAAAACAGTCTGCTCTGACGCCTGTTGTCCTCTTCGGCTTTTCTCTAAGAATTCTTTTCATCTGTTAGTTTGGTGGTACTGGTGGTTGTATTTTAACGGTTCATGGTTATAATATTCACCTTCCGAAGTGTTGTAAATGATTTTGTTTTTGCATATGCTAAAAACCTAAAAAAACATGTTCGAATTGACGAAGACCTATTCTCAGAGTAGACAACCTTAAAATGTCAGGGGAGAGGAAGCATATTTCCAAATTCAACTTATTAATGCCACTTTGGTCATATGTAAGTGGTTTCTAACTTACGAATGACTTGTATTTTAACAGTTTGTAATCTTGTAAAGATCCCCCCCCACCGCATGTAAGCTACGTGTGGTTAGGTTCCTGGGCTGTAATCCCTAATGGAACTGAAGGATAATATAAATAAAATGTAATACTTAATAAATGTTACATTTGCATGTTCTCTCAGAAAAATCTCTGTTGTGGGAATGGGACTCCCCACCTCTAAGCCATTGGGAATAGGAACTCCACCTGGGTGAACAGTGGAGGGGCAGTTGTGGCATCACTTCTAACAGAAAACTGTGCTGCCCTGTCTCCCCTCCGGCCCCCCTCCCCGTCTGTGTCTGGTGCCCTGACTTACGGCCTCTGTCCATTCTGATGCCCTGTCGTAAACTTGTCAAAAACAACACCATCCTTCCTTGTGTGTCTCCTCTAGCTTGAGTGGCCTCTTGCGTCCCTCCCCTAAGACAGTGCCTGCATCCTAGAGAGAATATAAAGAGAACATAATTTAAGGGAAGACACAGTACATGGTTAGAACCAAAAAAAATGCGAAGTAATGGAAATATCAGTGCTGAGAAGCCTAGGGGAGGGGCAGGCAGGAAAGAGTTCGTGAAACAGGTAAAAATCTTGAGTTGTGCCTTGAGGTAGCCAATACTTTCCATGGTTTATGTCTCATTTGAATTTTACAAAATCTTGTTAAAGATACTTTTCCTTGGAATGGAAGGGATTTTCATGGTTCGCTGTTGGATTCCACACCAGCCGCTGTGGGGCTCTCCCACTGCCTCCTTGGTGTGCCTCTTCCTCCCGGGGCCTCATAGTGGTGTTGTTTCCCAAGCCTAGCCTTCCTTTGGCCTCCCACTCTTCTCTCGAACCCCCTCCCTGGAGGCAGATTTGCTCTACTCACACAGGCTCCCGTCCCACCTCACCCCCTGCCATCACCATATACCCTCCCTTTTCCATGGCCTGTTTTTATGGCCACTTTGGTCCTGCTCAGCCACAGGCCTGACCTGCCTTTCTGGTCCCAACTCTGAAGCTGTTCTGTGAGATTCTCAGATCACTGAGGGATACGACTATATCTGTCTTCATTGCATCCCTGTAGGCTGCCACAATACTGACGTCCAGGAGGTGTTTCATAATGTTGATGGAGTGAATTAATTCACCTTCCTGTGGAATTTTTGTGATCTGCCTACTTCATTCTAGTTGTTTCTGTTAACCTTTGTTTTGGCCCTAATTCCTAATTATCTCTTTATTCATTAGCTTCTGGACATGTTTCTCTACCTCTGTGCTCTGCCTTTTTCTGGTCTTCTGTTCTTCATTCTTGATTCCTGGTATTTCCATACCCACATTTCATCATCATGCATCAGTGCTTTGACATTCTTTCATTCTCCAAAATATGCAGAATCTAAAGACTTCATCTCAGTGAAGTTGGCCCTCCATTCCTATTTCTGCTTCTCTCCAGAAGGAAGCCTGCAGTGCACATGGCTGTGTGCCTGTCTGACCCTGCCCCTGAGTGTGTGTGCACTTACATCTGCTCCCCATCCCCTCCCCACCTCGGCAGCTGTGTACACATGGCTTTCAGAGTCCGATTCGAGCCCCGTCGCATTTCCAGACTCTCCTGTACTTTGCTTCATATTATCTGTTCTCCATTCTAAGCCCCCTCATCCCCATAACTTTCACTGTATATGTCGTTCTTCTTCTAGCCATGCGACCCTGCCTTCGTGTCATTATGCCCCCAGGTCATGAGTCCCCTCAACAGTAACTGTGTCTGGTATATCGTGTTTTTTTTTTTTTTTGTCAATATCTGCATAGTACTGGTGCACAGGTATTAATTTCTGTGGAATTGAATGAGATGTAGGAAATTGATAATGTGACAAAACAATGTCTGTAATACATTTTCTTTATTATTCTTTTAAAGAGTCTCAGGTCATCAGTCAGTGAAGGAATTCGGGCAGTAGATGAACGAATGTGTAAACAAGAGGACATAAGGAAGAAAAAGGTACCCTCCAGTAGATTTCTTATGCTGCATGCCAGTTGAAGCCCTCTCCTCTTGTCTCCGCGAACTTGTCAGCACTATTCAGCTTTTTTTCTTTTTTTTTTTAAATTTAGCTTTTTTTCAAAGCTCTCACGCATGTGCATTTTATGCATTATGTCACGTTATCTACCTGAAATAAGAAGACAGAATTTCAGAGGTACCCACACGATCTCAAGATCACCCACTTTTTCCAGAACAAGAAACAGTGATAACTGTTGTCAGTGCAGCGCTTGACAGTTAATGACTGTATAAATTGTCAGCGGCCCTGTAAAGAAAATAGGCCTATATTAGAGACTAGGGGAGAAGTGGGCTTTCCAAAGCAAACTCAGGATTCTGCCGTAGGTTTGCTGTTATTTTCTGATCCTGTGTTCTTTATGTTCTGGTGTTCACTTTAATTTTTTCAATTCCCAGTAGTTAGCATGCGGTGTTGGCTTAGTTTCAGGTGTGTGAGACAGGCAATGGCTCTGTACATCTGAGGGCTCACCCCGGGAGTGTGCCCCTTAGTGCTATCTCCAGTTCCAAGTGTCCCCGATATCATTCATGAGCATAACGATGTAGGGGCACAGCGGGCATTGGAAGTCTGGGCTTCTGACTCTCGCCTGCTGCTCTGTACAATGTTTTCTATGTGTATTATTAGCATATTTGTTAAAATCTCAGTGGGGAGAAGCCTGTTTGAGGGACCTTCTGTTTAATTCGCCTCTGGATCTCCTCACAGCTTTTGTCCAAAGAATGCTTGTCGTGCACTTCCAGACAAAACAGTAAGCTTTGTGAGAGCAGGGTGTATTTCTTGCTTTATTTTCTCGTGCCCCCCCCACCCCCCGTTGGAATGAATATCGAGCTCCCAGGGGTGTTCATTATTATTATTATTTATTGAATGGATGACTTTGTATTTTTTTGTTCTTTAAGGATGACAGTTTTCATAATGTCCCTCAACCTCTTTGATAATATTTGTAGTGTAAAAGGTCTTTAATGATTTGGTGCTTGGGCATATAGGTATATGCACATGTAAACTGAGAGGGCCAGTACAATCGGAAGCCAAAGTTAAAACATGAATAAAGGGCCATAAGAAAACAAATGGAGGGGCGCCTGGTGGCTCAGTTGGTTAAACGTCCGACTCTTGATTTTGGCTCAGGTCATGATCTCAGGATCATGAGATTGAGCCCCGCATTGAGCTCTGTGCTCAGCAGGATGTCTGCTCGAGATTCTCTCTCTCCCTCTGCCCCTCCCCTGCACGCGCACATGCAGTCTCTCTCTCTCTCAAATAAACAAATCTTTTTTAAGAAAATAGGAAAGAAATGCCCATAGAAAGATTCAGGATGGGGAAAAAAAGAAATAAGAGTATAGAATATGAGAAAGCAAAGTCTAGGGTTTTTTTTTTCCTCTATAAACTTGCAATAGAATATGGAAGTATGCTTATTCTAGAACTAAGATTTGCATTCTTGAGAATTCTGTGTTTCATAGAAATATTCAAAATATAGCATGCCCTATATATTTGAAGTTAACTTTTGGTCTTATATTTTCCTGCATTTAGCATGGGAAATAAAGATGATTAAGAGTAAAGATGGTGACGTTTTTTGTTTGCTTAATTTTTATTTTTATAGATGTGTGTGTTGAGGCTTATACAAGTTATTTGATCAGTGGAAAAGATTGAAAAAATCTTAAATTCACAAAGTTCGAAAGAAACCTCTGCACTAGAAGCAAGCAGGTAAGCATTTTTTTTTAACTAAGTAGCACATAAATTAATACTTCACATCCAATCTAATTAGGCGGGGACGGCTTAGTTAGAATTCATTTCTGAACAAGAAGAAAATCCAGGTTTGTGGCTAGAATGTAGCTCCAGGAGAGTGGAGAGCATGAAATGGTAAAATCTATAACACGTTCCTATAAACGCTTTGGTTATAGACCACAGTTCCAACACGTCATTATGCTTGCAGTGTAAAAGTATATTTGGAATCACCTTCCCTGAGGACTAGCAAAGTCCTGTTGATCTTTAAGGCATACCTACCATTCATCTTGGTTTTTCTCCATCTCATTTTTTTTCCTAGACATGCCCAGAGTATTACCATTGATGTATTTTGCACCAGCATTATATTATTATGAAACAGTATAGGACATATCCAGTTGAAATTTACAAACAGGAAAGGAAAAACTTATGAAATAGGAAAAAGATGATGGCTCTCTTTGTTACACTGTGATTGTCTTGTTCCCTTCCTGGTGTGAATTTTCAATCATCCAGGGTAGATGAGTGACTCAGAAAATGAGTAGTTAGGTCCTGTCAGCACTGTGAGACGCACAGTGGTGCAGTGGGAGTAGCCGGGGCTGGTCCTACACATACCAGCTGGGCTGCCTGCGTCAAGGTCGCCTGGTGCCCTGAGTGCTCTGTTGTGTGATGCTAACAGTCCCTCCCCTTGCAGGCGGAGTTAGGTTTCTAAATTTTAGGAATTAAGGTTTTAGATTTGGAAGGAACTTGAGAGACCATATGCTCCGCATGTCTCATGATGGAGATTAAGAACGGACACATCCCAAAGGAAGCGATTCTCTGGTCCTAGGTCTCTGTCCCCTTTCACATCAAGGCATTCAACTAAGTGGTCAGCGTCCACTGTGCTTGTGTCTCTAGCCCATTGCACTCGTGCTTCTGCCCCGTTCGTCCACACTTAGCAGACAGTCTGCACGCGGCCCTTCTGCAGCCCGTGTGTCTCCAGCGGCTCTGCTTCACTGCGGCCCTTGGCAGCGCCTGCAGCCCCTCCAGCCATGTCCACGTTCGGCCCCTGGGGAGCTGGCCCTCCAGTGTTCTTCCCGTCTTTGCTGTTGCTGCTGTGCTCATCGGATAGAAACACCTCAGTGAGCTCTGTGTCTACAATCCTGTCCCTTTGCAACACTGTCCTTGATAAACAGACATTGTGCACTTTCTTGCTCAGAATTACCTTGGAGGACTTTTTTCTCCAGAAGAGCAGCTCTGAGCTCTAGAGTCAGGAAAGCCAGAGCAGCGTCAGCGCACAGTAAATCCATCATGCTCTGCCAGGCCCAGAAATGCCGAGAAAAGGATAAATAGGAAATGCGCATGGGATCAGTCAGTAGAGGTTGGGATTAGGCTTCGGCACTGTTCGTGCCAAGCGCTTGCCTTCCCTCCACACCAGTTCTGATGCTCTGGGACGGGGCACACCATGGCAGGTCTCCAGAGATTTTGGGTTTTCTTACAGTGTGTTTCCTCACTACCTGACTGCCCATCCTCAGATGTGGGATGCCTCATAGAGCCCAGCATGGGCTTTGGGGCCTTTGTTGTGTGTTTTTTTTTTCTTTCACTGTTCGACTTCCTTTTGAATGGGGTTGACGCTTTCTAATGTGGGGGGCAAGAGGGAAGTGTATCCAGTCCACTTGATGGCAGATGCACTGTGAGTGATTTCTCACCAGCTCCCGGAGCACCGAGCTTGCTCTTTCTGCCGTTGGGGAAATTTAAACTTGGAGTCCGCTGCTCTGAGCGATTTCCCAGGTTGCTGCTAGGCGGTCAGTTTTAGCTGATTGAGGAGACAGCAGTAGTTGGTACTGGGGAGGTACTTGGGAGGGAGAATGAGGCAGGCAGAGAAGAAGAGGGGGCTTCGGGTATGAACGGTAGGACAGGGCAAGAGAGAGGAGGGGGTTAGAGAATGGGAGAAGAAGGGCACAAATGGGAGAGCCCGAGGAACGTGGAGGAATCATGCAGTTGTACCCACACTGACCTAAAATAGCTCCATCCCCTTGCCTGGGCCCTGTGGCCCGGGCCAGGCTGCGTCGGTGGCTTCTACGACCTCCCCGCTCCTCACCCCTTGCACTGGGGCCTGCTGCACAGACAGTTTGTCATGAAAATTGATGGCGTTCAGGTGCAGGTGCCTGAGCGCTGTAAGGCATGTGGGGCGGTGGGGGTGGCAGGTTTTTAACTTTGGGAATTACATTTCTCTAATTGTCTCTACTAGCCCTCTCTGGACTAGACAGATTTTGGAGAGAATTGCCACAGAATTTAACCAGTTACACTTTCATGCTGTTCAGAGCAAAGGCATGCCTCTTCTGGACAAAGTAAGACCAGCAAGTGTTGGTTTCGATTTTCAATTTGCTGTTTGCGAATTTCCTGGATGATTTTGGTTTGACCTAGCATTGCCCCTGATAATTGCTACTCTACAGGATTTTGAAGCTAGCTTTGAATTCTTTTTTTTTCAGTGTCTCCTGCTTGGGACCCTGCTGCCATTATGTCACACTAGATAGATTTTGTGTAAAGACACAAGCGTAGTCTCCAAACTATGCAAGTAAAATAAATTCTGAATTTCATGTAACTTGACACATCATATGATGTAGTCAGAGTTCATTTATCCAAAGCCCTTGACTGGGTTTAAATGCACGTTTGTCAGATTTACTCCGTAGCTTAAGAGGCAAATAACTTTTTGTCATTCCGTAATTGTCTGAACTTCACTTTGATGAAGCCGACTTACTTTCAAAGAAATCATAGGGAGGGGACGCCTCAGTGGCTCAGTCAGTTAAGCCACTGCCTCTGGCTTAGGTCATGATCCCAGGGTCCTGGGATTGAGTCCCACCTTGGGCTCCTTGCTTGGCAGGAAGCCTGCTTCTCTTTCTGCCTGTGTCTCCTTGTGTGCTTGTGCTCTCTCTCAACAAATAAATAAATAAAAACCTTTAAAAAAAAAAAAGAAAGAAAGCAATCATGGGGAGAAGAGATTCATTGTTATTCTCTAGGAAATGTTGGGATTTTAATCTTACATATATTCTGGTAGAATTAGAGGCTCGCTTTATATATATAACACATATGTATATAAATTATACACATATATTTGAGCTTTTAGAAACTGTGGTACCTGAACCTTCTTTCCTGGTCTCTCTGTTCTTGCAGCGTATAGCCCACATTACGGCCATGCTGCAGCAGTCCCTGGGAGGCCTGCTGCTAGAAGGGCTTCAGACTTCCAATGTGGACATCATACGGCACTGCCTCCAGACTTACGCTACAATTGACAAGACACGGGATGCAGAGGCGTTAGTCGGTCAAGTACTGGTGAAACCATACATGGATGAGGTTTGTGCCCCCATGCACCTCATTCCACAAACACAGAGCATCTAATCTGGCTTTGTTTCTTGACTGGGTGCGAGAGAGCTCAGGGCTCTTCCTTGAAGATGCTCTTAGTTCCTGATCTTCTGGTTGTAAGAAAAGGTTGGTCCCGCTTGGTGCCCATCAGCATGGCAGGAATCAGGCATGCGCTCTGGTCTCTTCCAGTGATGCCATAACTCAGGGATCATCTTAATTTAGTAGGGGTGAGGGACTTGCCTAGGAAGAAGGTACGGATCAGAACATTTTCAGGTCAATTTCCATTTCCATAAGTTATACGTTAATGAAGTTGCCGAAAAGCGTGACCCCACCAAGGCGCCCGTGCCCACTGGAGGAGCTGGAAGACAGCTCTGTGCGCAGGGAAAGTCTGTGAGGGGAAGCGTCTTCGCAGAATTGATGTGGCCTAAGTCTTGAAGACCATGGGGGAGTTTGCCAGGCTAGGAAGGTGGGAGGGAGGGAATATTCAAAGATAAAGGGCTTTGAAGGGCGAGTTAGCCGGGTAGTACCTTAAGTCCAGAACTTGGTTACCCAGTGTTCTTGACCTATAAGGATACAGTAAAATACAGGGAGTCAGTGTATCCTGCCTCTGAGCGGCCGGAGTATGGGCTGCACCATGTGAGGCCGCCAGCAATCAGCAGCTTCCAACTTGGAGAGCGTCGGTTTCATCTAGTTCAAGCGGACAGAAGTCATGAAGCCAGTCTCAGCGTTTGAGGGCTTTCTTCCAGTCACCTGCCAGTGCGAGTGTTCTTTCTGTCTGGTAAGTATAAAGCTACCCACCATGACTTCAGGATGAAAGGCTTCCAGTTTTAAAACGAGACAGTATCCCAGTGATAGAAATGAAATTGAAGGATTAATTTCAGTAATCTTCTCAGCTTCATTAAGACTACTAAAAGTAAATGATCTGTCAGTTCTTTGTATGTATCCTATTATAGTTCATAGCTCTCTCTGTGGGGGTGAAAAAGATCACATTATTCTTTGTCACTAAATGAAAATATTTTAGTTATTTAATTTATGCCCTTTTCATTGAACTGAATCTAATATGCTAAATTGGGGAAGTACTTTACGTTTCCATGTCATTAAATGAACTGTGACCACATTTGTATTTTAAGTTTGTATGCTTGTCATTCACCTCCTGCAACTCAGCCTCACCAAAAAAAATTAAATACTAAAGCAAAATAAGATGTGTTTTCTTCCATCACTTTCCATCTCAGCCCTTTCCCTGTTCTGGAGACGGTAGAGGATAAGGCCAGGGTGAAGATGATACAGAGCTGTTGTCTGCAGATACAGTATTTTGCTTTTAAGCTCAGAAGGGAAGCAGATGAGTGTGTGTGATGTTTTAGCTTCAGGCCAGTCTCTGTCCCTCAGCCTCTGTGTCCCCCAGGGTTGGAGCAGTATTCCCAAATCCCAGGACCTAGATTTTCATGCCAATGTTACTTACCTCCTGTTTAGAAAGCATACTGAGTGGGGAGGAGGAAGGACGAAGTGCATTTTTAAGGTTTACACGATTCTTTTCTCTGTAGTGTATAGTTCATACTTCTCTTTTAGGTGCTTTAAAAACAAACAAAAACACAAACAAACAAACAAATAAATAAATAAAAATAAAACGCTCTTCCTTCTGCTAGGTGATTGTAGAGCAGATCGTTGAGTCTCATCCAGACGGCCTGAAGATCATGTATGCTAATAAGCTCCTGGAGTTTGTTCCTCACCTTGCCACCTTCTTCGAGAGGTCACAAGAGGAGCCATCTCAAGGTGACGTAAAATGCTGTGTATGCACCTGAGCTCAGTTTAGTGACCACCTGTCACCTCCTCATGTGCCGCTGATCCCTGGCTGTCCTGTCTGACCCGGGAACGTGGGAACGTGTGCTCTTCCCTATTTGTTACCAGTGCTGTGAGGCAGGTGTCACTTGCCTGGGTTTACAGGGAAGGGAATGAAGAGTGGGACGTATCTCAATGGTGACATTTGTGTGACTCCAGAGCCTCTGCTTTTCTCTTGTCTATACTGTCTCCTTAACCAGGCTCAAAATCAAAATTGGTTTCCTTCCATTATTGTGATGTCATCATCGGTCTAGAAATACCAATTCATTTTAATTCAACATGTTTTATACTGATGGCAATTAAAGTCATGAACGGTTTTCCCTCCCTCTCTTATTTCATTTCCATGGCTTTCCACTTCTGTTTCATGAATATCCCATTACCTTCCACAATCTCCATCATCCCAGTCCAGACCTTTGTTGCCTTTTGTTCGAGGGTAGCGGGCTCTCCCCACCTGGTCTCCCAGCTCCACCTGTCCCTCTTCATTGCAGCCCTCAGCTGTCCCACCTGCCCAGAGCTCTTCAGCCTTCCTGAGTCGGTCGTGGCTTCTCATCGCCCACAGAAGAGCATCCAGTCTTCCTGGTGTAACCTGTGACCGTTGGTGCTTGAGTCCTAGTGGTTCTCCGCTGTAGAACTCCCCCATATCACTATGGTTCCTGGCCAGACGGGAGCACTTGACCTTCCCTAACACACCTGGTACAGAAGATCCCTGACTTCACCTTGGTTCAGTTTATGGTTTTTTGACTTTTTATAATAGTGCAGAAGTAATATGCATTTAGTTTGGATCTTTTCCCAGGCTGGCGATCTACAGTAGGGTCCTCTTTTGTAATGCTGGGCAGAGGCAGCGAGCACAGCCCCCAGGCAAACCACGTGATCATGAGGGTCAGCAACCAACACACTTGAACCGTCCTGTTCTGGCTTTCAGTGCAGTGTTCAGTAAGTTACATGAGATACCAGACACTTTATTGTGAAATAGGCTTTGTGTTAGAGGATTTTGCCCAACTGTGCAATACTGTAAGTGTTCTCAAGACATTTAAGTTTGGCGGGGCTAAGCTCTGATGTTCAGTCGCTTAGGTGTTTTCCATGCATTTTCAACTAAAGAGATTTCCAGCTGAACAATGGGTTTATTAGAAGCCGAGGCCGTCATAAGCTGAGGAACATCTGTCTATACTGTGCGCCTCTGTGTTTTCCTTCATTGCTTCCTGTCTCTTATTCCTTTGTCTTTCTGTTGATCTGTCACTCCACATGAAGCTCCAGTCAAATACAACTTCTTTTTTTTTTTAGGTTATTTATTTATTTACTTATTAGAGAAAGCATAAGCAGAGGGGGAGGCAAAGAGTGAAGCAGGCTCCCCACTGAGCAGGGAGCCCGATGTGGGACTCAATCCCAGGACCCTGAGATCATGACCTGAGCCACCCAAGCGCCCCCAGGCTATGGTTATTTCAAGAAAAAGTCCTATTTGTGAATTCTTCATCTAGTGAAGATGAATTAAAATCAGAAAGTCAACTCTGCCACCTTTAAAAACCCAGGAACAGAAAAAAATTCCACGAGCAGGTATAACCCTATCCACAATAAATCACTTTCAATCCAGTCCTGAAAACTAATACAGAGTAGGAAGAAAGCATTACAGAAAAATTTTGTTTTCATTAATCAAGCTGGAAAATAACGGGCCTTACATGAATGCCCTTTAGGAAGACAGTTCTTATAGTTTTATGTTGATAGAAACTCACATTACATTTGAAATGCATGTTAAAACCATGACTGTAGATTCACTACCACTTTTAGTCGTCAGAAGATGAAAAATGGTCAAGAGTCACCCAAACTGAATCCTGGTTCCTCCTGGAAAATGTGTTCCTAAATATTTTCCCCCTGAACTACTGTGCTCTTTCTGTATCTTACACAGCAGACACTGCGATGCACAAACACATCCAGAAGGCCTTTGAGAGCTGACAGCCTGCTGGAACAATGAGGAATTCACCTGGGTTTCTGCCTTTCTGCCGGGCCCAGAAAGTTCTGGGTAACCCAGGTGACGTGTCATGAGAATACATGTGTAGCTCACACCATATGTATTATCTCCTCAGGGTAGACACCAAAATCCATGTTCCTATATGAATATCCGAGATGCGTACAGAAATCAAGAGTGATTCTGTCATCTTGAAAGAAAAACACACTGTTGCGCTGCCACATGCCTCGTTTCTCCTTGAGTGACTGCAGGAAGTAGCGATTGCAGTCAGAAATCTCAGAAAGAAAAATTAGAGTAAGGGCAACACCTGAAGTTTATTCCTGAAAATACTTGGAGAACGACTGTGACCAATAAACCAGGGCTTAGTTCATGAGACTGTCAATGAGCTTATAACATCCCATGTCCTGGTCAAACCCTCATGTCTGGGAGATGGAGGGACGTCTTCATCTTCCAGAGCTACTATTAGGGGAAAAGGTGGAGACAATGCTGACTGAGTCCCTACTTCAGCAGGAGAGCCAAAAACACCTTGCCCCTCCATAATCCCAAATGAAAATAAACATCTCGGGGCGCCTGGGTGGTTTAAGCTTCTGCCTTTGGCTGGGATCAAGCCCCACGTCGGGTTCTTTGCTCAGCGGGGAGCCCACTTCCCTCCTTCTCTTTCTGCCTGCCTCTCTGCCTACTTGTAATCTCTGTCTGTCAAATAAATAAAATAAATAAAATCTTTAAAAAAGAAAAGAAAAGAAACATCTCATTTTACTAGTGTGCAGCAGTGACTATGCAGGAGAAATTATTATTATTTTATTATTAGATGATATATTATTATTATTATTATTATTATTGTACTATATTGTTAACCTTTTGAATTCGGACACCTAAAATTTTTAATAAAATATGAAGGCCTTTTTTTTTTAAGATTTTATTTATTTGAAAGACAGAGATCACAAGTAGGCAGAGAGGCAGGCAGAGAGGGGGAAGCAGGCTCCCCACTGAACAGAGAATCCGATGCAGGACTTGATCCCAGGACCCTGGGATCATGACCTGGGCTGAAAACAAGAGGCTTTAGCCCACTGAGCCACCCAGGCGCCCCATGAAGGCTTTTTTTGTTTTTTTTTTTTTTTTTAAGATTTTACCTATTTATTTGACAGAGAGATCACAAGTAGGCAGAGAGGCAGGCAGAGAGAGAGAGAGGAGGAAGCAGGCTCCCCGCTGAGCAGAGAGCCCGACATGGGACTTGATCCCAGGACCCTGAGATCATGACCTGAGCCGAAGGCAGCGGCTTAACCCACTGAGCCACCCAGGCGCCCCATGAAGGCTTTTTTTAAAGAACAAAAACTTCAGACTATATCTTTATCCTATCAGTTCCCACTACAACTGGCTTCTGTCTTGGCCAACATTTAGCCATTCAGATAAAGTCCGTATTTAGTGCTTCGTGTGTATGCATGTGTAAAATAAGCGGACAGTCATAAATCTTTAAGATTGTGTATAATAACCGTGAAATAAGGATTCTTGATACACAAGGTCTCGTCTGGGGAAAACAGCTGGAGAACAGTATGCAGTTTTCAAATGACGAAGGGGAAATACGCATTCGGTTATGAGAAAGGGAAGGAGAACAAGACCAAATATTAATAAAAGGGAAAAAAGCTTTTTCTGCCATCTTTCCGTGCCGCAGTAACAGTGTGAACAAATGTCCCACAGATGCCCTCAAGAACATTAACACTGCTGAAAGGGGGGGCGAAGGCCAGGTTCTTAGGAGGCCCTGCACCAAAGTCATCGTCCTGTTTCCTCACTGTGATGACGAAGCATGAGTACATTGGCAAATTTGAAATTATTGATGACCACAGAGCTGGGAAAACTGCTGTGAACCTCACGGGCAAGTTAAACAAGTGTGGCATGACCAGCCCTAGACTTGTATAACTGAAAGATCTAGAAAAGTGGCAGAATATTTCCATCCCCTCAGTTTGGTTTCACTGCATGGAAAAATTCTTCTGGCATCATGCACCATGAAGAAGGAAGAATCCAGGCAGGAGGGAAAATCCTGGGATTCCTTTTTCTTAGAAATATAATATACATGGCACGTGAAATGCCTCAATGGGGAAAAAAAAAGGAAAATAAATTACAGTCAACTAATGTTTGACAAGACTCCCAAACAATTCAATGGGGGTAAGAACAGTATTTTACTCCCAAGCAGCCACATGCAAATAATGAAACAGGAGTCCTGCCTAACACCATACAGAGAAAATAACCCCAAATGCATCAAAGACATAAGTGTAAGCATTAAAATGATAAAGTTCGAGATGCCTGGGTAGCTCAGTTGGTTGGATGGCTGCCTTCTGCTCAGGTCATGATCCCGGAGATCCCGGATTGAGTCCTGCATCAGGCTCCAAGCTCCACAGAGCTTGCTTCTCCCTCTGACCTTCTCCTCGCTCATGCTCTCTCTCATTGTCTCTTTCTCAAATAAATAAAATCTTTTAAAAAATAAAAATAAAGTAAAATGATAAAGTTTTCAGAAGAAAACACAAAGGTAAATGTTAGTGGTCTTGAATCTAACAACGGCTCCTCAGCCAAACACCAAAGTACAAGCAACTTAAAAAAAATAATAAACAAATAAATGGGACTCAACCAAAATATCCCAGTTTTGTGCTTCCAAGGACCCCATTGACAAAGTCAAAAGACAAGCCACTAAATGGGAGAAAATATTTGCAGGTCATATATAAGGAACATGCATTCAGACTGTGTGAAGAATTCTTTTTTTTTTTTTTAGATTTTTTTTAATATTTATTTGAAAGAGAGAAATCACAAGTAGATGGAGAGGCAGGCAGAGAGAGAGAGAGGGAAGCAGGCTCCCTGCTGAGCAGAGAGCCCGATGCGGGCCTCGATCCCAGGACCCTGAGATCATGACCCGAGCCGAAGGCAGCGGCTTAACCCACTGAGCCACCCAGGCACACAAGAATTCTTACAACTCAAATAAAAAGACAACCAAGTTAAGAAATGAGCAAAGAGGGGCGCCTGGGTGGCTCAGCGGGTTAAGCTGCTGCCTTCCGCTCAGGTCTTGAACTCAGAGTCCTGGGATCGAGCCCCGTGCTTTCTGCTCAGCAGGGAGCCTGATTCTTCCTCTCTCTCTGCCTGCCTCTCTGCCTGCTTGTGATCTCTCTCAATAAATCTCTCTCAAATAAATAAATAAAATCTCTTAAAAAATGAGCAAAGAACTTGAATATACATTTCTCTAATATTCAAATGTATACATTAATATATAAATGTATATATAAATATATTTTACATGATCATATATTTATATAAACATATTTATGTAAATATATTTACATTCTTAAATATGTATTTAAATATAAATAAAATATGAAATCTATAATATATATTTAAAGATACATATAAGGTATATATAAAATATATGGGACAATAAGCACGTGTAAATATGCTCAACATCACTAATCATTCGGGAAATGCAAATCAAAACCATGGTGAGATACCACCTCCCACCCACGTGGATGGCTACTATCAAAAACCCCAAAAGCAGGTGTTGGAAGGATGTGAAGAGCTGGAACCTGTAAATTGCTGGTGGGCTTGGAAAATGGCACAGCCACATTAGAAATGATTTAGTAGCTCCTCAAAATGCAGAACACAGAGTTGCCATATGACACACCAATATCACTCCTGTGTATAGAGCCAAGAAAAAAACTATGCCCACACAAAAACTTGTGCATGAAGGTTTAGGGTTTATTCGTAATAGCGAAAAGGTGAGAACAACCCTGATGTTCATCAACTGATGAAGAGATAAATAAAATGTGATCCATCCAGCCTGTGGAATATTATTCAGCCTTGAAAAGGAATAGAATTTTGATATGTGCCACGACACAGAGGAGCCTTGAAAACATTCTGCTGATTGAGAGAAGTCAGTCACAGAAGACCACGTATTGCATAATTTGATTTATATGGAATTTCCAGAATAGCTAAATCTACAGAGACCGAAAGTAGATTAGCGGTTGCCTAAGACTGGTGGTGATGGCTAAAGTTTTCTTTTGAGGATGATGAAAATGTGTAGGTAGTTCAGTATAGTATAGTTAAATATAGTGAAAGCCATTAAATTGTCCACATTAGATGGTGAGTGGTATGGCCTGTGAATTATATCTCAATTAAGCTGTCATCGAAAAATGCAAAGAACTTCTCTATTTATCAAGTACAAAAAGAATGAACTTGATTAAAAACATCAAAAATGGGGAAAATAAAAACAAAATAAGATGGGAGGAATAAAATTATGACTGTTTATCATTAATTTAAATGTGTACAGACTGACTTTTTCTATTAAAGCGCCTATCAGGAGGTTACAGATCCACGCTGTTCAAGAAACATACTTAAAATGCAAAAGGGATTGAGAATGTATCAGGTGAGGAGATACCATGCAAAAGAGAAAGCCGGAATGGCAAAATTCATCGCAGACAAGTTGGGTCTAAAGTTATAGGTACTGGGACGCCTGGGTGGCTAAGTGGGTTAAGCCGCTGCCTTCGGCTCAGGTCATGATCTCAGCGTCCTGGGATCGAGCCCCGAATCGGGCTCTCTGCTCAGCAGGGAGCCTGCTTCCTCCTCTCTCTCTGCCTGCCTCTCTGCCTGCCTGTAATCTCTGTCTGTCAAATAAATAAATAAAATCTTTAAAAAAAAATAAAGTTATAGGTACTAAGATGAAGAGGGACATTTTTAAAGGCAGAGTTTGGAAAGAAGATGTAAAAGGTATAAGCAGGTATACATCTAACAACATAATACCTGAAGACTCTAAAAATGCAATAACAAGGTAACATTTTAGCTTTTCAAATGGGAGTATCTACTAGAAGGAGGGAAAAACAATGACACACAGAAAATAGACATCCTGGGGCGCCTGGGTGGCTCAGTGGGTTAAAGCCTCTGCCTTCGGCTCAGGTCATGATCCCAGGGTCCTAGGATCGAGCCCCACATCGGTCTCTCTGCTCCGCGGGGAGCCTGCTTCCTCCTCTCTCTCACTCTCTGCCTGCCTCTCTGCCTACTTGTGATCTCTGTCTGTCAAATAAATAAATAAAATCTTAAAAAAAAAAAAAGAAAATAGACATCCTTATTTCCCTCGGAAAACATTTCTTTCTTACACCTAAGGAAAGCCATATTTGTAAAGATTAATTGCATACTAGGCAACAAAGGAAACCTTTACAAGCCTTCCAAATTAAAGATTTAAAGAACAGTTCTTTGATCACAATCCGGTAGAATCAGAATTAGATAACCTGGTAACAAAAAATTGAAACTACATACAAGTTAAGAAATACAGTCTTCAGTCAAAGAAGAAATCATAAGACAACTGAAGAAAATCTTGAAAGCAATGGAAAGGAGACTATTTCATACCAAAACTTACAGAAGACACCAGAAGTTATACTCTAAGGAGACTTTAGTGTCAAATGTCTTCAATTTCAAACATTTTTTTAAATAAAAGAAAGTACTCATTTAAACCCATCAGAAAAGGGCAGCTCAATCCAAAGAAAGGAAGTAATTATAATAAAGATAAATTTTTAAACTAATAAAAAATATCAGAGGCAAATAAACTCAAAGTTGTTTCTATGAAAGACTAATGAAATAATAATAATAAAAAAAAACTTCACATGCCCTATTAAGGATAAGAGAGGGGGAAGATGGGGTGTGGGAGGAGGTGGGGAGAGGGAAGGGGAATGGGGAAAGGGGGGTTTCAGGGAGGAGGGGACAGAGAGAGGGAGAGAGTTGCAAAACAGATAAGGATTGGGAACAGAGATATAAAAGCAAATGCATAATATAAAAGAATCACTAAACTGCAAGGCACTTTATACTAATCAATTTGATAACCTAGAAGAAACGATGATTTCCTAGGAAAACAAAATCATCCAAATGATTCAAGAATGGAAAATTAAGAAGATGAGTTCCAAGATCAGACAGGTTTGCAGCTGGATAACTGTCATTCTACTGTTAAATGGCAACAGGCAATTAAACAATAGTAAGTCAATTCACTTGATGAAGCTGAGCACAATTTTAATACCCAAACCTGAGAGGGAGGAACGGGGAAGCTATTAACAAATCTGGCTTAGGACAGATTAGTTAATAGAAACTGAACTAATGTTAGCAAATAACAGAAGTCAGGCATCTATCAAAGGACTATATCCTGAGACCAACTTGGATTCATTCCAGGAAAATAAAGGGAGCTCAAGACCAGAAAATCAATAAGATTTACCTCATCACTAAATTAACTGTGAAAAAACTCTTAAGACCATAGCAATAAATGCATTTGATAAAAAAATAAAGGCACCTGATAAAAGGTGAGCAACCATTCTTTATAAAAATGAAGATAAAAACAGAAGGACGTTATGCAGGAGGGATTATTAACTGGGAAGCACTAGATCAAGAGGTAGATAAAATGAGCCCATATTTGTTAAACAGTGACAGAGCCCCATGCGTGCGTGGATAGAGGCGAATGAGCTCATGGATGAGCACCAGGCTGTCAACAGGTATTATAGGGACAAAGGCAGCGGTGAGAGGAGAGTCTTAACAACAGGGAAGAAGGTAAAAGGAGGATTGCAGTTAAAAATTGTGCATGATACAAACACATGCAAATAAGACCGGATATTTTCCGGTATATAGTTTTTTAAAACCCTGCACACATTACTGGAACTACCAACTCTTGCTTTCAGCTCCGCAGCCCTCGCGTGCTTTCCCAGTACCAGGATGCAGGGGTAGATCCTCCGTTGGTGACATCCTATGTCATTGTACTCCTAAAGGGACAGGTGAAACAGCGCAGGGGCTTGAGGTCGGAACTTAGGCATCGCTGCGCCCACCCCAGCTCCCTGCTCGCCCAGCCCCCACTCTGAAGCGGCGGGCACTTGGAGCTGTTAAGAAGCAGGGATCTGAGCAGTTCTCTGGTTTCCCCTGGAGCCATCTGCATCCATCATATTTCCCACAGCTCTCCCCGAGTGTTGGTGCTGGCTCCCCCCGAGTATTCCTTTAACTCCAGGCATACCCTTCTTATGACAGCACCTAGTACTCCCCGTCACAGTGCTCTGTCTGTCACATGCATCCATTGATCAACTTTGTGCTGGTTGAGGGCTGGAGCCCCCTCCTGTTAACTTCTCAAGTCCGTTTCTAATGCAGCAGCCCCTGGCACTTAAGCACCCTGTCAGTACCTGCCAAATGAATGAAATGTACTCAAAACATAGTATGAAGTCTGCGTTCTGAAACTCCTTTTTGGAGCTGTTTGCTATCATTTTCCCAGGCAATTAAAAAAATTTCCAGCCTTGCTGCCAACAACCTGAAGGGGTAAAGGAATGCCGGGATGCCCCATGGGACATGTCACTCTGGATGGTCCTTCAGCAGCAGAGACTTAGATAGCGCTCTTCCAAACCCAGCAGGATGGTGGAATGGGTACGTGGCTGAGTGCCTCCTGGGTCTGACCCTGTGTGACGCCACCCGGTGCCTGCAGCTGCCCTCTAGAAGGTGTTGCTTTTGCGGCAGAGCCAGAGGGCACCAAGCATGTGTCTGTCTCCAAAGTCCTGGGCACCACATCACAATGCCTTCCTGAGAAGCAGAATCAAGGACAGTTGCTGATCTTCATTCCTTCCCACCAAAGGTATCTCATACACCATCTTTGGAAGTTGGAGCCAGGGGGTGCCTGGGTGGCTCAGTCGGTTAAGTGTCTGCCTTCAGCTCAGGTCATGATCCCAGGGTCCTGGGATCGAGTCCCACACATTTGCCTCCCTGCTCAGCGGGGAGCCTGCTTCCCCTTCTCCCTCTGCCATTTCCCCCACTTGTGCTTTCTGGCTCTCTGTGTGTCAAATAAGTGAATAAAATTTTTTAAAAAAGTTTGGGCCATACTCTTTAGCCATTCTACTTTCCCTGGGGTAATTTGCCACCTCCCTGAATTTACCTGAATCTTTCCCAAAATCTACTTATCTTCCAGCCTTCTTGACTATAATGAGTCTATAAATTTTCAATAGACAGTGTGAACTTACACTTGCTAATATTTGCATAACATGCACCTCTTTCGATCTCAAAGAAAAGCTTTGCACCGCAATGGTCTCTAATCTCCAATTAGGTTCTGTTCCGGGATCCCACTGGAATTCTACGCGCCTGTCCCCTAAGATCCCATAAATTGTCGTCCAGTTTCCCAGCCAGCCAAGGAAAGCACATGGGAAATCTTGCTGAAGTATGAGTAAGAGCCAACGAAAGGGAACATATTTATCTGCCTCGAATGCTGGGACCTGAGGAAAGCAAGTTTCATTACAGACAAATCAGGAAGGAGGTGCAGATTGCTTTTTATGTCACTCTGGAGTGGAGGTCTGCCATTGATCATTAAGGCCATTTCCTGCAATGCACTCACCAAAGTGATACTCACTTCGGAGTGGACAAAACTTAGGAATTGGCCAAGGGGAGCTCTGCTTACACTTTACACTCTCAGCATTTATTTGTATTATTTTCTTTATAGGGCAGTATAGAGACTTGAGACCACATTGAAAAAGCAAAGCTTGTCATCCTGTGGCCTTGGGTCAAGAATAGAGATAGTGCTGCTCATGTCAGTTTCAACCTCCAGTGGCCAAGGGTTTGATCTGATGCTCTTTCAAGTTTTCACCATAGCCTTTCTCAAGCTCAATGGCCAATAATCCCACAGGAGGAGATTTCAGGGCCCTCTCAAACTTCTGTTTTGCTATCTCTCCCCAGCCTGCTTCCTCTGCAAAAGTCACCACTTTGCCTGTGCATCTACCACCTCTTAGAGCCTTTGGAATCAGCCACGAATTGCAGTGCTGATTCCTTCCATGACCACATATTGTTTACAGGAAAACTCTTCCTCGTTATGCCTTGCCAGTCAGAGTGACGGTTTCATCCGCAACCTGGACCAGGTTCGGGAATGTTCTACACATAAATGTGAGCAAATGTCTTCTGTATTGAGAGACATGTACAATCTGTAAATGGAATCTATTGAAAAACCAGTACATAGGGTACACTTATGTCCTGACCCAGCTGGAAGGAGGCAATTCATTTCTATCTTTCAGAAAATTGGTGTAACACATTGATTTTCATAACAAAGAAAGCAGTTTTGTGTCCTCTACCAAAAGACTGTCATAGTAAGCAATAAATTGCCTCTTTGGGGTGAACAAATTAATAAGATATTTTCTAATTTTCAAAATAACAAAGACAGAACGATGTCTGTAATGCTAAGTGCATCCCCTTAGTGGCAGGGCACTGTGTCATGGACCACCTGAGCAATGACACATGGCGGCCGGTAGTCTGATTTGTACATCAATTCACCTGGCAACCTGTTAAAAGAAAGTCTTGCACATGACAAGCTTTCAATAAGACACTGACAAGATGGCCAGGAAGCCCCCTTAGCTGGCTTTTTCAGGTGTCCAGACATCTAGTCAACCTACCTCACCAACTCATCACCATGCTTACTGGAGTAAACCCAATCTCTTCCTTCCCCCCTGGAGATGGGAGAAGAGCCACTCACACGTTTGTATGGAATTTTCATTCCCCCTCGCTCTGTCCCCACATGGCGCTGTCCGTGTAATAAATAAACAAATCTTTATGTCACCCGGAAGTTCCTGGGTCACAACTCGGACAATTTTGGGTCACTACAGCCTTTTGTTTTTCTCTCCACCTTAAGCCTTCTGGGTGACCAACAACTATCTAAAACTCATGTTGCTGCCATATGCTGTTGTTCTGCTTCATCTTCCCAGTAAAGTTCAGTATTTTTCCCTAAAGTTTGGTTTATCAGTATCTCCAGCGTCTATCTCCAGCTAGGGTCATGACCCAGGTCCTGGGATCAAGTCCCATTCTGGACTTCCTGCTCTGCGAGAAGCCTGCTTCTGTCTCTGCCTCCCATCTCTTATGAATAAATAAAGAAAATCTTTAAAAAAAATTAAAAAAACCATTTCTATCTTCCCACTTTTAAAGATTAATTCTAGGGGCGCCTCGGTGGCTCAGTGGGTTAAGCCGCTGCCTTCGGCTCAGGTCATGATCTCAGGGTCCTGGGATCGAGTCCCGCATCGGGCTCTCTGCTCAGCAGGGGGCCTGCTTCCCTCTCTCTCTCACTGCCTGCCTCTCTGTCTACTTGTGATTTCTCTCTGTCAAATAAATAAATAAAATCTTTAAAAAAAATAAATAAAGATTAATTCTAGGAATTATTGCTATAAATCCAGTGTCCTATCTCTTTCTTAAAAAGTCTTCTCC
The DNA here is from genome assembly GCF_964662115.1 of Mustela nivalis. Classification (NCBI taxonomy): domain Eukaryota; kingdom Metazoa; phylum Chordata; class Mammalia; order Carnivora; family Mustelidae; genus Mustela; species Mustela nivalis. The sequence continues at coordinate 933,146 of NW_028136428.1, read as the reverse complement.
AGGGCACCTGGGTGTCTCAGTTGATTAAATGTCTGACTCAAAATTTTGGCTCAAGTCATGATCTCAGGGTCATGGGATTGAGCCCTTAGTGAGGCCTCTGTGCTCAATGGGGAGTCTGCTTCTCTCCTTTTCCCTTTGCCCCACCCCCCCTACTCACATGTGCACACACGTGTTGTCTCTCTCTCTCTCAATAAATAAATAAACAAATCTTTAAAAAGTCTTCTCCAAAGGGAGTTTGACAAATAGTCCAGTAAGGGGCTGGAAGAAAATATTATAAGTTTTATTCATATTTCATGTCATCCATTTAACTGTTTAGCTTTTGCATGCCTTTTATAATAATTTAGTAGAGTAGTAGAGTTTATAATTTAAAATTTGCTTAAATTTGTGCTATGTCCGCAAATATTTTTTGTATGTATGTATGTATGTATGTATGTATGTATGTATTTATTTTTGTGAAAGAGAGGTGCACAGTAATAAAAGGAGATCACTGCTCCAGGGACCCAGATATTTCCCCAAGTCCTGTTTCCTTCCATTCCCTCTGGGCTTCATTAGACCCCCTTAACACCAATCTTGTCCCTAAAACACGCCCTCTGCAGCACCAAGTTCAAATGCTTAACTCGGGCCATCACTGCAGGCTGTACCGGGATGACCTTAGGGAAAAGGGTGGTGGGTCTCACGGGTTAGCTGTGTCACCTCCATGAACAGTCCTTTGTTCTGAACAGCTAGTGCAGCCCACGTTTGCAATCACAGGCTCTGGCACCAGAGTGGGCGTAGATCCCAGCTGGCCCCTCAGTAGCAATATGGCTTTGGGAAAGTTGTGTCATTTCTGGCCCAGACTTAAGGCTCATCCATAACGTGGAGGAGAAGACAGTGTGACCCTCAGTGGGCTGTTGAAAGGATCACGAGATGGTTCGACTCAGGTGCTCCGAGGTAGCCAGCACACAGTAGGCCCACAGTAGAACAAAAAGTTGTTCTATTGATCTTATAGTTACTATTACTCCTACTAACAAAACTAACTGATCATTTGAGATGATTTTCAAGCAAAGTGTCTTCGCCTGGATTTCTAAGATTAACCTACTTCAAAATGAATTCTGCTCTACTGTGAAAAACGAGCTAACCAGCAGGTTTCTTCTGCATCTTTTCTGAACTTTTTAGGATCCTCTCTAGAGAAAGGTTCTAAAGGAAGGCAAAGTGCAGAAATACTCTTGCTTCAAAGGATGTGTAGGAAATGATTAATTTTGCCAAAAAACAGTGCCTTGAACATAAAAGATGTTTGACGAAGCTCACTGTAGACAGTGTATCCCTCCAGGATTCATAAGTTGAAAACTCAATGTCCAAAGGGACATAACTAGGAGATGGGGTCCTTGGGAGATGTTTAGGTCATGAGGGTGGAGTCCTCATGGGCGAGATTAGTGTCTCCATAAGAGAGACCCCACAGAGATCCCTCGCCTCCTCCACCTTGGAGGTTATAGGGAGAAGATGGTCATCTGTGACCCAGGAAGTGGGCACTTGAACAGACACGGAATCTTCCAGGGTCTTGATCGTAGACTTCCCAGCTTCCAGAACTGAGAGAAATAAGTATGTCTTTAAAGCACCTAGTTTATGGTGCTCTTGTTACATCAGCCCAAACTAAGGTAAAGCTTGTCTCTTATACTGAAAAATAACACAAATGCTAACAACAATTTAAAAAAGGAACATTGTGGCCAATGACATGTAAGGAACATCATCTCTCCTCTACAGAGCCAAGAGCTTAATTAGTTTCGGGCAACTCAGTAGAGTATGATTAAACCAAAGAGCAGCAAGATGTCTAAATGCTCAAGTCCTCTGCCTCCTACTTTTCTGCCAAAACAAAAGAAAAGCCCTAGGCTGGTTTTGGTTACCACCAAGCACAAAACAGCCAAATTCCAAATTAAAAAGCTCTGGGGTTTAATTGTGGATGTATGGAATTACATAGAAGCTCTCTTTGATCATTCCAAAGGATGTTTCCCTCAAAGGTTACAAATACATCTCAGCCTACCAACCATCTCAGGCCTACCACAAAAATTATATATATACACTTTTAGCATTTTAAAATGTGTCTATATTTCAGTTTCGGATCCAGTTTTGACTATTGTTATGGGCTTAGTTGGATGCCCCCAGATTCCTACGTTGACGTCCTAACACCCAGCATCTCAGAATGTGGCAGTATTCAGAGACAGGATTTTTAAAGAGGTGATAAAGGGAAAACGAGCTCACTGGGGGTGGGCACCAAGCCAACAGGACTGGTGTGCTTACAAGAAGAAGAAATTAGGACACAGACAGTACAGACTGAAGGACAATCGTTTGAAGACAGAGTGGAGAACACAGCTATCTGCAAGCCAAGGAGAGACGTTTGAAGAATCGAACCCTACTGCCACCTTGATCTTGGACTTCCAGCGCCGAGAACCATGAGAAAATAAATTGTATGTTGCCTAAGCCACCCGGCTGTTATTTTGTTTACGACAGCCCATGACTCAGAAATTTGAGGACCTCCCCACCAGACTTTATCCTGAAGTTCTGTTTCAGCTTCAGGGGCTTGTGTAATACTACTGTATCAAGGAGGGAGGCTCCTGCCATTCCCTGCACTGGGTCATTGAGACACTGCACAGCTGTCCCCAGGGCTGGCTACATAATTTACAAGCCCCATGCAAAATGAAGATATAGGGCCCTTTGGGCAAAAACAGGGAGGAAGTGTTTGTTAAAGGTACTAAAATAGAAAGCTCATTTCCTCCACCATCTGTCTTCTGAAGGGGCATGGCTGCTGTTTTCTATTTGCATTTAATGTCATTCCAAGCAAATAAAAATTTTATAATGTGATTATGGGCATGATTTATGCCATTCATCTTCGCAGGGTGCAATGTCAGTGTTAAATAATTCACACAGGGAATTCCACAGCTGGGACACACCCACGTGCCCTCTTCTTATCAGAACCGTAGAAATCCTGCACAAGACCAGCTCTGCCATCTTTACCTCACCTGGGGACTCACACCTGTTCCACCAACCCTGCTGCCCCCGGCTTCCTGATGAGTACGGAACTTGACAGGATCAGGAGCCAGGGGCTGCCTTTCTTTCCCTTCCCTCCTAAGTCACCACTTCCAAGGCTTGGCTAACACAGGGAGGTGACATGAGTGAGAAAGGACAAGACAGGGTTCTGGGCTGCTCACAAGAGGCCACCGCCTCCTGCCGGTGCTCAGAGCAAGCTCTGGTCTGTAGGGAAGGCGAGCTCCGGTTGACTCGGTCATAGACATCACGTGGTCAGTGAGTCTCGTTGACCACCACTCACGAAGTGTCCATTTCCATGCTGTGCTCACCGGGCAGGGCGAGCAGTACATGCAAATGAGCAGTACAGGCAAGGAATGGTGGATACCCACAGTGGGCTGTCCCCTCCACTATGTACGTGCTCCACTATCCCACCTGTTATGCCCCAATAATGGGTCCATGATTAAAAGAGCGAGACTGATACAAAGCGAAGGTCAAACAAAGCTTTATTTTGCACCAAGCATCAAGAATCAAACTGACCAGCCAGGGCCGCTTTTCTTACAGAGAAGTCAACCCCTCTCTCCTTTACAGACTAGCTTTTAAGGACATAGGCCATGCGGTTGGGCCTGGTCATGCACAGGTGGCCAATGAAATTGTAACACACAGAGAAAGCTGCACAGTGATGCTAGGTGACCAATTGAATTACAACTTACCTTTTAGTAGATATTTGACCTAGCCTATCACCTTGGTTAGGATTTTCGCCCAAAAGACTCACAAAGGGCGGGACCCATACTCCTTGGTAGCTAGGGAGACAGTATGCAGCCCTCCACTGATCAGATGTCTTACCTGGCCTGACCCACCCTTGTATTTGGGCTTTGTTACCTGAGGTTGATTTCCGGGACTTGTTTTTAAGTTAAGTCCCCTGGGAGAAGGGGAGCAGGGACAGCTTAAGGGTTAAACAACAAGGTTATTGTGTAACCTCAATGGAAGCCTCTGGCTAAAATATAAAAATATAAAGTAGGTCCTTACACCACCCACTTCGCTCAAAAAACACAAAGTCAAAAATAAAACTGAGTAATTCCTAGACATTGAGAGAGAAGCACACTGACTTCACCTTAGAACCCTTCTGAGGGCGGTGCTTGGCAGGGTAGGGGGGTGTGAGGGGGTTGGGGGTGGATAATGGGACCTCTGAGGGTGTGGCCAAAGGTCAGGGCCATTTGGGAAGGGGCTTTCTGGGGGAGGGTCCCTTCTGGGAGCAAAGCCCTGGGTGGGGGCATTCCCTCTGGGGGCAGGGCTGGGAGCAACCCCAGAAACCTGGCCCACAGAGAAGCTGGTCCTTTCTCTCCCTCTGCCCCCTTTCCCCAGGGACCCCTAGGCTTTGGAGACTAAAGTCAAAATTAAAGCCATATGTCTAAATGGTTCATACTGTGGTTGGGTAGTGTTTTTAACATATTAATTGACTGGTTTTTCTCAGTATTTGTCAAACCTTAACCAACTCAAGGCTTTCTCTTAAGCAGCAGCGCAAGGCAGGCCGTTCAGTTGGGTCAAGCTGTTTGGTGATTCTTTGTAAAAACCCACCCTCTTGCGCTGCTCAGGAGGGCAGTGTTGCATCCTAGGATAAACATAAATATATATCAAATGTGTTTACAAGTTATATTTATATGTATACATTCAATTCTCTGTTTACATATATATGTATAAAATAAAAATATAAATATTGTTTAAAAGGCTGTTTTACGGGGTGCCTGGGGGCTCGGTGGGTTAAAGCCTCTGCCTTCAGCTCAGGTCATGATCCCAGGGTCCTGGGATGGAGCCCCTCATTGGGCTCTCTGCTCAGCGGGGAGCCTGCTTCTCCCTCTCTCTCTGCCTGCTTCTCTGCCTACTTGTGATCTCTGTCGGTCAAATTAATAAATAAAATCTTTTAAAAAAATGCTGTTTTGCAGGGAACCTGGGTGCCTCAGTCCTTAAAGCGTCGTTTTTCCACTCAGATCATAATCTTAGGGTCTTGGGATGGAGGCCCACATTGGGCTCCCTGCTCAACAGGAAGACTTCTTCTCCCTCTCCCACTGCCCTGCTTGTATTCCTGCTCTGTCTCTCTGTCAAATAAATAATTTTTAAAAAGAAATACTTTATTAAAAAAATATATGTAAAATGCTATTTTGCCCTCTATCCTGGTAAGATTGAACACATTCCTAACAAGAGATCTTTCTTGACTCCGTGATAAAAATTTAACATTGGATTAATGAATCCTCACAACATCCGCCTCCCCAACCCTTCTCAGATGTTACAATTAAGGTTCAGTGAAGTCCAAACACTGGGCCTGAGGTAATATATCCAGTATGTGGCCTCTTGGCATAGTCTAGCAGCCCAAATTGGGGGCGAGGGTGTTTGAGTGTCGTTGGCCAGGATGAAAAATCTGAAAGATGAAAAGAAGGGTAGTCTTGCTTTTTGTCCCAAAAAAAGAAGATTTAGAAAGAAAGAGACCTGTCGCCCAAAGGAGGAGGCTCCCCACTGATCCCGGCTGGGCAGGAGTCAGAGCAGAAGGAAAACTCCCATCACCAAGGAGAATGGGCTTCTCCTTCATACAAAAGCATAGGATCCCTCTCACCTGATATGTTTCTGTCCCATAGTCATCCCCCTGTGCCTGCCCCATAATAGCATTCACAGGAAATGGCTGAGAGATACATTCAACTTGCAGAATTATAGCAAATAAAGTAATCTTTGACCCATCCTGGGAGCTTCTGATTACTGGGAGGGGCCAAGCCATCCTAGGGCAAGTGCACTCATTTCAAGAACCAGTAAAATGACTCCAAGAGTATCATAAGGGCTAGTGATCATGACTGGTCCAGAAATATTTCTGGGAGTCCCTTTTAACATCCCTCCCATCATTTCTTCTCATCTTCAAGGGAATGGTACTTAGGTATTCTGAAAGAAATATGCATGACTAGTAAACTGTGTGTGACCCCTGCCGCCTAATTCATCCCTCACCAGCCATTAACACTGATGGTTTGAAGGATGGCTACTCCCCTGGCAGGGCAAGAGCTGAAGCAGAACGTATGGGGCGAGGCGGCTCTTCCCCCTGGATATAAATAATTAAACCCAGTAGCCACCCTTCCTGCCTGGCCACTGTCATTTAGGTATGGCTGATTATCCCTAAATGGGAATGAGATGGGGGCGGGGATGGGGGAGGGAAGCAGGTGACGGTCAAAAAAACTACAGTAGCTGCCACTGAGGGTCCAACCTGGCATTAGACTGAGCTCAAGTCCTGATTCCATCATATACGAGCTGTATGAACTTGGAAAACTGAGTTCAACTCTCGAAGCATCTGCTTTGCCCCCCCCTTGGAGTGAGAATAGTCAGTAGTATTGACTTCACAGGGCTTGTTAGGAGGATTAAATTAGATACTGTTCATTTAGCACAGTTCCTGGCCTATAGAAGGCACACATAAAAGTTGATTATCGTTTTTATGGACCTCCAACTTTAAGCCTTCTATAAAGAACCAAATGATATCTCTGAAAAATACCAACTGCCTACAAGGTTGTAGGGAAAGTGGTATCTATGTTGACCTGATTAGAAAAAAGTGGAAAATCTCTCTTGTTTAAGCCTTGTTGAAAATTTTCTAAACTCTGTCCACTCTTCTGCTTTAGTAATTAGAACAAACGTTGGAGACTCGTGATTTTCTGATAATTGAGTTGCTCGTTGTAACGCAGGGCAATTCGACATTAGTGTTTATTTAAAAAATTACCGCAAATGAAGATAAATGGTGAGACGTGCACTAAATTTGATGAAAATCCTGACGTGAGTGTTTCTTCTTGGGATTCTCTCTCTCTCTTTTTTCTCCTATGATCTGAGAGCGGATTACATTCTACTTGGGTGATGGCTCAGGTCAAATGTGTGGTTTTGCAGGTGCCTAGCCTTTCACAGACAATCTTGGAAGAACCATCATTGTCTCTGTAAGAAAACGGAGGGAAAGATGTGATTTTAACACTCAGCCTACAACAGTTCAACAATCTACCAATGTGAATTTAGAAACGCTGAGCAAGTCCCCCTTCTAGTAACGAATATCTCTCCCGTTTTCTTATAATACCTGAGTTTCTACAACTGAGCAATCTACTCTTTTGTGTAAAACAGCTTCCCAGGATTGTTTCTCCTTTAAACGCAAGTGAACTTTGGGGATGGCACTCAGATCCCTTTCTTTTACTGGACAACTGTGGAGCAGGGGTTGGGTGTGCTTCAAGAGGGAAAATATCCACAAGGGGACAGAAAAAGGACATAAATGTACAAAATCCCATTTTCCAAGAATGTAAAAAGCTAACTTCCAGGGGAGCCTGGGTAGCTCAATTGTTAAGCATCTGCTCTTTGGCTCAGGTCATGATCCCAGGGGCCTGAGAATCCAGCCCCGCATCGGGCTCCCTTCTCAGAGGAAAAACCTGCTTCTCCCTCTCCCAATGCTTGTATTCCCTATCTCATTGTGTCTCTGTCAAATAAATAAATAAAATCTTAAAAAAAATGCGAACTTCCAATATTTATTTTTTTTCCTTTGCTCTAAATATCTCAATGTTCACTTGTTGAAAGCAATTGATTGAAGCCCTGGGAAGAAGTGGTAGATTGAAGCACTCATCAGAGTTGTTTGTGCTGCTTTGCAGGGGTCTGGCTACACTAAATTATTTCAAGAAGTATTAATTATCTAAGTCACTCAGAAGAATCCATTTACCTATTTCATTTTCTTTTTTTGAAGAGAATCTTTTTTTTTAAGATTTTATTTATTTGTCAGAGAGAGAGAGGGAGCAAGAGCGAGCCCAGGCAGACAGAGTGGCAGGCAGAGACTGAGGGAGAAGCAGGCTCCCTGCCGAGCAAGGAGCCTGATGTGGGACTTGATCCCAGGACGCTGGGATCATGGCCTGAGCGGAAGGCAGCTGCTTAACCAACTGAGCCATCCATGCGTCCCCCTATTTCATTTTCTGTGGTTCTTGATCCTTACCCCAAATTCTCACAGGCCTCCGCAGCTGGCACAGAGTCCACTCCCATAACTATAATCCCTGTCCCATACTCTCACCTCCATCATACATCATACATACCTGATAAAACCCCACCCTGGTAAAAACCCAAACTTCTGTCCACCCTATGTCTGCCCCTGGCAGCTGAAGGTGGTTGGTGAGAAAAGCAACAATGCTGGAAGCTTTCACATTAAATTCTTTTTTTTTTTTAAGATTTTATTTATTTATTTGACAGAGAGAGATCACAGTAGGAGAGAGGAAGGGAAGAGATCACAAAAAGAGGAAGGGAAGCAGGCCCCCTGCTGAGCAGAGAGCCCAATGTGGGACTCGATCCCAGGACCCTGAGATCATGACCTGAGCCGAAGGCAGCGGCTTAACCCACTGAGCCTACCAGGCGCCCCTTTCACATTAAATTCTCAGCCACAAATCCAAGTATGTTTCTCTGACCGACAGAATCTCCATTCTTCTCGTGAAATATTTTGACTATTTCACATCTTCTTTCCTCCAACCTTAAGCCAGGGCTTCTCAACACTGGCCACACTTTTGAATCACCTGGAAGACTTTAAAACACAGGAGTGCCCACCTCCAAAGGACCTGATCTAATTGGTGTAGAACCAATTAGATTAATATCCAATTAGGGTCTGGATATAAGTGTGCTTTTAAAATTCTCCCAGTGATTCTAATGTACAGCCATTTTGTTCAGAGTGAGAATTGAACACCTTCCATCAGATACAGCTGATGACCGACCATTCTGATGACTTCACTGAGAAAAGTAAATTGAGGGCACCTGGGTGGCTTCAGCTCAGATCCTGGTCTCAGGGTCTCGGGCTCTCGCATCAGGCTCTCTGCTCAGCAGGAAACCTGCTTCTCCCTCTCCCTCTGCCTGCCTCTCTGCCTACTTGTGATCTCTCTCTCTCTCTCTTTCTCTCTGTGTCAAATAAATAAATGAATAAATTATTTTAAAAAAAGAATGAAAAACAAACTGGGTGGGTGTCTAGGTGGCTAAGTGGTTAAGCGTGTGAATCTTGGCTCAGGTCATGAGCTCAGGGTTATGGAGTCAAGCCCCACGTCAGGCTCCATGCTCAGCGGGGAATCTGATTGAGATTCTCTCCCTCTCCTTCTGTCTCTTCCCCCTGCATGTGTGTGCTCCTGCTCTCTCTCTCTCTCTCTCAAATAAATCTTGAAAAGAAAAATCGGTAAGGAAAGAAGACCCACAGAATCCCACTAAGTTTACCTGGGTGGAACCCTTACTCCAATCCCTTCTGAGTGAGGACAAGCCCCTCCACTTGGGGTTTTTTCTCATTTCCCTGATCTCTGAGTATGAATGTGCTCCAGGACCCAACCTCAGACTTCTCCTCTGTCTACACTGAGTCCTTGGTGACTGTCCCTCTTCTACCATCTATCTCCTGATGACTCCACATCTCCACCTCCAGTCCAGACCTGGATTTTGAGCTTTCTTCCACTGCCTGCTTTCCAGATCTACCTAGATGAGTTAAACCCAACATGTTCAAAACCAAGCTCTTATTCTTCTCGAGCTCTGCTGGTCTTGCAATAGCTCAAACAGGAAACTGTAGAGTCATTCTTGATTCATCTCTTTCTTTCACTGCCCATGTTTAATTCTTTGGTAGAAGCTGTGGATTCTATCTTCAAAATATATTCTAAATCTGACCAGTTCTCCACATTTCAGTTACTCCCACTGTGGTCCAAAACACCGTCTTCTATGAGTTATTGTAATAGTCTCCTATCTGGTCTTCTGGATTCCATCTTTGCTCTGTTCTAGTTTATTTTCCACTCAGCAGTTAAAGCAATCCGTTTAAGACAAAAGTCAGACCTTGTTATTTCTCTGCTCTAAGATCTCCAATGGCTCCCCACTTCACTCAATACAAAATTCAGTCTTACAAAATTTAACACTCAACTTCCTTCTCAATTCATCTCCTACCTCTTCACTCAGCTGTCTCTGCCTCCGCTCACCAGCCTCCTTAGTGTTTAACAGAGTACAGCAAGTGCGTGCCTTTCTTGGGGCGTTGCACTTGTTTCCTCTTCTTAAATGTACCCGTCTTGTTCTCTGAATCCACTCAAGGATCTGCCAATGTCTTCTTATCAGAGTAATCTCCCCTAACTGCACACACAGCCAGCACCAGCACCATCACAATCAACATAGTTTCTGTCCCTCTCTACTTTTGACTTCTTATCAACAGCTGACATATTATATATTTATTTATTTACTGTCTGTTCTCTCTCTTCTATTTGAATGCATGTGCTATAAAAATGGTATTTGTGGGTTTTTTTCCTTATTTATTCTGTGTTCAGAAGAGGATTTGATACATAATACTCAGTACATAATTGTTGAACGAATGAATGAATGAATGAATGAATCAATGGAAATATCAGGTTATCTCAATCATAAGAGAGATTTCTCTCAAGCATTTTCTATAGTATTGCCCTATTTCATTCTCTGCATCTCTGGGTTGATTAGTAGATAAAATCATCATGTAAAATCAGTTTGAGCAAGGTTGGATCCTTAAGCTTCTATGTCACCTAGGACTCCAAATGTCACGGTGTACCATGCACATTTGCCTCCAGCCTTCTCCCCCATATTTTGGTCATGGTTCAGCAGCTGTGGCATCGTTCAGCTTTCTTTTCCCCTCCCCTGTCTCAGTTCCAGGAGGTCCTCCTTGGCTTTGGGCCCCCTTCCTGTGGGTGATGAAGGCAATGTAGGGAGAAGCAGCAGCTTCCCTGACTCACCCCTGCTTTCTCCATTCATACTGATCCAGTAACGCATAGCCTGTGCAGTACAGGGCTGACCAGGTCAGTCTCTGCCACCTTAGGACCTCATTTTTGTTCCCTGCGGCAGCTTGGCCATTTGCAAAATCAGAAATTGTAAAAGTACAAACAGGAGACAATATGCCATATTTTATGGATTTTAAGATGCCCCTCCCCTCCCATTTTCTTTCACATCTCCAATGTCAGGAATTGTCTTATAGTTGGGGCTGAGCAGGTGGAAGTGCCTATAAAGTGACCACAGCTTGACCCTGTGCCATGTGGTTACTGCTCCTAGGGCACAACTGATCATCTACATCCCTTGGCATGCCAAGCCACAGGCCTTTTGAGGACCATTTAAAGAAAGAAAATAAACTGGTTATTATATGAAAATCTCAGATAAGGAAAAAAAAAAAGAAAAAAGAAAAAGAGAAACCCTACCAGCATCAAACCAAGCAGAATGGATGACCTCAGAATACTTTTATAAGAAGTGTAGCATGCAAAACAATCTTGAGAAAGGAGAACAAAGCTGGAGGTATCAGTTTCTTGGATTTCAAGATATACTACAACGTTATAGTAATCAAAACAGTAGGGTACTGGGAGAAAATATACGCATAAATCAACGGAAACAGGATAGAGAGCCCAGAAATAAATCCACAATTATATGGTCAATTAATCTTTGACAAAGGAGGCAAGTATATGTAACAGAAGAAAGTCTCCTCAAAAACAGTGTTGGGAAAACTGGAGAGCCATTTGCAAAAGAATGAAACTAGACCACATTCTTTTACCATACACGTAAAGAAACTCAAAATGGATCAAAGATCTAAATGTGAAGTGTGAGGTGTGCCTGTCTTGCTCAGCCTTTACAGCATGTGACTCTTATTCTTGAGGCTGTGAGTTTAGGTCCCACATTCAGTGTAAAGCTTACTTAAAAAAAAATTAAATGAATAAATGAGAGCCCTGAAACCATAAAACTCCTAAAAGACAATAAGCAGTAATCACTTGGAGATTGGTTTAGCAACATTATTTGTGGGTATGCCTGCTTAGGCAAGGGAAACAAGAACAAAAATAAATTATTAAGACTACAACAAAATAAAAAGCTTTTTCACAGTAAGGGAAACCCGCAACAAAACCAAAAGGGAACCTACAGAATGGGAGAAGACAGTGGTGAATGATAAATAAAATAAAGAATTAATAACCAAAATATGTAAAGAACACACACACACACACACACACACACACCAAACCCCCAAAAAACCCAAACCCCAACATATAATCCAATTGAAAAATGGGCAGAGGACTTAATAGACATTTTTCCAAAAAATACATACAGACACCCAATAGACATGTGAAAAGATGCTCAATATCACTCATCATCAGGAAAATAAAATCAAAACCACAGGGAGATCTATCACCTTATACTTGTCAGAATGGCTAGTATTAAAAAGACAAGAAAGAACAAGTGTTGGCCAGGATGTGGAGAAATAGGAACCTCTGTACATTTTTAGTGGGAATGTAAATTGGTGCAACAACTGTGGAAAACAGTATGGAGGTTCCTCAAAAAATTAAAAATAGATTTACCATATGCTTTAGTAATTCTAGTACTTGATATTTACCCAAAGGAAATAAAAACACTTGATTCAAAAAGATATATGCCCTCCTAGGTTTTCTGCAGCACTATTTATAATAGCCAGTATATGGAAGCAGTTCAGGTGTTTATCAGTAGATGAATGGGTAAAGATATGGTGTATATAGATATATAATGGAATATTATCCAGCTATAAAAAAGAATGAGATCTTGCTATTTGTGACAATATGGCTGGATCTAGAAGGTATTAGGTTAAGAGAAATAAGTCAGACCGAGAAAGGCAAATACCATATGATTTCACTTCCTTTTTTTTTTCTTTTTAACATTTTATTTATTTATTTGAAAGAGAGAGAGATCACAAGTAGGCAGAGAGACAGGCAGAGAGGCAGGTGAAGCAGGGTCCCCACCGAGCAGAGAGCCCGACTCGGGGCTCGATTCCAGGAACATGGTATCATGACCTGAGCCAAAGGCAGAGGCTTTAACCCACTAAGCCACCCAGGGGCCCCTGTAATTTCACGTCTATATGGAATATAAAAAAAGAAACAAGTGAACAGACAAAAAAAAAAAAAAACAAAACAAAAATAGACTCTTAAATACAAAGAACAAACTGGTGGTTATGGGAGGGAAGGTGGATGGGGGATGAGTGAAATAGGTGAAGGGGATTAAGAGGTACAAATTTCCTGTTATAAAATAAATAAAATAATTTCCTGTTCTCATCTGGAGATGAAAAGTACAGCATTGGGAATACAGCCAATGATATTATAATAAGTTTATATGGTGACGTGATGATATACTTACTGTGGTGATCACTGAGTAATGTATAGAATTGTCAAATTACTATGTTGTACACCTGAAACTAATTTAACATTGAATGTCAGGTATATGTCTAATAATAATTTTTTAAGTGCAGCATGACAAAAGCTCTGGGTGGCTCAGAGGAACATATTGTGAGAAAAATCTGGGCACTGAAATCTCTCAGTTAGAAAGTAAATAAAAGTAGTGAGATTCTTAATGTGAGGTTTGGAAAAACGTTAACCCAAAATTTTAACTTTTATTTTATGTATGCATTAAGGCCATATGTAATAAAAATCTGTCTAAATACTTACCAAAGAGCTTTTTGAATACATTTAAATTAAAATATTAATGAAAAGAAAACATTGTATCATAGTTTGAATGGTAGCATTTTTTGTTTCTTATTAAACTATACCAGGAAAGGAGGCCAAGACTCAATGAAATATGGCTATTATCCCCAGTTTCACAAGAGCATGAACCTCTCTGGCTTAACAAAGCCTAAGGAATCTACTACAGAAATGGGTTGTTCTTACTACCCTGGAGCCTTTTGTGCAGACTATGAACCAAAAGCTCAATATTAATTATAATTAATCTTAAAATTAATTATATTACAAAGTTGTATTATTTGGAAGATGTGTTTAAATGACTCAAAGTTAAAAGATCTCAGTATAATGCTGGTTATATAATTATCCTCCCAGAAAACATTACTTGTAAAACTTAATGATGTAGAACCATAATCATAGCATCGAGTAGGAGGTTGCCAAGCAGATGGGAAAGCTTTTTGGTTTTTGTTTTCCAGTTGTTTTCTTCTCTTTCCTCCCCTCCTTTCACAAGGAGAATCAGCCACCTGTTTTTAAAGGCTGAAGTATTTTTACTGTTCTTGGTCGGAAACATTTGTTTAAACAAAGTAGCACTTGGTTGCTAAACCCTTGATTCTAAATGGACATAGCCATCTCATTTTTGTTGGGCCAGGGTTTGGATAACAATTTGATTTCCCAGTCTGTTTCTTTTGTGACCATATAATCCTCTTCCAGTGTTGCATGCTCTGTGAGCTACAAGCACTTGAGAGCTCAGAAGCACAAAGACTCTAAGGTTTCTTTGGGATTAGTACCATACAAATGCAGATTTGGCACAATGGAAGACTGATTCCATCCTTGTAACTGTCACTGCTCTACTTCCTGCTTCCTCTGGGTAGCAAAGCTAGCCACTGTTTTTAAAATACTTACTTTAGCTGCTGACTTTTTCATTGGCTGCCTGGAGAAGAGAAGGAGTTCTTGCCTATGTATTTCAGTGTTTTGATCCCTTTCAATCATTTTTTAAAATATATGTCATTAAATTTTACAGGAGTATTACAGAATTCCTAATTGCAGAATTTGAACTTGAGCTACGCAATCTTACTTTTCGTCTTTAATCTATGTGTCAATGACCTTTTTAAGTCTGATTACCTGTATGAACTCTCTTCAGAATCTTTCCCTGGTTAACACAGTATAGAGAAGTGCTGGAAACCAGTTCTTTTCTGTGACACAATTCTTCCAACGGAGTTGAAATGCTTTGCAAACAATTTCACGTATATCAGCCAATTCATATACAAAGCAATGTCATGTGAATCCTTTCCTTTTTATATATCATCTTTCAGTGATGATCAGGAATTCATGCTGGTATAGAGACTCTGGTTTGGGAGGAGGAAACAGGGGCTTGCGAGGGGAGGGCGAGAGCAGAAGCAGCTCACCTGCTGTTAGAACGACCTTAGCTGGTGGTACCAACATCTTCACCCTTTATGCATTTGCATCCTTTATGCATGAAATAGCAATATGCCTTTCCCTTTTGTGTAATCCTTATTTAGTTAATACCCAGTAGGATTTGCAAGCCCTTCACATCTCTGTGGATTTATTTTATTTCAGAGTGCAAGTGACTTTATGGCCCAATTACCATCATTGTGACTTATTGTATTATTGTGGGAGGGAGAGAGGAGCAAGAAACGCCTGATCACGTGTATCGTCATCAATGGAATGAGTGCCACACACTCCTGGCCAAGGCAGAGGGATGGATGAAACCTTTCTGATCTATTGTTTATCAGAACACTGAAGCCTGGGTGATTGTGCCGTACTTTAACAGACAAGTGTGTCAAATGTATGGGTGAAGATGTTGCAGTGGTGGTGTTAGAGTAATTAATATTTGGAAGGTAATGAATATTTTGATTTTAAAGATGTCAAAGGTCAAAGACGGAAGGAATGACTAAGATCGGATGTTGACCCCCTCAAATTACAGGGGTATTGAAGCGAGACTGAGTCACCACCTGACCCCAGGAATGAACCAGCGAGGAGGGCTCCTTATTAGAGCAAGGCTCCCGGAAGCCAGATAGCCCTTGTGCTTGCAAGAGCTCAAGGTAGAGCCGGCTGTGGAGCACCGAAGCAGCAGCAGCCACAGCAGCCACGGGAATCGTGACCCTCAGGCCCGGCGCCTACCTGGAATTTCCGCAGCGCCTGGTTCAGAATCACCGGGGCGGACAGCTCCCCGCCGCCGCCGGCGCCGACTGCGGAAGGGGACCGAGAGCGCGGGCTTCACGCTCCGTGAGCCGGCTGGGGCGGCGGGAAGACTGGCTGTGTCCCCCCCAACCCCCGACACCCACTCGGTTCCTCCCTTCCCCCTGCGGGGCCGCGCGGGGCCTCTGGGTGGCCGTCCCGGGCCACACATCCCGCAGGCGAGGAAGCCACCGGCCGCCCTCCCCCCTAGCGCCACCGCCGCCGCAGCTGCTCTCCTTGCCCCGATCGGCCAAGGGGTGTGGGGCGTGCCCCGCGCGGGCCCCGCCCCGGCCTGCTCCCCATTGGCCGGCGGGCGGGCCGGATGTGCGAGGAGGCGGGGCCGTCTCTGGCGGCTCGCGCCCGGGAAGGTAGGCCAGGGAGCGCGGGGTGCGGAGGGAGGGCGCGCGGGGACGCCGCGGGCGCGGAGGAGACGCAGCGGCGGCGGTAGCGGCGGCACCTGGGCCCGGCCGCAGCCCCTGCCTCCCGCCCTCGCGCCCTGCGTCCCTCGCGGCCTGCAGCCTGCGGCGCCCGAGCTCCGAGGGCGCTTCCGAGGGCGCTGGGCACGAGGCGGCCAAGATGGCGGGCCGGCCGGGCGTGGGGCGGCAGGCGCTGTGCTGCGGGCTGCGCTGGTGGGGGGCGGCGGGCCGCGCTGGTGGGGGGCGGCGGGCCGCGGCGCGGGCCCGGTGCCCGGCGCGTGCGGCTGGGAGGCGCTCTGGGGGGCGGGAGCGCGGGCGGCGGCCGGGGCCAGGGCCCAGGTCGGCGGGAGCGCGCGGAGGAGGGCGCCGGCGCTGCTCGAGGCGGCCCTCGCGCGCCAGGAGAGCCTGCACATCTGGGACGAAGTGTTCGGAGAGTCCGGCCTGGACAGCGGCGGGAACGCCTTCTACAGCACGTCCGCCGCCTCGCGCTCCACGTCCGCCGCCTCGCGCTCCTCCTCCGCCACCTCCTCGGACGCCAAACACAAGGGCCCCGGCCCCCTGCTGCCTCCCGACGCCCCCGAAGGGCAGGAGTCCGACGAGGACGAGGCCAGCGCGGGTTGGAGTGCTACGCTGCGGGACCGCCCGCCCCCGCGCTTCGTGGACACTGGCGGTAAGGCGCGGCCCGCGGGTGCGGGGGCTGCCTGGGGAGGCGTGAGCGCGGGGCTGGGAGAACTCCGGATGCTCCGCGGGCCGGCTGCTTGAGGGCGGCTTTTCGGTCAGCACACAGATGGGGCCCTGGCAGCGGGGATTTGAAGTGCGAGAATCTGGTTGCGTGGTGGTGGTTGGTGGGGGCCGCTCCGACTTCTTCGCGGATGGAGAGGATGAGGCGGAGGCCCAGGTGGCACCCTGCCGCTGGCAAGGACCCAAGGGGAGGGCCTTTCCTCCCTTGCTGGGAGTGTCCAACCCAGTCACACCTGTGGGGTTGTTGTTAGGGGTGCGTTTCAGTTAGGTTCCTAAAGCCCGATGCAGCTTGTGTGTGTGTGTGTGTGTGTGTGTGTGTGTGTCTGTTTGTTGCGGGTGGGGGGTACGTAAATTGTTTTGTGTGGATGGCCCCAGAGCAGCGTTACCCAGGTGCCAGGGGTGGGGCAGCCAGCCTTTGGAGGGAGGCCTAGTGCGAGCCGGGACGTCTTCACTGGCTCGTGTTTTCTCCAGTGAATCTGACCAACTTTGTCCATCCCTTTCAGGATCACTTGCTGAGAGCAGAGAAGAGTGAGAGGACCAGTTATCAGCGTTAAGCTGTCTTCTCTCGCTCCAGAAGGCACTTGTGTGTTCTGCTTACCGACACGGTCATGGTCAAGCCCCTGATATCTGGAGGTCGCAGGCCTGCTGATGGTTGTGGCTGCTTGAAATCCTCCTTTACTGCCTACTTTTTGGGAAGGTAATTCTGACACGTCTCTGCTTAGCCTGCAGAAGCTCTGCGGCCTCTGCCCTCTGGGAGAGGTGGAGACCAGCCAGCAGTCCCACCTGTCCCCTGATGCTTTCTGTTCCTTGCTCGACAGCCTACTGTGGCAGGCCCTTGTTTCTGCACACCATTTTCTTGTGTTGAAGAGTGTGCAACCAGTGTTGTGGAGGACCAGGGAGTGGCCATACTGGACCCAATGCCGCTCTCCCTGTGGCTCTCCATGATTGTTGTTCAACCATAAGAGAGCAGGCCAAAGGGAACCCTGGCTGGTGCCTGGGCTAGGATCTGGACCTTGTGCCACAGCCTGCTGGTAGGCTGATTGGGTTGGCTGGACTCTCTCAGCAGGGAGTGGTCTGCAGACCTCCCACAGACAGGCTGCAGTGTGGACACCCTGAGCTACAGCTGGGCTCTAGGGTCCGAGTCAACTGTGCTGTGTTTTGGAATGGGTGAATTTAACATATTCTCATTTAGGCTTCAGTTCAGAGTTTGGGAATTTTGAAAGTCACATCACCCTGCATAATCCTTTTAAAGCCCATACATTTCCCAGAATGTCATAAGGGTTTCCAGCCCCAGATGGCTGTTTTCCATTCAATTAGCTCTTTAAGAATTGTACGTACCCAGAGCTCTGGTTTGGCAGACTTGATGCTGTGAGTGCTGTGATCCAGTTTTTGATCTTGGAACATGAGAGACATGTCCTCTTGTTTCCCTCCCTCTCTGGGGAAAATAGGGGAATCGTGTTAGCTTAAGCCTGGTTATGACTAAGAGCCCATGAGTGTTGGTCTGAGAAGGATGAGCGCACCTAAATACATTTTCAAGCAATATTCTGTTTCTCAGTAACCTATACTTGGGAGAAATTCTGCATCAGAGCAATTTAGTCTAGCCACTGTGGCACTTAAATGGTCATGAAGTTCAGGATCATTTGTCATTTAGCATCAGGTTCAAATTCTGCTTCCTTTGGATGTGCACTGAGCTCACATCTGGACCTGAGAATCACAGGCAGGCAGGTGCTTTAACCAAAGACATTTAGTGGTTATTGGATGGTATTTATACCCAATTTTGTTTTCTGGTTTTTTGTGGAAGCTTGCTTTTAAAATCCAGCCCTAATGAAGAATTTCCTTTTCTTCTTGAAACAGTCTTTCCCTGTGGGAAATTCGGGGTGGTGGCGGAAGGGTGAGGTGGATGGTTTATTAAGCATGAGTTCAGATGGCCTGGAACAATGGGATATGATTTATGGGGCCTGGAAATAGATGCCGGGCAGAGAAAACCCTTGTGCCCCGCGGTGGGGGGAGGAGAGATGGACGGGTTTGGTAAGAGTGAGAGCTGCACCCTGGCCAGTCTGAGAGCAGAGAGGCTCAGGCTCTGAGGTTTATTAAAGTGTCAAATATAACCCCACTTTAGGAAGGCAGCTTGGGCCTGTCTTCCATCTTTGTTCCCTGGTTCACTGACAGACGTCAGCGGGCCGGTGGGGTAGGAAAGGGTGGCAAACAGGATGGTGGCATTTGGATCTGTGATCAACCCTCGAATAGGAAAATCCGTAGCAGAAATGGCTGTTGCTGCTAGAAGCAGATGAGGAAAGCAAAGGACTTAGGGAACAGGTTTCATGCCTGCCTTCTGCTGCAAAAGCGTGTGTGTGTGTGTGTGTGTGTGTGTGTGTGTGTGTAGATAAGTGAATGTGTATGTGTGCATAGGTGTCTTACACATAAATATGTATTGCTTGTGCGGGATTGGGCTGGTTGGGGATTTTGGTTTTGGTTTTAAATTAGAGATCACAGGTGCTGTCTAGGAGTCCCGCTGATGCCCTAGAGTCCCTGCGCCGGAGAGAGGCATCGGCACTGGGCACCCCTGAGCTTGGATCTGCATCTGGAGTGCAGTAGGGAGGCACCTGGTGCCCAGCCGAGGGGAGGAGGGCAGGGAGGCAGAGGTGTTTCTGTGGTTCAGGTTGAGACTAGTCCACGAACAGCTCTTCTAGTCTTCCAGTCTTCCCAGATTCTTCCTTCTGTTCTGTCCACACATTTAGCTTCCTGGATCAGGCGCTCCAGAAGTGCAGCCAGCAGATAGGAGTGGAGGTACCCTCTCCCTCTCCCCCTTCCCTCTCCTCCCTGGCTTCTGGTTGTGCCTGGAGATATGGGCCCCCTTGAGGTTATTTAAATACAAAGACCATGCTTGCCCTGCTGCCTCTTAAACCCTGTCTGAAGGGAGGGTCAGCTTGGAAGCTGGAGATGCGTGCTGGGACCCCAGGGTCCAGAACCTTCTCCTCATCAGTCTTACAGCTCTCCCTCTAAAATAACCCCTTCAAGCTGTCAGCCTCACCTGCCCACTGTGTAAATAACTGACACAGCAGCACAGCAGGCGGGCTCACTCCTTGGAAGCAGCACGAAATTCAGGACGCGCTGGTTTCTGGGCTTCTGCCCTTCTCATTTCCCATTCTGAGCAGTCTTGTGACTCGTTTCCTCTGAGGAGGCAAAGGAACAGGCAGATTCCCAGATGCTCAGGGGCTCCTCTGTGTTTGGCTTTGTCGGTGGTTCCTTTGCCGTGGCTGGCTGCATTCTGAGCTGTTTGCTTTTTCTCTTAGAGGCTGGACATCCTAAGAGTTTTTTTTTTTTTTTCTGTGTACCCTGTCAGCAACCCTCGGTAATCATTCAGCAGGGAGGTGTGACCTTGAGAAGCTGAAGATGACCGTAGGCCTTAGGAAATTAACACGGTTAAATGTTTTATCTTAGGGTTTGTTGTTGGTTTACTCGGCTTAAAGTCTTTTTTGACTGAGAAGTAAGAGGAGAAACATCTTAAAGCTAGAGTTAAATGTATATGCTTGTAATGGGTTTGTGAGCTGAGGTACCTGAGCCCTCATCATTGGTGTCCACGGTGAGCCACTGCTCCCAGCTTTAGCTCTGTATGGCATTCGGTGGCTCCGGGAGGAGCTGGGCGTCTGGGCAAGCGACAGTGTACGCCTTATGCAGTGCTCCCTAATAGTCAGCCACGTGCCCCTACCACACAGAATTCAGAGAAGGGAGCTTCCTGGAGGGAGGTGGTGTTCAGGCTGTGGGCATGACGGTGACCACAACCAGCGGGCCCCGGTCATAGTGTTTCGTTTCATAATCACGCCAAACCTTTGCGAGTACTCCGAGAGAGCTGTGATCACCTCCACTTCACAGAGAAACATGGTTTCGTCTGAGGCGATGAGATTACCTGGGGAAGTGGTAGCCTTCTCTCGAGGGAGACTTGATTAATCAGGGAAGGTTGTGCCTTTTTAGTTTTTTTTTTCTTTCCAGCATCTGAAAACTTTTGCTGTCAGAAATACTTTTGTATTTTTACAGGGAATTGCTTTACAGGGTCTTTTTCTCAGGGTGTACGCAGTTCAGTGAGATCTAATGCATGTATGGATTTGGATTTGTGTAACCAATCTGCACAGTCGGATAAGAGACAGGAAATCTGCAATGTTATCTCTTTATTTAATCTGTCTCAGCCACTGTGATGAGCGTCGATAGAGCACTTCTGCAGGCAGCAGGGCTCTGAATCCATGAGGAATCTGGGAGTTGTGTGGGGTCTGGTACTCAGTTTTATTTTATTTATTTAAAGATTTTATTTATTTTATTTGACAGATAGAGATCACAAGTAGGCAGAGAGGCAGGCAGAGAGAGGGACGAGGAAGCAGACTCCCTGCTGAGCAGAGAGCCCGATGCGGGGCTGGATCCCAGGACCCTGAGATCATGACCTGAGCCGAAGGCAGAGGCTTTAACCCACTGAACCACCCAGGCGCCCCTGGTACTCAGTTTTAGAGTTGAAAACTCACCTTTATTTTTAAGAAGTGTGATTGTGTATTTTTTCTTATTAATAAGTAATATATGTACATTTTAGGGGAAAATGATAAAATTTTAAGAAATCCCATAACCCCTCATGACCTTAGCTAATCATAGTTAATCATATTGAGTATATTCTTCATATATCTTAGGTGTCAGCTTGTTGGGTGACCTGCTCTTTAATTGTAATTAATATATTGTAGTCGTTTTCCATTTACATTTTTAAATGTCGATTTTAATGAGTCCGTGGTATCACACAGTTTCCTCTGGGTCCGTGTTGTTGCTGCCTCCCTCTATGTTTGTTGAATAAAGGAACTAA
The DNA here is from genome assembly GCF_964662115.1 of Mustela nivalis. NCBI lineage: Eukaryota > Metazoa > Chordata > Mammalia > Carnivora > Mustelidae > Mustela > Mustela nivalis. The sequence goes on along the minus strand of NW_028136428.1, from coordinate 911,496 downwards.
CAGAAGACCAGATGAACCAGATGAACACACAGCTAGATTGTTAAAAATGAGGATGGAATGAGCACCAATGGAGAAATGTCTAAACGTTTTCTACATCCCAAATAGTGGAAGAGAGGTTGGACCACTCTTGAGGGAACGGATTCCCTACTAGGAAGGCAGCGAAGCAAGTCTGGGATGTGTTTTACAGGTTTTCTGTCCTGCATAGAAAACTGAACTTGGCCTTGGAGGAACTCTACAATCTTGGGCTTCTGAGGCCTCCCCACTTCCTAAGAGCTAGAGACCCCCAGACAGGAGCCTATTAGAAATCTGAAGGGAAGCCAGCCTCTTGTACCCTTTTATCTGTTTAACAAGTGCTTGTGTGTCCTGTACTATGTGCATATCGTGTTCTAAGAACTTCGGTTTTTTTTAAAGATTTTATTTATATATTTGAGAGAGAGAGAGAGAGGGCAGGAAGTGAAGAGGGAGGGAGAGGGACATGCAGACTCCTCGCTGAGCAAGGAGCCTGACACGGCCCTCTCCCAGGACCATGAGATCATGACCTAAGCTGAAGTCAGATGCTTACCCACTGAGCCACCCAGGTGCCTCTAAACACTTTGTAACGTGTGTGCTCCTCAAAACAATCTTGTGATGTATTGTTATCCTCATTTTTAGTATAAGGAAACTGAGTCACCGATTGGTCAAGTGATCTCAGGTGAAAGAGTTCCTTTGATTAGGGCTCGAGGAAACCCCATCCTTACGGCGTGAATGTGGAACACAGTATATCTGTTCAGATCTGCTACTTAATGGTATTTCCCTTGTGAGGGGCCCTTGAAGGCCAGTGTCATTCTCCAGATCTGTCTGACCTGCTGCCTCTCTTCCTGGTGGCGGCACCTCATTGCTCAGCACCCTTTGTCGTGAGACGGGGCCGCTGCCTGGATTCAGCGCGGTGGAAAATGAGCCCAAGGGTGGGCTCCACTCTCAGGCCTGGCCGCGGGGAGGCCCTTGGGAGCCACACGTCAGGGATGTTGGGGGCTGGCAGGCAAAATGACCTCGTATCGAAATCACCATTTGGAGAAAAGCTGCTCCTGCATCAGCCACAGCTCTCAGGGATTAAAGGCTTGTCGGCCAGAAATGAACTTCTTCCCCCGTTGGTTCTTGGTACGTTTGGTTGGGGGTGTTAGAGGAGCCGGGTTTGCAGACACAGATGCTGAAGAAAAGCGGATTCCTCCAGGGAAGTGGATTCAGAGCAGTAGGGCCCACACGGAATTGCTGCGTGGGGACTCCTGAGGGGCTACGAGGGAAGACAACCCAGAGGATAAAAATCGATTCCCTGTCTCCTTGCTGCGACATTCCCACGGTGATTTTGGGATCGGACACGGAAGGGTGCTGGGAAGCCACGTGCATCCTGCGCTCTGGAGTTGGGTGCTGAACCGCACGTCAGTGGTTTGAGGCTGTAGACGGTTTGGAAGGGGCTAGGGGGTCAGTTTATGGCTGGAGAGGACCTGGAGCAGGAGGCCTGGGCTGTGCGTGGGCTCCCCCTGTGACTTTGCACCAAGGGGCTCCTTCCCAGGGTTCTGAAGGTCAGGAAAGATGTGCGGGGAAGCCCAGAGCTGCTGGCTCATTCTGGGGAGCTTGATCTTTCTTCCTTTAAACTCCCTCTGTCCCGTGTGGCCAAAATGCACATGATGGCTTTTGTGCTACTTAGGAGATTTTCAGACCTTTGCAGCAACCAGGAACCTTAAAGAGGGCAAACCCAGGGTACCTATATGAGGCAGGGGAAAGCAGGCGCTGTCTTTGAAGTTGGGAGTGGGAGGGCCCCAGAGCCCCCCACCCCAGGGTGCTTCTACACCCCATCCCGCTCAGTTCCTCATACTCTAATGTGAAGGACCTTTGGCTGGGACCTGGGTCAGGAGGGGAGAGAGGCCTCTGAGAGGCACCCAGTCCTTTTCTGAGATGGTGAAGAGGACACTGATAAGTCAATGAGATTCTGGTGTTTCAAAGCCACCCAAAAGTGTCTATGGCAAAGTGATTAAAAATTGAATTATTTTGGGGCTTCCTGGGTGCCTCAGTTGGTTAAGCATCTGCCTTCGTTCAGGTCATGGTCTCAGGGTCCTGGGATCGAGCCCCAAATAGGGCTTCCTGCTCAGTGGGAGAGTCTGCTTGTCCCTCTGCATATGTGCTCTGTCTCAACAAATCACAATTTTTTTTTTAATTTTAAAGATTTTTATTTTATTATTTTGGATGGAACTGGAATGGGAGGACACCTGTTTCCTTCTTTAGGAAACTGTTACAAAAAGAAGATCATGGATTGGGAGAGAGGATGATTTTCTAGGAAGAAAAAAGGTAAATAAGTGTAATTTTCTAAAAGTGGTGACAGTCTTGCTTGTAGATGTTCCTCCTGCATTTTGGGAAGTTGGAGAATCCGTAATACTTTCAATTAAAGTTTTCCTGAGAATCCCCAGCTGACTTTGGGGGTGGGGGGCATTGTCCTTTGTGCAGATTTTGAGCTTCTGTGAGTGAGCAGACCTCCACTCCAGAGTGACATAAAAAGCAATCTGCACCTCCTTCCTGATTTGTCTGTAATGAAACTTGCTTTCCTCAGGTCCCAGCATTCGAGGCAGATAAATATGTTCCCTTTCGTTGGCTCTTACTCATACTTCAGCAAGATTTCCCATGTGCTTTCCTTGGCTGGCTGGGAAACTGGACCACAATTTATGGGATCTTAGGGGACAGGCGCATAGAATTCCAGTGGGATCCCAGAACAGAAACTAATTGGAGATTAGAGACCATTGTGGTGTGAAGCTTTTCTTTGAGATCGAAAGAAGTGCATGTTATGCAAATATTAGCAAGTGTAAGTTCACACTATTGAAAATTTATAGACTCATTATGGTCACGAAGGCAGGAAGATAAGTAGATTTTGGGAAAGATGCAGGTAAATTCAGGGAGGTGGCAAATTACCCCAGGGAAAGTAGAATGGCTAAAGAGTATGGCCCACACTTTTTTTTTTTAAAGATTTTATTTATTTGCCAGAGATAGAGAGAGAGAGTACCCACAAGCAGGCAGAGAGGCAGGCAGAGGCAGCGAGAGAAGCAGGCTTTCCGCTGAGCAAGGAGCCCAATGTGGAACTCGATCCCAGGACCTTGGAATCATGACCCGAGCCGAAGGCAGCGGCTTAACCAACTGAGCCACCCAGGCATCCCTGGCCCAAACTTTTTTTTTTTTTTTTAAGATTTTATTTATTTATTTGACAGAGAAAAATCACAAGTAGATGGAGAGGCAGTCAGAGAGAGAGAGAGAGAGAGAGGGAAGCAGGCTTTGGAGACACACACATGCTTGGTGCCCTCCGGCTCTGCCACTAAAGCAACACCTTCCAGAGGGCAGCTGCAGGCACCGGGTGGCGTCACACAGGGTCAGACCCGGGAGGCACTCAGCCATGTACCCCTTCCACCATCCTGCTGGGGTTAAAAAAATTACCTATATATATAAAAAAAAAAAAGGACCAGAATAGTGGGAATGAATGAAAGATAAAAGTTTCCTATGTAGTAGTGGTAGTTCTCTTGTAGTACTTTCTCTCTCTCTCTCTCTCTTTTTTTTTTTTTCTTTCTTGGTTTGTTTTCTGGGGAAGGGGCCTGCCATGTGGGTTTTCAGTCAATGATGTTCTCTGACTTAAGACCTACCGCCCCCCTCAAGGGGGTGGGCTCTGAGGAAACTTTTTTTTTTTTTCAGGCTTTTGTTCTCTGGCGGTTTTTTGTTTGTTCACGTTTTTTTTCTCACTTTGACCGCTTTTGATGGTTTTTGTAGTTTTAGAGGAAAACGAACCGCACCCTGATCTCCCTCTCAGAGAGAAGCCTCAGTCTGGCTGCAGAGCCCAAATAAGTTCCCCCTTGGCCGCTGGCAGAGCAGGTTCCAAGTCGCTGTCCCTGGGGATGGAGGATCTTTTGCTTGTACCCAAAAGCACGGCAGCAGCAGCTTTGGGCACCTCTAGACCGCTAGAGAGGTTCCAAGCAGCAATCGCACACTGAGATTTTCCCGCTGGCCCGGGCTGGGAGTGCCCGGTCTTTCTGGGTCTAAGAGCGCCCACCTTACATGCACCAATTTCAGGGAAGGCAGAGGTTCGCGCGCGGGTCTCAGGCTCTGAGAATGAGGCACAGGTCCGAGAGCACCAGGCTGGGCCTTTGTGCACCTCTCTGGGGCGAGAGTTTGATGCAGGCTCTGAAACAAGGGCGTTTATCAAAGGGCACCGGCTGGGCCTTTATACCTCTTTCAGGGGAGTATCTCAGGCTCTATAGCAGGACTCTTGCATTCTGCCGCCTGGTGTGGCTCCCATTCCCTCACAGGAAGCGGACCCCATGCATTCTCCTTGCACTGGCAGCTTAGGGACCAAGAGCTGGTTTCTCTGCTGCACTCTCTCTGACTCAGTGCCAAGGGAGGCTGTCCTGGGACCAGGGACTTAAGCCCTTGTCCCTAGCCGCCCCGATCCCACAATTTCCCCAGAGATGCTTTGCTCTTTTGGAGTGCTTTCAACCAGTCTCCGAGTTAATGCTGGTCCCCAGACGCAGGGCACTCTCGCTTGTATTGGGGTATTACTTTCCAACTGTTTGCCTCTGGTAGCTCCCTCCCCCTTTTGTTTATCTTCTGATATCAGTTCACAGTTCCCACTCTGCTTTACCTGCCCACTGGCTTCTTCTCCCCCTGTAGAGATCCACACATGTATAATTTTGATCTCGGGCTGATTTCATGGGTGATTGGAGTTCATGGGTGATTGGTAGGTAATCAGCTCATTTTGGGGTACAAGTTGAAAAGACGCCTTCTAATTCCGCGCCATTTTGTCCCCCCTCTTAACTTTTTTTTTTTTATTTTATTTGACAGCACAAGTAGAGGGAGAGGATGAAAGAGAAGCAGGATCTGCACTGAGCAGGGAGCCAGATGCAGGGCTGGATCCCAGGACCCTGGACAGATGCTGCACTGAGGGAGCCACCCAGACACCCTTTTAGACCTAGGATGCAGGTAGGAGAAGCAAGCCAGGGGTTCCTTGGCCCAACACTAATGACCATGGCTCAGACAAATCCATCTTCCACTGCAGGCTTCCAGATACTCTGCGAAGGAGACATTCCCCTTCCTGTCCCTGAATGCTCTGCCAGTTCAAGGCAGATCCATGTTTCTGAGGGTTCCTCTTTGGTCATTCTGTCAGGGACAGCCAAGAGGGCTCCAAGCCTGTGTGGACCCCATGCCTGGGGATCCCAGCCCTGAACTCTTTGCTCTGCCCTTGATGACCCCAGAATAGATCAATTCAGCAACTGTCAATCCATGCCAGGCCAGGGAACAAACACAGCAGTACACAAGATCAACTCGCCTTGGTCCCAGGAGCCTGGATTCCCCAAGGAGGGCTTCACCTGGTCTCTGAAGGGGATTCCAGGGGTTCCAAGATGGCCATGGGTGGAGCCCACCAGGTAGAGAGGCCCCTGGAGAGTGTCCACTGGCACTGAGCAGACGGAAGATCCCCTCAGGCCTTCCCTCGTGGCTCCACTGTGCCCTGGGGAGAGAAAAGGGCCAGCCACACCGCACCAGGGCTGCAGCTCGGCCACCCAGGAGCAGCAGCGGGCCTAGCCTGGAGCTCAAGCAGCAGCAGGGAGCGGCAGGGAAGCCAGGACTGGGCAGGGCCTGGGGTCCTGGAGTCAGCAGAAGAGCAGCGGGAAACAGCAGGGGACGCAGCCAGCCCCCTCACCGGACAGGACAGAACAGGAGGCTGGGCGAGGGCGCGCGGGCCTGCAGAGAGGCCTGCACTGCTGTTTGCCGCCCCCCACCCGCCACAGCTCGCCCGCACCTGCCTGCCCCGCCCACCGCCTTCTGTGGGCCCAGCAAACTCACTGCGCAAGTAGCGCCTCCCGGGAAGGCAGGGGTTCTGGGCTGGCTGGGCAAGGCGCGGGGGAGTGCATCGGTGCCCCGCTGACTCAGGTACTGAAGGGCTGGGGAGGGGTAGGGGCGCTAGGCAGAGAGGGAGACTGGGGCCCTGCTGCCCGCTGCCACCTGCTGCTTCGTCCAAGGGAGCGGGAGGGGGCCCTGGCGGACAGGCTCCTGGCGGCCTGGTGCTCCTACGCCCCATAGCCCTTGCCCCACAGCCCTCGCTCCACTTCTCGGTATCCAGGGAACCCGTGGGGCCCTACTGACATCAAGGGGCCCAGCACCACTGGGCTCGTCTGGACCCCGGAGAGACGCCTGTGCTGACAGGCTTCTTTTCCAGAACTTGATGGAAAATTTTGTCCCTCAGAATCGCCGGGCTCCCCAGCCTGAGAGGCGCTGGCTCAGCCCGCGCAGCCTGGGCCCCACTGGGCCCCCTCCACCTCAAGTGCCTTTTACCCAGGAGCCCCAGGATACCAGTTTTTTCTGGCCCATGGACCCCTTTCCCCCACCCCCACCCCCACACCTCTACTTTGGGCCTGCAAACACCCTGGGATCACTTCCATCTCCGGCCCCCTACCCCTTGTTGGTGGTCCTTGTCCACCTCCAGGCCTGACCCCTGGCCCCTCTCACCTCTGGAGTTACTGAAACCCTTCCACTTGGGGGCCACTGGCATCTGGGATCCCAGACTCCCGGGACTCCCCTCCACCTTGGAGCTCCCTACCCTGTTTCCTCTAGGAACTGCTGTGCCTAGAGCACCGAAACCCCACATTCTCAAGCCAGCTGTCTTTGGGCCAAGGACTCAGGTATCCTCAGGGACCCTCCTTTCCAGGGCACATACTCCTCTCTGTGCAGGAGAGACCAGAGAGAGCAGGCTTGGGGATCCTTCACTCCAGCTGGATGGAGGGGCAGAAGCTGGGGTGTGTGTGAGGGGGTGCTGACAGGTGGCCTCCCTGGGTAAGGAGCTTCCAGGAGGAAACTTCAGAGTGAGGCTATGATGTGGAATCCTCAGGAAGCACTGGCTGCACAGACTCCAGGCTCCTGGCTTGGGCAGTGGGCATTTAGTGGCCAGAGCCCTACAGGACCAACCCTGTCCAAACCCACCCCACCATGGCCGGCTTTTTTGTCTTTAATTTGCACAGCAACCTTTTCTCCAGTATGAAATTGAAAGCTTTGCTTTGGAAAGTTTTGTGTCCAGGAGGCTCCTGGGCATCCACTTACTTTATTTCCGGAGGCTAGTTGAGGAGGGTGGAGTCTTTGGGACCTTCACAGCAGGTCTCCTGATCCTTCCTGACTTCCTTTTTTTTTTTTTTTTTTTTTTTTTTTTTGATTTATTTATTTGAGAGAGAGAGATAAAGAGCACACCACAGAACACATGCAGGCACAGGTGAATGGGCCAGGTGAATGGACCTGTGCCAAAACAAAGAGTCAGATGCTCAAACAGCTGCAACCACCACCCCCCGTCCACCTTTTACAGATGGGTTACATCTACACACTGTTAGGCGCTTTGCCTGGACCCGGCTAGTCTTACAGCAGTCCTAGGACACTGTCTCTTGCCCAGTGTCTCTGGTCAGTACCAACCCATGCCTCAAGTGTGGGAATGACTTCTTCCTGACTCCTTTTTTTTTTTTTAAGATTTTTTATTTTATTTTATTTATTTGACAGAGAGAGATCACAAGTAGGCAGAGAGGCAGGCGGAGAGAGAGAGAGGAGGAAGCAGGCTCGCTGCTGAGCAGAGAGCCTGATGCGGGACTCGATCCCAGGACCCTGAGATCATGACCTGAGCCGAAGGCAGCGGCTTAACCCACTGAGCCACCCAGGCGCCCTTCCTGACTCCTTCTTAACTCCCTGTCCAGCCTGGGTTGCCCACCCCCCTCCAGGCTGTCCTAGTTGTATATATTGGATCTCTGTAGGTAGTGGGCACCATCAGATCCTCACCTGTCATGGCCGGCGCAACAAATCAACCAGGAACATGAGGGTAAGAGGATGAAGAAAAGAACTCGAGAAGCAGAGAGATGGGGGACAGGAGGAGCACTGAGGAGGATGTCCAACAGTGCTAAGTTTATTCAAAGCCTTAAGGCCATATATATAGTGACATTACATCTGTGTTTAGTTAAGCAACTATGGTTCCTCATGACGCCAAATGGCTGATGCCAGTACAAATACAGCAAACCTGAAAGTAAATTATGGGTTGTACTAAGGCAGCAAGGACCAGCAACGAACTTTTTAGCCCAACCGAATTGTTCTCATTTGTTTAGTAAGCGTGTGGGAAGTCACGTAGGCGAGCGCACAACACATAGCACAGACTCTTGCCCAGTGCTACTGAACTTTTCCCGTCCTAAACCTTTTGTTAGGTTATTTGGACTTTAAAGGAGGCACAAGTCAGGGTCTGGTTTGGTTCTCGTCTCAAGCCTTATTGCGGCCTCCCACACTCACCGAAATGAGAACATGGCTCAGGGTTATGGAGTGAATATACCCTTTAGGAAACATTAAAGGACATAGCATAACTGGTCCGGGGTCACCCAGCCTGTGAGAGGCATGGGTGAGATTCAGACTGCACTGGGTGCCACAGCCATTTTCAGCTCACCTTAGTGTCCAACCTGGTCCCAGAAGGTTCCTGCTCAGGACTTTGCTTTGTGCTGAGCTGGGCTTGCTTCCTGCCTTTGAAGCCATTTTCACAGTGTATCCCCAGCCCACCTTCTCACATTGAGCATCAGTGCTGCCTTGGCTGGCCTCTGTTGATCGTGCCATTCCTCTCAATCCCTCTGTCACTCCTCCGGCCCACTGTCCTACTGCCCTCTGTCCGGTGGGCCAAGTTCTGAGTTTCTTACCTGCACTTCCTCTTAACTGTGCTCTGTTGAAATCCTCTCTAACAGGGAAGACCTGCTTATCAGAGCAGCTTGATTTGGAATCCATCTCCCCTGGAGGTCAGAGCTTCTGACCATCATGTCCCCAGGCTCAGCACTGGGGATGCCTGCCCAGCCTATTCTGGGTGCTCGTGGAGCTCTGGGATCTTGGAGAAGATTTGCCATGAAAATAAGCATTTATACATAACACGGAAGAGAAGATTTGAGGAAATTGAGTGAGTGTCATCTGGTAATGTTTGTGTTAGGATGGTTCTGAAATTTCTGGGCCCTGAGTTACCAAGAACCCTAGGTTGCCCAGCTGGAAGGACCTCAGATAGATCAGCTGGGCTCCTCACCTCATTTGACAGATGGGAAGTTGAGGCCCAGAGCTTAGTGCCACAGAGCAGGAGTGAGGAGAGATGTTAGTGACAGGAAGAAATCATAGGGTAAGCACAAAGTGGCTGAGCCTGGGCTTTGTTTATGCAAATGAGTTGCTAAAACAGTGGGCCTGAGGCTGCTGACTCTATCTAGTGGCCAGCAAGAAGTAACACTAGCCCACACCTTCTGAGGTTTAACTCATGCCAGGAATGATTCTCAATGTTTTATTTGTGGGCACCTGGGTGGCTCAGTTGTTCAGCTGAGGTTATGCTCCCAGGGTGCAGGGATCTAATCCTCACCAGGCTTCCTGCTCAGTGGGAAGCCTGCTTCTCCCTTTCACACTCCCCCTGTGTGTGTTCCCTCTCACCCTGTCTCTCTCTCTCTGTCAAATAAATAATAAAATCTTAAAACAAGAACAACAACACCAAAATGCTTTATTTGCCTTAGGAGATAGGGTCTGTTATGGCTACCATTTTAATGCATGGAAATATGGGCACAGGGGAGCTAAAAGAGTCCGAGGTCACACAGCTTGCAAGTGGAGGAGCCAAGATTTGAACCCTGGGCAGCCTGCCTCCAGAAACTGTATTATTTTTTCCCCTTGTGTATGTCATTTTTATAAACCTTTCCCTGAATTCTAACAGAGATGTGTAAACATTGTTAAGCATGCAGTTTATTGATCATCACAAAGCTTAGGTTCTGAAGCATTGCAACAAGCTGGGGTGGGCTATGATGTCAGAACTGGTTGGAATCCAGTTTCTGGTGCTGCATGATCTTAGGTGACTTACTCAGCCTCAGTTTCTGCACTGAGTTTGGCAGCCTTGTGATGAGTAGAGCGTGTGACAGTGCCTAGCGGGTTTGGTGCCTGGCGAGTGTTTAATAAATGGTTTTCTCTTCTTAATCATGAAAATTCTAAGTTGTGTTGGTTTTGTTAAGCAGTCCGAATACCTTCCTCATCGGTCAGTTGCCGGTCAGTTGCCTGTCAGTCGCCTTGTAGGTACTTGTGATGAGTCACTTTGGTAAGTCACTATATATAGCTGAAACATTTGGGGGTAGTTGGGGGACACCCCTCCTGCCCCCACTGCCCCTGCATTGAAAGTCTGTAATTTAAAATGTTCCACCTGTGCCTTTTTTTTTTTTTTAAACATAACCACTTTGGGACAGTGAAAGTTATATGTCTTCTCCTTAGGGTTGTGATGGAGCCTTTGGGGACCTGCAACAGCTTACTTCCAGTTTCTGTCTGGCATACTGATGGGCCAGAACTTATTTTAACAACATTCCATCACATTCCAGGCACCTGGAAGGAGGAATATGTTGAACTTCTCGGAAATTATTTTTTGGAACTGTTTTTATCCTGAGGAATAACCCATTTAAAAATTGAATGACCTTCATGGTTGACTTTTCCACTCTACATAATGCAAACTGAAAAACTCATTGTTTTCAGCTGCTTCTGCAGCAGTGGGAAGAGCAAGCCTGTGGGAGTCCTCCCCCGGTTGGCCCCAGCACAGAGCTGCATCATTCTACACACCCCTCATGCCTTGTCTCCTTGTCTGTGAGGTGGTAATGATGGTGCAGGGAGCTCCAGGGGTTGTCGTGAAGGTTACAGAGATGGGGGGTGTAAACTTTGAACAGTGTGCCCCACATAAAATGCAGATCTGGTGAGCAGAGGCAGCTGCTCACATTAATTGTTGATGCCAAGGCACTGCAGTTCCACAACAGCCTATGCCTTTCTTTCCTGGGTCCTTTTTGTCTCAGCCACCACCTTAGAGAAAGTGACTCAGCAAGGCTGGTGCTTGTGGAGCCCTCTACAAATCCAGCTAATTCACACGGGCGATGCCCTGGAGATAAGGGGCTTTTCCTGGGTGGTAGGACCCCATTTCAGAGGCTTAACTAGCTGCTTTCTCCTAACTGGTCCTGTCCTCCAGGGTCAAGTTGAAGGCCTGCCAGGAGACTGGTGGTCTCACCAGAGTTTTCCACTGGAAGCATGAAGGACCCCATGGGGCCTTTTGCAGAATGACATGGGTGTTGGGGGGAGAACAGAGGGGACATCGCCTGTACCATCATGGGCAGGTCACTATATCTGGCTCACGCCGGCTTTCTTACCATCTGGGAAATGGCAGAAGACCATGCTTTTTCACAGGAGGGATGAGGGTTTAGGGAGGTATTTGATGACTGTGTTGGGGCTGCATGAGTAACAGAGTTGACGGAGGGGCCTTGGAGTCACAGACTTGGGTTCAGGCCCCTGCTGCTGCCACATAAAAGTAGATCACTTGGGTAAGCCATGGACCTCAGTGTCCTCCTCTGTGCACTGTGGATAATACCTAGCATGTAGGTCTGTGACGGGTACAAAATAGAAGGCCATATTAGGAGCTTAGAGCAGAGCCTGGTACTCACTAGATTGTAGTTTTATGGAGATACTCTGGCATCACTGGTGTTGCAGACCTGGTCCTACCCTCTGGAAACTTTGGCTGTGTGACAGATGGCTTATGAGGCCGTGGCTGACAGAAAGAAGCGGTGTCTGTCTTTTCTTAAGATTAAGGGTACAGAGGGGTGCCTGGTGGCTCCGTCGTTGAGGCATCCAACTCTTGGTTTCAGCTAAGGTCATGATCTCAGGGTGGTGGGATTGAGCCCTGAGGTGTGCTCTGCTCTCAGTGTAGAATCTGCTGGAGGTTCTATCTCCCTGTATTTGTGTGTGTGTGCTCTCTCTGTATCTCTCTCTCTCTGTCTATCTCTCCCTAAAATAAATGAAGCTGTAAAAATAAATAAATACATACATGCATAAGTTAATTAATTATGGGTACAGAAATCAGTGATGGAGCTGGGCTGATGGGACGCTTGGCAGCAAAGACAGGTGCACCCTGCTTGAAGGCTCGGGGGTAGCTGCGGTGTCACCAGTGGTGATGGGGGTGTGAGGAAGTTGCCTCGTGCAGCATCCAGAGAGGAACTTAGATGGGGGGGGGGGTTCCAGGGAGTAAATGCCCATGGGTAGGAAGCATCTTCAGATGAATGTCAGAGGGTGTCCTCATGGATGGGGAGGCACCCTTTCTCCCTGAAGCTGCCCACGAGTGGAGGTGTGCCTGCTGGGGACATAACTAAATCATTGGGGTTTAGCCTCCTAAGCTGTTAATTTATGAAGATGTGGCCAAGACCTTGTCTCACTGCTTTTTAAAGAGAAGTAAATTAAACTGTTGTTTGGGATGGTGTTGTCTTCCAAAGGCTCATTCAGAGTCAGTGGCAGAGCTGCTGTGGGCTTTCCAACTTGTCTTGAAAGCCTGGTCCAGGCAAGGGTGAGGGATATTCCCATCTCTTGGGGTCTCTTGCCCTCTCTGTTTATGGCAGAACGTGGTTTTGTGACTGGTAAATAAACAGGCATCCTGTGCAGATCCTTCAGCTCTTCGTGTGGCTGCAGTAGAGGAAATTCCCATTCACTGGGCGCAGACTGTGGCTGGACGGGCGGTGTGGCGGGGCTCTCACTGAGCATTCTCCTTTCACGTAATCCCCGACCAGATATGAATTTTGTGGTGTTGCCACTTTCCTGCTGGCCAGGAGGGAAGTTGAGGCCCAGGAAAGTTACACTTTCTCGCTGTGGTAAGCGGCAGAGCCATGTCAGCCGGTCCAGGCCCTGGCTTTCAGGTCTGTTTGCTGTGAGCATTTCCTCTTGTGTTTCCAGCTTTTGGCCTGTTTGACCTATCAAACTACTGATGGTGTATTGATAATTCTAATACTCTCGACATTGTGAAAGATTAGCTCTTCACTTTGTGCTAGAAATGTTTCTTGCTGTATTTCTCTTTTAATTAAAAAAAAAAGTCAAAGTCCCACGTTTCTGCCCATTTGAATCTCCCTGAGTCTCCCTGTTGTGAAGTGGTTGGGTTTGGGGATTTCTAGGGCAGGGGCCTAGTTGGTGGTGGCTTTGCCTGGAGGAGCCCATGGCTCAGGACTTAGAGTGAGGACTGGAGCAGTGTGAACTGTGGCCTGAAAATGTGTTCATGTGTGCTGAGGTGGTGCCCAGATTCTTTTGGAGGATGAACTGAGGTTTTGATCAGTAGGTTAGAGAAACACTTGATGGAATAACACTGATAATTTTGTTTTTGTATTCAATCCTAATTTTGTGTTTTCGTTTTCGTGTAGTGCAGTGTGCTCTATGTTCTAAGAAAAAATTGGCAATCAATTCATACAGTATCATGATTTAATAATCCTTCCTCACTCACCGGGTCATATTTCAGGTTTTTATATGTAGTTTTTATATCTGTAGTTCTGTTTCTGAATTCTGCATTTTGATTCATTCCTTCATTTTTAAATTTCTTATTTTAAAGATTTTATTTATTTGAGAGAGAGAGAGAATGAGCTAGGAGCAGGGGCAGAGGGAGAAGGAAAGGGAGACTCCTCACTGAGCATGGAGCCTGATGTGGGTCTCAGATCCCAGGTCTCTGAGATCAGGACCTGACCCAAAGGCAGATGCTTAACAGACTGAGCTACCCAGGTGCAGCCACATTCCTTCATATTTTTATTTTTACTCCAGTGCTGCACTGTTTGGCTGGTTGCTTCAGTTTCTGGGAGGGAGGGAGATGACCCCCTCCCCTGTTCTTCTAACAAGTTTGCTTTTGCTGCGTTGACTGGAGAAGGGCCAGGCTTCCTGAAGATGAGTAGGATGATTCAGTGACACCCAAAAGGCAGTGGCTATCATTGTTCCCACTGTGCTTCAACAACTTCACCCACTGACTCTTTGATGATGGCAGCCACCAGCAAATCTTCTGCAGAGGACTGCTGCCTTGGGATGCTTTTCTTGTGGTGCTGGACTTCATTCCCCCTGGCAGCCAGTACAGCTAGGATTAGAACCTAGGAAAAGTCCCATTAGAACCCAAGAAAGTGGGGTGCCTGGGTGGCTTAATCGATTGTCTGCCTTTGGCTCAGTTCATGGTCTTAGGGTCCTGAGATCAAACCCTGCACTAGTGTCCGTGCTGGCTGTGGAACCTACTTAAATTCAACAAACAGAAATCAGCCCAAGAAAGTACAATCCTTTGTGTTGTTCTATACTGTGGATCAGATTTTATTTTTCTTTTCTTTTTTTTCTTTCTTCTTTCTTTTTAAAGATTATTTATTTGTCAGTGAGAGAGCACAAGCAGGGGGAGCAACAGGCAGAGGGAGAGGCAGGCTTCTGGTTGGGTAAGGGGTCTGATGCCGGACTTGATCCCAGGACCCTGTGATCATGACCTGAGTCATGTTAGGCTGCTGCCTAACAGACTGAGCCAACCAGGCATCCCCCAGGATCAGACTTCAATAACCCTACCAGATTTCTTTAGCTTTGACATTTTAAAGGACAATGAAAGCTAGCTAAACCTACACCAGGATTCTGCATCTGCTGGGGCTGTGCTGTCCGGGCCTATGTGCCTCCTGTTCTTCTAACCCCATCAATTCCACCCATGTTTTAGCCAGAGAACTGTAGGCAGGTGTGGGTGTGTCACTGAAAGCTTTGACTCATCATTCATATCTTTATTGTAAGCTTATAATCTTTATTTTTTTCTTTTTTTTTGGGTAAGATTTTATTGATTTGTTTGTTTATGAGAATGAATGGGGAGCAGAGGCAGAGGGAGAAGCAGACTCCCTGCTGAGCAGGAAGTCTGACATAGGGCAAGATCCCAGGATTATTTATGACCTGAGCCCAATGCAGATGCTTAACCGACTGAGCCACCCAGGCGCCTCTTTATTTTTCCTTTATTGATTATCTGCCTTTCTGAGGCAGCGTTCTACCTGGGTTTTCATAACTCCACACTAAGGTATTCTTCCACTAGTGTGGCCTGTTTTGAGGTAATTCCTATACATTCTGGCTATGCTGCTAAATGATGCTATGATCTTGGACTCTTTTTTTTTTTTTTTTAACCTCTCTGAGCCTTGGTTTCCTCTGTGCTAATGTGGATAATATACCCTCTCTTGCAGATGTGTGGAGGGCCATGGCTGACTTGGATGCAGTTGGAGTCATCTCACGGCACATGGAATACACAATTTATCTTGCTTCCTGTCTTGCTAACGACATCTTGGTTTTCATGCTGTCTTAGAACAAGTAGAACTTGACTTACATGTAAGTTGTGAATTCACGTACTTTTGACAGAGGTGTTATTTTAGTTTAGTTTAGTTTAGTTTAGTTTAAAGCAGGCTCCACACCCAGTGCAGAGCCCAGTGTGGAACTCAAACTCACCACCGTGAGATCAAGATCCGAGCTGAGATCAAGAGTTGGCCGCTCAACCAGCCTAGTCACCCAGGCATCCCTTCTGTTTATCATTTTTCAAAAAATGTGACAAGTAACACTTTCTCTGCTTGGACCTGTCCTCACACCTGCTATGCTGGTCTGGGGGTCAGACATGTAGCTGGTGTGGTGCTGGTGATGTTGAGCAAGACAGTTGTTAAGTCTTTTTACCCTAATTGCTGTTGTCCTATTATTTCCTTTTTTTTTTTTAAAGATTTTATTTTATATCGTGGTGATATATGCTAAAACTGTTGCTTCTGGTCCTGCCTTAAAACTTGAATATGTAGGGCATTTTTTAAGGATTCATCCCTGGAGATACAGTATTTGTTTTTCTCTGTCTGACTTATTTTGCTTAGCACAATACCCTCTAGGTACATCCATACTGTTGTAAATATCAGGATCTCATCCTTTTTGATGGCTGAGTAATATACCATTGTGTGTATGTACCACTTTGTCTTCTGTTGCTGGACACTTGGGCTGCTTCCATATCTCGGCTACGGAAAATAAAATGCTGCAGTAGGCTTAGGGGTGCCTCCGTGCTTTCAGAATGTTGAGTCTGATGTGTCAACTGCCACAACAGTCGTGGCAACTCAGGAAGGGAGCCAGGTGCAGGAGGTAAGAGGAGGAGTGCAGCTTTAGGCAATCTGAGTTGAGGTGTCTGTTGGACGTGCAGGTGTAGGTTCTGGTTGGACAGTCAAAATGTAGGAATGGGTGCTTGGGGGAAGAGAGATGCAATCATGCTGTTGCCAAGGGATATATTCCTTGTAGAGAGAGTGACAGTTAAGGATTTAGGGTAATTCCTTCTTTTCTTGGGCAGATAAAGGGGAAGAATAAAGGAGTAGTGGATGGAAGGGGAGGGACATGGCTTTGATGCCAGGAAGGCATTTTTGCACAGATGTCTAGAGAAGAGAGATTTCAAGGAATGAAATGTCAGCAATGTTCGATGATGTGAAAAGTTGCAAAGCAGCTTGATTAGGGGGTGGGGGTAGATCGAGGAGGTTGTCACTGAGTACTGAAAGAAAATGGGAGGTGAGTAGTGGAGTCCTAAGCCAGACATAGAGATAGAGTGCCTGGGCGTGAGACCATGGAGGTCACACACAAGAATAGCCTTTTAGAAAGTTTGATGGTAAAGACACAGACGATCATAACTCCAGACATAGCTTGGACAAGGGTGGGTTTTACAGGCTGTGCTTACCTATTTGCAGGTTGACTGAAGGGAGATGACAGATGGTGCATGCTGCTGGATGTTGTGGGTTGAGATGGGATCAGGTATACAGAAAAGCACACAGAGAGGAGTGTATGGATGCCCTGACTGCTTCTGTAGAACACAAGGCCAACATTAGGCATGGAGGGAATGGAACGTGGCTCAAGGAGATGTGCAGTCTCAGATACAGACCACATGGCTCAGAGTCTTACAGGGCTCTCCTTGCCTCCGCGTGGCCCTTCTCACAGGGTTTAAGTTTTGAAGAGTCCTTTTGTTTCTCTGGGTTTGGGGTGTGACTGGAGAGACATAGCAGAGAGCAAGGGCTGAGGAAAGACCAAGAGGGCAGGAACTCACAGAGGGGAGTCTACTACCCTCTCTGCCTTTTCTGGTATGGGCTCTCTCCTGATCTGGATGGACGGATGACCTGCCATTACTTCTTTTAAAAATGCATTTGGCTTTACCCTGCCAGAAAGCAACACATGTTTATTGAAGAATAGTGGGAAACCCCAGAGAAACTGAAGGAAGAAAATAAGCACTCAGCTGAAGACAACCATTCAAAAGTTCTGGCACCTTTTCCTCCCAACTTTCACTGAAGTTGAACAGATAAATGTATATATATGAAGTGATTTCTGGGAAAGACCAAAAAGAAAAAAAAAAAAGATACCAACAACAAGAAAACAAAAAAGAGAACAAAGCAGAAGAAAACGGTGTTCATTTTCTTCCTGAGGCTGCCCTTCCTCGATACTGCTACTTGGTTTTACTACCTGCTTTTCTCCCTGGGCTTTCTTGACAAAACATGGTTCCACTACTTTTACCTTCTTCAAAGTGTTTGACAGAGTCGTTTGCTTTCAACATGGAGTTTGAGCAAAATGGACTATTGTTTTAAAATATTCTATCATGTGTGCTGTAATATCTCATCCTGGACATGATACAAATGCTATGATAAAAAGAAGAGATGCTTTTAAAGTGATCACCAGAGTTGTGAAATTCATTGGCATGATCCTTCTTTTTTTTTAAAAAAGATTTTATTTATTTATTTGACAGACAGAGATCACAAGTAGGCAGAGAGGCAGGCAGAGAGAGGAGAAAGCAGGCTCCCTGCAGAGCAGAAAGCCCAATGCGGGGCTCGATCCCAGGACCCTGGGATCATGACCTGAGCTGAGGGCAGAGGCTTAACCCACTGAACCACCCAAGCGCCCCGACATGATCCTTCTTTTGAGGGGCATAATTCGTTTAATTTTTTTCTGCTCCAGCTTAACCTTCGCAGTCTTCAGTTGTTATGTGCATTAGACACAGTATTAGCAGTAGTGGCAGTAAAAATACTCCTGTCACCCTTTACAGGTACCATTTTACTAGCATCTCCTTACCACTGTAGCAGCTTTAAACCCTGTTTCCACCCTGTTCATTCCTTTAAATGCCTTTTCCTTAAAACCTTTTCTTAGTTTTTGGTGTTCTATAGCTTTACCACAAAATGTTTAATTGAAGATTTCTCATCTTGCTTGGTATCTGTGCATTTCCTGTATTTCTGGATTTATCATTTCTGTAATATCCTCAGCTGTTTTCTTCTGAAATTTTGACTCTGTCCTTCTGCTGTACTTCCCAGGATTCTTATTTAAACCTCCCGTCTGTTGTTCGTATCTCTCAAGCTGGCATTCATCCTCTTCTCCTGCCTCCTTGTGTTGCATTCTGGGGAATGTCTTCACTTCTTGGTGCAGTGTTGTGAAGTCCTTCATTCGGGGCTCATCTACTGCCCCACCATTCTGGTGTGTTTTCTGTTGTGTTTTACGTCTCAGTGATTTTTGGTCCCTGTTTAACTTCTTTCAGTTCCATGTTCACACTTGGCCTGTTGCTTTTGATAGGCTCTTGATCCTTCTTTATTTTTAAACCTCTTTTGTGTTCTTAAACAATTAACATGTAATATTTTCTATTCTGTATCTGATCATTCCAGTGTCTAAAGTCTTCATTTTCCCTCAGTCTTCTGTCTCTCACAGTGGCCTCATTTCTTGCATGCTCTGTGAAGGGATTTTGAGACCAGATTTATTGGAACATAGATGTAATCTCTTTTAATTCTGTTTTTTGGTGGTTTTTTTGGTTTGTTTGTTTGTTTGTTTGTTTGTCTGTCTGTTTTTTCCTGGAGGGTTTGTCTTTCCTTTGCCAGGAGGCTGGGAGTGTTCTTGGTTGGGATCACTTTGGTTCCATTTGAGGGTCCTGGTTTATTAAGGAAATCTCAGGTTCAGTTCCCCCAACTTACCGTGTGGTGGGAACGGGGTCTGGAGGGCACAGGCCTGTAGAGATCCTGCAGTGAAAATGGCATTTGTTCTCTGGCACCCTGATTTGTTTCTCTTGAGCTTGTTGCTTACAGATCAGGTTTTGGCTCACTTGTTTCTGCCACCTCCCTCTTCCTGCTTCCTTTCCTACCATTTTCTAAGTCCTTTGCTAGTTTTCCGATGTCTTCTAAAGCCCAGAAATGTTTTGTGAATTCCATTTGCCATCACTAATTGCAAGTCTCATCCTGCAGCAGGAAGGCCAGAGCCAGACACTGTAATGCTCTGCCTCCCACAGAGGAGATTTTAATACCCTCTCCTCGGGTGTTCAGAAATTCTAGATTGGAGATGGAGTTATGGATACATTACCATCTACAGAGGATTAGTTGCCTATATAATAGAACAAGTATGCATTATTCTAATCTTCCTAAAACTTCCATTTTGCATAATAAATATGAATGAATAAGGAACCCGCATTACTTTAGTTTATGCAGATGTTCGCTTTCTGTCTCTGGCTTTAGATGGTAGGTTGTCATTTGTATGGTTCATTCTGAAAATTGGGTAACTTCATTCTTATTTTCTACATGTTGGTGCCATATAAAGTGATGATTTATGGAGATTCAGAGGTAAATATTTATCAACATCTAAATAATTGGGGAAGGCTTCCTTTACAAAAGGTAGAATTATTAAGACCTGTTTAATCACAGAAGGGATATCCTGTAAAGCTAGCCCATAAATAAAAAGTGGATCAGAAGAAAGCAGAGAGAGGAGAGAATTTGGAAGGAGCACGTGGAGGGACACCTACTGCCTATCCCTGTAAGTCAGGGGCAATCTGGAAGGGAAACCTTGTTAAAGGAGGCAGTAGTGTTTAGATGTAATGAGCTACTGGAAACCTCACAGTGTTCTGGTGAAGCAAGTGGTGTGCAATCAAGTCCGCAGCCCAGTTGAAGTTGTGGCTTCAGGCAGCAAGCGAGCAGGCCTTTCTGTCTGCCTTTATCTCCAGTGGGAGCGACTTGTCCTCCTTGAAGTCAGCCTCCAGACATCTTTTCCTGTCGCTACACATCTGTGCATCACTGAGAATTTCTGCGGTTGCTGCTTCATGGAGATGTTTGTCAGTTTTGGGTTTTGTTTGTTTTGTTTTGTTTTTTACCGAGGTTCACTTGCTAACTTTTCTCTTCTCTTAAAAAAAAAAAATATTTAATCTAGGGGTGCCTGGGTGGCTCAGTGGGTTAAAGCCTCTGCCTTTGACTCGGCTTAAAGGCATGATCCCAGGGTCCTGGGATTGAGCTCCACATCAGGCTCTCTGTTCAGCAGGGAGCCTGCTTCCCTTCCTCTCTCTCTGCCTGCCTCTCTGCCTATTTGTGATCTCTGTCTGCCAAATAAATAAATAAAATCTTTAAAAAATATATGTGTTTAATCTAGGGGCACCTGGGTGGCTAAGTGGGTGGGTTAAGCCTGTTTCTTCAGCTCAGGTTATGATCTCAGGGTCCTGTAATTGAGTCCTGCATCAGCAGGGAGCCCTCTTCCTCCTCCTCTCTCTCTCTGCCTCTCTGCCTACTTTTGATCTCTCTCTGTCAAATAAATAAGTAAGTAAATAAATCTTTTAAAAATATATATATATAATCTCTTCCAGGAAGAGATTATGCTGAGTGAAAAAAGTCAAGCAGAGAGAGTCAATTATCATATGGTTTCACTTATTTGTGGAGCATTACAAATAGCATGGTGGACAAGGGAAGATGGAGAGAAGGGAGTTGAGGGAAACTGGAAGGGGAGGTGAACCATGACAGACTATGGACTCTGAAAAATAATCTGAGGGTTTTGAAGGGGTAGGGGGTGGGAGGTTGGGGGAACCAGGTGGTGGGTATTAGAGAGGGCACGGATTGCATGGAGCACTGGGTGTGGTGCAAAAACAACGAATACTGTTACACTGAAAAAAATATATATATATATTTCAGTTCTTATTACCATGTATTTCAAATGGTAGTGAGGGATGATGGTGTGGGACCCCATGAAGTGAATTTACACTGCCATCTTGACCACAATATAAGTGTCGTACACAGCCGTCCTGTGTCCCCTTTCGTTCTGAAATGGATTCTCTCTTCCCAGCTGTTATCAATAGAAGACAGGGTTCTTTGTTCTTGTAGGTGACTTGTCCAAGATCGCACAACTTTCGAGGTTTAACCTTTGGTCTGATTGTAGGACCCATTTTCTTTAACTCAGTGCCATGCAACCTACCATGTAGGACTCTCAATACTCTCCTGCTTTTGAAGCTGTACTCCACAGGCCACATCTACCAGTGCATATCTATTTTTGTCTAGTTCACTCATTTATTGCACACATTTACTGGATGCCAGCTATGTGTTTCAGGCACCTTTCTAGGTGCTGGAGATATGGCAGTGGGCAAGTCAAACACAACCCCCTGCCCTCATTGAGCATGTTCCATTTCCTACTACTGGAAGCATCCACCAGGAACAATGGACTTATGCCAGAAGTCCAGCAATGATATGAGTTCCAGAAATTTCTGAATGGTTCTTTGTGGAAGTGATGATTTGGTGGCAGCCCTCAAGGTAGCTACCTGCACAGGCAAAAAAAAAAAAAAAGGAGGGCTGGTGTAGAAATGCCTAATATATGGGCTTCAAGGTCAAATAACTGAGCCAGGTCTTTAAGGTCTTATTAAGCTCGGAGATTTTTCAAGAACTTTCCATGATACATAAGCATATTATAGAAAAAACACTATTCAAAGCACACTGTAAATTTGGAGGATGATTGTCTTTGCATTATTTTTGTGATTAAATGACAGTTGATGATACAGGCACTGTTGTAAGTCACTTATCCCTGTGCAAGCACTTTGTGGTAAATTCTTTTATCATCCTTATTTTTCAGAGGTAGAGACTGATGCAAAGGGAGAAGTTTGGTGGTTCTCCACTGGCCACAGCTAAGCAAGCAAAAAGCAAAAAGCAGAGCCTGCATTGGAACCAGGCACTGTGGCTCCAGACCCCAACTCTTCACCCTTGGGCTTCTTGCAGCACGCCTGATTTCTTGTCACTAAGAACTTGGTGCAGGAGTTTAACGGTACCTTTAACTTCTAGTTTTTCTTTCTCAGAACTGAATCTGCATTGCAGTGCATCTCTGCATAAACATGTGTTTAATTTTGTCACCTTTAATTTTGTTTTTAGGTAAGATCTGAAGGAGTCAATCTGTTTCTTCTGTGGCTTCAAGCACTTCAGACAAACTTTGCAGAAGAGCAGGTGCTGATTTTTGCTTGCCTCGTGCCTGGTTTCCCAGCGATCATGTCATCCAGAGGGACCTGCATGGTGGAGACACTCATCAGTCCTAGCCCTGGTGTGGCGGATGGTGAGGAACATTTTAGCCAGCCTTACAGGTTGAAATGACTCTGGAAGTTCTCTTGAGGGATTCCTCAGCTTGTCATGATCCTGAATAGAACCCTTTATTTCGTAGATGGGTTTGGAGGAGGAATTATCCCCTGCTCTTGTTCACAGTAATGTCTTACAGACATTAGAATAGAAAGAATCAGAGCCTTTTTTATATGCAATGAGGATGGGAGACATTTACTGAAGTGGTGGAAACAGGAATGGAAGGGAGGACTCAGATGTTGGGAACAACAGGAAGTGGAGACACATCATGTATCTGGAGTGTTTCCTTGGCTGTGAATGAAATTTAAATCTGCCATCCAAAACTACTGTTTATTGTCCTCAGCATGATTGTTTCACGAGTGGACATTCATCTGCTCACCCAGCCCTGTATTTTCATGCCGCATTCATGGAAAGACAGTAGCTGCTTCCTGGGAAAGTCATGGCAACCATCTGTGTCCCATGAGTTTTTAAGGAACTTGCCAGTTAGGGCCAATGATTGATTAATGCACATCACTTTATTGCCCAAAGACAGGTATTTGATCCTTAGGCTGACCGAAGCAGAATTTGGCAGAGAGAAGAATAGTTTAGAGGGAGAGGTGGCTTCATGGGAGTTTGTACCGTATTTCCAACCCCTTGATGCTCGCTGGCCTGGAGTGTAGCGTGAGCAGGTTCCAAAGGAGGGGCAGATGTATTTTAATGAAGGCCATTTTTTAAAAACCCTTTGAACGTTGGTGAAAGAACTCCTTTTTTTCCCCACTCTGGAGCAAAGATATATCCACAAGAATCACTCCACTCTTGCCGGCCATATCAGGGGAAAGGATCGCTGAGGACCAAACATGCTTTTTCCTTCAAGTACTATTGAACTGTATGGTTATTCAGGTAAAAGCAAAATCTTGGATAATTCAGGAATGGTCTTTCTCTTGATAGGAAAGAGGAAACATTGCTTATTTTCTCCCAGCTCATTCATATTTTGTATGTTTGCTTGTTTGTTTGTTTGTTTTTTGAGTTGACTCTTTATGATATTTCACTAGAACTTGAATATGTGCTATATCACATCAGCAAAGACCTGGCATACATAATATTTTGTGTGACAGTGTATGTCAAGCAAACATTTCAGTTCTCCCATCTGCTTTTATATTACCATATTCACACAGAACACTTCACTTCTAACACTGTGGCTGAGGCTGTGGATTTTTCCCTCACCAGGCAACTCTGCAACACCAGCTGGGTGTCCTGTAGTTTTACTCAGCTTTGACACTGTCTGCCTTGATATGGCATCTGATCCCACAGGTTAAGGGCTCAGTCCCGTGAGACTGTTCCATCACATTCAGGTGCCAGTCATAAGTAGGAGGAGCCCAGGTTACCCACAACTTCTCTACAACTTGGCTACAAATCAGAGGTTCCTTCAACTCCTCCTCCGGTTCAACTGAGTGGCTCGCAGAACTCTGGGAAACATTTGTTTTCATTTGCAATTTATGAAAGATATGATAAAGGATACAGATGAACAGTCAGATGCAGAGACACAAAGGGCACAGTCTGGGAGGGTCCCAAGCACAGGAATGTCTATTCCTGTGGAGCTGGGTTTTATCCCCCTCCTGGTACCTGGATATGTTGACTTACCTGGAAGTTTCCTGAAACCCCTGCTATGAGGATTTTTTTTAAAAGATTTTATTTATTTATCAAAGAGAGAGAGGGGGAGAGAGCGAGCACAGGCAGACAGAATGGCAGGCAGAGGCAGAGGGAGAAGCAGGCTCCCTGCTGAGCAAGGAGCCCGATGTGGGACTCGATCCCAGGACGCTGGGATCATGACCTGAGCCGAAGGCAGCTGCTTAACCAACTGAGCCACCCAGGCGTCCCTGCTATGAGGATTTTTATGGAGGCTTCCTTACATAGATGTGCTCTGCTTTTAGCCCCCTCCCCTCTCTGTGGGAATGTAGGGGTTGGGGTGGGGGTGCCGAAGATTCTAAATTCTAATCATGGTGTGGTCTTCCTGGTGATGTGTCCCCACTGAGGAGCCATCTCGTATCCCACCCAGAGTTGTGTTATCAGAACAAAATATTAAACTCAAAATGGATGGAAGACCTCAATGTAAGATAGGAATTCTTGCCAGTTTTCTTAAGGTGATTCTTTCTCTCTGCTATCCCTCAAGATTCTGTCCTTGCCTCCCTTCCTGACTGCACTGTCCTATTGGGCAATCTTGCCTATTGGGCAGGTGGAATGGACCAGTAGGGTCAAAATGCACAGCTTCTAGAAGGCAAAGGGATACTTCAGTCTGCTCTCAGGACTTTGGAGTCTTTGTGTTTTTGGTGCTGGTGAAAGGAAATGAGAGAGGAGAGCAGACAAGAAAGAATGCTGTCATTAGAGAGAACTGGTAGGATAAAATACAGGCATGATGAGTAGAATGAGTTTAAAAACTTGATACCATTGGGTGATTTTTTTAATACTCAGTAAGAATATTTTTAACAAAGTGAACCATTTAGTTTTGAAATATTCATTCTTAGCATAATTTGAGTTTTAAGATAGGATTACATTACATGATTGTCAACATTATTTGTCACCATGACTTTTTTTTTAAATTTTGGATAGGAATTTTAATAAGATAGCATTTTATTTCAGTAGACATTTAAGTTAAAATTTAAATGTATATATGTTCTTTCCCACATATTATCCAAAGGCTACAAATTAGAGTGGAAGAATAAGGAGAATCAAGATACTTGTTTTAAAGTTCTTTTTACACTGTTTTGAAAATATTGTCTTCCTCATTTATTTCCATCATTTACCATGTTAGCAAAATCTACAAACTTGTACTTGGTAAGTACTGATTGGGCTGGGTATAGAGGATGTCCACAGGGAAGCTGCCATTCTCTTTCAAAGTGACCTTTGTTTATTTTTAAGCAAAATAGTCACTTTATTCTTATATTTAATGGTAACTTTATTGTAAGAGGTTTAAAGTTTCCTAATAAATGATTTTACCTATTTGTACAAACTATTTATTTGTACCTCAGGAAGACTGTGGCTCCTAAAATAATTCAACATGTGTCATGATTCTTCTTGGTATAATTATATTTAAAATTAAGTTTTAAAACTTTAATTTTTAATTGAAACTGTTTATTGAAGGCAGTGTTTATTTTCTCATGCAAAGATGTTGAAATAAACATTCTCGTTGAAGTCTTCTCTTAACGGTGTTGAGGTATGGTGACCCCAGACCCCAGACCTTGCCCAGTGGTGAGGCAGACCATCCCAGGCCATGCAACTGCCCAGAGTAGCCCTTCCTTATATCCTGAATCTTTCATCCTCTACGTGCTACTTACAGCTTCTTATGGAGGGGCCAATATTTGGGCAACTGTGCAACCTAAGGGCAGTAAGCTCCAGAAAGGAAGGAAACATGAGGGAATTTCTAGTTTCACTGCTAAGGGTTTTTTGGGTTTTTGTTTGTTTGTTTGTTTGTTTTCCCCTATGAAAAATGAAGGCTCACAGGACATAAGTATCCCTTTGATTAGTGCTGGGTGGGGAAGCAAATTTTCTTCTCCCTATTATTGGAAAGCAGGCAAAATTAGTTAAAGTGAATAATCAGAAACAATTTGGGAGGGAAAGAGATCAAAACAGGCATTAATCCATGTGGTGAATGTGGACTACTAATTCAGTTGTCTTTGGGTGTTTACTTACATACACACAAATGTGCATGCTTGGATCAGGGGAAAGCAGCAAAAATTTGATGCCTTTTGAAATATGTAGAAGTACTAACCTTTAGAGGTACCGGGCTGTGTATTTGTTAGCTATCTGTATATGGGTATTTTTTTCAGAACTTGATTCTGATTTGATAAATAGTCTATATTCACTGTGGAAAACATAGTATACTTTAATATATTGAATTAAAGTTCTTTATTGAGAACTTGTCTGCCTCATGCAAGTGCCTCCAGGTATATAAAAGGTGGGAGGTCGGGGTACCAGGTGGTGGGTAATATAGAGGGCATGGATTGCATGGAGCACTGGGTGTGGTACAAAAACAATGAATACTGTTATGCTGAAAATAAAAAAAAAAAAGAAAGTAAGAGAGCCTGACATACAGCAAGTAGTAGCTCAAGTCCAATACCATGTAACTTTTTGTATTGATTATGAAATTTAAAGGAGAAAGGGACTTTTTTTTATTATTCTATTTCTTTTCAGTGTTCCAGAATTCATTGTTTATGCACCACACCCAGTGCTTCATGCAATATGTGCCCTCCATAATACCCATCACCAGGCTCACCCAACCCCCTACCTGCCTCCCTTCTAAAGCCCTCAGTTTGCTTCTCAGAGTCCACAGTCTCTCATGGTTTGTCTCCCCCACCAATTTCCCTCAACTCACTTCTCCCCTCCATCTCCCAATGTCGTCTGTGTTATTCCTTATTGACTCTGCTTGACTTATTTCACTCAGCATAATCTCTTCCAGACCAGTTCATGTTGATACAAAAGTTGGGTATTCATTCTTTCTGATGGAGGCATAATAATCCATATTGTATATGGACCACATCTTTATCCATTCATCCATTGAAGGGCATCTTGGTTATTTCCACACTTTAGTGACTTTGGCCATTGCTGCTATGAACATTGGTGTACAGATGGCCCTTCTTTTCACTACATCTGTATCTTCTTGGTATATACCGAGTGCAGTTGCAGGGTCATAGGGCAGCTCCATTTTAATTTTTTTGAGGAATTTCCACACTGTTTCCCAATGTGGCTGCACCAAGAAAGGGACTTGTTATTAATTCTGTGGAGCTGGTCAAGTCAAAATTCAAAGATGAATTTTTTCAGACATAAAGTAGTTTATACTGATTCTATTCTTCAGATTCATCGACAAGGAAAAGGCTATAAAACTAAAGTCCCATGGATTGGATTAGGGTAGTATTGGATGTTAAAGTACCTGAAATGATGAAGAATGTCTGTACATTCTTCTAGATTTGTTTCAGTCCTAAAATATTAAATTAGTTATAATGTATGTGAAAATATCCTTACTATTAGAATTGCTTATCCTTTCTCAAATTTTCTAGTGGCTTAGTACTTAGTACTTCCACCGCTGTATGCCATAGCTATAATAAGCAAGCAGTAACAGGAGTCACCATCCCACCTTTGTCAGGTCACAAGGCAGAATCAGAAACAAGTCTACCAAAAAATGTCATCCCTAATAATTTCTGGTACTTTAATTTTAAAGTTTTAGTTGATATTCATCCAATCAAATATAGAGCTGAGGTATATGTTTGTGAGAAATTGAACTGTTTAGGGTGGTGGCTTACACTCACTCCCCTAATCATGTATTCTGTTTCCTTCCAGACATCCCCCATTTGAGACCAGCGCCAGTGTATGTACATTACTACAACTCAAGACAATGAAAACATTTATAGTATAAAAATTCCATACATGGCAATTCACATTGTTTTTATTAAATGGATTATAAATTTCTTTTTGGAAAAAAGTATCTAGCTATAATCCAAAACACTCAAAATCGAGTTGCTGTACTGCCCCAAATCATACAGGTATGTCATTCCTCTTTTTCTTATATTTTACATAGGTAAAAATACACTAACACATACCAAAGTAATTGACTCATAGGGGTTTGGGTTCCTAAAGGATGCTGGTTCTAGGGATTATGTTTATGGGTGGGCTCTCTCTCTGTTGCTGAGGTGTGAGAGGGACTTCTGAGATAGCACTTGCCATGCCCTGCTGACATTGCCATGACAAGGTGATTTTGGGGGCCAGGGAGATGTTCTGAAAACATGATGTTGTGTGCAGTCTCCTGGACCCTCTCATTTTCCTTCCTTTGCTCAAGAGCCAGTGACATCAGAGCATAAGACCAGGGGCCTGTGTTGCCTTCACCCATCCCCAGCACCAGGCAGGCCCTCAATAATCATGTAGGTGGGCTGTGGGAAGGACCTATTTGACTGCCAAGTGCCTCTTGGCATCTCAGAGGGAGCAGTGGAAGAGATCTCAGGATTTTGAGGTGCCATGATGGAATGCCTGGAAGAAAAGGCAGACTCTCTTTAGAAGGCTTTCAGTGAAGACCTCTTTCTGTGTGGGGCCCATGGTATACCTTCCCTC
This sequence comes from Mustela nivalis, assembly GCF_964662115.1. Lineage (NCBI taxonomy): Eukaryota > Metazoa > Chordata > Mammalia > Carnivora > Mustelidae > Mustela > Mustela nivalis. The sequence goes on along the minus strand of NW_028136428.1, from coordinate 883,240 downwards.
TCTTGTGGTCCTTGGTCATAGAGAAATGGGCTTTCCCAGCAGGTTGAGTTTCTTAGAGACTTTGTGCAGTGTAAGGAAGGACAACTTGGGGAGGTTTGAGAGGGGCTGCTTCATGGCAGGGGCCTGCTTTTATGCACAAAGCATGGTCCCCTTAGAGTAGCTTCGCTGATGCCCCAGAGTTCCCAAAAGTGTGACTAGGCCTGAGCTGCAAGAGTTCACACACCTGAGTGGCAGGTAGCATCTTGGTGGAGGAGCACCAAACTGAGGTCCAGAGCACGTGTCCTCATTGATTAAAAACTGACTACAGAGCTAGACAAACTTATTGTCAAGAAGTCTGAGGGGGATACAGTTACAGTAAAGAGCAGCAAAATACTTACTGAAGATTTTGAAAGGGAGCTTTGGGGTGCGTGGATGGCTCAGTTGGTTAAATGTCTGCCAGAGATCAAACCCTGTGGTGGGGGGTGGGGAGTCCCTGCTAAGTGAGGAGTCTGCTTCTCCCTCTCCCTTTCCCTCTGCCACTCTCCCTGTCTGTGCTCACTTACTCTCTGTCTCTCTGTGTCAAATAAATTTTATAAATCTTTTAAAACATAAAAATACAAGAAAGATTTGAAACTTAAATTCACTAGTTGTAACATGTAATAGGAACCCTGTAAACAGTAATGATCACTGCTGAGAACAAAATTGATTTTTTTAAAGATTTTATTTATTTGGCAGAGAGAGATCCCAAGTAGGCAGAAAGGCAAGCAGAGAGAGAGGAGGAAGCAGGCTCCCCACCGAGCAGTGAGCCCAATGCAGGACTCGATCCCAGGACCCTGAGATCATGACCTGAGCTGAAGGCAGTGGCTTAACCCACTGAGCCACCCAGGTGCCCCACAAAATTGATTTTCCAAAGGAATATCCCAGAACACTGAGGAAAATTTCAAAGAGATGGAAATGAGAAACGAATAAGTAAGATCTGAGGTCAGGTCCAAATCTACCTTGCAAGTACCCTGAGGACAAAAGGAGAAAATAACAGAAGTTATAACTGAACTAATGCAGCATTTACTTGAGCTGAAAAACAGTCATGCCTTCAGTTCATAAAGCCTTCAAGTCCCAGGGAGAATTAGTTGAACAGACTCAAACCAAAACAGACGTAAACCTATTTGACTTTCAGGGACTAAGAAAAAAATTGTCAGAGTTCCAAACAGAAACCACCAGTTCCTTCTAGAAAATGAGACAGAGTATCATTGAATATTGACTTTAAGCTCTATCCCTCAGAGCTGAAAGAACTCTCTTTCTTAGAACTCTTGCTTCCTATCACATATGTAAGGAGATTTCAGGTTGATTAACCTTGTAAATTGGTTTAAGTTCTAACTCTACAAACAAAATGATAAAGAATTTGGAGACAATCTAGGGGCATGTAAAAATTTGGGAAGTGGTAGACTACCTTAGGTAGAGATAAGACCCACAGGCCATAGAAGAAATGACATGCCACTTTATTTTAAAAATTTGAAAAAGATTTGTATATCAAAAAAGAGTAAAGCTGCATGTGGGCAACAGGCTGTGAAAAGCGTCTGTAACATCAGCTGTTCAAGGAGTTCATGTCTCTGACGTGCCTACAAATTGAGAAGAAGACAAACAGTCCGATTGAAAAACAGACCAAATGAGAGGAAGAAGTTCATGGAAAAGGAAACAGAAATGACCCTGGATTTCATAGTGAGCCAGGGAACACCATTAGTTCTGGACCATGTTGAGACACCTTTATTCACTCACCCTGTAGACAAAAACTAAAAATCATCAGGTAGACAAAAATTTGCATGAAATCATATATAAGAAACTCAGCCCCACTCTTTGATAAATTTTACAGTCTATTTTGTGTGATTGTTAAGTCAATTCAAAACAATCTGTTTAGAGACTCTGACTGTTCCCTACTTGGTTACAAATTTTCAGGGAACCATCACTGTATTTATTGAGAATAATTTCCTCATTCTTGAAAAATACATTTGAGTGATGAAAAATAGCAAGAATAATGGAATAGCCACAAATTCAAGGTTCTAGTTTTCCCCCCGCGCTTAGTGGGAAAGGAAACTTTTCACACATGTGAGTCATCTACTTTTATTATCTGGATTTCTTAGTTTCCGTAAAGTCTGACCTCCTGAATCAGTTTGGATGGTTGTCTCATCCTAACTCAAACTGTCTTAAAGATTAAAAAAAAAAAAAAAAAAAACCTTCAATCTCATGAAGAAGCAGCTCATGGCAGTGCTTGCGGAGAATGTGTTTTATTCACACTGTCTCCATGATTTTCTCCATTTTTCCCTACTGTGCCCTTTCCCTCTGGCCAGTTTGTCTTCCACCCCCTGCTGACTGTGTGATGGCTGCCCGCAGTGGGGGCACTGCTTTTCTTGTTCACATTCAGAGACAACCAGATATTTCTGTAAAGCCCTTCCCGTTTGTGTGTGTGGGACAACCTAGGTTACTGTCTCTCATAGAACAGTAACAAGGCACTGACTGTCGTGCAGCTGGCTGTGTGAATGGCCCAGGAGGAACATGACTGGCTTCCATGACAGACCCCTTCCCTGTAGTGTGGATGGGGCCAGCTTCCTGTGAGTCACCTGGGCTGCAGTGGAGGAGGCACACAGTGCACTGGGGTTCAGGGAGGGGGAGGGAGGAAGGATGCTGGCAGTCAACTCTCCAGATCCAGTACTACCACACCCTGAAGATAGTCCTACCTAGAAATGGTCCCTGCCATTGTACAGACTCAATATGTCTCAGTGAGTTCTTCTAGTAGTTTTTAGTGCCACTGTAGCAAATGACAAATTCTCAGTGGCTTGAAACAACACAAATTGATTATCTTGCAGTTCTGGAGGTCAGAAGTTCAAAAATCAGTGTCAGTGTGGTAAAATCGGGGTGTTAGCAGCCTGTGTTCCTTCTGGAGTCTCTAGAGGAGAATCCACTTTCTTGCCTTGTCCTGCTTCTAAAGCTGCCTGCATTCCCTGACTTGTGGCCCTTCATTGCACCACCTTTTATCCCTCTGTTTCCAACTTCACATTGCCTTCTGATTCTGATCCTCCTGTCTCCTTATGGATCCTCATGATTACATTGGGACCACCGAGGTAATCCAGGATAATCTCTCCCCCCTCACACCTTAATTTAATCATGCTTGCTAAATCCCATTTGCCAGGTAAGGTAAAGTACTCAGAGCTTCTTGGGCTCAGGATATGGTCATCTTTGGGGCAGTCGCTATTCAGCTGGTCAGTTGCCTCCTGTGCTCCCTTTTATGCCTCACACCTCATCTCACATGTGTCTGCTGTGTTCCTCTCTTCATCTGCATTGCAAATGAGAAATGCAGCAATTTAAACCATTGAATATTAGATTTTGGAGATAGTTGCAGGAATAAAAGCACATATAATTTTATTTGTGTCCTAAAAGTTTTTGTTTGGAATTTTAAATTTTATCTAATTGTCCCTAGGTAAATTAAATATGATTCAATCAGTTGATCTGAAAAATCTTTTCAAAGAGTATACCGCTGTTGTAAAGGCCCTTCAAAACAGTATTTTGAGTGCTGTTTCCAAATGAAGTTTACACTTTCGTATTAAAGGTCATGTTGCAGGGTTTTGTGTGTGTGTGCTTTTTTCCAAAGTGAACTTGCTTCTCTATCTAAAACTAATACCTCTAACAGTATTTTTCACCAGGGAGGAGAGGAATTAGTGTATCTTCTAGACTAAGTTTTCTTTCCACGTGAAGAATCTGTTAGGACTAATATTCATGGGAGAAGGAAAAGACAGTAGCTCTTACACCCCATATACTATGTTGACAACAACAGTATAAGCCTGACCAAAGCGGTACATCTTGGTGCATCATTTCAGCTGAAACATGTTCAGTGAAGTATGATTTATTCCTTAGTAATTCATTTTTGTGTGAGATAAAAGTACATCAACAGAAATTAGGGAAAGCAGAGTGGTAATTTTAAAATTTCATCATTGACTGTTTTTTTTTTTACCAGTTCTATAAGCACATTAATTGATATTAAAACCCATAAAAGCTCATTTGGGAATGAAAAAGAAAGTTTGAGGTGGTATTGATTTTTTAATGATATTTGTATTTATTTGTATGATTACGCTTAGTTACACTTTGATTGAGTCCGAATGTGCCCTTCAACAATAATCCATGGGCTCTGGGTTTCCTGAAGTTGTATGTCATGGGGTGAACAGTTAGAAAAAGTGAATCCCACCAATTGACAACCCTATGGGTGTTTATATATTACACAAACACATTTGTTTGTTGACTGCCACTCCAGTACTTTCTGTGTCCTCGAGCTCCACCCACGTGGTGCAGGCTGCCCCCATCTGTGCTGGAGAATCATGACGGGGCGTTCAGTGGCCTTAGGCATCCCCAGAGAGCTGCAGTTGCATCCTCTCATTTCCCACCTAGTTTGTGGGCATCCCCCTTTAGCTTGACCCTGACAGTGGACAGGTCTCAGTATGAGCTGTCTGTGGGAAGAAACAAGATGTTTGGGGGGCAGCGGTAGTTGTTGATGGGAAGTTTTAAGTGTCAGGTTGTATCTTGCAATTTTCTGAACCCTGGCAGTGCAGGCCTGGGCCAACCTGGTATGTCTGTTTCACCAACCAAATCTTCCTCATGTGCCCAAGAAGTGAAACCATATTTGCATTTGCCACCAGAATCAACTAATCTAAATAATAGTTGAGAATTCCAGCTTGATTATAGTGAGTGGAAAATGGACCTCTCTCGGGTTAATTCTTACACTATGATTTTACTGTTCATCTTCATAAAAGGGATAAGAAATGAGGAAACGTGGATTATCAGTTTGTTTTCACTCTCATCACTCACTGCAGTTATAATTTTCAAAATACCAAGATGTTTTTCAAAAGTAGTTGTTTTTTTGTTTTTTGTTTTTTTGTTTTGTTTTGTTTTGTTTTTGTGGAGGGAGTAGGGACTAAGACTAAGGAAAGCATTGTTCTATCAAGAGAAGTCGTTTTCAATTTATGGTATGATGGGAAATCCATCTCGTATGTCCTATTTGGATAACAGATCTCACTTTTAATTTTTTTAAACTTCCTTTGATTTTTTAATTGAATTATAGCTGACCCACAATGTTGCATTCGTTTCAGATATAAAACAACAAGATTTGACAAGTCTGTATGTTGTGCTGTGCTCACCGTACTGTACCACCAACCATATTCCCTATGCTATGCCTTTCGTCCTGCAACTTATTAATTTTGTAACTGGAAGCCTGTTATCTCCCACTGTATTTCACGCATTTTGCCTGTCCACCCGCTGCCTCCTCTTTGGAAACGATCAATTTGTTCTCTGTAGTTATGGGTCTCTTTCTGTTTTTCTGTGTGTTCAGAGAACTTTTTAAGATAACTTGGTGCCTTTAAACATATTCCTTGATTTCCATTAGTTTGGATACGTATTTGCCATGTTACCCAATTAGTTATGTAATGACTTCAAAATTTGGGGGCTTAAAACAACCCTTTTGTCATATTACATATGTTTTGGGGGTCAGAAATTAGGGCAGGATCTCATGGGGCAATTTTTATGCTTAATACGGCATTAACTGAGGTCAGTGGGTGGTGGCCTTCAGCAGGCGGCTGCTTGGTCTAGAGGATTCAGGATGACTTTATGCACATGCCTGTCACTTTGATGGGTACAGTTGGGAGATGAGGCTCAGATGGCCCTCCACTTCCGTGCAGTCTTTGTAACAAGGTTGTTGGACTTATTTCCTGTCCACTCAGAGCTCCAATAGCAAATGTTCCAAGAGAGGGGTTCCTTTTGGACTTGGGCCTGAAACTGACACGTTTATTTCACTGTTTAACACAGTCACATAGCCCATGTGAATCAAAGGGAAATGGGAGTCATAGGATTTGTGATCATTTTTTAACGTGCTACATATGTTCATATGTGCATTTTTTCCCATTTCTCTGACCTGTGGGAAAATGGAAGTTATTGATCAAAGAGTCACAGGTTATCAAGCTGTATGAGAGACTTCAGACTTAATCCAACCTCCATACTTTATAGATTATAGAATATATACGTAGGTGCACATGTACATCTCCATATCAGTTATTATATATACACTTGTATATCACTAAAAATGGTATCTGTGGATTAGCCAATTCTTCTATCTTCATAGGAATGAAAAGGACTCGTCATTCCCCGGCAAATCTGAAGAAAGAAGCCAGAGCAAGAGTAAGGGAGAAAGAGAGTGAGAGGAGCATCTGATGGGATAGGATTTCTTACAAAAGGACTCCTGAAGTGACCAGAGAAAACAGACCAACAGAAAAGGGCAGACTTTGACCAAGCGGTGCTCAACGACGTGAATATCCACATGGAACAGAAGAGGTTTTAACGCTATTCCCTACTGATGTAGCCTACATACTAAAGAGGACATCAGAAGTTTTCTGGAAGATACCATAGAAAACCATTTTGAGGACCTGGGGGCGGTGGCAGAGATGAGTGGAACAGAACACCAAAAACAGGAAGCCCAAGAAAGCTTGGGTGCCGCTTCCAGATGGCGACGAGAGAAGAATTAGGCACGAACCAGTCAGCTGGAAAAGACTGGGAGCAGGGGACAACAGTCGAAAAGGACGTCTGCCAAGAGCAACTTGACAGTCTCACTTTTATTGGATAGAAAACAATAGCCAATAGAAGGATTGAGGAAGGTCAAATGTTAATCCCATCTTGCTGACAAGCAAGAAGGAGGATAAAGTTTATAGTTAAACAAGCACATTGAAAGAACTCTTCTAACTAGCAACAGGCACTTCTGGGAAGAGAAAGGCTCTATGGCGGATAAGGGAGGCAGGCGGTTTTCATTCCACCCTGAGCTAACCTGTCGTTCCCAGGTGCTCCGCTTTCCTGAAGCAGGCGGCATTCCGCCCTGGGCCGGCCGGGCTTCCAGCCAGCGAAGCTTCTGTGAGGGGGCTGCATTCCGCCATGAGCAAGCGAGGTATCCCCCGCTGCCCAGCTTCTGTGAAGGGGCGGTGTTCCGCCCCGAGCAAGCTGAGCATCCCCAACTATAAGTGCTACCATTTTACTTAAAACTGTGAAATTGGGTCAGATTTAAATTTCAATTTATGTTAAAACATTCTGTAAGCTGTGTTAAACTTTGACATTTGTTCCCTCTGTTCAGTGAATAACACTATATCATATTCTGAAAAATACGCTAATTTTCATTTTGAAAAATATCCCTTTTTCCTCTTATGGTAATTATTAATATGAATTAATAGTAGAATTTGATATGGTTCCATATGCCCATGAATACTTTATTGTATATTATCAAATTTAATAATGAATATAATGTACTTCTTTGGACAATTTTTAAAGACCAGTCTACTCTTAAAACAAAAAAATGGAGACACACTTCATTAGTTCACACAAATTTCATTTTATTATATATAACCTCAGATAAATTTCAACAAATCATAATTTATTAAAATTATGTCTACTTAAAAATCTCATAGAAGAGTAAAACCATCAAAAATAATAATAAACACACACAACACACACACATCACCCATGTATTGGCAAATGACAATTGCTGTAACAATACATTAGGCATTCCACTGTTAAGGGATATCAAAATTTCCATCAGTGACAAAAAGATTTGTATCCAAATGGACTGATTTTCCAGAATCCAAGAAAAAGTCTCCTTGGGTTTATTTAAAGATAAATATTTGAACAAATACTTCTTAAATTTAGGAAATTCAGAACATACGATTAAAGAATATTTGTAGTGCCGACTAATTCAATCCTTCCTTCAAAATGTGCCTTTGAGTACATAATTCTGTTTTCTCTATCTAAATTGAGCTGTCCTCCAAGGAAGTTTTCTAAAATGTGTGTCTCTGTGTGATAAATGTTCTAAGACCTAACATGCTTCATTGTATTTTTACTGTACTCTCTAATTTAATCAATAATTTGGCTTGATGTATAATATCTAGTTTCAAATATCTTTTCCATCTATACAAACCCCCAGCTGTCTCCTTTATATGCTATTACTATTGAGAATTCTGCTGTCAGTATTATTCTTGTACATTTTAGGTGATCTGTTCTTCTCTTGGGCATCATTTATGCTCTTCTATGTTTTTGATATTCTTAAAACTCACCATAATGTATATGAGTGGTTTTGTGTGTGTGTGGATTTTGTTTTGTTTTGTTTCTGATTTCTCATGTTTGGCATCATTTTAAGTCTGGTAATTTTTATCTTTCTTTAATTCTCCAAAATTTATCTCAGTACTTATTTAAATATTTTCTTTATTTTTTTTTTCTTTTCTGCTGCATTTGGGCAGAAGTCATTAATTTGTTTGTTTGTTTGTTTGTTTTTCCCAACTCATTTATTTATTTTACAGCTATATTCATCTTAGTCTCCATTTATTGTATTCTTTATTTCAACAATTTTCACTTAATTTATATTCACAGTATAGTATCTTTTCTTTGTATATGTATATCATTATTTTATCATATACTTTTAAGTTATTTTTAAAAATATTTTACTTATTTATTTGACAGTGAGAGATCACAAGTAGGCAGAGAGGCAAGCAGAGAGAGAGGAAGGGAAGCAGGCTACCTGCTGAGCAGAAAGCCCGATGTGGGGCTTGATTCCAGGACCCTGAGATCATGACCTGAACCGAAGCTAGCGGCTTAACCCACTGAGCCACCCAGGCGCCCCTTTTAAGCTATTTTTTAAAAGTACAGTCATTCAATTTTTTTTAAGATTTTCTTTCTTTATTTATTTGACAGAGAGAGATCACAAGTAGATGGAGGGCAGGCAGAGAGGGAGAGAGAGAGAGAGAGAGAAGCTGACTCCCTGCTGAGCAGAGAGCCTGATGCAGGACTTGATCCCAGGACCCTGAGATCATGACCTGAGCTGAAGGCAGTGGCTTAATCCACTGCGCCACCTAGGCGCCCCTAAGCTATTTTTTAAATTCCTGTTCCAATAACACTTGGATTGCCATATAAAGTTAACCACATCATCTTTTTTAGGTAAGTAATTGTACTTTTTATATGCATAGTTATTTTGGTCCATGAGTTCAGCTCCTCTTCGGATCATCAAATCTCTGTAAAGTCTGGGTATGCTAGGATTTTCTAAGCAACAATAAAATACATTGAAACCTGGTAGCTTAATTATAATAATGTTTTCTTTCTCAATCATTCACAATAGTATTACATTCTGAGTAGCTTCCTTCTATTTTGCAGCTATGGTGTTTGGAAAAACTTGAATTGTGATATCACTGTGATAATGTGAATTAGTCAGGGTTTTTCAGAGAATCGGGAAGAGAAAAAAAGGAAGATATTCTCCAGGGCCAACTTTAGAAGTGACTATTAAAACATCTGTCCAAATTCAATTGAACAAAACTCAGAAATGCCATCTCCAGCGAAATACAAAGAAGATTATATATAGTTCTGGGCACACACATCTCATTTGACCCAATGATGTACATCAATGAAAGACTGAAGGCCATTCACCACTCCATGGGAGAATTTAAAAATAAATTTACTAATGAGGCCAAGAATTCAGAATCACAAATACTTCAAAACTAATAATAACTGCCTTCACTTGATGTTATTCTATAAGATAAATCCTACGATCAAGTTTCAATTTTAAATTCTTACAATTTTAAATTCTTAAATCCTTATGAAGAAGCATCATTTGGAGGGAGCAGTTTTCATAATTTATCATCCATCAGCCTTTTTTTTAAAGATTTTATTTATTGGACACAGAGAGAGATAAAGAGAGAGAGAGAGAGAGAGAGAGATCACAAGTAAGCAGAGAGGCAGGCAAGCAGGGAGGGAAGCAGGCTTCCTTTTGAGCAGAGCCCGATGTGGGGCTGGATCCCAGGACCCAGAGACCATGACTTGAGATGAAGGCAGAGGCTTAACCCACCACCCACGTGATGAGAGAGCCACTCAGGTGCCCCTCATCCATCAGTCTTAATTGATTGGAGGAAAATGTGTGTAGGAATAATGCCTTAGGGAGCTAATCTCTCTAAAGAATTTTCAAGTCTTTACCCCTTCAAGGTTTTTGTACAGTTCTGATAGCCTCTAAACATCCAGCTGATTTCTACAGTGACAGGCCTGTTAAAACCTGTCTTCAAACCAGGAATAGAGCTTGAAACATACCAGTCAAGAGCAACTTTGAGTCTTTTAAGGAATTTATCATCATTTCTTTGTTTTTGGTTAATATCTGAAATAGTTCCATATTACACTTGCATAATTTCTCCAGAGCTGACTTTGAAGGAGGCATTCATTCAGTTCCAGCTAGTTCCATATTTTGGCAAGAACTATAATTCTATATATATATATTAAAAAAAAACATATTTTAGGGCACCTGGGTGGCTCACTGGGTTAAAATCTCTGCCTTCGGCTCAGGTCATGATTCCAGGTTCCTGGGATTGAGTGCCACAGTGGGCTCTCTTCTCAGCAGGGAGCCTGCTTCCATTCCTCTCTCTCTGGCTGCCTCTCTGCCTTCCTGGGATCTCTATCAAGTAAATAAATAAAATTTTTTAAAAAACATATTTTATATCAGTTATTCATGTTTATTAACTAAGATATCACAATACAAATAATACAAACAGTTGCTCTTTATTAATACCTTCAACCAAGATCAAAAAATATGTCATATTTTCTCCAAAAATTTTATATCATCTGATAGGTCAGATATATATAAAATTACATTTAAAGTTTTAAAAATATCATCAAATATTTTCATTTAAATGCAAATTTGAAAAAAAATCTACTTTCCCAAACACGACTTTTTATCCTAATTTTTTTTTGAATTTTGTCGACAACTGATAAAATGTTTAGCGAGACTATAAATGTTAGATCGAAAAAAATGATTAATACATGTAGGTTCAAATTATTATGTTCCATTAAAAATGATTTAGTCTTTGATGAAAATCTGTTTGTTAATATGTTGTATCCAGATATAGTAAATTAATGATATATATAATATTATAGGGAAATGACACCTTCCGTTCCATTATGAGTAGAGCTTTTAAAATGCTATTTGTCACAACCTGTCATCTTGTCATTATGTAGCATTATGTAGCATTTAAAAAATATATACTCTTCACTTCGAAGTCTTTTAGAAATCTAAAATATGACTTTCTATGGTTTGTGTTTCCATATTCCTTTATTGCCAGTTTGAACAAATCCACATGCTTGGATTCAAAAGTAATAAATTCCTCTTATTTGGAAAAATGATGTTTATTTTTGTTCTCTCCCCCTTCGCAGGTGGTTTCATTTTAGCACACTTCAGAGTTATAATTTCATGCTTATTAAAAACATTTATTATGATCTACATAGATGAATGAAACTTTTATTTTATTAAATTATTTTGACAAAAAATCTGTTATTTTTAAAAATGTATTTCCTTTGAAGGGTTAATTTAGAACGTTCAGAGAGGATCTAGGAGTGTGGTATTATGCAGTTTTTAAGTAGGTATGAAATGGTTATTTATATGATTGTTTCTTTAAGGCTTATGTATATTGTCCATTATATGCTATAAAATATTTTGAAAGTAAATTTAAGGTATGTTTTACATAGTTTATATTTTGGAAAAAATTATTGAAATGACTTATGAAATTCAGTATACTCTCAACATTAATTTATTCTGAAATTTACCAATTGTCTATTGAACCTATTATATGGCAGATATTACTTCAGACTACACTGGTAAATGAAATACTTGGCTTTGTAGAACTTTTATTTTCATGGGTGAGACAATTAAAAGCTATAAACCTTAATAAAAATTGCATAGTGCATTCAAAATTGATGAGTATAATGAGGAAAAAGAAAAATTCGATCAGGGTGAGAAAAATCAAGGTTGCTAGGCAGGGGATGGGGAGTTAAAATTTTTAATAGGAAGATCAGGGTAGTTACAATGAAGCTGACAATTGAACAAAGGTATGGAAAGGTGATGAATTTGCCCAGAACTATCAGCAATAAGGTCACTCCAGACAAAGGAATTGGCTATCTTGAAGGCCATAAGGTTGGATCATGCCTGGCATATCTGAGGAATAGCAAGGAGGCCACTGTGAGTGACTGAAGAGTAGCAGGGAAAGAGGTCACAGAGGTTAAATGAGTGGCTAGATCATGTAAAAGCTTAGAAGTCATTGTAAAACTCTGGCTTTTATATTTGGAAACTTACTGTGTGATAGAATTTCTGCTAATAACTGAGAGTTCAAATGTCCATAAAATTTCAAGGATTCTTATTCTAGTAAGAGAATAAAGAAAAAGAGTTCATATTTTCACATGGTGTAACAAATGCTCGGAGATCCAAGTGTAGGAAGCTATGGGAGCACAGAAAAAGGCACTAAAATCTCGCCAATATATTTGGTAACTGTGACTATATATAAATTTGTATTTTCTAGATTTTTTTATAGTCATGGAATCACACAGTATATACTATTCATTGCCTGGCTTTTCTTTTCTCAGCATCATTATTTTGAGAATCTCCAACTGTAAATAGTTCATTTTGATGTTGAATAGTAATCTCTTTAATGAATAGATCATAATTTGTCTTTGCTCTATTGATGGACATTGATGAACATTTCCATTGTTTTCAATTCTTAAAAATAAAGCTGCTATGAAATTCATATACAAGTCCTTGTATGAACATAGGGTTTGTTTCTCTTGGTTAAATGCCTAGAAGTAAAATGGCTATTTGTGTAACTGCAACATATTTTGCATTTAAAAAAATGTTCAGACTATTTCCCAAAGTGGTTGTATCATGATATATGCCAACAACAGTTTAGATTTTTTGTTGCTTCTCCATCTAGCTCAGACGAAGTACAATTAGCCTTTATAATTTTAGCCATTCTAATAGATATGTAAGCATGTCTCATTATGATTTTAATTTGTATTTCTTTAATGCCTAAATGTTGAGAAATTTGTCATGTGCTTATAAGCCATCCATATCCTTTTGGTGACATGTCTCTTCCATTATTTCCTTCACATGTAAAATTGGATACTCTGTTTGGTTATTAGTAAGGTTTTTTATTTTTATTCATTTTTTAATATTCAGAGTAGATGTCCATTATCAGATATATAATTTGCAAATCCCTTCTCCATCTTTACGGTTTCTCAATGGAGCTTTGATAGCTGTGTCTTTCAAGAAATATGCTACTTCTTTCCTGGTACACGGAGGTATGACTAGAACATTATCAATGTTGACCTTTGCAAAGAAAATCATGGCTTAAGATATATGTAGTCCAGGCCTCTTCCTGAAGAGTTAGCTCTGATCAGAACGTCACTTTCCTCGAAGACTTTGCAAAGTTAAGGGAAAACCAGGTAGACAGAGCCCTAATCCCTTAACCTTGTGTTTCAGAACTCTAGGAGATGAGGACAAAGGCAGTACCATATATCCATGCCCTCACCTTTTTCCTCAAAAAGGGACTTTCTGTCCGTTAGTCATCACTGACCCGTTGGGAAAAGACACTGACAATGGACTTGCTCACCCACAGGATGACAAACCCCATGGAGAGCTGTTGGTACCCAAGATGCCTCACTGTTTCTTGAGATCTAGAAATTGTAGTGGAAATAGGACACCTTGCTGTCTCTGGAGAATTGTTGGCCTAAAGGAAGGTATAATGAACATCATTTTTTCCTATTTATCTAGAAAGGGGAAATGGGACATTAACCCACAAGACAACCTGAGTTCCTGATCAGGCTCAGAGGACTCTTGTTCTATCCTTCCCGGGGCTTCCTACCTAAAGCCATAGGATACCAAGGTCATGGGAGAGGGACAGCTGCTTCAGTGAAGCCAGCATCTGTGATGTCACAACGCTTTGAGGTCATAGCAACCAATCCTCATAAACCCATGCCTGATCACTACACTTGGTTGGAGTATTCATGGGTGTGCCAATAGGACCCCTAGCCATCCCAAACCGCTGGAGCCGCCTGGGTCTCTCACCAAGGCAATTTGTGAAGCGAGTCGGTATCACCATCTCCATGGCCCGATTCGTAGTGTTTGGTCCTGACTGTCAGCACCAGCCCTCTGGATTTCGGAGAAAGGCAAGAATCCACCATTCCATCTTAGCCAGGAAAGGTCAAGTAACAATCAGGCCTCAAGCAAACCTCAGGGGAGGGAATCTGAGCCCTGCACAAGGGTTAGGCCCTCCCACCCATTCACCAATCTTCTGAACAGGAGAAGGGCCACCCAAGGAAAGCTCAAAGGGAACACCCCCAATCATGACATAGACATGTCTGGAGTCTTCCACAGTGCAGACACAAGTGTTAGGGTTTTTAATCAAAGGAGCAAGACTGATACAAAGTGAAGGTCAAGCAAAGCTTAATTTCATTCCAAACATCGAGAATCATACTGACTGGTCAGGGCCTTCTCTTCCAAATTCGACCCCCTCCAGCATCACAGACTAACATGTATAGATGTAGTTTAGCTGGGCTATACACAGGTGGCCTTGAGATTGCAATACACAGAGAAAACTGCACAGTGGTGCTAGGTCTGCCAGACATAGAAAAAAACTGCTAGTAACACACGGATGGACAATTGAATCTCAATTTACCTAGTAGATATAAGCTCCCCACTGACTGGATATCTTCATCTGCCCTGACCTGCCCTTATATCTAGGCTTTGAGAGTAAATACCTTTGGAAGGGGCAGTATCAATCTAAATTTACTGCATGAGGTCAATCTATGTATACTGCATAAACACAAAATGATTCCCTCTGGCCACCCAGGCTCTTACATTCCTCCCTATTCTTTGGAGATTAGTCCAATCCTTGACTTTTCATCCAGTTCTACATTCTCTGGTTATAAAGGGTTTATTGAGCATGTAATTCTAACATTTTTATCGCTCTCATTTTCTTTTGTACATGACACTAGTGTACAGTCGGCTGTATATTTACACTAGTGTAAATGACACTAGTGCACAGTCGGCTGATGACTTACCCATTTACCGCTTCATAGAACCCTTTCCATTTTTTTTTCTAATTTCCTTTATCTAATTAACTACCTATACTTTACATAAACAGGTAAAAATAGGAGCAACAACAAACTCATAGTCTTTTCAGTCTTAGATTTAGTCCACAGTGAACGGGATCTTTGGCTGTGGCTTCCACCTTTTGGGGTCATCTTCATCCTTGGCTCGTTTGATGTGACATGCGTGAATCCAGGCCCTGATGCATTCTACTTTTACTGCTGTGGTGTGGTCAGGGTAACAGTAAAAGGTCCCATCCAGCGAGGCTCCAAGCTCCCCACTTGATAATGTCATATCCAAACCAAGTGATTGGGTTGGAAAGGAAGTGGTCCCACCTCCGTCTCCATACCAGTGTGGGCAGTCTGGATCCCTGCATTTTTTTTTTTTTAATACAGACTGTAATGCCTGCAGTGACTGGAGTACAGACTGATCAGTCATTTCTCCTAGGGCAACCTTTTGTAGCTGAAAACAGAGCGGGAGCAGGGGTTCTCCCAAACATTTCAAATGGGGTCACCCTGTTTAAATAGTGTGTACATCTTGCCCTGAGTAGGGTGAAAGGAAGCAGATCCACCCATCCACTGCCCGTCTCCAGGGTTAGTTTTGTCAAGGTCTCTTTTTTTAAGAGTCCGGTTCATTCTCTCTACATGCCCAGAACTCTAGGTCTGATAGGCACAATGTAGTTTCCAATTTGTGCCCAGGGCCTTGGCCAATTCCTGTGAGACTGAACTCAAAATGCAAGGCCATTGTCTGACTCAACCGTGAGAGGCAGCCCAGACCTAGGACTTATTTTTCTTGTAGCTTTCTGGCTATCACTCCTGCCGTCTCATGTTTCTCGGAAAAAGCCTCAACCTGGCCTGAAATGGTATCTACAAAAACTAACATATACTTGTCCCCATATTTTCTGGGTTTTATTTCTGTAATATCTATTTTCCAATAAATTCCTGGTACCCTACCTCTTTCTCTTTTCCCTCTTCCAATTCTAGTTCCTCCCACATTAACTGCCTGGCACTGAGCACATCTATCAACTATATCCTGAACCATACACCGTAATTTAGAAGCCTGGAAGTTCCTTGAGTTTGAGTGACCCCAGGTGAGTACCCTGATGTATCTGGTCTACTAATTTCTTACCTAGTCTTCGAAGAAGAATTAAATTTCCTCTTTTAGTCTTAGTCCAGTCTCCTTTATAATATAATTTAGCCATTTTTGTAAATACTTTAAATCTTCCTCTGAATACTCCAGTTTATCTGGTAGGGATAGATCCAGGTGTGTAACCAGCTCTTGCATTGTTTCTCAGGCTGCTTGCTTTAAATCTCGATCTGATAATTGGTTTCCTTTTGAAATCAGATCAGTCCCCTTTTGGTGTCGCAAGACATGCATAACAGCCACCTCTTTTGGGTCCCAATATTTCTCTTCTGTTTTAATTCCTTTTCCTTCTGCTGTTAATAGGCTCCTTACTTTGTAAGTAGCTCCATGTATATGGAGAGTAGCAAAGACATTCCTGTGGTCCGTATTGATGTTGGTGGTTTTACCTTTAGCCATCTGCAGTGCCTTAGTGATTTCAATCAGTTCTGCTTGTTGTGCCGAAGTTCCATGTGGCAGGGTGCTGCCCAGAATTCCTGCTCAGGATAAACTACCACAGCCCTCACATACCTCACATACCTCTTTCCATGAACAGAGTCATGTCTGCATCTGGGAAGAGCATGTCTCTGATATCCAGTCTTATTCCTGTGACTTGGTTTAGGACCTCCGCACAGTTGTGTGGATGTTCAGCCAGCTCCTTTGGGAGCAGTGTGGCTGGATTTAGCACCACTTGTGGCTGTGAGATCACTCTTGGTTTGTTGAGGAGGAGGGCCTGATACCCTGTCACTCGGGTGTTCACCATCCATCAGTCAGTTGGAGTCTACGAAGGTCCGCGATAGCGTGTGTGGTGGTCAAGATGAGATTTTGACCTAATGGTCTAGCATTATATCTCATTTGGTTAAGACCTACATGTCCAACGAATTTAATTCCATTTGTCATTCAAGCAACCCTTCACAGTTTCAAGTTACCAAAGACTTTGGAAGCCACTTTAACAATTACCCATTAAAACCTTGAGACAGACAAATAACTATCTCCACTTCAGATGCCATGCTCTCCCGCCAACAAGGGGGAGGGGCTAGGCAGTCCACATCAGGCCAGAGAAGGCAAATAATTCCCCAAAACAAAGGGGGTTTCGGCAGCTGCTGGGGAATATTTTTTAAAGTCTTTGGCTCAAGGTCGGTTCATCCCACAGTGCCAGTTCTGCTTACCAATAGTGGTCCATTAGGCACTCATATTCCATGCTCAGCTCCAATGAGCCTCAGCATGGGCACCTTAACTCACTCTTAGACTAACCCCAGTTGGCTACAGTCATAGCCCTTAACACACGAAATGAGTGAGTGAGAAGCCTCACATCTATTATGAAGAACAGAGAGATGAAAGTCAGAGTCCCTTTACTCTCTGCTTGCCCCATTCCTTCAATCATAACAAACAATACAACAGACAACAAAAGGACCAGGCAAAGACAACCATAGGCCCAACGATTCTTACCCATAACCTGCCACTGGTGGGGGCTTTCTTTATCCCCTGATCGCCTAGGAGGACTCGAACCCCCAAACTGCCCAGGGGGACTTGAACCCCCTGAATGTCTAGGGGTACTCGAACCCCCCTGACTATCCAGGGGGACGAACCCCCTGGAGTTCACCTAGGGGTATTTGAACCCCCTCTAACCGCAAAGGGGAACTCGAGCCCCCTGACCATCTAGGGGGACTCGAACCCCCTGACCACCCAGGGGGAATTGAACCCCCATACGATCTACCAGCAGAGGATGGGGCATCTCCGCATCCACACCAGCTCTGGGGAGCATGGCTGCTGCCAACTTCTACCAGTGGGCCATAGCCTGCAGCTCCATGCAGGATCCCATGATCTTACCTCCAGAGGATTTTCCAAAAATTCCAATGCTGTTTCAGTTCTCATCATTTGAATTCGGGTGGCCCTCCAAAGATAGGGTCCTTATTCAAAGGAGCGAGACTGATACAAAGTGAAGTTCAAGCAAACGTTAATTTTGCACAAAGCATCGAGAATCATATTGACCGGTCAGGGCCTTCTCTTGCAAAGAGGCGACCACTCCCAGCCTCACAGACTAACATTTATAGCGGTAGTTTAGCCAGGCTATACAGAGTTGGCCAATGAGATAACAATACAGAAAAAACTGCACAGTCATGCTAAGTCTGCTACACCACAAAAACAAAAATGCTAGGTAACACATGGGTGGACAATTGGATCTCAATTTACCCTAGTAGATATATGCGTGCCCCTCTAATGGGATGTCTTCTCCTGGCCTGATTCACCCTTGTATCTAGGCGTTGAGAGTAAGCTCCTCTGGGAGGAGTAGGGTCAATTTAGTTTACTGCATGGGTTCAATATAAGTTTACTGCTGAAACACAAAATGACTCCCTCTGGCCTAGCGGCCCTTATAACGAGTACTTGTAGCGTCTCTAGAAATCGAGCCAAAATGACTTCCAAATCTTCAAAACTGACGATGTACCAAAGGCAGATTCTACATCCTAGAACCTTAGGTCCAGAATGGACTCATGTACTTGGAGTCCACAGGAGCAAGCATGGAGCATGTTGGAAAAGACCCATATCCCAAGAAGCCATCTGAAAGACGTCCGTACCCGTTTCAGGAAGACAACTTGTATCTTCAAAAGGACGCATTGAAGAGGATTCAAATGTCAAAGAACCTGGAGCATTCCCACAGGGTCCTGCAGATACCCTCTGGAGAAGTACATGTAGATGTGACAGCACAAGCCTGCCTTCACCCTCTCATGAACATCCCCCAAATGGTTTCATGGGATAAGCAAACAATGCCTCTTGTGGAAGATGGGCGTGTTCTAATGGAGGCAGCAGAAGATGAACAGTGGGACAACAAAGGGCCATTAGAGAGCCACAGACAGCGTATGCTACAGGTTGGTGAGGATATTCAGGAAGACAAGGAACTGGAGAATGAACATTGGAGCTCTGAGCGAAGGTCTGGCATTTGAGGATGGTGGGAGGTTCTCTGAACCTGGCTGCCTTCCATAGAGATCTAGGTCCAAATTAAAGAAAACATCCCCTGGCCACAGTCAATCCTTGTACCCCGGTTATGTTTTTGTCTTTTTGTCAAACAATGCACATGCACATATTTGACAGAGAGACAGAGAGATCACAATCAGGGTGTAGAGCTGGAGAGGGAAAAGCTGACTTACTCCTGAGCAGGGAACCTGAGAACAGAGTCGATGCCAAGACCCTGGGATCATGAGTTGAGCTGAAGGCCGCCTCTGAACTGATAGGCACAATCCATGACACAATCTTTGACTTCTGAATACGTCCTAGTTCTAGACGTGAACCACTGCTCTGTCATTGTTCACAAATGCAGGGGAAATGGATTTTGGCTTGGGCTGGTGTTGCTTGAGCTATCTGGCCTGCTTCGAGAGCTGGTATAGTTTGTCCTCTTGAGGTAAGTGACTTGGCTATGTACAAACTACACTCCCACGCATATTTAGGTAAAGAGAATTCCTCCATTGATAGCTTTTGCAGAGGGAATGAAACTATGTCTTGTTGTTCTATGCTTCTGTGGATGGTGATGTGAGTCCTCCTTGCCTCTGAATCTGGATCTCTGTTTCTGCTCCCAGATGAGGGACAGTTTTAGCTCTGAATTCTCAAATCCATGTTCAGCCCTCTTTTTTTTTCTCTCACTCCTACTTCTCCTACAATAAGCACCTCTTTCTATTCCTTGGAGTCAATGACTTTCCTAAGCTCATTGTCATGTTTCATCATTCTTCCTTCTTTCTTTGGATTTGTTTCCTTATTTACCAATCCTTTTCTTTTTTTTTTTTTTTTAAAGATTTACTTATTTATTTGACAGAGAGAGATTACAAGTAGGCAGAGAGGCAGGCAGAGAGAGAGAGGAGGAAGCAGGCTCCCTGCTGAGCAGAGAGCCCGATGCGGGACTCGATCCCAGGACCCTGAGATCATGACCTGAGCCGAAGGCAGTGGCTTAACCCACTGAGCCACCCAGGCGCCCTACCAATCCTTTTCTGCCAGGTCAAAAATTTGGTCCTTTGCTTCTGCCAGCTTCTTGGACTTTTCCTTCAGTCTGCTACCAATCTTTTAATGATGATTCTAAATGTTATTTAGAGAGACATTCTGTTCTTAATATATTTCAAATATTCTACACAAGGCAAAGTGGATCCAAGTAATCTGTAGGCAAAATAAGATTTTAGAGAAGTATATATTTCCAACAGTATTTATAAAATATTACCTTTATGTAAGGCATCATCCTGGACTTTGTGGAAAACACACAAAGGAGTAAGAAGTGGCCCTTCAAGAAACATATACAATATCAAGGTTTAACATGAAGCAGCATGTCTTCTCTAAGTAAAAAAACATTGTACCAACTGACTTTACTGAAACTTTATATTTATTGCTCTCGTTTTAGGTCATAGTGTCCTTCTGCATGCAGGCTGCTATAACGGACATGATATAGACTGAATAGCTTATAAAGAACAGGAATTTATTTCTCACAGTTCTAGAACTGAGAAGTTCAAGATTAAGGAATGGGCAGATCCAGGGAGAGCCCACTTCCTCATAGATGGCTATCTTCTCACTGTAAACGTACATGATGAATGAATCAAGAGAACTCTCTGGGGTCTCCTTTAAAAGGACTGTAATCCCACTTATAACCTAATCACCTCCCAAAGGCCCCTATGTTTTAATACTATCACTTCCAGAGTTAGATTTTGTAATATGATTTTGGGAGACATAAACATTCACACCATAGTATATATAAACAAAAGAGACACAAAAACAACAAACAACAAAAATTATTTTAACTACCTATTATTTTCAACTACATAAAATTTTAATTTGTTTCTATATAATATTAAATAACTCATTTGAGTGATTCACTTATATCCAATGCATCTGAGTGCAATTAAATTTGCTTACCCAACATATCCAGCAGCATATTTCTTCAGACTATCCCATTCCCCACCTTACAGGTTTTACCACAATTAGAAGACAGGGGATAGAGGATAGATAGATAGATGTATACATAAACACACTTGTACATACACATATGCATATTTTTTCCTGTTAATGATACTCATGCAAATAAAATTTAAGCTCAAGGAAACCTGTCTTGTGTGTTACTTAATATCCAGTTTTTAGTCAACATCCAAAAACAAATAATCCAATAAAAACATGGATAGAGGACATGAACAAGTGTTTCCACAAAGAACACATTCAAATGTTCAGTAGATACATGAAAAGATGTCCATCATCATGTATCATCAGGAAATTGCAAAGCAAAACTAGAAAGAGATACCACCTCACACCTGTCAGAATGGCTAACATCAACACTACAAGAAACAAAAGGGGTTGGAGAGGATGTGAAAAAGTAACACTTGTGGGGGCTGCCTGGGTGGCTCAGTGGGTTAAGCCTCTGCCTTCAGCTCAGGTCATGATCTCAGGGTCCTGGGATCAAGTCCCACATTGGGCTCTCTGCCAGGCATGGAGCCTGCTCCCTCCTCTCTCTCTCTACTTGTGATCTCTCTCTGTCAAATGAATAAAATCTTAAAAAAAAGAAAAAGTAACAATTGTGAACTGTTGGTGGTGATGCAAACTGATACAGCCATATTTGAAAACAGTATGGAATGTCCATAAAATTTAAAAATAGAAGTCCTTTGTGATCCAACAATCCTGTTGGTGTGTATTTACCCAATGAATTTAAGAAAACTTATTCAAAGGGATGCTAGCACCCCTATGTTTATAGCAGCATTATTTGTAAAGCTAAGATATGGAAAGAACCCAAGTATCCATCAATTGATGAATAAATAAAGAATAAGTGGTATGTATATACAATGGAATATTATTCTGCCATAAAAAAGACTGAAATCTTGCCATTTGCAATAACATGGCTGGAACTAGACAGTATAATGCTAAAAGTGAAATAAGTCAGAGAAAGACAAATACCTTTACTCATATATGGAATAAAAGTAACAAAACAAACAAGCAAAGGGGAAAATAATAACACATAGAAAGAGAAACAAAGCTAGAAACAGACATTTCATAACGGAGAACAAACTGATGGTTACTTGAGAGGATCTGAAAGGAGTGATGGATTAAATAAGTGATGGGGGTTAATTAGAGCACTTGTCATGATGAGCACCGAGTGCTATATGTTATATTGTACACATGAAACTAATACAACCATATATGTTAACTAACTGGATTTCAAATGAAAATTTTTTAAAATCCCAGTTTTTAGCTCACATTCTGGCTTACAAAAGGGATTTAGTCAGGAATTTGGAGATTAGTTAATGAACAAATAAGGGGTGAACAGGCAGTTGTTAGATAAAATTACTATCCTTTCTGGCATGACTTATACCTTTTATCTAGAATTAATTTTAGCACTTTAGACTCTTCCTATTTTATTTTGAGTCATTAAACAAAAATTTCCTCAAAGGACCTTAGACTCCATCCAATTTGAGCAACAGTGTGAGAGAGGAAATGGTGTCCAGGAGGAAAAAAAAAAAGATAAAACTACTTTTGTTTACTAGTGAATGCATAGTTCTTCCACAGAAGAAGCTCTAAATGGTCATGGCTCCAGCTTTATATGTGTTCAGTCATATGTTCAGAAGTAGGTAACACTATCAAAAAATATAAAGCATCTGAGATTATTTTCCCTTATTTGAAAGCTGGTGTATGAGTCTGCCGTGGTTTCTTGGGTGTTCATAGAAGACGCAGACTCATGGTTCAGAAATAATATAGTTTATTATTCACAGCATTAGAGGTAGCCAGAATATTAACAGTATTTGTGTGTGTGTGTGTGTTTCTGTGTGTGTGTGTGTGTGTGTGTGTGTGTAGGGGTGGGAGTTATATATCAGTTCTGAGCCTCAGTTCCCACAAGAAGAATCAAAACAGAGGCAGATAATATTTGCAAACACAACAGGTTAAGTTAAAAAAAAAGATACTATTTCTGTCCTCCAAGTCTATTCAATACAACCATCTTCAAAGGACGGTCTAGAACAAATAATAAATGCAGAAATGTAAGCAACCAATTGAAAAGTGTCTCCCAAGAAACACACTTTGAGAGTCTTCCTTTGACAAAAATACTATAGGATATTACATGAATCAGGTGCATTGAACTCTGGAAGGTTAAAATTACAAGGGACCAAATATTTTAAAGCAGACTGGCATCCAGTAGAGTTCAAATAGGTTTTATAAGATTGAGGAAAGAAGCCATCAAAACCTGGGCCCAGGGGCGCCTGGGTAGCTCAGTGGGTTAAGCCTCTGCCTTTGGCTCACGCCATGATCTCAGGGTCCTGGGATCGAGCTCTGCATCAGGCTCTCTGTTCAGCAGGGAGCCTGCTTCCCCCTCTCTCTCTGCCTCTCTGCCTACTTGTGGTCTCTGTCTGTCAAATAAATAAATAAAATCTTAAAACAAAACAAAACAAAACAAAACAAAAAACCTGGGCCCAATTTTCCCAAAAGTATGATTCTGATTCTAGTCTCTATGATGTTATCCCTTGAAGACAATGTCTCTAATTGAGTTGAATTAGTTTACTAAAGAGCATACCCCCATTTGTTGTAGGAGATGAACAATATGCAAGAGGCAAAATGCCACATGGAAGCCACCTGGTCTTCAGTGGAATATAGAATCAGTTCCTTTGGGATGAATTTGTTCCACATTTGACTTCCCACTTAAGGGAAAATAAGAGTGCCTTCCAATAGATTATAATAGGAAATGACAACGGAAGCTTATACAAGATTATAAAATGGGAAATTTCATTTAGATAAGCAATAATTTCAAAGTCATCTTCTTAATATTACAGACTCTTCACATAATCATAATTTTATTTTGGTATTATATGGTAATTTCAAATATAGTAAATATAAAGAATTTACCTCTGTAATTATAGCGATTCTGGTCGTAGTTTAATGGCAACAAAACTTCAAGTTAGAAGTATGGTCTACCAATTATGAATACATTTGGAAATGGTGTGTCATCTTCACTCCACTTGTCTCACTAAAACAGTGAGCCAAAAAAAGTAGGTCCAAGCTGTTTACTATGGTCAAAATGAGTTGCTTTTTCACTTGGTAAAGAAGCAGTCATATTTTGGAAGAAGAAACTGAGGCTATTAATATTTTCAACTTATTTTCAGAAAAGGAAAGAAAGGATAATCTAAGCTAAAGCCAAAATCTTACACAAGGTGGCAGGAGAATGGTCTTTTCCCAGATAAAGGGTTTTTCAACTTAGCCATGTTAGGAGGAAGAAGAGATGAGACATTGTGGACTTGACTAACGTTTGTACACTGTTCAAAAAGTTTTCAAAATAATGTGTATTATTTTTCTTCTTTTAGTTGAGACAAAAACAAACAAACAAACAAAAAACCACTAATGAGCTTACTCTTAAAAGGAGGTAAACAAGAAACTAGCAAAGATTGAGTGTTAGGTATTGTCCCCCTCCTTTTTTTTTAAAATTATGTTATGTTAGTTACCATACAATACATCATTAGTTTTTGAAGTAGTGTTCCATGATTCATTGTTTGTGTAAAACACCCAGTGCCCCATGCAATATGTGCCCTCCTTAATACCCATCACCAGGCTCACCCATCCCCACATCCTTCTCATCTTTAAAACCCTCAGTTTGTTTCTTGGAGTCCATAGTTTTTCATGTTTCATTTCCCCCTCCAATGCCCCCACTTCATTTTTCCTTTCCTTCTCCTAATGTCCTCCATGCTATTCCTTAGGTTCCACAAATAAGTGA
This sequence comes from Mustela nivalis, assembly GCF_964662115.1. Classification (NCBI taxonomy): domain Eukaryota; kingdom Metazoa; phylum Chordata; class Mammalia; order Carnivora; family Mustelidae; genus Mustela; species Mustela nivalis. The sequence goes on along the minus strand of NW_028136428.1, from coordinate 858,479 downwards.
AACCATATGATGATTGACTTTCTCTGCTTGACTTATTTCACTTAACATAATCTCCTCCAGTCCCATCCATGTTGATGCAAAAGTTGGGTATTCATCATTTCTGATGGCTGAGTGATATTCCATTGTATCCATAGATCACATCTTCTTTATCCGTTTGTCTGTTGAAGGGGATCTTGGCTCTTTCAACAGAATGGCTATTGTGGACATTGCTGCTATGAACACTGGGGTGCATATGGCCCTTCTTTCCAGTAAAATAGAGCTAGCCTATGACCCAGCAATTGCACTACTGAGTATTGACCTCAAAGATACAGATGTAGTGAAAAGAATTAGGTATTGTTAAAGCACAAATGCAGGGGATAGAAGTTATGGTACAGAAGAGGGAAGGGCAACCATATGGCAGAGTAGAATAAAGTAGCTCAGGAAGAAATTAGTCATATCCAGATATTGTAAGGCATGTGGGGTTGGCAGGGAGAGCATGAGAAATCATGAGAGAAGAGAGAGAATATGGACCAGGCAGGAGGGTTTATAACATTTTAACATCTAAGGTAAGCATATGCAAAGCAGAATAGGGAAAGAAATAAACGTTTTTATAAGACTCAATACATAAGGAATAACGTGGAGGACACTGGGAGATGGAGAGAAGTGTGCTGGGGGAAATCGGAGGGAAAGACAAACCATGAGAGACTGTGGACTCTGAGAAACAAACTGAGGGTTTGGAAGAGGACGGTGGCAGGTGGTTGGGTGAGCCCAGTGGTGGGTATTAAGGAGGGAATTTATTACATGAAGCACTGGGTGTGGTGCATAAACAATGAATTTTGGATCACTGAAAATAAATTAAAAGAAAAAAAAAGACTGACTACAGACATGGACCTCAGTGTAACACAGATATGGAACTCACTGGAATACCAGCCACTTCCCACCGACACACACAGACTATGATAATAATAAATAATAATTCAATTAAGAAAATTGCCTGCCAAATAATTTTTCCTCTTTTTATTTTTATGATTATTATTTTTATTTTATTTTTAAAGTTTTTATTTAAATTCCAGTTAGTTAAAATAAGGTTAATATTAGTTTCAGGTGTACAATATAGTGATCAACACTGCCATACAACGGCTTAAATATAAAAATGAAAAAAAAAATTTTTTAAAGATTTTATTTTTAAAAACCTCTACACCCAAGGTGGATTTCAAACATACAACCCCAAGATCAAGAGTTACATATTTTACTGACTGATCCAGCCAGGCACCCCAACAAATAAAAATTTTATAAAATTGTTGAGTTTGTGGGAGTCTCATTTGCTCAGTCAGTTAAGTGTCTGCCTTTGGCTCAGATCATGATCTCAAGAGTCCTGGGATCGAGCCCCATATTGCTCATGCGCTCTTTCTCTCTCTCTCTCTCTGGCTTTTGCTCTTAAATAAATAAATAAAATATTTTTTTAAAAAATTGTTGAGTTTGTTTAACTAGTTTTAAACTAGTAGACAGAGATGAAGATAAAGTATGATGTCATGGCAGGGAAAAATACAACTTACACGTTTTAAAAATAAAATGTGCAATGCAAGTTACATCACTTCTTTTATCACCACACAGGGACTTTCCCTACTGAGTTGTTGTAATGTAAGGACCTATTTTATATTTTTATATATTAGCAAGAGGCTTCCATTGAGGTTAACCCTGAAACTGTCCTTGCTCCCCTTCCCCCAGGGGATTCACTTAAAAACAAGACCTGGAAATCAGCTCCAGGTAACAAAGCCCATATACAAGGGTGGGTCAGGCCAGGTGGAGACATCAATCAGCGGGAGGGGGGGGTGGTGTTTGCATATTGTCTCCTTAGATACTAAGGAGTATGCCCCACTCCTCTGCCCTTTGGGAACCGTTTTGGCACCAATCCTAATCAAGGTGTAATAGGCTGGGTCAAATGTCTATACTAGGATAAATTGAACCTCAATTGGTCACCTAGCCTCACTGTGGAGTTTCCTGTGTGTGTTAAAATCTCATTGGTCACCTGTGCGTGGCCAGGCCTGACTTCATGGCCTTTGCCCTTAAAAGCTAGACTGTGAAACAGTGAAGGGTTGCCTTCTCTCATAAGAGGTGTGGCTCTGAACGTTCGGTTAGATTCTTGATGCTTGGCATGAAATAAGGCTTTGCTTGACCTTCGCTTTACATCAGTCTCGCTCCTTTAATCATAGACCCATTATTGGGGCATAACAGTATTAATCTTATAGTTATAAGTCCACAATGCATCCATCATCCATTCTACCCCTTAACATTCCCCTTTGGACAGACCCATGATCTAGAACAAGCCTTATTTTATAGTGCCTTGTAGGAGATTTTTGCTGCTGCCTAAATTGCCTACTTTCCTCTCACCATTACCACAGAAATTGGGTCCACTGAAACAAAGGGGTAGTGTAAGAAATTAACAACTTCCATAAATCTCTTTAAATCATAAAGTATAAGATAGTGATACCTTTTTTTCTGCCACATAACCAATTCTTGCAAGAATAAGGTCATATAAGAGAATTTACAACACATGCTAGCATTATCCTACTGGACCCAGATCATTTGTATGTTTCTCTGTCTCTGAGAAATGTAGTTATTTACATGACTGAAACCTACAAATTGTTTGATATGACTACTAATATCACCTACATTATTTTAAAGCCTGTTTAAGGCTTCTGAAATACATAGGTTTTGTAAACACTTATTAAGCATCTTGTATATATCAAACACTTTAAAAATCTCTGCTTTAAAAACAGAACAAAAAAAACTCTACCTCAATGGAACTTTGAGTCTGAAAAAGATACAGGCAATATACAAGGCAACAGATAGAATAATTACATATTTGATTATATACTCCGAGGATGTCACATTAAATTGATATGAAAATGATGAGAAGATCTGGATTTCTTGTCAAAATTTTTTGCCTTAAAAAGAAATTGATATTTAGGGAAAGTTGTTACTGAAAGAGGTCCTGTGTCAACCAAAAATGTTAAACCATGATCTGAATAAATTTTCCAGTTGTGATCATTGCTTTGTTTAGCTGTCTTATATTAAGACTGAATTTAGTAATTCAGTCTCAGATTTCAGTAAGTCTTTTTTTTAATGATTTTATTTATTTATTAGAGAGAGAGAGGGAGGGGCAGAGGGAGAGGAAGAACCAGACTCCTTGCTGAGCAGGCAGCTGATGCAGGACTGGATCCTAGTACCCTGGCATCATGGCCTAAGCTGAAGGAAGACACTTAACCAACTGAGCCACCCAGGTACTCTAGACTGTAAACTTCTTAAAGGTAAAAAAGTTTATTCTTCTAGAAGTTCCACAGACATTTCTAACATTTATAAGAAAGCATGTACTGATGTAAAATGCCAGCAAATCAAATTATTTAGAAAAGAAAGAAAGAAAGAAAAGATATATCTGGATAAAGAGAAAAACAGAAAATCTAATAATACATTGAATTATTAGAGCAAAGAGTGGAGGAAGAGAAAATAAATATGAAATAGAGATTTCCACTAAAAGAAAAAAATTGAATAAGGCAGGAGATTTAGAAAATTATTATGACAGACTTGAGAAAAAATAAAATAGGAATTTTTAGAAAATAGCAATGAATGAAAAGGTAAATTGTTCCTACCTCTATAATATTAGCTGTTTGTTGTTGTTGTTGTTGCTAATTTACCTATTTAAGCTAATAAACAAAGAAAGGTTTCATTTAGGGATAAGGTTTCTATATATATATATATTTTTTCCATTTAGGGATAAGGTATATATATATATATATATTTTTTTTCATTGTTAGAAAATGTGTCACAGAAAGTGTTTAAACTTTAAGATACAGATGCAACATGTAAAAAACTACATTGTTTGAACGTCTAATTTGTAAATGCTGTTAGAGGAAACTTGGTGGAAATGTCCTTATGTGGTTGTGTTTCTGGAACTAAGTATATTTATTAATAAGGAATAGTTTAAAATTATGAAATGACCAGGAGTGGACAATTTTCCTAATCCTATCAGCTCTTTGCAGCTCTTTTATTAGCCCCCTTCAGGAATACCAGCTTTATTTATCTAATTAAATTTTATATTAATATGCTTTTGACTTTTGTCCTTTCTCTTCATTCTGTTCTTTTTTTTTCCCGTAAATTACATGTTTCTGCTTAACAGCTACTATCAATTCTTTGATATGAATTCTCAGCATCAATTTACTAACTCCAGAGATGAAGCAGCATCAATATTTAGAAGCAAAGAATACAAAGCCTTGGGCATCTGGATGGCTCAGTCAGTTAAGCATCTGCCTTTGACTCAGGTGGTGATCCCACGGTCGTGGGATGGAACCCCAGTTTGAACTTTCTGCTCAGCTGGGAGCCTACTTCTCCCTCTCCCTCTGCCTGCAGCTCCCTTTGCTTGCGTTCTCCCTCTCTTTGTCAACTAAATAAAATAAAGTAAAATAAAATAATGTAAATAATACATTTATTTATTTATTTATTAAAATGCAATTATTACACAATACATAATGTATTGCATAATTATAATAATGATTAAATAATTTATTAAATATTTATATTAAATATATCGATTTAATTAAATAACTATTTTTTAGAATTTAAAATATTTCAAATTTAGATTGTTAAATATTAAATCATTAATTTAATAAATAAATATCTAAACATAATTAAATAAAATAATTTATTTATTAAAATGAATAAAATAATGTTGTCATTATCTGAGCATGTATTTTTAAATAGTCTAAAAACAACCATCTAATAAAGTCTAAATACATTGAGATCAGTTAACCCAGATTCTCAACCCACAGACAGTTTCAAAACATTTGTTTTTTTTAAAGATTTTATTTTTTTATTTGACAGAGAGAGATCACAAGTAGGCAGAGAGGCAGGCAGAGAGAGAGAGGAGGAAGCAGGCTCCCTGTGGAGCAGAGAGCCTGATGCGGGACTCGATCCCAGGACCCTGAGATCATGACCTGAGCCAAAGGCAGTGGCTTAACCCACTGAGCCACCCAGGCGCCCCTCAAAACATTTGTTTTTATCTACTACTCAAAATACGATTGTAATGTATTTATTTATAACTTTGACGTAGCAAGGAAACTTGGAGGAAAAGGAGACATTTGGTTTTAATATTTGAAAATTATTTTGTTGATTAAAAAAAAATAAAAACCTTAACACATGAGCATTTCTTCTTAAATAACACTGTGAAGTTTCTGAGTCGCATTCTATTAGAAGTGCTGATAAAATGGCCTCAGTTACTCATTTAAATTATCAGCTGAATGGGTAACAAATGAAGTAGAGAGCTTTTTAATTATTTATGAATGTATTGCTTGTGGATGGAGTGCCACATAGAGTCACCTCTCTTTTTGGCTTTGTTTTGTGAGCAGCAGTGGAATCTATGAATGAGATTAAACATAAGGACATTCACAGAAATTCTTAATGAACTTCTGGGGAAGGGCAATAAGTGCAAGGAAAAACTGCAGCAAGACTAATTACAAATTTCAAGTGGTCATTGCTTAATTATAGAAGCTTTTAAGTTCAAGTAATATATCTTTTTTATGAGCCTATCATATTGTATTAATTACCACAAACTGCACTCTTGAACACTTATCTTTTCACATATTTCTTATTCTTAGTACTTAAAAGTACCCTTATGATTGATAAGTAAATGGATTTTACTGACAATGCATTTATTTACATAAATAAATAATGCTGTTTATATATATAAAAACAATTGAATATGTGTATGTGTTCAATGAAATTTTTTTTTCAAATTAACATCTTAATTCTACCACATTGGTTACAAATAGATATAGACTTTATAGATTCATCAAATATTTTATTCTCAAATTTATATCTCCTTTGTGAAGTAAATGAAACTGTATATATTAAATATAATCCTATCACATGTAACAGTTACTAGTGCATCCCAGGACATACATAGGTCAGGTCCTACTCAAGGCATCACGGATAACTGGATTTAACTTTCTATCCTGGGAGTCTTCTGTATATTTCTGTGGCTTTTATACTACAATCAGGAGGAAGAATTCTTTTGCTAAAAGCTTCCAAATCGGGCGCCTGGGTGGCTCAGTGGGTTAAGCCACTGCCTTTGGCTCAGGTCATGATCTCAGGGTCCTGGGATCGAGTCCCGCATCGGGCTCTCTGCTCCACAGGGAGCCTGCTTTCTCCTCTCTCTCTCTGCCTGCCTCTCTGCCTACTTGTGATCTCTCTCTGTCAAATAAATAAATAAATAAAATCTAAAAAAATAATAATAAAAAAAATAAAAGCTTCCAAATCACTATGTGAGTAGATTATTTGTAGACTAGTGATATAATATTATAGTTTAATATGTAAAGCATGATAAAATAAAATGCTATTGCCATATTTAATTTATTCAGAAAAGCATTCATTTAGTTATCAAGCATTCATTTGCTTTTTTTAAAGATTTTATTTATTTATTTGACAGCACAAGTAGACAGAGAGACAGGCAGAGAGAAAGGAAGGGAAGCAGGGTCCCTGCTGAGCAGAGAGCCTGATGTGGGGCTCTATCCCAGGACTCTGGGATCATGACCTGAGCAGAAGGCAGAGGCTTTAACGCACTGAGCCACCCAAGAGCCCCAAGCATTCATTTTCTTTATACAGAAGAGATAGAACAATATTATATAGTAGAAAATACAGTAAATAATCTAGAAACCTTGATCATTGTGTTTTGGCAATTTTAGAACATAAAATTAGCTAAAGCTCAAGTGCAAGTTATATTTGTATCCTAGGAGGAAAAGTTAATTAAAAGTTTGTTTATTACCATAGTTTAACACTTCAACAAAATGATAATGAGTCAAAAATTAATGAATATATGAAGTATACAATAAAAACAATAATCTTGAGTGTATGTGACTCACTGTAGGTATTGATAGGCTAGAAATCAAAGGGAAAGTATCTATAGGGTTTGTTCAGTTCCATGCTCATCAGATTAATAGGCTTTCTCATATTGCTTCCTTCATCACATTAATTTGTCTAATGAAGTTTTCAAGAGTTAAAGACAGTGATAGGTTCATGACTGGAGAGAAGGTACAGAATCTAAGATAGTTCAGAAGTGCTTATTATTTAAGAGAAAGACAGCATGGGAGGTGAGGGGTGGAAGGAAAGGGATAAGAAGAGAGAATCTTAAGCAACCTCCTTGCCCAGCACAGAGCCTAAAGGGGCTTCATCTCATCGCCCTGAGATAACAACCTGAGCTGAAATCAAGAGTCAGCTGCTTATCTAATTGAGTCACCCAAGTGCCCCATTTTTTTCCCTGTATCTTTATTTTCATCTCTTTCTGTAACTGAGTTTCCCTTCAAAATCAGGACTTGCATACACAACCTAAATAATTATTTTGGGATTTGATCACGTGGAAGAGGAGAGAATGAGAAGAGCTAAGTGGTCCAGGAGAAACATATATGAGTTCAGACTGAGTGGATTATGATTGTGGACAACTGAGCATCAATCCTAATGCACAGAATACATCTCAGAATTATTTTCCTGAAACAAGAAAGAATCTGTTTAACCCACTGGCTTCTGCATCCTATCCACAGTGGTTAAAATTCATCCCAGAAGTAATTAATGTTCCTGACTTTTCTATTAATGGGCATGAGAGAGGAGCTGAGTGGGCTTGGTCAGTGTCCCACCTAATGAAAGGCAGAGCAGATTCAGGCAAAAAAAAAATATATTAGTTCTTTCCAAATTAGATTTAATGGGATTCTGTTTTTCATTCATGAATTCATTTTACATTTTATATTTTATCGATTTTTCTAAGCTTTGGCCAATATTCACTACATTTTTGAATAGCTTTTATCTATTATTGTAAATCATTTTTCTGCTACATTTGTTTAGTCATGGTTATCCATTTCTTCTTCCAAGTTTTTCAGATATGTGATATCAATTTCCAAATAAATTATTTAAAATGTTTATTTTTTATACTAAACTTCTATGAAAAACATTGATATATGTATTATGGCATATTGTTCCCCTTTCAACTTATTTTTTAAAATGTGAATGTGCCTTGGCAAATATATATTGTTTCATTTTATGTTTATGTAGATTCTTCATAATTTTTCCAAGTTCATTGGCTTATGGTTTATATTTTTTTAATAATTTTCCTACTGCCAATTAATAGATTTTTTTCCATTACCTTGTCTAAGTTGCTATTGCCATTATAAGTAAAAAGCATCTGGAAATCTATATCCCTGTCCAGTTTCCTCAAATCACTCATTATTTTCAGGATCTAGTTGGATTTTCTTACAGGTTCCAGGTGGACAAGCTTTTGAACTGGTGCTAATTATTATTTGTTTGTTTCTGGCTTCCTGCATTTACCAGCTTAGGGATCATTTTTAACAATTATGATGAAATGAGGCATCATATTCTTATTCTCAACTTCATTAATAATGATAATAGTGTAACATGTCCTACAAGATAATAATAGATACATGTAAAATAATTTCATTGACCAAAAAAGTGGTGGAAAATGTAAATAAAACACAGTGGCAGCCAACTAGTCATTTCAAGTTGAGCTATTTTTCCCCCTTTATCTCCCTGTCTCTTTAATTTCCTGTAGCACATTCCTACAAAGTATTTTAAGGTGTTTTATATGCACATACATAGAGATCATCATGGAGTCTAAATCTAATAATTCCTTGTCAGTTTTAAATATTTTAAGTATTGTTCATTCCTATGTCAGTTGTCTAGTAACTTTTTCTCCACACTGCACTTAATTGCAAGGAAATATTTAATTTTAATATAAATTAATTAATCACTTTAATAAATATTTTTACCTTATGGATTAATCTTTGATGCTTATTTCTTAATTTTTTTTAACTTTTAAAATTTTATTTATTGAGAGAGAGAGTGAGAGAGAGAGAGAACAAGCACAAGCAGGGGAAGCTGCAGAGGGAGAGGGAAAAGAAGAAGCAGGTTTCCCACCAAGCAGGGAGTCAAGCTCAGTCTCAGGGCCTTGGGATCATGATCTGAGGTGAAGGCAGAGGCTTAGCTGACTGAGCCACTGAGTCTAATTGTTATCTTGATATTTAAGGAAATACTTTATCATCTCTAATTGATCCCCTATGTCACAAATACAGTTTTCTCTATGGTGCTATTAATTTTATTGTCTTCAAATGAGACTCTTTTTCTAGAAGCATTTTTAATCAGTCTCTTAGGTCTATAATTTAGTTTTTATACATTTCATTTAGTATTTTATTTTATCTTCATCATCTCTGAGTATTCCTGACCAGTACTCATTGGTCAAATCTTTCTTATTAATCTATTCCAAAAATTTGCTTGTTTCTATAATATTTTGTTATGACTGCTGTCGTTCTTAGGTTTTGCCTTTATATTCTTTTTGTTTTGTTTTGTTGTTTTATGCTTTGGTGTTTTTGTTGTATTGTTTTGTTTTTCTTTTGAATTAATACAATTAAACCTTTAGATTTCTTTCATACCTTTAATTATTGTCACTTATTTTCACAAATGATATTACCGTAGTACAGTAATTCTAAATATTTCTGAATTAGCTGTATTTCTTTTTAGGTATAAAGTTAACTTCCAGTTACATGGACTTAATATTTTGGTCATTCTATTCTAGTTTTATTGCCTTATCATTGGAAAATATAGCCTGATACTTAACTCTAGGGAATGATGTGGGAGAGCTAGGTTCTTGTCTCTTGGAGTCAAAGAAGGAATCTCGTGGGCAATGGAGAGTGAGGAAGTGACAGAAGTTTATCAAGTGAATATATAGAAAAAGCTCTCACAACTAAGAGGGGTCCCCACACAGTTAACAATGAGTGCCTTCAGGGTTTATTTTTTATAAAAAGGTAACCAGGCAACTTTAATCCTTTTAACATCTCTATCAATAACTCCTGCAATGGCTTACCTCCTTTTGAGGGTCTGATTATTCTTTTTTGGTTACAGGTGTTTATCATAGAGACACCCACCCCACATGACCCACTCCATACACCTAGGGCAGGGTGGTCCTCCATCCCACATGCCTAGATCAGGGTGCTCTTCCCTGGGATAGGGTGGTCCAATTTATCTCTTTACTCTGGTTTTCCCACACCACATTTTGGGGATTTCTGAGAGCCTGTTCACAAAGTTCCCTATGGATCTCTTCCTCCCTAGCCCCACCTGTCCGTTACTCATTTTGAGAGTTGATATTACCAAAGTACTGTAATTCTAAAAATTTCTGAATTAGCTGTATTATTTCTTTTTAGGTATGAAGTTAACTTCCAATTATATGAATTTAATATTTTGGTCATTGTTTTCTAATTTTATTGCCTTATTCTTGGAAAATATAGCCTGATATTTAACTCTAGGAATTTATTGGCATATACTTCTGGCCTAAATAATGGCCTGTTTGTGTAAATGTTCAACTTATGCTTATATACTTACTGAAGACTATTGTTTTGGGATGGCTACATCCCAGGATGGCTACATTTATTAATAGATCAGGACTATTAGATTCTCTAAATTTTGATGTCTTTTAATTTAATCTAATTAAATTATCAGTTAATGAAAGAAGTTAAATTTTTTATGTACTACTGCATCTAAACTTATCAAAGTCTTTTGCTATTATTAGACAAGTATGTCATCCTGTTTTTATACCAAGTCTTACATTAAAAAAAATGATACTATATGAAATATTACTTATTATTATTATTATTATTTTTAAAGATTGTATTCATTGGGGTACCTGAGTGGCTCAGTCAGTTAAGTGTCTACCTATAGCTCAGGTCATAATACCCGGGTCCTGGGATAGAGCCCCGCAGGGGGTTCCCTGCTCAGTGGGGTGCTTCTCCCTCTCCCTCTGTTATTCCCCCTCCTGTGTGCATGTTTTTCTTTTCTCACTCTCTCTCAAATAAATAAGTAAAATTTAAAGATTATCTCTCTCAAATAAATAAGTCAAATTATTTTTCTCAATGGGAGGGAGAAGCAGACTCCCAGGACCCTGGGATCATCACCTGAGCTGAAGGCAGACAACTTGAACCGACTAAGTCACCCAGGCACTCCAGTTGTTTATTTATTTATTTATTTTTATTATGCATATGTTTTATCTCTCTTTTCTTCAAGTCTTTTTTTGATCTTTTTACTTTTTTACTTTTTTCATAAAACTGAATTATTTCAAGATGACTTGGTCATCCTCTTTTACCCCACCCCATAGGTCATAGAGTACATTTTAACTGTTAAAATATTAGTATTTAAGTGCTGCCTACACAAATTAAGGCAAATTATCTGTGGTCTGTATTCCTGAAAATATTTTTTTTTATTATGCCTTCCTATTCCAATGACATTTTATAAGGATCTAAATGTTTACATTTGTGATTATTTTTTTCAAAATAATAAAGCTATTACTTCATTCTTTTTTATATCTGATGTTATTTAAAAAATTTCTGTCAGTCGGATTCTTGTTTCTTTATTAATGAATTATTTTTTTTCTCTCTAACACTTATGATTTTTTTTTGTCTTTGGTATGTATGCCCTAGTTTGGGATTCATAGAGTCAACTATAGTTATGAATATTTTCTTTCTTTTTTTGTATGTAAGTTTTAATCCAGTGTCTTGACTATTTTATGCTTGAGAAATAGATGTACATTAATATTCAAATATTTCTTTCCTTTTTCTTCTTTCATTAAAAAAAGTCATTTATTTTATTTTATTTAAAAAAATATTTATTCATTTATTTGGAGTAGAGAGAGAGGGTCATGAAGAGTGGCTGATTATATACTTTCAATTTGGGAGGAGGTTAGGGATAGCACAAGCCTCCAAGGTATTTTATAAACAAGGTTTCCAGGACCTTGAGGGGGCTAGCTATTGTTAGGGAAAGGTCATTTATTACTATTTAGTAAAAACTCAGGGAAGAGACTCTTCTGATGTGTATCAGTGGGTATATGCTTGGGAGATGATTGCCAATGTATATCTTGAGGGCAGGGGTGGGGAATAGAGATAAAGAAGTTTCCAAAGTAATTTTTACATGTGAAAGTAGATTTTCAGTATCCTGGGGGGGGTGGACTAAGAATGCTTTTTGCCCTGAGTAGATGTGTCCACATGGAAGCAGCTGAGTCCCCAGAGGAACTTCAAGGACTTGTCAACAGGCTATGAGTAGTAAGGAAATCTAATTTTTTCTCTAGCTTTTGTTCCACACGTATCACCTACATCTTACACCTCTTTTATATTGATAATTTTAATGCTTTGCTGGTATCCAGATGACTATGTCCTTAAGTGACTTCTTATCTCTATTGAATCCATTACGTATTCTATCCATTGTATTCTTAATTCAACTAGATTACATATATTTAATCTATTAGTACCACTAGGTTCTTATTCTTGTTATTATTTCAAAATCTTTCCTTAATTCCTTACATTATTTATTGGGTATATTTTAAATCCCTGATATACTCACTTATTATATATAAGCTGTCAACCTTATTCTTATTTTGAGGTAGCTATATCTTTTTGGGTTTTAGGATGAAAGAACCGCGGATCCCCTTACCCAAGAATCCAACACTGCCACTGGATGCAAACAGCAAGAGGTTTATTGTCACGCAGGTACCGGCGGGTGGTCGGCAGCTCCAGCTAACCGAGCACACCGACCGGAGTGAAGCGGGGTCTTTTATAGGAAGGTACAAACAAGTTTTGGGTGGGGCGCAACTGATTGGTGGACAGTTCGAACTTTTGAAAAAGGCATACTTGGTGTTAGTGGATTGGCCCTGGAAGACACCCCTCGCGGGAAGAGAAAAGCGGGAAGGGGAAACAAAGAGGGGAAGTTTGACCTTATTACTGGGCAGAAAGGCATCCTGTCTACGTGACCTATGTGACCATGCAGCCCCCTTGCCTACGTGATCTAGGGGACCATGCAGCCCCCTTGCCTACGTGACCTACGGGACCATGCCCCGGCTATTAGGAGAGGGTATCTTGTTCAAACAGGAGTCAAGTGTCATGCCCTAAAAGCCAAGCGGTTACAGAAAGGCAAAAGAGCAGTTACATTGAATTCAACCCTGGGGGAAGGGTCTTTTCATTGCAAGGGGAGGAGGGGTACTTTTACACAACAAAAGAGCAGTTAATTACTTAACGACGGGGGGGGGGGTCTTTCAAGGACATCATACCAACAATGCCAAATAATTTTCAGACAACAGCAGGATATCCAAGAATTCAACTAAATTCTGACACTATCTACCTGAACATAGCGTAAGATTTCATCAGTTAAGGGATCAGTCCTCCAAGACTATCTCCAACCCCATCTCAGATGCCAGTCTCACTGTAGGCCCCAGGTTATTACCTGTGCTTGTGACTGAGCAGCTACAGGTTGGAGGTCCCAATGGCCTACTTCTTACGTTCTTTTAATTTGCTACAGGGGCTCACAAAACTCAGAAAAATACTTACTTTATGTTTGCCAGCTTATTAAAAGATATAATAGAAGATTTAAATCAATAGATAGATAAAGAAGTGCACAGGGCAAGGTATGGAGAATGGCCACAGAGCTTCTATTACCTTCTGTAAGACTGCAACTCTTCCTGCCTTTTTATACATTTAACAAACTAAAAGCTTTCTGAACCCAGTCCTTTCAGGTTTTCTGTGGAGGCTTCATGACATAGTCATGACTGACTAAATCATTGTCATTTGCTGATCTAATCTCCAGCTCCTCTTCCCTCCCCAAATAATCCTGAATTGGGAGGAAGGGGAGGCATGTTGGGCAAAAAGTTATGAAGGCTTTCACCAAGTGGTTGGTCCTTCAGGCAAACAGCCCTTGCCTTGAGTGAGGTCTGAAGGTCACTTCATTAACATAACAAAACACACCTCTCTCACCCTTATCACAGGAAATTCCAAGAGTTTTAGGAGCTGTGAGTCAGTAGCCATGGTTGAAAACCAAATATTCAGATGACCAAAATATATTTCTTGTAAACCACTATATTACCCTACATGCTTAAGTATTTAATTAGGTGATCTTTTAAACTAATATTTTTCTAAGAGTCTAAACTGTTCTGTCAGTAATCTGGATTGGGGAGTGATGTGTTGCCAAATTTCTGTCGTTTCAGTCCAGGAAGTCAAAGAGAAACAACAGGAGAGCCCCTTAGGGCAGAAAGTTCAAAGTAACAATGTTGACTACTACTCCCTTTTCTTGATTTTTTTAAAACAAGCAAAGCATCTCTTCAGAGTTGCAGTTTAAAGCCAAGAACATGCGGAATTGGGAGAAAAAAATAGTTAAATTTGGAGACTTGCAGAGGTAGAATCAGAGTAGTGAAAGCCATTACAGTAACAGAACTAACTGAGGTCAGTCTTTGGTGAATCACAGAAACAGGTGGAGTTGTCAAACAAAGGAATCTTTGTTTACAACATACAAGGAGATCACAGGGAATAAGTTCCAAAGCCTTGACTGTTTGAACAGGAGAGAGATTTTTATTTAGTATTTAAGATGAATACTCAGAAGGGAGAGTTTTATTATCCCGTGTATGGTTGGTCATAAGGTTGTGGATGCATGCACATCCACATATGTATTTGTGCAATATGTATTGCATGTTCACCTGAATGAAGCTTGTATTCCACCGAGGGCAGAAACTTCAACGTTAGAATAAAGCAGAGGTAACTGTTGGACAAGGGAAAGGGACTCTGCAGGCTTCAAGAGCAGATATAAACTAGATGGGGTCTTGGACTCATTTTCTGGGACAAGGAATGCAAGGCCTTGATTACTTTTGAAATAGCACTAGGAGTTTTACCACTGATTTATTGTCTCAATAGCTTAGGCTATTTCCTGGTCTGGTGGTGACTGTTAGTTTTCCCATTGCCTTGTTCCCTCAAAATCCTTAACTAGTGAGGTTTTTGCATTTCTTTGTAAGAGCCTCCCAGGAAATTTTGGAAGAAGTGTGCTTGGGCAAGTACACAGGTGGGGTATAGATCATTGAAAATAGCTGGGGACAAAAAATGACTTTTCTTATGTCAGGAAAACTATATCTCATCTTTAATTTTCTGGGAACCTCTAACTCTTTCTGCTGATGTTACCAGCAGGCATCTGAGATATTACTGATTGTTCTCTTGAACCTAAGGAAAAGGAAATGTAGAAAGCAAATGACAAAACTTTAAAATCTATCCTGCAACTCATAATTCACTGCAGCCACCTCTCTGTCTTTCCCTTTCTCTTTTTCTCTCTTTCTATTTCTCTCTCACTTTCTCTCTCACATACGCACAACACACGCAAATCAACTTAAAACAATTTTTAATTTTACCTATTCCATTTTAATATACTTGAGGCATGATCATTTTCTTAGTAAATACAAGAAAAAAAATCTAGGATTCCATCATTCTGTGTGATTAAAGTATTGAGGAATTTACTTCCAATAGCACTTATAAAAACATATTTTATTTAAGTAATATTATATAATCAGGTGCCTGCATTTTTCTTATTCTCCAACTAGTGTTATTTGGCAATTAATATTTTGTCAATCAATATTCCCCTATATCTGAATGTGTGGGCAGTGAGAGATGAGTTAGAGGCAAGGATGGTGAACACTCCCAACAACTGCAGACTACATATATCTTAAGCCATGATTTTCTTTGCAAAGGTCAACATTGATAATGTTCTAGTCATACCTCCGTGTACCAGGAAAGAAGTAGCATATTTCTTGAAAGACACAGCTATCAAAGCTCCATTGAGAAACCGTAAAGATGGAGAAGGGATTTGCAAATTATATATCTGATAATGGACATCTATTATGATTATTAAAAAATGAATAAAAATAAAAAACCTTACTAATAACCAAACTGAGTATCCAATTTTACATGTGAAGGAAATAATGGAAGAGACATGTCACCAAAAGGATATGGATGGCTTATAAGCACATGACAAATTTCTCAACATTTAGACATTAAAGAAATACAAATTAAAATCATAATGAGACATGCTTACATATCTATTAGAATGGCTAAAATTATAAAGGCTAATTGTACTTCGTCTGAGCTAGATTGAGAAGCAACAAAAAATCTAAACTGTTGTTGGCATATATCATGATACAACCACTTTGGAAAATAGTCTGAACATTTTTTTAAATGCAAAATATGTTGCAGTTACACAAATAGCCATTTTACTTCTAGGCATTTAACCAAGAGAAACAAACCCTATGTTCATACAAGGACTTGTATATGAATTTCATAGCAGCTTTATTTTTAAGAATTGAAAACAATGGAAATGTTTATCAATGTCCATCAATAGAGCAAAGACAAATTATGATCTATTCATTAAAGAGATTACTATTCGGGGCGCCTGGGTGGCTCAGTGGGTTAAGCCGCTGCCTTAGGCTCAGGTCATGATCTCAGGGTCCTGGGATTGAGTCCCGCATCGGACTCTCTGCTCAGCAGGGAGCCTGCTTCCTCCTCTCTCTCTCTCTGCCTGCCTCTCTGCCTACTTGTGATCTCTCTCTGTCAAATAAATAAATAAAATCTTTAAAAAAAAAGAGAGAGATTACTATTCAACATCAAAATGAACTATTTACAGTTGGAGATTCTCAAAATAATGATGCTGAGAAAAGAAAAGCCAGGCAACGAATAATATATACTGTGTGATTCCATGACTATAAAAAATCTAGAAAATACAAATTTATATATAGTCACAGTCACCAAATATATTGGTGAGATTTTAGTGCCTTCTTCTGTGCTCCCATAGCTTCCTACACTTGGATCTACGAGCATTTGTTACACCATGTGAAAATATGAACTCTTTTTCTTTATTCTGTCTTACTACAATAAGAATCCTTGAAATTTTATGGACATTTGAACTCTCAGTTATTAGCAGAAATTCTATCACACAGTAAGTTTCCAAATATAAAAGCCAGAGTTTTACAATGACTTCTAAGCTTTTACATGATCTAGCCACTCATTTAACCTCTGTGACCTCTTTCCCTGCTACTCTTCAGTCACTCACAGTGGCCTCCTTGCTATTCCTCAGATATGCCAGGCATGATCCAACCTTATGGCCTTCAAGATAGCCAATTCCTTTGTCTGGAGTGACCTTATTGCTGATAGTTCTGGGCAAATTCATCACCTTTCCATACCTTTGTTCAATTGTCAGCTTCATTGTAACTACCCTGATCTTCCTATTAAAAATTTTAACTCCCCATCCCCTGCCTAGCAACCTTGATTTTTCTCACCCTGATTGAATTTTTCTTTTTCCCCATTATACTCATCAATTTTGAATGCACTATGCAATTTTTATTAAGGTTTATAGCTTTTAATTGTCTCACCCATGAAAATAAAAGTTCTACAAAGCCAAGTATTTCATTTACCAGTGTAGTCTGAAGTAATATCTGCCATATAATAGGTTCAATAGACAATTGGTAAATTTCAGAATAAATTAATGATGAGAGTATACTGAATTTCATAAGTCATTTCAATAATTTTTTTCCAAAATATAAACTATGTAAAACATACCTTAAATTTACTTTCAAAATATTTTATAGCATATAATGGACAATATACAAAAGCCTTAAAGAAACAATCATATAAATAACCATTTCATACCTACTTAAAAACTGCATAATACCGCACTCCTAGATCCTCTCTGAACGTTCTAAATTAACCCTTCAAAGGAAATACATTTTTAAAAATAACAGATTTTTTGTCAAATAATTTAATAAAATAAAAGTTTCATTCATCTACGTAGATCATAATAAATGTTTTTAATAAGCATGAAATTATAACTCTGAAGTGTGCTAAAATGAAACCACCTGTGAAGGGTGAGAGAACAAAAATAAACATCATTTTTCCAAATAAGAGGAATTTATTACTTTTGAATCCAAGCATGTGGATTTGTTCAAACTGGCAATAAAGGAATATGGAAACACAAACCATAGAAAGTCATATTTTAGATTTCTAAAAGACTTCGAAGTGAAGAGTATACATTTTTTAAATGCTACATAATGCTACATAATGACAAGATGACAGATTGTGAGAAATAGCATTTTAAAAGCTCTACTCATAATGGAACGGAAGGTGTCATTTCCCTATAATTTTATATACATATCATTAATTTACTATATCTGGATACAACATATTAACAAACAGATGTTCATCAAAGACTAAATCATTTTTAATGGAACATAATAATTTGAACCTACATGTATTAATCATTTTTTTCGATCTAACATTTATAGTCTCGCTAAACATTTTATCAGTTGTTGACAAAATTAAAAAAAAATAGGATAAAAAGTCGTGTTTGGAAAAGTAGATTTTTTTCAAATTTGCATTTAAATGAAAATATTTGCTGATATTTTTAAAACTTTAAATGTAATTTTATATATATCTGACCTATCAGATGATATAAAATTTTTGGAGAAAATATGACATATTTTTTGATCTTGGTTGAAGGTATTAATAAAGAGCAACTGTTTGTATTATTTGTATTGTGATATCTTAGTTAATAAACATGAATAACTGGTATAAAATATGTTTTTTAAAAAATTTTATTTATTTACTTGACAGAGATCACAGGAAGGCGGAGAGGCAGCCAGAGAGAGAGGAATGGAAGCAGGCTCCGTGCTGAGAAGAGAGCCCACTGTGGCACTCAATCCAAGGAACCTGGAATCATGACCTGAGCCGAAGGCAGAGATTTTATCCCAATGAGCCACCCAGGCGCCCTAAAATATGTTTTTTTATATATATATAGAATTATAGTTCTTGCCAAAATATGGAACTAGCTGGAACTGAATGCCTCCTTCAAAGTCAGCTCTGGAGAAATTATGCAAGTGTAATATGGAACTATTTCAGATATTAACCAAAAACAAAGAAATGATGATAAATTCCTTAAAAGACTCAAAGTTGCTCTTGACTGGTATGTTTCAAGCTCTATTCCTGGTTTGAAGACAGGTTTTAACAGGCCTGTCACTGTAGAAATCAGCTGGATGTTTAGAGGCTATCAGAACTGTACAAAAACCTTGAAGGGGTAAAGACTTGAAAATTCTTTAGAGAGATTAGCTCCCTAAGGCATTATTCCTCCACACGTTTTCCTCCAATCAATTAAGACTGATGGATGAGGGGCACCTGAGTGGCTCTCTCATCACGTGGGTGGTGGGTTAAGCCTCTGCCTTCATCTCAAGTCATGGTCTCTGGGTCCTGGGATCCAGCCCCACATCGGGCTCTGCTCAAAAGGAAGCCTGCTTCCCTCCCTGCTTGCCTGCCTCTCTGCTTACTTGTGATCTCTCTCTCTCTCTCTCTCTCTTTATCTCTCTCTGTGTCCAATAAATAAATAAAATCTTTAAAAAAAAGGCTGATGGATGATAAATTATGAAAACTGCTCCCTCCAAATGATGCTTTTTCATAAGGATTTAAGAATTTAAAATTGTAAGAATTTAAAATTGAAACTTGATCGTAGGATTTATCTTATAGAATAACATCAAGTGAAGGCAGTTATTGTTAGTTTTGAAGTATTTGTGATTCTGAATTCTTGGCCTCATTAGTAAATTTATTTTTAAATTCTCCCATGGAGTGGTGATTGGCCTTCAGTCTTTCATTGATGTACATCATTGGGTCAAATGAGATGTGTGTGCCCAGAACTATATATAATCTTCTTTGTATTTCGCTGGAGATGGCATTTCTGAGTTTTGTTCAATTGAATTTGGACAGATGTTTTAATAATCACTTCTAGAGTTGGCCCTGGAGAATATCCTCCTTTTTTTCTCTTCCCGATTCTCTGAAAAACCCTGACTAATTCACATTATCACAGTGATATCACAATTCAAGTTTTTCCAAACACTATAGCTGCAAAATAGAAGGAAGCTACTCAGAATGTAATACTATTGTGAATGATTGAGAAAGAAAACATTATTATAATTAAGCTACCAGGTTTCAATGTATTTTATTGTTGCTTAGAAAATCCTAGCATACCCAGACTTTACAGAGATTTGATGATCCGAAGAAGAGCTGAACTCATGGACCAAAATAACTATGCATATAAAAAGTACAATTACTTACCTAAAAAAGATGATGTGGTTAACTTTATATGGCAATCCAAGTGTTATTGGAACAGGAATTAAAAAAATAGCTTAGGGGCGCCTAGGTGGTGCAGTGGATTAAGCCGCTGCCTTCTGTTCAGGTCATGATCTCAGGGTTCTGGAATCAAGCCCCACATCGAGCTTTCTGCTCAGCAGGTAGCCTGCTTCCCTTCCTCTCTCTCTGCTCGCCTCTCTGCCTACTTGTGATCTCTCACTGTCAAATAAATAAGTAAAATATTTTTAAAAATAGCTTAAAAGTATATGATAAAATAATGATATACATATACAAAGAAAAGATACTATACTGTGAATATAAATTAAGTGAAAATTGTTGAAATAAAGAATACAATAAATGGAGCCTAAGATGAATATAGCTGTAAAATGAATAAATGAGTTGGGAAAAACAAACAAACAAACAAATTAATGACTTCTGCCCAAATGCAGCAGAAAAGAAAAAAAAAATAAAGAAAATATTTAAATAAGTACTGAGATAAATTTTGGAGAATTAAAGAAAGATAAAAATTACCAGACTTAAAATGATGCCAAACATGAGAAATCAGAAACAAAACAAAACAAAATCCACACACACACAAAACCACTCATATACATTATGATGAGTTTTACGAATATCAAAAACATAGAAGAGCATAAATGATGCCCAAGAGAAGAACAGATCACCTAAAATGTACAAGAATAATACTGACAGCAGAATTCTCAATAGTAATAGCATATAAAGGAGACAGCTGGGGGTTTGTATAGATGGAAAAGATATTTGAAACTAGATATTATACATCAAGCCAAATTATTGATTAAATTTGAGAGTACAGTAAAAATACAATGAAGCATGTTAGGTCTTAGAACATTTATCACACAGAGACACACATTTTAGAAAACTTCCTTGGAGGACAGCTCAATTTACATAGAGAAAACAGAATTATGTACTCAAAGGCACATTTTGAAGGAAGGATTGAATATAGTCTGCACTGCAAATATTCTTTAATCGTATGTTCTGAATTTCCTAAATTTAAGAAGTATTTGTTCAAATATTTATCTTTAAATAAACCCTAGGAGACTTTTTCTTGGATTCTGGAAAATCAGTCCATTTGGATACAAATCTTTTTGTCACTGATGGAAATTTTGATATTTCTTAACAGTGGAATGCCTAATGTATTGTTACAGCAATTGTCATTTGCCAATACATGGGTGATGTGTGTGTGTTGTGTGTGTTTATTATTATTTTTGATGGTTTTACTCTTCTATGAGATTTTTAAGTAGACATAATTTTAATAAATTATGATTTGTTGAAATTTATCTGAGGTTATATATAATAAAATGAAATTTGTGTGAACTAAAGAAGTGCGTCTCCATTTTTTTGTTTTAAGAGTAGACTGGTCTTTAAAAATTGTCCAAAGAAGTACATTATATTCATTATTAAATTTGATGATATACAATAAAGTATTTATGGGCATATGGAACCATATCAAATTCTACTATTAATTCATATTAATAATTACCATAAGAGGAAAAAGGGATATTTTTCAAAATGAAAATTAGCGTATTTTTCAGAATATGATATAGTGTTATTCACTGAACAGAGGGAACAAATGTCAAAGTTTAACACAGTTTACAGAATGTTTTAACATAAATTGAAATTTAAATCTGACCCAATTTTACAGTTTTAAGTAAAATGGTAGCACTTATAGTTGGGGATGCCCAGCTTGCTCAGGGCGGAACACCGCCCCTTCACAGACGCTGGGCAGCGGGGGATACCTCGCTTGCTCATGGCGGAATGCAGCCCCCTCACAGAAGCTGCGCTGGCTGGAAGCCCGGCCGGCCCAGGGCGGAATGCCGCCTGCTTCAGGAAAGCGGAGCACCTGGGAACGACAGGTTAGCTCAGGGCGGAATGAAAACCGCCTGCCTCCCTTATCCGCCATAGAGCCTTTCTCTTCCCAGAAGTGCCTGTTGCTAGTTAGAAGAGTTCTTTCAATGTGCTTGTTTAACTATAAACTTTATCCTCCTTCTTGCTTGTCAGCAAGATGGGATTAACATTTGACCTTCCTCAATCCTTCTTTGGCTATTGTTTTCTATCCAATAAAAGTGAGACTGTCGAGTTGCTCTTGGCAGACGTCCTTTTCGACTGTTGTCCCCTGCTCCCAGTCTTTTCCAGCTGACTGGTTCGTGCCTAATTCTTCTCTCATCGCCATCTGGAAGCGGCACCCAAGCTTTCTTGGGCTTCCTGTTTTTGGTGTTCTGTTCCACTCATCTCTGCCACCGCCCCCAGGTCCTCAAAATGGTTTTCTATGGTATCTTCCAGAAAACTTCTGATGTCCTCTTTAGTATGTAGGCTACATCAGTAGGGAATAGCGTTAAAACCTCTTCTGTTCCATGTGGATATTCACGTCGTTGAGCACCGCTTGGTCAAAGTCTGCCCTTTTCTGTTGGTCTGTTTTCTCTGGTCACTTCAGGAGTCCTTTTGTAAGAAATCCTATCCCATCAGATGCTCCTCTCACTCTCTTTCTCCCTTACTCTTGCTCTGGCTTCTTTCTTCAGATTTGCCGGGGAATGACGAGTCCTTTTCATTCCTATGAAGATAGAAGAATTGGCTAATCCACAGATACCATTTTTAGTGATATACAAGTGTATATATAATAACTGATATGGAGATGTACATGTGCACCTACGTATATATTCTATAATCTATAAAGTATGGAGGTTGGATTAAGTCTGAAGTCTCTCATACAGCTTGATAACCTGTGACTCTTTGATCAATAACTTCCATTTTCCCACAGGTCAGAGAAATGGGAAAAAATGCACATATGAACATATGTAGCACGTTAAAAAATGATCACAAATCCTATGACTCCCATTTCCCTTTGATTCACATGGGCTATGTGACTGTGTTAAACAGTGAAATAAACGTGTCAGTTTCAGGCCCAAGTCCAAAAGGAACCCCTCTCTTGGAACATTTGCTATTGGAGCTCTGAGTGGACAGGAAATAAGTCCAACAACCTTGTTACAAAGACTGCACGGAAGTGGAGGGCCATCTGAGCCTCATCTCCCAACTGTACCCATCAAAGTGACAGGCATGTGCATAAAGTCATCCTGAATCCTCTAGACCAAGCAGCCGCCTGCTGAAGGCCACCACCCACTGACCTCAGTTAATGCCGTATTAAGCATAAAAATTGCCCCATGAGATCCTGCCCTAATTTCTGACCCCCAAAACATATGTAATATGACAAAAGGGTTGTTTTAAGCCCCCAAATTTTGAAGTCATTACATAACTAATTGGGTAACATGGCAAATACGTATCCAAACTAATGGAAATCAAGGAATATGTTTAAAGGCACCAAGTTATCTTAAAAAGTTCTCTGAACACACAGAAAAACAGAAAGAGACCCATAACTACAGAGAACAAATTGATCGTTTCCAAAGAGGAGGCAGCGGGTGGACAGGCAAAATGCGTGAAATACAGTGGGAGATAACAGGCTTCCAGTTACAAAATTAATAAGTTGCAGGACGAAAGGCATAGCATAGGGAATATGGTTGGTGGTACAGTACGGTGAGCACAGCACAACATACAGACTTGTCAAATCTTGTTGTTTTATATCTGAAACGAATGCAACATTGTGGGTCAGCTATAATTCAATTAAAAAATCAAAGGAAGTTTAAAAAAATTAAAAGTGAGATCTGTTATCCAAATAGGACATACGAGATGGATTTCCCATCATACCATAAATTGAAAACGACTTCTCTTGATAGAACAATGCTTTCCTTAGTCTTAGTCCCTACTCCCTCCACAAAAACAAAACAAAACAAAACAAAAAAACAAAAAACAAAAAAACAACTACTTTTGAAAAACATCTTGGTATTTTGAAAATTATAACTGCAGTGAGTGATGAGAGTGAAAACAAACTGATAATCCACGTTTCCTCATTTCTTATCCCTTTTATGAAGATGAACAGTAAAATCATAGTGTAAGAATTAACCCGAGAGAGGTCCATTTTCCACTCACTATAATCAAGCTGGAATTCTCAACTATTATTTAGATTAGTTGATTCTGGTGGCAAATGCAAATATGGTTTCACTTCTTGGGCACATGAGGAAGATTTGGTTGGTGAAACAGACATACCAGGTTGGCCCAGGCCTGCACTGCCAGGGTTCAGAAAATTGCAAGATACAACCTGACACTTAAAACTTCCCATCAACAACTACCGCTGCCCCCCAAACATCTTGTTTCTTCCCACAGACAGCTCATACTGAGACCTGTCCACTGTCAGGGTCAAGCTAAAGGGGGATGCCCACAAACTAGGTGGGAAATGAGAGGATGCAACTGCAGCTCTCTGGGGATGCCTAAGGCCACTGAACGCCCCGTCATGATTCTCCAGCACAGATGGGGGCAGCCTGCACCACGTGGGTGGAGCTCGAGGACACAGAAAGTACTGGAGTGGCAGTCAACAAACAAATGTGTTTGTGTAATATATAAACACCCATAGGGTTGTCAATTGGTGGGATTCACTTTTTCTAACTGTTCACCCCATGACATACAACTTCAGGAAACCCAGAGCCCATGGATTATTGTTGAAGGGCACATTCGGACTCAATCAAAGTGTAACTAAGCGTAATCATACAAATAAATACAAATATCATTAAAAAATCAATACCACCTCAAACTTTCTTTTTCATTCCCAAATGAGCTTTTATGGGTTTTAATATCAATTAATGTGCTTATAGAACTGGTAAAAAAAAAAACAGTCAATGATGAAATTTTAAAATTACCACTCTGCTTTCCCTAATTTCTGTTGATGTACTTTTATCTCACACAAAAATGAATTACTAAGGAATAAATCATACTTCACTGAACATGTTTCAGCTGAAATGATGCACCAAGATGTACCGCTTTGGTCAGGCTTATACTGTTGTTGTCAACATAGTATATGGGGTGTAAGAGCTACTGTCTTTTCCTTCTCCCATGAATATTAGTCCTAACAGATTCTTCACGTGGAAAGAAAACTTAGTCTAGAAGATACACTAATTCCTCTCCTCCCTGGTGAAAAATACTGTTAGAGGTATTAGTTTTAGATAGAGAAGCAAGTTCACTTTGGAAAAAAGCACACACACACAAAACCCTGCAACATGACCTTTAATACGAAAGTGTAAACTTCATTTGGAAACAGCACTCAAAATACTGTTTTGAAGGGCCTTTACAACAGCGGTATACTCTTTGAAAAGATTTTTCAGATCAACTGATTGAATCATATTTAATTTACCTAGGGACAATTAGATAAAATTTAAAATTCCAAACAAAAACTTTTAGGACACAAATAAAATTATATGTGCTTTTATTCCTGCAACTATCTCCAAAATCTAATATTCAATGGTTTAAATTGCTGCATTTCTCATTTGCAATGCAGATGAAGAGAGGAACACAGCAGACACATGTGAGATGAGGCGTGAGGCATAAAAGGGAGCACAGGAGGCAACTGACCAGCTGAATAGCGACTGCCCCAAAGATGACCATATCCTGAGCCCAAGAAGCTCTGAGTACTTTACCTTACCTGGCAAATGGGATTTAGCAAGCATGATTAAATTAAGGTGTGAGGGGGGAGAGATTATCCTGGATTACCTCGGTGGTCCCAATGTAATCATGAGGATCCATAAGGAGACAGGAGGATCAGAATCAGAAGGCAATGTGAAGTTGGAAACAGAGGGATAAAAGGTGGTGCAATGAAGGGCCACAAGTCAGGGAATGCAGGCAGCTTTAGAAGCAGGACAAGGCAAGAAAGTGGATTCTCCTCTAGAGACTCCAGAAGGAACACAGGCTGCTAACACCCCGATTTTACCACACGGAGACTGATTTTTGAACTTCTGACCTCCAGAACTGCAAGATAATCAATTTGTGTTGTTTCAAGCCACTGAGAATTTGTCATTTGCTACAGTGGCACTAAAAACTACTAGAAGAACTCACTGAGACATATTGAGTCTGTACAATGGCAGGGACCATTTCTAGGTAGGACTATCTTCAGGGTGTGGTAGTACTGGATCTGGAGAGTTGACTGCCAGCATCCTTCCTCCCTCCCCCTCCCTGAACCCCAGTGCACTGTGTGCCTCCTCCACTGCAGCCCAGGTGACTCACAGGAAGCTGGCCCCATCCACACTACAGGGAAGGGGTCTGTCATGGAAGCCAGTCATGTTCCTCCTGGGCCATTCACACAGCCAGCTGCACGACAGTCAGTGCCTTGTTACTGTTCTATGAGAGACAGTAACCTAGGTTGTCCCACACACACAAACGGGAAGGGCTTTACAGAAATATCTGGGTTGTCTCTGAATGTGAACAAGAAAAGCAGTGCCCCCACTGCGGGCAGCCATCACACAGTCAGCAGGGGGTGGAAGACAAACTGGCCAGAGGGAAAGGGCACAGTAGGGAAAAATGGAGAAAATCATGGAGACAGTGTGAATAAAACACATTCTCCGCAAGCACTGCCATGAGCTGCTTCTTCATGAGATTGAAGGTTTTTTTTTTTTTTTTTTAATCTTTAAGACAGTTTGAGTTAGGATGAGACAACCATCCAAACTGATTCAGGAGGTCAGACTTTACGGAAACTAAGAAATCCAGATAATAAAAGCAGATGACTCACATGTGTGAAAAGTTTCCTTTCCCACTAAGGGCGGGGGGAAAACTAGAACCTTGAATTTGTGGCTATTCCATTATTCTTGCTATTTTTCATCACTCAAATGTATTTTTCAAGAATGAGGAAATTATTCTCAATAAATACAGTGATCGTTCCCTGAAAATTTGTAACCAAGTAGGGAACAGTCAGAGTCTCTAAACAGATTGTTTTGAATTGACTTAACAATCACACAAAATAGACTGTAAAATTTATCAAAGAGTGGGGCTGAGTTTCTTATATATGATTTCATGCAAATTTTTGTCTACCTGATGATTTTTAGTTTTTGTCTACAGGGTGAGTGAATAAAGGTGTCTCAGCATGGTCCAGAACTAATGGTGTTCCCTGGCTCACTATGAAATCCAGGGTCATTTCTGTTTCCTTTTCCATGAACTTCTCCTTCCTCTCATTTGGTCTGTTTTTCAATAGGACTGTTTGTCTTCTTCTCAATTTGTAGGCACGTCAGAGACATGAACTCCTTGAACAGCTGATGTTACAGATGCTTTTCACAGCCTGTTGCCCACATGCAGCTTTACTCTTTTTTGATATACAAATCTTTTTCAAATTTTTAAAATAAAGAGGCATGTCATTTCTTCTATGGTCTGTGGGTCTTATCTCTACCTAAGGTAGTCTACCACTTCCCAAATTTTTACATGCCCCTAGATTGTCTCCAAATTCTTTATCATTTTGTTTGTAGAGTTAGAACTTAAACCAATTTACAAGGTTAATCAACCTGAAATCTCCTTACATATGTGATAGGAAGCAAGAGTTCTAAGAAAGAGAGTTCTTTCAGCTCTGAGGGATAGAGCTTAAAGTCAATATTCAATGATAATATGTCTCATTTTCTAGAAGGAACTGGTGGTTTCTGTTTGGAACTCTGACAATTTTTTCTTAGTCCCTTAAAGTCAAATAGGTTTACGTCTGTTTTGGTTTGAGTCTGTTCAGCTAATTCTCCCTGGGACTTGAAGGCTTTATGAACTGAAGGCATGACTGTTTTTCAGCTCAAGTAAATGCTGCATTAGTTCAGTTATAACTTCTGTTATTTTCTCCTTTTGTCCTCAGGGTACTTGCAAGGTAGATTTGGACCTGACCTCAGATCTTACTTATTCGTTTCTCATTTCCATCTCTTTGAAATTTTCCTCAGTGTTCTGGGATATTCCTTTGGAAAATCAATTTTGTGGGGCACCTGGGTGGCTCAGTGGGTTAAGCCACTGCCTTCAGCTCAGGTCATGATCTCAGGGTCCTGGGATCGAGTCCTGCATTGGGCTCACTGCTCGGTGGGGAGCCTGCTTCCTCCTCTCTCTCTGCTTGCCTTTCTGCCTACTTGGGATCTCTCTATGCCAAATAAATAAAATCTTTAAAAAAATCAATTTTGTTCTCAGCAGTGATCATTACTGTTTACAGGGTTCCTATTACATGTTACAACTAGTGAATTTAAGTTTCAAATCTTTCTTGTATTTTTATGTTTTAAAAGATTTATAAAATTTATTTGACACAGAGAGACAGAGAGAAAGTGAGCACAGACAGGGAGAGTGGCAGAGGGAAAGGGAGAGGGAGAAGCAGACTCCTCACTTAGCAGGGACTCCCCACCCCCCACCACAGGGTTTGATCTCTGGCAGACATTTAACCAACTGAGCCATCCACGCACCCCAAAGCTCCCTTTCAAAATCTTCAGTAAGTATTTTGCTGCTCTTTACTGTAACTGTATCCCCCTCAGACTTCTTGACAATAAGTTTGTCTAGCTCTGTAGTCAGTTTTTAATCAATGAGGACACGTGCTCTGGACCTCAGTTTGGTGCTCCTCCACCAAGATGCTACCTGCCACTCAGGTGTGTGAACTCTTGCAGCTCAGGCCTAGTCACACTTTTGGGAACTCTGGGGCATCAGCGAAGCTACTCTAAGGGGACCATGCTTTGTGCATAAAAGCAGGCCCCTGCCATGAAGCAGCCCCTCTCAAACCTCCCCAAGTTGTCCTTCCTTACACAGCACAAAGTCTCTAAGAAACTCAACCTGCTGGGAAAGCCCATTTCTCTATGACCAAGGACCACAAGAGAGGGAAGGTATACCATGGGCCCCACACAGAAAGAGGTCTCCACTGAAAGCCTTCTAAAGAGAGTCTGCCTTTTCTTCCAGGCATTCTATCATGGCACCTCAAAATCCTGAGATCTCTTCCACTGCTCCCTCTGAGATGCCAAGAGGCACTTGGCAGTCAAATAGGTCCTTCCCACAGCCCACCTACATGATTATTGAGGGCCTGCCTGGTGCTGGGGATGGGTGAAGGCAACACAGGCCCCTGGTCTTATGCTCTGATGTCACTGGCTCTTGAGCAAAGGAAGGAAAATGAGAGGGTCCAGGAGACTGCACACAACATCATGTTTTCAGAACATCTCCCTGGCCCCCAAGATCACCTTGTCATGGCAATGTCAGCAGGGCATGGCAAGTGCTATCTCAGAAGTCCCTCTGACGCCTCAGCAACAGAGAGAGAGCCCACCCATAAACATAATCCCTAGAACCAGCATCCTTTAGGAACCAAAACCCCTATGAGTCAATTACTTTGGTATGTGTTAGTGTATTTTTACCTATGTAAAATATAAGAAAAAGAGGAATGACATACCTGTATGATTTGGGGCAGTACAGCAACTCGATTTTGAGTGTTTTGGATTATAGCTAGATACTTTTTTCCAAAAAGAAATTTATAATCCATTTAATAAAAACAATGTGAATTGCCATGTATGGAATTTTTATACTATAAATGTTTTCATTGTCTTGAGTTGTAGTAATGTACATACACTGGCGCTGGTCTCAAATGGGGGATGTCTGGAAGGAAACAGAATACATGATTAGCGGAGTGAGTGTAAGCCACCACCCTAAACAGTTCAATTTCTCACAAACATATACCTCAGCTCTATATTTGATTGGATGAATATCAACTAAAACTTTAAAATTAAAGTACCAGAAATTATTAGGGATGACATTTTTTGGTAGACTTGTTTCTGATTCTGCCTTGTGACCTGACAAAGGTGGGATGGTGACTCCTGTTACTGCTTGCTTATTATAGCTATGGCATACAGCGGTGGAAGTACTAAGTACTAAGCCACTAGAAAATTTGAGAAAGGATAAGCAATTCTAATAGTAAGGATATTTTCACATACATTATAACTAATTTAATATTTTAGGACTGAAACAAATCTAGAAGAATGTACAGACATTCTTCATCATTTCAGGTACTTTAACATCCAATACTACCCTAATCCAATCCATGGGACTTTAGTTTTATAGCCTTTTCCTTGTCGATGAATCTGAAGAATAGAATCAGTATAAACTACTTTATGTCTGAAAAAATTCATCTTTGAATTTTGACTTGACCAGCTCCACAGAATTAATAACAAGTCCCTTTCTTGGTGCAGCCACATTGGGAAACAGTGTGGAAATTCCTCAAAAAAATTAAAATGGAGCTGCCCTATGACCCTGCAACTGCACTCGGTATATACCAAGAAGATACAGATGTAGTGAAAAGAAGGGCCATCTGTACACCAATGTTCATAGCAGCAATGGCCAAAGTCACTAAAGTGTGGAAATAACCAAGATGCCCTTCAATGGATGAATGGATAAAGATGTGGTCCATATACAATATGGATTATTATGCCTCCATCAGAAAGAATGAATACCCAACTTTTGTATCAACATGAACTGGTCTGGAAGAGATTATGCTGAGTGAAATAAGTCAAGCAGAGTCAATTATCATATGGTTTCTTACTTCTGGAGCATAAGGAATAACACAGACGACATTGGGAGATGGAGGGGAGAAGTGAGTTGAGGGAAATTGGTGGGGGAGACAAACCATGAGAGACTGTGGACTCTGAGAAGCAAACTGAGGGCTTTAGAAGGGAGGCAGGTAGGGGGTTGGGTGAGCCTGGTGATGGGTATTATGGAGGGCACATATTGCATGAAGCACTGGGTGTGGTGCATAAACAATGAATTCTGGAACACTGAAAAGAAATAGAATAATAAAAAAAAGTCCCTTTCTCCTTTAAATTTCATAATCAATACAAAAAGTTACATGGTATTGGACTTGAGCTACTACTTGCTGTATGTCAGGCTCTCTTACTTTCTTTTTTTTTTTTATTTTCAGCATAACAGTATTCATTGTTTTTGTACCACACCCAGTGCTCCATGCAATCCATGCCCTCTATATTACCCACCACCTGGTACCCCGACCTCCCACCTTTTATATACCTGGAGGCACTTGCATGAGGCAGACAAGTTCTCAATAAAGAACTTTAATTCAATATATTAAAGTATACTATGTTTTCCACAGTGAATATAGACTATTTATCAAATCAGAATCAAGTTCTGAAAAAAATACCCATATACAGATAGCTAACAAATACACAGCCCGGTACCTCTAAAGGTTAGTACTTCTACATATTTCAAAAGGCATCAAGTTTTTGCTGCTTTCCCCTGATCCAAGCATGCACATTTGTGTGTATGTAAGTAAACACCCAAAGACAACTGAATTAGTAGTCCACATTCACCACATGGATTAATGCCTGTTGTGATCTCTTTCCCTCCCAAATTGTTTCTGATTATTCACTTTAACTAATTTTGCCTGCTTTCCAATAATAGGGAGAAGAAAATTTGCTTCCCCACCCCAGCACCAATCAAAGGGATACTTATGTCCTGTGAGCCTTCATTTTTCATAGGGGAAAACAAAAAAACAAACAAACAAAAACCCAAAAAACCCTGAGCAGTGAAACTAGAAATTCCCTCATGTTTCCTTCCTTTCTGGAGCTTACTGCCCTTAGGTTGCACAGTTGCCCAAATATTGGCCCCTCCATAAGAAGCTGTAAGTAGCACGTAGTGGATGAAAGATCCAGGATATAAGGAAGGGCTACTCTGGGCAGTTGCATGGCCTGGGATGGTCTGCCTCACCACTGGGCAAGGTCTGGGGCCTGGGGTCACCGTACCTCAACACCGTTAAGAGAAGACTTCAACGAGAATGTTTATTTCAACATCTTTGCATGAGAAAATAAACACTGCCTTCAATAAACAGTTTCAATTAAAAATTAAAATTTTAAAACTTAATTTTAAATATAATTATACCAAGAAGAATCATGACACATGTTGAATTATTTTAGGAGCCACAGTCTTCCTGAGGTACAAATAAATAATTTGTACAAATAGGTAAAATCATTTATTAGGAAACTTTAAACCTCTTACAATAAAGTTACCATTAAATATAAGAATAAAGTGACTATTTTGTTTAAAAATAAACAAAGGTCACTTTGAAAGAGAATGGCAGCTTCCCTGTGGACATCCTCTATACCCAGCCCAATTAGTACTTACCAAGTACAAGTTTGTAGATTTTGCTAACATGGTAAATGATGGAAATAAATGAGGAAGACAATATTTTCAAAACAGTGTAAAAAGAACTTTAAAACAAGTATCTTGATTCTCCTTATTCTTCCACTCTAAATTTGTAGCCTTTGGATAATATGTGGGAAAGAACATATATAC
Organism: Mustela nivalis; assembly: GCF_964662115.1. NCBI lineage: Eukaryota > Metazoa > Chordata > Mammalia > Carnivora > Mustelidae > Mustela > Mustela nivalis. Next base: position 826,308 of record NW_028136428.1, on the reverse strand, counting down.
ATTTAAATTTTAACTTAAATGTCTACTGAAATAAAATGCTATCTTATTAAAATTCCTATCCGAAATTTAAAAAAAAGTCATGGTGACAAATAATGTTGACAATCATGTAATGTAATCCTATCTTAAAACTCAAATTATGCTAAGAATGAATATTTCAAAACTAAATGGTTCACTTTGTTAAAAATATTCTTACTGAGTATTAAAAAAATCACCCAATGGTATCATGTTTTTAAACTCATTCTACTCATCATGCCTGTATTTTATCCTACCAGTTCTCTCTAATGACTTAGCATTCTTTCTTGTCTGCTCTCCTCTCTCATTTCCTTTCACCAGCACCAAAAACACAAAGACTCCAAAGTCCTGAGAGCAGACTGGAGTATCCCTTTGCCTTCTAGAAGCTGTGCATTTTGACCCTACTGGTCCATTCCACCTGCCCAATAGGCAAGATTGCCCAATAGGACAGTGCAGTCAGGAAGGGAGGCAAGGATAGAATCTTGAGGGATAGCAGAGAGAAAGAATCACCTTAAGAAAACTGGCAAGAATTCCTATCTTACATTGAGGTCTTCCATCCATTTTGAGTTTAATATTTTGTTCTAATAACACAACTCTGGGTGGGCTCCGAGATGGCTCCTCAGTGGGGACACATCACCAGGAAGACCACACCATGATTAGAATTTAGAATCTTCGGCACCCCCACCCCAACCCCTACATTCCCACAGAGAGGGGAGGGGGCTAAAAGCAGAGCACATCTATGTAAGGAAGCCTCCATAAAAATCCTCATAGCAGGGACACCTGGGTGGCTCAGTTGGTTAAGCAGCTGCCTTCGGCTCAGGTCATGATCCCAGCGTCCTGGGATCGAGTCCCACATCGGGCTCCTTGCTCAGCAGGGAGCCTGCTTCTCCCTCTGCCTCTGCCTGCCATTCTGTCTGCCTGTGCTCGCTCTCTCCCCCTCTCTCTCTTTGATAAATAAATAAAATCTTTTAAAAAAAATCCTCATAGCAGGGGTTTCAGGAAACTTCCAGGTAAGTCAACATATCCAGGTACCATGAGGGGGATAAAACCCAGCTCCACAGGAATAGACATTCCTGTGCTTGGGACCCTCCCAGACTGTGCCCTTTGTGTCTCTGCATCTGACTGTTCATCTGTATCCTTTATCATATCTTTCATAAATTGCAAATGAAAACAAATGTTTCCCAGAGTTCTGCGAGCCACTCAGTTGAACCGGAGGAGGAGTTGAAGGAACCTCTGATTTGTAGCCAAGTTGTAGAGAAGTTGTGGGTAACCTGGGCTCCTCCTACTTATGACTGGCACCTGAATGTGATGGAACAGTCTCACGGGACTGAGCCCTTAACCTGTGGGATCAGATGCCATATCAAGGCAGACAGTGTCAAAGCTGAGTAAAACTACAGGACACCCAGCTGGTGTTGCAGAGTTGCCTGGTGAGGGAAAAATCCACAGCCTCAGCCACAGTGTTAGAAGTGAAGTGTTCTGTGTGAATATGGTAATATAAAAGCAGATGGGAGAACTGAAATGTTTGCTTGACATACACTGTCACACAAAATATTATGTATGCCAGGTCTTTGCTGATGTGATATAGCACATATTCAAGTTCTAGTGAAATATCATAAAGAGTCAACTCAAAAAACAAACAAACAAACAAGCAAACATACAAAATATGAATGAGCTGGGAGAAAATAAGCAATGTTTCCTCTTTCCTATCAAGAGAAAGACCATTCCTGAATTATCCAAGATTTTGCTTTTACCTGAATAACCATACAGTTCAATAGTACTTGAAGGAAAAAGCATGTTTGGTCCTCAGCGATCCTTTCCCCTGATATGGCCGGCAAGAGTGGAGTGATTCTTGTGGATATATCTTTGCTCCAGAGTGGGGAAAAAAAGGAGTTCTTTCACCAACGTTCAAAGGGTTTTTAAAAAATGGCCTTCATTAAAATACATCTGCCCCTCCTTTGGAACCTGCTCACGCTACACTCCAGGCCAGCGAGCATCAAGGGGTTGGAAATACGGTACAAACTCCCATGAAGCCACCTCTCCCTCTAAACTATTCTTCTCTCTGCCAAATTCTGCTTCGGTCAGCCTAAGGATCAAATACCTGTCTTTGGGCAATAAAGTGATGTGCATTAATCAATCATTGGCCCTAACTGGCAAGTTCCTTAAAAACTCATGGGACACAGATGGTTGCCATGACTTTCCCAGGAAGCAGCTACTGTCTTTCCATGAATGCGGCATGAAAATACAGGGCTGGGTGAGCAGATGAATGTCCACTCGTGAAACAATCATGCTGAGGACAATAAACAGTAGTTTTGGATGGCAGATTTAAATTTCATTCACAGCCAAGGAAACACTCCAGATACATGATGTGTCTCCACTTCCTGTTGTTCCCAACATCTGAGTCCTCCCTTCCATTCCTGTTTCCACCACTTCAGTAAATGTCTCCCATCCTCATTGCATATAAAAAAGGCTCTGATTCTTTCTATTCTAATGTCTGTAAGACATTACTGTGAACAAGAGCAGGGGATAATTCCTCCTCCAAACCCATCTACGAAATAAAGGGTTCTATTCAGGATCCTGACAAGCTGAGGAATCCCTCAAGAGAACTTCCAGTGTCATTTCAACCTGTAAGGCTGGCTAAAATGTTCCTCACCATCCGCCACACCAGGGCTAGGACTGATGAGTGTCTCCACCATGCAGGTCCCTAAGGATGACATGATCGCTGGGAAACCAGGCACGAGGCAAGCAAAAATCAGCACCTGCTCTTCTGCAAAGTTTGTCTGAAGTGCTTGAAGCCACAGAAGAAACAGATTGACTCCTTCAGATCTTACCTAAAAACAAAATTAAAGGTGACAAAATTAAACACATGTTTATGCAGAGATGCACTGCAATGCAGATTCAGTTCTGAGAAAGAAAAACTAGAAGTTAAAGGTACCGTTAAACTCCTGCACCAAGTTCTTAGTGACAAGAAATCAGGCGTGCTGCAAGAAGCCCAAGGGTGAAGAGTTGGGGTCTGGAGCCACAGTGCCTGGTTCCAATGCAGGCTCTGCTTTTTGCTTTTTGCTTGCTTAGCTGTGGCCAGTGGAGAACCACCAAACTTCTCCCTTTGCATCAGTCTCTACCTCTGAAAAATAAGGATGATAAAAGAATTTACCACAAAGTGTTTGCACAGGGATAAGTGACTTACAACAGTGCCTGTATCATCAACTGTCATTTAATCACAAAAATAATGCAAAGACAATCATCCTCCAAATTTACAGTGTGCTTTGAATAGTGTTTTTTCTATAATATGCTTATGTATCATGGAAAGTTCTTGAAAAATCTCCGAGCTTAATAAGACCTTAAAGACCTGGCTCAGTTATTTGACCTTGAAGCCCATATATTAGGCATTTCTACACCAGCCCTCCTTTTTTTTTTTTTTTGCCTGTGCAGGTAGCTACCTTGAGGGCTGCCACCAAATCATCACTTCCACAAAGAACCATTCAGAAATTTCTGGAACTCATATCATTGCTGGACTTCTGGCATAAGTCCATTGTTCCTGGTGGATGCTTCCAGTAGTAGGAAATGGAACATGCTCAATGAGGGCAGGGGGTTGTGTTTGACTTGCCCACTGCCATATCTCCAGCACCTAGAAAGGTGCCTGAAACACATAGCTGGCATCCAGTAAATGTGTGCAATAAATGAGTGAACTAGACAAAAATAGATATGCACTGGTAGATGTGGCCTGTGGAGTTCAGCTTCAAAAGAGGGAGAGTATTGAGAGTCCTACATGGCAGGTTGCATGGCACTGAGTTAAAGAAAATGGGTCCTACAATCAGACCAAAGGTTAAACCTCGAAAGTTGTGCGATCTTGGACAAGTCACCTACAAGAACAAAGACCCCTGTCTTCTATTGATAACAGCTGCGAAGAGAGAATCCATTTCAGAATGAAAGGGGACACAGGACGGCTGTGTACGACACTTATATTGTGGTCAAGATGGCAGTGTAAATTCACTTCATGGGGTCCCACACCATCATCCCTCACTACCATTTGAAATACATGGTAATAAGAGATGAAATATATATATATTTTTTTTCAGTGTAACAGTATTCGTTGTTTTTGCACCACACCCAGTGCTCCATGCAATCCGTGCCCTCTCTAATACCCACCACCTGGTTCCCCCAACCTCCCACCCCCTACCCCTTCAAAACCCTCAGATTATTTTTCAGAGTCCATAGTCTGTCATGGTTCACCTCCCCTTCCAGTTTCCCTCAACTCCCTTCTCTCCATCTTCCCTTGTCCACCATGCTATTTGTAATGCTCCACAAATAAGTGAAACCATATGATAATTGACTCTCTCTGCTTGACTTTTTTCACTCAGCATAATCTCTTCCTGGAAGAGATTATATATATATATATTTTTTTAAAAGATTTATTTACTTACTTATTTATTTGACAGAGAGAGATCAAAAGTAGGCAGAGAGGCAGAGAGAGAGAGGAGGAGGAAGAGGGCTCCCTGCTGATGCAGGACTCAATCCCAGGACCCTGAGATCATAACCTGAGCTGAAGAAACAGGCTTAACCCACCCACTTAGCCACCCAGGTGCCCCTAGATTAAACACATATATTTTTTAAAGATTTTAATTATTTATTTGGCAGACAGAGATCACAAATAGGCAGAGAGGCAGGCAGAGAGAGAGGAAGGGAAGCAGGCTCCCTGCTGAACAGAGAGCCTGATGTGGGGCTCAATCCCAGGACCCTGGGATCATGCCTTCAAGCCGAGCCGAAGGCAGAGGCTTTAACCCACTGAGCCACCCAGGCACCCCTAGATTAAATATTTTTTTTTTTAAGAGAAGAGAAAAGTTAGCAAGTGAACCTCGGTAAAAAACAAAACAAAACAAACAAAACCCAAAACTGACAAACATCTCCATGAAGCAGCAACCGCAGAAATTCTCAGTGATGCACAGATGTGTAGCGACAGGAAAAGATGTCTGGAGGCTGACTTCAAGGAGGACAAGTCGCTCCCACTGGAGATAAAGGCAGACAGAAAGGCCTGCTCGCTTGCTGCCTGAAGCCACAACTTCAACTGGGCTGCGGACTTGATTGCACACCACTTGCTTCACCAGAACACTGTGAGGTTTCCAGTAGCTCATTACATCTAAACACTACTGACTCCTTTAACAAGGTTTCCCTTCCAGATTGCCCCTGACTTACAGGGATAGGCAGTAGGTGTCCCTCCACGTGCTCCTTCCAAATTCTCTCCTCTCTCTGCTTTCTTCTGATCCACTTTTTATTTATGGGCTAGCTTTACAGGATATCCCTTCTGTGATTAAACAGGTCTTAATAATTCTACCTTTTGTAAAGGAAGCCTTCCCCAATTATTTAGATGTTGATAAATATTTACCTCTGAATCTCCATAAATCATCACTTTATATGGCACCAACATGTAGAAAATAAGAATGAAGTTACCCAATTTTCAGAATGAACCATACAAATGACAACCTACCATCTAAAGCCAGAGACAGAAAGCGAACATCTGCATAAACTAAAGTAATGCGGGTTCCTTATTCATTCATATTTATTATGCAAAATGGAAGTTTTAGGAAGATTATAATAATGCATACTTGTTCTATTATATAGGCAACTAATCCTCTGTAGATAGTAATGTATCCATAACTCCATCTCCAATCTAGAATTTCTGAACACCCGAGGAGAGGGTATTAAAATCTCCTCTGTGGGAGGCAGAGCATTACAGTGTCTGGCTCTGGCCTTCCTGCTGCAGGATGAGACTTGCAATTAGTGATGGCAAATGGAATTCACAAAACATTTCTGGGCTTTAGAAGACATCGGAAAACTAGCAAAGGACTTAGAAAATGGTAGGAAAGGAAGCAGGAAGAGGGAGGTGGCAGAAACAAGTGAGCCAAAACCTGATCTGTAAGCAACAAGCTCAAGAGAAACAAATCAGGGTGCCAGAGAACAAATGCCATTTTCACTGCAGGATCTCTACAGGCCTGTGCCCTCCAGACCCCGTTCCCACCACACGGTAAGTTGGGGGAACTGAACCTGAGATTTCCTTAATAAACCAGGACCCTCAAATGGAACCAAAGTGATCCCAACCAAGAACACTCCCAGCCTCCTGGCAAAGGAAAGACAAACCCTCCAGGAAAAAACAGACAGACAAACAAACAAACAAACAAACAAACCAAAAAAACCACCAAAAAACAGAATTAAAAGAGATTACATCTATGTTCCAATAAATCTGGTCTCAAAATCCCTTCACAGAGCATGCAAGAAATGAGGCCACTGTGAGAGACAGAAGACTGAGGGAAAATGAAGACTTTAGACACTGGAATGATCAGATACAGAATAGAAAATATTACATGTTAATTGTTTAAGAACACAAAAGAGGTTTAAAAATAAAGAAGGATCAAGAGCCTATCAAAAGCAACAGGCCAAGTGTGAACATGGAACTGAAAGAAGTTAAACAGGGACCAAAAATCACTGAGACGTAAAACACAACAGAAAACACACCAGAATGGTGGGGCAGTAGATGAGCCCCGAATGAAGGACTTCACAACACTGCACCAAGAAGTGAAGACATTCCCCAGAATGCAACACAAGGAGGCAGGAGAAGAGGATGAATGCCAGCTTGAGAGATACGAACAACAGACGGGAGGTTTAAATAAGAATCCTGGGAAGTACAGCAGAAGGACAGAGTCAAAATTTCAGAAGAAAACAGCTGAGGATATTACAGAAATGATAAATCCAGAAATACAGGAAATGCACAGATACCAAGCAAGATGAGAAATCTTCAATTAAACATTTTGTGGTAAAGCTATAGAACACCAAAAACTAAGAAAAGGTTTTAAGGAAAAGGCATTTAAAGGAATGAACAGGGTGGAAACAGGGTTTAAAGCTGCTACAGTGGTAAGGAGATTCTAGTAAAATGGTACCTGTAAAGGGTGACAGGAGTATTTTTACTGCCACTACTGCTAATACTGTGTCTAATGCACATAACAACTGAAGACTGCGAAGGTTAAGCTGGAGCAGAAAAAAATTAAACAAAATATGACCCTCAAAAGAAGGATCATGTCGGGGCGCTTGGGTGGTTCAGTGGGTTAAGCCTCTGCCCTCAGCTCAGGTCATGGTCCCAGGGTCCTGGGATCGAGCCCCGCATTGGGCTTTCTGCTCTGCAGGGAGCCTGCTTTCTCCTCTCTCTGCCTGCCTCTCTGCCTACTTGTGATCTCTGTCTGTCAAATAAATAAATAAAATCTTTTTTAAAAAAAAAGAAGGATCATGCCAATGAATTTCACAACTCTGGTGATCACTTTAAAAGCATCTCTTCTTTTTATCATAGCATTTGTATCATGTCCAGGATGAGATATTACAGCACACATGATAGAATATTTTAAAACAATAGTCCATTTTGCTCAAACTCCATGTTGAAAGCAAACGACTCTGTCAAACACTTTGAAGAAGGTAAAAGTAGTGGAACCATGTTTTGTCAAGAAAGCCCAGGGAGAAAAGCAGGTAGTAAAACCAAGTAGCAGTATCGAGGAAGGGCAGCCTCAGGAAGAAAATGAACACCGTTTTCTTCTGCTTTGTTCTCTTTTTTGTTTTCTTGTTGTTGGTATCTTTTTTTTTTTTTTTTGGTCTTTCCCAGAAATCACTTCATATATATACATTTATCTGTTCAACTTCAGTGAAAGTTGGGAGGAAAAGGTGCCAGAACTTTTGAATGGTTGTCTTCAGCTGAGTGCTTATTTTCTTCCTTCAGTTTCTCTGGGGTTTCCCACTATTCTTCAATAAACATGTGTTGCTTTCTGGCAGGGTAAAGCCAAATGCATTTTTAAAAGAAGTAATGGCAGGTCATCCATCCATCCAGATCAGGAGAGAGCCCATACCAGAAAAGGCAGAGAGGGTAGTAGACTCCCCTCTGTGAGTTCCTGCCCTCTTGGTCTTTCCTCAGCCCTTGCTCTCTGCTATGTCTCTCCAGTCACACCCCAAACCCAGAGAAACAAAAGGACTCTTCAAAACTTAAACCCTGTGAGAAGGGCCACGCGGAGGCAAGGAGAGCCCTGTAAGACTCTGAGCCATGTGGTCTGTATCTGAGACTGCACATCTCCTTGAGCCACGTTCCATTCCCTCCATGCCTAATGTTGGCCTTGTGTTCTACAGAAGCAGTCAGGGCATCCATACACTCCTCTCTGTGTGCTTTTCTGTATACCTGATCCCATCTCAACCCATAACATCCAGCAGCATGCACCATCTGTCATCTCCCTTCAGTCAACCTGCAAATAGGTAAGCACAGCCTGTAAAACCCACCCTTGTCCAAGCTATGTCTGGAGTTATGATCGTCTGTGTCTTTACCATCAAACTTTCTAAAAGGCTATTCTTGTGTGTGACCTCCATGGTCTCACGCCCAGGCACTCTATCTCTATGTCTGGCTTAGGACTCCACTACTCACCTCCCATTTTCTTTCAGTACTCAGTGACAACCTCCTCGATCTACCCCCACCCCCTAATCAAGCTGCTTTGCAACTTTTCACATCATCGAACATTGCTGACATTTCATTCCTTGAAATCTCTCTTCTCTAGACATCTGTGCAAAAATGCCTTCCTGGCATCAAAGCCATGTCCCTCCCCTTCCATCCACTACTCCTTTATTCTTCCCCTTTATCTGCCCAAGAAAAGAAGGAATTACCCTAAATCCTTAACTGTCACTCTCTCTACAAGGAATATATCCCTTGGCAACAGCATGATTGCATCTCTCTTCCCCCAAGCACCCATTCCTACATTTTGACTGTCCAACCAGAACCTACACCTGCACGTCCAACAGACACCTCAACTCAGATTGCCTAAAGCTGCACTCCTCCTCTTACCTCCTGCACCTGGCTCCCTTCCTGAGTTGCCACGACTGTTGTGGCAGTTGACACATCAGACTCAACATTCTGAAAGCACAGAGGCACCCCTAAGCCTACTGCAGCATTTTTTTTTCCATAGCCGAGATATGGAAGCAGCCCAAGTGTCCAGCAACAGAAGACAAAGTGGTACATACACACAATGGTATATTACTCAGCCATCAAAAAGGATGAGATCCTGATATTTACAACAGTATGGATGTACCTAGAGGGTATTGTGCTAAGCAAAATAAGTCAGACAGAGAAAAACAAATACTGTATCTCCAGGGATGAATCCTTAAAAAATGCCCTACATATTCAAGTTTTAAGGCAGGACCAGAAGCAACAGTTTTAGCATATATCACCACGATATAAAATAAAATCTTTAAAAAAAAAAGGAAATAATAGGACAACAGCAATTAGGGTAAAAAGACTTAACAACTGTCTTGCTCAACATCACCAGCACCACACCAGCTACACGTCTGACCCCCAGACCAGCATAGCAGGTGTGAGGACAGGTCCAAGCAGAGAAAGTGTTACTTGTCACATTTTTTGAAAAATGATAAACAGAAGGGATGCCTGGGTGACTAGGCTGGTTGAGCGGCCAACTCTTGATCTCAGCTCGGATCTTGATCTCACGGTGGTGAGTTTGAGTTCCACACTGGGCTCTGCACTGGGTGTGGAGCCTGCTTTAAACTAAACTAAACTAAACTAAACTAAAATAACACCTCTGTCAAAAGTACGTGAATTCACAACTTACATGTAAGTCAAGTTCTACTTGTTCTAAGACAGCATGAAAACCAAGATGTCGTTAGCGAGACAGGAAGCAAGATAAATTGTGTATTCCATGTGCCGTGAGATGACTCCAACTGCATCCAAGTCAGCCATGGCCCTCCACACATCTGCAAGAGAGGGTATATTATCCACATTAGCACAGAGGAAACCAAGGCTCAGAGAGGTTAAAAAAAAAAAAAAGAGTCCAAGATCATAGCATCATTTAGCAGCATAGCCAGAATGTATAGGAATTACCTCAAAACAGGCCACACTAGTGGAAGAATACCTTAGTGTGGAGTTATGAAAACCCAGGTAGAACGCTGCCTCAGAAAGGCAGATAATCAATAAAGGAAAAATAAAGAGGCACCTGGGTGGCTCAGTCGGTTAAGCATCTGCATTGGGCTCAGGTCATAAATAATCCTGGGATCTTGCCCTATGTCAGACTTCCTGCTCAGCAGGGAGTCTGCTTCTCCCTCTGCCTCTGCTCCCCATTCATTCTCATAAACAAATCAATAAAATCTTACCCCCCAAAAAGAAAAAAATAAAGATTATAAGCTTACAATAAAGATATGAATGATGAGTCAAAGCTTTCAGTGACACACCCACACCTGCCTACAGTTCTCTGGCTAAAACATGGGTGGAATTGATGGGGTTAGAAGAACAGGAGGCACATAGGCCCGGACAGCACAGCCCCAGCAGATGCAGAATCCTGGTGTAGGATTAGCTAGCTTTCATTGTCCTTTAAAATGTCAAAGCTAAAGAAATCTGGTAGGGTTATTGAAGTCTGATCCTGGGGGATGCCTGGTTGGCTCAGTCTATTAGGCAGCAGCCTAACATGACTCAGGTCATGATCACAGGGTCCTGGGATCAAGTCCGACATCAGACCCCTTACCCAACCAGAAGCCTGCCTCTCCCTCTGCCTGTTGCTCCCCCTGCTTGTGCTCTCTCACTGACAAATAAATAATCTTTAAAAAGAAAGAAGAAAGAAAAAAAAAGAAAAGAAAAATAAAATCTGATCCACAGTATAGAACAACACAAAGGATGGTACTTTCTTGGGCTGATTTCTGTTTGTTTGATTTTAAGTAGGTTCCACAGCCAGCACGGACACTAGTGCAGGGTTTGATCTCAGGACCCTAAGACCATGAACTGAGCCAAAGGCAGACAATCGATTAAGCCACCCAGGCACCCCACTTTCTTGGGTTCTAATGGGACTTTTCCTAGGTTCTAATCCTAGCTGTACTGGCTGCCAGGGGGAATGAAGTCCAGCACCACAAGAAAAGCATCCCAAGGCAGCAGTCCTCTGCAGAAGATTTGCTGGTGGCTGCCATCATCAAAGAGTCAGTGGGTGAAGTTGTTGAAGCACAGTGGGAACAATGATAGCCACTGCCTTTTGGGTGTCACTGAATCATCCTACTCATCTTCAGGAAGCCTGGCCCTTCTCCAGTCAACGCAGCAAAAGCAAACTTGTTAGAAGAACAGGGGAGGGGGTCATCTCCCTCCCTCCCAGAAACTGAAGCAACCAGCCAAACAGTGCAGCACTGGAGTAAAAATAAAAATATGAAGGAATGTGGCTGCACCTGGGTAGCTCAGTCTGTTAAGCATCTGCCTTTGGGTCAGGTCCTGATCTCAGAGACCTGGGATCTGAGACCCACATCAGGCTCCATGCTCAGTGAGGAGTCTCCCTTTCCTTCTCCCTCTGCCCCCCCTCCTAGCTCATTCTCTCTCTCTCTCAAATAAATAAAATCTTTAAAATAAGAAATTTAAAAATGAAGGAATGAATCAAAATGCAGAATTCAGAAACAGAACTACAGATATAAAAACTACATATAAAAACCTGAAATATGACCCGGTGAGTGAGGAAGGATTATTAAATCATGATACTGTATGAATTGATTGCCAATTTTTTCTTAGAACATAGAGCACACTGCACTACACGAAAACGAAAACACAAAATTAGGATTGAATACAAAAACAAAATTATCAGTGTTATTCCATCAAGTGTTTCTCTAACCTACTGATCAAAACCTCAGTTCATCCTCCAAAAGAATCTGGGCACCACCTCAGCACACATGAACACATTTTCAGGCCACAGTTCACACTGCTCCAGTCCTCACTCTAAGTCCTGAGCCATGGGCTCCTCCAGACAAAGCCACCACCAACTAGGCCCCTGCCCTAGAAATCCCCAAACCCAACCACTTCACAACAGGGAGACTCAGGGAGATTCAAATGGGCAGAAACGTGGGACTTTGACTTTTTTTTTTAATTAAAAGAGAAATACAGCAAGAAACATTTCTAGCACAAAGTGAAGAGCTAATCTTTCACAATGTCGAGAGTATTAGAATTATCAATACACCATCAGTAGTTTGATAGGTCAAACAGGCCAAAAGCTGGAAACACAAGAGGAAATGCTCACAGCAAACAGACCTGAAAGCCAGGGCCTGGACCGGCTGACATGGCTCTGCCGCTTACCACAGCGAGAAAGTGTAACTTTCCTGGGCCTCAACTTCCCTCCTGGCCAGCAGGAAAGTGGCAACACCACAAAATTCATATCTGGTCGGGGATTACGTGAAAGGAGAATGCTCAGTGAGAGCCCCGCCACACCGCCCGTCCAGCCACAGTCTGCGCCCAGTGAATGGGAATTTCCTTTACTGCAGCCACACGAAGAGCTGAAGGATCTGCACAGGATGCCTGTTTATTTACCAGTCACAAAACCACGTTCTGCCATAAACAGAGAGGGCAAGAGACCCCAAGAGATGGGAATATCCCTCACCCTTGCCTGGACCAGGCTTTCAAGACAAGTTGGAAAGCCCACAGCAGCTCTGCCACTGACTCTGAATGAGCCTTTGGAAGACAACACCATCCCAAACAACAGTTTAATTTACTTCTCTTTAAAAAGCAGTGAGACAAGGTCTTGGCCACATCTTCATAAATTAACAGCTTAGGAGGCTAAACCCCAATGATTTAGTTATGTCCCCAGCAGGCACACCTCCACTCGTGGGCAGCTTCAGGGAGAAAGGGTGCCTCCCCATCCATGAGGACACCCTCTGACATTCATCTGAAGATGCTTCCTACCCATGGGCATTTACTCCCTGGAACCCCCCCCCCATCTAAGTTCCTCTCTGGATGCGGCACGAGGCAACTTCCTCACACCCCCATCACCACTGGTGACACCGCAGCTACCCCCGAGCCTTCAAGCAGGGTGCACCTGTCTTTGCTGCCAAGCGTCCCATCAGCCCAGCTCCATCACTGATTTCTGTACCCATAATTAATTAACTTATGCATGTATGTATTTATTTATTTTTACAGCTTCATTTATTTTAGGGAGAGATAGACAGAGAGAGAGAGATACAGAGAGAGCACACACACACAAATACAGGGAGATAGATCCTCCAGCAGATTCTACACTGAGAGCAGAGCACACCTCAGGGCTCAATCCCACCACCCTGAGATCATGACCTTAGCTGAAACCAAGAGTTGGATGCCTCAACGACGGAGCCACCAGGCACCCCTCTGTACCCTTAATCTTAAGAAAAGACAGACACCGCTTCTTTCAGTCAGCCACGGCCTCATAAGCCATCTGTCACACAGCCAAAGTTTCCAGAGGGTAGGACCAGGTCTACAACACCAGTGATGCCAGAGTATCTCCATAAAACTACAATCTAGTGAGTACCAGGCTCTGCTCTAAGCTCCTAATATGGCCTTCTATTTTGTACCCGTCACAGACCTACATGCTAGGTATTATCCGCAGTGCAGAGGAGGACACTGAGGTCCATGGCTTACCCAAGCGATCTACTTTTATGTGGCAGCAGCAGGGGCCTGAACCCAAGTCTGTGACTCCAAGGCCCCTCCGTCAACTCTGTTACTCATGCAGCCCCAACACAGTCATCAAATACCTCCCTAAACCCTCATCCCTCCTGTGAAAAAGCATGGTCTTCTGCCATTTCCCAGATGGGAAGAAAGCCGGCGTGAGCCAGATATAGTGACCTGCCCATGATGGTACAGGCGATGTCTCCTCTGTTCTCCCCCCAACACCCATGTCATTCTGCACGAGGCCCCATGGGGTCCTTCATGCTTCCAGTGGAAAACTCTGGTGAGACCACCAGTCTCCTGGCAGGCCTTCAACTTGACCCTGGAGGACAGGACCAGTTAGGAGAAAGCGGCTAGTTAAGCCTCTGAAATGGGGTCCTACCACCCAGGAAAAGCCCCTTATCTCCAGGGCATCGCCCGTGTGAATTAGCTGGATTTGTAGAGGGCTCCACAAGCACCAGCCTTGCTGAGTCACTTTCTCTAAGGTGGTGGCTGAGACAAAAAGGACCCAGGAAAGAAAGGCATAGGCTGTTGTGGAACTGCAGTGCCTTGGCATCAACAATTAATGTGAGCAGCTGCCTCTGCTCACCAGATCTGCATTTTATGTGGGGCACACTGTTCAAAGTTTACACCCCCCATCTCTGTAACCTTCACGACAACCCCTGGAGCTCCCTGCACCATCATTACCACCTCACAGACAAGGAGACAAGGCATGAGGGGTGTGTAGAATGATGCAGCTTTGTGCTGGGGCCAACCGGGGGAGGACTCCCACAGGCTTGCTCTTCCCACTGCTGCAGAAGCAGCTGAAAACAACGAGTTTTTCAGTTTGCATTATGTAGAGTGGAAGAGTCAACCATAAAGGTCATTCAATTTTTAAATGGGTTATTCCTCAGGATAAAAACAGTTCCAAAAAATAATTTCCGAGAAGTTCAACATATTCCTCCTTCCAGGTGCCTGGAATGTGATGGAATGTTGTTAAAATAAGTTCTGGCCCATCAGTATGCCAGACAGAAACTGGAAGTAAGCTGTTGCAGGTCCCCAAAGGCTCCGTCACAACCCTAAGGAGAAGACATATAACTTTCACTGTCCCAAAGTGGTTATGTTTAAAAAAAAAAAAAAAGGCACAGGTGGAACATTTTAAATTACAGACTTTCAATGCAGGGGCAGTGGGGGCGGGGGGGGGTGTCCCCCAACTACCCCCAAATGTTTCAGCTATATATAGTGACTTACCAAAGTGACTCATCACAAGTACCTACAAGGCAACTGACCGGCAACTGACCGATGAGGAAGGTATTCGGACTGCTTAACAAAACCAACACAACTTAGAATTTTCATGATTAAGAAGAGAAAACCATTTATTAAACACTCGCCAGGCACCAAACCCGCTAGGCACTGTCACACGCTCTACTCATCACAAGGCTGCCAAACTCAGTGCAGAAACTGAGGCTGAGTAAGTCACCTAAGATCATGCAGCACCAGAAACTGGATTCCAACCAGTTCTGACATCATAGCCCACCCCAGCTTGTTGCAATGCTTCAGAACCTAAGCTTTGTGATGATCAATAAACTGCATGCTTAACAATGTTTACACATCTCTGTTAGAATTCAGGGAAAGGTTTATAAAAATGACATACACAAGGGGAAAAAATAATACAGTTTCTGGAGGCAGGCTGCCCAGGGTTCAAATCTTGGCTCCTCCACTTGAAAGCTGTGTGACCTTGGACTCCTTTAGCTCCCCTGTGCCCATATTTCCATGCATTAAAATGGTAGCCATAACAGACCCTATCTCCTAAGGCAAATAAAGCATTTTGGTGTTGTTGTTCTTGTTTTAAGATTTTATTATTTATTTGACAGAGAGAGAGAGACAGGGTGAGAGGGAACACACACAGGGGGAGTGTGAAAGGGAGAAGCAGGCTTCCCACTGAGCAGGAAGCCTGGTGAGGATTAGATCCCTGCACCCTGGGAGCATAACCTCAGCTGAACAACTGAGCCACCCAGGTGCCCACAAATAAAACATTGAGAATCATTCCTGGCATGAGTTAAACGTCAGAAGGTGTGGGCTAGTGTTACTTCTTGCTGGCCACTAGATAGAGTCAGCAGCCTCAGGCCCACTGTTTTAGCAACTCATTTGCATAAACAAAGCCCAGGCTCAGCCACTTTGTGCTTACCCTATGATTTCTTCCTGTCACTAACATCTCTCCTCACTCCTGCTCTGTGGCACTAAGCTCTGGGCCTCAACTTCCCATCTGTCAAATGAGGTGAGGAGCCCAGCTGATCTATCTGAGGTCCTTCCAGCTGGGCAACCTAGGGTTCTTGGTAACTCAGGGCCCAGAAATTTCAGAACCATCCTAACACAAACATTACCAGATGACACTCACTCAATTTCCTCAAATCTTCTCTTCCGTGTTATGTATAAATGCTTATTTTCATGGCAAATCTTCTCCAAGATCCCAGAGCTCCACGAGCACCCAGAATAGGCTGGGCAGGCATCCCCAGTGCTGAGGCTGGGGACATGATGGTCAGAAGCTCTGACCTCCAGGGGAGATGGATTCCAAATCAAGCTGCTCTGATAAGCAGGTCTTCCCTGTTAGAGAGGATTTCAACAGAGCACAGTTAAGAGGAAGTGCAGGTAAGAAACTCAGAACTTGGCCCACCGGACAGAGGGCAGTAGGACAGTGGGCCGGAGGAGTGACAGAGGGATTGAGAGGAATGGCACGATCAACAGAGGCCAGCCAAGGCAGCACTGATGCTCAATGTGAGAGGGTGGGCTGGGGATACACTGTGAAAATGGCTTCAAAGGCAGGAAGCAAGCCCAGCTCAGCACAAAGCAAAGTCCTGAGCAGGAACCTTCTGGGACCAGGTTGGACACTAAGGTGAGCTGAAAATGGCTGTGGCACCCAGTGCAGTCTGAATCTCACCCATGCCTCTCACAGGCTGGGTGACCCCGGACCAGTTATGCTATGTCCTTTAATGTTTCCTAAAGGGTATATTCACTCCATAACCCTGAGCCATGTTCTCATTTCGGTGAGTGTGGGAGGCCGCAATAAGGCTTGAGACGAGAACCAAACCAGACCCTGACTTGTGCCTCCTTTAAAGTCCAAATAACCTATCAAAAGGTTTAGGACGGGAAAAGTTCAGTAGCACTGGGCAAGAGTCTGTGCTATGTGTTGTGCGCTCGCCTACGTGACTTCCCACACGCTTACTAAACAAATGAGAACAATTCGGTTGGGCTAAAAAGTTCGTTGCTGGTCCTTGCTGCCTTAGTACAACCCATAATTTACTTTCAGGTTTGCTGTATTTGTACTGGCATCAGCCATTTGGCGTCATGAGGAACCATAGTTGCTTAACTAAACACAGATGTAATGTCACTATATATATGGCCTTAAGGCTTTGAATAAACTTAGCACTGTTGGACATCCTCCTCAGTGCTCCTCCTGTCCCCCATCTCTCTGCTTCTCGAGTTCTTTTCTTCATCCTCTTACCCTCATGTTCCTGGTTGATTTGTTGCGCCGGCCACAACAGGTGAGGATCTGATGGTGCCCACTAGCTACAGAGATCCAATATATACAACTAGGACAGCCTAGAGGGGGGTGGGCAACCTAGGCTGGACAGGGAGTTAAGAAGGAGTCAGGAAGGGCGCCTGGGTGGCTCAGTGGGTTAAGCCGCTGCCTTCGGCTCAGGTCATGATCTCAGGGTCCTGGGATCGAGTCCCGCATCAGGCTCTCTGCTCAGCAGCGAGCCTGCTTCCTCCTCTCTCTCTCTCCGCCTGCCTCTCTGCCTACTTGTGATCTCTCTCTGTCAAATAAATAAAATAAAATAAAAAATCTTAAAAAAAAAAAAAGGAGTCAGGAAGAAGTCATTCCCACACTTGAGGCATGGGTTGGTACTGACCAGAGACACTGGGCAAGAGACAGTGTCCTAGGACTGCTGTAAGACTAGCCGGGTCCAGGCAAAGCGCCTAACAGTGTGTAGATGTAACCCATCTGTAAAAGGTGGACGGGGGGTGGTGGTTGCAGCTGTTTGAGCATCTGACTCTTTGTTTTGGCACAGGTCCATTCACCTGGCCCATTCACCTGTGCCTGCATGTGTTCTGTGGTGTGCTCTTTATCTCTCTCTCTCAAATAAATAAATCAAAAAAAAAAAAAAAAAAAAAAAAAGGAAGTCAGGAAGGATCAGGAGACCTGCTGTGAAGGTCCCAAAGACTCCACCCTCCTCAACTAGCCTCCGGAAATAAAGTAAGTGGATGCCCAGGAGCCTCCTGGACACAAAACTTTCCAAAGCAAAGCTTTCAATTTCATACTGGAGAAAAGGTTGCTGTGCAAATTAAAGACAAAAAAGCCGGCCATGGTGGGGTGGGTTTGGACAGGGTTGGTCCTGTAGGGCTCTGGCCACTAAATGCCCACTGCCCAAGCCAGGAGCCTGGAGTCTGTGCAGCCAGTGCTTCCTGAGGCTTCCACATCATAGCCTCACTCTGAAGTTTCCTCCTGGAAGCTCCTTACCCAGGGAGGCCACCTGTCAGCACCCCCTCACACACACCCCAGCTTCTGCCCCTCCATCCAGCTGGAGTGAAGGATCCCCAAGCCTGCTCTCTCTGGTCTCTCCTGCACAGAGAGGAGTATGTGCCCTGGAAAGGAGGGTCCCTGAGGATACCTGAGTCCTTGGCCCAAAGACAGCTGGCTTGAGAATGTGGGGTTTCGGTGCTCTAGGCACAGCAGTTCCTAGAGGAAACAGGGTAGGGAGCTCCAAGGTGGAGGGGAGTCCCGGGAGTCTGGGATCACAGATGCCAGTGGCCCCCAAGTGGAAGGGTTTCAGTAACTCCAGAGGTGAGAGGGGCCAGGGGTCAGGCCTGGAGGTGGACAAGGACCACCAACAAGGGGTAGGGGGCCGGAGATGGAAGTGATCCCAGGGTGGTTGCAGGCCCAAAGTAGAGGTGTGGGGGTGGGGGTGGGGGAAAGGGGTCCATGGGCCAGCAAAAAATGGTATCCTGGGGCTCCTGGGTAAAAGGCACTTGAGGTGGAGGGGGCCCAGTGGGGCCCAGGCTGCGCGGGCTGAGCCAGCGCCTCTCAGGCTGGGGAGCCCGGCGATTCTGAGGGACAAAATTTTCCATCAAGTTCTGGAAAAGAAGCCTGTCAGCACAGGCGTCTCTCCGGGGTCCAGACGAGCCCAGTGGTGCTGGGCCCCTTGATGTCAGTAGGGCCCCACGGGTTCCCTGGTTACCGAGAAGTGGAGCGAGGGCTGTGGGGCAAGGGCTATGGGGCGTAGGAGCACCAGGCCGCCAGGAGCCTGTCCGCCAGGCCCCCCTCCCGCTCCCTTGGACGAAGCAGCAGGTGGCAGCGGGCAGCAGGGCCCCAGTCTCCCTCTCTGCCTAGCGCCCCTACCCCTCCCCAGCCCCTCAGTACCTGAGTCAGCGGGGCACCGATGCACTCCCCTGCGCCTTGCCCAGGCAGCCCAGAACCCCTGCCTTCCCGGGAGGCGCTACTTGTGCAGTGAGTTTGCTGGGCCCACAGAAGGCGGTGGGCGGGGCAGGCAGGTGCGGGCGAGCTGTGGCGGGTGGGGGGCGGCAAACAGCAGTGCAGGCCTCTCTGCAGGCCCGCGCGCCCTCGCCCAGCCTCCTGTTCTGTCCTGTCCGGTGAGGGGGCTGGCTGCGCCCCCTGCTGTTTCCCGCTGCTCTTCTGCTGACTCCAGGACCCCAGGCCCTGCCCAGTCCTGGCTTCCCTGCCGCTCCCTGCTGCTGCTTGAGCTCCAGGCTAGGCCCGCTGCTGCTCCTGGGTGGCCGAGCTGCGGCCCTGGTGCGGTGTGGCTGGCCCTTTTCTCTCCCCAGGGCACAGTGGAGCCACGAGGGAAGGCCTGAGGGGATCTTCCGTCTGCTCAGTGCCAGTGGACACTCTCCAGGGGCCTCTCTACCTGGTGGGCTCCACCCATGGCCATCTTGGAACCCCTGGAATCCCCTTCAGAGACCAGGTGAAGCCCTCCTTGGGGAATCCAGGCTCCTGGGACCAAGGCGAGTTGATCTTGTGTACTGCTGTGTTTGTTCCCTGGCCTGGCACGGATTGACAGTTGCTGAATTGATCTATTCTGGGGTCATCAAGGGCAGAGCAAAGAGTTCAGGGCTGGGATCCCCAGGCCTGGGGTCCACACAGGCTTGGAGCCCTCTTGGCTGTCCCTGACAGAATGACCAAAGAGGAACCCTCAGAAACATGGATCTGCCTTGACCTGGCAGAGCATTCAGGGACAGGAAGGGGAATGTCTCCTTCGCAGAGTATCTGGAAGCCTGAAGTGGAAGATGGATTTGTCTGAGCCATGGTCATTAGTGTTGGGCCAAGAAACCCCTGGCTTGCTTCTCCTACCTGCATCCTAGGTCTAAAAGGGTGTCTGGGTGGCTCCCTCAGTGCAGCATCTGTCCAGGGTCCTGGGATCCAGCCCTGCATCTGGCTCCCTGCTCAGTGCAGATCCTGCTTCTCTTTCATCCTCTCCCTCTACTTGTGCTGTCAAATAAAATAAAAAAAAAAAAAGTTAAGAGGGGGGACAAAATGGCGCGGAATTAGAAGGCGTCTTTTCAACTTGTACCCCAAAATGAGCTGATTACCTACCAATCACCCATGAACTCCAATCACCCATGAAATCAGCCTGAGATCAAAATTATACATGTGTGGATCTCTACAGGGGGAGAAGAAGCCAGTGGGCAGGTAAAGCGGAGTGGGAACTGTGAACTGATATCAGAAGATAAACAAAAGGGGGAGGGAGCTACCAGAGGCAAACAGTTGGAAAGTAATACCCCAATACAAGCGAGAGTGCCCTGCGTCTGGGGACCAGCATTAACTCGGAGACTGGTTGAAAGCACTCCAAAAGAGCAAAGCATCTCTGGGGAAATTGTGGGAATCGGGGCGGCTAGGGACAAGGGCTTAAGTCCCTGGTCCCAGGACAGCCTCCCTTGGCACTGAGTCAGAGAGAGTGCGGCAGAGAAACCAGCTCTTGGTCCCTAAGCTGCCAGTGCAAGGAGAATGCATGGGGTCCGCTTCCTGTGAGGGAATGGGAGCCACACCAGGCGGCAGAATGCAAGAGTCCTGCTATAGAGCCTGAGATACTCCCCTGAAAGAGGTATAAAGGCCCAGCTGGTGCCCTTTGATAAACGCCCTTGTTTCAGAGCCTGCATCAAACTCTCGCCCCAGAGAGGTGCGCGAAGGCCCAGCCTGGTGCTCTCGGACCTGTGCCTCATTCTCAGAGCCTGAGACCCGCGCGCGAACCTCTGCCTTCCCTGAAATTGGTGCATGTAAGGTGGGCGCTCTTAGACCCAGAAAGACCGGGCACTCCCAGCCCGGGCCAGCGGGAAAATCTCAGTGTGCGATTGCTGCTTGGAACCTCTCTAGCGGTCTAGAGGTGCCCAAAGCTGCTGCTGCCGTGCTTTTGGGTACAAGCAAAATATCCTCCATCCCCAGGGACAGCGACTTGGAACCTGCTCTGCCAGCGGCCAAGGGGGAACTTATTTGGGCTCTGCAGCCAGACTGAGGCTTCTCTCTGAGAGGGAGATCAGGGTGCGGTTTGTTTTCCTCTAAAACTACAAAAACCATCAAAAGCGGTCAAAGTGAGAAAAAAAACGTGAACAAACAAAAAACCGCCAGAGAACAAAAGCCTGAAAAAAAAAAAAGTTTCCTCAGAGCACACCCCCTTGAGGGGGGCGGTAGGACTTAAGTCAGGGAACATCATTGACTGAAAACCCACATGGCAGGCCCCTTCCCCAGAAAACAAACCAAGAAAGAAAAAAAAAAAGAGAGAGAGAGAGAGAGAAAAAGTACTACAAGAGAACTACCACTACTACATAGGAAACTTTTATCTTTCATTCATTCCCACTATTCTGGTCCTTTTTTTTTTATATATATAGGTAATTTTTTTAACCCCAGCAGGATGGTGGAAGGGGTACATGGCTGAGTGCCTCCCGGGTCTGACCCTGTGTGACGCCACCCGATGCCTGCAGCTGCCCTCTGGAAGGTGTTGCTTTAGTGGCAGAGCCGGAGGGCACCAAGCATGTGTGTGTCTCCAAAGTCCTGGGCACCACATCACAATGCCTTCCTGAGAAGCAGAATCAAGGACAGTTGCTGATCTTCATTCCTTCCTACCAAAGGTATCTCATACACCATAATTGGAAGTTGGAGCCGGGGGGTGCCTGGGTGGCTCAGTTGGTTAAGTGTCTTTCTTCAGCTCAGGTCATGATCCCAGGCTCCTGGGATGGAGTCCCACACATTTGCCTCCCTGCTGAGCTCCCCTGAGCCTGCTTCTCCTTCTCCCTCTGCCATTCCCCCAACTTGTGCTTTCTGGCTCTCTGTGTGTCAAATAAGTGAATAAAATCTTTTTAAATAGTTTGGGCCAGGGGGCGCCTGGGTGGCTCAGTGGGTTAAGCCGCTGCCTTCAGCTAAGGTCATGATCTCAGGGTCCTGGGATTGAGTCCCGCATCGGGCTCTCTGCTCGGGAGGGAGCCTGCTTCCCTCTCTCTCTCTCTCTCTCTGACTGCCTCTCCATCTACTTGTGATTTTTCTCTGTCAAATAAATAAATAAAATCTTAAAAAAAAAAAAAAAAAAAAGTTTGGGCCAGGGATGCCTGGGTGGCTCAGTTGGTTAAGCCGCTGCCTTCGGCTCGGGTCATGATTCCAAGGTCCTGGGATCGAGTTCCACATTGGGCTCCTTGCTCAGCGGAAAGCCTGCTTCTCTCGCTGCCTCTGCCTGCCTCTCTGCCTGCTTGTGGGTACTCTCTCTCTCTATCTCTGGCAAATAAATAAAATCTTTAAAAAAAAAAGTGTGGGCCATACTCTTTAGCCATTCTACTTTCCCTGGGGTAATTTGCCACCTCCCTGAATTTACCTGCATCTTTCCCAAAATCTACTTATCTTCCTACCTTCGTGACCATAATGAGTCTATAAATTTTCAATAGTGTGAACTTACACTTGCTAATATTTGCATAACATGCACTTCTTTCGATCTCAAAGAAAAGCTTCACACCACAATGGTCTCTAATCTCCAATTAGTTTCTGTTCTGGGATCCCACTGGAATTCTATGCGCCTGTCCCCTAAGATCCCATAAATTGTGGTCCAGTTTCCCAGCCAGCCAAGGAAAGCACATGGGAAATCTTGCTGAAGTATGAGTAAGAGCCTACGAAAGGGAACATATTTATCTGCCTCGAATGCTGGGACCTGAGGAAAGCAAGTTTCATTACAGACAAATCAGGAAGGAGGTGCAGATTGCTTTTTATGTCACTCTGGAGTGGAGGTCTGCTCACTCACAGAAGCTCAAAATCTGCACAAAGGACAATGCCCCCCACCCCCAAAGTCAGCTGGGGATTCTCAGGAAAACTTTAATTGAAAGTATTACGGATTCTCCAACTTCCCAAAATGCAGGAGGAACATCTACAAGCAAGACTGTCACCACTTTTAGAAAATTACACTTATTTACCTTTTTTCTTCCTAGAAAATCATCCTCTCTCCCAATCCATGATCTTCTTTTTGTAACAGTTTCCTAAAGAAGGAAACAGGTGTCCTCCCATTCCAGTTCCATCCAAAATAATAAAATAAAAATCTTTAAAATTAAAAAAAAAATTGTGATTTGTTGAGACAGAGCACATATGCAGAGGGACAAGCAGACTCTCCCACTGAGCAGGAAGCCCGATTTGGGGCTCGATCCCAGGACCCTGAGACCATGACCTGAACGAAGGCAGATGCTTAACCAACTGAGGCACCCAGGAAGCCCCAAAATAATTCAATTTTTAATCACTTTGCCATAGACACTTTTGGGTGGCTTTGAAACACCAGAATCTCATTGACTTATCAGTGTCCTCTTCACCATCTCAGAAAAGGACTGGGTGCCTCTCAGAGGCCTCTCTCCCCTCCTGACCCAGGTCCCAGCCAAAGGTCCTTCACATTAGAGTATGAGGAACTGAGCGGGATGGGGTGTAGAAGCACCCTGGGGTGGGGGGCTCTGGGGCCCTCCCACTCCCAACTTCAAAGACAGCGCCTGCTTTCCCCTGCCTCATATAGGTACCCTGGGTTTGCCCTCTTTAAGGTTCCTGGTTGCTGCAAAGGTCTGAAAATCTCCTAAGTAGCACAAAAGCCATCATGTGCATTTTGGCCACACGGGACAGAGGGAGTTTAAAGGAAGAAAGATAAAGCTCCCCAGAATGAGCCAGCAGCTCTGGGCTTCCCCGCACATCTTTCCTGACCTTCAGAACCCTGGGAAGGAGCCCCTTGGTGCAAAGTCACAGGGGGAGCCCACGCACAGCCCAGGCCTCCTGCTCCAGGTCCTCTCCAGCCATAAACTGACCCCCTAGCCCCTTCCAAACCGTCTACAGCCTCAAACCACTGACGTGCGGTTCAGCACCCAACTCCAGAGCGCAGGATGCACGTGGCTTCCCAGCACCCTTCCGTGTCCGCTCCCAAAATCACCGTGGGAATGTCGCAGCAAGGAGACAGGGAATCGATTTTTATCCTCTGGGTTGTCTTCCCTCGTAGCCCCTCAGGAGTCCCCACGCAGCAATTCCGTGTGGGCCCTACTGCTCTGAATCCACTTCCCTGGAGGAATCCGCTTTTCTTCAGCGTCTGTGTCTGCAAACCCGGCTCCTCTAACACCCCCCACCAAACGTACCAAGAACCAACGGGGGAAGAAGTTCATTTCTGGCCGACAAGCCTTTAATCCCTGAGAGCTGTGGCTGATGCAGGAGCAGCTTTTCTCCAAATGGTGATTTCGATACGAGGTCGTTTTGCCTGCCAGCCCCCAACATCCCTGACGTGTGGCTCCCAAGGGCCTCCCCGCGGCCAGGCCTGAGAGTGGAGCCCACCCTTGGGCTCATTTTCCACCGCGCTGAATCCAGGCAACGGCCCCGTCTCACGACAAAGGGTGCTGAGCAATGAGGTGCCGCCACCAGGAAGAGAGGCAGCAGGTCAGACAGATCTGGAGAATGACACTGGCCTTCAAGGGCCCCTCACAAGGGAAATACCATTAAGTAGCAGATCTGAACAGATATACTGTGTTCCACATTCACGCCGTAAGGATGGGGTTTCCTCGAGCCCTAATCAAAGGAACTCTTTCACCTGAGATCACTTGACCAATCGGTGACTCAGTTTCCTTATACTAAAAATGAGGATAACAATACATCACAAGATTGTTTTGAGGAGCACACACGTTACAAAGTGTTTAGAGGCACCTGGGTGGCTCAGTGGGTAAGCATCTGACTTCAGCTTAGGTCATGATCTCATAGTCCTGGGAGAGGGCCGTGTCAGGCTCCTTGCTCAGCGAGGAGTCTGCATGTCCCTCTCCCTCCCTCTTCACTTCCTGCCCTCTCTCTCTCTCTCTCAAATATATAAATAAAATCTTTAAAAAAAAAACGAAGTTCTTAGAACACGATATGCACATAGTACAGGACACATAAGCACTTGTTAAACAGATAAAAGGGTACAAGAGGCTGGCTTCCCTTCAGATTTCTAATAGGCTCCTGTCTGGGGGTCTCTAGATCTTAGGAAGTGGGGAGGCCTCAGAAGCCCAAGATTGTAGAGTTCCTCCGAGGCCAAGTTCAGTTTTCTATGCAGGACAGAAAACCTGTAAAACACATCCCAGACTTGCTTCGCTGCCTTCCTAGTAGGGAATCCGTTCCCTCAAGAGTGGTCCAACCTCTCTTCCACTATTTGGGATGTAGAAAACGTTTAGACATTTCTCCATTGGTGCTCATTCCATCCTCATTTTTAACAATCTAGCTGTGTGTTCATCTGGTTCATCTGGTCTTCTGTTAGTTCCTTTATTCAACAAACATAGAGGGAGGCAGCAACAACACGGACC
The DNA here is from genome assembly GCF_964662115.1 of Mustela nivalis. Lineage (NCBI taxonomy): Eukaryota > Metazoa > Chordata > Mammalia > Carnivora > Mustelidae > Mustela > Mustela nivalis. Next base: position 801,026 of record NW_028136428.1, on the reverse strand, counting down.
CAGAGGAAACTGTGTGATACCACGGACTCATTAAAATCGACATTTAAAAATGTAAATGGAAAACGACTACAATATATTAATTACAATTAAAGAGCAGGTCACCCAACAAGCTGACACCTAAGATATATGAAGAATATACTCAATATGATTAACTATGATTAGCTAAGGTCATGAGGGGTTATGGGATTTCTTAAAATTTTATCATTTTCCCCTAAAATGTACATATATTACTTATTAATAAGAAAAAATACACAATCACACTTCTTAAAAATAAAGGTGAGTTTTCAACTCTAAAACTGAGTACCAGGGGCGCCTGGGTGGTTCAGTGGGTTAAAGCCTCTGCCTTCGGCTCAGGTCATGATCTCAGGGTCCTGGGATCCAGCCCCGCATCGGGCTCTCTGCTCAGCAGGGAGTCTGCTTCCTCGTCCCTCTCTCTGCCTGCCTCTCTGCCTACTTGTGATCTCTATCTGTCAAATAAAATAAATAAAATCTTTAAATAAATAAAATAAAACTGAGTACCAGACCCCACACAACTCCCAGATTCCTCATGGATTCAGAGCCCTGCTGCCTGCAGAAGTGCTCTATCGACGCTCATCACAGTGGCTGAGACAGATTAAATAAAGAGATAACATTGCAGATTTCCTGTCTCTTATCCGACTGTGCAGATTGGTTACACAAATCCAAATCCATACATGCATTAGATCTCACTGAACTGCGTACACCCTGAGAAAAAGACCCTGTAAAGCAATTCCCTGTAAAAATACAAAAGTATTTCTGACAGCAAAAGTTTTCAGATGCTGTAAAGAAAAAAAAAACTAAAAAGGCACAACCTTCCCTGATTAATCAAGTCTCCCTCGAGAGAAGGCTACCACTTCCCCAGGTAATCTCATCGCCTCAGACGAAACCATGTTTCTCTGTGAAGTGGAGGTGATCGCAGCTCTCTCGGAGTACTCGCAAAGGTTTGGCGTGATTATGAAACGAAACACTATGACCGGGGCCCGCTGGTTGTGGTCACCGTCATGCCCACAGCCTGAACACCACCTCCCTCCAGGAAGCTCCCTTCTCTGAATTCTGTGTGGTAGGGGCACGTGGCTGACTATTAGGGAGCACTGCATAAGGCGTACCCTGTCGCTTGCCCAGACGCCCAGCTCCTCCCGGAGCCACCGAATGCCATACAGAGCTAAAGCTGGGAGCAGTGGCTCACCGTGGACACCAATGATGAGGGCTCAGGTACCTCAGCTCACAAACCCATTACAAGCATATACATTTAACTCTAGCTTTAAGATGTTTCTCCTCTTACTTCTCAGTCAAAAAAGACTTTAAGCCGAGTAAACCAACAACAAACCCTAAGATAAAACATTTAACCGTGTTAATTTCCTAAGGCCTACGGTCGTCTTCAGCTTCTCAAGGTCACACCTCCCTGCTGAATGATTACCGAGGGTTGCTGACAGGGTACACAGAAAAAAAAAAAAAACTCTTAGGATGTCCAGCCTCTAAGAGAAAAAGCAAACAGCTCAGAATGCAGCCAGCCACGGCAAAGGAACCACCGACAAAGCCAAACACAGAGGAGCCCCTGAGCATCTGGGAATCTGCCTGTTCCTTTGCCTCCTCAGAGGAAACGAGTCACAAGACTGCTCAGAATGGGAAATGAGAAGGGCAGAAGCCCAGAAACCAGCGCGTCCTGAATTTCGTGCTGCTTCCAAGGAGTGAGCCCGCCTGCTGTGCTGCTGTGTCAGTTATTTACACAGTGGGCAGGTGAGGCTGACAGCTTGAAGGGGTTATTTTAGAGGGAGAGCTGTAAGACTGATGAGGAGAAGGTTCTGGACCCTGGGGTCCCAGCACGCATCTCCAGCTTCCAAGCTGACCCTCCCTTCAGACAGGGTTTAAGAGGCAGCAGGGCAAGCATGGTCTTTGTATTTAAATCACCTCAAGGGGGCCCATATCTCCAGGCACAACCAGAAGCCAGGGAGGAGAGGGAAGGGGGAGAGGGAGAGGGTACCTCCACTCCTATCTGCTGGCTGCACTTCTGGAGCGCCTGATCCAGGAAGCTAAATGTGTGGACAGAACAGAAGGAAGAATCTGGGAAGACTGGAAGACTAGAAGAGCTGTTCGTGGACTAGTCTCAACCTGAACCACAGAAACACCTCTGCCTCCCTGCCCTCCTCCCCTCGGCTGGGCACCAGGTGCCTCCCTACTGCACTCCAGATGCAGATCCAAGCTCAGGGGTGCCCAGTGCCGATGCCTCTCTCCGGCGCAGGGACTCTAGGGCATCAGCGGGACTCCTAGACAGCACCTGTGATCTCTAATTTAAAACCAAAACCAAAATCCCCAACCAGCCCAATCCCGCACAAGCAATACATATTTATGTGTAAGACACCTATGCACACATACACATTCACTTATCTACACACACACACACACACACACACACACACACGCTTTTGCAGCAGAAGGCAGGCATGAAACCTGTTCCCTAAGTCCTTTGCTTTCCTCGTCTGCTTCTAGCAGCAACAGCCATTTCTGCTACGGATTTTCCTATTCGAGGGTTGATCACAGATCCAAATGCCACCATCCTGTTTGCCACCCTTTCCTACCCCACCGGCCCGCTGACGTCTGTCAGTGAACCAGGGAACAAAGATGGAAGACAGGCCCAAGCTGCCTTCCTAAAGTGGGGTTATATTTGACACTTTAATAAACCTCAGAGCCTGAGCCTCTCTGCTCTCAGACTGGCCAGGGTGCAGCTCTCACTCTTACCAAACCCGTCCATCTCTCCTCCCCCCACCGCGGGGCACAAGGGTTTTCTCTGCCCGGCATCTATTTCCAGGCCCCATAAATCATATCCCATTGTTCCAGGCCATCTGAACTCATGCTTAATAAACCATCCACCTCACCCTTCCGCCACCACCCCGAATTTCCCACAGGGAAAGACTGTTTCAAGAAGAAAAGGAAATTCTTCATTAGGGCTGGATTTTAAAAGCAAGCTTCCACAAAAAACCAGAAAACAAAATTGGGTATAAATACCATCCAATAACCACTAAATGTCTTTGGTTAAAGCACCTGCCTGCCTGTGATTCTCAGGTCCAGATGTGAGCTCAGTGCACATCCAAAGGAAGCAGAATTTGAACCTGATGCTAAATGACAAATGATCCTGAACTTCATGACCATTTAAGTGCCACAGTGGCTAGACTAAATTGCTCTGATGCAGAATTTCTCCCAAGTATAGGTTACTGAGAAACAGAATATTGCTTGAAAATGTATTTAGGTGCGCTCATCCTTCTCAGACCAACACTCATGGGCTCTTAGTCATAACCAGGCTTAAGCTAACACGATTCCCCTATTTTCCCCAGAGAGGGAGGGAAACAAGAGGACATGTCTCTCATGTTCCAAGATCAAAAACTGGATCACAGCACTCACAGCATCAAGTCTGCCAAACCAGAGCTCTGGGTACGTACAATTCTTAAAGAGCTAATTGAATGGAAAACAGCCATCTGGGGCTGGAAACCCTTATGACATTCTGGGAAATGTATGGGCTTTAAAAGGATTATGCAGGGTGATGTGACTTTCAAAATTCCCAAACTCTGAACTGAAGCCTAAATGAGAATATGTTAAATTCACCCATTCCAAAACACAGCACAGTTGACTCGGACCCTAGAGCCCAGCTGTAGCTCAGGGTGTCCACACTGCAGCCTGTCTGTGGGAGGTCTGCAGACCACTCCCTGCTGAGAGAGTCCAGCCAACCCAATCAGCCTACCAGCAGGCTGTGGCACAAGGTCCAGATCCTAGCCCAGGCACCAGCCAGGGTTCCCTTTGGCCTGCTCTCTTATGGTTGAACAACAATCATGGAGAGCCACAGGGAGAGCGGCATTGGGTCCAGTATGGCCACTCCCTGGTCCTCCACAACACTGGTTGCACACTCTTCAACACAAGAAAATGGTGTGCAGAAACAAGGGCCTGCCACAGTAGGCTGTCGAGCAAGGAACAGAAAGCATCAGGGGACAGGTGGGACTGCTGGCTGGTCTCCACCTCTCCCAGAGGGCAGAGGCCGCAGAGCTTCTGCAGGCTAAGCAGAGACGTGTCAGAATTACCTTCCCAAAAAGTAGGCAGTAAAGGAGGATTTCAAGCAGCCACAACCACCAGCAGGCCTGCGACCTCCAGATATCAGGGGCTTGACCATGACCGTGTTGGTAAGCAGAACACACAAGTGCCTTCTGGAGCGAGAGAAGACAGCTTAACGCTGATAACTGGTCCTCTCACTCTTCTCTGCTCTCACCAAGTGATCCTGAAAGGGATGGACAAAGTTGGTCAGATTCACTGGAGAAAACACGAGCCAGTGAAGACGTCCCGGCTCGCACTAGGCCTCCCTCCAAAGGCTGGCTGCCCCACCCCTGGCACCTGGGTAACGCTGCTCTGGGGCCATCCACACAAAACGATTTACGTACCCCCCACCCGCAACAAACACACACAGACACAGACACACACACACACACACACACAAGCTGCATCGGGCTTTAGGAACCTAACTCAAACGCACCCCTAACAACAACCCCACAGGTGTGACTGGGTTGGACACTCCCAGCAAGGGAGGAAAGGCCCTCCCCTTGGGTCCTTGCCAGCGGCAGGGTGCCACCTGAGCCTCCGCCTCATCCTCTCCATCCGCGAAGAAGTCGGAGCGGCCCCCACCAACCACCACCACGCAACCAGATTCTCGCACTTCAAATCCCCGCTGCCAGGGCCCCATCTGTGTGCTGACCGAAAAGCCGCCCTCAAGCAGCCGGCCCGCGGAGCATCCGGAGTTCTCCCAGCCCCGCGCTCACGCCTCCCCAGGCAGCCCCCGCACCCGCGGGCCGCGCCTTACCGCCAGTGTCCACGAAGCGCGGGGGCGGGCGGTCCCGCAGCGTAGCACTCCAACCCGCGCTGGCCTCGTCCTCGTCGGACTCCTGCCCTTCGGGGGCGTCGGGAGGCAGCAGGGGGCCGGGGCGCTTGTGTTTGGCGTCCGAGGAGGCGGCGGAGGAGGAGCGCAAGGCGGCGGACGTGGAGCGCGAGGCGGCGGACGTGTTGTAGAAGGCGATCCCGCCGCTGTCCGGGCCGGACTCGCGGAACACTTCGTCCCAGATGTGCAGGCTCTCGTGGCGCGCGAGGGCCGCCTCGAGCAGCGCCGGCGCCCTCCTCCGCGCGCTCCCGCCGACCTGGGCCCTGGCCCCGGCCGCCGCCCGCGCGCCCGCCCCCCAGAGCGCCTCCCAGCCGCACGCGCCGGGCACCGGGCCCGCGCCGCGGCCCGCCGCCCCCCACCAGCGCAGCCCGCAGCACAGCGCCTGCCGCCCCACGCCCGGCCGGCCCGCCATCTTGGCCGCCTCGGGCCCAGCGCCCTCGGAAGCGCCCTCGGAGCTCGGGCGCCGCAGGCTGCAGGCCGCGGAGGGACGCAGAACGCGAGGGCGGGAGGCAGGGGCTGCAGCCCGGCCCAGGTGCCGCCGCTACCGCCGCCGCTGCGTCTCCTCCGCGCCCGCTGCGTCCCCACGCGCCCTCCCTCCGCACCCCGCGCTCCCTGGCCTACCTTCCCGGGCGCGAGCCGCCAGAGACGGCCCCGCCTCCTCGCACATCCGGCCCGCCCGCCGGCCAATGGGGAGCCGGCCGGGGCGGGGCCCACGCGGGGCACGCCCCACACCCCTTGGCCGAGCGGGGCAAGGAGAGCAGCTGCGGCGGCGGTGGCGGTAGGGGGGAGGGCGGCCGGTGGCTTCCTCGCCTGCTGGACGTGTGGCCCGGGACGGCCACCCGCAGGCCCCGCGGGGCCCCGCAGGGGGAAGGGAGGAACCGAGTGGGTGTCGGGGGTTGGGGGGGACGCAGCCGGTCTTCCCGCCGCCCCAGCCGGCTCACGGAGCGTGAAGCCCGCGCTCTCGGTCCCCTTCCGCAGTCGGCGCCGGCGGCGGCGGGGAGCTGTCCGCCCCGGTGATTCTGAACCAGGCGCTGCGGAAATTCCAGGTAGGCGCCGGGCCTGAGGGTCACGATTCCCGTGGCTGCTGTGGCTGCTGCTGCTTTGGTGCTCCACAGCCGGCTGTACCTTGAGCTCTTGCAAGCACAAGGGCTATCTGGCTTCCGGGAGCCTTGCTCTAATAAGGAGCCCTCCTCGCTGGTTCATTCCTGGGGTCAGGTGGTGACTCAGTCTCGCTTCAATACCCCTGTAATTTGAGGGGGTCAACATCCGATCTTAGTCATTCCTTCCGTCTTTGACCTTTGACATCTTTAAAATCAAAATATTCATTACCTTCCAAATATTAATTACTCTAACACCACCACTGCAACATCTTCACCCATACATTTGACACACTTGTCTGTTAAAGTACGGCACAATCACCCAGGCTTCAGTGTTCTGATAAACAATAGATCAGAAAGGTTTCATCCATCCCTCTGCCTTGGCCAGGAGTGCGTGGCACTCATTCCATTGATGACGATACACGTGATCAGGCGTTTCTTGCTCCTCTCTCCCTCCCACAATAATGCAATAAGTCACAATGATGGTAATTGGGCCATAAAGTCACTTGCACTCTGAAATAAAATAAATCCACAGAGATGTGAAGGGCTTGCAAATCCTACTGGGTATTAACTAAATAAGGATTACACAAAAGGGAAAGGCATATTGCTATTTCATGCATAAAGGATGCAGATGCATAAAGGGTGAAGATGTTGGTACCACCAGCTAAGGTCGTTCTAACAGCAGGTGAGCTGCTTCTGCTCTCGCCCTCCCCTCGCAAGCCCCTGTTTCCTCCTCCCAAACCAGAGTCTCTGTACCAGCATGAATTCCTGATCATCACTGAAAGATGATATATAAAAAGGAAAGGATTCACATGACATTGCTTTGTATATGAATTGGCTGATATACGTGAAATTGTTTGCAAAGCATTTCAACTCCGTTGGAAGAATTGTGTCACAGAAAAGAACTGGTTTCCAGCACTTCTCTATACTGTGTTAACCAGGGAAAGATTCTGAAGAGAGTTCATACAGGTAATCAGACTTAAAAAGGTCATTGACACATAGATTAAAGACGAAAAGTAAGATTGCGTAGCTCAAGTTCAAATTCTGCAATTAGGAATTCTGTAATACTCCTGTAAAATTTAATGACATATATTTTAAAAAATAATTGAAAGGGATCAAAACACTGAAATACATAGGCAAGAACTCCTTCTCTTCTCCAGGCAGCCAATGAAAAAGTCAGCAGCTAAAGTAAGTATTTTAAAAACAGTGGCTAGCTTTGCTACCCAGAGGAAGCAGGAAGTAGAGCAGTGACAGTTACAAGGATGGAATCAGTCTTCCATTGTGCCAAATCTGCATTTGTATGGTACTAATCCCAAAGAAACCTTAGAGTCTTTGTGCTTATGAGCTCTCAAGTGCTTGTAGCTCACAGAGCATGCAACACTGGAAGAGGATTATATGGTCACAAAAGAAACAGACTGGGAAATCAAATTGTTATCCAAACCCTGGCTCAACAAAAATGAGATGGCTATGTCCATTTAGAATCAAGGGTTTAGCAACCAAGTGCTACTTTGTTTAAACAAATGTTTCCGACCAAGAACAGTAAAAATACTTCAGCCTTTAAAAACAGGTGGCTGATTCTCCTTGTGAAAGGAGGGGAGGAAAGAGAAGAAAACAACTGGAAAACAAAAACCAAAAAGCTTTCCCATCTGCTTGGCAACCTCCTACTCGATGCTATGATTATGGTTCTACATCATTAAGTTTTACAAGTAATGTTTTCTGGGAGGATAATTATAGAACCAGCATTATACTGAGATCTTTTAACTTTGAGTCATTTAAACACATCTTCCAAATAATACAACTTTGTAATATAATTAATTTTAAGATTAATTATAATTAATATTGAGCTTTTGGTTCATAGTCTGCACAAAAGGCTCCAGGGTAGTAAGAACAACCCATTTCTGTAGTAGATTTCTTAGGCTTTGTTAAGCCAGAGAGGTTCATGCTCTTGTGAAACTGGGGATAATAGCCATATTTCATTGAGTCTTGGCCTCCTTTCCTGGTATAGTTTAATAAGAAACAAAAAATGCTACCATTCAAACTATGATACAATGTTTTCTTTTCATTAATATTTTAATTTAAATGTATTCAAAAAGCTCTTTGGTAAGTATTTAGACAGATTTTTATTACATATGGCCTTAATGCATACATAAAATAAAAGTTAAAATTTTTGGTTAACGTTTTTCCAAACCTCACATTAAGAATCTCACTACTTTTATTTACTTTCTAACTGAGAGATTTCAGTGCCCAGATTTTTCTCACAATATGTTCCTCTGAGCCACCCAGAGCTTTTGTCATGCTGCACTTAAAAAATTATTATTAGACATATACCTGACATTCAATGTTAAATTAGTTTCAGGTGTACAACATAGTAATTTGACAATTCTATACATTACTCAGTGATCACCACAGTAAGTATATCATCACGTCACCATATAAACTTATTATAATATCATTGGCTGTATTCCCAATGCTGTACTTTTCATCTCCAGATGAGAACAGGAAATTATTTTATTTATTTTATAACAGGAAATTTGTACCTCTTAATCCCCTTCACCTATTTCACTCATCCCCCATCCACCTTCCCTCCCATAACCACCAGTTTGTTCTTTGTATTTAAGAGTCTATTTTTGTTTTGTTTTTTTTTTTGGTCTGTTCACTTGTTTCTTTTTTTATATTCCATATAGACGTGAAATTACAGGGGCCCCTGGGTGGCTTAGTGGGTTAAAGCCTCTGCCTTTGGCTCAGGTCATGATACCATGTTCCTGGAATCGAGCCCCGAGTCGGGCTCTCTGCTCGGTGGGGACCCTGCTTCACCTGCCTCTCTGCCTTTCTCTCTGCCTACTTGTGATCTCTCTCTCTTTCAAATAAATAAATAAAATCTTAAAAAGAAAAAAAAAAGGAAGTGAAATCATATGGTATTTGCCTTTCTCGGTCTGACTTATTTCTCTTAACCTAATACCTTCTAGATCCAGCCATATTGTCACAAATAGCAAGATCTCATTCTTTTTTATAGCTGGATAATATTCCATTATATATCTATATACACCATATCTTTACCCATTCATCTACTGATAAACACCTGAACTGCTTCCATATACTGGCTATTATAAATAGTGCTGCAGAAAACCTAGGAGGGCATATATCTTTTTGAATCAAGTGTTTTTATTTCCTTTGGGTAAATATCAAGTACTAGAATTACTAAAGCATATGGTAAATCTATTTTTAATTTTTTGAGGAACCTCCATACTGTTTTCCACAGTTGTTGCACCAATTTACATTCCCACTAAAAATGTACAGAGGTTCCTTTTTCTCCACATCCTGGCCAACACTTGTTCTTTCTTGTCTTTTTAATACTAGCCATTCTGACAAGTATAAGGTGATAGATCTCCCTGTGGTTTTGATTTTATTTTCCTGATGATGAGTGATATTGAGCATCTTTTCACATGTCTATTGGGTGTCTGTATGTATTTTTTGGAAAAATGTCTATTAAGTCCTCTGCCCATTTTTCAATTGGATTATATGTTGGGGTTTGGGTTTTTTGGGGGTTTGGTGTGTGTGTGTGTGTGTGTGTGTGTGTGTTCTTTACATATTTTGGTTATTAATTCTTTATTTTATTTATCATTCACCACTGTCTTCTCCCATTCTGTAGGTTCCCTTTTGGTTTTGTTGCGGGTTTCCCTTACTGTGCAAAAGCTTTTTATTTTGTTGTAGTCTTAATAATTTATTTTTGTTCTTGTTTCCCTTGCCTAAGCAGACATACCCACAAATAATGTTGCTAAAACCAATCTCCAAGTGATTACTGCTTATTGTCTTTTAGGAGTTTTATGGTTTCAGGGCTCTCATTTATTCATTTAATTTTTTTTTTAAGTAAGCTTTACACTGAATGTGGGACCTAAACTCACAGCCTCAAGAATAAGAGTCACATGCTGTAAAGGCTGAGCAAGACAGGCACACCTCACACTTCACATTTAGATCTTTGATCCATTTTGAGTTTCTTTACGTGTATGGTAAAAGAATGTGGTCTAGTTTCATTCTTTTGCAAATGGCTCTCCAGTTTTCCCAACACTGTTTTTGAGGAGACTTTCTTCTGTTACATATACTTGCCTCCTTTGTCAAAGATTAATTGACCATATAATTGTGGATTTATTTCTGGGCTCTCTATCCTGTTTCCGTTTATTTATGCGTATATTTTCTCCCAGTACCCTACTGTTTTGATTACTATAACTTTTGTAGTATATCTTGAAATCCAAGAAACTGATACCTCCAGCTTTGTTCTCCTTTCTCAAGATTGTTTTGCATGCTACACTTCTTATAAAAGTATTCTGAGGTCATCCATTCTGCTTGGTTTGATGCTGGTAGGGTTTCTCTTTTTCTTTTTTCTTTTTTTTTTCCTTATCTGAGATTTTCATATAATAACCAGTTTATTTTCTTTCTTTAAATGGTCCTCAAAAGGCCTGTGGCTTGGCATGCCAAGGGATGTAGATGATCAGTTGTGCCCTAGGAGCAGTAACCACATGGCACAGGGTCAAGCTGTGGTCACTTTATAGGGACTTCCACCTGCTCAGCCCCAACTATAAGACAATTCCTGACATTGGAGATGTGAAAGAAAATGGGAGGGGAGGGGCATCTTAAAATCCATAAAATATGGCATATTGTCTCCTGTTTGTACTTTTACAATTTCTGATTTTGCAAATGGCCAAGCTGCCGCAGGGAACAAAAATGAGGTCCTAAGGTGGCAGAGACTGACCTGGTCAGCCCTGTACTGCACAGGCTATGCGTTACTGGATCAGTATGAATGGAGAAAGCAGGGGTGAGTCAGGGAAGCTGCTGCTTCTCCCTACATTGCCTTCATCACCCACAGGAAGGGGGCCCAAAGCCAAGGAGGACCTCCTGGAACTGAGACAGGGGAGGGGAAAAGAAAGCTGAACGATGCCACAGCTGCTGAACCATGACCAAAATATGGGGGAGAAGGCTGGAGGCAAATGTGCATGGTACACCGTGACATTTGGAGTCCTAGGTGACATAGAAGCTTAAGGATCCAACCTTGCTCAAACTGATTTTACATGATGATTTTATCTACTAATCAACCCAGAGATGCAGAGAATGAAATAGGGCAATACTATAGAAAATGCTTGAGAGAAATCTCTCTTATGATTGAGATAACCTGATATTTCCATTGATTCATTCATTCATTCATTCATTCATTCGTTCAACAATTATGTACTGAGTATTATGTATCAAATCCTCTTCTGAACACAGAATAAATAAGGAAAAAAACCCACAAATACCATTTTTATAGCACATGCATTCAAATAGAAGAGAGAGAACAGACAGTAAATAAATAAATATATAATATGTCAGCTGTTGATAAGAAGTCAAAAGTAGAGAGGGACAGAAACTATGTTGATTGTGATGGTGCTGGTGCTGGCTGTGTGTGCAGTTAGGGGAGATTACTCTGATAAGAAGACATTGGCAGATCCTTGAGTGGATTCAGAGAACAAGACGGGTACATTTAAGAAGAGGAAACAAGTGCAACGCCCCAAGAAAGGCACGCACTTGCTGTACTCTGTTAAACACTAAGGAGGCTGGTGAGCGGAGGCAGAGACAGCTGAGTGAAGAGGTAGGAGATGAATTGAGAAGGAAGTTGAGTGTTAAATTTTGTAAGACTGAATTTTGTATTGAGTGAAGTGGGGAGCCATTGGAGATCTTAGAGCAGAGAAATAACAAGGTCTGACTTTTGTCTTAAACGGATTGCTTTAACTGCTGAGTGGAAAATAAATTAGAACAGAGCAAAGATGGAATCCAGAAGACCAGATAGGAGACTATTACAATAACTCATAGAAGACGGTGTTTTGGACCACAGTGGGAGTAACTGAAATGTGGAGAACTGGTCAGATTTAGAATATATTTTGAAGATAGAATCCACAGCTTCTACCAAATAATTAAACATGGGCAGTGAAAGAAAGAGATGAATCAAGAATGACTCTACAGTTTCCTGTTTGAGCTATTGCAAGACCAGCAGAGCTCGAGAAGAATAAGAGCTTGGTTTTGAACATGTTGGGTTTAACTCATCTAGGTAGATCTGGAAAGCAGGCAGTGGAAGAAAGCTCAAAATCCAGGTCTGGACTGGAGGTGGAGATGTGGAGTCATCAGGAGATAGATGGTAGAAGAGGGACAGTCACCAAGGACTCAGTGTAGACAGAGGAGAAGTCTGAGGTTGGGTCCTGGAGCACATTCATACTCAGAGATCAGGGAAATGAGAAGAAACCCCAAGTGGAGGGGCTTGTCCTCACTCAGAAGGGATTGGAGTAAGGGTTCCACCCAGGTAAACTTAGTGGGATTCTGTGGGTCTTCTTTCCTTACCGATTTTTCTTTTCAAGATTTATTTGAGAGAGAGAGAGAGAGAGCAGGAGCACACACATGCAGGGGGAAGAGACAGAAGGAGAGGGAGAGAATCTCAATCAGATTCCCCACTGAGCATGGAGCCTGACGTGGGGCTTGACTCCATAACCCTGAGCTCATGACCTGAGCCAAGATTCACACGCTTAACCACTTAGCCACCTAGACACCCACCCAGTTTGTTTTTCATTCTTTTTTTAAAATAATTTATTCATTTATTTATTTGACACAGAGAGAAAGAGAGAGAGAGAGAGATCACAAGTAGGCAGAGAGGCAGGCAGAGGGAGAGGGAGAAGCAGGTTTCCTGCTGAGCAGAGAGCCTGATGCGAGAGCCCGAGACCCTGAGACCAGGATCTGAGCTGAAGCCACCCAGGTGCCCTCAATTTACTTTTCTCAGTGAAGTCATCAGAATGGTCGGTCATCAGCTGTATCTGATGGAAGGTGTTCAATTCTCACTCTGAACAAAATGGCTGTACATTAGAATCACTGGGAGAATTTTAAAAGCACACTTATATCCAGACCCTAATTGGATATTAATCTAATTGGTTCTACACCAATTAGATCAGGTCCTTTGGAGGTGGGCACTCCTGTGTTTTAAAGTCTTCCAGGTGATTCAAAAGTGTGGCCAGTGTTGAGAAGCCCTGGCTTAAGGTTGGAGGAAAGAAGATGTGAAATAGTCAAAATATTTCACGAGAAGAATGGAGATTCTGTCGGTCAGAGAAACATACTTGGATTTGTGGCTGAGAATTTAATGTGAAAGGGGCGCCTGGTAGGCTCAGTGGGTTAAGCCGCTGCCTTCGGCTCAGGTCATGATCTCAGGGTCCTGAGATCGAGTCCCACATTGGGCTCTCTGCTCAGCAGGGGGCCTGCTTCCCTTCCTCTTTTTGTGATCTCTTCCCTTCCTCTCTCCTACTGTGATCTCTCTCTGTCAAATAAATAAATAAAATCTTAAAAAAAAAAAAGAATTTAATGTGAAAGCTTCCAGCATTGTTGCTTTTCTCACCAACCACCTTCAGCTGCCAGGGGCAGACATAGGGTGGACAGAAGGTTGGGTTTTTACCAGGGTGGGGTTTTATCAGGTATGTATGATGTATGATGGAGGTGAGAGTATGGGACAGGGATTATAGTTATGGGAGTGGACTCTGTGCCAGCTGCGGAGGCCTGTGAGAATTTGGGGTAAGGATCAAGAACCACAGAAAATGAAATAGGGGGACGCATGGATGGCTCAGTTGGTTAAGCAGCTGCCTTCCGCTCAGGCCATGATCCCAGCGTCCTGGGATCAAGTCCCACATCAGGCTCCTTGCTCGGCAGGGAGCCTGCTTCTCCCTCAGTCTCTTCCTGCCACTCTGTCTGCCTGGGCTCGCTCTTGCTCCCTCTCTCTCTCTGACAAATAAATAAAATCTTAAAAAAAAAAGATTCTCTTCAAAAAAAGAAAATGAAATAGGTAAATGGATTCTTCTGAGTGACTTAGATAATTAATACTTCTTGAAATAATTTAGTGCAGCCAGACCCCTGCAAAGCAGCACAAACAACTCTGATGAGTGCTTCAATCTACCACTTCTTCCCAGGGCTTCAATCAATTGCTTTCAACAAGTGAACATTGAGATATTTAGAGCAAAGGAAAAAAAATAAATATTGGAAGTTCGCATTTTTTTTAAGATTTTATTTATTTATTTGACAAAGACACAATGAGATAGGGAATACAAGCATTGGGAGAGGGAGAAGCAGGTTTTTCCTCTGAGAAGGGAGCCCGATGTGGGGCTGGATTCTCAGGCCCCTGGGATCATGACCTGAGCCAAAGAGCAGATGCTTAACAATTGAGCTACCCAGGCTCCCCTGGAAGTTAGCTTTTTACATTCTTGGAAAATGGGATTTTGTACATTTATGTCCTTTTTCTGTCCCCTTGTGGATATTTTCCCTCTTGAAGCACACCCAACCCCTGCTCCACAGTTGTCCAGTAAAAGAAAGGGATCTGAGTGCCATCCCCAAAGTTCACTTGCGTTTAAAGGAGAAACAATCCTGGGAAGCTGTTTTACACAAAAGAGTAGATTGCTCAGTTGTAGAAACTCAGCTATTATAAGAAAACGGGAGAGATATTCGTTACTAGAAGGGGGACTTGCTCAGCGTTTCTAAATTCACATTGGTAGATTGTTGAACTGTTGTAGGCTGAGTGTTAAAATCACATCTTTCCCTCCGTTTTCTTACAGAGACAATGATGGTTCTTCCAAGATTGTCTGTGAAAGGCTAGGCACCTGCAAAACCACACATTTGACCTGAGCCATCACCCAAGTAGAATGTAATCCGCTCTCAGATCATAGGAGAAAAAAGAGAGAGAGAGAATCCCAAGAAGAAACACTCACGTCAGGATTTTCATCAAATTTAGTGCACGTCTCACCATTTATCTTCATTTGCGGTAATTTTTTAAATAAACACTAATGTCGAATTGCCCTGCGTTACAACGAGCAACTCAATTATCAGAAAATCACGATTCTCCAACATTTGTTTTAATTACTAAAGCAGAAGAGTGGACAGAGTTTAGAAAATTTTCAACAAGGCTTAAACAAGAGAGATTTTCCACTTTTTTCTAATCAGGTCAACATAGATACCACTTTCCCTACAACCTTGTAGGCAGTTGGTATTTTTCAGAAATATCATTTGGTTCTTTATAGAAGGCTTAAAGTTGGAGGTCCATAAAAACGATAATCAACTTTTATGTGTGCCTTCTATAGGCCAGGAACTGTGCTAAATGAACAGTATCTAATTTAATCCTCCTAACAAGCCCTGTGAAGTCAATACTACTGACTATTCTCACTCCAAGGGGGGGGGCAAAGCAGATGCTTCGAGAGTTGAACTCAGTTTTCCAAGTTCATACAGCTCGTATATGATGGAATCAGGACTTGAGCTCAGTCTAATGCCAGGTTGGACCCTCAGTGGCAGCTACTGTATTTTTTTTGACCATCACCTGCTTCCCTCCCCCACCCCCGCCTACCTAAATGACAGTGGCCAGGCAGGAAGGGTGGCTACTGGGTTTAATTATTTATATCCAGGGGGAAGAGCCGCCTCGCCCCATATGTTCTGCTTCAGCTCTTGCCCTACCAGGGGAGTAGCCATCCTTCAAACCATCAGTGTTAATGGCTGGTGAGGGATGAATTAGGCGGCAGGGGTCACACACAGTTTACTAGTCATGCATATTTCTTTCAGAATACCTAAGTACCATTCCCTTGGAGATGAGAAGAAATGATGGGAGGGATGTTAAAAGGGACTCCCAGAAATATTTCTGGACCAGTCATGATCACTAGCCCTTATGATACTCTTGGAGTCATTTTACTGGTTCTTGAAATGAGTGCACTTGCCCTAGGATGGCTTGGCCCCTCCCAGTAATCAGAAGCTCCCAGGATGGGTCAAAGATTACTTTATTTGCTATAATTCTGCAAGTTGAATGTATCTCTCAGCCATTTCCTGTGAATGCTATTATGGGGCAGGCACAGGGGGATGACTATGGGACAGAAACATATCAGGTGAGAGGGATCCTATGCTTTTGTATGAAGGAGAAGCCCATTCTCCTTGGTGATGGGAGTTTTCCTTCTGCTCTGACTCCTGCCCAGCCGGGATCAGTGGGGAGCCTCCTCCTTTGGGCGACAGGTCTCTTTCTTTCTAATTCTTCTTTTTTTGGGACAAAAATCAAGACTACCCTTCTTTTCATCTTTCAGCTTTTTCATCCTGGCCAACGACACTCAAACACCCTCGCCCCCAATTTGGGCTGCTAGACTATGCCAAGAGGCCACATACTGGATATATTACCTCAGGCCCAGTGTTTGGACTTCACTGAACCTTAATTGTAACATCTGAGAAGGGTTGGGGAGGCGGATGTTGTGAGGATTCATTAAGACAATGTTAAATTTTTATCACGGAGTCAAGAAAGATCTCTTGTTAGGAATGTGTTCAATCTTACCAGGATAGAGGGCAAAATAGCATTTTACATATATTTTTTTAATAAAGTATTTCTTTTTAAAAATTATTTATTTGACAGAGAGACAGAGCAGGAATACAAGCAGGGCAGTGGGAGAGGGAGAAGAAGTCTTCCTGTTGAGCAGGGAGCCCAATGTGGGCCTCCATCCCAAGACCCTAAGATTATGATCTGAGTGGAAAAACGACGCTTTAAGGACTGAGGCACCCAGGTTCCCTGCAAAACAGCATTTTTTTAAAAGATTTTATTTATTAATTTGACCGACAGAGATCACAAGTAGGCAGAGAAGCAGGCAGAGAGAGAGGGAGAAGCAGGCTCCCCGCTGAGCAGAGAGCCCAATGAGGGGCTCAATCCCAGGACCCTGGGATCATGACCTGAGCTGAAGGCAGAGGCTTTAATCCACCGAGCCCCCAGGCACCCCGTAAAACAGCCTTTTAAACAATATTTATATTTTTATTTTATACATATATATGTAAACAGAGAATTGAATGTATATATATAAATATAACTTGTAAACACATTTGATATATATTTATGTTTATCCTAGGATGCAACACTGCCCTCCTGAGCAGCGCAAGAGGGTGGGTTTTTACAAAGAATCACCAAACAGCTTGACCCAACTGAACGGCCTGCCTTGCGCTGCTGCTTAAGAGAAAGCCTTGAGTTGGTTAAGGTTTGACAAATACTGAGAAAAACCAGTCAATTAATATGTTAAAAACACTACCCAACCACAGTATGAACCATTTAGACATATGGCTTTAATTTTGACTTTAGTCTCCAAAGCCTAGGGGTCCCTGGGGAAAGGGGGCAGAGGGAGAGAAAGGACCAGCTTCTCTGTGGGCCAGGTTTCTGGGGTTGCTCCCAGCCCTGCCCCCAGAGGGAATGCCCCCACCCAGGGCTTTGCTCCCAGAAGGGCCCCTCCCCCAGAAAGCCCCTTCCCAAATGGCCCTGACCTTTGGCCACACCCTCAGAGGTCCCATTATCCACCCCCAACCCCCTCACACCCCCCTACCCTGCCAAGCACCGCCCTCAGAAGGGTTCTAAGGTGAAGTCAGTGTGCTTCTCTCTCAATGTCTAGGAATTACTCAGTTTTATTTTTGACTTTGTGTTTTTTGAGCGAAGTGGGTGGTGTAAGGACCTACTTTATATTTTTATATTTTAGCCAGAGGCTTCCATTGAGGTTACACAATAACCTTGTTGTTTAACCCTTAAGCTGTCCCTGCTCCCCTTCTCCCAGGGGACTTACTTAAAAACAAGTCCCGGAAATCAACCTCAGGTAACAAAGCCCAAATACAAGGGTGGGTCAGGCCAGGTAAGACATCTGATCAGTGGAGGGCTGCATACTGTCTCCCTAGCTACCAAGGAGTATGGGTCCCGCCCTTTGTGAGTCTTTTGGGCGAAAATCCTAACCAAGGTGATAGGCTAGGTCAAATATCTACTAAAAGGTAAGTTGTAATTCAATTGGTCACCTAGCATCACTGTGCAGCTTTCTCTGTGTGTTACAATTTCATTGGCCACCTGTGCATGACCAGGCCCAACCGCATGGCCTATGTCCTTAAAAGCTAGTCTGTAAAGGAGAGAGGGGTTGACTTCTCTGTAAGAAAAGCGGCCCTGGCTGGTCAGTTTGATTCTTGATGCTTGGTGCAAAATAAAGCTTTGTTTGACCTTCGCTTTGTATCAGTCTCGCTCTTTTAATCATGGACCCATTATTGGGGCATAACAGGTGGGATAGTGGAGCACGTACATAGTGGAGGGGACAGCCCACTGTGGGTATCCACCATTCCTTGCCTGTACTGCTCATTTGCATGTACTGCTCGCCCTGCCCGGTGAGCACAGCATGGAAATGGACACCTCGTGAGTGGTGGTCAACGAGACTCACTGACCATGTGATGTCTATGACCGAGTCAACCGGAGCTCGCCTTCCCTACAGACCAGAGCTTGCTCTGAGCACCGGCAGGAGGTGGTGGCCTCTTGTGAGCAGCCCAGAACCCTGTCTTGTCCTTTCTCACTCATGTCACCTCCCTGTGTTAGCCAAGCCTTGGAAGTGGTGACTTAGGAGGGAAGGGAAAGAAAGGCAGCCCCTGGCTCCTGATCCTGTCAAGTTCCGTACTCATCAGGAAGCCGAGGGCAGCAGGGTTGGTGGAACAGGTGTGAGTCCCCAGGTGAGGTAAAGATGGCAGAGCTGGTCTTGTGCAGGATTTCTACGGTTCTGATAAGAAGAGGGCACGTGGGTGTGCCCCAGCTGTGGAATCCCTGCGTGAATTATTTAACACTGACATTGCACCCTGCGAAGATGAATGGCATAAATCATGCCCATAATCACATTATAAAATTTTTATTTGCTTGGAATGACATTAAATGCAAATAGAAAACAGCAGCCATGCCCCTTCAGAAGACAGATGGTGGAGGAAATGAGCTTTCTATTTTAGTACCTTTAACAAACACTTCCTCCCTGTTTTTGCCCAAAGGGCCCTATATCTTCATTTTGCATGGGGCTTGTAAATTATGTAGCCAGCCCTGGGGACAGCTGTGCAGTGTCTCAATGACCCAGTGCAGGGAATGGCAGGAGCCTCCCTCCTTGATACAGTAGTATTACACAAGCCCCTGAAGCTGAAACAGAACTTCAGGATAAAGTCTGGTGGGGAGGTCCTCAAATTTCTGAGTCATGGGCTGTCGTAAACAAAATAACAGTGGCTTAGGCAACATACAATTTATTTTCTCATGGTTCTGGGCGCTGGAAGTCCAAGATCAAGGTGGCAGTAGGGTTCGATTCTTCAAACGTCTCTCCTTGGCTTGCAGATAGCTGTGTTCTCCACTCTGTCTTCAAACGATTGTCCTTCAGTCTGTACTGTCTGTGTCCTAATTTCTTCTTCTTGTAAGCACACCAGTCCTGTTGGCTTGGTGCCCACCCCCAGTGAGCTCGTTTTCCCTTTATCACCTCTTTAAAAATCCTGTCTCTGAATACTGCCACATTCTGAGATGCTGGGTGTTAGGACGTCAACGTAGGAATCTGGGGGCATCCAACTAAGCCCATAACAATAGTCAAAACTGGATCCAAAACTGAAATATAGACACATTTTAAAATGCTAAAAGTGTATATATATAATTTTTGTGGTAGGCCTGAGATGGTTGGTAGGCTGAGATGTATTTGTAACCTTTGAGGGAAACATCCTTTGGAATGATCAAAGAGAGCTTCTATGTAATTCCATACATCCACAATTAAACCCCAGAGCTTTTTAATTTGGAATTTGGCTGTTTTGTGCTTGGTGGTAACCAAAACCAGCCTAGGGCTTTTCTTTTGTTTTGGCAGAAAAGTAGGAGGCAGAGGACTTGAGCATTTAGACATCTTGCTGCTCTTTGGTTTAATCATACTCTACTGAGTTGCCTGAAACTAATTAAGCTCTTGGCTCTGTAGAGGAGAGATGATGTTCCTTACATGTCATTGGCCACAATGTTCCTTTTTTAAATTGTTGTTAGCATTTGTGTTATTTTTCAGTATAAGAGACAAGCTTTACCTTAGTTTGGGCTGATGTAACAAGAGCACCATAAACTAGGTGCTTTAAAGACATACTTATTTCTCTCAGTTCTGGAACTGGGAAGTCTACGATCAAGACCCTGGAAGATTCCGTGTCTGTTCAAGTGCCCACTTCCTGGGTCACAGATGACCATCTTCTCCCTATAACCTCCAAGGTGGAGGAGGCGAGGGATCTCTGTGGGGTCTCTCTTATGGAGACACTAATCTCGCCCATGAGGACTCCACCCTCATGACCTAAACATCTCCCAAGGACCCCATCTCCTAGTTATGTCCCTTTGGACATTGAGTTTTCAACTTATGAATCCTGGAGGGATACACTGTCTACAGTGAGCTTCGTCAAACATCTTTTATGTTCAAGGCACTGTTTTTTGGCAAAATTAATCATTTCCTACACATCCTTTGAAGCAAGAGTATTTCTGCACTTTGCCTTCCTTTAGAACCTTTCTCTAGAGAGGATCCTAAAAAGTTCAGAAAAGATGCAGAAGAAACCTGCTGGTTAGCTCGTTTTTCACAGTAGAGCAGAATTCATTTTGAAGTAGGTTAATCTTAGAAATCCAGGCGAAGACACTTCGCTTGAAAATCATCTCAAATGATCAGTTAGTTTTGTTAGTAGGAGTAATAGTAACTATAAGATCAATAGAACAACTATTTGTTCTACTGTGGGCCTACTGTGTGCTGGCTACCTCGGAGCACCTGAGTCGAACCATCTCGTGATCCTTTCAACAGCCCACTGAGGGTCACACTGTCTTCTCCTCCACGTTATGGATGAGCCTTAAGTCTGGGCCAGAAATGACACAACTTTCCCAAAGCCATATTGCTACTGAGGGGCCAGCTGGGATCTACGCCCACTCTGGTGCCAGAGCCTGTGATTGCAAACGTGGGCTGCACTAGCTGTTCAGAACAAAGGACTGTTCATGGAGGTGACACAGCTAACCCGTGAGACCCACTACCCTTTTCCCTAAGGTCATCCCGGTACAGCCTGCAGTGATGGCCCGAGTTAAGCATTTGAACTTGGTGCTGCAGAGGGCGTGTTTTAGGGACAAGATTGGTGTTAAGGGGGTCTAATGAAGCCCAGAGGGAATGGAAGGAAACAGGACTTGGGGAAATATCTGGGTCCCTGGAGCAGTGATCTCCTTTTATTACTGTGCACCTCTCTTTCACAAAAATAAATACATACATACATACATACATACATACATAACATACAAAAAATATTTGCGGACATAGCACAAATTTAAGCAAATTTTAAATTATAAACTCTACTACTCTACTAAATTATTATAAAAGGCATGCAAAAGCTAAACAGTTAAATGGATGACATGAAATATGAATAAAACTTATAATATTTTCTTCCAGCCCCTTACTGGACTATTTGTCAAACTCCCTTTGGAGAAGACTTTTTAAAGATTTGTTTATTTATTTATTGAGAGAGAGAGAGACAACACGTGTGTGCACATGTGAGTAGGGGGGGTGGGGCAAAGGGAAAAGGAGAGAAGCAGACTCCCCATTGAGCACAGAGGCCTCACTAAGGGCTCAATCCCATGACCCTGAGATCATGACTTGAGCCAAAATTTTGAGTCAGACATTTAATCAACTGAGACACCCAGGTGCCCTGGAGAAGACTTTTTAAGAAAGAGATAGGACACTGGATTTATAGCAATAATTCCTAGAATTAATCTTTATTTATTTTTTTTTAAAGATTTTATTTATTTATTTGACAGAGAGAAATCACAAGTAGACAGAGAGGCAGGCAGTGAGAGAGAGAGGGAAGCAGGCCCCCTGCTGAGCAGAGAGCCCGATGCGGGACTCGATCCCAGGACCCTGAGATCATGACCTGAGCCGAAGGCAGCGGCTTAACCCACTGAGCCACCCAGGCGCCCCTAGAATTAATCTTTAAAAGTGGGAAGATAGAAATGGTTTTTTTAATTTTTTTTAAAGATTTTCTTTATTTATTCATAAGAGATGGGAGGCAGAGACAGAAGCAGGCTTCTCGCAGAGCAGGAAGTCCAGAGTGGGACTTGATCCCAGGACCTGGGTCATGACCCTAGCTGGAGATAGACGCTGGAGATACTGATAAACCAAACTTTAGGGAAAAATACTGAACTTTACTGGGAAGATGAAGCAGAACAACAGCATATGGCAGCAACATGAGTTTTAGATAGTTGTTGGTCACCCAGAAGGCTTAAGGTGGAGAGAAAAACAAAAGGCTGTAGTGACCCAAAATTGTCCGAGTTGTGACCCAGGAACTTCCGGGTGACATAAAGATTTGTTTATTTATTACACGGATAGCGCCATGTGGGGACAGAGCGAGGGGGAATGAGAATTCCATACAAACGTGTGAGTGGCTCTTCTCCCATCTCCAGGGGGGAAGGAAGAGATTGGGTTTACTCCAGTAAGCATGGTGATGAGTTGGTGAGGTAGGTTGACTAGATGTCTGGACACCTGAAAAAGCCAGCTAAGGGGGCTTCCTGGCCATCTTGTCAGTGTCTTATTGAAAGCTTGTCATGTGCAAGACTTTCTTTTAACAGGTTGCCAGGTGAATTGATGTACAAATCAGACTACCGGCCGCCATGTGTCATTGCTCAGGTGGTCCATGACACAGTGCCCTGCCACTAAGGGGATGCACTTAGCATTACAGACATCGTTCTGTCTTTGTTATTTTGAAAATTAGAAAATATCTTATTAATTTGTTCACCCCAAAGAGGCAATTTATTGCTTACTATGACAGTCTTTTGGTAGAGGACACAAAACTGCTTTCTTTGTTATGAAAATCAATGTGTTACACCAATTTTCTGAAAGATAGAAATGAATTGCCTCCTTCCAGCTGGGTCAGGACATAAGTGTACCCTATGTACTGGTTTTTCAATAGATTCCATTTACAGATTGTACATGTCTCTCAATACAGAAGACATTTGCTCACATTTATGTGTAGAACATTCCCGAACCTGGTCCAGGTTGCGGATGAAACCATCACTCTGACTGGCAAGGCATAACGAAGAAGAGTTTTCCTGTAAACAATATGTGGTCATGGAAGGAATCAGCACTGCAATTCGTGGCTGATTCCAAAGGCTCTAAGAGGTGGTAGATGCAGAGGCAAAGTGGTGACTTTTGCAGAGGAAGCAGGCTGGGGAGAGATAGCAAAACAGAAGTTTGAGAGGGCCCTGAAATCTCCTCCTGTGGGATTATTGGCCATTGAGCTTGAGAAAGGCTATGGTGAAAACTTGAAAGAGCATCAGATCAAATCCTTGGCCACTGGAGGTTGAAACTGACATGAGCAGCACTATCTCTATTCTTGACCCAAGGCCACAGGATGACAAGCTTTGCTTTTTCAATGTGGTCTCAAGTCTCTATACTGCCCTATAAAGAAAATAATACAAATAAATGCTGAGAGTGTAAAGTGTAAGCAGAGCTCCCCTTGGCCATTTCCTAAGTTTTGTCCACTCCGAAGTGAGTATCACTTTGGTGAGTGCATTGCAGGAAATGGCCTTAATGATCAATGGCAGACCTCCACTCCAGAGTGACATAAAAAGCAATCTGCACCTCCTTCCTGATTTGTCTGTAATGAAACTTGCTTTCCTCAGGTCCCAGCATTCGAGGCAGATAAATATGTTCCCTTTCGTTGGCTCTTACTCATACTTCAGCAAGATTTCCCATGTGCTTTCCTTGGCTGGCTGGGAAACTGGATGACAATTTATGGGATCTTAGGGGACAGGCGCGTAGAATTCCAGTGGGATCCCGGAACAGAACCTAATTGGAGATTAGAGACCATTGCGGTGCAAAGCTTTTCTTTGAGATCGAAAGAGGTGCATGTTATGCAAATATTAGCAAGTGTAAGTTCACACTGTCTATTGAAAATTTATAGACTCATTATAGTCAAGAAGGCTGGAAGATAAGTAGATTTTGGGAAAGATTCAGGTAAATTCAGGGAGGTGGCAAATTACCCCAGGGAAAGTAGAATGGCTAAAGAGTATGGCCCAAACTTTTTAAAAAAATTTTATTCACTTATTTGACACACAGAGAGCCAGAAAGCACAAGTGGGGGGAATGGCAGAGGGAGAAGGGGAAGCAGGCTCCCCGCTGAGCAGGGAGGCAAATGTGTGGGACTCGATCCCAGGACCCTGGGATCATGACCTGAGCTGAAGGCAGACACTTAACCGACTGAGCCACCCAGGCACCCCCTGGCTCCAACTTCCAAAGATGGTGTATGAGATACCTTTGGTGGGAAGGAATGAAGATCAGCAACTGTCCTTGATTCTGCTTCTCAGGAAGGCATTGTGATGTGGTGCCCAGGACTTTGGAGACAGACACATGCTTGGTGCCCTCTGGCTCTGCCGCAAAAGCAACACCTTCCAGAGGGCAGCTGCAGGCACCGGGTGGCGTCACACAGGGTCAGACCCAGGAGGCACTCAGCCACGTACCCATTCCACCATCCTGCTGGGTTTGGAAGAGCGCTATCTAAGTCTCTGCTGCTGAAGGACCATCCAGAGTGACATGTCCCATGGGGCATCCCGGCATTCCTTTACCCCTTCAGGTTGTTGGCAGCAAGGCTGGAAATTTTTTTAATTGCCTGGGAAAATGATAGCAAACAGCTCCAAAAAGGAGTTTCAGAACGCAGACTTCATACTATGTTTTGAGTACATTTCATTCATTTGGCAGGTACTGACAGGGTGCTTAAGTGCCAGGGGCTGCTGCATTAGAAACGGACTTGAGAAGTTAACAGGAGGGGGCTCCAGCCCTCAACCAGCACAAAGTTGATCAATGGATGCATGTGACAGACAGAGCACTGTGACGGGGAGTACTAGGTGCTGTCATAAGAAGGGTATGCCTGGAGTTAAAGGAATACTCGGGGGGAGCCAGCACCAACACTCGGGGAGAGCTGTGGGAAATATGATGGATGCAGATGGCTCCAGGGGAAACCAGAGAACTGCTCAGATCCCTGCTTCTTAACAGCTCCAAGTGCCCGCCGCTTCAGAGTGGGGGCTGGGCGAGCAGGGAGCTGGGGTGGGCGCAGCGATGCCTAAGTTCCGACCTCAAGCCCCTGCGCTGTTTCACCTGTCCCTTTAGGAGTACAATGACATAGGATGTCACCAACGGAGGATCTACCCCTGCATCCTGGTACTGGGAAAGCACGCGAGGGCTGCGGAGCTGAAAGCAAGAGTTGGTAGTTCCAGTAATGTGTGCAGGGTTTTAAAAAACTATATACCGGAAAATATCCGGTCTTATTTGCATGTGTTTGTATCATGCACAATTTTTAACTGCAATCCTCCTTTTACCTTCTTCCCTGTTGTTAAGACTCTCCTCTCCTCACCGCTGCCTTTGTCCCTATAATACCTGTTGACAGCCTGGTGCTCATCCATGAGCTCATTCGCCTCTATCCACGCACGCATGGGGCTCTGTCACTGTTTAACAAATATGGGCTCATTTTATCTACCTCTTGATCTAGTGCTTCCCAGTTAATAATCCCTCCTGCATAACGTCCTTCTGTTTTTATCTTCATTTTTATAAAGAATGGTTGCTCACCTTTTATCAGGTGCCTTTATTTTTTTATCAAATGCATTTATTGCTATGGTCTTAAGAGTTTTTTCACAGTTAATTTAGTGATGAGGTAAATCTTATTGATTTTCTGGTCTTGAGCTCCCTTTATTTTCCTGGAATGAATCCAAGTTGGTCTCAGGATATAGTCCTTTGATAGATGCCTGACTTCTGTTATTTGCTAACATTAGTTCAGTTTCTATTAACTAATCTGTCCTAAGCCAGATTTGTTAATAGCTTCCCCGTTCCTCCCTCTCAGGTTTGGGTATTAAAATTGTGCTCAGCTTCATCAAGTGAATTGACTTATTATTGTTTAATTGCCTGTTGCCATTTAACAGTAGAATGACAGTTATCCAGCTGCAAACCTGTCTGATCTTGGAACTCATCTTCTTAATTTTCCATTCTTGAATCATTTGGATGATTTTGTTTTCCTAGGAAATCATCGTTTCTTCTAGGTTATCAAATTGATTAGTATAAAGTGCCTTGCAGTTTAGTGATTCTTTTATATTATGCATTTGCTTTTATATCTCTGTTCCCAATCCTTATCTGTTTTGCAACTCTCTCCCTCTCTCTGTCCCCTCCTCCCTGAAACCCCCCTTTCCCCATTCCCCTTCCCTCTCCCCACCTCCTCCCACACCCCATCTTCCCCCTCTCTTATCCTTAATAGGGCATGTGAAGTTTTTTTTTATTATTATTATTTCATTAGTCTTTCATAGAAACAACTTTGAGTTTATTTGCCTCTGATATTTTTTATTAGTTTAAAAATTTATCTTTATTATAATTACTTCCTTTCTTTGGATTGAGCTGCCCTTTTCTGATGGGTTTAAATGAGTACTTTCTTTTATTTAAAAAAATGTTTGAAATTGAAGACATTTGACACTAAAGTCTCCTTAGAGTATAACTTCTGGTGTCTTCTGTAAGTTTTGGTATGAAATAGTCTCCTTTCCATTGCTTTCAAGATTTTCTTCAGTTGTCTTATGATTTCTTCTTTGACTGAAGACTGTATTTCTTAACTTGTATGTAGTTTCAATTTTTTGTTACCAGGTTATCTAATTCTGATTCTACCGGATTGTGATCAAAGAACTGTTCTTTAAATCTTTAATTTGGAAGGCTTGTAAAGGTTTCCTTTGTTGCCTAGTATGCAATTAATCTTTACAAATATGGCTTTCCTTAGGTGTAAGAAAGAAATGTTTTCCGAGGGAAATAAGGATGTCTATTTTCTTTTTTTTTTTTTAAGATTTTATTTATTTATTTGACAGACAGAGATCACAAGTAGGCAGAGAGGCAGGCAGAGAGTGAGAGAGAGGAGGAAGCAGGCTCCCCGCGGAGCAGAGAGACCGATGTGGGGCTCGATCCTAGGACCCTGGGATCATGACCTGAGCCGAAGGCAGAGGCTTTAACCCACTGAGCCACCCAGGCGCCCCAGGATGTCTATTTTCTGTGTGTCATTGTTTTTCCCTCCTTCTAGTAGATACTCCCATTTGAAAAGCTAAAATGTTACCTTGTTATTGCATTTTTAGAGTCTTCAGGTATTATGTTGTTAGATGTATACCTGCTTATACCTTTTACATCTTCTTTCCAAACTCTGCCTTTAAAAATGTCCCTCTTCATCTTAGTACCTATAACTTTATTTTTTTTTAAAGATTTTATTTATTTATTTGACAGACAGAGATTACAGGCAGGCAGAGAGGCAGGCAGAGAGAGAGGAGGAAGCAGGCTCCCTGCTGAGCAGAGAGCCCGATTCGGGGCTCGATCCCAGGACGCTGAGATCATGACCTGAGCCGAAGGCAGCGGCTTAACCCACTTAGCCACCCAGGCGTCCCAGTACCTATAACTTTAGACCCAACTTGTCTGCGATGAATTTTGCCATTCCGGCTTTCTCTTTTGCATGGTATCTCCTCACCTGATACATTCTCAATCCCTTTTGCATTTTAAGTATGTTTCTTGAACAGCGTGGATCTGTAACCTCCTGATAGGCGCTTTAATAGAAAAAGTCAGTCTGTACACATTTAAATTAATGATAAACAGTCATAATTTTATTCCTCCCATCTTATTTTGTTTTTATTTTCCCCATTTTTGATGTTTTTAATCAAGTTCATTCTTTTTGTACTTGATAAATAGAGAAGTTCTTTGCATTTTTCGATGACAGCTTAATTGAGATATAATTCACAGGCCATACCACTCACCATCTAATGTGGACAATTTAATGGCTTTCACTATATTTAACTATACTATACTGAACTACCTACACATTTTCATCATCCTCAAAAGAAAACTTTAGCCATCACCACCAGTCTTAGGCAACCGCTAATCTACTTTCGGTCTCTGTAGATTTAGCTATTCTGGAAATTCCATATAAATCAAATTATGCAATACGTGGTCTTCTGTGACTGACTTCTCTCAATCAGCAGAATGTTTTCAAGGCTCCTCTGTGTCGTGGCACATATCAAAATTCTATTCCTTTTCAAGGCTGAATAATATTCCACAGGCTGGATGGATCATATTTTATTTATCTCTTCATCAGTTGATGAACATCAGGGTTGTTCTCACCTTTTCGCTATTACGAATAAACCCTAAACCTTCATGCACAAGTTTTTGTGTGGGCATAGTTTTTTTCTTGGCTCTATACACAGGAGTGATATTGGTGTGTCATATGGCAACTCTGTGTTCTGCATTTTGAGGAGCTACTAAACCATTTCTAATGTGGCTGTGCCATTTTCCAAGCCCACCAGCAATTTACAGGTTCCAGCTCTTCACATCCTTCCAACACCTGCTTTTGGGGTTTTTGATAGTAGCCATCCACGTGGGTGGGAGGTGGTATCTCACCATGGTTTTGATTTGCATTTCCCGAATGATTAGTGATGTTGAGCATATTTACACGTGCTTATTGTCCCATATATTTTATATATACCTTATATGTATCTTTAAATATATATTATAGATTTCATATTTTATTTATATTTAAATACATATTTAAGAATGTAAATATATTTACATAAATATGTTTATATAAATATATGATCATGTAAAATATATTTATATATACATTTATATATTAATGTATACATTTGAATATTAGAGAAATGTATATTCAAGTTCTTTGCTCATTTTTTAAGAGATTTTATTTATTTATTTGAGAGAGATTTATTGAGAGAGATCACAAGCAGGCAGAGAGGCAGGCAGAGAGAGAGGAAGAATCAGGCTCCCTGCTGAGCAGAAAGCACGGGGCTCGATCCCAGGACTCTGAGTTCAAGACCTGAGCGGAAGGCAGCAGCTTAACCCGCTGAGCCACCCAGGCGCCCCTCTTTGCTCATTTCTTAACTTGGTTGTCTTTTTATTTGAGTTGTAAGAATTCTTGTGTGCCTGGGTGGCTCAGTGGGTTAAGCCGCTGCCTTCGGCTCGGGTCATGATCTCAGGGTCCTGGGATCGAGGCCCGCATCGGGCTCTCTGCTCAGCAGGGAGCCTGCTTCCCTCTCTCTCTCTCTGCCTGCCTCTCCATCTACTTGTGATTTCTCTCTTTCAAATAAATATTAAAAAAAATCTAAAAAAAAAAAAAAAGAATTCTTCACACAGTCTGAATGCATGTTCCTTATATATGACCTGCAAATATTTTCTCCCATTTAGTGGCTTGTCTTTTGACTTTGTCAATGGGGTCCTTGGAAGCACAAAACTGGGATATTTTGGTTGAGTCCCATTTATTTGTTTATTATTTTTTTTAAGTTGCTTGTACTTTGGTGTTTGGCTGAGGAGCCGTTGTTAGATTCAAGACCACTAACATTTACCTTTGTGTTTTCTTCTGAAAACTTTATCATTTTACTTTATTTTTATTTTTTAAAAGATTTTATTTATTTGAGAAAGAGACAATGAGAGAGAGCATGAGCGAGGAGAAGGTCAGAGGGAGAAGCAAGCTCTGTGGAGCTTGGAGCCTGATGCAGGACTCAATCCGGGATCTCCGGGATCATGACCTGAGCAGAAGGCAGCCATCCAACCAACTGAGCTACCCAGGCATCTCGAACTTTATCATTTTAATGCTTACACTTATGTCTTTGATGCATTTGGGGTTATTTTCTCTGTATGGTGTTAGGCAGGACTCCTGTTTCATTATTTGCATGTGGCTGCTTGGGAGTAAAATACTGTTCTTACCCCCATTGAATTGTTTGGGAGTCTTGTCAAACATTAGTTGACTGTAATTTATTTTCCTTTTTTTTTCCCCATTGAGGCATTTCACGTGCCATGTATATTATATTTCTAAGAAAAAGGAATCCCAGGATTTTCCCTCCTGCCTGGATTCTTCCTTCTTCATGGTGCATGATGCCAGAAGAATTTTTCCATGCAGTGAAACCAAACTGAGGGGATGGAAATATTCTGCCACTTTTCTAGATCTTTCAGTTATACAAGTCTAGGGCTGGTCATGCCACACTTGTTTAACTTGCCCGTGAGGTTCACAGCAGTTTTCCCAGCTCTGTGGTCATCAATAATTTCAAATTTGCCAATGTACTCATGCTTCGTCATCACAGTGAGGAAACAGGACGATGACTTTGGTGCAGGGCCTCCTAAGAACCTGGCCTTCGCCCCCCCTTTCAGCAGTGTTAATGTTCTTGAGGGCATCTGTGGGACATTTGTTCACACTGTTACTGCGGCACGGAAAGATGGCAGAAAAAGCTTTTTTCCCTTTTATTAATATTTGGTCTTGTTCTCCTTCCCTTTCTCATAACCGAATGCGTATTTCCCCTTCGTCATTTGAAAACTGCATACTGTTCTCCAGCTGTTTTCCCCAGACGAGACCTTGTGTATCAAGAATCCTTATTTCACGGTTATTATACACAATCTTAAAGATTTATGACTGTCCGCTTATTTTACACATGCATACACACGAAGCACTAAATACGGACTTTATCTGAATGGCTAAATGTTGGCCAAGACAGAAGCCAGTTGTAGTGGGAACTGATAGGATAAAGATATAGTCTGAAGTTTTTGTTCTTTAAAAAAAGCCTTCATGGGGCGCCTGGGTGGCTCAGTGGGTTAAGCCGCTGCCTTCGGCTCAGGTCATGATCTCAGGGTCCTGGGATCAAGTCCCATGTCGGGCTCTCTGCTCAGCGGGGAGCCTGCTTCCTCCTCTCTCTCTCTCTGCCTGTCTCTCTGCCTACTTGTGATCTCTCTGTCAAATAAATAGGTAAAATCTTAAAAAAAAAAAAAAGCCTTCAGGGGGCGCCTGGGTGGCTCAGTGGGCTAAAGCCTCTTGCCTTCAGCCCAGGTCATGTTCCCAGGGTCCTGGGATCAAGTCCTGCATCGGATTCTCTGTTCAGTGGGGAGCCTGCTTCCCCCTCTCTGCCTGCCTCTCTGCCTACTTGTGATCTCTGTCTTTCAAATAAATAAAATCTTAAAAAAAAAAGGCCTTCATATTTTATTAAAAATTTTAGGTGTCCGAATTCAAAAGGTTAACAATATAGTACAATAATAATAATAATAATAATAATATATCATCTAATAATAAAATAATAATAATTTCTCCTGCATAGTCACTGCTGCACACTAGTAAAATGAGATGTTTCTTTTCTCTTCTTTTTTAAAGATTTTATTTATTTTATTTATTTGACAGGCAGAGATTACAAGTAGGCAGAGAGGCAGGCAGAGAGAGAAGGAGGGAAGTGGGCTCCCCGCTGAGCAAAGAACCCGACGTGGGGCTTGATCCCAGCCAAAGGCAGAAGCTTAAACCACCCAGGCGCCCTGAGATGTTTATTTTCATTTGGGATTATGGAGGGGCAAGGTGTTTTTGGCTCTCCTGCTGAAGTAGGGACTCAGTCAGTATTGTCTCCACCTTTTTCCCTAATAGTAGCTCTGGAAGATGAAGACGTCCCTCCATCTCCCAGACATGAGGGTTTGACCAGGACATGGGATGTTATAAGCTCATTGACAGTCTCATGAACTAAGCCCTGGTTTATTGGTCACAGTCGTTCTCCAAGTATTTTCAGGAATAAACTTCAGGTGTTGCCCTTACTCTAATTTTTCTTTCTGAGATTTCTGACTGCAATCGCTACTTCCTGCAGTCACTCAAGGAGAAACGAGGCATGTGGCAGCGCAACAGTGTGTTTTTCTTTCAAGATGACAGAATCACTCTTGATTTCTGTACGCATCTCGGATATTCATATAGGAACATGGATTTTGGTGTCTACCCTGAGGAGATAATACATATGGTGTGAGCTACACATGTATTCTCATGACACGTCACCTGGGTTACCCAGAACTTTCTGGGCCCGGCAGAAAGGCAGAAACCCAGGTGAATTCCTCATTGTTCCAGCAGGCTGTCAGCCCTCAAAGGCCTTCTGGATGTGTTTGTGCATCGCAGTGTCTGCTGTGTAAGATACAGAAAGAGCACAGTAGTTCAGGGGGAAAATATTTAGGAACACATTTTCCAGGAGGAACCAGGATTCAGTTTGGGTGACTCTTGACCATTTTTCATCTTCTGACGACTGAAAGTGGTAGTTAATCTACAGTCATGGTTTTAACATGCATTTCAAATGTAATGTGAGTTTCTATCAATATAAAACTATAAGAACTGCCTTCCTAAAGGGCATTCATGTAAGGCCCGTTATTTTCCAGCTTGATTAATGAAAACAAAATTTTTCTGTAATGCTTTCTTCCTACTCTGTATTAGTTTTCAGGACTGGATTGAAAGTGATTTATTGTGGATAGGGTTATACCTGCTCGTGGAATTTTTTTCTGTTCCTGGGTTTTTAAAGGTGGCAGAGTTGACTTTCTGATTTTAATTTATCTTCACTAGATGAAGAATTCACAAATAGGACTTTTTCTTGAAATAACCATAGCCTGGGGGCGCTTGGGTGGCTCAGGTCATGATCTCAGGGTCCTGGGATTGAGTTCCACATCGGGCTCCCTGCTCAGTGGGGAGCCTGCTTCACTCTTTGCCTCCCCCTCTGCTTATGCTTTCTCTAATAAGTAAATAAATAAATAAACCAAAAAAAAAAGAAGTTGTATTTGACTGGAGCTTCATGTGGAGTGACAGATCAACAGAAAGACAAAGGAATAAGAGACAGGAAGCAATGAAGGAAAACACAGAGGCGCACAGTATAGACAGATGTTCCTCAGCTTATGACGGCCTCGGCTTCTAATAAACCCATTGTTCAGCTGGAAATCTCTTTAGTTGAAAATGCATGGAAAACACCTAAGCGACTGAACATCAGAGCTTAGCCCCGCCAAACTTAAATGTCTTGAGAACACTTACAGTATTGCACAGTTGGGCAAAATCCTCTAACACAAAGCCTATTTCACAATAAAGTGTCTGGTATCTCATGTAACTTACTGAACACTGCACAGAAAGCCAGAACAGGACGGTTCAAGTGTGTTGGTTGCTGACCCTCGTGATCACGTGGTTTGCCTGGGGGCTGTGCTCGCTGCCTCTGTCCAGCATTACAAAAGAGGACCCTACTGTAGATCGCCAGCCTGGGAAAAGATCCAAACTAAATGCATATCACTTCTGCACTATTATAAAAAGTCAAAAAACCATAAACTGAACCAAGGTGAAGTCAGGGATCTTCTGTACCAGGTGTGTTAGGGAAGGTCAAGTGCTCCTGTCTGGCCAGGAACCATAGTGGTATGGGGGAAAGTTCCACAGTAGAAAGTTCTACAGCGGAGAACCACTAGGACTCTAGCACCAACGGTCACAGGTTACACCAGGAAGACTGGATGCTCTTCTGTGGGCGATGAGAAGCCACGAGCGACTCAGGAAGGCTGAAGAGCTCTGGGCAGGTGGGACAGCTGAGGGCTGCAATGAAGAGGGACAGGTGGAGCTGGGAGACCAGGTGGGGAGAGCCCGCTACCCTCGAACAAAAGGCAACAAAGGTCTGGACTGGGATGATGGAGATGGTGGAAGGTAATGGGATATTCATGAAACAGAACTGGAAAGCCATGGAAATGAAATAAGAGAGGGAGGGAAAACCGTTCATGACTTTAATTGCCATCAGTATAAAACATGTTGAATTAAAATGAATTGGTATTTCTAGACCGATGATGACATCACTATAATGGAAGGAAACCAATTTTGATTTTGAGCCTGGTTAAGGAGACAGTATAGACAAGAGAAAAGCAGAGGCTCTGGAGTCACACAAATGTCACCATTGAGATACGTCCCCACTCTTCATTCCCTTCCCTGTAAACCCAGGCAAGTGACACCTGCCTCACAGCACTGGTAACAAATAGGGAAGAGCACACGTTCCCACGTTCCCGGGTCAGACAGGACAGCCAGGGATCAGCGGCACATGAGGAGGTGACAGGTGGTCACTAAACTGAGCTCAGGTGCATACACAGCATTTTACGTCACCTTGAGATGGCTCCTCTTGTGACCTCTCGAAGAAGGTGGCAAGGTGAGGAACAAACTCCAGGAGCTTATTAGCATACATGATCTTCAGGCCGTCTGGATGAGACTCAACGATCTGCTCTACAATCACCTAGCAGAAGGAAGAGCGTTTTATTTTTATTTATTTATTTATTTATTTGTTTGTGTTTTTGTTTGTTTTTAAAGCACCTAAAAGAGAAGTATGAACTATACACTACAGAGAAAAGAATCGTGTAAACCTTAAAAATGCACTTCGTCCTTCCTCCTCCCCACTCAGTATGCTTTCTAAACAGGAGGTAAGTAACATTGGCATGAAAATCTAGGTCCTGGGATTTGGGAATACTGCTCCAACCCTGGGGGACACAGAGGCTGAGGGACAGAGACTGGCCTGAAGCTAAAACATCACACACACTCATCTGCTTCCCTTCTGAGCTTAAAAGCAAAATACTGTATCTGCAGACAACAGCTCTGTATCATCTTCACCCTGGCCTTATCCTCTACCGTCTCCAGAACAGGGAAAGGGCTGAGATGGAAAGTGATGGAAGAAAACACATCTTATTTTGCTTTAGTATTTAATTTTTTTTGGTGAGGCTGAGTTGCAGGAGGTGAATGACAAGCATACAAACTTAAAATACAAACGTGGCCACAATTCATTTAATGACATGGAAACGTAAAGTACTTCCCCAATTTAGCATATTAGATTCAGTTCAATGAAAAGGGCATAAATTAAATAACTAAAATATTTTCATTTAGTGACAAAGAATAATGTGATCTTTTTCACCCCCACAGAGAGAGCTATGAACTATAATAGGATACATACAAAGAACTGACAGATCATTTACTTTTAGTAGTCTTAATGAAGCTGAGAAGATTACTGAAATTAATCCTTCAATTTCATTTCTATCACTGGGATACTGTCTCGTTTTAAAACTGGAAGCCTTTCATCCTGAAGTCATGGTGGGTAGCTTTATACTTACCAGACAGAAAGAACACTCGCACTGGCAGGTGACTGGAAGAAAGCCCTCAAACGCTGAGACTGGCTTCATGACTTCTGTCCGCTTGAACTAGATGAAACCGACGCTCTCTAAGTTGGAAGCTGCTGATTGCTGGCGGCCTCACATGGTGCAGCCCATACTCCGGCCGCTCAGAGGCAGGATACACTGACTCCCTGTATTTTACTGTATCCTTATAGGTCAAGAACACTGGGTAACCAAGTTCTGGACTTAAGGTACTACCCGGCTAACTCGCCCTTCAAAGCCCTTTATCTTTGAATATTCCCTCCCTCCCACCTTCCTAGCCTGGCAAACTCCCCCATGGTCTTCAAGACTTAGGCCACATCAATTCTGCGAAGACGCTTCCCCTCACAGACTTTCCCTGCGCACAGAGCTGTCTTCCAGCTCCTCCAGTGGGCACGGGCGCCTTGGTGGGGTCACGCTTTTCGGCAACTTCATTAACGTATAACTTATGGAAATGGAAATTGACCTGAAAATGTTCTGATCCGTACCTTCTTCCTAGGCAAGTCCCTCACCCCTACTAAATTAAGATAATCCCTGAGTTATGGCATCACTGGAAGAGACCAGAGCGCATGCCTGATTCCTGCCATGCTGATGGGCACCAAGCGGGACCAACCTTTTCTTACAACCAGAAGATCAGGAACTAAGAGCATCTTCAAGGAAGAGCCCTGAGCTCTCTCGCACCCAGTCAAGAAACAAAGCCAGATTAGATGCTCTGTGTTTGTGGAATGAGGTGCATGGGGGCACAAACCTCATCCATGTATGGTTTCACCAGTACTTGACCGACTAACGCCTCTGCATCCGTGTCTTGTCAATTGTAGCGTAAGTCTGGAGGCAGTGCCGTATGATGTCCACATTGGAAGTCTGAAGCCCTTCTAGCAGCAGACCTCCCAGGGACTGCTGCAGCATGGCCGTAATGTGGGCTATACGCTGCAAGAACAGAGAGACCAGGAAAGAAGGTTCAGGTACCACAGTTTCTAAAAGCTCAAATATATGTGTATAATTTATATACATATGTGTTATATATATAAAGCGAGCCTCTAATTCTACCAGAATATATGTAAGATTAAAATCCCAACATTTCCTAGAGAATAACAATGAATCTCTTCTCCCCATGATTGCTTTCTTTCTTTTTTTTTTTTTAAAGGTTTTTATTTATTTATTTGTTGAGAGAGAGCACAAGCACACAAGGAGACACAGGCAGAAAGAGAAGCAGGCTTCCTGCCAAGCAAGGAGCCCAAGGTGGGACTCAATCCCAGGACCCTGGGATCATGACCTAAGCCAGAGGCAGTGGCTTAACTGACTGAGCCACTGAGGCGTCCCCTCCCTATGATTTCTTTGAAAGTAAGTCGGCTTCATCAAAGTGAAGTTCAGACAATTACGGAATGACAAAAAGTTATTTGCCTCTTAAGCTACGGAGTAAATCTGACAAACGTGCATTTAAACCCAGTCAAGGGCTTTGGATAAATGAACTCTGACTACATCATATGATGTGTCAAGTTACATGAAATTCAGAATTAATTTTACTTGCATAGTTTGGAGACTACGCTTGTGTCTTTACACAAAATCTATCTAGTGTGACATAATGGCAGCAGGGTCCCAAGCAGGAGACACTGAAAAAAAAAGAATTCAAAGCTAGCTTCAAAATCCTGTAGAGTAGCAATTATCAGGGGCAATGCTAGGTCAAACCAAAATCATCCAGGAAATTCGCAAACAGCAAATTGAAAATCGAAACCAACACTTGCTGGTCTTACTTTGTCCAGAAGAGGCATGCCTTTGCTCTGAACAGCATGAAAGTGTAACTGGTTAAATTCTGTGGCAATTCTCTCCAAAATCTGTCTAGTCCAGAGAGGGCTAGTAGAGACAATTAGAGAAATGTAATTCCCAAAGTTAAAAACCTGCCACCCCCACCGCCCCACATGCCTTACAGCGCTCAGGCACCTGCACCTGAACGCCATCAATTTTCATGACAAACTGTCTGTGCAGCAGGCCCCAGTGCAAGGGGTGAGGAGCGGGGAGGTCGTAGAAGCCACCGACGCAGCCTGGCCCGGGCCACAGGGCCCAGGCAAGGGGATGGAGCTATTTTAGGTCAGTGTGGGTACAACTGCATGATTCCTCCACGTTCCTCGGGCTCTCCCATTTGTGCCCTTCTTCTCCCATTCTCTAACCCCCTCCTCTCTCTTGCCCTGTCCTACCGTTCATACCCGAAGCCCCCTCTTCTTCTCTGCCTGCCTCATTCTCCCTCCCAAGTACCTCCCCAGTACCAACTACTGCTGTCTCCTCAATCAGCTAAAACTGACCGCCTAGCAGCAACCTGGGAAATCGCTCAGAGCAGCGGACTCCAAGTTTAAATTTACCCAACGGCAGAAAAAGCAAGCTCGGTGCTCCGGGAGCTGGTGAGAAATCACTCACAGTGCATCTGCCATCAAGTGGACTGGATACACTTCCCTCTTGCCCCCCACATTAGAAAGCGTCAACCCCATTCAAAAGGAAGTCGAACAGTGAAAGAAAAAAAAACACACAACAAAGGCCCCAAAGCCCCTGCTGGGCTCTATGAGGCATCCCACATCTGAGGATGGGCAGTCAGGTAGTAAGGAAACACACTGTAAGAAAACCCAAAATCGCTGGAGACCTGCCATGGTGTGCCCCATCCCAGAGCATCAGAACTGGTGTGGAGGGAAGGCAAGCGCTTGGCACGACCAATGCAGAATCCTAATCCCAACCTCTACTGACTGATCCCATGTGCATTTCCTATTTATCCTTTTCTCGGCATTTCTGGGCCTGGCAGAGCATGATGGATTTACTGTGCACTGACGCTGCTCTGGCTTTCCTGACTCTAGAGCTCAGAGCTGCTCTTCTGGAGAAAAAAGTCCTCCAAGGTAATTCTGAGCAAGAAAGTGCACAATGTCTGTTTATCAAGGACAGTGTTGCAAAGGGACAGGATTGTAGACACAGAGCTCACTGAGGTGTTTCTATCCGATGAGCACAGCAGCAACAGCAAAGACGGGAAGAACACTGGAGGGCCAGCTCCCCAGGGGCCGAACGTGGACATGGCTGGAGGGGCTGCAGGCGCTGCCAAGGGCCGCAGTGAAGCAGAGCCGCTGGAGACACACGGGCTGCAGAAGGGCCGCGTGCAGACTGTCTGCTAAGTGTGGACGAACGGGGCAGAAGCACGAGTGCAATGGGCTAGAGACACAAGCACAGTGGAGGCTGACCACTTAGTTGAATGCCTTGATGTGAAAGGGGACAGAGACCTAGGACCAGAGAATCGCTTCCTTTGGGATGTGTCCGTTCTTAATCTCCATCATGAGACATGCGGAGCATATGGTCTCTCAAGTTCCTTCCAAATCTAAAACCTTAATTCCTAAAATTTAGAAACCTAACTCCGCCTGCAAGGGGAGGGACTGTTAGCGTCACACAACAGAGCACTCAGGGCACCAGGCGACCTTGACGCAGGCAGCCCAGCTGGTATGTGTAGGACCAG
Organism: Mustela nivalis; assembly: GCF_964662115.1. Classification (NCBI taxonomy): domain Eukaryota; kingdom Metazoa; phylum Chordata; class Mammalia; order Carnivora; family Mustelidae; genus Mustela; species Mustela nivalis. Next base: position 762,720 of record NW_028136428.1, on the reverse strand, counting down.
CCCCGGCTACTCCCACTGCACCACTGTGCGTCTCACAGTGCTGACAGGACCTAACTACTCATTTTCTGAGTCACTCATCTACCCTGGATGATTGAAAATTCACACCAGGAAGGGAACAAGACAATCACAGTGTAACAAAGAGAGCCATCATCTTTTTCCTATTTCATAAGTTTTTCCTTTCCTGTTTGTAAATTTCAACTGGATATGTCCTATACTGTTTCATAATAATATAATGCTGGTGCAAAATACATCAATGGTAATACTCTGGGCATGTCTAGGAAAAAAAATGAGATGGAGAAAAACCAAGATGAATGGTAGGTATGCCTTAAAGATCAACAGGACTTTGCTAGTCCTCAGGGAAGGTGATTCCAAATATACTTTTGCACTGCAAGCATAATGACGTGTTGGAACTGTGGTCTATAACCAAAGCGTTTATAGGAACGTGTTATAGATTTTACCATTTCATGCTCTCCACTCTCCTGGAGCTACATTCTAGCCACAAACCTGGATTTTCTTCTTGTTCAGAAATGAATTCTAACTAAGCCGTCCCCGCCTAATTAGATTGGATGTGAAGTATTAATTTATGTGCTACTTAGTTAAAAAAAAATGCTTACCTGCTTGCTTCTAGTGCAGAGGTTTCTTTCGAACTTTGTGAATTTAAGATTTTTTCAATCTTTTCCACTGATCAAATAACTTGTATAAGCCTCAACACACACATCTATAAAAATAAAAATTAAGCAAACAAAAAACGTCACCATCTTTACTCTTAATCATCTTTATTTCCCATGCTAAATGCAGGAAAATATAAGACCAAAAGTTAACTTCAAATATATAGGGCATGCTATATTTTGAATATTTCTATGAAACACAGAATTCTCAAGAATGCAAATCTTAGTTCTAGAATAAGCATACTTCCATATTCTATTGCAAGTTTATAGAGGAAAAAAAAAACCCTAGACTTTGCTTTCTCATATTCTATACTCTTATTTCTTTTTTTCCCCATCCTGAATCTTTCTATGGGCATTTCTTTCCTATTTTCTTAAAAAAGATTTGTTTATTTTAGAGAGAGAGAGACTGCATGTGCGCGTGCAGGGGAGGGGCAGAGGGAGAGAGAGAATCTCGAGCAGACATCCTGCTGAGCACAGAGCTCAATGCGGGGCTCAATCTCATGATCCTGAGATCATGACCTGAGCCAAAATCAAGAGTCGGACGTTTAACCAACTGAGCCACCAGGCGCCCCTCCATTTGTTTTCTTATGGCCCTTTATTCATGTTTTAACTTTGGCTTCCGATTGTACTGGCCCTCTCAGTTTACATGTGCATATACCTATATGCCCAAGCACCAAATCATTAAAGACCTTTTACACTACAAATATTATCAAAGAGGTTGAGGGACATTATGAAAACTGTCATCTTTAAAGAACAAAAAAATACAAAGTCATCCATTCAATAAATAATAATAATAATGAACACCCCTGGGAGCTCGATATTCATTCCAACGGGGGGTGGGGGGGGCACGAGAAAATAAAGCAAGAAATACACCCTGCTCTCACAAAGCTTACTGTTTTGTCTGGAAGCGCACGACAAGCATTCTTTGGACAAAAGCTGTGAGGAGATCTAGAGGCGAATTAAACAGAAGGTCCCTCAAACAGGCTTCTCCCCACTGAGATTTTAACAAATATGCTAATAATACACATAGAAAACATTGTACAGAGCAGCAGGCGAGAGTCAGAAGCCCAGACTTCCAATGCCCGCTGTGCCCCTACATCGTTATGCTCATGAATGATATCGGGGACACTTGGAACTGGAGATAGCACTAAGGGGCACACTCCCGGGGTGAGCCCTCAGATGTACAGAGCCATTGCCTGTCTCACACACCTGAAACTAAGCCAACACCGCATGCTAACTACTGGGAATTGAAAAAATTAAAGTGAACACCAGAACATAAAGAACACAGGATCAGAAAATAACAGCAAACCTATGGCAGAATCCTGAGTTTGCTTTGGAAAGCCCACTTCTCCCCTAGTCTCTAATATAGGCCTATTTTCTTTACAGGGCCGCTGACAATTTATACAGTCATTAACTGTCAAGCGCTGCACTGACAACAGTTATCACTGTTTCTTGTTCTGGAAAAAGTGGGTGATCTTGAGATCGTGTGGGTACCTCTGAAATTCTGTCTTCTTATTTCAGGTAGATAACGTGACATAATGCATAAAATGCACATGCGTGAGAGCTTTGAAAAAAAGCTAAATTTAAAAAAAAAAAAGAAAAAAAGCTGAATAGTGCTGACAAGTTCGCGGAGACAAGAGGAGAGGGCTTCAACTGGCATGCAGCATAAGAAATCTACTGGAGGGTACCTTTTTCTTCCTTATGTCCTCTTGTTTACACATTCGTTCATCTACTGCCCGAATTCCTTCACTGACTGATGACCTGAGACTCTTTAAAAGAATAATAAAGAAAATGTATTACAGACATTGTTTTGTCACATTATCAATTTCCTACATCTCATTCAATTCCACAGAAATTAATACCTGTGCACCAGTACTATGCAGATATTGACAAAAAAAAAAAAAAACATGATATACCAGACACAGTTACTGTTGAGGGGACTCATGACCTGGGGGCATAATGACACGAAGGCAGGGTCGCATGGCTAGAAGAAGAATGACATATACAGTGAAAGTTATGGGGATGAGGGGGCTTAGAATGGAGAACAGATAATATGAAGCAAAGTACAGGAGAGTCTGGAAATGCGACGGGGCTCGAATCGGACTCTGAAAGCCATGTGTACACAGCTGCCGAGGTGGGGAGGGGATGGGGAGCAGATGTAAGTGCACACACACTCAGGGGCAGGGTCAGACAGGCACACAGCCATGTGCACTGCAGGCTTCCTTCTGGAGAGAAGCAGAAATAGGAATGGAGGGCCAACTTCACTGAGATGAATTTTTTAGATTCTGCATATTTTGGAGAATGAAAGAATGTCAAAGCACTGATGCATGATGATGAAATGTGGGTATGGAAATACCAGGAATCAAGAATGAAGAACAGAAGACCAGAAAAAGGCAGAGCACAGAGGTAGAGAAACATGTCCAGAAGCTAATGAATAAAGAGATAATTAGGAATTAGGGCCAAAACAAAGGTTAACAGAAACAACTAGAATGAAGTAGGCAGATCACAAAAATTCCACAGGAAGGTGAATTAATTCACTCCATCAACATTATGAAACACCTCCTGGACGTCAGTATTGTGGCAGCCTACAGGGATGCAATGAAGACAGATATAGTCGTATCCCTCAGTGATCTGAGAATCTCACAGAACAGCTTCAGAGTTGGGACCAGAAAGGCAGGTCAGGCCTGTGGCTGAGCAGGACCAAAGTGGCCATAAAAACAGGCCATGGAAAAGGGAGGGTATATGGTGATGGCAGGGGGTGAGGTGGGACGGGAGCCTGTGTGAGTAGAGCAAATCTGCCTCCAGGGAGGGGGTTCGAGAGAAGAGTGGGAGGCCAAAGGAAGGCTAGGCTTGGGAAACAACACCACTATGAGGCCCCGGGAGGAAGAGGCACACCAAGGAGGCAGTGGGAGAGCCCCACAGCGGCTGGTGTGGAATCCAACAGCGAACCATGAAAATCCCTTCCATTCCAAGGAAAAGTATCTTTAACAAGATTTTGTAAAATTCAAATGAGACATAAACCATGGAAAGTATTGGCTACCTCAAGGCACAACTCAAGATTTTTACCTGTTTCACGAACTCTTTCCTGCCTGCCCCTCCCCTAGGCTTCTCAGCACTGATATTTCCATTACTTCGCATTTTTTTTGGTTCTAACCATGTACTGTGTCTTCCCTTAAATTATGTTCTCTTTATATTCTCTCTAGGATGCAGGCACTGTCTTAGGGGAGGGACGCAAGAGGCCACTCAAGCTAGAGGAGACACACAAGGAAGGATGGTGTTGTTTTTGACAAGTTTACGACAGGGCATCAGAATGGACAGAGGCCGTAAGTCAGGGCACCAGACACAGACGGGGAGGGGGGCCGGAGGGGAGACAGGGCAGCACAGTTTTCTGTTAGAAGTGATGCCACAACTGCCCCTCCACTGTTCACCCAGGTGGAGTTCCTATTCCCAATGGCTTAGAGGTGGGGAGTCCCATTCCCACAACAAAGATTTTTCTGAGAGAACATGCAAATGTAACATTTATTAAGTATTAAATTTTATTTATATTATCCTTCAGTTCCATTAGGGATTACACAGTTTTTGTAGATCAGCCCAGGAACCTAACCACACGTAGCTTACATGCGGTGGGGGGGGATCTTTACAAGATTACAAACTGTTAAAATACAAGTCATTCGTAAGTTAGAAACCACTTACATATGACCAAAGTGGCATTAATAAGTTGAATTTGGAAATATGCTTCCTCTCCCCTGACATTTTAAGGTTGTCTACTCTGAGAATAGGTCTTCTTCAATTCGAACATGTTTTTTTAGGTTTTTAGCATATGGAAAAACAAAATCATTTACAACACTTCTGAAGGTGAATATTATAACCATGAACCGTTAAAATACAACCACCAGTACCACCAAACTAACAGATGAAAAGAATTCTTAGAGAAAAGCCGAAGAGGACAACAGGCGTCAGAGCAGACTGTTTTCATTAATTGGGGACTTACCAGAACTTCTCATAACTGTCGCAAAGGCACAGAAAGTTGATTGAGGGCTTTGTCCATGCCAACCTAAAGGGGCACTTCCCCTCTACCACTGTTGCCAGACTAACCTTACCTATCCTGCAGGGTCAGGTAGGCCTGGCCCTTTATATGTTGCTCTCCTCTGAGTGGTTAGTATTTCATAGAAACTGTGCTTTGCTTTTGTCAGGATTTACCCTGGATTATCAAAACCCTTTCCTTGTGCCAGTGAAGCCTAAGAAACAGTCCTAATGAGAGAACCAGGAACTCAAACAGATCATATTTATCCTGAATGTTCTGTCCAAAATGAAAAATTCCTTTCTGAGGAGCCTCAAGATCTCTGAGAAGGGAAGTTTCACCAACTCTGTCATGTAGGGGCATCAATTCCGATTCTGTGTCAATTTTACTACTTTCCCAGCTAGTAATTCTCTACCTCAGAAAGCCCACTGTCAACCGTTTTCTCTTTCAAAGGCAGTTGCTCTTAGAGTCTTCACATGGCACTTGGAGCCTGCTGGTCGTTGGCTACTGCCCTCTGTACCTTGGGTCTAACAGCTGCAAGGCTTCAAGATGAGCACGTCTCTTGTTCTAGGACTTAATATAGTTTGGGGCACATGGTAAGCAATAATCACTTCTTTAGTTGATCCAAGTGTTGGATCTTTCTTAATTATTCTACTACCACAATTTACTTGTTCTAAGATTTGTCCCCCCCCCCCATTTTAATATCTCTTAAGGTGGCACTCACCTTGCACTTGATGACATATCCTACTTTAACTGACAGCATTTCTCTTTCTTAGTCGAACATAAACTATAGTGCATCTTACACTTGATGAAAGCTAGGATGCAATGAAATACTCTATTATGGTTACGATTCTGATATTTGAAATCCTCCGGTAGCTCCCTGTGCCCCCACAGTGTAGTACCTCACCTCCTCGCCATAGTATACAAACCTTCTCACCCCCAGTGTTAACCCCGGGGCTCAGCCTCCATCCCCAGGTGATGCTGCCAGATCAGCTGTCGGTTGTCATGAACTTGCTGTAGTTTCCCGAATGCACTGTGCTGCCTCCTGGCACTCTGAAACTTGACACACTCATCCTCATTCTTCGCTTTGCCCTTGTCTATCACCTCCCTTGAAAATCTGTTCCTAAGTGGCTTTTCCCAGCTCCCACCTACCCTTGGCAGTCTATTATCTCCCTGTGGTAAAGCCTGTCACACTGCACCATGGACATGCCCGTTGTCCCCCTGAGAAGAGAAAAGGGACAATGAGGGCCCCCAGCATTTGCAGCTCTAGTGCAGAGCCCCATGCCTGGCTTGCAGGAAATGCCAGATCATGAAGACAAACGGAGATCATCCTCTGGCTAAAACCAGCTCTTCTTTGCCTACCGCAGGATCTGGATCAATAAAGAGCAGCCAGTTATTATTGCTGTTTTTCTAGGGATTTTTACCCCATATATTTCCCAGGTTTTTACTCTTATTATAGCACTTTAATTCAGGCTTCAACCACTTCCTAGTCATATCAGGTGAAATCATTTTCCTTCCCATACCCTCGATGTATTTCACATCTAGTAATTCTTTTTTTAAAGATCTTATTTACCCATTTGACAGACAGATCACAAGTAGGTAGAGAGGGAGGCAGAGAGAGAGGGGGGAAGCAGGCTACCCGCTGAGCAGAGAGCCCGATGTGGGGCTCCATCCCAGGACCCTGAAATCATGACCTGAGCCGAAGGCAGAGGCCTAAACCACTGAGCCACCCAGGAGCCCCCATATCTGGTAATTTTTAACCAACGTGGATTTGCTGCATCAAATAGTTCCTTCTTCTTCAAATATAAATATATAAATAAAGTGATCAAGTCACTCGCATGTCTTAGGAGAATGTCATACCTTTAGTAGCAAACTTGAAATCTTGGCCATTGGTTTTGATTTTTGTTTTGGTTAGATTTGGTTCGGTTTTTGTCATTTTAAAAATCCCTCCAGCCCTTGGCTCTGTCTGACCTGATTGCTTTCAGCTGTTTCTGCAACAAAATTGTCCCGGCAGCGAAAACTCTCATTGTTTACAGTGGCGCCCCCTTCTGAACACTTTGTTAATAAAAAGCTTTTTTTTGTTTGTTTGTTTGTTTTTCGGCTATGGTAAATGTGGAACAACAATGAGGTACTTCAAAGAGGTGAACCACAGATAAATTTCTCTAAGGGTGGGGTGAGGGTTACTCAAAAAGGAACTTGACAAGGCTTTTAAAGATATCGACAATCATTATAACATAACTTGACTGATTGTTACCGCGCTCTTAACTGGGCAAACACTTGTTGGCTTCCAAGAAAAACTAACATAGTTGAAATGGTTCTAGTGGCCTTCTAGCACAGGGTATGATGGGGTAGGTATTCTAGCCACTGGCTGTGCAAGGCATGAGGCCTGTTAGTGATTCTATTTTTTCCTCTGCAGAATGGGTCTTTCTACATTCCAGGTCCTTTCTACCCCAATAAATAATGCGGCGATTCTCTCAGTGAGTTGTACTTTGGGTTTAAACAGCCAACTGTCTCTTAAAAAGGTCTTTTGTTTAAATTCCTTTAAAGAAAAGTCCTTTCAAAAAAATTTTTTTATTTTTTATTTTTAAATCCCATATGTTTACTCTGATCATGGAACTTTGTCATTTTGACCATCTCTGCTGATTAAAATATTCTTTTTTTTTTTAAAGATTTTCTGTATTTATTTGACAGAGAGAGAAATCACAAGTAGGCGGAGAGTCAGGCAGAGAGAGATAGAAAAGCAGGCTCCTGCTGAGCAAAGAGCCCGATGCGGGGCTCAATCCCAGGACACTGAGATCATGGCCAGAGCCGAAGGCAGAGGCTTAATCCACTGAGCCACCCAGGCTCCCCTGATTAAAATATTCTTCATCATTAGCACCTACTGCTCTCCTCTCTTGGTGGTCTCTCCGGAAGGGGTCTCCTCTAGCTCTTCTAGCAGGAGATGGGCAGTTCCCAAATACCCCTGTTGCCAGACTAACCTTACCTATCCTGCAGGGTCAGGTAGGCCTGGCCCTTTATCTGTTGTTCTCCTCTGAGGGGTTAGTTTTTCATAGATACCGTGCTTTGCTTTTGTCAGGATTTACCCTGGATTATCAAAACCCTTTTCTTCTGCCAGTGAAGCCTAAGAAACTGTCCTAATGAGAAACCAGGAATTCAAACAGATCATATTTATCCTGAATGTTCTGTCCAAAATGAAAAATTCATTTCTGAGGTGCCTCAAGATCTCTGAGAAGGGAAGTTTCACCAACTCTGTCATGTAGGGGCATCAATTCCGATTCTGTGTCAATTTTACTACTTTCCCAGCTAGTAATTCTCTACCTCAGAAAGCCCACTCTCAACCGTTTTCTCTTTCAAAGGCAGTTGCTCTTAGAGTCTGCACATGGCACTTGGGGCCTGCTGGTCGTTGGCTACTGCCCTCTGTACCTTGGGTCTAACAGCTGCAAGGCTTCAAGATGAGCACGTCTCTTGTTCTAGGACTTAATATAGTTTGGGGCACATGGTAAGCAATAATCACTTCTTTAGTTGATCCAAGTGTTGGATCTTTCTTAATTATTCTACTACCACAATTTACTTGTTCTAAGATTTGTCCCCCCCCCCATTTTAATATCTCTTAAGGTGGCACTCACCTTGCACTTGATGACATATCCTACTTTAACTGACAGCATTTCTCTTTCTTAGTCGAACATAAACTATAGTGCATCTTACACTTGATGAAAGCTAGGATGCAATGAAATACTCTATTATGGTTACGATTCTGATATTTGAAATCCTCCGGTAGCTCCCTGTGCCCCCACAGTGTAGTACCTCACCTCCTCGCCATAGTATACAAACCTTCTCACCCCCAGTGTTAACCCCGGGGCTCAGCCTCCATCCCCAGGTGACGCTGCCAGATCAGCTGTCGGTTGTCATGAACTTGCTGTAGTTTCCCGAATGCACTGTGCTGCCTCCTGGCACTCTGAAACTTGACACACTCATCCTCATTCTTCACTTTGCCCTTGTCTATCACCTCCCCTGAAAATCTGTTCCTAAGTGGCTTTTCCCAGCTCCCACCTACCCTTGGCAGTCTATTATCTCCCTGTGGTAAAGCCTGTCACACTGCATCATGGACTTGCCCGTTGTCCCCCTGAGAAGAGAAAAGGGACAATGAGGGACCCAGCATTTGCAGCTCTAGTGCAGAGCCCCATGCCTGGCTTGCAGGAAATGCCAGATCATGAAGACAAACGGAGATCATTCTCTGGCTAAAACCAGCTCTTCTTTGCCTACCGCAGGATCTGGATCAATAAAGAGCGGCCAGTTATTATTGCTGTTTTTCTAGGGATTTTTACCCCATATATTTCCCAGGTCTCTACTCTTTTTGTAGCACTTTAATTCAGGCTTCAACCACTTCCTAGTCAGATCAGGTGAAATCATTTTACTTCCCATACCCTCGATGTATTTCACATCTAGTAATTCTTTTTTTAAAGATCTTATTTACCCATTTGACAGACAGATCACAAGTAGGTAGAGAGGGAGGCAGAGAGAGAGGGGGGAAGCAGGCTCCCCGCTGAGCAGAGATCCCAATGTGGGGCTCCATCCCAGGATCCTGAAATCATGACTTGAGCCGAAGGCAGAGGCCTAAACCACTGAGCCACCCAGGAGCCCCCATATCTGGTAATTTTTAACCAACGTGGATTTGCTGCATCAAATAGTTCCTTCTTCTTCAAATATAAATATATAAATAAAGTGATCAAGTCACTCGCATGTCTTAGGAGAATGTCATACCTTTAGTAGCAAACTTGAAATCTTGGCCATTGGTTTTGATTTTTGTTTTGGTTAGATTTGGTTCGGTTTTTGTCATTTTAAAAATCCCTCCAGCCCTTGGCTCTGTCTGACCCGATTGCTTTCAGCTGTTTCTGCAACAAAATTGTCCTGGCAGGGAAAACTCTCATTGTTTACAGTGGCGCCCCCTTCTGAACACTTGGTTAATAAAAAGCTTTTTTTTTTTTTTTTCGGCTATGGTAAATGTGGAACTACAATGAGGTATTTCAAAGAGGTGAACCACAGATAAATTTCTCTAAGGGTGGGGTTAGGGTTACTCAAAAAGGAACTTGACAAGGCTTTTAAAGATATCGACAATCATTATAACATAACGTGACTGATTGTTACCGCGCTCTTAACTCGGCAAACACTTGTTGGCTTCCAAGAAAGACTAACATAGTTGAAATGGTTCTAGCGGCCTTCTAGCACAGGGTCTCATGAGGCAGGGATTCTAGCCACTGGCTGTGCAAAGCATGAGGCCTGTTAGTGATTCTATTTTTTCCTCTGCAGAATAGGTCTTTCTACATTCCAGGTCCTTTCTACCCCAATAAATAATGTGGCGATTCTCTCAGTGAGTTGTACTATTGGTTTAAACAGCCAACTGTGTCTTTAAAAGGACTTTTGTTTAAATTCCTTTAAAAAAAAGTCCTTTCAAAAAAATCTTTTTTCTTTATTTTTTATTTTTTATCCCATATGTTTACTCTGATCGTGGAACTTTGTCATTTTGACCTTCTCTGCTGATTAAAATATTCTTCATCATCAGCACCTACTGCTCTCCTCTCCTGGTGGTCTCTCCGGAAGGGGTCTTCTCTAGCTCTTCTAGCAGGAGATGGGCACTTCCCCTCTACCCCTGTTGCCAGACCATCCTTACCTATCCTTCAGGGTTAGGTCGGCCTGGCCCTTTATCTGTTGTTCTCCTCTGAGTGGTTAGATTTTCATAGATCCCGTGCTTTGCTTTTGTCAGGATTTACCTGGATTATCAAAACCCTTTTCTTTTGCCAGTGAAGCGTAAAGGACAGTCCTAATGAGAGAACCAGGAACTTAAACAGATCATATTTATCCTGAATGTTCTGTCCAAAATGAAAAATTCATTTCAGAGGAGCCTCAAGATCTCTGAGAAGGGAAGTTTCACCAACTCTGTCATGTAGTGGCATCAATTCCGATTCTGTGTCAATTTTACTACTTTCCCAGCTAGTAATTCTCTACCTCTCAAAACCCACTCTCAACCGTTTCCTCTCTCAAAGGCAGTTGCTCTTAGAGTCTGCACATGGCACTTGGGGCCTGCTGGTTGTTGGCTACTGCCCTCTGTACCTTGGGTCTAACAGCTGCGGGGCATCAAGATGAGCACGTCTCTTGTTCTAGGACTTAATATAGTTTGGGGCACATGGTAAGCAATAATCACTTCTTTAGTTGATCCAAGTGTTGGATCTTTCTTAATTATTCTACTACCACAATTTACTTGTTCTAAGATTTCCCCCCCCCCCCCATTTTAATATCTCTTAAGGTGGCACTCACCTTGCACTTGATGACATATCCTACTTTAACTGACAGCATTTCTCTTTCTTAGTCGAACATAAACTATAGTGCATCTTACACTTGATGAAAGCTAGGATGCAATGAAATACTCTATTATGGTTACGATTCTGATATTTGAAATCCTCCGGTAGCTCCCTGTGCCCCCACAGTGTAGTACCTCACCTCCTCGCCATAGTATACAAACATTCTCACCCCCAGTGTTAACCCCGGGGCTCAGCCTCCATCCCCAGGTGATGCTGCCAGATCAGCTGTCGGTTGTCATGAACTTGCTGTAGTTTCCCGAATGCACTGTGCTGCCTCCTGGCACTCTGAAACTTGACACACTCATCCTCATTCTTCGCTTTGCCCTTGTCTATCACCTCCCCTGAAAATCTGTTCCTAAGTGGCTTTTCCCAGCTCCCACCTACCCTTGGCAGTCTATTATCTCCCTGTGGTAAAGCCTGTCACACTGCATCATGGACATGCCCGTTGTCCCCCTGAGAAGAGAAAAAGGACAATGAGGGCCACCAGCATTTGCAGCTCTAGTGCAGAGCCCCATGCCTGGCTTGCAGGAAATGCCAGATCATGAAGACAAACGGAGATCATCCTCTGGCTAAAACCAGCTCTTCCTTGCCTATCGCAGGATCTGGTCAATAAAGAGCGTTCAGTTATTATTGCTGTTTTTCTAGGGATTTTTACCCCATATATTTCCCAGGTCTCTACTCTTTTTGTAGCACTTTAATTCAGGCTTCAACCACTTCCTAGTCAGATCAGGTGAAATCATTTTTCTTCCCATTCCCTTGATGTATTTCACATCTAGTAATTCTTTATTTAATGATCTTATTTACCCATTTGACAGACAGATCACATGTAGGTAGAGAGGGAGGCAGAGAGAGAGGGGGGAAGCAGGCTCCCCGCTGAGCAGAGCGCCCGATGTGGGGCTCCATCCCAGGACCCTGAAATCATGACCTGAGCCGAAGGCAGAGGCCTAAACCACTGAGCCACCCAGGAGCCCCCATATCTGGTAATTTTTAACCAACGTGGATTTGCTGCATCAAATAGTTCCTTCTTCTTCAAATATAAATATATAAATAAAGTGATCAAGTCACTCGCATGTCTTAGGAGAATGTCATACCTTTAGTAGCAAACTTGAAATCTTGGCCATTGGTTTTGATTTTTGTTTTGGTTAGATTTGGTTCGGTTTTTGTCATTTTGAAAATCCCTCCAGCCCTTGGCTCTGTCTGACCCGATTGCTTTCAGCTGTTTCTGCAACAAAATTGTCCCGGCAGCAAAAACTCTCATTGTTTACAGTGGCGCCCCCTTCTGAACACTTTGTTAATAAAAAGGTTTTTTTTTTTTTTTTTTTTTTTTCGGCTATCGTAAATGTGGAACAACAATGAGGTATTTCAAAGAGGTGAACCACAGATATATTTCTGTGAGGGTGGGGTGAGGGTTACTCAAAAAGGAACTTGACAAGGATTTTAAATATATCGACAATCATTATAACATAACGTGACTGATTGTTACCGCGCTCTTAACTGGGCAAACACTTGTTGGCTTCCAAGAAAGACTAACATAGTTGAAATGGTTCTAGCGCCTTCTAGCACAGGGTCTCATGAGGCAGGGATTCTAGCCACTGGCTGTGCAAGGCATGAGGCCTGTTAGTGATTCTATTTTTTCCTCTGCAGAATAGGTCTTTCTACATTCCAGGTCCTTTCTACCCCAATAAATAATGCGGCGATTCTCTCAGTGAGTTGTACTATCGGTTTAAACAGCCAACTGTCTCTTTAAAAGGACTTTTTTTAAATTCCTTTAAAAAAAAGTCCTTTCAAAAAAATCTTTTTTCTTTATTTTTTATTTTTTATCCCATATGTTTACTCTGATCGTGGAACTTTGTCATTTTGACCTTCTCTGCTGATTAAAATATTCTTCATCATCAGCACCTACTGCTCTCCTCTCCTGGTGGTCTCTCCGGAAGGGGTCTTCTCTAGCTCTTCTAGCAGGAGATGGGCACTTCCCCTCTACCCCTGTTGCCAGACCAGCCTTACCTATCCTGCAGGGTCAGGTCGGCCTGGCCCTTTTTCTGTTGTTCTCCTCTGAGTGGTTAGATTTTCATAGATCCCGTGCTTTGCTTTTGTCAGGATTTACCTGGATTATCAAAACCCTTTTCTTGTGCCAGTGAAGCCTAAGAAACAGTCCTAATGAGAGAACCAGGAACTCAAACAGATCATATTTATCCTGAATGTTCTGTCCAAAATGAAAAATTCATTTCAGAGGAGCCTCAAGATCTCTGAGAAGGGAAGTTTCACCAACTCTGTCATGTAGGGGCATCAATTCCGATTCTGTGTCAATTGTCCTACTTTCCCAGCTAGTAATTCTCTACCTCAGAAAGCCCACTCTCAACCGTTTCCTCTCTCAAAGGCAGTTGCTCTTAGAGTCTGCACATGGCACTTGGGGCCTGCTGGTCGTTGGCTACTGCCCTCTGTACCTTGGGTCTAACAGCTGCAAGGCTTCAAGATGAGCACTTCTCTTGTTCTAGGACTTAATATAGTTTGGGGCACATGGTAAGCAATAATCACTTCTTTAGTTGATCCAAGTGTTGGATCTTTCTTAATTATTCTACTACCACAATTTACTTGTTCTAAGATTTGTCTCCCCCCCCATTTTAATATCTCTTAAGGTGGCACTCACCTTGCACTTGATGACATATCCTACTTTAACTGACAGCATTTCTCTTTCTTAGTCGAACATAAACTATAGTGCATCTTACACTTGATGAAAGCTAGGATGCAATGAAATACTCTATTATGGTTACGATTCTGATATTTGAAATCCTCCGGTAGCTCCCTGTGCCCCCACAGTGTAGTACCTCACCTCCGCGCCATAGTATACAAACCTTCTCACCCCCAGTGTTAACCCCGGGGCTCAGCCTCCATCCCCAGGTGATGCTGCCAGATCAGCTGTCGGTTGTCATGAACTTGCTGTAGTTTCCCGAATGCACTGTGCTGCCTCCTGGCACTCTGAAACTTGACACACTCATCCTCATTCCTCGCTTTGCCCTTGTCTATCACCTCCCCTGAAAATATGTTCCTAAGTGGCTTTTCCCAGCTCCCACCTACCCTTGGCAGTCTATTATCTCCCTGTGGTAAAGCCTGTCACACTGCATCATGGACTTGCCCGTTGTCCCCCTGAGAAGAGAAAAGGGACAATGAGGGCCACCAGCATTTGCAGCTCTAGTGCAGAGCCCCATGCCTGGCTTGCAGGAAATGCCAGATCATGAAGACAAACGGAGATCATCCTCTGGCTAAAACCAGCTCTTCCTTGCCTATCGCAGGATCTGGTCAATAAAGAGTGGCCAGTTATTATTGCTGTTTTTCTAGGGATTTTTACCCCATATATTTCCCAGGTCTCTACTCTTTTTGTAGCACTTTAATTCAGGCTTCAACCACTTCCTAGTCAGATCAGGTGAAATCATTTTACTTCCCATACCCTCGATGTATTTCACATCTAGTTATTCTTTATTTAAAGATCTTATTTACCCATTTGACAGACAGATCACAAGTAGGTAGAGAGGGAGGCAGAGAGAGAGGGGGGAAGCAGGCTCCCCGCTGAGCAGAGAGCCCGATGTGGGGCTCCATCCCAGGACCCTGAAATCATGACCTGAGCCAAAGGCAGAGGCCTAAACCACTGAGCCACCCAGGAGCCCCCATATCTGGTAATTTTTAACCAACGTGGATTTGCTGCATCAAATAGTTCCTTCTTCTTCAAATATAAATATATAAATAAAGTGATCAAGTCACTCGCATGTCTTAGGAGAATGTCATACCTTTAGTAGCAAACTTGAAATCTTGGCCATTGGTTTTGATTTTTGTTTTGGTTAGATTTGGTTCGGTTTTTGTCATTTTAAAAATCCCTCCAGCCCTTGGCTCTGTCTGACCTGATTGCTTTCAGCTGTTTCTGCAACAAAATTGTCCCGGCAGCGAAAACTCTCATTGTTTAGAGTGGCGCCCCTTCTGAACACTTTGTTAATAAAAAGCTTTTTTTTTTGTTTGTTTTTGTTTTTGTTTTTCGGGTACGGAAAATGTGGAACAACCATGAGGTATTTCAAAGAGGTGAACCACAGATAAATTTCTCTAAGGGTGGGTGAACGTTATTAAAAAAGGAACTTGACAAGGCTTTTAAAGATATCGACAATCATTATAACATAACGTGACTAATTCTTACCGTGCAATTAACTGGGCAAATACTTGTTGGCTTCCACGAAAGACTAACATAGTTGAGATTGTTCTAGCGCCATCAAGCACAGGGTCTCATGAGGCAGGGATTCTAGCCACTGGCTGTGCAAGGCATGAGGCCTGTTAGTGATTCTATTTTTTCCTCTGCAGAATGGGTCTTTCTACATTCCAGGTCCTTTCTACCCCAATAAATAATGCGGCTATTCTCTCAGTGAGTTGTACTATTGGTTTAAACAGCCAACTGTCTCTTTAAAAGGACTTTTGTTTAAATTCCTTTAAAAAAAAGTCCTTTCAAAAACATCTTTTTTTTTTATTTTTTATTTTTTAATCCCATATGTTTACTCTGATCATGGAACTTTGTCATTTTGACCTTCTCTGCTGATTAATATATTCTTCATCATCAGCACCTACTGCTCTCCTCTCCTGGTGGTCTCTCCGGAAGGGGTCTTCTCTAGCTCTTCT
Source organism: Mustela nivalis (assembly GCF_964662115.1). Lineage (NCBI taxonomy): Eukaryota > Metazoa > Chordata > Mammalia > Carnivora > Mustelidae > Mustela > Mustela nivalis. The sequence goes on along the minus strand of NW_028136428.1, from coordinate 747,022 downwards.
AGCAGGAGATGGGCACTTCCCCTCTACCCCTGTTGCGGGACCAGCCTTACCTATCCTGCAGGGTCAGGTCGGCCTGGCCTGTTATCTGTTGTTCTCTTCTGAGTGGTTAGTTTTCATAGATACCTTGCTTTGCTTTTGTCAGGATTTACCCTGGATTATCAAAACCCATTTCTTGTGCCAGTGAAGCTTAAGAAACAGTCCGGATGAGAGAACCAGGAACTCGAACAGATCATATTTATCCTGAATCTTCTGTCCAAAATGAAAAATACATTTCTGAGGAGCCTCAAGATCTCTGAGAAGGGAAGTTTCACCAACTCTGTCATGTAGGGGCATCAATTCCGATTCTGTGTCAATTGTCCTACTTTCCCAGCTAGTAATTCTCTACCTCTCAAAGCCCACTCTCAACCGTTTCCTCTCTCAAAAGCAGTTACTCTTAGAGTCTGCACATGGCACTTGCGGCCTGCTGGTCGTTGGCTACAGCCCACTGTTCCTTGGGTCTAACAGCTGCGGGGCATCAAGATGAGCACGTCTCTTGTTCTAGGACTTAATATAGTTTGGGGCACATGGTAAGCAATAATCACTTCTTTAGTTGATCCAAGTGTTGGACCTTTCTTATTTATTCTACTACCACAATTAACTTGTTCTAAGATTTGTCCCCCACCCCCATTTTAATATCTCTTAAGGTGGCACTCACCTTGCACTTGATGACATATCCTACTTTAACTGACAGCATTTCTCTTTCTTAGTCGAACATAAACTATAGTGCATCTTACACTTGATGAAAGCTAGGATGCAATTAAATACTCTATTATGGTTATGATCCTAATCCAATCCATTACTCTAACACTGACTACTACATAACCCTATCGTTGATACTAATGTGGACTTTAAACCAATACCTGATCCTGACTGTAAACATGACCCTGGCTCTAGACTTCACCTGACCCTGACTAAGGCAAACACCAGAAACCTAACCCTGAACCTAAAAGTGACCCTGACCCTGACCCTAACACTAACCCTGACACTGAATGTGAGCCTGACCATAACTCTAACCCTAAACCTAACCCTCCCTGACACTAACACGGGCCCTGACCCGAAACCTAACGCTGAACCTAACCCTAAAACTAACCCCTAACATTATCCCTGACACTGACCCTAACCCGGTCTAACCCTAACCCTCAACCTACCTCTCCCCTAACCCTAACCACACTTTAATAATAATCCCGAACCTCTCCCTGACCATGATCATAACCCTAACTCTGAAATTTGCCTTTGTCAGATCTTAAACTTAAACCTGACCCTGGCCTTGACCTTAACTCTGACCCTAACCCAGACTGTAATCCTAACTCTGATGCAAACCGTAATGCTGAACAGAATCGTAACCCTAAAGCTAACCCTGATCCTGAACCTACTCATAAAACAGAACCTAAACATAAAGCTGACCTTACCATAACCATGAACCTAACCCTGACCCTGACACTACCGTGACACTAAACCTGTCCTAAACCTAACCCTGAACTGACATGACCTTGTCCCCAAACAAAAACTTGAACCTGACCCTAAATCTGACCATCATCCTGAACCTGACACTAAACCTAATAGTCACCCTAACACTGACCGTGACCCTGACTCTGACCGAAACCCTAACCCTGACCCTACTGTGAGCCTGACCCTAAACCTAACCATGAACCTAACCCTAACCCTGACCCCTACCCTAAGCCTCGCTAACCCTGACCCCAACGAGGTCTAAACCTAAACCTGACCCTAAGTCTTTCTTCTCCCTAACCCTAACACTAACCTGGTCTAAACCCAGCTCTGTTCCCTCCAGTGGGGACAGCAGCTGCACCCAGGCCTCCCAAGGGCTGGGGGAAGGCTGTATGGGGGTCACTGGATGGGCACTGCATTGAGTGGAGTGTGAGCCTTGAGCAGCTTGGGGACCAGCGGCTCAGGGAGCTCTGGTGGAGCAGAAAGTTTGGTAAGGAGCCCCCAGGCAGTGGTGACCTGACTTACCTGACGACAGAGCCCAACAGAATTGGAACCCACGTATCCAGGCACCCCATAAAGAGAAAACCCTCCTGTCCAGCTCATTTCTAGAAACATCCTAAAGGAAGGGACATGTACTTCTGCTGTACTGAAGCCGAGAGGATACAGGGAGAAGAGAGCTCACCGCTTGACACGTCCCCTCCCTGGAGGTCATATCAGGTTTCACCAATGCCTCAGGCCCTTTGGCTAATAAAATCAAAAGGTGACACCAGGGGGCACAGAGTCAGAGAGTCCCACACCTTCTGATCCACTGGTGTAGCCCTAGGTTTCTTCCCAGTCTCTCTGTGTGTGTGTGTGTGTGTGTGTGTGTGTGTGTGTGTGCCTCTGGGTGTCTGTGTCTTTGTGTGTATAGAGGACCTGGCCATGCCATCATGGGTGGAGATGACCCAAGCAGGATCAGGCTGATGAGGGTTTAGATGTCTGGTGGGCAAGTCATGTTCACACCCCAGTTTAAGACTGGTTAAGTGGGATCGGGTGTAGGGTCTACACCCTTCTGCCCAGGGATTATCCTGAGACCTTGAAGAGATGGGTCCATAGCCAGGAGCGGGGCTAACCCCAACAGTAACCACTAACCCTGACCCTGACACTGACTGTGAGCCTACGCCAAACCCTAACCAACTAACAGATACAAAAAGAAAAAACTATATAATTAAAAAAATAGCAAAAGGATCTCAATAGACTTTTTTTTCCAAAAAGTTATATAAATGACCAACAGGAGCATTAAAAAGTGCTCAACGTAAAAAACTCAGGGCAAAGTCATTATGTTGTTGTTTTTGTTTACCTCTGAAAAACACAGCAAGATATTACTACCTATTAGAATATATACTACCAAAAAATTAAAACTAACAAATTTTGGTAAATATTGGGGAAAATGGGGAACTTATGCACTGTGATAGGGATATAAATTTGTATGGAAAACAGTATGGAGACTATTCATATTATTAAAAGTAAAATTACCATATGATTCAGTAATCCCACTTCTAGGGATATAGCTAAAGGAAACGAAGTCACTATTCGAAGACATCTCTGCACACTTATGTTCATTATAAAATTATTAACTCTAAGCAAGAGATGGAAATAACTTCAGTATCCATTAATGGATGAATGAATAAAATAAGTATGGTAAATATATACTATGGAATACTACTTAACCATGAAAAATTAAGAAATACTGCCATTTACAATACCATGGATGGATCTTGAAGGTGTTATACTAAGTGAAATATTTCAAAGATTTTATATATTTTTTAATTTATGTATTACGATATCCCTTACATACAGAATCTGAAGAAAAAGCAAACTAATGGAAACTTAGAGTTGAGTTGACAAGGGGTGAACCTGGGGTGGAATAAGGTGGTCAAAGGGTACAAACTTGCAACTATAATAGGCAAAAGTTCTGGGGATCTAATGTACAGCATGATGGTCATAGTTAATAATATATACATACTTTTTTAATTGTGCTTCCCTTTATTAAATTTTGCATATATCACATTCTTACAAGTTGAAAGTTTATAGCAATCTTGTATAAAATAGGTCTGCTGCCACCATTTTTCTAACACCATTTGTTCATTTTGTGTCTCTTTGTCACATGTTGGTAATTCTTGCAATATTTCAAGTTTTTTCATTATTATTGTATTTGTTATGGTGATCTGTGATCAGTATTTATGACCCACTGAAAACTCAGAACTAGTTTACTTAAGGTATATACATTGTTTTTCTTTAAAGACATAATGCTTTTGAACAGTACAGTATAGTGTTTATTTTTTATATGCACTGGGAAACATAATTTTTTATTTGCACTGGGAAACCAAAAAATAATAATAATGATTTGACTTAGTTTATTGAAATAATCACTTTATTGAGGCGGTCTGGAACAAAACCCACAAGACCTCTGAAGTTTATCTCTACTGTACTATATACATAAAAGTTGCTAAGAGAGTAGATCTTAAAATTCCTTACAATACATGCATAAAAAACAGAGGCAACTATATGAGATAGTAGATGTATTAACATTTTTATGTAGATTATATTGCAATGCAGATGTATACCAATTTATCAAATGGTACAAAATTTACACAATGTTAAAAGTTTGCAGTGTTATAAGAAATCATTTCTTAAATTTACAAATTATAATATGTCAATTATTTTTCAATAAAGCTGGAAATAACCTTTTGTAGAATTAATCTATTTTTCAAAAGAGGAAGTAAGGAAGTAGAAACTGCAACTAACTCTGAAATAATAGCATACAAAATCCATTTTAGTTATATACACTGTGACAAACACTATTAGTTAGTTTACAATGAAGGAATACTTATGAAGCATGAAGGATGATCTATAAATAAGGCTGAAAGAGCTCAGTTTTAAGGTTTAAATTTAAAATCTTCTTTTGAAATACTAAACTGACCACCCAGTTTTCCAAACATAAATGTCTTAACTGCATGAATTTATTTCATACAACTCTATAATCTAGTTTCATAAGAAAGCAGCATGCAAATTTTGAATAAGACAGACTTGCTTAAGTTTCTTTATGTTCAACAGTAAAGGATACTTCCCTAAAAATAAATAGAAGAAAAATCAGCATATTTATCATGGTAATTATTATTCATAATAAGATTCATATTGAATTAAGGAATATATAGCCTCAGAGGGGGTAAAGTAAAATGAAATTTATTTTGGTTAATGTGTCTATGAATAGTCAATACAATGCCTCAATATAAATGAATATTATCATTTTGAACAATTTAATTACTATTATTAAATTATTATAAGTAAAAAATAGCTATCATTTTAGCATGAAATATGAGACTCTCATGCTCCATGCTTCATCACATCCACACAACAACTCTGCATAATAAGTATTATCATCACCATTTCATGGGTGAAAAAACTGAGGCTAACACATTTAGATAACTGGTTTATGATTACATGGCTAGTAAAGATGCATCACACTAATTTAGGCTTTATGATTTCAGAATTGTACTCTTTCCACTGCACATTCTATTACTCTATTACTTGGCTTGTTTTCATTTAGTTCTTTAATTTTATTCATGTGGTGATGGCTTAAAGCTTCATTTAAAGGAAGCTTAAAAAAATTCATTTAACCAAAAGCTCCCAAGAATGAAAAATGTCATGGAGCTAATGTAGACATGGATATCATTAGTTAATGGGTAACCATATATTTTCCACTCTAGTGAGATAAAAATCAGAGTGTTTTTCTAAGTTTTAGTCTCTGAGTATTAAAAAGGACTTTGTTAAAATAGAAATATTCAGACAAAGGTGATCAAAAGTCTGGATCAGGTCACCTTAAGATAAATATTAGAAAACTGAGGAAACAAATGGAGATTCGAACACTGAGCTATAATATAATGAATGGTTTAAAGTATTTAGTAGAATATAGAAAAGCCCTTTAAAGCCTGGTCTTAGCCTAGCATTGCAGCTTTTGGGATATCTGTCAATCTATCATCTATCTATCTATCTATCTATCTATTTAGATATAAATTTGAAAATTTTTTAACTTAAAGATTTTGAGAAATAGAACATAATCAGCACCATAGAAGATCTGTTTATGATAACAACCTAGCCCCTTCTCCCAGTTTGTTAATATTCTCTCTTATTTAATGTAACATTGTGCAAATAGACCACTGCTGATCTGCCGTTATGAATGAAATAACTATAATCATCTGTTTTCATATCCTGGTGAAAATATTCATTTAATTCAATGTTGTATTTCCAGGAATGGACCAAATTTTTTTTTTTAATTTTTAAGTTTTCTAAATATTGTCCAACCTACCTCAAATGTTTTTATTATGGGCACTGTCATTCTTTCACATTCTTGCAAGACATTTTTACTGTTTCCCAATATGGTAAGTGTGTAATAGTATGCCATTCTAGGTTTTAATTTATTTTTAATTTAATTTAATTTAATTCCAGATTCATAATAAAGATAAACAGTTTTTACCTATGAGTGGCCATTTGGATTACCCTTTCTGTAAAGTACATGCTCCAATCTTTTGATATCTTAACATTGTGTCATACTGACTTCTTTAATAATAGATTTCCTGAATAAACTTTTAGCTGTGTAGGTCTCCTCTATTTTATTTTGAACTTGTTTTCATTTCAAAAACTTTATATTTATTTTCATAATCTGCTTTTATTTTGCTTTGTCTATTATCTATCTATTTATTTATTTATTTGCAAGCAAGAGAGAGCGAGCGAGTGAGAGCACAGGGAGGGATAGAAAAAGAAGGGAAAAGAATCTTAAGCAGGCTCCAGGCTCAGCACAGAGCCCAACTCTGGGCTCTATTTCACAAGCCTGACATCATGACCTGAGCCAAAATGAAAGAAATAAAATAAAATTAAGGTGTTAAAAAAAAAAGGAAAAAGAATTGGAGGTTTAATTAAGTGAGCCACCCAGGCACCTCTGTGGTATCTTAAATTGGCTGTCATATCTTTAAAGTTCTAGAGTATCCATTTGGTTCACTTATAAAATCTTTCTCAATATCATTTTTTAGTTTCAGTTTTTTGTTCAATTTGCTTCCCCTCTCATTTCTTTGAGCAGAGTAATCAAGCCATTTTACAATCTTTATTGATCATTTTAATATCATACTTAATCCCATTTTGTCTATCAAATCTTGTTAATGGTTTTTCTTTGTGTGCTTTGTTACATTTTGGTATGTTCAAGACATTATATTTGAAACTCTTATTGAGTAGGAATAATTAAGAGCTATAATAATGGTATGGTCCTCCTTGGCAGGATTTTCTCTTATATCTGAGACTTTACAAGACAATCATACTCCAAATTCAGTGGTTGACTTTCTCAGTTTACACAGAAGGCAAGGTAGGCTCTAGTCTTATTTCTGCTTCTCCTTGTGCTTTGGGGATCTCAACTTAAATTTGGGTTGTACCAAAGTCCTCAAATTTGATTGCTGCTGGATTTGAATTTTTTTTCTCTAGTATCAAGTGTCTATTAAAAACACAGCTCAGTGTGTTTTAGCAGTTTCTAATGCTCTCATAGCTAAAATGGCTTCAGGGCATATATCTCTAGGCTCTCATTGTGTTTCGTATTGGCCCAGTAATCCCTCACTTATTTTTATAATCATTCTGATATTTTTAACTTTAAAAGCTATTTTGTCTGGATTTTTAAGTTGTATTAAGTAGGAGTTTTAAGATCACCATTACTAGAAGCAACAACAAATATACATGAAAATATCTGCAGTAGTTTATCACATCTTTATGGCTTTGAACTTCCATAAGCCAAGGCATCCTTTTCTAATCACTTAGGCAAACTCCAAGTTACCCTTTAAAACAACACAAGAATTGCTTCATTTAAGAACATGTTCAGGGATGACTCTTCCCCATTGTCCTTACCAACATTCCCACACACTCTTTGCTACCCACACCTTGTTTATGAACTTTCATTAGGTATATCAGCGGGACCAGAATTTTGCTCTATTGTATTTTTGTCCTTTAGAGCTTTAATTAAATATGAATTCCATAGAATTCTGTCCCTTTTCTTTCAAACCTGGGTTAGTTATTTCTTCTCATTCTTTGTCAGAAGTTACTTTATTAGAGAAACGTATGGCTCTATTGTGACTTTGGAGCCTTTACAGTTTTTTGACTGGAAAAATCACCCATCCCTGAGATTTTTACGCAGCTTCCTGGCTGATATTATTCAGAAATCTGTTCAAAACAGACTTTTTCAGGGAGGCCCTTTCGGACCACTCAGTTACAAAACCTCTTCTCAATCACTGCTCTTATATAAAATGTGCTTATTTAGTTCAAATATGCATCACTATTAAAGAAAAACCAGTACTATTTTTTTCTTTTTAAAGTTGGCTTACCTATTATCTATCTCTCCCATTAAAATGATTCCTCTGGGTTGGGGTTTTGTTGTGCTCATCTTAGGCCAGACACTCAATAAATTGTCTCTGAATGATTGAATTGTTTGACTCCCTTGCTAGATTCTCAACTTCATGAGGCCAAGGATTGTTCTATTCAGTCCTTTATCCTCAATGTCTGTTATATTGCAGTCACTTATGTGACTAATGGGAAAAATCACAGAAAGAAAGAGTTAAAACTACAGAAAAACCCCGTAGGTTCAATAACACAAAGCTTTCTAAAATTATTTAGCCCAGGAATTGAATACTGGCTGCACTTTTGATTTTTTTTAAATGGTATTGAATTTCATTTAAATGGAAATACTGGAATGGTAGAATAATAAAAAAAATTATTAAAGCAACTTGCTCCTTTAAGTAAGAATTATATAGGGCATCTCTTCTAGAAGCAAAATTTTCAAATGTCAAACATCTGAAAGCATAGAAGGAGAAGTAAGAGTGTGAATTGTACTTCAATGCTCTTTTCTTTATATTCAGCAAACAGCTTCATTCACACCTTTCCAATTTTTTCAACTCTTTTGACAAAGCCTTCAGAGGAGTTACTGCTGATGACAACCATCACAGCCTAACAGGAGAAATTTTATGAAAAAAAATAATAGCGTGTTTTTCCCAAATTTTTAAGGATATGGTGAAGCTCTGTCGGATTCAAAGGAGGAATGTGCAATTCCATGCTATATATAATAATAACTTATTTTAATAATGGCTTTGCAATTTTTCAGATATATCCATTTACTGAAAGCACTATCAAATAAACAAAAGCAAACAAATTAACAGGGGTTCGAGACAGGAATTATCTAATCTAAAAATAGCACATGTTCACAGAATACACAACACATATCCCAAGTACTACTATAGGTTTCAAGTAATAGTCAAAACAATAGTAAACATGATTCAGACCCTACCAGACAAATCATAAATGAGATCTTAACTGTAAATCCTTATCTTTAGATCAAAGCGGGTAATTGGGTGCTGAAGATCCATTATAGAACTAATATGTTATAGAACTCCTCTGAAATGAGTCATTTATTCCATCACTTTTCCTGCACAGCTGCTGACCCATGTTTTGGTTCCTGGAAATAGCTGCTACCCTGTCATACTTCTTTAAAGCACATATATTGATAACTCTACTCACTCCTCCATTCCTCTGTGACTGTCACTGTGTTAAAATGTGGAGTCAGCTGACTCACTTGTGGTGGTAATAAAGTAGATGAGTTTGCAAAGTATTTTGTTATTTCTAAAAATGCAAAAACCAAATTACATTGAAATCATAAGCGGTGTTTCAGGGAGAGCTGTAGGATGTGGTTTCTTGTGTAATCCACAGAGATTAGCTCCAACACATATTTAAACTCTCCTCTAGGAGCAACCTTAGTGGTAAAGCAAGAAGATAAACAGATGTATACACACCCTGGCACAAAAGTATCACTTATGTTTGGCTTCCTAGTCTCCTCGTGTTACTTATTTATCTTAACGTCTCTCTGAAATCAGGGAACACAGAATCTCAATCAGTTGATATTTTTCTACTGAATTACCCAATAGTCTGATCATACCCCTAAGATTTTTTAAAATTATTTCACTCATAATCCCAAATCTGCTTTGCCTCCTCAGCTCAGTACACTGTAATTTGATTTCAAAATGAGGACGGTTGTCAGTAATGCCACTTTCATTAATCTATTTTACAATTCCATGTACTTAGAACTATGAAGATATGTTAATAACATCCATTCCAATAAGCCACCCTACATTTATTATCATGAAACAAGACCTCAAGAAAGAGAATTCAAAATCATCCATGTATTTGCAATTTATTGCAATAAAGCCTTTATCAATAGACTTCCCTGTGCACATGGTGGTCAAATTGTTGGTGAAAACCAGCCAGATCTATTACAAGCTTTCTCATGGCTTCTAGGTAATCCAAGTGAGCCTTTATTGATACTGGGAAGGGATAAAGCAGGGAAGGGATAAACAGTGATGTAAGAATTTGCTGGACAAAAGTAATGACTCTCATTACAGAGTGAGTATTTTAAAGCAAAAGAGCCTGTTGGGAATATTGTTTTATAAAATAGTGGTTTTTTTATTAACTTTTTAAAATTCAATTAGTTAACATATAGTGTACCATTAGTTTCAAATGTAGATTTCAGTTATTCATCCATAGCATATAATAGCTAATGCTCAGTACTTACTGTTATAGCTTCTTGAAAGCAGAATTTTAACCCACTGAGCCACACAGGCGCCCTTGAAAGCAGAAATATAGATCATATTTTCTGATTACTTCCATGTAGTACAACACTTTCCTGCTAGCAACCTTCAAAACATACTGTTTGTAAGAGGAATTTCTTTAATAATAAATAAATAGGAATTTATTTAAATTTATAAATATATAAAATAAATAGGAATTTATTTAAATTTATTTAAATATTGCACACTGTTTCATTGTTCATAAATAAGGTGATGATATTATAGCCATTAGTTGGTAGCACTGATATATCACTTTCTTTTTACTTCTCAGTGCATTCTCTTTACACAAAATAGATATATATTTTAAAAGAATCTGAATCTGTGGCAAACTTTTAAAAACCCTATACAGTAAAGTTTATCATTTTAAGTAATCTCAATTATCTTCCTCAATTGTGATAGTATATCCTTCTATCTAGGCCAGATATTGTATGAGGGATTTGAAGAGACATACTTTTCTAAATTTCACTTTTCTCATCTGCAAAATGCTGATCATGATCCTACAATAAAATACACTTACTATTTTTTGATGAAAATTTATTTATTTATTTTAAGATTTTATTTCTTTATTAGAGAGAGTGGGCGAGAGAGCAAGCACAGGCAGACAGAATGGCAGGCAGAGGCAGAGGGAGAAGCAGGCTCCCGGCCGAGCAAGGAGCCCAATGTGGGACTCGATCCCAGGATGCTGGGATCATGACCTGAGCCAAAGGCAGCTGCTTAACCAACTGAGCCGCCCAGGCGTCCCTTTTGATGAAAATTTAATCTGTATAAACAATATATTTGCTGTAATGCGTGGTTCATGGAAAACATCTTATTTAATTATAAGCACAACAGTATTAGAAATTAAGTAAATGTGTCTATAATATTTAAAGTTTTAACACATAATTCCAGTGCTTTGCCTTATTTTCTCAAATCCCTTTACCACTTTCACTGACAGAGTCAAAAGTACTTTTTCTACTAGTAGCCAGCTCTTTGTCTTTTGTCAGTAAGATGCCCTTGTGAATTATTTATAATAGAGATATTAGCAATAATAATAATAATAATAATAATAATAAATAGCAATGAAAATGTTAAAAAAAGTTTTCTTAACTAATTAGGGTTCTTAGACATCAATTAGAGGAACCACCTCTGGCAAGCAAACTAATCTGCAAGACATTCCCAGAATTAACAAGTCAGTCAGATACAGGGTTGTTCGTAGACTGAAAGGTGAAGCAAAAGGACTAGGTTTGGAAAATAGGTAAGGACAGTGAAAAAAATGATCAAATTTTTGGGCAAAATAAATTCTTAGGTGTCCTTTCAATGGAGTCCTGGGCATTATGTAGCAGAAACTCTGGAGATTATCTCAATCCATTGGAGTCACCCTGTTTACTAGCTTGCTATTGACAAAGTTATTTACAAACTGTAGAGCAAGAGGTTATAATGTAGAAAACTGATGGTAATGCACAAGATTCTTGTTAACAATAATGCAAGTTAGTGATATTTCATTAGAAAACATAAATTCTATAACCCAAATTATGGGCCCAGAGCACTTCTGCTGCACAACTCTGCTTATATCCCAAATAACCATGTGAACTAGTTTTAATATCTGCTTCTTATTAATTTTTGAATAAAAATTCTTGACACAAGTATTTTATAATTGTGTGATAATCATGCATTTAATTTCTTGGAGAACAAAACACACTTTAGCGTAACTATGTTCGTTCACAGAACCAGCCTTGATAACACACTTCTATATGTTAGAAATGATATAATAAATGTAGAATATTGGGCACTCGTTTGGTATTCTTTGCCATGTTTTGCACTATCTAAAAAGAGATCAGTGAACTTGGACTGGAGTTAGTAGACATGGAAGAAAATAAAATATTACAGAGAGGAATACTCTGTGGTCCACAACCTAAACGGGCTGGGATTTCCATCATTTGGATCCCTGTAGCTTTACAAAAGTCAATAAAATTTTTGTATCTCCTATTAAAGTGGATTCCCCTGTACTTTTTCAAACATCTCTTGTAAAGTATTGTTTCCCAGAAAAAAAGGGATTTTGCACATGTATCTGCCTTTGTCTCTGGTCATGATCTCAGTCAGGATCCTGGGATCTAGCTCCATATCGGGCTTTTTGCTCATTAGGAAGTATACTTCTCAGTCTCTCTCTTCAGCTACCTCCCCCAGCCCCACTCATGCTCTCTCTCTCTCTCAAATAAATAAATACAATCTTTAATTTTTTAATTAAAAATAAGATAAATAAAATAAAATAAAAAGTCTGGTCTTACTGCCCCATTTAGCTCCTTTTTTTTGAGTGGTATTTAAAGCAGCATGACAGAACATGAGGCTCTCAAACTTAAAAAAAAAAAGGAAAAAATTGAGTTTTGTTAGGATTTAAGATCTTGTCTTCTAGAAAAAACATTGGCTTTGTTAACATGTGAAAATTAACAAAAGATAATAAGATAGAATTCTAATAATTTTTGTAGAAATTAAAAATTTCCTCCAACACAATTACATCAGACCCATTAAGTAAATTCATTCCAATGTCCGAAACCAACCTTTTCTAATACTAATGCATCTGTGTAAACAGAGTCAACCCAAGGAATAAATAAATATTATTTTTTTTCTGTCTCTTCCACAGTCACATCTGGGTATATTGGTAGCAAGCCAATTATCTATCTTATAAGACATGATATCATAAGGAAGGGTATTCTGTCCATTTGGAACAACTGAAAATCATTGTAATTTTATCTTGGTGCAGTAACTTGATATGGCACATTGTGGGTTATGAATATATTTTATTTTTTTTACTGGGAAGAAGAGATTATAGAGATATTGGTTATCCAAGAGAGACTGACAGGTGTTGATAGTTGCCAGGTCAATATCCATTTACTTTTTCCTTGAATCTCAGAAAGCACTGAGGGATTGACAAGAAGGAAACATAAAACAACATCAAATATTTTATTGTCTCTTTTCTATTTATATTGTAACCACATGAGAAAGTATCAGTCGTACAATATATCATTCTCTTTACCTCTATCTTTCTGCCAGAAATGTGGGCTTAATAGTGAGAACTCCAACAGCAATTTTTGCAACTGTGAATAAAAAGCCATGAAAACCTCTAAGATAGTTCACTTCACTTTCTTAAGACGCTGAACCAACACCAGAAAACACTCTCTGTAGTCTTCTTGTTAAATGAAAAAATATGGTTAAACCACTTTTGAAAGTCTACTACATACAGCAAAATGTAAATCTTAATTGAAATATGTCCTCTCAGCTGTGCTTAAGCAACTGAGTCCTGAGCTTTTCAGGTTTTCAGTCTGAAAGAGTACACCACTGGTGCTCAGAAAGGGAAGAGAAAGGACACCCTGTTCTCCATATAAATTAAAGAAGAGAAATCTGTGCATTTAAGTGGGCCATATAAAATTTATCAAGCAATTATCTCCTAACTCCTTTCTATCCAAATTACCTGATATGCTCTCCCTACTCCTTTATTCCACGTTACTGCCTTGTCCGGGATTCTGTCTCACATCACAACATGTCTTCTGTTATTTCCTTCTTGCAAGCTAGTTTTGTTTTCTCCATCTAAAAAAATCAACAATCATTGTGTATTTCAATTCCCATTTTCCTCAAATGCATTGAATCTTCTTATCTATTACTCTTTTCTCATACTCAGTGTCTTTGTCTTTATGGGGTTTGTACTTTGCTTTTCCTCATCCTTTACTGCCATTATATAATCAAATCTAATAACTTCTTAGAGAAAGTTAAAAATTCCTGCATAGCCACACGTGAACACAACGTCACTGATTTTTAGCAAACCTATAAGATAGTCAGACATCCATTCAATTTCTTTTTTTTAAAGATTTTATTTATTTATTTGACAGAGAGAGATGACAAGCAGGCAGAGAGGCAGGCAGAGAGAGAGGAGGAAGCAGGCTCCCTGCTGAGTAGAGAGCCCGACTTGGGGCTCGGTCCCAGGACCCTGGGATCATGACCTGGGCCGAAGACAGTGGCTTAACCCACTGAGCCACCCAGGCGTCCCTCCATTCAATTTCTTAACTGAGTCTCAAATGCATCCTGAGTTCTAACCTAAACCTAAGTTCTACTTCTTACACGTTGTTCTATGACCAAATCTTTTCAGTTCAGTATTTTGTAACATTTAAATATTAATCAATTGATGCTTTGTCTGTGTATTTCTATGATAATAATTTGAATACTGTAGATTTATTGTTATATTTATAGATTTATAATCAAAGTTTCATCAGTTGAAGTTTTTGGAAATTTCAGATATAATGATTAACCTAAAATGATACTGCCTCAAATCCCTCTGATATCAAGGCCCAACACTTGATTATAGCCAAACCTGTGGTGGATAGTTCCATGGGAAATTGCAGTTACTTAACACTGATAGCATCTCATGTTCTCTCTCTCATTTTAGAATGTCTCCAACACAACCCAAAAGTGTAGGAGAGTTAATGTCCTCTGAGGACAGCTTTCAGTGAAGTGGAAATAAGAGCCATAGATAAAATTGTCAGTTTTCAGGTCTTCATGAGGACAACTTAAAGAAGTTTCTCAGGACCTTTCAGTAAATGCAAGCCTTCATTTTCTATCCACAACAATTATATCAACAATGTACCTCTTTGACAAAGTTGTTTCTTCACTGTATCACTTTCCCATTCTTTTCTACCTTGGATAATCTCCCAGATAAACTAACAGTACTCAAATCCTTTGTCCTACTCTTTGCTCTCAGGATAAATGGAGCCAAAAGACTTAGATTAATATCAAGTTCTGAATGGGATCTTAGAGCTATTTCTGTCCAGATTTTCATAAACATAGGGACCTTTGAATTATCAGGCTATAAATAAGTTCTAAATGGAGGGGGCAAAAGCAAAAAGTAGAAATTTTTATGTTTGATTTTTAATCATGATTAAAAATAATGTTAGTACATTATAAAAGTGTGGATCTTTGTAAAACAATGTCATAATGTAAGAAATAGGTTGCATAGTCCTTTTGAGAATATTAAACCAAGTGTTCAGGTGCCATCTAATTTCTTGTTTAATCCAGAACTTTGGTGTGCATTATCTTGAGGAATAGAATTTTGAAGTCCAGACAGACTAACAGAAAACTGACCCAAATGTGTGTGTTTATATTTCTGCTTTTGTTGTAAAAATCAAAGTGTGATTGCTGGTTTAAAATGGTAAAACTAATAATGTTTATGGACTCTATTATAAATTTTCTAATTGTATGGGAAGAATCAAAGAAACATAGAATTAATTGATTTGCAAATCCTCAAAGAGCTACAGGATCAGGTAGTGGTATGTTCTGATTCAACAGCATCATAATGCAGCATTTTATATGTGTGGCTAATGGATATTTTCATAAATGTTTGCTAGCTAGTCAGCCAATACAGAGAAATATTAGGTAGGGTAATTACTCACAGTTGTGTTTAATAAAATGAGAGAAAATTATCAAATGACACTAATAATAATAATCCTATAGCAGGCTAAATAATTCAATGATAATTACAAGTATTAATCTAGCTTTCTTCCCTGATTATGACTCTTCTCTCCTTTATCATAATGGGAGTAGCAGATTGTCTGCAATGAATTGTGAAAACCCAGCAGTGACTTTGGCAGTGAAGGCCTCCCATCAATTTTGATAGGTTAAAATGATTCTGGATGGTCTTGAGCAAATGTGTCTATTTTTTTTCTGTGTGTGTAATAAAAGAAAGAAGCAATAGTAAATTCTTGCTGTTATTCCATGGAGCCAATAAAATCATACTGCCAACAAGAGGCTGTTGACATCGTAAGTGTGGTTAACTGTCTTGAAATACTAGGCCTCGAAATAAAATTCCAATATTTCACATAACCTCTTTTTTAAAAGAAAAAAAAAAACAAAACAAAACAACTATACTGCTTACATTTAGGGCCCTGCTGTTGTGTAACTATTTTTGAACATGTCTACTGTAAGTGTATATATATATATATTTTTTTCTGTGCAATAAATTCATTTAGAGATAAATTTAGATTGCAAATTATTTGGGAGGAGGCATGGTATTTGTGGCTAGTCTTACAAGTAAAAAGGACTAAAAGAAAGAAGAAAAACATTTTTTATTACAGCATATTTACATCTGTCCAAAGTACTTATTTACTATCATACTGACTAATGTATAATACTGTACACAAAGAAAGAAGTTAAATGAGTTATAATTCAGTCGAAGTATAGCTGGCCATTTTAAAACTTACCACTGAATCTTTCTGGTATGAAATGTGATATCTGGCAATCTGGTCCAGTTCATTACATCAGGTCATTTGTATGTTCTTATTACCATTTTGATAGCATAGCACATTTTATAACCCAGACATTTTACAATGGAACTATGATGCATGTATTTTCAAAAGTATAGACATACATGAAGCTATGAGGTCAAAAAAGATGAATGTCCGTAGTACCATATAGACTCAACAAATAAAAATGTCCAAGGCTCTGAGTGAGATTTATGAATATTGTATAAGATTAGGCCAACATGTGGTTTTGATATAAATCATCTGTTCTTAAATTAGAATTACAATCGTTGAGTACAGTGTTGAAAATGGCAGATAGATTTTAGCTATCTTTGCTCAGTAGGGAAAATGGAAAAATGTTTAGTTTGGTCAGAATTTCACTTAACTTCTGAAAAATCTTACGTTTGAGAGAACCCTTCTGAAATAAGAATCCTTAAAGACATAACCCCTTTGGCACAAGTTTTCAAGAAACTTGTTGGATGTTGTAGACAATTATATGGCACACGTACTGTTCTAGATGTTTCATGCCAATAATATGTAAGCCATACCAAGGCTACATATACATATAGAGATGTTCCTCAGCTTACAAGGGGGCTATGTACAGAGAAACACATAAAAAACTGAAAATGCATTTAATACCCCTAAACTATCAAATATCATAGCTTACCTTAAGCTTATTTCAACATACTCAGAACACTTACATTTGCCTGCATTTGGGCAAAATCATCTTAAGCAAAGCCTATTTTATAACAAGGTATCAAATATCACATGCAATTTATTAAATATTACACTAAAAAAAAGAAGAATGGTTATATATAGAATGGTTGTAAGAATATCAGGTGTTCATCCCTGTAATCTTCTAGCTGACTGGGAGCTGTGGCTCACTGCCCCTGCCCAGCATCACAAGACGGCACCATACCCATTGTCACTGGCCCTTTTTATAAAGACCCAAATTCAAAATTCAAAGTACAGTTTCTACTGAATCACTTTCACTTTCACATCTTTGCCAAATATATTGTAAGTTGAATCATTGTAAATCAGGAGCCATCTTATTTGAAAGTTAAATCACAGTCACCCGTATACACACACAAAAAGGCCTTCATGTAGGGCCATCTATGTATCTCTAAACAACATAGCATGACCTATCAACAGCAAAAAATGGATGTGAAGGGGACAATTGCTTTGCGTCAGTACTCTGAGCAGTAACATACATGGCCTTACTCACCTAGCAGAACTCCAGAGCTAGCTGATGGCAAGGAATTTTACAAATGTTTGCTGAACAGCTTAAGCACTATTATTTTTAAATTAGTGTGCATATCTGTTTTCTAAAGATATGTTAATTTATTTTATTGACGTATTACAAAACCAAATAATTTCCTCTTATTTAAGTGGCAGGTAAATAGAATTCTTTTTAATTTAAATCAAATGGCTTTTTAGGGAAAATATACTAAAAATTCTGAAACTTGTATTGCTTATGAATCTTTTATTGGAATCCTTATCAAGTTGTATTTTTCAAGTTTTTCCTAAATAATCTTCAATGAATTGAAAATATTTTTTGGATTTTATTCAAGGCTATTAACTCACAATTTCACTTTGTTAAATATAGTGCTAAACGTTCAACCAAAACGTTGTGTCTTTTTTTTTCCACTACCACATCCTCCATCTACTGACTGGATTCTCTCCCCAACTAACACATATATACCATTGTCTATCTTTAGGATAAGTAAGGGTCATCTTTTGTCTTTATTCTATTCCTCGCATGCTTCTGAACTTGTTGAATTTTAATATAGTCACACCATAAGCATCACATATTTGATTCCCCTTTCAATAGTAAACAGTGCACAACCAGAGCATACCTTCAAAGCTATCAATAGACTTACTCTGATATATTATTTTTGTATTTTTGTAAATTAAAATAATTAAATTATAGAACAAGAGTTTCAGGTGGTAGGTGTTGTAAGTTTTACCCAAACTGACTTTTGTCAAACTCGTTTTTGTCATCATATATGACAAGTAGTTTTCTCACGTTTGTTTTTAGAATATCCTTGTATAATGAATATTTACACTGATATCTAGTATAAAAATCTTGCAATTTATTTTAGAAACATTAAGATATTGAAAATCAATCTATTTCTTTGATTCATTAAAGACATTTTTGGCTTGTTTCCAGTACTTTCTTACTGGTTAAAAAATGAATTTGAAGTAGTCTGAATTTCATTATTATATGGCACTTTCCCTTTGATGAATACAAAGACGATATTCTATATTAGCTATCTGAGAAGAATTTGTTTTTTTAATTTTATTTATTTGTGAGTGAGAGAGAGCACAAGCAGGGGGAGCAGCAGGGTGAGGGAGAAGCAAACTCCCGGCTAAGCAGGGATTCTGTTGCAGAACTGAGTCCCAGGACCCTAAAATCATGACCTGAGCTAAAGGCTCAGGCGTTTAACTGACTGAGCCACCCAGGTGTCCCAATCTGAGAAGAGTTCTGTATGTTATTCCTATTAATATGCAGTTTAAAGTCTAGGTGATTAACTTAATATTTTAGTGGCTATTACATAGATAGCACTATGTTCCAGGCAGAGAGTAAGAAAGAAATAGTAAATCAACCATATTCTATGCATTCTAAATGAAAATAATTAATCAATCATAATAAATCCTTCTATTTATGGAATATCAACTTATAAGCTTTCCTCCATATGAAAAATGCCAAATACCAGAATAAAGGGTCATCTAATACAAATAAAGGATAGAATTAAAGAATTCTGGTAAGCCATTTAATTTTGAAAAATGGTGCTATATTGTTGCTGAGTTGTGGTTTTCAGTTACATAATATCTGATAAGTGTAGAAGTAACATGAGTGTTACGTGAGATGAGAAATGGTTTATAATTAAGATAATTTTAAAAGTACAGATAAATACAAATTTGTAAACATAGCATTATGGAGGAATAAAAATAAATGATAGCTACACACTCTAAAGTGAATAAATCTTGGAAAGTTAATAGAGAAGTAAAACAAGGGCAGTGCAAAAAGTATGGTACATTTTTATGAAGTTCAAACAAATTCTGTGAAACCATAGATGGACTTAAAGATACTATTATGTATCAAATATTGTAAAAATTAAGCAAGGAAATAGCAAACATAAAATAACCAAAGCATACAAACTTGGGTAGATACAATAGTTGTGATCATGTTCTACTTCAAAAAGAGATGAGTTAATAGATAAATAGAAGTAACTAGACTTTTTAGAAGTTAATAAAACTTTGCCTGTTACTTCTTAGTAATATAAAATATATGGTTTTCTAACAAAAACGTTTATCTTAAAAATATTTAAAAATAAATTTCAGGCTACTCATAAGGTTATATTTACTTTTCCACTGAAGGATAAGCTGGTTGTTGTAGTTGTAGTTGTTTGTTTTAGTCTCCTCTTGGTTTTTATTATTATAATGTGGAATAAGGAATGTTAGATTGAAAAGTGAATTATTTTATAGACAAAATCATTACTTGATTCACCTCCTGGTACAGCAGATGGAACTCCTGAAAATATGCCCTTTTGCCTTACGGAAGAGTAACAGTTATGCTTACTTCTGAAACATACTTGGTGGTGGCCCTAAATAGTGACACCATAGTAAACATTTTGAATATTTGCAATTAATTTTTATAGTCACAGGGCTCCAAAAGGCACTGCTGGTATCTTAGCAGGTATTTCAATAAAGCTAAAAGTTGCCTGACTGTTTAAAAATATTAACAAGGCACAAACGGCAGAAGTATTGTCCTCAGATATTATTTTTTTCCATATGCTCCTGATTCCAGACATGACAAGTTATTTTTTTAAATTTTTTTATAAAAGATTTTATTTATTTATTTGACAGAGATCACAAGTAGGCAGAGTCAGGCAGAGAGAGAGGAAGAAGCAGGAACCCTGCTGAGCTGAGAGCTCAATGTGGGACTCTATCCAAAAATCCTGGGATCATGACCTGAGCCGAAGGCAGAGGCTTTAACCCACTGGGCCACCCAGGCGCCCCCATGACAAGTTATTTTTGATAGCTATATATACAATGTATTTTCCAGTTATAAGAAAAATGGTTCTGCTATTTTTAACATTTTTTAAAAATTACATAATTTTTTAAATTAAAATTTTATTTTTTAATGTTTTAATTTTCTTTTCTTTTTTTTAAAAGATTTTATTTATTTATTTGAAAGACGGAGATCACAAGTAGGCAGAGAGGCAGGCAGAGAGAGAGAGAGAGGGAAGCAGGCTTCCTGTGGAGCAGGGAGCCCGATGCAGGGCTCAATCCCAGGACCCTGAGATCATGACCCGAGCCAAAGGCAGCAGCCCAAACCACTGAGCCACCCAGGCACCCCAATGTTTTACTGTTCAATATACTACTTAGAATATAAAACCTATTCCATTTGGTAAGATATTTACCATTTTAAAAATGGTAATTTTCTCATAGTGTGTTCCCCTCACATTGCTTTATTTTGAATAAAAAAAAATTTCACAATAAACATAACTGATGCTTTCCTTTTGATTGTCCCTCTGTTGGTCATACTGTATATGAGCCATGACAATTAGTTTTACAAAATTTATTCATGTTTGTTGATATGTTTTATCATAACTAATTTTCCCTCCCTTATCTAGATTCCCCAGCTTTCAGACAGGTGGACACTTCAATAAACCATACCCAAGGGATGTATCAAGTACTTCTTAGACATCTCTCAGATCCTTGACGTCTCGTTTTACCTAGGGATTTGCAAAAGGTTCTGCCAGAGGCACCACTGTGACAACTGATGACCATGGTCTATCTCCTTCTAAGCTCAAGAGGTCACTGGTTTCCAAGTTTATCTATACAATTAATGCATTCCAGCAAGTTCTTTGTTTTTTAATATTAACAAACTTACTTTAAAGTTTATATGAAGAGGCAAAGACTCACAATAGTCAACATAGTGTTGAAGGAGAACAAAGACTGAGGACTGACTTCAAAGTTTACCATAATGATGGGGCGCCTGGGTGGCTCAGTGGGTTAAGCCTCTACCTTCGGCTCAGGTCATGATCCCAGGGGCCTGGGATCGAGTCCTGCATTGGGCTCTCTGCTCAGCAGGGAGCCTGCTTCTCCTCATCTCTCTCTCTGTCTGTCTCTCTGCCTATTTGTGATCCCTCTCTGTCAAATAAATAAATAAAATCTTTTTAAAAAAAAGTTGACCATAATGATAATTGTAAGCAAGATATTGTAATACCACAGAAAGACTAGATTAAAGGAACCGAATATATATTATCAATTATATTTTATATTTAATATAAAAGCAAAAGCAATACAAGAGAGCAAAATACAATCTTTTAAACAAATGGTTCTGGAGTAATGGTGAAGCTAAATGTAAAAATATAAAATAAAAATAAAATAAAATAATAAAATAAAATAAATCCAGGCAGATATCATACACTCTTCACAAAAATTAACTCAGATTGGATTATAAACCTAAACATGAAACATGTAGAAGGTAATATAGAAGAAAATTTAAATGACCTTGGTTTTGGAAATAACTTTAGCTACAAAAGCACAAGCACTGAATTTTAAAATGTCTACTCTGTGAAACACAATGCCGAGAGAATGAAAAGGCAAAGCACAGACTATGAGAAAAAATTTGCAAAATACACATCTGGCAAAGGACTGTTAATCAAAAATACACAAAGACCCCTTAAAACTCAACAATGGGGGAAAAACCTGATTAAAAATGAGCCAAAGACCTTAGCAGATACCTCACAAAAGAAAATATTACAGATGGCAAATAAGCATATAAAAAGATGCTTCACATCATATGTCATCAGGAAAATGCAAATTAAAACAAAAAAGAGACACCCGTACATACCCAGAATTCAGAACACTGAAAACAGAACACGAAATGTTGGTGAGGATGTGGAGCAACAGGAATGTTCTTCCATGTCTATTGAGAATAAAGAATGGAAAAAAACTTGGCAGTTTCTTACAAAACTAAACATATTCTTGCCAGATGATTCAGCAGTAGCAGTTCTTGGTATTTATCCAAAGAAGATGAAATCTATACCCACAAAGAGGTCTATAGTAGTTTTATTCATAACTGACAAAAGCTTGGAAGCAACCAGGATATCATTCCACAGGTGAAAGGTCAAATAAAGTGTAGTACATGCAAACAATGGAATATTATTTAATGCTAGAGAAATGAATTACCAAGCCATGAAAAGATATGGATATAAATATTTAATAAATACTTGATTTTAGGCTTCTACCAGTCTATCAATAGTATTAGTATATTTTAACAGTGAATGCTCAGCATTCATGAATTTACCTAATAAAATATTTTGGGTTCAATATTTTAAATACTTCAACCTCTATGATTATATTCCTAATAATTTTGAATTGGGGTAAATAAACCTTAACTTTTTGTAACTTGTTTCAATTTGCAAAAGAGCTCAATGAAATTTTAGAAAAAAAATTTACAAAAAAAATGTTTAGTTTACTATTGCCAAATAATTTAAAACTTTATCTTATATTCAAATACATATATTTTTCTAAATTGATTTATATGCTACTAAAACCAAAAACTTTTAGTTATACTAGATTTCATATCATGCCATCAATGCCAGAAAGCCATCTGTCGATGACTTGTCTTAAATAGAGTTAAGATGGGCGTTATTACAATGCAAGATGGAAACAAAGATAGTATAACAATTGAGTGTTACATAACTTTTCTGTTTTGATCAAGTTAATAATCTACAAAAGGCTTTTATCGGTGACCGACTTGGGAATTTAACAAAACTTTTAAACTAGCATGTGCGACTCATTCCTAGAAAACAACACAATCAATAACACTTTATTTAGATTAAATCATGACTATTTCTCCATTTGAATAAAAAAGGTAGCAACTCCAATAAGTTTATTGAACGTGAAAAGTTGAAATGCTGTAATGCTCCTAAGGAATCAAATGATCCAGTCATGAATTACAAAAAAATGATATAAATACCAAAGTGTTTGTATAATTGTAATGTACAACTGCCCATTAGCGTTCAATAGTGTAGGCTTGTACAAGAACTCTATAAAAGAACTCCACTTCTAAACTGTGGAAAATATGTTCCCTTTCTCCCTATATACAATTATTAAGCCATTCATTTAGCTTTTAAAATATCCACTTAATACAGGCTTTTTACTCATTTGAACCCGGCAGCAGGGTTCTATTCTTATTGCTTACATCTGAAGGATAGACTTCTAGCGTAAGAGGTAAAGCCCATAAAGGAGCCCAATAATAACAACAAAATACAGTTTAGTGATCCCTTACAATCTGCCAGCTACCTTTCTGAGAATACTTCAATTAATAAAACATATAAAATAGCTGACCACAAAGAGCTTACATTCTTTTGAAATATAATAGTGAAATAAACCAATAATAGAGGGGCGCTTCAGTGGCTCAGTCCATTGAGTGACTGCCTCTGGCTTGGGTCATGATCTCAGGGTCCTGGGATGTAACTCCCCAGCAGGCTTTCTAGGCAGTGGGGTGTTTTCTTCTTCCTCTGCGCACCCTCCCAATTCTCTCTCTCTCTGTCTCAAATAAGGAAATAAACCAGTAATAGAATAATGATTGATGGTTGATGGCGATAAGTGTTACAAAGAAATACAAGAAAGGTAAAAGCCATTGGAGAATGCTGGGATGAAAGTTAATTTTATTTTGTGTCGGGTGGTTATATCTCATTTAGGAGATGTTATTTGCACAAAGACCCAGGAAGTGAAGGAGGGTGTTATACAAATATCAAAGGAAAAGATTGCTCTAGGCAGAGCAAGTAAGTATATATACTTTGTGTGAAAAGCTTGTCTGTTACTTTTGAGGAAAAGCAAGGAGGCCAATGAGGAGTTCATAGTGGTGGAGAGAGGAAGAACGTATTGTACCTTCTAGTACATTGAAATGCCTTCAGTTTTTATTTAATATGAAAGTGGAAGATACCAAAAGACTTTCAACAGCAGAATAAAATCATCTGATTTGATTTTTAGGTTAAGTTGCTGTACCAAAATAAATTTGCAGGGAGAAAGGAGTGCAGTATGTGTGGAAGTGGGGCTATCAATCAAGTCAATAATTCAGGAACATATGATGGTGTTTTTAGCATGCTGGGTGGTAATAGAAGTGGTGAGGTATGGTTTTTATTTTGTATATATTTTGATGGTGAATATTCCGGTGAACAGGATGGGGTATGTGCAGGACAGACAATATCAACATTTATTTTACCTGCACAAACAGAAGGGTGGAGTCTTCATTCCCTGATATGGAGAGAACTCTGAGTTCAATTGTTCTTTGTCATTAAATGGCATAGTGATGATGAGGATTTAGTCAGACAGTGAAAGAGAACAGTAAGCATAGTGTTAAGCGGTAAGACATTATAATACATTTGAACAACAAAAAACGTTGTGTTGGATCATGTGTTTGTGTGAGTAAATAAATAAATAAAGCTTCCTGGGCTTCTGATAGAGGTAAAGAAGACTAGTATATGATCCAAAGGGGCACGTGCACCAAATGTTTATAGCAGCAATATCCACAATAGCCAAACTATGGAAAGAACCTAGATGTCCATCAACAAATGAATGATATATATATATATATATATATATATATATATATATATATATATATATGATGGAATACTATGCAGCCATCAAAAGAAATGAAATCTTGCCATTTGCGATGACATGGATGGAACTAGAGGGTATTATGCTTAGCAAAATAAGTCAACAAGAGAAAGACACTATCTTATGATCTCTCTGATATGAGGAACTAGAGGTGCAATGTGGGTGCTTGGGGGACAGGAAAAGAGTAAATGAAACGAGATGGGATCAGGAGAGAGACAAACCATAGGAGACCCTTAATCTCACAAAACAAACTGAGAGTTGCCGGGGGGAGGGGAGGGTAGGGAGAGGGTGGTGGGGTTATGAACATTGGGGAGGGTATGTGCTGTGGTGAGTGCTGTGAAGTGTGTAAACCTGGCGATTCACAGACCTGTACCCCTGGGGCTAATAATATATGTTAATTTAAAAAAAAGAGGAAGAAGAAGACTACTATAAATCAAATGCTATGGTTTTCAGTAAAGAGTGTGTAATCAGGCATATTTTATTAAAGTAACCATGTAAAATGATGGTTGAAAATTGGAATAACAGAAAACATAAAAATTAGAGATTTTAAAAAGAGATCTGGGACAATGTAGAGAATATAATCAATGATATTATAATAGTGTTATATGGTGACAGATGGTGGCTATATTTATAGTAATCATAGAATAATGTATGGAGATATTGAAAACCTGAAACCAATGTAACACTGAATATCACTATACTCAAATAAAAAAATAGTAAAAATAAAACATTTTATTTTAAAAAGATAAAAAGAGGGACAAGAATTTGTAAAGTGAATTTCAAAAAGCTTAAAGATGAGGCTAAGACATACTCTGAACCTTGAGGAAAACACCATTTTGAAAATTCTTCCCATTTTGAGAAAACTCAAATGAATCAATACCATAAAAGAACCCATTTTAACTGAGAGATGTAATGAATGCTCAAGAAATAATTTTATGACAGGATAATTCTTCCCTATGAAACAGCATACAGAAACCAGGGGAAACACCTGGAAGCAAAATAAACTATACTGAAAATAAGAATTAGGAAAAAGATAAATGATGAAAGATAAGAAAATTAGAACTGCGAGAGAGACCTAGTGAATAGAATTTTTAGCTTGTGGTTTAATGTTTTTGAGGATAATCTAGAGTTCATAACTGCCTTGAGACAGGCTGGTTGTAGGCAGTTTAGGCAGACCCCTAAGACAGGCCTACTTTGGGCAGGTGGTGTTGGAGGAGGCCATTGGGCTGGACAAAGACAAATCCAACCATTTGACTAAAGTGTCTGTGAAGATGTTGAAGTCAGATGCAACAGAGAAAGACCTGTTAAATCTAATCTCAGAAATGGAGATGATGAAGATGATTGGACAGCACAAGGACACCATCAACCTGCTGGGTTCTGCACACAGGATGGTCCTTCGTACACTCTCATGGAATATGCCTCCAAAGACAACATACAGGAGTACCTGCAGGCCCAGAGGCCTCCTGACCTGGAGTACTGTTACAATATCAGCCGCAATGCAGCAGAGCAACTCTCCTCCAAGGACCTGGTATCCTGTGCCTATCAGGTAGCCTGAGGCATAGAGTACCTTGCCTCCAAGAAGTGCATACACCAAGACCTGGCCACCAGGGAAGTGCTGGTGACAAAGGACAACATGATGAAGATCTCAGACTTCAGCCTAGCCAGAGATATCACCACATCAGTTACTATAAAAAGACAACCAACAGTGGACTGCCTGTGAAGTGGATGGTCCCTAAGGCCATGTTTGACCAGAGCTACATCCACCAGAGTGACTTCTGGTCTTTTGGGGTGATCCTGTGCAAAATCTTCAATCTGGAAGCTTCCCATATCCTGGAGTGCCTGTGGAGGTGGCTTTCAAGCTGCTGAAGGAGTCATTTGATGGATAAGCCAATAAGTGCACCAGTTATACACAATAATGAGGGGTGGCTGGCATGTGGTTCCTTCAAGCTTCTGGTAGAAGACCTGGATCATACTGTGGCCTTGACCTCCAACCAGGAGTACCTGGACCTGTCCTTGGCCCTGGAACAATACTGTCTATGCTTTCCCAACACCTGAAGCTCCACCTGCTCCTCAGAGAAGAATTCCACCTTCTCTCATGTGCCATTGCCCAGGGAGGCCTATCTGCCCTGACACCCAGCCAAGCTTGCCAATGGTGGACTCAAATGACTAGTATCCCTATTACTCCTGTCCAGATTACGTCATAAGCTGTAAGTATATATTTACACACCTTTTTAAATAGGTTGTTATAAAAGATTTAATCAATGGGTAATATGCTCCTCGTGGCTGGGAAGCATCAGTTGCCATATATTAAAAACAAAGAAAAGAGGTGTCTGGGTGGCTTCCTCCATAAGTGTCCCTTCTTTTCAGGTCATGATCCCAGGGTCCTGGGATGGAGCCCCACATCAGGCTCTCTGCTCAGTGGGAAACCTGCTTCTCCTTTTCCCTCTGCCCTGCTTATAGTTCCTCTTCCTATCTCTCTGTCTCTCAAATAAATAAAATATTTTAAAAAAAGAAAGAAACAAAATGTTTTTAAAAAGTCTTTTTTTTTTTAATTTTCTAGGGGTGCCTGGATGACTCAGTTGTTTAAGCAGATGTTTGCCTTTGGCTGAGGTCATGATTCCAGTGTACAGGGCTCCAGCCCTGCATGGGACTACTTGCACCCCAAGGAGCTTGCTTCTTCCTCTCCCTTTGCACGTGATTCCCCCCGCTTGTGCGCTTCCACTCTCTCTCTCTCTTTCTCTCTCTTGCTGTCAATAAACAAAATAAAATCTTTTCATAAATAAATAAATAAATAAATAAATTTCTAAACCTACTTTCAGTTTAGGTCCCTTAACAAAAATTGCTACTGCTTCATTTAAAAAAAAAGAAGATAATTTAGAAATGTGCTTCCAGAGCTAAAAAGCTGTTTTGTTTTTTTTTTTTTGTCCGGATTAAATATAGAAGTGCTTTAAAAAGTAAAAGAAAAAATATGCTATATTAACACTAATCACACTATAACTTTGGTGGTTATATCAAGATAATGAAAAGTGATTTTAAAGCAAATTTCATTATCAGACATAAAGATCAAGTCAAAATTACAGAAGAGTAAAAGGATGAATTCATCAGGGAGTATAATAATTCTTGACTTTTAATACTTAATAACAGATTTGGTGATATATAGGGAAAAACTAAGAACAAAAATCATAACTTCTACCTTAGAAGAGAAATGGAAAAAAATTTCAACACCTTTATTTTAAGATTATATAGACAAATGGTCATCAAATTGGTAAGATATGTAAGACTTGAACAAAATTATCAACTAACTAGATATGCTTGATATTACAGAACACTCCCAACAACCGCAGACTACATATATCTTAAGCCTTGATTTTCTTTGCAAAGGTCAACATTGATAATGTTCTAGTCATACATCCGTGTACCAAGAAAGAAGTAGCATATTTCTTGAAAGACACAGCTATCAAAGCTCCGTTGAGAAACCGTAAAGATGGAGAAGGGATTTGCAAATTATATATCTGATAATGGACATCTATTCTGATTATTAAAAAATGAATAAAAATAAAAAACCTTACTAATAACCAAACAGAGTATCCAATTTTACATGTGAAGAAAATTATTGCAGAGACATGTCACCAAAAGGATATGGATGGCTTATAAGCACATGACAAATTTCTCAACATTTAGACATTAAAGAAATACAAATTAAAATCATAATGAGACATGCTTACATATCTATTAGAATGGCTAAAATTATAAAGGCTAATTGTACTTCGTCTGAGCTAGATTGAGAAGCAACAAAAAATCTAAACTGTTGTTGGCATATATCATGATACCACCAATTTGGAAAATATCTGCCATATAATAGGTTCAGTAGACAATTTGTAAATTTCAGAAAAAAATAATGTTGAGAGTATACTGAATTTCATAAGTCATTTCAATATTTTTTTCCAAAAAAGAAACTATGTAAAACATGCCTTAAATTTACTTTCAAAATATTTTATAGCATATAATGGACAATATACATAAGCCTTAAAGAAACAATCATATAAATAACCATTTCATACCTACTTAAAAATTGCATAATACCACACTCCTAGATCCTCTCTGAATGCTCTAAAATAATTCTTCAAAGGAAATACATTTTTAAAAATGACAGATTTTTTTTGGCAAATAATTTAATAAATAAAAGTTTCATTCATCTATGTAGATCATAATAAATGTTTTCAATAAGCATGAAATTATAACTCTGAAGTGTGCTAAAATGAAACCACCTGCTAAGGGTGAGAGAACAAAAATAAACATCATTTTTCCAAATAAGAGGAATTTATTACCTTTGAATCAAAGCATGTGGATTTGTTCAAACTGGAAATAAAGGAATATGGAAACACAAACCATAGAAAGTCATATTTTAGATTTCTAAAAGACTTCAAAGTGAAGAGTATACATTTTTTAAATGTTACATAATGCTACATAATGACAAGATGACAGGTTGTGACAAATAGCATTTTAAAAGCTCTACTCATAATGGAACGGAAGGTGTCATTTCCCTATAATTTTATATATGTCATTAATTTACTATATTTGGATACAACATATTACCAAACAGATGTTCATCAAAGAATAAATCATTTTTAATGGAACATAATAATTTGAACCTACATGTATTAATCATTTTTTTCGATCAAACATTTATAGTCTCGCTAAACTTTTTATCAGTTGTCGACAAAATTAAAAAACAATAGGATAAAAAGTCGTGTTTGGAAAAGTAGATTTTCTTTGAAATTAGCATTTAAATGAAAATATTTGCTGATATTTTTAAAACTTTAAATGTAATTTTATATATATCTGACCTATCAAATGATATAAAATTTTTGGAGACAATGTAGTTTGGGGCACATGGTAAGCAATAATCAATTTTTTTGTTGATCCAAGTGTTCTTGTATGATTTTTCTTAATTATTCTAGTACCACAATTTATAGTTCTAAGATTTTTCCACCCCCCCATTTTAATATCTCTTAAGGTGGCACTCACCTTGCACTTGATGACATATCCTAGTTTAACTGACAGCATTTCTCTTTCTTAGTCGAACATAAACTATAGTGCATCTTACGTTTGATGAAAGCTAGGATGCAATTAAATACACTATTATGGTTACGATTCTGATATTTGAAATCCTCCGGTAGCTCCCTGTGCCCCCACAGTGTAGTACCTCACCTCCTCGCCATAGTATACAAACCATCTCACCCCCAGTGTTAACCCCGGGGCTCAGCCTCCATCCCCAGGTGATGCTGCCAGATCAGCTGTCGGTTGTCATGAACTTGCTGTAGTTTCCCGAATGCACTGTGCTGCCTCCTGGCACTTTGAAACTTGACACACTTATCCGCATTCTTCGCTTTGCCCTTCTCTATCACCTCCCCTGACAATCTGTTCCTAAGTGGCTTTTCCCAGCTCCAACCTACCCTTGGCAGTCTTTTATCTCCCTGTGGTAAAGCCTGTCACACTGCATCATGGACATGCCCGTTGTCCCCCTGAGAAGAGAAAAGGGACAGTGAGGGCCCCCCAGCATTTGCAGCTCTAGTGCAGAGCCCCATGCCTGGCTTGCAGGAAATGCCAGATCATGAAGACAAACGGAGATCATCCTCTGGCTAAAACCAGCTCTTCTTTGCCTACCGCAGGATCTGAATCAATAAAGGGCTACCAGTTATTATTGCTGTTTGTCTAGGGATTTTTAAACCCATATATTTCCCAGGTCTTTACTCTTTTTATAGCACTTTAATTCAGGCTTCAACCACTTCCTAGTCAGATCAGGTGAAATCATTCTCCTTCCCATACCCTCGATGTATTTCACATCTAGTAATTCTTTTTTTAAAGATCTTATTTACCCATTTGACAGACAGATCACAAGTAGGTAGAGAGGGAGGCAGAGAGAGAGGGGGGAAGCAGGCTCCCCGCTGAGCAGAGAGCCCGATGTGGGGCTCAATCCCAGGACCCTGAAATCATGACTTGAGCCGAAGGCAGAGGCCTAAACCACTGAGCCACGCAGGAGACCCCATATCTGGTAATTTTTAATCAACGTGGATATGCTGCATCAAATAGTTCCTTCTTCTTCAAATATAAATATATAAATATATTGATCAAGTCACTCGCATGTCTTAGGAGAATGTCATGCTTGTAGTAGCAAACTTGAAATCTTGGCCATTGGTTTTGATTTTTGATTTTTGTTTTGGTTTGATTTGATTCGGTTTTTGTAATTTTAAAAATGCCTCCAGCCCTTGGCTCTGTCTGACCTGATTGCTTTCAGCTGTTTCTGAAACAAAATCGTCCAGGCAGCGAAAACTCTCATTGTTTACAGTGGCGCCCCCTTCTGAACACTTTGTTAATAAAAAGCTTTTTTTTTTTTTTTTTGGCTATGATAAATGTGGAACAACAATGAGGTATTTCAAAGAGGTGAACAACAGATAAATTTCTCTAAGGGTGGGGTGAGGGTTACTCAAAAAGGAACTTGACAAGGCTTTTAAAGATATCGACAATCATTATAACATAATGTGACTGATTGTTACCGTGCTCTTAACTGGGCAAACACTTGTTGGCTTCCAAGAAAGACTAACATAGTTGAGATGGTTCTAGCGGCCTTCTAGCACAGGGTCTCATGAGGCAGGGATTCTAGCCACTGGCTGTGCAAGGCATGAGGCCTGTTAGTGATTCTATTTTTTCCTCTGCAGAATGGGTCTTTCTACATTCCAGGTCCTTTCTACCCCAATAAATAATGCGGCAATTCTCTCAGTGAGTGGTACTTTTGGTTTAAACAGCCAACTGTCTCTTAAAAAGAACTTTTGTTTAAATTCCTTTAAAAAAAAGTCTTTTAAAAAAAATCTTTTTCTTATTTTTAATTTTTTAATCCCATATGTTTACTCTGATTATGGAACTTTGTCATTATGACCTTCTCGGCTGAATAAAATATTCACCATCAGCACCTACTGCTCTCCTCTCCTGGTGGTCTCTCCAGAAGGGGCCTTCTCTAGCTCTTCTAGCAGGAGATGGGCACTTCCCCTCTACCCCTGTTGCCGGACCAGCCTTACCTATCCTGCAGGATCAGGTCGTTCTGGCCTTTTATCTGTTGTTCTCTTCTGAGTGGTTAGTTTTTCATAGATACCGTGCTTTGCTTTTGTCAGGATTTACCCTGGACTATCAAAACCCTTTTCTTGTGCCAGTGAAGCCTAAGAAACAGTCCTGGTGAGAGAACCAGGAACTCGAACAGATCATATTTATCCTGAATGTTGTGTCCAAAATGAAAAATACATTTCTGAGGAGCCTCAAGATCTCTGAGAAGAGAAGTTTCACCAACTCTGTCATGTAGGGGCATCAATTCCGATTCTGTGTCAATTTTCCTACTTTCCCAGCTAATAATTCTCTACCTTATAAAGCCCAATCTCAACCGTTTCCTCTCTCAAATGCAGTTGCTCTTAGAGTCTTCACATGGCACTTGGGGCCTGCTGGTCGTTGGCTACTGCCCTCTGTACCTTGGGTCTAACAGCTGCGCGGCATCAAGATGAGAACATCTCTTGTTCTAAGACTTAATATAGTTTGGGGCACATGGTAAGCAATAATCACAATTTTAGTTGATCCAAGTGTTTGAACTTTTCTTAATTATTCTAGTACCACAATTTATAGTTCTAAGATATTTCCACCCCCCCATTTTAATATCTCTTAAGATGGCACTCACCTTGCACTTGATGACATATCCTAGTTTAACTGACAGCATTTCTCTTTCTTAGTCGAACATAAACTATAGTGCATCTTACCCTTGATGAAAGCTAGGATGCAATTAAATACACTATTATGGTTACGATTCTGATATTTGAAATCCTCCGGTAGCTCCCTGTGCCCCCACAGTGTAGTACCTCACCTCCTCGCCATAGTATACAAACCATCTCACCCCCAGTGTTAACCCCGGGGCTCAGCCTCCATCCCCAGGTGATGCTGCCAGATCAGCTGTCGGTTGTCATGAACTTGCTGTAGTTTCCCGAATGCACTGTGCTGCCTCCTGGCACTTTGAAACTTGACACACTCATCCGCATTCTTCGCTTTGCCCTTCTCTATCACCTCCCCTGACAATCTGTTCCTAAGTGGCTTTTCCCAGCTCCAACCTACCCTTGGCAGTCTTTTATCTCCCTGTGGTAAAGCCTGTCACACTGCATCATGGACATGCCCGTTGTCCCCCTGAGAAGAGAAAAGGGACAGTGAGGGCCCCCCAGCATTTGCAGCTCTAGTGCAGAGCCCCATGCCTGGCTTGCAGGAAATGCCAGATCATGAAGACAAACGGAGATCATCCTCTGGCTAAAACCAGCTCTTCTTTGCCTACCGCAGGATCTGAATCAATAAAGGGCTACCAGTTATTATTGCTGTTTGTCTAGGGATTTTTAAACCCATATATTTCCCAGGTCTTTACTCTTTTTATAGCACTTTAATTCAGGCTTCAACCACTTCCTAGTCAGATCAGGTGAAATCATTCTCCTTCCCATACCCTCGATGTATTTCACATCTAGTAATTCTTTATTTAAAGATCTTATTTACCCATTTGACAGACAGATCACAAGTAGGTAGAGAGGGAGGCAGAGAGAGAGGGGGGAAGCAGGCTCCCCACTGAGCAGAGAGCCCGATGTGGGGCTCAATCCCAGGACCCTGAAATCATGACTTGAGCCGAAGGCAGAGGCCTAAACCACTGAGCCACGCAGGAGACCCCATATCTGGTAATTTTTAATCAACGTGGATATGCTGCATCAAATAGTTCCTTCTTCTTCAAATATAAATATATAAATATATTGATCAAGTCACTCGCATGTCTTAGGAGAATGTCATGCTTGTAGTAGCAAACTTGAAATCTTGGCCATTGGTTTTGATTTTTGATTTTTGTTTTGGTTTGATTTGATTCGGTTTTTGTAATTTTAAAAATGCCTCCAGCCCTTGGCTCTGTCTGACCTGATTGCTTTCAGCTGTTTCTGAAACAAAATCGTCCAGGCAGCGAAAACTCTCATTGTTTACAGTGGCGCCCCCTTCTGAACACTTTGTTAATAAAAAGCTTTTTTTTTTTTTTTTTGGCTATGATAAATGTGGAACAACAATGAGGTATTTCAAAGAGGTGAACCACAGATAAATTTCTCTAAGGGTGGGGTGAGGGTTACTCAAAAAGGAACTTGACAAGGCTTTTAAAGATATCGACAATCATTATAACATAACGTGACTGATTGTTACCGTGCTCTTAACTGGGCAAACACTTGTTGGCTTCCAAGAAAGACTAACATAGTTGAGATGGTTCTAGCGGCCTTCTAGCACAGGGTCTCATGAGGCAGGGATTCTAGCCACTGGCTGTGCAAGGCATGAGGCCTGTTAGTGATTCTATTTTTTCCTCTGCAGAATGGGTCTTTCTACATTCCAGGTCCTTTCTACCCCAATAAATAATGCGGCAATTCTCTCAGTGAGTGGTACTTTTGGTTTAAACAGCCAACTGTCTCTTAAAAAGAACTTTTGTTTAAATTCCTTAAAAAAAAAGTCTTTTAAAAAAAATCTTTTTCTTATTTTTAATTTTTTAATCCCATATGTTTACTCTGATTATGGAACTTTGTCATTATGACCTTCTCGGCTGAATAAAATATTCACCATCAGCACCTACTGCTCTCCTCTCCTGGTGGTCTCTCCAGAAGGGGACTTCTCTAGCTCTTCTAGCAGGAGATGGGCACTTCCCCTCTACCCCTGTTGCCGGACCAGCCTTACCTATCCTGCAGGATCAGGTCGTTCTGGCCTTTTATCTGTTGTTCTCTTCTGAGTGGTTAGTTTTTCATAGATACCGTGCTTTGCTTTTGTCAGGATTTACCCTGGACTATCAAAACCCTTTTCTTGTGCCAGTGAAGCCTAAGAAACAGTCCTGGTGAGAGAACCAGGAACTCGAACAGATCATATTTATCCTGAATGTTGTGTCCAAAATGAAAAATACATTTCTGAGGAGCCTCAAGATCTCTGAGAAGAGAAGTTTCACCAACTCTGTCATGTAGGGGCATCAATTCCGATTCTGTGTCAATTTTCCTACTTTCCCAGCTAATGATTCTCTACCTTATAAAGCCCAATCTCAACCGTTTCCTCTCTCAAATGCAGTTGCTCTTAGAGTCTTCACATGGCACTTGGGGCCTGCTGGTCGTTGGCTACTGCCCTCTGTACCTTGGGTCTAACAGCTGCGCGGCATCAAGATGAGAACATCTCTTGTTCTAAGACTTAATATAGTTTGGGGCACATGGTAAGCAATAATCACAATTTTAGTTGATCCAAGTGTTCGAACTTTTCTTAATTATTCTAGTACCACAATTTATAGTTCTAAGATATTTCCACCCCCCATTTTAATATCTCTTAAGATGGCACTCACCTTGCACTTGATGACATATCCTAGTTTAACTGACAGCATTTCTCTTTCTTAGTCGAACATAAACTACAGTGCATCTTACCCTTGATGAAAGCTAGGATGCAATTAAATACACTATTATGGTTACGATTCTGATATTTGAAATCCTCCGGTAGCTCCCTGTGCCCCCACAGTGTAGTACCTCACCTCCTCGCCATAGTATACAAACCATCTCACCCCCAGTGTTAACCCCGGGGCTCAGCCTCCATCCCCAGGTGATGCTGCCAGATCAGCTGTCGGTTGTCATGAACTTGCTGTAGTTTCCCGAATGCACTGTGCTGCCTCCTGGTACTTTGAAACTTGACACACTCATCCTCATTCTTCACTTTGCCCTTGTCTATCACCTCCCCTGAAAATCTGTTCCTAAGTGGTTTTTCCTAGCTCCAACCTACCATTGGCAGTCTTTTATCTCCCTGTGGTAAAGCCTGTCACACTGCAC
Organism: Mustela nivalis; assembly: GCF_964662115.1. Lineage (NCBI taxonomy): Eukaryota > Metazoa > Chordata > Mammalia > Carnivora > Mustelidae > Mustela > Mustela nivalis. The sequence goes on along the minus strand of NW_028136428.1, from coordinate 711,058 downwards.
CATGGACATGCCCGTTGTCCCCCTGAGAAGAGAAAAGGGACAGTGAGGGCCCCCCCAGCATTTGCAGCTCTAGTGCAGAGCCCCATGCCTGGCTAGCAGGAAATGCCAGATCATGAAGACAAACGGAGATCATCCTCTGGCTAAAACCAGCTCTTCTTTGCCTACCGCAGGATCTGGATCAATAAAGAGCAGCCAGTTATTATAGCTGTTTTTCTAGGGATATTTCCCCCATATATTTCGGGGGTTTCTTGTTAGCCCCAGAGGGCAATGTTTTTTCTTCTGGAGGGCAGGCAGAGGGCTGCATTGTAGTTCTGGAATTGCCAAACTGGAGGGCTTGTGGGCCAGGAGTTGAGGACAGAAGTCTGAGAACACAAGGAATCTTAGGGTCTGGGCAAGGGCATGGCAGGTACGCTCTGCAGATGAAACAAGATCTCGTGCATCTGAAATCAGGTGAGGATCTGACAAACGCTCAGGTTGGATTTTTTGTCCCTTATGGCCCTCTTCATGAAGAGGTGGTGGATCACGAGGCCATGGAATTTTTCCCACGATAGGAGTTGTGAGATTCTCCAAACCGTAAAGATTCTTCTGCAGGGCGATTGAGACCTGTTGGTTGGCTCCAGGACTTCCCATACGGATCGATTCCAAGTAGGGTTCTAAGGATGGATGGCTGGGGAGCCCGACTCTCATTCCTCTTGTGTCCTAGTGACAAGACAGGTTAGATCTGCTGGATCTGGGGGAGAAACTGAGAGGGTTGAGTTGAAATGGACTCTCTTGTGGATGGGTCCTAATGTGGGTTTGTGTCCATGGAGAACTTGGAATGAGGCAGTGGCACAGGGTCCCTGAAGGGTTCTCCTAACCAGAGGCTTTGACTCAGCTCCAACGTGCAAGATTCCCACGTGGAGACGAGATTTCTTCTGATGGGTGCCTCAAGAAACAGCCATATGCTGCTATTGGAATCCAGGCCTCTGAGGAGAGATGCCTGGACAACAAAGCAATGGATCCGATTAGGATCTAGGGGCCTGCTCACTGCAATTTACCTCTGGGGACATCTGTCCACGGGTCTAAGTGCAGGTAGATGCTCAGCTGGTGTCAGACCGCCCTTGTTTTTCCTGGGCAGTCAACACTATTGGGATGGCCCCGGGCACTTTGGAGGTTTATCATCCTATTTCTAGGTTTGTGGCCAATGGAATGGGCAGAATTCCCAGGTACAGTCCTCAGGTTTGGCTCTAAGAACCTGTGCCTGTAGGTTTTGTGGGCCAGGGCTGTGGGGACAGTTGTCTGAAAACACAAACTCGGCTTAGGTTTCGGGTCGTAGGTATTGCAGGACTGATCTACAGACAGTGAGGAGAACTCTTCACGATATGAACAAGGGGGCAAGTGTGAGACGCTTGCTCAAGATTTTGTCTCTGGATATTGTGTCACTGATGGCCGTGGAATGTCCGGGTGGCCTCATGGGCCATGGACGAGTCTTCCTCTCTGGGCATTTGGCCCGATCCGAAGAGTTTGGGGTTATTCTTTGAGATGGGAGGAGTTGGTTTTGTTTTGTTTTTACCTCAGGTGTCCCACCAAAAGAGAGTTTCCAGAGCAGAGCCCTGGGGAGGGGCGAGGGGACAACCAGAAAGCTGGTTAAAACTTGGGGCCTAGGGGCATGGCAAGCCCATTATGACGTCTAATGGTCCAGCCACTGAGAAGACTTACTAGAGGACAGGACTCACGCTGAGGGTCAAAATGCGTGTTTGTGCCCTCTTCGTACTTAAGCATGGGCGGGGCATAATGTGTCAGGGTCAGTGTCAGCGTTTGGGTTAGGGTTTGGGGCAGGCTCACAGTCAGTGTCAGGGTCAGGGTTAGTGGTTACTGTTAGGGTTAGCCCCGCTCCTGGGTCATGGACCCATCCGTTCAGGGTCTCAGGATAAACCCTGTGCAGAAGGGTGTAGACCCTCCACCCGATCCCACTTAACCAGCCTTAAACTGGTGTGTGAACATAACTTGCCCACCAGACATCTAAACCCTCATCAACCTGATCCTGCTTGGGGCATCTCCTCCCACGATGGCATGGCAAGTTCCTCTTTACACACAGACACACAGACACCCAGAGGCACACACACACACACAGAAACGGGGAAGAGACCTAGGGCTACACCCGTGGATCAGAAGGTGTGGGACTCTCTGACTCTGAGCCCCCTGGTGTCACCTTTTGATTTTATTAGCCAAAGGGTCTGAGGCATTGGGGAAACATGATATGACCTGAAGGGAGGCGACGTGTCTGGCGGGCGAGCTCTCTTCTCCCTGCATCCTCCCGGCTTCAGTACAGCAGAAGAACATGTCGCTTCCTTTAGGATGTGCCTAGAAATGAGCTGGGCAGGGGGTTTTTCTCTGTAATGGGTTGCCTGGATACATGGGTTGCAATTCCGTTGGGCTCTGTCGTCAGGGAAGTGAGGTCACCATGGCCTGGGGGCTCCTTACCGAACTTCCTGCTGTAGCAAAGCTCCCTGAGCCACCGGTGCGCAAGCTGCTCAGGCTCACACTCCACTCAATGCAGTGCCCATCCAGTGACCCCCATTCAGACTCCACCCAGCCCTTGGGAGGCCTGGGTGCAGCTGTTGTCCCCGCTGGAGGCAACAGAGCTGGGTTTAGACTAGGTTAGTGTTAGGGTTAGGGTTTAGAAAGACTTAGGGTCAGGGTTAGGTTTAGACCTCGTTGGGGTCAGGGTTAGCGTAAGGCTTAGGGTAGGGGTCAGGGTTAGGGTTAGGTTCATGGTTAGGTTTAGGGTCAGACTCACAGTAGGGTCACGGTTAAGGTTATGGTCAGAGTCAGGGTCAGGGTCAGTGTTAGTGACGGTTAGGTTTAGGTTCAGGTTCAGGGTCATGGTCAGATTTAGGGCCAGGTTCAAGTTTAGGTTTGGGGGCAAGGTTCATGTCAGGGTCAGGGTTAGGTTTGGGACAGTTTTAGTGTCAGGGTTAGGTTCAGGTTCAGGGTTAGGTTCATGGTTATGGTAAGGTCAGCTTTATGTTTAGGTTCTGTTTTATGTGTAGGTTCAGGATCAGGGTTAGCTTTAGTGTTATGATTCTGTCAGGATCATGGATTGGGTGAGAGTTAGGTTTACAGTCAGGGTTAGGGTCAGTGTTAAGGTCAAAGCCAGGGTCAGGTTTAAGGTTAAGGGCTGACATAGGCAAAGTTCAGAGTTAGGGTTATGATCAATTTCAGGGAGAGGGTCAGGATTATTGTTAAAGTGGGGTTAGGGGTAGGGTTAGAGGTAGGTTGAGGGTTAGGGTTAGACCGGGTTAGGGTCAGGGTCAGTGATAATGTTAGGGGTTAGTTTTAGGGTTAGGTTCAGCGTTAGGTTTCGGGTTAGGGCCCGTGTTAGTGTCAGGGTCAGGGTTACGTTTAGGGTTAGAGTTAGGGTCAGGCTCACAGTCGGGGTCAGGTTCAGTGTTCAGGTCAGGGACGGGTCACTGTTAGGGTCAGGGTAAGATTTATGGTCATGGTCTGGGTCAGGGTCAGGGTGAAATCTTGGGCCAGTGTCAGGGTTACGGTCAGGATCAGGTATTGGTTTAAAGTCCACATTTGGGTCAGCGACAGGGTTATGTAGTGGTCAGTGTTAGGGTCATGGTTAGGTTTAGGCTCAGGGCCAGGGTCACGTATAGGGTCCGGGTCTGGTATAGGCAAAGATCAGGGTAGGGTTATGATCATAGTCAGGTATAGGGTCAGGGTTATTGTTAAAGTTAGGGTTAGTGTTAGGGTTAGCGTTTGGTTGACGTTTAGGGTTAGAGCTTGTTAGGATCAGGGTCTGTGGTAGGGTTAGTGGTTAGTGTTAGGGTTGGGTTCAGCGATAGGATTCTGGGGAGGGCCCGTGTTAATGTCAGGGTCAGGATTACATTTAGGGTTAGTGTTAGGGTCAGGCTCACAGTCAGGGTCAGTTTGTTGTTCAGGTCAGGGTCAGGGTCACTGTAAGGGTCAGGGTTATGTTTATGGTCATGGTCTGGGTCAGGGTCAGGGTGAAGTTTAGCGCCAGTGTCAGGTTTAGGGTCAGGTATAGGTATTGGTTTAAAGTTCACATTCCAGTCAGGGACAGGATTATGTAGTGGTCAGTGTTAGTGTCATGGTTAGGATTAGGGTCAGGGTCTGGGTCAGGTGAAGGTCAGGGACAGGGTCAGGTTTAGCGTCAGGCTTTGGTTTAGGGTCAATGTTCGGTTCAGTGTCACAGTTAGGTTTTGGCGGTAGGGTTTGGGATTGGGGTTAGGGTTAGAGTTAGAAGTAGGGTTATGATAGGGTTAAAGTTAGACAGCGTAAGGTCAGTGTTAGGGTTTGGTTTAGGGTAGGGGTTAGTGTTAGGGTCAGGGTCAGCGTTAGGTTTAGGTTCCGGGTCCGTATTAGGGTCATGGTTAGAGTTACCTTTAGGTTTAGGGTAAGGGTCAGGCTCACAGTCACGGTCTGTGTTAGGGTTAGTGTCAGGGTTAGGTCAGCGTCAGGGTTAGGATTAGGGTCAGGGTCTGTGTCATGATTAGGTTTGAGTCATGGTTACGGTAAGGTCAGATGTAAGTTTAGTTCAGGGTCCATATCAGGGTGAGTGTCAGGCTTAGGTTTAGGTTTAGGGTTCAGGTCAGGATCACATACAGGGTCAGGGTCAGGGCTTGGGTTAGGGTTTGGGGCAGGCTCACAGTCAGTGTCAGGGTCAGGGTTAGTGGTTACTGTTGGGGTTAGCCCCGCTCCTGGCTATGGACCCATCTCTTCAAGGTCTCAGGATAATCCCTGGGCAGAAGGGTGTAGACCCTACACCCGATCCCACTTAACCAGCCTTAAACTGGGGTGTGAACATGACTTGCCCACCAGACATCTAAACCCTCATCAGCCTGATCCTGCTTGGGTCATCTCCACCCATGATGGCATGGCCAGGTCCTCTATACACACAAAGACACAGACACTCAGAGGCGCGCACACACACACACACACACACAAACACACACACACACACAGTGAGAGAGAGACTGCGAAGAGACCTAGGGCTACACCAGTGGATCAGAAGGTGTGGGACTCTCTGACTCTGAGCCCCCTGGTGTCACCTTTTGATTTTATTAGCCAAAGGGCCTGAGGCGTTGGTGAAACCTGATATGACCTGCCAGGGAGGGGACGTGTCAAGCGGCGAGCTCTCTTCTCCCTGCAACCTCTCGGCTTCAGTACAGCAGAAGAACATGTCGCTTTCTTTAGGATGTTTCTAGAAATGAGCTGGACAGGAGGGTTTTCTCTTTATGGGGTGCCTGGATACGTGGGTTCCAATTCTGTTGGGCTCTGTCGTCAGGGAAGTAAGGTCACCACTGCCTGGGGGCACCTTACCAAACTTTCTGCTCCACCAGAGCTCCCTGAGCTGCTGGTCCCCAAGCTGCTCAAGGCTCACACTCCACTCAATGCAGTGCCCATCCAGTGACCCCCATACAGCCTTCCCCCAGCCCTTGGGAGGCCTGGGTGCAGCTGCTGTCCCCACTGGAGGGAACAGAGCTGGGTTTAGACCAGGTTAGTGTTAGGGTTAGGGAGAAGAAAGACTTAGGGTCAGGTTTAGGTTTAGACCTCGTTGGGGTCAGGGTTAGCGAGGCTTAGGGTAGGGGTCAGGGTTAGGGTTAGGTTCATGGTTAGGTTTAGGGTCAGGCTCACAGTAGGGTCAGGGTTAGGGTTTCGGTCAGAGTCAGGGTCACGGTCAGTGTTAGGGTGACTATTAGGTTTAGTGTCAGGTTCAGGATGATGGTCAGATTTAGGGTCAGGTTCAAGTTTTTGTTTGGGGGCAAGGTCATGTCAGTTCAGGGTTAGGTTTAGGACAGGTTTAGTGTCACGGTACGGTCAGGGTCAGGGTTAGGTTCATGGTTATGGTAAGGTCAGCTTTATGTTTAGGTTCTGTTTTATGAGTAGGTTCAGGATCAGGGTTAGCTTTAGGGTTATGATTCTGTTCAGCATCACGGTTTGCGTCAGAGTTAGGATTACAGTCTGGGTTAGGGTCAGAGTTAAGGTCAAGGCTAGGGTCAGGTTTAAGTTTAAGATCTGACAAAGGCAAATTTCAGAGTTAGGGTTATGATCATGGTCAGGGAGAGGTCCGGGATTATTGTAAAAGTGTGGTTAGTGTTAGGGTAGAGGTAGGTTGAGGGTTAGGGTTAGACCGGGTTAGGGTCAGTGTCAGGGATAATGTTAGGGGTTAGTTTTAGGGTTAGGTTCAGCGTAGGGTTTCGGGTCAGGGCCCGTGTTAGTGTCAGGGAGGGTTAGGTTTAGGGTTAGAGATAGGGTCAGGCTCACATTCAGTGTCAGGGTTAGTGTTAGGGTCAGGGTCAGGGTCACTTTTAGGTTCAGGGTTAGGTTTCTGGTGTTTTCCTTAGTCAGGGTCAGGTGAAGTCTAGAGCCAGGGTCAGGTTTACAGTCAGGATCAGGTATTGGTTTAAAGTCCACATTAGTATCAACGACAGGGCTATGTAGTAGTCAGTGTTAGAGTAATGGATTGGATTAGGATCAAAACCATAATAGAGTATTTAATTGCATCCTAGCTTTCATCAAGTGTAAGATGTACTATAGTTTATGTTCAACTAAGAAAGAGAAATGCTGTCAGTTAAACTAGGATATGTCATCAAGTGCAAGGTGAGTGCCACCTTAAGAAATATTAAAATGGGGGTGGGGGACAAATCTTAGAACAAGTAAATTGTGGTAGTAGAATAAATAAGAAAGGTCCAACACTTGGATCAACTAAAGAAGTGATTATTGCTTACCATGTGCCCCAAACTATATTAAGTCCTAGAACAAGAGACGTGCTCACCTTGATGCCCCGCAGCTGTTAGACCCAAGGTACCGTGGGCTGTAGCCAACGACCAGCAGGCCCCAAGTGCCATGTGCAGACTCTAAGAGCAACTGCCTTTGAGAGAGGAAACGGTTGAGAGTGGGCTTTGAGAGGTAGAGAATTACTAGCTGGGAAAGTAGGACAATTGACACAGAATCGGAATTGATGCCCCTACATGACAGAGTTGGTGAAACTTCTCTTCTCAGAGATCTTGAGGCTCCTCAGAAATGTATTTTTCATTTTGGACAGAACTTTCAGGATAAATATGACTGTTCGAGTTTCTGGTTCTCTCATTAGGACTGTTTCTTAAGCTTCACGGGCACAAGAAAAGGGTTTTGATAGTCCAGGGTAAATCCTGACAAAAGCAAAGCAAGGTATCTATGAAAACTAACCACTCAGAGGAGAACAACAGATAACAGGCCAGGCTGACCTGACCCTGCAGGATAGGTAAGGTTGGTCTGGAAACAGCGGTAGAGGGGAAGTGCCCATCTCCTGCTGGAAGAGCTAGAGAAGACCCCTTCCGGAGAGACCACCAGGAGAGGAGAGCAGTAGGTGCTGGTGATGAAGAATATTTTAATCAGCAGAGAAGGTCAAAATGACAAAGTTCCATGATCAGAGTAAACATATGGGATTAAAAAATAAAAAATAAAAAAAAAAGATTTTTTTGAAAGGACTTTTTTTTAAAGGAATTTAAACAAAAGTCATTTAAAGAGACAGTTGGCTGTTTAAACCAATAGTACAACTCACTGAGAGAATCGCCGCATTATTTATTGGGGTAGAAAGGCCCTGGAATGTAGAAAGACCTATTCTGCAGAGGAAAAAGAGAATCACTAACAGGCCTCATGCCTTGCACAGCCAGTGGCTAGAATCCCTCCTCATGAGACCCTGTGCTAGAAGGCCGCTAGAACAATCTCAACTATGTTAGTCTTTCGTGGAAGCCAACAAGTGTTTGCCCAGTTAATTGCACGGTAAGAATCAGTCACGTTATGTTATAATGATTGTCGATATCTTTAAAAGCCTTGTCAAGTTCCTTTTTGAATAACCTTCACCCACCCTTAGAGAAATTTATCTGTGGTTCACCTCTTTGAAATACCTCATGGTTGTTCCACATTTTCCGTAGCCGAAAAACAAAAACAAACAAACTAACAAAAAATGCTTTTTATTAACAAAGTGTTCAGAAGGGGGCGCCACTGTAAACAATGAGAGTTTTCGCTGCCGGGACAATTTTGTTGCAGAAACAGCTGAAAGCAATCGGGTCAGACAGAGCCAAGGGCTGGAGGGATTTTTAAAATGACAAAAACCGAACCAAATCTAACCAAAACAAAAATCAAAACCAATGGCCAAGATTTCAAGTTTGCTACTAAAGGTATGACATTCTCCTAAGACATGCGAGTGACTTGATCACTTTATTTATATATTTATATTTGAAGAAGAAGGAACTATTTGATGCAGCAAATCCACGTTGGTTAAAAATTACCAGATATGGGGGCTCCTGGGTGGCTCAGTGGTTTAGGCCTCTGCCTTCGGCTCAGGTCATGATTTCAGGGTCCTGGGATGGAGCCCCACATCGGGCTCTCTGCTCAGCGGGGAGCCTGCTTCCCCCCTCTCTCTCTGCCTCCCTCTCTACCTACTTGTGATCTGTCTGTCAAATGGGTCAATAAGATCTTTAAATAAAGAATTACTAGATGTGAAATACATCGAGGGTATGGGAAGGAAAATGATTTCACCTGATCTGACTAGGAAGTGGTTGAAGCCTGAATTAAAGTGCTACAAAAAGAGTAGAGACCTGGGAAATGTATGGGGTAAAAATCCCTAGAAAAACAGCAATAATAACTGGCTGCTCTTTATTGACCAGATCCTGCGATAGGCAAAGAAGAGCTGGTTTTAGCCAGAGGATGATCTCCGTTTGTCTTCATGATCTGGCATTTCCTGCCAGCCAGGCATGGGGCTCTGCACTAGAGCTGCAAATGCTGGGTCCCTCATTGTCCCTTTTCTCTTCTCAGGGGGACAACGGGCATGTCCATGATTCAGTGTGACAGGCTTTACCACAGAGAGATAATAGACTGCCAAGGGTAGGTGGGAGCTGGGAAAAGCCACTTAGGAACAGATTTTCAGGGGAGGTGATAGACAAGGGCAAAGCGAAGAATGAGGATGAGTGTGTCAAGTTTCAGAGTGCCAGGAGGCAGCACAGTGCATTCGGGAAACTACAGCAAGTTCATGACAACCGACAGCTGATCTGGAAGCATCACCTGGGGATGGAGGCTGAGCCCCGGGGTTAACACTGGGGGTGAGAAGGTTTGTATACTATGGCGAGGAGGTGAGGTACTACACTGTGGGGGCACAGGGAGATACCGGAGGATTTCAAATATCAGAATCGTAACCATAATAGAGTATTTCATTGCATCCTAGCTTTCATCAAGTGTAAGATGCACTATAGTTTATGTTCGACTAAGGAAGAGAAATGCTGTCAGTTAAAGTAGGATATGTCATCAAGTGCAAGGTGAGTGCCACTTTAAGAGATATTAAAATGGGGGGGGGACAAATCTTAGAACAAGTAAATTGTGGTAGTAGAATAATTAAGAAAGATCCAACACTTGGATCAACTAAAGAAGTGATTATTGCTTACCATGTGCCCCAAACTATATTAAGTCCTAGAACAAGAGACGTGCTCATCTTGATGCCTTGCAGCTGTTAGACCCAAGGTACAGAGGGCAGTAGCCAACGACCAGCAGGCCCCAAGTGCCATGTGCAGACTCTAAGAGCAACTGCCTTTGAAAGAGAAAACGGTTGACAGTGGGCTTTCTGAGGTAGAGAATTACTAGCTGGCAAAGTAGTAAAATTGACACAGAATCGGAATTGATGCCCCTACATGACAGAGTTGGTGAAACTTCCCTTCTCAGAGATCTTGAGGCACCTCAGAAATGAATTTTTCATTTTGGACAGAACATTCAGGATAAATATGATCTGTTTGAATTCCTGGTTTCTCATTAGGACAGTTTCTTGGGCTTCACTGGCAGAAGAAAAGGGTTTTGATAATCCAGGGTAAATCCTGACAAAAGCAAAGCACGGTATCTATGAAAAACTAACCCCTCAGAGGAGAACAACAGATAAAGGGCCAGGCCTACCTGACCCTGCAGGATAGGTAAGGTTAGTCTGGCAACAGGGGTATTTGGGAACTGCCCATCTCCTGCTAGAAGAGCTAGAGAAGACCCCTTCCGGAGAGACCACCAAGAGAGGAGAGCAGTAGGTGCTAATGATGAAGAATATTTTAATCAGGGACGCCTGGGTGGCTCAGTGGATTAAGCCTCTGCCTTCGGCTCGGGCCATGATCTCAGTGTCCTGGGATTGAGCCCCACATCGGGCTCTTTGCTCAGCAGGAGCCTGCTTTTCTATCTCTCTCTGCCTGACTCTCCGCCTACTTGTGATTTCTCTCTCTGTCAAATAAATTACAGAAAATCTTAAAAAAAAAAGAATATTTTAATCAGCAGAGATGGTCAAAATGACAAAGTTCCATGATCAGAGTAAACATATGGGATTTAAAAATAAAAAATAAAAAAATTTTTTTAAAAGGACTTTTTTTTAAAGGAATTTAAACAAAAGACCTTTTTAAGAGACAGTTGGCTGTTTAAACCAAAAGTACAACTCACTGAGAGAATCGCCGCATTATTTATTGGGGTAGAAAGGACCTGGAATGTAGAAAGACCCATTCTGCAGAGGAAAAAATAGAATCACTAACAGGCCTCATGCCTTGCACAGCCAGTGGCTAGAATACCTACCCCATCATACCCTGTGCTAGAAGGCCACTAGAACCATTTCAACTATGTTAGTTTTTCTTGGAAGCCAACAAGTGTTTGCCCAGTTAAGAGAGCGGTAACAATCAGTCACGTTATGTTATAATGATTGTCGATATCTTTAAAAGCCTTGTCAAGTTCCTTTTTGAGTAACACTCACCCCACCCTTAGAGAAATTTATCTGTGGTTCACCTCTTTGAAGTACCTCATTGTTGTTCCACATTTACCATAGCCGAAAAACAAACAAACAAACAAAAAAAAAGCTTTTTATTAACAAAGTGTTCAGAAGGGGGCGCCACTGTAAACAATGAGAGTTTTCGCTGCCGGGACAATTTTGTTGCAGAAACAGCTGAAAGCAATCGGGTCAGACAGAGCCAAGGGCTGGAGGGATTTTTAAAATGACAAAAACCGAACCAAATCTAACCAAAACAAAAATCAAAACCAAAGGCCAAGATTTCAAGTTTGTTACTAAAGGTATGACATTCTCCTAAGACATGCGAGTGACTTGATCACTTTATTTATATATTTATATTTGAAGAAGAAGGAACTATTTGATGCAGCAAATCCACGTTGGTTAAAAATTACCAGATATGGGGGCTCCTGGGTGGCTCAGTGGTTTAGGCCTCTGCCTTCGGCTCAGGTCATGATTTCAGGGTCCTGGGATGGAGCCCCACATCGGGCTCTCTGCTCAGCGGGGAGCCTGCTTCCCCCCTCTCTCTCTGCCTCCCTCTCTACCTACTTGTGATCTGTCTGTCAAATGGGTCAATAAGATCTTTAAATAAAGAATTACTAGATGTGAAATACATCGAGGGTATGGGAAGGAAATTGATTTCACCTGATCTGACTAGGAAGTGGTTGAAGCCTGAATTAAAGTGCTACAAAAAGAGTAGAGACCTGGGAAATGTATGGGGTAAAAATCCCTAGAAAAACAGCAATAATAACTGGCTGCTCTTTATGGATCCAGATCCTCCGGTAGGCAAAGAAGAGCTGGTTTTAGCCAGAGGATGATCTCCGTTTGTCTTTATGATCTGGCATTTCCTGCAAGCCAGGCATGGGGCTCTGCACTAGAGCTGCAAATGCTGGGTCCCTCATTGTCCCTTTTCTCTTCTCAGGGGGACAACGGGCATGTCCATGGTGCAGTGTGACAGGCTTTACCACAGGGAGATAATAGACTGCCAAGGGTAGTTGGGAGCTGGGAAAAGCCACTTAGGAACAGATTTTCAAGGGAGGTGATAGACAAGGGCAAAGCGAAGAATGAGGATAAGTGTGTCAAGTTTCAAAGTGCCAGGAGGCAGCACAGTGCATTCGGGAAACTACAGCAAGTTCATGACAACCGACAGCTGATCTGGCAGCATCACCTGGGGATGGAGGCTGAGCCCCGGGGTTAACACTGGGGGTGAGAAGGTTTGTATACTATGGCGAGGAGGTGAGGTACTACACTGTGGGGGCACAGGGAGCTACCGGAGGATTTCAAATATCAGAATCATAACCATAATAGTGTATTTCATTGCATCCTAGCTTTCATCAAGTGTAAGATGCACTATAGTTTAGGTTCGACTAAGAAAGAGAAATGCTGTCAGTTAAAGTAGGATATGTCATCAAGTGCAAGGTGAGTGCCACCTTAAGAGATATTAAAATGGGGGGGGGGACCAATCTTACAACAAGTAAATTGTGGTAGTAGAATAATTAAGAAAGATCCAAAACTTGGATCAACTAAAGAAGTGATTATTGCTTACCATGTGCCCCAAACTATATTAAGTCCTAGAACAAGAGAGGTGCTCATCTTGATGCCCCGCAGCTGTTAGACCCAAGGTACAGAGGTCTGTAGCCAACGACCAGCAGGCCCCAAGTGCCATGTGCAGACTCTAAGAGCAACTGCCTTTGAAAGAGGAAACGGTTGAGAGTGGGCTTTCTGATGTAGAGAATTACTAGCTGGGAAAGTAGTAAAATTGACACAGAATCGGAATTGATGCCCCTACAAGACAGAGTTGGTGAAACTTCCCTTCTCAGAGATCTTGAGGCTCCTCAGAAACGAATTTTTCATTTTGGACAGAACATTCAGGATAAATATGATCTGTTTGAGTTCCTGGTTCTCTCATTAGGACTGTTTCTTAGGCTTCACTGGCAGAAGAAAAGGGTTTTGATAATCCAGGGTAAATCCTGACAAAAGCAAAGCACGGTTTCTATGAAAAACTAACCACTCAGGGGAGAGCAACATATAAAGGGCCAGGCCAACCTGACCCTGCAGGATAGGTAAGGTTAGTCTGGCAACAGTGGTAGAGGGGAAGTGCCCCTTTAGGTTGGCATGGACAAAGCCCTCAATCCTCTTTCTGTGCCTTTGGGACAGTTACGAGAAGTTCTGGTAAGTCCCCAATTAATGAAAACAGTCTGCTCTGACGCCTGTTGTCCTCGTCGGCTTTTCTCTAAGAATTCTTTTTTTTTTTTAATTTTATTTATTTATTTGAAAGACGGAGATCACAAGTAGGCAGAGAGGCAGGCAGAGAGAGAGAGAGAGGGAAGCAGGCTTCCTGTGGAGCAGGGAGCCCGATGCGGGGCTCGATCCCAGGACCCTGAGATCATGACCCGAGCTAAAGGCAGCAGCCCAAACCACTGAGCCACCCAGGCGCCCCTCTAAGAATTCTTTTCATCTGTTAGTTTGGTGGTAATGGTGGTTGTATTTTAACGGTTCATGATTATAATATTCACCTTCCGAAGTGTTGTAAATGATTTTGTTTTTGCATATGCTAAAAACCTAAAAAAACCTGTTCGATTTGAAGAAGACCTATTCTCAGAGTAGACAACCTTAAAATGTTAGGGGAGAGGAAGCATATTTCCAAATTCAACTTATTAATGCCACTTTGGTCATATGTAAGTGGTTTCTAACTTACGAATGACTTGTATTTTAACAGTTTGTAATCTTGTAAAGATCCCCCCCCCCCACCGCATGTAAGCTACGTGTGGTTAGGTTCCTGGGCTGATCTACAAAAACTGTGTAATCCCTAATGGAACTGAAGGATAATATAAATAAAATGTAATACTTAATAAATGTTACATTTGCATGTTCTCTCAGAAAAATCTTTGTTGTGGGAATGGGACTCCCCACCTCTAAGCCATTGGGAATAGGAACTCCACCTGGGTGAACAGTGGAGGGGCAGTTGTGGCATCACTTCTAACAGAAAACTGTGCTGCCCTGTCTCCCCTCCGCCCCCCCCCCCCGTCTGTGTCTGGTGCCCTGACTTACGGCCTCTGTCCATTCTGATGCCCTGTTGTAAACTTGACAAAAAACAACACCATCCTTCCTTGTGTGTCTCCTCTAGCTTGAGTGGCCTCTTGCGTCCCTCCCCTAAGACAGTGCCTGCATCCTAGAGAGAATATATAGAGAACATAATTTAAGGGAAGACACAGTACATGGTTAGAACCAAGAAAAATGCAAAGTAATGGAAATATCAGTGCTGAGAAGCCTAGGGGAGGGGCAGGCAGGAAAGAGTTCGTGAAACAGGTAAAAATCTTGAGTTGTGCCTTGAGGTAGCCAATACTTTCCATGGTTTATGTCTCATTTGAATTTTACAAAATCTTGTTAAAGATACTTTTCCTTGGAATGGAAGGGATTTTCATGGTCCGCTGTTGGATTCCACACCAGCCGCTGTGGGGCTCTCCCACTGCCTCCTTGGTGTGCCTCTTCCTCCCGGGGCCTCATAGTGGTGTTGTTTCCCAAGCCTAGCCTTCCTTTGGCCTCCCCCTCTTCTCTCGAAACCCCTCCCTGGAGGCAGATTTGCTCTACTCACACAGGCTCCCGTCCCACCTCACCCCCTGCCATCACCATATACCCTCCCTTTTCCATGGCCTGTTTTTATGGCCACTTTGGTCCTGCTCAGCCACAGGCCTGACCTGCCTTTCTGGTCCCAACTCTGAAGCTGTTCTGTGAGATTCTCAGATCACTGAGGGGTACGACTATATCTGTCTTCATTGCATCCCTGTAGGCTGCCACAATACTGACGTCCAGGAGGTGTTTCATAATGTTGATGGAGTGAATTAATTCACCTTCCTGTGGAATTTTTGTGATCTGCCTACTTCATTCTAGTTGTTTCTGTTAACCTTTGTTTTGGCCCTAATTCCTAATTATCTCTTTATTCATTAGCTTCTGGACATGTTTCTCTACCTCTGTGCTCTGCCTTTTTCTGGTCTTCTGTTCTTCATTCTTGATTCCTGGTATTTCCATACCCACATTTTATCATCATGCATCAGTGCTTTGACATTCTTTCGTTCTCCAAAATATGCAGAATCTAAAGACTTCATCTCAGTGAAGTTGGCCCTCCATTCCTATTTCTGCTTCTCTCCAGAAGGAAGCCTGCAGTGCACATGGCTGTGTGCCTGTCTGACCCTGCCCCTGAGTGTGTGTGCACTTACATCTGCTCCCCATCCCCTCCCCACCTCGGCAGCTGTGTACACATGGCTTTCAGAGTCCGATTCGAGCCCCGTCGCATTTCCAGACTCTCCTGTACTTTGCTTCATATTATCTGTTCTCCATTCTAAGCCCCCTCATCCCCATAACTTTCACTGTATATGTCATTCTTCTTCTAGCCATGCGACCCTGCCTTCGTGTCATTATGCCCCCAGGTCATGAGTCCCCTCAACAGTAACTGTGTCTGGTATATCATGTTTTTTTTTTTGTCAATATCTGCATAGTACTGGTGCACAGGTATTAATTTCTGTGGAATTGAATGAGATGTAGGAAATTGATAATGTGACAAAACAATGTCTGTAATACATTTTCTTTATTATTCTTTTAAAGAGTCTCAGGTCATCAGTCAGTGAAGGAATTTGGGCAGTAGATGAACGAATGTGTAAACAAGAGGACATAAGGAAGAAAAAGGTACCCTCCAGTAGATTTCTTATGCTGCATGCCAGTTGAAGCCCTCTCCTCTTGTCTCCGCAAACTTGTCAGCACTATTCAGCTTTTTTTCTTTTTTTTTTTAATTTAGCTTTTTTTCAAAGCTCTCACGCATGTGCATTTTATGCATTATGTCACGTTATCTACCTGAAATAAGAAGACAGAATTTCAGAGGTACCCACACGATCTCAAGATCACCCACTTTTTCCAGAACAAGAAACAGTGATAACTGTTGTCAGTGCAGCGCTTGACAGTTAATGACTGTATAAATTGTCAGCGGCCCTGTAAAGAAAATAGGCCTATATTAGAGACTAGGGGAGAAGTGGGCTTTCCAAAGCAAACTCAGGATTCTGCCATAGGTTTGCTGTTATTTTCTGATCCTGTGTTCTTTATGTTCTGGTGTTCACTTTAATTTTTTCAATTCCCAGTAGTTAGCATGCGGTGTTGGCTTAGTTTCAGGTGTGTGAGACAGGCAATGGCTCTGTACATCTGAGGGCTCACCCCGGGAGTGTGCCCCTTAGTGCTATCTCCAGTTCCAAGTGTCCCCGATATCATTCATGAGCATAACGATGTAGGGGCACAGCGGGCATTGGGAGTCTGGGCTTCTGACTCTCGCCTGCTGCTCTGTACAATGTTTTCTATGTGTATTATTAGCATATTTGTTAAAATCTCAGTGGGGAGAAGCCTGTTTGAGGGACCTTCTGTTTAATTCACCTCTGGATCTCCTCACAGCTTTTGTCCAAAGAATGCTTGTCGTGCGCTTCCAGACAAAACAGTAAGCTTTGTGAGAGCAGGGTGTATTTCTTGCTTTATTTTCTCGTGCCCCCTCCCACCCCCCGTCGGAATGAATATCGAGCTCCCAGGGGTGTTCATTATTATTATTATTTATTGAATGGATGACTTTGTATTTTTTTGTTCTTTAAGGATGACAGTTTTCATAATGTCCCTCAACCTCTTTGATAATATTTGTAGTGTAAAAGGTCTTTAATGATTTGGTGCTTGGGCATATAGGTATATGCACATGTAAAATGAGAGGGCCAGTACAATCGGAAGCCAAAGTTAAAACATGAATAAAGGGCCATAAGAAAACAAATGGAGGGGCGCCTGGTGGCTCAGTTGGTTAAACGTCCGACTCTTGATTTTGGCTCAGGTCATGATCTCAGGATCATGAGATTGAGCCCCGCATTGAGCTCTGTGCTCAGCAGGATGTCTGCTCGAGATTCTCTCTCTCCCTCTGCCCCTCCCCTGCACGCGCACATGCAGTCTCTCTCTCTCTCAAATAAACAAATCTTTTTTAAGAAAATAGGAAAGAAATGCCCATAGAAAGATTCAGGATGGGGAAAAAAAGAAATAAGAGTATAGAATATGAGAAAGCAAAGTCTAGGGTTTTTTTTTTTTCCTCTATAAACTTGCAATAGAATATGGAAGTATGCTTATTCTAGAACTAAGATTTGCATTCTTGAGAATTCTGTGTTTCATAGAAATATTCAAAATATAGCATGCCCTATATATTTGAAGTTAACTTTTGGTCTTATATTTTCCTGCATTTAGCATGGGAAATAAAGATGATTAAGAGTAAAGATGGTGACGTTTTTTGTTTGCTTAATTTTTATTTTTATAGATGTGTGTGTTGAGGCTTATACAAGTTATTTGATCAGTGGAAAAGATTGAAAAAATCTTAAATTCACAAAGTTCGAAAGAAACCTCTGCACTAGAAGCAAGCAGGTAAGCATTTTTTTTTAACTAAGTAGCACATAAATTAATACTTCACATCCAATCTAATTAGGCGGGGACGGCTTAGTTAGAATTCATTTCTGAACAAGAAGAAAATCCAGGTTTGTGGCTAGAATGTAGCTCCAGGAGAGTGGAGAGCATGAAATGGTAAAATCTATAACACGTTCCTATAAACGCTTTGGTTATAGACCACAGTTCCAACACGTCATTATGCTTGCAGTGCAAAAGTATATTTGGAATCACCTTCCCTGAGGACTAGCAAAGTCCTGTTGATCTTTAAGGCATACCTACCATTCATCTTGGTTTTTCTCCATCTCATTTTTTTTCCTAGACATGCCCAGAGTATTACCATTGATGTATTTTGCACCAGCATTATATTATTATGAAACAGTATAGGACATATCCAGTTGAAATTTACAAACAGGAAAGGAAAAACTTATGAAATAGGAAAAAGATGATGGCTCTCTTTGTTACACTGTGATTGTCTTGTTCCCTTCCTGGTGTGAATTTTCAATCATCCAGGGTAGATGAGTGACTCAGAAAATGAGTAGTTAGGTCCTGTCAGCACTGTGAGACGCACAGTGGTGCAGTGGGAGTAGCCGGGGCTGGTCCTACACATACCAGCTGGGCTGCCTGCGTCAAGGTCGCCTGGTGCCCTGAGTGCTCTGTTGTGTGACGCTAACAGTCCCTCCCCTTGCAGGCAGAGTTAGGTTTCTAAATTTTAGGAATTAAGGTTTTAGATTTGGAAGGAACTTGAGAGACCATATGCTCCGCATGTCTCATGATGGAGATTAAGAACGGACACATCCCAAAGGAAGCGATTCTCTGGTCCTAGGTCTCTGTCCCCTTTCACATCAAGGCATTCAACTAAGTGGTCAGCCTCCACTGTGCTTGTGTCTCTAGCCCGTTGCACTCGTGCTTCTGCCCCGTTCGTCCACACATGAGATACCAGACACTTTATTGTGAAATAGGCTTTGTGTTAGAGGATTTTGCCCAACTGTGCAATACTGTAAGTGTTCTCAAGACATTTAAGTTTGGCGGGGCTAAGCTCTGATGTTCAGTCGCTTAGGTGTTTTCCATGCATTTTCAACTAAAGAGATTTCCAGCTGAACAATGGGTTTATTAGAAGCCGAGGCCGTCATAAGCCGAGGAACATCTGTCTATACTGTGCGCCTCTGTGTTTTCCTTCATTGCTTCCTGTCTCTTATTCCTTTGTCTTTCTGTTGATCTGTCACTCCACATGAAGCTCCAGTCAAATACAACTTCTTTTTTTTTTAGGTTATTCATTTATTTACTTATTAGAGAAAGCATAAGCAGAGGGGGAGGCAAAGAGTAAAGCAGGCTCCCCACTGAGCAGGGAGCCCGATGTGGGACTCAATCCCAGGACCCTGAGATCATGACCTGAGCCACCCAAGCGCCCCCAGGCTATGGTTATTTCAAGAAAAAGTCCTATTTGTGAATTCTTCATCTAGTGAAGATGAATTAAAATCAGAAAGTCAACTCTGCCACCTTTAAAAACCCAGGAACAGAAAAAAATTCCACGAGCAGGTATAACCCTATCCACAATAAATCACTTTCAATCCAGTCCTGAAAACTAATACAGAGTAGGAAGAAAGCATTACAGAAAAATTTTGTTTTCATTAATCAAGCTGGAAAATAACGGGCCTTACATGAATGCCCTTTAGGAAGACAGTTCTTATAGTTTTATGTTGATAGAAACTCACATTACATTCGAAATGCATGTTAAAACCATGACTGTAGATTCACTACCACTTTCAGTCGTCAGAAGATGAAAAATGGTCAAGAGTCACCCAAACTGAATCCTGGTTCCTCCTGGAAAATGTGTTCCTAAATATTTTCCCCCTGAACTACTGTGCTCTTTCTGTATCTTACACAGCAGACACTGCGATGCACAAACACATCCAGAAGGCCTTTGAGGGCTGACAGCCTGCTGGAACAATGAGGAATTCACCTGGGTTTCTGCCTTTCTGCCGGGCCCAGAAAGTTCTGGGTAACCCAGGTGACGTGTCATGAGAATACATGTGTAGCTCACACCATATGTATTATCTCCTCAGGGTAGACACCAAAATCCATGTTCATATATGAAAATCCGAGATGCGTACAGAAATCAAGAGTGATTCTGTCATATTGAAAGAAAAACACACTGTTGTGCTGTCACATGCCTCGTTTCTCCTTGAGTGACTGCAGGAAGTAGCGATTGCAGTCAGAAATCTCAGAAAGAAAAATTAGAGTAAGGGCAACACCTGAAGTTTATTCCTGAAAATACTTGGAGAACGACTGTGACCAATAAACCAGGGCTTAGTTCATGAGACTGTCAATGAGCTTATAACATCCCATGTCCTGGTCAAACCCTCATGTCTGGGAGATGGAGGGACGTCTTCATCTTCCAGAGCTACTATTAGGGAAAAAGGTGAAGACAATGCTGACTGAGTCCCTACCTCAGCAGGAGAGCCAAAAACACCTTGCCCCTCCATAATCCCAAATGAAAATAAACATCTTGGGGCGCCTGGGTGGTTTAAGCTTCTGCCTTTGGCTGGGATCAAGCCCCACGTCGGGTTCTTTGCTCAGCGGGGAGCCCACTTCCCTCCTTCTCTCTCTGCCTGCCTCTCTGCCTACTTGTAATCTCTGCCTGTCAAATAAATAAAATAAATAAAATCTTTAAAAAAGAAGAGAAAAGAAACATCTCATTTTACTAGTGTGCAGCAGTGACTATGCAGGAGAAATTATTATTATTTTATTATTAGATGATATATTATTATTATTATTATTATTATTGTACTATATTGTTAACCTTTTGAATTCGGACACCTAAAATTTTTAATAAAATATGAAGGCCTTTTTTTTTTAAGATTTTATTTATTTGAAAGACAGAGATCACAAGTAGGCAGAGAGGCAGGCAGAGAGGGGGAAGCAGGCTCCCCACTGAACAGAGAATCCGATGCAGGACTTGATCCCAGGACCCTGGGATCATGACCTGGGCTGAAGGCAAGAGGCTTTAGCCCACTGAGCCACCCAGGCGCCCCATGAAGGCTTTTTTTTTTTTTATAAGATTTTACCTATTTATTTGACAGAGAGATCACAAGTAGGCAGAGAGGCAGGCAGAGAGAGAGAGAGGAGGAAGCAGGCTCCCCGTTGAGCAGAGAGCCCGACATGGGACTTGATCCCAGGACCCTGAGATCATGACCTGAGCCGAAGGCAGCGGCTTAACCCACTGAGCCACCCAGGCGCCCCATGAAGGCTTTTTTTAAAGAACAAAAACTTCAGACTATATCTTTATCCTATCAGTTCCCACTACAACTGGCTTCTGTCTTGGCCAACATTTAGCCATTCAGATAAAGTCCGTATTTAGTGCTTCGTGTGTATGCATGTGTAAAATAAGCGGACAGTCATAAATCTTTAAGATTGTGTATAATAACCGTGAAATAAGGATTCTTGATACACAAGGTCTCGTCTGGGGAAAACAGCTGGAGAACAGTATGCAGTTTTCAAATGACGAAGGGGAAATACGCATTCGGTTATGAGAAAGGGAAGGAGAACAAGACCAAATATTAATAAAAGGGAAAAAAGCTTTTTCTGCCATCTTTCCGTGCCGCAGTAACAGTGTGAACAAATGTCCCACAGATGCCCTCAAGAACATTAACACTGCTGAAAGGGGGGGCGAAGGTCAGGTTCTTAGGAGGCCCTGCACCAAAGTCATCGTCCCGTTTCCTCACTGTGATGACGAAGCATGAGTACATTGGCAAATTTGAAATTATTGATGACCACAGAGCTGGGAAAACTGCTGTGAACCTCACGGGCAAGTTAAACAAGTGTGGCATGACCAGCCCTAGACTTGTATAACTGAAAGATCTAGAAAAGTGGCAGAATATTTCCATCCCCTCAGTTTGTTTCACTGCATGGAAAAATTCTTCTGGCATCATGCACCATGAAGAAGGAAGAATCCAGGCAGGAGGGAAAATCCTGGGATTCCTTTTTCCTAGAAATATAATATACATGGCACGTGAAATGCCTCAATGGGGAAAAAAAAGGAAAATAAATTACAGTCAACTAATGTTTGACAAGGGTGCCAAACAATTCAATGGGGGTAAGAACAGTATTTTACTCCCAAGCAGCCACATGCAAATAATGAAACAGGAGTCCTGCCTAACACCATACAGAGAAAATAACCCCAAATGCATCAAAGACATAAGTGTAAGCATTAAAATGATAAAGTTCGGGATGCCTGGGTAGCTCAGTTGGTTGGACGGCTGCCTTCTGCTCAGGTCATGATCCCGGAGATCCCGGATTGAGTCCTGCATCAGGCTCCAAGCTCCACAGAGCTTGCTTCTCCCTCTGACCTTCTCCTCGCTCATGCTCTCTCTCATTGTCTCTTTCTCAAATAAATAAAATCTTTTAAAAAATAAAAATAAAGTAAAATGATAAAGTTTTCAGAAGAAAACACAAAGGTAAATGTTAGTGGTCTTGAATCTAACAACGGCTCCTCAGCCAAACACCAAAGTACAAGCAACTTAAAAAAAATAATAAACAAATAAATGGGACTCAACCAAAATATCCCAGTTTTGTGCTTCCAAGGACCCCATTGACAAAGTCAAAAGACAAGCCACTAAATGGGAGAAAATATTTGCAGGTCATATATAAGGAACATGCATTCAGACTCTGTGAAGAATTCTTTTTTTTTTTTTTTTAGATTTTTTTTTTATATTTATTTGACAGAGAGAAATCACAAGTAGATGGAGAGGCAGGCAGAGAGAGAGAGAGGGAAGCAGGCTCCCTGCTGAGCAGAGAGCCCGATGCGGGCCTCGATCCCAGGACCCTGAGATCATGACCCGAGCCGAAGGCAGCGGCTTAACCCACTGAGCCACCCAGGCACCCAAGAATTCTTACAACTGAAATAAAAAGACAACCAAGTTAAGAAATGAGCAAAGAGGGGCGCCTGGGTGGCTCAGCGGGTTAAGCTGCTGCCTTCCGCTCAGGTCTTGAACTCAGAGTCCTGGGATCGAGCCCCGTGCTTTCTGCTCAGCAGGGAGCCTGATTCTTCCTCTCTCTCTGCCTGCCTCTCTGCCTGCTTGTGATCTCTCTCAATAAATCTCTCTCAAATAAATAAATAAAATCTCTTAAAAAATGAGCAAAGAACTTGAATATACATTTCTCTAATATTCAAATGTATACATTAATATATAAATGTATATATAAATATATTTTACATGATCATATATTTATATAAACATATTTATGTAAATATATTTACATTCTTAAATATGTATTTAAATATCAATAAAATATGAAATCTATAATATATATTTAAAGATACATATAAGGTATATATAAAATATATGGGACAATAAGCACGTGTAAATATGCTCAACATCACTAATCATTCGGGAAATGCAAATCAAAACCATGGTGAGATACCACCTCCCACCCACGTGGATGGCTACTATCAAAAACCCCAAAAGCAGGTGTTGGAAGGATGTGAAGAGCTGGAACCTGTAAATTGCTGGTGGGCTTGGAAAATGGCACAGCCACATTAGAAATGGTTTAGTAGCTCCTCAAAATGCAGAACACAGAGTTGCCATATGACACACCAATATCACTCCTGTGTATAGAGCCAAGAAAAAAACTATGCCCACACAAAAACTTGTGCATGCAGGTTTAGGGTTTATTCGTAATAGCGAAAAGGTGAGAACAACCCTGATGTTCATCAACTGATGAAGAGATAAATAAAATGTGATCCATCCAGCCTGTGGAATATTATTCAGCCTTGAAAAGGAATAGAATTTTGATATATGCCACGACACAGAGGAGCCTTGAAAACATTCTGCTGATTGAGAGAAGTCAGTCACAGAAGACCACGTATTGCATAATTTGATTTATATGGAATTTCCAGAATAGCTAAATCTACAGAGACCGAAAGTAGATTAGCGGTTGCCTAAGACTGGTGGTGATGGCTAAAGTTTTCTTTTGAGGATGATGAAAATGTGTAGGTAGTTCAGTATAGTATAGTTAAATATAGTGAAAGCCATTAAATTGTCCACATTAGATGGTGAGTGGTATGGCCTGTGAATTATATCTCAATTAAGCTGTCATCGAAAAATGCAAAGAACTTCTCTATTTATCAAGTACAAAAAGAATGAACTTGATTAAAAACATCAAAAATGGGGAAAATAAAAACAAAATAAGATGGGAGGAATAAAATTATGACTGTTTATCATTAATTTAAATGTGTACAGAGTGACTTTTTCTATTAAAGCGCCTATCAGGAGGTTACAGATCCACGCTGTTCAAGAAACCTACTTAAAATGCAAAAGGGATTGAGAATGTATCAGGTGAGGAGATACCATGCAAAAGAGAAAGCCGGAATGGCAAAATTCATCGCAGACAAGTTGGGTCTAAAGTTATAGGTACTAAGATGAAGAGGGACATTTTTAAAGGCAGAGTTTGGAAAGAAGATGTAAAAGGTATAAGCAGGTATACATCTAACAACATAATACCCGAAGACTCTAAAAATGCAATAACAAGGTAAAATTTTAGCTTTTCAAATGGGAGTATCTACTAGAAGGAGGGAAAAACAAGGACACACAGAAAATAGACATCCTGGGGCGCCTGGGTGGCTCAGTGGGTTAAAGCCTCTGCCTTCGGCTCAGGTCATGATCCCAGGGTCCTAGGATCGAGCCCCACATCGGTCTCTCTGCTCCGCGGGGAGCCTGCTTCCTCCTCTCTCTCACTCTCTGCCTGCCTCTCTGCCTACTTGTGATCTCTGTCTGTCAAATAAATAAATAAAATCTTAAAAAAAAAAGAAAATAGACATCCTTATTTCCCTCGGAAAACATTTCTTTCTTACACCTAAGGAAAGCCATATTTGTAAAGATTAATTGCATACTAGGCAACAAAGGAAACCTTTACAAGCCTTCCAAATTAAAGATTTAAAGAACAGTTCTTTGATCACAATCCGGTAGAATCAGAATTAGATAACCTGGTAACAAAAAATTGAAACTACATATAAGTTAAGAAATACAGTCTTCAGTCAAAGAAGAAATCATAAGACGACTGAAGAAAATCTTGAAAGCAATGGAAAGGAGACTATTTCATACCAAAACTTACAGAAGACACCAGAAGTTATACTCTAAGGAGACTTTAGTGTCAAATGTCTTCAATTTCAAACATTTTTTTAAATAAAAGAAAGTACTCATTTAAACCCATCAGAAAAGGGCAGCTCAATCCAAAGAAAGAAAGTAGTTATAATAAAGATAAATTTTTAAACTAATAAAAAATATCAGGGGCAAATAAACTCAAAGTTGTTTCTATGAAAGACTAATGAAATAATAATAATAAAAAAAACTTCACATGCCCTATTAAGGATAAGAGAGGGGGAAGATGGGGTGTGGGAGGAGGTGGGGAGAGGGAAGGGGAATGGGGAAAGGGGGGTTTCAGGGAGGAGGGGACAGAGAGAGGGAGAGAGTTGCAAAACAGATAAGGATTGGGAACAGAGATATAAAAGCAAATGCATAATATAAAAGAATCACTAAACTGCAAGGCACTTTATACTAATCAATTTGATAACCTAGAAGAAACGATGATTTCCTAGGAAAACAAAATCATCCAAATGATTCAAGAATGGAAAATTAAGAAGATGAGTTCCAAGATCAGACAGGTTTGCAGCTGGATAACTGTCATTCTACTGTTAAATGGCAACAGGCAATTAAACAATAATAAGTCAATTCACTTGATGAAGCTGAGCACAATTTTAATACCCAAACCTGAGAGGGAGGAACGGGGAAGCTATTAACAAATCTGGCTTAGGACAGATTAGTTAACAGAAACTGAACTAATGTTAGCAAATAACAGAAGTCAGGCATCTATCAAAGGACTATATCCTGAGACCAACTTGGATTCATTCCAGGAAAATAAAGGGAGCTCAAGACCAGAAAATCAATAAGATTTACCTCATCACTAAATTAACTGTGAAAAAACTCTTAAGACCATAGCAATAAATGCATTTGATAAAAAAATAAAGGCACCTGATAAAAGGTGAGCAACCATTCTTTATAAAAATGAAGATAAAAACAGAAGGACGTTATGCAGGAGGGATTATTAACTGGGAAGCACTAGATCAAGAGGTAGATAAAATGAGCCCATATTTGTTAAACAGTGACAGAGCCCCATGCGTGCGTGGATAGAGGCGAATGAGCTCATGGATGAGCACCAGGCTGTCAACAGGTATTATAGGGACAAAGGCAGCGGTGAGGAGAGGAGAGTCTTAACAACAGGGAAGAAGGTAAAAGGAGGATTGCAGTTAAAAATTGTGCATGATACAAACACATGCAAATAAGACCGGATATTTTCCGGTATATAGTTTTTTAAAACCCTGCACACATTACTGGAACTACCAACTCTTGCTTTCAGCTCCGCAGCCCTCGCGTGCTTTCCCAGTACCAGGATGCAGGGGTAGATCCTCCGTTGGTGACATCCTATGTCATTGTACTCCTAAAGGGACAGGTGAAACAGCGCAGGGGCTTGAGGTCGGAACTTGGGCATCGCTGCGCCCACCCCAGCTCCCTGCTCGCCCAGCCCCCACTCTGAAGCGGCGGGCACTTGGAGCTGTTAAGAAGCAGGGATCTGAGCAGTTCTCTGGTTTCCCCTGGAGCCATCTGTATCCATCATATTTCCCACAGCTCTCCCCGAGTGTTGGTGCTGGCTCCCCCCGAGTATTCCTTTAACTCCAGGCATACCCTTCTTATGACAGCACCTAGTACTCCCCGTCACAGTGCTCTGTCTGTCACATGCATCCATTGATCAACTTTGTGCTGGTTGAGGGCTGGAGCCCCCTCCTGTTAACTTCTCAAGTCCGTTTCTAATGCAGCAGCCCCTGGCACTTAAGCACCCTGTCAGTACCTGCCAAATGAATGAAATGTACTCAAAACATAGTATGAAGTCTGCGTTCTGAAACTCCTTTTTGGAGCTGTTTGCTATCATTTTCCCAGGCAATTAAAAAAATTTCCAGCCTTGCTGCCAACAACCTGAAGGGGTAAAGGAATGCCGGGATGCCCCATGGGACATGTCACTCTGGATGGTCCTTCAGCAGCAGAGACTTAGATAGCGCTCTTCCAAACCCAGCAGGATGGTGGAATGGGTACGTGGCTGAGTGCCTCCTGGGTCTGACCCTGTGTGACGCCACCCGGTGCCTTCAGCTGCCCTCTGGAAGGTGTTGCTTTTGCGGCAGAGCCAGAGGGCACCAAGCATGTGTCTGTCTCCAAAGTCCTGGGCACCACATCACAATGCCTTCCTGAGAAGCAGAATCAAGGACAGTTGCTGATCTTCATTCCTTCCCACCAAAGGTATCTCATACACCATCTTTGGAAGTTGGAGCCAGGGGGTGCCTGGGTGGCTCAGTCGGTTAAGTGTCTGTCTTCAGCTCAGGTCATGAACCCAGGGTCCTGGGATCGAGTCCCACACATTTGCCTCCCTGCTCAGCGGGGAGCCTGCTTCCCCTTCTCCCTCTGCCATTCCCCCCACTTGTGCTTTCTGGCTCTCTGTGTGTAAAATAAGTGAATAAAATTTTTTTAAAAAGTTTGGGCCATACTCTTTAGCCATTCTACTTTCCCTGGGGTAATTTGCCACCTCCCTGAATTTACCTGAATCTTTCCCAAAATCTACTTATCTTCCAGCCTTCTTGACCATAATGAGTCTATAAATTTTCAATAGACAGTGTGAACTTACACTTGCTAATATTTGCATAACATGCACCTCTTTCGATCTCAAAGAAAAGCTTTGCACCGCAATGGTCTCTAATCTCCAATTAGGTTCTGTTCCGGGATCCCACTGGAATTCTACGCGCCTGTCCCCTAAGATCCCATAAATTGTGGTCCAGTTTCCCAGCCAGCCAAGGAAAGCACATGGGAAATCTTGCTGAAGTATGAGTAAGAGCCAACGAAAGGGAACATATTTATCTGCCTCGAATGCTGGGACCTGAGGAAAGCAAGTTTCATTACAGACAAATCAGGAAGGAGGTGCAGATTGCTTTTTATGTCACTCTGGAGTGGAGGTCTGCCATTGATCATTAAGGCCATTTCCTGCAATGCACTCACCAAAGTGATACTCACTTCGGAGTGGACAAAACTTAGGAAATGGCCAAGGGGAGCTCTGCTTACACTCTACACTCTCAGCATTTATTTGTATTATTTTCTTTATAGGGCAGTATAGAGACTTGAGACCACATTGAAAAAGCAAAGCTTGTCATCCTGTGGCCTTGGGTCAAGAATAGAGATAGTGCTGCTCATGTCAGTTTCAACCTCCAGTGGCCAAGGGTTTGATCTGATGCTCTTTCAAGTTTTCACCATAGCCTTTCTCAAGCTCAATGGCCAATAATCCCACAGGAGGAGATTTTAGGGCCCTCTCAAACTTCTGTTTTGCTATCTCTCCCCAGCCTGCTTCCTCTGCAAAAGTCACCACTTTGCCTGTGCATCTACCACCTCTTAGAGCCTTTGGAATCAGCCACGAATTGCAGTGCTGATTCCTTCCATGACCACATATTGTTTACAGGAAAACTCTTCTTCGTTATGCCTTGCCAGTCAGAGTGACGGTTTCATCCGCAACCTGGACCAGGTTCGGGAATGTTCTACACATAAATGTGAGCAAATGTCTTCTGTATTGAGAGACATGTACAATCTGTAAATGGAATCTATTGAAAAACCAATACATAGGGTACACTTATGTCCTGACCCAGCTGGAAGGAGGCAATTCATTTCTATCTTTCAGAAAATTGGTGTAACACATTGATTTTCATAACAAAGAAAGCAGTTTTGTGTCCTCTACCAAAAGACTGTCATAGTAAGCAATAAATTGCCTCTTTGGGGTGAACAAATTAATAAGATATTTTCTAAATTTCAAAATAACAAAGACAGAACGATGTCTGTAATGCTAAGGGCATCCCCTTAGTGGCAGGGCACTGTGTCATGGACCACCTGAGCAATGACACATGGCGGCCGGTAGTCTGATTTGTACATCAATTCACCTGGCAACCTGTTAAAAGAAAGTCTTGCACATGACAAGCTTTCAATAAGACACTGACAAGATGGCCAGGAAGCCCCCTTAGCTGGCTTTTTCAGGTGTCCAGACATCTAGTCAACCTACCTCACCAACTCATCACCATGCTTACTGGAGTAAACCCAATCTCTTCCTTCCCCCCTGGAGATGGGAGAAGAGCCACTCACACGTTTGTATGGAATTCTCATTCCCCCTCGCTCTGTCCCAACATGGCGCTGTCCGTGTAATAAATAAACAAATCTTTATGTCACCCGGAAGTTCCTGGGTCACAACTGGGACAATTTTGGGTCACTACAGCCTTTTGTTTTTCTCTCCACCTTAAGCCTTCTGGGTGACCAACAACTGTCTAAAACTCATGCTGCTGCCATATGCTGTTGTTCTGCTTCATCTTCCCAGTAAAGTTCAGTATTTTTCCCTAAAGTTTGGTTTATCAGTATCTCCAGCGTCTATCTCCAGCTAGGGTCATGATCCCAGGTCCTGGGATCAAGTCCCACTCTGGACTTCCTGCTCTGCGGGAAGCCTGCTTCTGTCTCTGCCTCCCATCTCTTATGAATAAATAAAGAAAATCTTTAAAAAAAATTTAAAAAACCATTTCTATCTTCCCACTTTTAAAGATTAATTCTAGGAATTATTGCTATAAATCCAGTGTCCTATCTCTTTCTTAAAAAGTCTTCTTCAGGGCACCTGGGTGTCTCAGTTGATTAAATGTCTGACTCAAAATTTTGGCTCAAGTCATGATCTCAGGATCATGGGATTGAGCCCTTAGTGAGGCCTCTGTGCTCAATGGGGAGTCTGCTTCTCTCCTTTTCCCTTTGCCCCACCCCCCCTACTCACATGTGCACACACGTGTTGTCTCTCTCTCTCTCAATAAATAAATAAACAAATCTTTAAAAAGTCTTCTCCAAAGGGAGTTTGACAAATAGTCCAGTAAGGGGCTGGAAGAAAATATTATAAGTTTTATTCATATTTCATGTCATCCATTTAACTGTTTAGCTTTTGCATGCCTTTTATAATAATTTAGTAGAGTAGTAGAGTTTATAATTTATCAAAAATTTGCTTAAATTTGTGCTATGTCCGCAAATATTTTTTGTATGTATGTATGTATGTATGTATGTATGTATGTATGTATGTATTTTTGTGAAAGAGAGGTGCACAGTAATAAAAGGAGATGACAGCTCCAGGGACCCAGATATTTCCCCAAGTCCTGTTTCCTTCCATTCCCTCTGGGCTTCATTAGACCCCCTTAACACCAATCTTGTCCCTAAAACACGCCCTCTGCAGCACCAAGTTCAAATGCTTAACTCGGGCCATCACTGCAGGCTGTACCGGGATGACCTTAGGGAAAAGGGTGGTGGGTCTCACGGGTTAGCTGTGTCACCTCCATGAACAGTCCTTTGTTCTGAACAGCTAGTGCAGCCCACGTTTGCAATCACAGGCTCTGGCACCAGAGTGGGCGTAGATCCCAGCTGGCCCCTCAGTAGCAATATGGCTTTGGGAAAGTTGTGTCATTTCTGGCCCAGACTTAAGGCTCATCCATAACGTGGAGGAGAAGACAGTGTGACCCTCAGTGGGCTGTTGAAAGGATCACGAGATGGTTCGACTCAGGTGCTCCGAGGTAGCCAGCACACAGTAGGCCCACAGTAGAACAAAAAGTTGTTCTATTGATCTTATAGTTACTATTACTCCTACTAACAAAACTAACTGATCATTTGAGATGATTTTCAAGCGAAGTGTCTTCGCCTGGATTTCTAAGATTAACCTACTTCAAAATGAATTCTGCTCTACTGTGAAAAACGAGCTAACCAGCAGGTTTCTTCTGCATCTTTTCTGAACTTTTTAGGATCCTCTCTAGAGAAAGGTTCTAAAGGAAGGCAAAGTGCAGAAATACTCTTGCTTCAAAGGATGTGTAGGAAATGATTAATTTTGCCAAAAAACAGTGCCTTGAACATAAAAGATGTTTGACGAAGCTCACTGTAGACAGTGTATCCCTCCAGGATTCATAAGTTGAAAACTCAATGTCCAAAGGGACATAACTAGGAGATGGGGTCCTTGGGAGATGTTTAGGTCATGAGGGTGGAGTCCTCATGGGCGAGATTAGTGTCTCCATAAGAGAGACCCCACAGAGATCCCTCGCCTCCTCCACCTTGGAGGTTATAGGGAGAAGATGGTCATCTGTGACCCAGGAAGTGGGCACTTGAACAGACACGGAATCTTCCAGGGTCTTGATCGTAAACTTCCCAGCTTCCAGAACTGAGAGAAATAAGTATGTCTTTAAAGCACCTAGTTTATGGAGCTCTTGTTACATCAGCCCAAACTAAGGTAAAGCTTGTCTCTTATACTGAAAAATAACACAAATGTTAACAACAATTTAAAAAAGGAACATTGTGGCCAATGACATGTAAGGAACATCATCTCTCCTCTACAGAGCCAAGAGCTTAATTAGTTTCGGGCAACTCAGTAGAGTATGATTAAACCAAAGAGCAGCAAGATGTCTAAATGCTCAAGTCCTCTGCCTCCTACTTTTCTGCCAAAACAAAAGAAAAGCCCTAGGCTGGTTTTGGATACCACCAAGCACAAAACAGCCAAATTCCAAATTAAAAAGCTCTGGGGTTTAATTGTGGATGTAAGGAATTACATAGAAGTGCTCTTTGATAATTCCAAAGGATGTTTCCCTCAAAGGTTACAAATACATCTCAGCCTACCAACCATCTCAGGCCTACCACAAAAATTATATATATACACTTTTAGCATTTTAAAATGTGTCTAAATTTCAGTTTCGGATCCAGTTTTGACTATCGTTATGGGCTTAGTTGGATGCCCCCAGATTCCTACGTTGACGTCCTAACACCCAGCATCTCAGAATGTGGCAGTATTCAGAGACAGGATTTTTAAAGAGGTGATAAAGGGAAAACGAGCTCACTGGGGGTGGGCACCAAGCCAACAGGACTGGTGTGCTTACAGGAAGAAGAGATTAGGACACAGACAGTACAGACTGAAGGACAATCCTTTGAAGACAGAGTGGAGAACACAGCTATCTGCAAGCCAAGGAGAGACGTTTGAAGAATCGAACCCTACTGCCACCTTGATCTTGGACTTCCAGCGCCCAGAACCATGAGAAAATAAATTGTATGTTGCCTAAGCCACCCGGCTGTTATTTTGTTTACGACAGCCCATGACTCAGAAATTTGAGGACCTCCCCCCCAGACTTTATCCTGAAGTTCTGTTTCAGCTTCAGGGGCTTGTGTAATACTACTGTATCAAGGAGGGAGGCTCCTGCCATTCCCTGCACTGGGTCATTGAGACACTGCACAGCTGTCCCCAGGGCTGGCTACATAATTTACAAGCCCCATGCAAAATGAAGATATAGGGCCCTTTGAGCAAAAACAGGGAGGAAGTGTTTGTTAAAGGTACTAAAATAGAAAGCTCATTTCCTCCACCATCTGTCTTCTGAAGGGGCATGGCTGCTGTTTTCTATTTGCATTTAATGTCATTCCAAGCAAATAAAAATTTTATAATGTGATAATGGGCATGATTTATGCCATTCATCTTCGCAGGGTGCAATGTCAGTGTTAAATAATTCACGCAGGGATTCCACAGCTGGGGCACACCCACGTGCCCTCTTCTTATCAGAACCGTAGAAATCCTGCACAAGACCAGCTCTGCCATCTTTACCTCACCTGGGGACTCACACCTGTTCCACCAACCCTGCTGCCCTCGGCTTCCTGATGAGTACGGAACTTGACAGGATCAGGAGCCAGGGGCTGCCTTTCTTTCCCTTCCCTCCTAAGTCACCACTTCCAAGCCTTGGCTAACACAGGGAGGTGACATGAGTGAGAAAGGACAAGACAGGGTTCTGGGCTTCTCACAAGAGGCCACCGCCTCCTGCCGATGCTCAGAGCAAGCTCTGGTCTGTAGGGAAGGCGAGCTCCGGTTGACTCGGTCATAGACATCACGTGGTCAGTGAGTCTCGTTGACCACCACTCACGAGGTGTCCATTTCCATGCTGTGCTCACCGGGCAGGGCGAGCAGTACATGCAAATGAGCAGTACAGGCAAGGAATGGTGGATACCCACAGTGGGCTGTCCCCTCCACTATGTACGTGCTCCACTATCCCACCTGTTATGCCCCAATAATGGGTCCATGATTAAAAGAGCGAGACTGATACAAAGCGAAGGTCAAACAAAGCTTTATTTTGCACCAAGCATCAAGAATCAAACTGACCAGCCAGGGCCGCTTTTCTTACAGAGAAGTCAACCCCTCTCTCCTTTACAGACTAGCTTTTAAGGACATAGGCCATGCGGTTGGGCCTGGTCATGCACAGGTGGCCAATGAAATTGTAACACACAGAGAAAGCTGCACAGTGATGCTAGGTGACCAATTGAATTACAACTTACCTTTTAGTAGATATTTGACCTAGCCTATCACCTTGGTTAGGATTTTCGCCCAAAAGACTCACAAAGGGCGGGACCCATACTCCTTGGTAGCTAGGGAGACAGTATGCAGCCCTCCACTGATCAGATGTCTTACCTGGCCTGACCCACCCTTGTATTTGGGCTTTGTTACCTGAGGTTGATTTCCGGGACTTGTTTTTAAGTAAGTCCCCTGGGAGAAGGGGAGCAGGGACAGCTTAAGGGTTAAACAACAAGGTTATTGTGTAACCTCAATGGAAGCCTCTGGCTAAAATATAAAAATATAAAGTAGGTCCTTACACCACCCACTTCGCTCAAAAAACACAAAGTCAAAAATAAAACTGAGTAATTCCTAGACATTGAGAGAGAAGCACACTGACTTCACCTTAGAACCCTTCTGAGGGCGGTGCTTGGCAGGGTAGGGGGGTGTGAGGGGGTTGGGGGTGGATAATGGGACCTCTGAGGGTGTGGCCAAAGGTCAGGGCCATTTGGGAAGGGGCTTTCTGGGGGAGGGGCCCTTCTGGGAGCAAAGCCCTGGGTGGGGGCATTCCCTCTGGGGGCAGGGCTGGGAGCAACCCCAGAAACCTGGCCCACAGAGAAGCTGGTCCTTTCTCTCCCTCTGCCCCCTTTCCCCAGGGACCCCTAGGCTTTGGAGACTAAAGTCAAAATTAAAGCCATATGTCTAAATGGTTCATACTGTGGTTGGGTAGTGTTTTTAACATATTAATTGACTGGTTTTTCTCAGTATTTGTCAAACCTTAACCAACTCAAGGCTTTCTCTTAAGCAGCAGCCCAAGGCAGGCCATTCAGTTGGGTCAAGCTGTTTGGTGATTCTTTGTAAAAACCCACCCTCTTGCGCTGCTCAGGAGGGCAGTGTTGCGTCCTAGGATAAACATAAATATATATCAAATGTGTTTACAAGTTATATTTATATGTATACATTCAATTCTCTGTTTACATATATATGTATAAAATAAAAATAAAAATATTGTTTAAAAGGCTGTTTTCCGGGGTGCCTGGTGGCTCGGTGGGTTAAAGCCTCTGCCTTCAGCTCAGGTCATGATCCCAGGGTCCTGGGATGGAGCCCCTCATTGGGCTCTCTGCTCAGCGGGGAGCCTGCTTCTCCCTCTCTCTCTGCCTGCTTCTCTGCCTACTTGTGATCTCTGTCGGTCAAATTAATAAATAAAATCTTTTAAAAAAAATGCTGTTTTGCAGGGAACCTGGGTGCCTCAGTCCTTAAAGCGTCGTTTTTCCACTCAGATCATAATCTTAGGGTCTTGGGATGGAGGCCCACATTGGGCTCCCTGCTCAACAGGAAGACTTCTTCTCCCTCTCCCACTCCCCTGCTTGTATTCCTGCTCTGTCTCTCTGTCAAATAAATAATTTTTTAAAAAGAAATACTTTATTAAAAAAAATATATGTAAAATGCTATTTTGCCCTCTATCCTGGTAAGATTGAACACATTCCTAACAAGAGATCTTTCTTGACTCCGTGATAAAAATTTAACATTGTCTTAATGAATCCTCACAACATCCGCCTCCCCAACCCTTCTCAGATGTTACAATTAAGGTTCAGTGAAGTCCAAACACTGGGCCTGAGGTAATATATCCAGTATGTGGCCTCTTGGCATAGTCTAGCAGCCAAAATTGGGGGCGAGGGTGTTTGAGTGTCGTTGGCCAGGATGAAAAAGCTGAAAGATGAAAAGAAGGGTAGTCTTGCTTTTTGTCCCAAAAAAAGAAGATTTAGAAAGAAAGAGACCTGTCGCCCAAAGGAGGAGGCTCCCCACTGATCCCGGCTGGGCAGGAGTCAGAGCAGAAGGGAAACTCCCATCACCAAGGAGAATGGGCTTCTCCTTCATACAAAAGCATAGGATCCCTCTCACCTGATATGTTTCTGTCCCATAGTCATCCCCCTGTGCCTGCCCCATAATAGCATTCACAGGAAATGGCTGAGAGATACATTCAACTTGCAGAATTATAGCAAATAAAGTAATCTTTGACCCATCCTGGGAGCTCTTGATTACTGGGAGGGGCCAAGCCATCCTAGGGCAAGTGCACTCATTTCAAGAACCAGTAAAATGACTCCAAGAGTATCATAAGGGCTAGTGATCATGACTGGTCCAGAAATATTTCTGGGAGTCCCTTTTAACATCCCTCCCATCATTTCTTCTCATCTCCAAGGGAATGGTACTTAGGTATTCTGAAAGAAATATGCATGACTAGTAAACTGTGTGTGACCCCTGCTGCCTAATTCATCCCTCACCAGCCATTAACACTGATGGTTTGAAGGATGGCTACTCCCCTGGCAGGGCAAGAGCTAAAGCAGAACGTATAGGGTGAGGCGGCTCTTCCCCCTGGATATAAATAATTAAACCCAGTAGCCACCCTTCCTGCCTGGCCACTGTCATTTAGGTATGGCTGATTATCCCTAAATGGGAATGAGATGGGGGCGGGGGTGGGGGAGGGAAGCAGGTGACGGTCAAAAAAACTACAGTAGCTGCCACTGAGGGTCCAACCTGGCATTAGACTGAGCTCAAGTCCTGATTCCATCATATACGAGCTGTATGAACTAGGAAAACTGAGTTCAACTCTCGAAGCATCTGCTTTGCCCCCCCCCCCCTTGGAGTGAGAATAGTCAGTAGTATTGACTTCAAAGGGCTTGTTAGGAGGATTAAATTAGATACTGTTCATTTAGCACAGTTCCTGGCCTATAGAAGGCACACACAAAAGTTGATTATCGTTTTTATGGACCTCCAACTTTAAGCCTTCTATAAAAAACCAAATGATATCTCTGAAAAATACCAACTGCCTACAAGGTTGTAGGGAAAGTGGTATCTATGTTGACCTGATTAGAAAAAAGTGGAAAATCTCTCTTGTTTAAGCCTTGTTGAAAATTTTCTAAACTCTGTCCACTCTTCTGCTTTAGTAATTAGAACAAACGTTGGAGACTCGTGATTTTCTGATAATTGAGTTGCTCGTTGTAACGCAGGGCAATTCGACATTAGTGTTTATTTAAAAAATTACCGCAAATGAAGATAAATGGTGAGACGTGCACTAAATTTGATGAAAATCCTGACGTGAGTGTTTCTTCTTGGGATTCTCTCTCTCTCTTTTTTCTCCTATGATCTGAGAGCGGATTACATTCTACTTGGGTGATGGCTCAGGTCAAATGTGTGGTTTTGCAGGTGCCTAGCCTTTCACAGACAATCTTGGAAGAACCATCATTGTCTCTGTAAGAAAACGGAGGGAAAGATGTGATTTTAACACTCAGCCTACAACAGTTCAACAATCTACCAATGTGAATTTAGAAACGCTGAGCAAGTCCCCCTTCTAGTAACGAATATCTCTCCCGTTTTCTTATCATACCTGAGTTTCTACAACTGAGCAATCTACTCTTTTGTGTAAAACAGCTTCCCAAAATTGTTTCTCCTTTAAACGCAAGTGAACTTTGGGGACGGCACTCAGATCCCTTTCTTTTACTGGACAACTGTGGAGCAGGGGTTGGGTGTGCTTCAAGAGGGAAAATATCCACAAGGGGACAGAAAAAGGACATAAATGTACAAAATCCCATTTTCCAAGAATGTAAAAAGCTAACTTCCAGGGGAGCCTGGGTAGCTCAATTGTTAAGCATCTGCTCTTTGGCTCAGGTCATGATCCCAGGGGCCTGAGAATCCAGCCCCGCATCGGGCTCCCTTCTCAGAGGAAAAACCTGCTTCTCCCTCTCCCACTGCTTGTATTCCCTATCTCATTGTGTCTCTGTCAAATAAATAAATAAAATCTTAAAAAAATGCGAACTTCCAATATTTATTTTTTTTCCTTTGCTCTAAATATCTCAATATTCACTTGTTGAAAGCAATTGATTGAAGCCCTGGGAAGAAGTGGTAGATTGAAACACTCATCAGAGTTGTTTGTGCTGCTTTGCAGGGGTCTGGCTGCACTAAATTATTTCAAGAAGTATTAATTATCTAAGTCACTCAGAAGAATCCATTTACCTATTTCATTTTCTTTTTTTGAAGAGAATCTTTTTTTTTTTAAGATTTTATTTCTTTGTCAGAGAGAGAGAGGGAGCAAGAGCGAGCCCAGGCAGACAGAGTGGCAGGCAGAGACTGAGGGAGAAGCAGGCTCCCTGCGGAGCAAGGAGCCTGATGTGGGACTTGATCCCAGGACGCTGGGATCATGGCCTGAGCGGAAGGCAGCTGCTTAACCAACTGAGCCATCCATGCGTCCCCCTATTTCATTTTCTGTGGTTCTTGATCCTTACCCCAAATTCTCACAGGCCTCCGCAGCTGGCACAGAGTCCACTCCCATAACTATAATCCCTGTCCCATACTCTCACCTCCATCATACATCATACATACCTGATAAAACCCCACCCTGGTAAAAACCCAAACTTCTGTCCACCCTATGTCTGCCCCTGGCAGCTGAAGGTGGTTGGTGAGAAAAGCAACAATGCTGGAAGCTTTCACATTAAATTTTTTTTTAATTTTATTTATTTATTTGACAGAGAGAGATCACAGTAGGAGAGAGGAAGGGAAGAGATCACAAAAAGAGGAAGGGAAGCAGGCCCCCTGCTGAGCAGAGAGCCCAATGTGGGACTCGATCCCAGGACCCTGAGATCATGACCTGAGCCGAAGGCAGCGGCTTAACCCACTGAGCCTACCAGGCGCCCCTTTCACATTAAATTCTCAGCCACAAATCCAAGTATGTTTCTCTGACCGACAGAATCTCCATTCTTCTCGTGAAATATTTTGACTATTTCACATCTTCTTTCCTCCAACCTTAAGCCAGGGCTTCTCAACACTGGCCACACTTTTGAATCACCTGGAAGACTTTAAAACACAGGAGTGCCCACCTCCAAAGGACCTGATCTAATTGGTGTAGAACCAATTAGATTAATATCCAATTAGGGTCTGGATATAAGTGTGCTTTTAAAATTCTCCCAGTGATTCTAATGTACAGCCATTTTGTTCAGAGTGAGAATTGAACACCTTCCATCAGATACAGCTGATGACCGACCATTCTGATGACTTCACTGAGAAAAGTAAATTGAGGGCACCTGGGTGGCTTCAGCTCAGATCCTGGTCTCAGGGTCTCGGGCTCTTGCATCAGGCTCTCTGCTCAGCAGGAAACCTGCTTCTCCCTCTCCCTCTGCCTGCCTCTCTGCCTACTTGTGATCTCTCTCTCTCTCTCTTTCTCTCTGTGTCAAATAAATAAATGAATAAATTATTTTAAAAAAAGAATGAAAAACAAACTGGGTGGGTGTCTAGGTGGCTAAGTGGTTAAGCGTGTGAATCTTGGCTCAGGTCATGAGCTCAGGGTTATGGAGTCGAGCCCCATGTCAGGCTCCATGCTCAGCGGGGAATCTGATTGAGATTCTCTCCCTCTCCTTCTGTCTCTTCCCCCTGCATGTGTGTGCTCCTGCTCTCTCTCTCTCTCTCTCTCTCTCTCTCTCTCAAATAAATCTTGAAAAGAAAAATCGGTAAGGAAAGAAGACCCACAGAATCCCACTAAGTTTACCTGGGTGGAACCCTTACTCCAATCCCTTCTGAGTGAGGACATGCCCCTCCACTTGGGATTTCTTCTCATTTCCCTGATCTCTGAGTATGAATGTGCTCCAGGACCCAACCTCAGACTTCTCCTCTGTCTACACTGAGTCCTTGGTGACTGTCCCTCTTCTACCATCTATCTCCTGATGACTCCACATCTCCACCTCCAGTCCAGACCTGGATTTTGAGCTTTCTTCCACTGCCTGCTTTCCAGATCTACCTAGATGAGTTAAACCCAACATGTTCAAAACCAAGCTCTTATTCTTCTCGAGCTCTGCTGGTCTTGCAATAGCTCAAACAGGAAACTGTAGAGTCATTCTTGATTCATCTCTTTCTTTCACTGCCCACATTTAATTCTTTGGTAGAAACTGTGGATTCTATCTTCAAAATATATTCTAAATCTGACCAGTTCTCCACATTTCAGTTACTCCCACTGTGGTCCAAAACACCGTCTTCTATGAGTTATTGTAATAGTCTCCTATCTGGTCTTCTGGATTCCATCTTTGCTCTGTTCTAGTTTATTTTCCACTCAGCAATTAAAGCAATCCGTTTAAGACAAAAGTCAGACCTTGTTATTTCTCTGCTCTAAGATCTCCAATGGCTCCCCACTTCACTCAATACAAAATTCAGTCTTACAACATTTAACACTCAACTTCCTTCTCAATTCATCTCCTACCTCTTCACTCAGCTGTCTCTGCCTCCGGTCACCAGCCTCCTTAGTGTTTAACAGAGTACAGCAAGTGCGTGCCTTTCTTGGTTCGTTGCACTTGTTTCCTCTTCTTAAATGTACCTGTCTTGTTCTCTGAATCCACTCAAGGGTCTGCCAATGTCTTCTTATCAGAGTAATCTCCCCTAACTGCACACACAGCCAGCACCAGCACCATCACAATCAACATAGTTTCTGTCCCTCTCTACTTTTGACTTCTTATCAACAGCTGACATATTATATATTTATTTATTTACTGTCTGTTCTCTCTCTTCTATTTGAATGCATGTGCTATAAAAATGGTATTTGTGGGTTTTTTTCCTTATTTATTCTGTGTTCAGAAGAGGATTTGATACATAATACTCAGTACATAATTGTTGAACGAATGAATGAATGAATGAATGAATCAATGGAAATATCAGGTTATCTCAATCATAAGAGAGATTTCTCTCAAGCATTTTCTATAGTATTGCCCTATTTCATTCTCTGCATCTCTGGGTTGATTAGTAGATAAAATCATCATGTAAAATCAGTTTGAGCAAGGTTGGATCCTTAAGCTTCTATGTCACCTAGGACTCCAAATGTCACGGTGTACCATGCACATTTGCCTCCAGCCTTCTCCCCCATATTTTGGTCATGGTTCAGCAGCTGTGGCATCGTTCAGCTTTCTTTTCCCCTCCCCTGTCTCAGTTCCAGGAGGTCCTCCTTGGCTTTGGGCCCCCTTCCTGTGGGTGATGAAGGCAATGTAGGGAGAAGCAGCAGCTTCCCTGACTCACCCCTGCTTTCTCCATTCATACTGATCCTGTAACGCATAGCCTGTGCAGTACAGGGCTGACCAGGTCAGTCTCTGCCACCTTAGGACCTCATTTTTGTTCCCTGCGGCAGCTTGGCCATTTGCAAAATCAGAAATTGTAAAAGTACAAACAGGAGACAATATGCCATATTTTATGGATTTTAAGATGCCCCTCCCCTCCCATTTTCTTTCACATCTCCAATGTCAGGAATTGTCTTATAGTTGGGGCTGAGCAGGTGGAAGTCCCTATAAAGTGACCACAGCTTGACCCTGTGCCATGTGGTTACTGCTCCTAGGGCACAACTGATCATCTACATCCCTTGGCATGCCAAGCCACAGGCCTTTTGAGGACCATTTAAAGAAAGAAAATAAACTGGTTATTATATGAAAATCTCAGATAAGGAAAAAAAAAAGAAAAAAGAAAAAGAGAAACCCTACCAGCATCAAACCAAGCAGAATGGATGACCTCAGAATACTTTTATAAGAAGTGTAGCATGCAAAACAATCTTGAGAAAGGAGAACAAAGCTGGAGGTATCAGTTTCTTGGATTTCAAGATATACTACAAAAGTTATAGTAATCAAAACAGTAGGGTACTGGGAGAAAATATACGCATAAATAAACGGAAACAGGATAGAGAGCCCAGAAATAAATCCACAATTATATGGTCAATTAATCTTTGACAAAGGAGGCAAGTATATGTAACAGAAGAAAGTCTCCTCAAAAACAGTGTTGGGAAAACTGGAGAGCCATTTGCAAAAGAATGAAACTAGACCACATTCTTTTACCATACACGTAAAGAAACTCAAAATGGATCAAAGATCTAAATGTGAAGTGTGAGGTGTGCCTGTCTTGCTCAGCCTTTACAGCATGTGACTCTTATTCTTGAGGCTGTGAGTTTAGGTCCTACATTCAGTGTAAAGCTTACTTAAAAAAAAAACAATTAAATGAATAAATGAGAGCCCTGAAACCATAAAACTCCTAAAAGACAATAAGCAGTAATCACTTGGAGATTGGTTTTAGCAACATTATTTGTGGGTATGTCTGCTTAGGCAATGGAAACAAGAACAAAAATAAATTATTAAGACTACAACAAAATAAAAAGCTTTTGCACAGTAAGGGAAACCCGCAACAAAACCAAAAGGGAACCTACAGAATGGGAGAAGACAGTGGTGAATGATAAATAAAATAAAGAATTAATAACCAAAATATGTAAAGAACACACACACACACACACCAAACCCCCAAAAAACCCAAACCCCAACATATAATCCAATTGAAAAATGGGCAGAGGACTTAATAGACATTTTTCCAAAAAATACATACAGACACCCAATAGACATGTGAAAAGATGCTCAATATCACTCATCATCAGGAAAATAAAATCAAAACCACAGGGAGATCTATCACCTTATACTTGTCAGAATGGCTAGTATTAAAAAGACAAGAAAGAACAAGTGTTGGCCAGGATGTGGAGAAATAGGAACCTCTGTACATTTTTAGTGGGAATGTAAATTGGTGCAACAACTGTGGAAAACAGTATGGAGGTTCCTCAAAAAATTAAAAATAGATTTACCATATGCTTTAGTAATTCTAGTACTTGATATTTACCCAAAGGAAATAAAAACACTTGATTCAAAAAGATATATGCCCTCCTAGGTTTTCTGCAGCACTATTTATAATAGCCAGTATATGGAAGCAGTTCAGGTGTTTATCAGTAGATGAATGGGTAAAGATATGGTGTATATAGATATATAATGGAATATTATCCAGCTATAAAAAAGAATGAGATCTTGCTATTTGTGACAATATGGCTGGATCTAGAAGGTATTAGGTTAAGAGAAATAAGTCAGACCGAGAAAGGCAAATACCATATGATTTCACTTCCTTTTTTTTTCTTTTTAAGATTTTATTTATTTATTTGAAAGAGAGAGAGATCACAAGTAGGCAGAGAGACAGGCAGAGAGGCAGGTGAAGCAGGGTCCCCACCGAGCAGAGAGCCCGACTCGGGGCTCGATTCCAGGAACATGGTATCATGACCTGAGCCAAAGGCAGAGGCTTTAACCCACTAAGCCACCCAGGGGCCCCTGTAATTTCACGTCTATATGGAATATAAAAAAAGAAACAAGTGAACAGACAAAAAAATAAAAAAACAGAAATAGACTCTTAAATACAAAGAACAAACTGGTCGTTATGGGAGGGAAGGTGGATGGGGGATGGGTGAAATAGGTGAAGGGGATTAAGAGGTACAAATTTCCTGTTATAAAATAAAGAAAATAATTTCTTGTTCTTATCTGGAGATGAAAAGTACAGCATTGGGAATACAGCCAATGATATTATAATAAGTTTATATGGTGACGTGATGATATACTTACTGTGGTGATCACTGAGTAATGTATAGAATTGTCAAATTACTATGTTGTACACCTGAAACTAATTTAACATTGAATGTCAGGTATATGTCTAATAATAATTTTTTAAGTGCAGCATGACAAAAGCTCTGGGTGGCTCAGAGGAACATATTGTGAGAAAAATCTGGGCACTGAAATCTCTCAGTTAGAAAGTAAATAAAAGTAGTGAGATTCTTAATGTGAGGTTTGGAAAAACGTTAACCCAAAATTTTAACTTTTATTTTATGTATGCATTAAGGCCATATGTAATAAAAATCTGTCTAAATACTTACCAAAGAGCTTTTTAATACATTTAAATTAAAATATTAATGAAAAGAAAACATTGTATCATAGTTTGAATGGTAGCATTTTTTGTTTCTTATTAAACTATACCAGGAAAGGAGGCCAAGACTCAATGAAATATGGCTATTATCCCCAGTTTCACAAGAGCATGAACCTCTCTGGCTTAACAAAGCCTAAGAAATCTACTACAGAAATGGGTTGTTCTTACTACCCTGGAGCCTTTTGTGCAGACTATGAACCAAAAGCTCAATATTAAATTTAAAATTAATTATATTACAAAGTTGTATTATTTGGAAGATGTGTTTAAATGACTCAAAGTTAAAAGATCTCAGTATAATGCTGGTTCTATAATTATCCTCCCAGAAAACATTACTTGTAAAACTTAATGATGTAGAACCATAATCATTGCATCGAGTAGGAGGTTGCCAAGCAGATGGGAAAGTTTTTTGGTTTTTGTTTTCCAGTTGTTTTCTTCCCTTTCCTCCCCTCCTTTCACAAGGAGAATCAGCCACCTGTTTTTAAAGGCTGAAGTATTTTTACTGTTCTTGGTCAGAAACATTTGTTTAAACAAAGTAGCACTTGGTTGCTAAACCCTTGATTCTAAATGGACATAGCCATCTCATTTTTGTTGGGCCAGGGTTTGGATAACAATTTGATTTGCCAGTCTGTTTCTTTTGTGACCATATAATCCTCTCCCAGTGTTGCATGCTCTGTGAGCTACAAGCACTTGAGAGCTCATAAGCACAAATACTCCAAGGTTTCTTTGGGATTAGCACCACACAAATGCAGATTTGGCACAATGGAAGACTGATTCCATCCTTGTAACTGTTACTGCTCTACTTCCTGCTTCCTCTGGGTAGCAAAGCTAGCTAATGTTTTTAAAATACTCACTTTAGCTGCTGACTTTTTCATTGGCTGCCTGGAGAAGAGAAGGAGTTCTTGCCTATGTATTTCGGTGTTTTGATCCCTTTCAATTATTTTTTAAAATATATGTCATTAAATTTTACAGGAGTATTACAGAATTCCTAATTGCAGAATTTGAACTTGAGCTACGCAATCTTACTTTTCGTCTTTAATCTATGTGTCAATGACCTTTTTAAGTCTGATTACCTGTATGAACTCTCTTCAGAATCTTTCCCTGGTTAACACAGTATAGAGAAGTGCTGGAAACCAGTTCTTTTCTGTGACACAATTCTTCCAACGGATTTGAAATGCTTTGCAAACAATTTCACGTATATCAGCCAATTCATATACAAAGCAATGTCATGTGAATGAATATTTTGAGTTTAAAGATGTCAAAGGTCAAAGACGGAAGGAATGACTAAGATTGAATGTTGACCCCCTCAAATTACAGGGGTATTGAAGCGAGACTGAGTCACCACCTGACCCCAGGAATGAACCAGCGAGGAGGGCTCCTTATTAGAGCAAGGCTCCCTGAAGCCAGATAGCCCTTGTGCTTGCAAGAGCTCAAGGTACAGCCGGCTGTGGAGCACCGAAGCAGCAGCAGCCACAGCAGCCACGGGAATCGTGACCCTCAGGCCCGGCACCTACCTGGAATTTCCGCAGCGCCTGGTTCAGAACCACCGGGGGACAGCTCCCCGCCGCCGCCGGTGCCGACTGCGGAAGGGGACCGAGAGCGCGGGCTTCACGCTCCGTGAGCCGGCTGGGGCGGCGGGAAGACCGGCTGCGTCCCCCCCAACCCCCGACACCCACTCGGTTCCTCCCTTCCCCCTGCGGGGCCGCGCGGGGCCTGCGGGTGGCCGTCCCGGGCCACACGTCCCGCAGGCGAGGAAGCCACCGGCCGCCCTCCCCACTGCCGCCACCGCCGCCGCAGCTGCTCTCCTTGCCCCGCTCGGCCGAGGGGTGTGGGGCGTGCCCCGCGCGGGCCCCGCCCCGGCCTGCTCCCCATTGGCCGGCGGGCGGGCCGGATGTGCGAGGAGGCCAGGCCGTCTCTGGCGGCTCGCGCCCGGGAAGGTCGGCCAGGGAGCGCGGGGTGCGGCGGGAGGGCGCGCGTGGACGCAGCGGGCGCGGAGGAGACGCAGCGGTGGCGGTAGCGGGGGCACCTGGGCCCGGC
Source organism: Mustela nivalis (assembly GCF_964662115.1). Lineage (NCBI taxonomy): Eukaryota > Metazoa > Chordata > Mammalia > Carnivora > Mustelidae > Mustela > Mustela nivalis. The sequence continues at coordinate 666,552 of NW_028136428.1, read as the reverse complement.
CGCAGCCCCTGCCTCGCGGCCTCGCGCCCTGCGTCCCTCCGCGGCCTGCAGCCTGCGGCGCCCGAGCTCCAAGGGCGCTTCCGAGGGCGCTGGGCCCGAGGCGGCCAAGATGGCGGGCCGGCCGGGCGTGGGGCGGCAGGCGCTGTGCTGCGGGCTGCGCTGGTGGGGGTCGGCGGGCCGGGGCGCGGGCCCGGTGCCCGGCGCGTGTGGCTGGGAGGCGCTCTGGGGGGCGGGCGCGCGGGCGGCGGCCGGGGCCAGGGCCCAGGTCGGCGGGAGCGTGCGGAGGAGGGCGCCGGCGCTGCTCGAGGCGGCCCTCGGGCGCCACGAGAGCCTGCACATCTGGGACGAAGTGTTCGGCGAGTCCGGCCCGGACAGCGGCGGGAACGCCTTCTACAGCACGTCCGCCGCCTCGCGCTCCACGTCCGCCGCCTCGCGCTCCTCCTCCGCCGCCTCCTCGGACGCCAAACACAAGGGCCCCGGCCCCCTGCTGCCTCCCGACGCCCCCGAAGGGCAGGAGTCCGACGAGGACGAGGCCAGCGCGGTTGGAGTGCCACGCTGCGGTACCGCCCGCCCCCGCGCTTCGTGGACACTGGCGGTAAGGCGCGGCCCGCGGGTGCGGTGGCTGCCTGGGGAGGCGTGAGCGCGGGGCTGGGAGAACTCCGGATGCTCCGCGGGCTGGCTGCTTGAGGGCGGCTTTTCGGTCAGCACACAGATGGGGCCCTGGCAGCGGGGATTTGAAGTGCGAGAATCTGGTTGCGTGGTGGTGGTTGGTGGGGGCCGCTCCGACTTCTTCGCGGATGGAGAGGATGAGGCGGAGGCCCAGGTGGCACCCTGCCGCTGGCAAGGACCCAGGGGAGGGCCTTTCCTCCCTTGCTGGGAGTGTCCAACCCAGTCACACCTGTGGGGTTGTTGTTAGGGGTGCGTTTGAGTTAGGTTCCTAAAGCCCGATGCAGCTTGTGTGTGTGTGTGTGTGTGTGTCTGTGTCTGTGTGTGTTTGTTGCGGGTGGGGGGTACGTAAATCGTTTTGTGTGGATGGCCCCAGAGCAGCGTTACCCAGGTGCCAGGGGTGGGGCAGCCAGCCTTTGGAGGGAGGCCTAGTGCGAGCCGGGACGTCTTCACTGGCTCGTGTTTTCTCCAGTGAATCTGACCAACTTTGTCCATCCCTTTCAGGATCACTTGCTGAGAGCAGAGAAGAGTGAGAGGACCAGTTATCAGCGTTAAGCTGTCTTCTCTCGCTCCAGAAGGCACTTGTGTGTTCTGCTTACCGACACGGTCATGGTCAAGCCCCTGATATCTGGAGGTCGCAGGCCTGCTGGTGGTTGTGGCTGCTTGAAATCCTCTTTTACTGCCTACTTTTTGGGAAGGTAATTCTGACACGTCTCTGCTTAGCCTGCAGAAGCTCTGCGGCCTCTGCCCTCTGGGAGAGGTGGAGACCAGCCAGCAGTCCCACCTGTCCCCTGATGCTTTCTGTTCCTTGCTCGACAGCCTACTGTGGCAGGCCCTTGTTTCTGCACACCATTTTCTTGTGTTGAAGAGTGTGCAACCAGTGTTGTGGAGGACCAGGGAGTGGCCATACTGGACCCAATGCTGCTCTCCCTGTGGCTCTCCATGATTGTTGTTCAACCATAAGAGGGCAGGCCAAAGGGAACCCTGGCTGGTGCCTGGGCTAGGATCTGGACCTTGTGCCACAGCCTGCTGGTAGGCTGATTGGGTTGGCTGGACTCTCTCAGCAGGGAGTGGTCTGCAGACCTCCCACAGACAGGCTGCAGTGTGGACACCCTGAGCTACAGCTGGGCTCTAGGGTCCGAGTCAACTGTGCTGTGTTTTGGAATGGGTGAATTTAACATATTCTCATTTACGCTTCAGTTCAGAGTTTGGGAATTTTGAAAGTCCCATCACCCTGCATAATCCTTTTAAAGCCCATACATTTCCCAGAATGTCATAAGGGTTTCCAGCCCCAGATGGCTGTTTTCCATTCAATTAGCTCTTTAAGAATTGTACGTACCCAGAGCTCTGGTTTGGCAGACTTGATGCTGTGAGTGCTGTGATCCAGTTTTTGATCTTGGAACATGAGAGACATGTCCTCTTGTTTCCCTGCCTCTCTGGGGAAAATAGGGGAATCATGTTAGCTTAAGCCTGGTTATGACTAAGAGCCCATGAGTGTTGGTCTGAGAAGGATGAGCGCACCTAAATACATTTTCAAGCAATATTATGTTTCTCAGTAACCTATACTTGGGAGAAATTCTGCATCAGAGCAATTTAGTCTAGCCACTGTGGCACTTAAATGGTCATGAAGTTCAGGATCATTTGTCATTTAGCATCAGGTTCAAATTCTGCTTCCTTTGGATGTGCACTGAGCTCACATCTGGACCTGAGAATCACAGGCAGGCAGGTGCTTTAACCAAAGACATTTAGTGGTTATTGGATGGTATTTATACCCAATTTTGTTTTCTGGTTTTTTGTGGAAGCTTGCTTTTAAAATCCAGCCCTAATGAAGAATTTCCTTTTCTTCTTGAAACAGTCTTTCCCTGTGGGAAATTCGGGGTGGTGGCGGAAGGGTGAGGTGGATGGTTTATTAAGCATGAGTTCAGATGGCCTGGAACAATGGGATATGATTTATGGGGCCTGGAAATAGATGCCGGGCAGAGAAAACCCTTGTGCCCCGCGGTGGGGGGAGGAGAGATGGACGGGTTTGGTAAGAGTGAGAGCTGCACCCTGGCCAGTCTGAGAGCAGAGAGGCTCAGGCTCTGAGGTTTATTAAAGTGTCAAATATAACCCCACTTTAGGAAGGCAGCTTGGGCCTGTCTTCCATCTTTGTTCCCTGGTTCACTGACAGACGTCAGCGGGCCGGTGGGGTAGGAAAGGGTGGCAAACAGGATGGTGGCATTTGGATCTGTGATCAACCCTCGAATAGGAAAATCCGTAGCAGAAATGGCTGTTGCTGCTAGAAGCAGATGAGGAAAGCAAAGGACTTAGGGAACAGGTTTCATGCCTGCCTTCTGCTGCAAAAGCGTGTGTGTGTGTGTGTGTGTGTGTGTGTGTGTGTGTAGATAAGTGAATGTGTATGTGTGCATAGGTGTCTTACACATAAATATGTATTGCTTGTGCGGGATTGGGCTGGTTGGGGATTTTGGTTTTGGTTTTAAATTAGAGATCACAGGTGCTGTCTAGGAGTCCCGCTGATGCCCTAGAGTCCCTGCGCCGGAGAGAGGCATCGGCACTGGGCACCCCTGAGCTTGGATCTGCATCTGGAGTGCAGTAGGGAGGCACCTGGTGCCCAGCCGAGGGGAGGAGGGCAGGGAGGCAGAGGTGTTTCTGTGGTTCAGGTTGAGACTAGTCCACGAACAGCTCTTCTAGTCTTCCAGTCTTCCCAGATTCTTCCTTCTGTTCTGTCCACACATTTAGCTTCCTGGATCAGGCGCTCCAGAAGTGCAGCCAGCAGATAGGAGTGGAGGTACCCTCTCCCTCTCCCCCTTCCCTCTCCTCCCTGGCTTCTGGTTGTGCCTGGAGATATGGGCCCCCTTGAGGTGATTTAAATACAAAGACCATGCTTGCCCTGCTGCCTCTTAAACCCTGTCTGAAGGGAGGGTCAGCTTGGAAGCTGGAGATGCGTGCTGGGACCCCAGGGTCCAGAACCTTCTCCTGATCAGACTTACAGCTCTCCCTCTAAAATAACCCCTTCAAGCTGTCAGCCTCACCTGCCCACTGTGTAAATAACTGACACAGCAGCACAGCAGGCGGGCTCACTCCTTGGAAGCAGCATGAAATTCAGGACGCGCTGGTTTCCGGGCTTCTGCCCTTCTCATTTCCCATTCTGAGCAGTCTTGTGACTCGTTTCCTCTGAGGAGGCAAAGGAACAGGCAGATTTCCCAGATGCTCAGGGGCCCCTCTGTGTTTGGCTTTGTCGGTGGTTCCTTTGCCATGGCTGGCTGCATTCTGAGCTGTTTGCTTTTTCTCTTAGAGGCTGGACATCCTAAGAGTTTTTTTTTTCTGTGTACCGTGTCAGCAACCCTCGGTAATCATTCAGCAGGGAGGTGTGACCTTGAGAAGCTGAAGACGACTGTAGGCCTTAGGAAGTTAACACGGTTAAATGTTTTATCTTAGGGTTTGTTGTTGGTTTACTCAGCTTAAAGTCTTTTTTGACTGAGAAGTAAGAGGAGAAACATCTTAAAGCTAGAGTTAAATGTATATGCTTGTAATGGGTTTGTGAGCTGAGGTACCTGGGCCCTCGTCATTGGTGTCCACGGTGAGCCACTGCTCCCAGCTTTAGCTCTGTATGGCATTCGGTGGCTCCGGGAGGAGCTGTGCGTCTGGGCGAGCGACAGGGTACGCCTTATGCAGTGCTCCCTAATAGTCAGCCACGTGCCCCTACCACACAGAATTCAGAGAAGGGAGCTTCCTGGAGGGAGGTGGTGTTCAGGCTGTGGGCATGACAGTGACCACAACCAGTGGGCCCCGGTCATAATGTTCCATTTCATAATTACGCCAAACCTTTGTGAGTACTCCGAGAGAGCTGCGATCACCTCCACTTCACAGAGAAACATGGATTCGTCTGAGGCGATGAGATTACCTGGGGAAGTGGTAGCCTTCTCTCGAGGGAGACTTTATTAATCAGGGAAGGTCGTGCCTTTTTAGTTTTTTTTTTCGTTACAGCAATCTGAAAACTTTTGCTGTCAGAAATACTTTCGTATTTTTACAGGGAATTGCTTTACAGGGTCTTTTTCTCAGGGCGTACGCAGTTCAGTGAGATCTAATGCATGTTTGGATTTGGATTTGTGTAACCAATCTGCACAGTCGGATAAGAGACAGGAAATCTGCAATGTTATCTCTTTATTTAATCTGTCTCAGCCACTGTGATGAGCGTCGATAGAGCGCTTCTGCAGGCAGCAGGGCTCTGAATCCATGGGGAATCTGGGAGTTGTGTGGGGTCTGGTACTCAGTTTTATTTTATTTATTTAAAGATTTTATTTATTTTATTTGACAGATAGAGATCACAAGTAGGCAGAGAGGCAGGCAGAGAGAGGGACGAGGAAGCAGACTCCCTGCTGAGCAGAGAGCCCGATGCGGGGCTCGATCCCAGGACCCTGAGATCATGACCTGAGCCGAAGGCAGAGGCTTTAACCCACTGAACCACCCAGGCGCCCCTGGTACTCAGTTTTAGAGTTGAAAACTCACCTTTATTTTTAAGAAGTGTGATTGTGTATTTTTTCTTATTAATAAGTAATATATGTACATTTTAGGGGAAAATGATAAAATTTTAAGAAATCCCATAAACCCTCATGACCTTAGCTAATCATAGTTAATCATATTGAGTATATTCTTCATATATCTTAGGTGTCAGCTTGTTGGGTGACCTGCTCTTTAATTGTAATTAATATATTGTAGTCGTTTTCCATTTACATTTTTAAATGTCGATTTTAATGAGTCCGCGGTATCACACAGTTTCCTCTGGGTCCGTGTTGTTGCTGCCTCCCTCTTGTATTTGTTCTGCTGTGATAAATATTCTTGAAACCTAAGTCTGTGTGCACATCTGTAGCACAATCCTTAGCAGAAAATGACCGAAGCAGAATTGAATCAAGGACCCACTGTAAGGGTTTTGGTGTCTGTGGTGAAATAGGTCTCCATAAACATATCTACAATGCTCCTGCCGGCTGTGCACAGAAATCCTTAGAAAGTCATGCTCGGAGGACCTGCTCCAGTGTGTGAATCCTCCCCGCCGGGGCTCTTAGAGGACCGTTGCCTTTGGTAAATCTTGCTCAGGTGTAATACACACACACAGCACATGAGTCCTAGCATGCGGCACGCTGTGTGTAACTACTACCCAGATGAGGATCAGGAACATTCTGAACACACCAGAGGTTCTTTCCTGCTCCTTCCCAGTCAGTCACTTTCTGCCCCCTGCTTCTCTTCCATCACCAGCGATCAAGTTTGCCTGTTACCTTGCACTGGTGGTTCGGTTCCTCAGGACATCTGTGGATTCCTTCTTGTTGTCACGTATGTGGCATCTTAAATTTCGTTATCGTCTGTTGTCTTCCATCACGTAGGTACTGTAGTCAGTTATCCGTTCTCCTGTTAATGGTCTTTTACATGGCATCCAGTTTGGGGCTTCCGAGGATAAGCTGCTTTAGACATTCCTGTGGTTTTGATGGACAGATACATTTCCCTTGATCATGTAAACCTAGGAAAAGGTTTTCCAGGTCCTAGATTAGATGCGGGTCTCCCCTGTCGACCTCGTGGACTGGGTGATGTTTTGCTGAGGCCTGTCTTGTGCATGGCCAGATGTTGGCCACCTCCATTTGGCCTCTCCCCACCAAATGCCCAGTGGCGCCCTTTCCTCCAATTACATCAACCAAACGTTTCTCCAGGCATTGCCATATGTCCCCTGGGGAGCCAAATCACCTGCAGCTGAGAACAACTGCTTAATTTTTTTTAAATTTATTTAAAATTTATTTTTTGAAAAGATTTTATGTATTTATTTGAGAGGGAGGGGAGAAGCAGAGGGAGAGGAAGCCAACTCGCTGTTGAGTAGGGATCCCGGTGCAGGCCTGGATCCCAGGACCTTAGGATCATGACCTGAGCCGAAGGCAGATGCTTCACCGACTGAATCCCCTGGTGCTCTGAGAACCCCTGCTTCAGTACATGCTGCCACACTGTGTTCCAGTTCATCCAGCTGCCAGCGATGTGCGGGACATGCCATGTGTTAATTCAGCAACATACTGAACCCTGCTGGGATAAAATGATGAGTGAGACCTGTCTCCTGGGGTCCAGCAGGAGAGACAAAGTAAAGACAAGGAGAAAGAGCCTCTGGGAAGCAGTGGGATCAACGTTAACAGGGATTTATATGGAATTCTGGGGAGGGTCACCTGGTCCAGCGGGGTTGGGGAGGAGGTGGCCCCTCGGATGGAGGTGGCCCCCTGAGCTGCTTCTGGAAGCAGAGATAATGATTACTCAGGTGAAGAGGAAGGAACAGGGCATCTCCAACTTGGGCAAAGGCCAGGAGGAGAGAGAAGGTATGCCACTCTGCCCAGGGGTGAACCCACCCTTTTCCTACCCTGAGCATCCCGACCCGAGGCCTTATATACGAAAATGTCCTGAAACGCGACATGATGTCCTTGTTACCACAGCACAAGTAACTGTAGCTGGGATCCAAGGTCCCATGTTCAGGTGCAGATACAGATGTTTACAGTGTTTCCTGGCGCCCACAGGGAGGGGAATGTGGTCGGCTCGGTGAGATCTATGAACTTAGGATGGAATCTCTGGAGAAGCCCTGAGCTCTGCCCTCGAAAGAAGGAAGAGGGAAAGGGAAAAATTCAACTTCTGTTGGCGGAAAGAGGCACGGTGTTGTCTCGGGGTGGGAGGGATGTCGTACTAAAAGGATAACAGGCTCTGAAAACACCCTGTAATGTGACGATGATGTTCCGCCCTGACTGGCACGTGGTGCAGAGAGCCCCTCTCCCCTTTTAGAGTTTCAGAAAAAACTTATTACAAAAGTAGGAACCCCGGGCAATAGTTAGCTGTGTGTTTAATAAGCCACTTTACTAAAAAGTTTAGAACTGCAAATCTTGACACTCTCACTGCAACAGACTCACTCCTTGGCCAGGATATTGGAAACTTCATCTGCTTCCATTTCCAGCTTCTAGGCTCGTGGACACCCCCACCCCATCCCCATGTCTTCTGTGGAAGAGGAGCGATCTTTTACAAATATAAGCTAATCTGATGATTCCCTGCTTAAACCTTCATGTAGCTTCTGGCTGAAACCAAAGGGAATTCCAGAGTCCTTCGCAAGGCCTCCAATGCCAACAGCTGCTCCGCAGCCTTCCTTTCCAGTGTCCCCTTAGTCCCCTGTCCTGCTGTCTGCACATAATCTATTCATTTCCGCCTTCATGCCTATGGGGCCCATACCTGGAATGTTCTTCATGGCAGGCTCTGCTTGTTAGTTTGATCTTGATTCAGATGTCACTGCCTTACCCCATCCCTCTTTGCTGCCACATTTGCTAATATGTTTCCTTTGTGGGATGAGATGCTGGATGTCTTGGTCACAGTTAGGACACGGTGAGTCCTCTATGTTTGTTGGATAAAGGAACTAACAGAAGACCAGATGAACACACAGCTAGATTGTTAAAAATGAGGATGGAATGAGCACCAATGGAGAAATGTCTAAACGTTTTCTACATCCCAAATAGTGGAAGAGAGGTTGGACCACTCTTGAGGGAACGGATTCCCTACTAGGAAGGCAGCGAAGCAAGTCTGGGATGTGTTTTACAGGTTTTCTGTCCTGCATAGAAAACTGAACTTGGCCTCGGAGGAACTCTACAATCTTGGGCTTCTGAGGCCTCCCCACTTCCTAAGAGCTAGAGACCCCCAGACAGGAGCCTATTAGAAATCTGAAGGGAAGCCAACCTCTTGTACCCTTTTATCTGTTTAACAAGTGCTTGTGTGTCCTGTACTATGTGCATATCGTGTTCTAAGAACTTCAGTTTTTTTTAAAGATTTTATTTATATATTTGAGAGAGAGAGAGAGAGGGCAGGAAGTGAAGAGGGAGGGAGAGGGACATGCAGACTCCTCGCTGAGCAAGGAGCCTGACACGGCCCTCTCCCAGGACCATGAGATCATGACCTAAGCTGAAGTCAGATGCTTACCCACTGAGCCACCCAGGTGCCTCTAAACACTTTGTAACGTGTGTGCTCCTCAAAACAATCTTGTGATGTATTGTTATCCTCATTTTTAGTATAAGGAAACTGAGTCACCGATTGGTCAAGTGATCTCAGGTGAAAGAGTTCCTTTGATTAGGGCTCGAGGAAACCCCATCCTTACGGCGTGAATGTGGAACACAGTATATCTGTTCAGATCTGCTACTTAATGGTATTTCCCTTGTGAGGGGCCCTTGAAGGCCAGTGTCATTCTCCAGATCTGTCTGACCTGCTGCCTCTCTTCCTGGTGGCAGCACCTCATTACTCAGCACCCTTTGTCGTGAGACGGGACCGCTGCCTGGATTCAGCGCGGTGGAAAATGAGCCCAAGGGTGGGCTCCACTCTCAGGCCTGGCCGCGGGGAGGCCCCTGGGAGCCACACGTCAGGGATGTTGGGGGCCGGCAGGTAAAACGACCTCGTATCGAAATCACCATTTGGAGAAAAGCTGCTCCTGCATCAGCCACAGCTCTCAGGGATTAAAGGCTTTTCGGCCAGAAATGAACTTCTTCCCCTGTTGGTTCTTGGTACGTTTGGTGGGGGGTGTTAGAGGAGCCGGGTTTGCAGACACAGACGCTGAAGAAAAGCGGATTCCTCTAGGGAAGTGGATTCAGAGCAGTAGGGCCCACACGGCATTGCTGCGTGGGGACTCCTGAGGGGCTACGAGGGAAGACAACCCAGAGGATAAAAATCGATTCCCTGTCTCCTTGCTGCGACATTTCCACGGTGATTTTGGGAGCGGCCACGGAAGGGTGCCGGGAAGCCACGTGCATCCTGCGCTCTGGAGATGGGTGCTGAACCGCACGTCAGTGGTTTGAGGCTGTAGATGGTTTGGAAGGGGCTAGGGGGTCAGTTTATGGCTGGAGAGGACCTGGGGCAGGTGGCCTGGGCTGTGCGTGGGCTCCCCCTGTGACTTTGCACCAAGGGGCTCCTTCCCAGGGTTCTGAAGGTCAGGAAAGATGTGCGGGGAAGCCCAGAGCTGCTGGCTCATTCTGGGGAGCTTTATCTTTCTTCCTTTAAACTCCCTCTGTCCTGTGTGGCCAAAATGCACATGATGGCTTTTGTGCTACTTAGGAGATTTTCAGACCTTTGCAGCAACCAGGAACCTTAAAGAGGGCAAACCCAGGGTACCTATATGAGGCAGGGGAAAGCAGGCGCTGTCTTTGAAGTTGGGAGTGGGAGGGCCCCAGAGCCCCCCACCCCAGGGTGCTTCCACACCCCATCCCGCTCAGTTCCTCATACTCTAATGTGAAGGACCTTTGGCTGGGACCTGGGTCAGGAGGGGAGAGAGGCCTCTGAGAGGCACCCAGTCCTTTTCTGAGATGGTGAAGAGGACACTGATAAGTCCATGAGATTCTGGTGTTTCAAAGCCACCCAAAAGTGTCTATGGCAAAGTGATTAAAAATTGAATTATTTGGGGGCTTCCTAGGTGCCTCAGTTGGTTAAGCATCTGCCTTCGGTTCAGGTCATGGTCTCAGGGTCCTGGGATCGAGCCCCAAATCGGGCTTCCTGCTCAGTGGGAGAGTCTGCTTGTCCCTCTGCATATGTGCTCTGTCTCAACAAATCACAATTTTTTTTTTTAAATTTTAAAGATTTTTATTTTATTATTTTGGATGGAACTGGAATGGGAGGACATCTGTTTCCTTCTTTAGGAAACTGTTACAAAAAGAAGATCATGGATTGGGAGAGAGGATGATTTTCTAGGAAGAAAAAAGGTAAATAAGTGTAATTGCCTAAAAGTGGTGACAGTCTTGCTTGTAGATGTTCCTCCTGCATTTTGGGAAGTTGGAGAATCCGTAATACTTTCAATTAAAGTTTTCCTGAGAATCCCCAGCTGACTTTGGGGGTGGGGGACATTGTCCTTTGTGAAGATTTTGAGTTTCTGTGAGTGAGCAGACCTCCACTCCAGAGTGACATAAAAAGCAATCTGCACCTCCTTCCTGATTTGTCTGTAATGAAACTTGCTTTCCTCAGGTCCCAGCATTCGAGGCAGATAAATATGTTCCCTTTCGTAGGCTCTTACTCATACTTCAGCAAGATTTCCCATGTGCTTTCCTTGGCTGGCTGGGAAACTGGACCACAATTTATGGGATCTTAGGGGACAGGCGCATAGAATTCCAGTGGGATCCCAGAACAGAAACTAATTGGAGATTAGAGACCATTGTGGTGTGAAGCTTTTCTTTGAGATCGAAAGAAGTGCATGTTATGCAAATATTAGCAAGTGTAAGTTCACACTGTCTATTGAAAATTTATAAATTCATTATGGTCTCGAAGGCAGGAAGCTAAGTAGATTTTGGGAAAGATGCAGGTAAATTCTCGGAGGTGGCAAATTTCCCCAGGGAAAGTAGAATGGCTAAAGAGTATGGCCCACACTTTTTTTTTTAAAGATTTTATTTATTTGCCAGAGATAGAGAGAGAGAGTACCCACAAGCAGGCAGAGAGGCAGGCAGAGGCAGCGAGAGAAGCAGGCTTTCCTCCGAGCAAGGAGCCCGATGTGGAACTCGATCCCAGGACCTTGGAATCATGACCCGAGCCGAAGGCAGCGGCTTAACCAACTGAGCCACCCAGGCATCCCTGGCCCAAACTTTTTTTTTTTTTTTTAAGATTTTATTTATTTATTTGACAGAGAAAAATCACAAGTAGATGGAGAGGCAGTCAGAGAGAGAGAGAGAGAGAGGGAAGCAGGCTCCCTCCCGAGCAGAGAGCCCGATGCGGGACTCGATCCCAGGACCCTGAGATCATGACCTGAGCTGAAGGCAGCGGCTTAACCCACTGAGCCACCCAGGCGCCCCCTGGCCCAAACTTTTTAAAAAGATTTTATTCACTTATTTGACACACAGAGAGCCAGAAAGCACAAGTTGGGGGAATGGCAGAGGGAGAAGGAGAAGCAGGCTCAGGGGAGCTGAGCAGGGAGGCAAATGTGTGGGACTCCATCCCAGGAGCCTGGGATCATGACCTGAGCTGAAGAAAGACACTTAACCAACTGAGCCACCCAGGCGCCCCCCGGCTCCAACTTCCAATTATGGTGTATGAGATACCTTTGGTAGGAAGGAATGAAGATCAGCAACTGTCCTTGATTCTGCTTCTCAGGAAGGCATTGTGATGTGGTGCCCAGGACTTTGGAGACACACACATGCTTGGTGCCCTCCGGCTCTGCCACTAAAGCAACACCTTCCAGAGGGCAGCTGCAGGCACCGGGTGGCGTCACACAGGGTCAGACCCGGGAGGCACTCAGCCATGTACCCCTTCCACCATCCTGCTGGGGTTAAAAAAATTACCTATATATATAAAAAAAAAAAAGGACCAGAATAGTGGGAATGAATGAAAGATAAAAGTTTCCTATGTAGTAGTGGTAGTTCTCTTGTAGTACTTTTTCTCTCTCTGTCTCTCTTTTTTTTTTTCTTTCTTGGTTTGTTTTCTGGGGAAGGGGCCTGCCATGTGGGTTTTCAGTCAATGATGTTCCCTGACTTAAGTCCTACCGCCCCCCTCAAGGGGGTGGGCTCTGAGGAAACTTTTTTTTTTTCAGGCTTTTGTTCTCTGGCGGTTTTTTGTTTGTTCATGTTTTTTTTCTCACTTTGACCGCTTTTGATGGTTTTTGTAGTTTTAGAGGAAAACAAACCGCACCCTGATCTCCCTCTCAGAGAGAAGCCTCAGTCTGGCTGCAGAGCCCAAATAAGTTCCCCCTTGGCCGCTGGCAGAGCAGGTTCCAAGTCGCTGTCCCTGGGGATGGAGGATCTTTTGCTTGTACCCAAAAGCACAGCAGCAGCAGCTTTGGGCACCTCTAGACCGCTAGAGAGGTTCCAAGCAGCAATCGCACACTGAGATTTTCCCGCTGGCCCGGGCTGGGAGTGCCCGGTCTTTCTGGGTCTAAGAGCGCCCACCTTACATGCACCAATTTCAGGGAAGGCAGAGGTTCGCGCGCGGGTCTCAGGCTCTGAGAATGAGGCACAGGTCCGAGAGCACCAGGCTGGGCCTTCGCGCACCTCTCTGGGGCGAGAGTTTGATGCAGGCTCTGAAACAAGGGTGTTTATCAAAGGGCACCGGCTGGGCCTTTATACCTCTTTCAGGGGAGTATCTCAGGCTCTATAGCAGGACTCTTGCATTCTGTCGCCTGGTGTGGCTCCCATTCCCTCACAGGAAGCGGACCCCATGCATTCTCCTTGCACTGGCAGCTTAGGGACCAAGAGCTGGTTTCTCTGCCGCACTCTCTCTGACTCAGTGCCAAGGGAGGCTGTCCTGGGACCAGGGACTTAAGCCCTTGTCCCTAGCCGCCCCGATTCCCACAATTTCCCCAGAGATGCTTTGCTCTTTTGGAGTGCTTTCAACCAGTCTCCGAGTTAATGCTGGTCCCCAGACGCAGGGCACTCTCGCTTGTATTGGGGTATTACTTTCCAACTGTTTGCCTCTGGTAGCTCCCTCCCCCTTTTGTTTATCTTCTGATATCAGTTCACAGTTGCCACTCCGCTTTACCTGCCCACTGGCTTCTTCTCCCCCTGTAGAGATCCACACGTGTATAATTTTGATCTCAGGCTGATTTCATGGGTGATTGGAGTTCATGGGTGATTGGTAGGTAATCAGCTCATTTTGGGGTACAAGTTGAAAAGACGCCTTCTAATTCCGCGCCATTTTGTCCCCCCTCTTAACTTTTTTTTTTTAATTTTATTTGACAGCACAAGTAGAGGGAGAGGATGAAAGAGAAGCAGGATCTGCACTGAGCAGGGAGCCAGATGCAGGGCTGGATCCCAGGACCCTGGACAGATGCTGCACTGAGGGAGCCACCCAGACACCCTTTTAGACCTAGGATGCAGGTAGGAGAAGCAAGCCAGGGGTTTCTTGGCCCAACACTAATGACCATGGCTCAGACAAATCCATCTTCCACTTCAGGCTTCCAGATACTCTGCGAAGGAGACATTCCCCTTCCTGTCCCTGAATGCTCTGCCAGGTCAAGGCAGATCCATGTTTCTGAGGGTTCCTCTTTGGTCATTCTGTCAGGGACAGCCAAGAGGGCTCCAAGCCTGTGTGGACCCCAGGCCTGGGGATCCCAGCCCTGAACTCTTTGCTCTGCCCTTGATGACCCCAGAATAGATCAATTCAGCAACTGTCAATCCATGCCAGGCCAGGGAACAAACACAGCAGTACACAAGATCAACTCGCCTTGGTCCCAGGAGCCTGGATTCCCCAAGGAGGGCTTCACCTGGTCTCTGAAGGGGATTCCAGGGGTTCCAAGATGGCCATGGGTGGAGCCCACCAGGTAGAGAGGCCCCTGGAGAGTGTCCACTGGCACTGAGCAGACGGAAGATCCCCTCAGGCCTTCCCTCGTGACTCCACTGTGCCCTGGGGAGAGAAAAGGGCCAGCCACACCGCACCGGGGCCGCAGCTCGGCCACCCAGGAGCAGCAGCAGGCCTAGCCTGGAGCTCAAGCAGCGGCAGGGAGCGGCAGGGAAGCCAGGACTGGGCAGGGCCTGGGGTCCTGGAGTCAGCAGAAGAGCAGCGGGAAACAGCAGGGGGCGCAGCCAGCCCCCTCACCGGACAGGACAGAACAGGAGGCTGGGCGAGGGCGCGCAGGCCTGCAGAGAGGCCTGCACTGCTGTTTGCCGCCCCCCACCTGCCACAGCTCGCCCGCACCTGCCTGCCCCGCCCACCGCCTTCTGTGGGCCCAGCAAACTCACTGCACAAGTAGCGCCTCCCGGGAAGGCAGGGGTTCTGGGCTGGCTGGGCAAGGCGCAGGGGAGTGCATCGGTGCCCCGCTGACTCAGGTACTGAGGGGCTGGGGAGGGGTAGGGGCGCTAGGCAGAGAGGGAGACTGGGGCCCTGCTGCCCGCTGCCACCTGCTGCTTCGTCCAAGGGAGCGGGAGGGGGGCCTGGCGGACAGGCTCCTGGCGGCCTGGTGCCTCTACGCCCCATAGCCCTTGCCCCACAGCCCTCGCTCCACTTCTCGGTATCCAGGGAACCCGTGGGGCCCTACTGACATCAAGGGGCCCAGCACCACTGGGCTCGTCTGGACCCCGGAGAGACGCCTGTGCTGACAGGCTTCTTTTCCAGAACTTGATGGAAAATTTTGTCCCTCAGAATCGCCGGGCTCCCCAGCCTGAGAGGCGCTGGCTCAGCCCGCACAGCCTGGGCCCCACTGGGCCCCCTCCACCTCAAGTTCCTTTTACCCAGGAGCCCCAGGATACCATTTTTTTCTGGCCCATGGACCCCTTTCCCCCACCCCCACCCCCACACCTCTACTTTGGGCCTGCAACCACCCTGGGATCACTTCCATCTCCGGCCCCCTACCCCTTGTTGGTGGTCCTTGTCCACCTCCAGGCCTGACCCCTGGCCCCTCTCACCTCTGGAGTTACTGAAACCCTTCCACTTGGGGGCCACTGGCATCTGGGATCCCAGACTCCCGGGACTCCCCTCCACCTTGGAGCTCCCTACCCTGTTTCCTCTAGGAACTGCTGTGCCTAGAGCACCGAAACCCCACATTCTCAAGCCAGCTGTCTTTGGGCCAAGGACTCAGGTATCCTCAGGGACCCTCCTTTCCAGGGCACATACTCCTCTCTGTGCAGGAGAGACCAGAGAGAGCAGGCTTGGGGATCCTTCACTCCAGCTGGATGGAGGGGCAGAAGCTGGGGTGTGTGTGAGGGGGTGCTGACAGGTGGCCTCCCTGGGTAAGGAGCTTCCAGGAGGAAACTTCAGAGTGAGGCTATGATGTGGAAGCCTCAGGAAGCACTGGCTGCACAGACTCCAGGCTCCTGGCTTGGGCAGTGGGCATTTAGTGGCCAGAGCCCTACAGGACCAACCCTGTCCAAACCCACCCCACCATGGCAGGCTTTTTTTGTCTTTAATTTGCACAGCAACCTTTTCTCCAGTATGAAATTGAAAGCTTTGCTTTGGAAAGTTTTGTGTCCAGGAGGCTCCTGGGCATCCACTTACTTTATTTCCGGAGGCTAGTTGAGGAGGGTGGAGTCTTTGGGACCTTCACAGCAGGTCTCCTGATCCTTCCTGACTTCCTTTTTTTTTTTTTTTTTTTTATTTATTTATTTGAGAGAGAGAGATAAAGAGCACACCACAGAACACATGCAGGCACAGGTGAATGGGCCAGGTGAATGGACCTGTGCCAAAACAAAGAGTCAGATGCTCAACCAGCTGCAACCACCACCCCCCGTCCACCTTTTACAGATGGGTTACATCTACACACTGTTAGGCGCTTTGCCTGGACCCGGCTAGTCTTACAGCAGTCCTAGGACACTGTCTCTTGCCCAGTGTCTCTGGTCAGTACCAACCCATGCCTCAAGTGTGGGAATGACTTCTTCCTGACTCCTTTTTTTTTTTTTAAGATTTTTTATTTTATTTTATTTATTTGACAGAGAGAGATCACAAGTAGGCAGAGAGGCAGGCGGAGAGAGAGAGAGGAGGAAGCAGGCTCGCTGCTGAGCAGAGAGCCTGATGCGGGACTCGATCCCAGGACCCTGAAATCATGACCTGAGCCGAAGGCAGCAGCTTAACCCACTGAGCCACCCAGGCGCCCTTCCTGACTCCTTCTTAACTCCCTGTCCAGCCTGGGTTGCCCACCCCCCTCCAGGCTGTCCTAGTTGTATATATTGGATCTCTGTAGATAGTGGGCACCATCAGATCCTCACCTGTCGTGGCCGGCGCAACAAATCAACCAGGAACATGAGGGTAAGAGGATGAAGAAAAGAACTCGAGAAGCAGAGATATGGGGGACAGGAGGAGCACTGAGGAGGATGTCCAACAGTGCTAAGTTTATTCAAAGCCTTAAGGCCATATATATAGTGACATTACATCTGTGTTTAGTTAAGCAACTATGGTTCCTCATGACGCCAAATGGCTGATGCCAGTACAAATACAGCAAACCTGAAAGTAAATTATGGGTTGTACTAAGGCAGCAAGGACCAGCAACGAACTTTTTAGCCCAACCGAATTGTTCTCATTTGTTTAGTAAGCGTGTGGGAAGTCACGTAGGCGAGCGCACAACACATAGCACAGACTCTTGCCCAGTGCTACTGAACTTTTCCCGTCCTAAACCTTTTGTTAGGTTATTTGGACTTTAAAGGAGGCACAAGTCAGGGTCTGGTTTGGTTCTCGTCTCAAGCCTTATTGCGGCCTCCCACACTCACCGAAATGAGAACATGGCTCAGGGTTATGGAGTGAATATACCCTTTAGGAAACATTAAAGGACATAGCATAACTGGTCCGGGGTCACCCAGCCTGTGAGAGGCATGGGTGAGATTCAGACTGCACTGGGTGCCACAGCCATTTTCAGCTCATCTTAGTGTCCAACCTGGTCCCAGAAGGTTCCTGCTCAGGACTTTGCTTTGTGCTGAGCTGGGCTTGCTTCCTGCCTTTGAAGCCATTTTCACAGTGTATCCCCAGCCCACCCTCTCACATTGAGTATCAGGGCTGCCTTGGCTGGCCTCTGTTGATCGTGCCATTCCTCTCAATCCCTCTGTCACTCCTCCGGCCCACTGTCCTACTGCCCTCTGTCCGGTGGGCCAAGTTCTGAGTTTCTTACCTGCACTTCCTCTTAACTGTGCTCTGTTGAAATCCTCTCTAACAGGGAAGACCTGCTTATCAGAGCAGCTTGATTTGGAATCCATCTCCCCTGGAGGTCAGAGCTTCTGACCATCATGTCCCCAGCCTCAGCACTGGGGATGCCTGCCCAGCC
Source organism: Mustela nivalis (assembly GCF_964662115.1). NCBI lineage: Eukaryota > Metazoa > Chordata > Mammalia > Carnivora > Mustelidae > Mustela > Mustela nivalis. The sequence goes on along the minus strand of NW_028136428.1, from coordinate 649,190 downwards.
TATTCTGGGTGCTCGTGGAGCTCTGGGATCTTGGAGAAGATTTGCCATGAAAATAAGCATTTATACATAACACGGAAGAGAAGATTTGAGGAAATTGAGTGAGTGTCATCTGGTAATGTTTGTGTTAGGATGGTTCTGAAATTTCTGGGCCCTGAGTTACCAAGAACCCTAGTTTGCCCAGCTGGAAGGACCTCAGATAGATCAGCTGGGCTCCTCACCTCATTTGACAGATGGGAAGTTGAGGCCCAGAGCTTAGTGCCACAGAGCAGGAGTGAGGAGAGATGTTAGTGACAGGAAGAAATCATAGGGTAAGCACAAAGTGGCTGAGCCTGGGCTTTGTTTATGCAAATGAGTTGCTAAAACAGTGGGCCTGAGGCTGCTGACTCTATCTAGTGGCCAGCAAGAAGTAACACCAGCCCACACCTTCTGAGGTTTAACTCATGCCAGGAATGATTCTCAATGTTTTATTTGTGGGCACCTGGGTGGCTCAGTTGTTCAGCTGAGGTTATGCTCCCAGGGTGCAGGGATCTAATCCTCACCAGGCTTCCTGCTCAGTGGGAATCCTGCTTCTCCCTTTCACACTCCCCCTATGTGTGTTCCCTCTCACCCTGTCTCTCTCTCTCTGTCAAATAAATAATAAAATCTTAAAACAAGAACAACAATACCAAAATGCTTTATTTGCCTTAGGAGATAGGGTCTGTTATGGCTACCATTTTAATGCATGGAAATATGGGCACAGGGGAGCTAAAGGAGTCCATGGTCACACAGCTTTCAAGTGGAGGAGCCAAGATTTGAACCCTGGGCAGCCTGCCTCCAGAAACTGTATTATTTTTTCCCCTTGTGTATGTCATTTTTAAAAACCTTTCCCTGAATTCTAACAGAGATGTGTAAACATTGTTAAGCATGCAGTTTATTGATCATCACAAAGCTTAGGTTCTGAAGCATTGCAGCAAGCTGGGGTAGGCTATGATGTCAGAACCGGTTGGAATCCAGTTTCTGGTGCTGCATGATCTTAGGTGACTTACTCAGCCTCAGTTTCTGCACTGAGTTTGGCAGCCTTGTGATGAGTAGAGCGTGTGACAGTGCCTAGCGGGTTTGGTGCCTGGCGAGTGTTTAATAAATGGTTTTCTCTTCTTAATAATGAAAATTCTAAGTTGTGTTGGTTTTGTTAAGCAGTCCGAATACCTTCCTCATCGGTCAGTTGCCTGTCAGTCGCCTTGTAGGTACTTGTGATGAGTCACTTTGGTAAGTCACTATATATAGCTGAAACATTGGGGGTAGTTGGGGGACAACCCCCCCACCCCCACTGCCCCTGCATTGAAAGTCTGTAATTTAAAATGTTCCACCTGTGCCTTTTTTTTTTTTTTTTAAACATAACCACTTTGGGACAGTGAAAGTTATATGTCTTCTCCTTAGGGTTGTGACGGAGCCTTTGGGGACCTGCAACAGCTTACTTCCAGTTTCTGTCTGGCATACTGATGGGCCAGAACTTATTTTAACAACATTCCATCACATTCCAGGCACCTGGAAGGAGGAATATGTTGAACTTCTCGGAAATTATTTTTTGGAACTGTTTTTATCCTGAGGAATAACCCATTTAAAAATTGAATGACCTTTATGGTTGTCTTTTCCACTCTACATAATGCAAACTGAAAAACTCTTTGTTTTCAGCTGCTTCTGCAGCAGTGGGAAGAGCAAGCCTGTGGGAGTCCTCCCCCGGTTGGCCCCAGCACAGAGCTGCATCATTCTACACACCCCTCATGCCTTGTCTCCTTGTCTGTGAGGTGTTAATGATGGTGCAGGGAGCTCCAGGGGTTGTCGTGAAGGTTACAGAGATGGGGGGTGTAAACTTTGAACAGTGTGCCCCACATAAAATGCAGATCTGGTGAGCAGAGGCAGCTGCTCATATTAATTGTTGATGCCAAGGCACTGGAGTTCCACAACAGCCTATACCTTTCTTTCCTGGGTCCTTTTTGTCTCAGCCACCACCTTAGAGAAAGTGACTCAGCAAGGCTGGTGCTTGTGGAGCCCTCTACAAATCCAGCTAATTCACACGGGCGATGCCCTGGAGATAAGGGTGTTTTCCTGGGTGGTAGGACCCCATTTCAGAGGCTTAACTAGCCCGTTTCTCCTAACTGGTCCTGTCCTCCAGGGTCAAGATGAAGGCCTGCCAGGAGACTGGTGGTCTCACCAGAGTTTTCCACTGGAAGCATGAAGGACCCCATGGGGCCTCGTGCAGAATGACATGGGTGTTGGGGGGAGAACAGAGGGGACATCGCCTGTACCATCGTGGGCAGGTCACTATATCTGGCTCACGCCGGCTTTCTTCCCATCTGGGAAATGGCAGAAGACCATGCTTTTTCACAGGAGGGATGAGGGTTTAGGGAGGTATTTGATGACTGTGTTGGGGCTGCATGAGTAACAGAGTTGACGGAGGGGCCTTGGAGTCACAGACTTGGGTTCAGGCCCCTGCTGCTGCCACATAAAAGTAGATCGCTTGGGTAAGCCATGGACCTCAGTGTCCTCCTCTGTGCACTGTGGATAATACCTAGCATGTAGGTCTGTGACGGGTACAAAATAGAAGGCCATATTAGGAGCTTAGAGCAGAGCCTGGTACTCACTAGATTGTAGTTTTATGGAGATACTCTGGCATCACTGGTGTTGCAGACCTGGTCCTACCCTCTGGAAACTTTGGCTGTGTGACAGATGGCTTATGAGGCCGTGGCTGACAGAAAGAAGCGGTGTCTGTCTTTTCTTAAGATTAAGGGTACAGAGGGGTGCCTGGTGGCTCAGTCGTTGAAGCATCCAACTCTTGGTTTCAGCTAAGGTCATGATCTCAGGGTGGTGGGATTGAGCCCTGAGGTGTGCTCTGCTCTCAGTGTAGAATCTGCTGGAGGTTCTATCTCCCTGTATTTGTGTGTGTGTGCTCTCTCTGTATCTCTCTCTCTGTCTATCTCTCCCTAAAATAAATGAAGCTGTAAAAATAAATAAATACATACATGCATGTTAATTAATTATGGGTACAGAAATCAGTGATGGAGCTGGGCTGATGGGATACTTGGCAGCAAATACAGGTGCACCCTGCTTGAAGGCTCGGAGGTAGCTGCAGTGTCACCAGTGGTGATGGGGGTGTGAGGAAGTTGCCTCGTGCAGCATCCAGAGAGGAACTTAGATTGGGGGGTTCCAGGGAGTAAATGCCCATGGGTAGGAAGCATCTTCAGATGAATGTCAGAGGGTGTCCTCATGGATGGGGAGGCACCCTTTCACCCTGAAGCTGCCCACGAGTGGAGGTGTGCCTGCTGGGGACATAACTAAATCATTGGGGTTTAGCCTCCTAAGCTGTTAATTTATGAAGATGTGGCCAAGACCTTGTCTCACTGCTTTTTAAAGAGAAGTAAATTAAACTGTTGTTTGGGATGGTGTTGTCTTCCAAAGGCTCATTCAGAGTCAGTGGCAGAGCTGCTGTGGGCTTTCCAACTTGTCTTGAAAGCCTGGTCCAGGCAAGGGTGAGGGATATTCCCATCTCTTGGGGTCTCTTGCCTTCTCTGTTTATGGCAGAACGTGGTTTTGTGACTGGTAAATAAACAGGCATCCTGTGCAGATCCTTCAGCTCTTCGTGTGGCTGCAGTAGAGGAAATTCCCATTCACCTGGCACAGACTGTGGCTGGACGGGCGGTGTGGCGGGGCTCTCACTGAGCATTCTCCTTTCACGTAATCCCCGACCAGATATGAATTTTGTGGTGTTGCCACTTTCCTGCTGGCCAGGAGGGAAGTTGAGGCCCAGGAAAGTTACACTTTCTCGCTGTGGTAAGCGGCAGAGCCATGTCAGCCGGTCCAGGCCCTGGCTTTCAGGTCTGTTTGCTGTGAGCATTTCCTCTTGTGTTTCCAGCTTTTGGCCTGTTTGACCTATCAAACTACTGATGGTGTATTGATAATTCTAATACTCTCGACATTGTGAAAGATTAGCTCTTCACTTTGTGCTAGAAATGTTTCTTGCTGTATTTTTCTTTTAAATAAAAAAAAAAGTCAAAGTCCCACGTTTCTGCCCATTTGAATCTCCCTGAGTCTCCCTGTTGTGAAGTGGTTGGGTTTGGGGATTTCTAGGGCAGGGGCCTAGTTGGTGGTGGCTTTGCCTGGAGGAGCCCATGGCTCAGGACTTAGAGTGGGGACTGGAGCAGTGTGAACTGTGGCCTGAAAATGTGTTCATGTGTGCTGAGGTGGGGCCCAGATTCTTTTGGAGGATGAACTGAGGTTTTGATCAGTAGGTTAGAGAAACACTTGATGGAATAACACTGATAATTTTGTTTTTGTATTCAATCCTAATTTTGTGTTTTTGTTTTCGTGTAGTGCAGTGTGCTCTATGTTCTAAGAAAAAATTGGCAATCAATTCATACAGTATCATGATTTAATAATCCTTCCTCACTCACCGGGTCATATTTCAGGTTTTTATATGTAGTTTTTTTATCTGTAGTTCTGTTTCTGAATTCTGCATTTTGATTCATTCCTTCATTTTTAAATTTCTTATTTTAAAGATTTTATTTATTTGAGAGAGAGAGAGAATGAGCTAGGAGCAGGGGCAGAGGGAGAAGGAAAGGGAGACTCCTCACTGAGCATGGAGCCTGATGTGGGTCTCAGATCCCAGGTCTCTGAGATCAGGACCTGACCCAAAGGCAGATGCTTAAAAGACTGAGCTACCCAGGTGCAGCCACATTCCTTCATATTTTTATTTTTACTCCAGTGCTGCACTGTTTGGCTGGTTGCTTCAGTTTCTGGGAGGGAGGGAGATGACACCCTCCCCTGTTCTTCTAACAAGTTTGCTTTTGCTGCATTGACTGGAGAAGGGCCAGGCTTCCTGAAGATGAGTAGGATGATTCAGTGACACCCAAAAGGCAGTGGCTATCATTGTTCCCACTGTGCTTCAACAACTTCACCCACTGACTCTTTGATGATGGCAGCCACCAGCAAATCTTCTGCAGAGGACTGCTGCCTTGGGATGCTTTTCTTGTGGTGCTGGACTTCATTCCCCTGGCAGCCAGTACAGCTAGGATTAGAACCTAGGAAAAGTCCCATTAGAACCCAAGAAAGTGGGGTGCCTGGGTGGCTTAATCGATTGTCTGCCTTTGGCTCAGTTCATGGTCTTAGGGTCCTGAGATCAAACCCTGCACTAGTGCCCGTGCTGGCTGTGGAACCTACTTAAAATCAAACAAACAGAAATCAGCCCAAAAAAGTACGATCCTTTGTGTTGTTCTATACTGTGGATCAGATTTTATTTTTCTTTTCTTTTTTTTCTTTCTAATTTCTTTTTAAAGATTATTTATTTGTCAGTGAGAGAGCACAAGCAGGGGGAGCAACAGGCAGAGGGAGAGGCAGGCTTCTGGTTGGGTAAGGGGTCTGATGCCGGACTTGATCCCAGGACCCTGGGATCATGACCTGAGTCATGTTAGGCTGCTGCCTAACAGACTGAGCCAACCAGGCATCCCCCAGGATCAGACTTCAATAACCCTACCAGATTTCTTTAGCTTTGACATTTTAAAGGACAATGAAAGCTAGCTAAACCTACACCAGGATTCTGCATCTGCTGGGCTGTGCTGTCCGGGCCTATGTGCCTCCTGTTCTTCTAACCCCATCAATTCCACCCATGTTTTAGCCAGTGAACTGTAGGCAGGTGTGGGTGTGTCACTGAAAGCTTTGACTCATCATTCATATCTTTATTGTAAGCTTATAATCTTTATTTTTTTCTTTTTTTTTGGGTAAGATTTTATTGATTTGTTTGTTTATGAGAATGAATGGGGAGCAGAGGCAGAGGGAGAAGCAGACTCCCTGCTGAGCAGGAAGTCTGACATAGGGCAAGATCCCAGGATTATTTATGACCTGAGCCCAATGCAGATGCTTAACCGACTGAGCCACCCAGGCGCCTCTTTATTTTTCCTTTATTGATTATCTGCCTTTCTGAGGCAGCGTTCTACCTGGGTTTTCATAACTCCACACTAAGGTATTCTTCCACTAGTGTGGCCTGTTTTGAGGTAATTCCTATACATTCTGGCTATGCTGCTAAATGATGCTATGATCTTGGACTCTTTTTTTTTTTTAACCTCTCTGAGCCTTGGTTTCCTCTGTGCTAATGTGGATAATATACCCTCTCTTGCAGATGTGTGGAGGGCCATGGCTGACTTGGATGCAGTTGGAGTCATCTCACGGCACATGGAATACACAATTTATCTTGCTTCCTGTCTTGCTAACGACATCTTGGTTTTCATGCTGTCTTAGAACAAGTAGAACTTGACTTACATGTAAGTTGTGAATTCACGTACTTTTGACAGAGGTGTTATTTTAGTTTAGTTTAGTTTAGTTTAGTTTAGTTTAAAGCAGGCTCCACACCCAGTGCGGAGCCCGGTGCGGAACTCAAACTCACCACCGTGAGATCAAGATCCGAGCTGAGATCAAGAGTTGGCCGCTCAACGAGCCTAGTCACCCAGGCATCCCTTCTGTTTATCATTTTTCAAAAAATGTGACAAGTAACACTTTCTCTGCTTGGACCTGTCCTCACACCTGCTATGCTGGTCTGGGGGTCAGACGTGTAGCTGGTGTAGTGCTGGTGATGTTGAGCAAGACAGTTGTTAAGTCTTTTTACCCTAATTGCTGTTGTCCTATTATTTCCTTTTTTTTTTTTAAGATTTTATTTTATATCGTGGTGATATATGCTAAAACTGTTGCTTCTGGTCCTGCCTTAAAACTTGAATATGTAGGGCATTTTTTAAGAATTCATCCCTGGAGATACAGTATTTATTTTTCTCTGTCTGACTTATTTTGCTTAGCACAATACCCTCTAGGTACATCCATACTGTTGTAAATATCAGGATCTCATCCTTTTTGATGGCTGAGTAATATACCATTGTGTGTATGTACCACTTTGTCTTCTGTTGCTGGACACTTGGGCTGCTTCCATATCTCGGCTATGGAAAATAAAATGCTGCAGTAGGCTTAGGGGTGCCTCCGTGCGTTCAGAATGTTGAATCTGATGTGTCAACTGCCACAACAGTCGTGGCAACTCAGGAAGGGAGCCAGGTGCAGGAGGTAAGAGGAGGAGTGCAGCTTTAGGCAATCTGAGTTGAGGTGTCTGTTGGACGTGCAGGTGTAGGTTCTGGTTGGACAGTCAAAATGTAGGAATGGGTGCTTGGGGGAAGAGAGATGCAATCATGCTGTTGCCAAGGGATATATTCCTTGTAGAGAGAGTGACAGTTAAGGATTTAGGGTAATTCCTTCTTTTCTTGGGCAGATAAAGGGGAAGAATAAAGGAGTAGTGGATGGAAGGGGAGGGACATGGCTTTGATGCCAGGAAGGCATTTTTGCACAGATGTCTAGAGAAGAGAGATTTCAAGGAATGAAATGTCAGCAATGTTCGATGATGTGAAAAGTTGCAAAGCAGCTTGATTAGGGGGTGGGGGTAGATCGAGGAGGTTGTCACTGAGTACTGAAAGAAAATGGGAGGTGAGTAGTGGAGTCCTAAGCCAGACATAGAGATAGAGTGCCTGGGCGTGAGACCATGGAGGTCACACACAAGAATAGCCTTTTAGAAAGTTTGATGGTAAAGACACAGACGATCATAACTCCAGACATAGCTTGGACAAGGGTGGGTTTTACAGGCTGTGTTTACCTATTTGCAGGTTGACTGAAGGGAGATGACAGATGGTGCATGCTGCTGGATGTTGTGGGTTGAGATGGGATCAGGTATACAGAAAAGCACACAGAGAGGAGTGTATGGATGCCCTGACTGCTTCTGTAGAACACAAGGCCAACATTAGGCATGGAGGGAATGGAACGTGGCTCAAGGAGATGTGCAGTCTCAGATACAGACCACATGGCTCAGAGTCTTACAGGGCTCTCCTTGCCTCCGCGTGGCCCTTCTCACAGGGTTTAAGTTTTGAAGAGTCCTTTTGTTTCTCTGGGTTTGGGGTGTGACTGGAGAGACATAGCAGAGAGCAAGGGCTGAGGAAAGACCAAGAGGGCAGGAACTCACAGAGGGGAGTCTACTACCCTCTCTGCCTTTTCTGGTATGGGCTCTCTCCTGATCTGGATGGATGGATGACCTGCCATTTCTTCTTTTAAAAATGCATTTGGCTTTACCCTGCCAGAAAGCAACACATGTTTATTGAAGAATAGTGGGAAACCCCAGAGAAACTGAAGGAAGAAAATAAGCACTCAGCTGAAGACAACCATTCAAAAGTTCTGGCCCTTTTCCTCCCAACTTTCACTGAAGTTGAACAGATAAATGTATATATATGAAGTGATTTCTGGGAAAGACCAAAAAAAAAAAAAAGATATCAACAACAAGAAAACAAAAAAGAGAACAAAGCAGAAGAAAACGGTGTTCATTTTCTTCCTGAGGCTGCCCTTCCTCGATACTGCTACTTGGTTTTACTACCTGCTTTTCTCCCTGGGCTTTCTTGACAAAACATGGTTCCACTACTTTTACCTTCTTCAAAGTGTTTGACAGAGTCGTTTGCTTTCAACATGGAGTTTGAGCAAAATGGACTATTGTTTTAAAATATTCTATCATGTGTGCTGTAATATCTCATCCTGGACATGATACAAATGCTATGATAAAAAGAAGAGATGCTTTTAAAGTGATCACCAGAGTTGTGAAATTCATTGGCATGATCCTTCTTTTTTTTTTTTTAAAAGATTTTATTTATTTATTTGACAGACAGAGATCACAAGTAGGCAGAGAGGCAGGCAGAGAGAGGAGGAAGCAGGCTCCCTGCAGAGTAGAAAGCCCGATGCGGGGCTCGATCCCAGGACCCTGGGATCATGACCTGAGCTGAGGGCAGAGGCTTAACCCACTGAGCCACCCAGGCGCCCCAACATGATCCTTCTTTTGAGGGTCATAATTCGTTTAATTTTTTTCTGCTCCAGCTTAACCTTCGCAGTCTTCAGTTGTTATGTGCATTAGACACAGTATTAGCAGTAGTGGCAGTAAAAATACTCCTGTCACCCTTTACAGGTACCATTTTACTAGCATCTCCTTACCACTGTAGCAGCTTTAAACCCTGTTTCCACCCTGTTCATTCCTTTAAATGCCTTTTCCTTAAAACCTTTTCTTAGTTTTTGGTGTTCTATAGCTTTACCACAAAATGTTTAATTGAAGATTTCTCATCTTGCTTGGTATCTGTGCATTTCCTGTATTTCTGGATTTATCATTTCTGTAATATCCTCAGCTGTTTTCTTCTGAAATTTTGACTCTGTCCTTCTGCTGTACTTCCCAGGATTCTTATTTAAACCTCCCGTCTGTTGTTCGTGTCTCTCAAGCTGGCGTTCATCTTCTTCTCCTGCCTCCTTGTGTTGCATTCTGGGGAATGTCTTCACTTCTTGGTGCAGTGTTGTGAAGTCCTTCATTCGGGGCTCATCTACTGCCCCACCATTCTGGTGTGTTTTCTGTTGTGTTTTACGTCTCAGTGATTTTTGGTCCCTGTTTAACTTCCTTCAGTTCCATGTTCACACTTGGCCTGTTGCTTTTGATAGGCTCTTGATCCTTCTTTATTTTTAAACCTCTTTTGTGTTCTTAAACAATTAACATGTAATATTTTCTATTCTGTATCTGATCATTCCAGTGTCTAAAGTCTTCATTTTCCCTCAGTCTTCTGTCTCTCACAGTGGCCTCATTTCTTGCATGCTCTGTGAAGGGATTTTGAGACCAGATTTATTGGAACATAGATGTAATCTCTTTTAATTCTGTTTTTTGGTGTGTTTTTTTTGTTGTTTGTTTGTTTGTTTGTCTGTCTGTTTTTTCCTGGAGGGTTTGTCTTTCCTTTGCCAGGAGGCTGGGAGTGTTCTTGGTTGGGATCACTTTGGTTCCATTTGAGGGTCCTGGTTTATTAAGGAAATCTCAGGTTCAGTTCCCCCAACTTACCGTGTGGTGGGAACGGGGTCTGGAGGGCACAGGCCTGTAGAGATCCTGCAGTGAAAATGGCATTTGTTCTCTGGCACCCTGATTTGTTTTTCTTGAGCTTGTTGCTTACAGATCAGGTTTTGGCTCACTTGTTTCTGCCACCTCCCTCTTCCTGCTTCCTTTCCTACCATTTTCTAAGTCCTTTGCTAGTTTTCCAATGTCTTCTAAAGCCCAGAAATGTTTTGTGAATTCCATTTGCCATCACTAATTGCAAGTCTCCTCCTGCAGCAGGAAGGCCAGAGCCAGACACTGTAATGCTCTGCCTCCCACAGAGGAGATTTTAATACCCTCTCCTCGTGTTCAGAAATTCTAGATTGGAGATGGAGTTATGGATACATTACCATCTACAGAGGATTAGTTGCCTATATAATAGAACAAGTATGCATTATTCTAATCTTCCTAAAACTTCCATTTTGCATAATAAATATGAATGAATAAGGAACCCGCATTACTTTAGTTTATGCAGATGTTCGCTTTCTGTTTCTGGCTTTAGATGGTAGGTTGTCATTTGTATGGTTCATTCTGAAAATTGGGTAACTTCATTCTTATTTTCTACATGTTGGTGCCATATAAAGTGATGATTTATGGAGATTCAGAGGTAAATATTTATCAACATCTAAATAATTGGGGAAGGCTTCCTTTACAAAAGGTAGAATTATTAAGACCTGTTTAATCACAGAAGGGATATCCTGTAAAGCTAGCCCATAAATAAAAAGTGGATCAGAAGAAAGCAGAGAGAGGAGAGAATTTGGAAGGAGCACGTGGAGGGACACCTACTGCCTATCCCTGTAAGTCAGGGGCAATCTGGAAGGGAAACCTTGTTAAAGGAGGCAGTAGTGTTTAGATGTAATGAGCTACTGGAAACCTCACAGTGTTGTGGTGAAGCAAGTGGTGTGCAATCAAGTCCGCAGCCCAGTTGAAGTTGTGGCTTCAGGCAGCAAGCGAGCAGGCCTTTCTGTCTGCCTTTATCTCCAGTGGGAGCGACTTGTCCTCCTTGAAGTCAGCCTCCAGACATCTTTTCCTGTCGCTACACATCTGTGCATCACTGAGAATTTCTGCGGTTGCTGCTTCATGGAGATGTTTGTCAGTTTTGGGTTTTGTTTGTTTTGTTTTGTTTTTCACTGAGGTTCACTTGCTAACTTTTCTCTTCTCTTAAAAAAAATTATACTTAATCTAGGGGTGCCTGGGTGGCTCAGTGGGTTAAAGCCTCTGCCTTTGACTCGGCTTGAAGGCATGATCCCAGGGTCCTGGAATTGAGCCCCACATCAGGCTATTTGTTCAGCAGGGAGCCTGCTTCCCTTCCTCTCTCTCTGCCTGCCTCTCTGCCTGTTTGTGATCTCTGTCTGCCAAATAAATAAATAAAATCTTTAAAAAATATATGTGTTTAATCTAGGGGCACCTGGGTGGCTAAGTGGGTGGGTTAAGCCTGTTTCTTCAGCTCAGTTTATGATCTCAGGGTCCTGGGATTGAGTCCTGCATCAGCAGGGAGCCCTCTTCCTCCTCCGCTCTCTCTCTGCCTCTCTGCCTACATTTGATCTCTCTCTGTCAAATAATTAAGTAAGTAAATAAATCTTTTAAAAATATATATATAATCTCTTCCAGGAAGAGATTATGTTGAGTGAAAAAAGTCAAGCAGAGAGAGTCAATTATCATATGGTTTCACTTATTTGTGGAGCATTACAAATAGCATGGTGGACAAGGGGAGATGGAGAGAAGGGAGTTGAGGGAAACTGGAAGGGGAGGTGAACCATGACAGACTATGAACTCTGAAAAATAATCTGAGGGTTTTGAAGGGGTAGGGGGTGGGTGGTTGGGGGAACCAGGTGGTGGGTATTAGAGAGGGCATGGATTGCATGAAGCACTGGGTGTGGTGCAAAAACAACTAATACTGTTACACTGAAAAAATATATATACATATATATATTTCATCTCTTATTACCATGTATTTCAAATGGTAGTGAGGGATGATGGTGTGGGACCCCATGAAGTGAATTTACACTGCCATCTTGACCACAATATAAGTGTCGTACACAGCCGTCCTGTGTCCCCTTTCATTCTGAAATGGATTCTCTCTTCGCAGCTGTTATCAATAGAAGACAGGGGTCTTTGTTCTTGTAGGTGACTTGTCCAAGATCGCACAACTTTCGAGGTTTAACCTTTGGTCTGATTGTAGGACCCATTTTCTTTAACTCAGTGCTATGCAACCTACCATGTAGGACTCTCAATACTCTCCTGCTTTTGAAGCTGTACTCCACAGGCCACGTCTACCAGTGCATATCTATTTTTGTCTAGTTCACTCATTTATTGCACACATTTACTGGATGCCAGCTATGTGTTTCAGGCACCTTTCTAGGTGCTGGAGATATGGCAGTGGGCAAGTCAAACACAACCCCCTGCCCTCATTGAGCATGTTCCATTTCCTACTACTGGAAGCATCCACCAGGAACAATGGACTTATGCCAGAAGTCCAGCAATGATATGAGTTCCAGAAATTTCTGAATGGTTCTTTGTGGAAGTGATGATTTGGCGGCAGCCCTCAAGGTAGCTACCTGCACGGGCAAAAAAAAGGAGGGCTGGTGTAGAAATGCCTGATGAATGGGCTTCAAAGTCAAATAACTGAGCCAGGTCTTTAAGGTCTTATTTAGCTCTGAGATTTTTCAAGAACTTTCCATGATACATAAGCATATTATAGAAAAAACCCTATTCAAAGCACACTGTAAATTTGGAGGATGATTGTCTTTGCATTATTTTTGTGATTAAATGACAGTTGATGATACAGGCACTGTTGTAAGTCACTTATCCCTGTGCAAACACTTTGTGGTAAATTCTTTTATCATCCTTATTTTTCAGAGGTAGAGACTGATGCAAAGGGAGAAGTCTGGTGGTTCTCCACTGGCCACAGCTAAGCAAGCAAAAAGCAAAAAGCAGAGCCTGCATTGGAACCAGGCACTGTGGCTCCAGACCCCAACTCTTCACCCTTGGGCTTCTTGCAGCACGCCTGATTTCTTGTCACTAAGAACTTGGTGCAGGAGTTTAACGGTACCTTTAACTTCTAGTTTTTCTTTCTCAGAACTGAATCTGCATTGCAGTGCATCTCTGCATAAACATGTGTTTAATTTTGTCACCTTTAATTTTGTTTTTAGGTAAGATCTGAAGGAGTCAATCTGTTTCTTCTCTGCCTTCAAGCACTTCAGACAAACTTTGCAGAAGAGCAGGTGCTGATTTTTGCTTGCCTCGTGCCTGGTTTCCCAGCGATCATGTCATCCAGAGGGACCTGCATGGTGGAGACACTCATCAGTCCTAGCCCTGGTGTGGCGGATGGTGAGGAACATTTTAGCCAGCCTTACAGGTTGAAATGACTCTGGAAGTTCTCTTGAGGGATTCCTCAGCTTGTCATGATCCTGAATAGAACCCTTTATTTCATAGATGGGTTTGGAGGAGGAATTATCCCCTGCTCTTGTTCACAGTAATGTCTTACAGACATTAGAATAGAAAGAATCAGAGCCTTTTTTATATGCAATGAGGATGGGAGACATTTACTGAAGTGGTGGAAACAGGAATGGAAGGGAGGACTCAGATGTTGGAAACAACAGGAAGTGGAGACACATCATGTATCTGGAGTGTTTACTTGGCTGTGAATGAAATTTAAATCTGCCATCCAAAACTACTGTTTATTGTCCTCAGCATGATTGTCTCACGAGTGGACATTCATCTGCTCACCCAGCCCTGTATTTTCATGCCTCATTCATGGAAAGACAGTAGCTGCTTCCTGGGAAAGTCATGGCAACCATCTGTGTCCCATGAGTTTTTAAGGAACTTGCCAGTTAGGGCCATTGATTGATTAATGCACATCACTTTATTGCCCAAAGACAGGTATTTGATCCTTAGGCTGACCGAAGCAGAATTTGGCAGAGAGAAGAATAGTTTAGAGGGAGAGGTGGCTTCATGGGAGTTTGTACCGTATTTCCAACCCCTTGATGCTCGCTGGCCTGGAGTGTAGCGTGAGCAGGTTCCAAAGGAGGGGCAGATGTATTTTAATGAAGGCCATTTTTTAAAAACCCTTTGAACATTGGTGAAAGAACTCCTTTTTTTCCCCACTCTGGAGCAAAGATATATCCACAAGAATCACTCCACTCTTGCCGGCCATATCAGGGGAAAGGATCGCTGAGGACCAAACATGCTTTTTCCTTCAAGTCCTATTGAACTGTATGGTTATTCAGGTAAAAGCAAAATCTTGGATAATTCAGGAATGGTCTTTCTCTTGATAGGAAAGAGGAAACATTGCTTATTTTCTCCCAGCTCATCCATATTTTGTATGTTTGCTTGTTTGTTTGTTTGTTTGTTTTTTGAGTTGACTCTTTATGATATTTCACTAGAACTTGAATATGTGCTATATCACATCAGCAAAGACCTGGCATACATAATATTTTGTGTGAGAGTGTATGTCAAGCAAACATTTCAGTTCTCCCATCGGCTTTTATATTACCATATTCACACAGAACACTTTACTTCTAACACTGTGGCTGAGGCTGTGGATTTTTCCCTCACCAGGCAACTCTGCAACACCAGCTGGGTGTCCTGTAGTTTTACTCAGCTTTGACACTGTCTGCCTTGATATGGCATCTGATCCCACAGGTTAAGGGCTCAGTCCCGTGAGACTGTTCCATCACATTCAGGTGCCAGTCATAAGTAGGAGGAGCCCAGGTTACCCACAACTTCTCTACAACTTGGCTACAAATCAGAGGTTCCTTCAACTCCTCCTCTGGTTCAACTGAGTGGCTCGCAGAACTCTGGGAAACATTTGTTTTCATTTGCAATTTATGAAAGATATGATAAAGGATACAGATGAACAGTCAGATGCAGAGACACAAAGGGCACAGTCTGGGAGGGTCCCAAGCACAGGAATGTCTATTCCTGTGGAGCTGGGTTTTATCCCCCTCCTGGTACCTGGATATGTTGACTTACCTGGAAGTTTCCTGAAACCCCTGCTATGAGGATTTTTTTTAAAAGATTTTATTTATTTATCAAAGAGAGAGAGGGGGAGAGAGCGAGCACAGGCAGACAGAATGGCAGGCAGAGGCAGAGGGAGAAGCAGGCTCCCTGCTGAGCAAGGAGCCCGATGTGGGACTCGATCCCAGGACGCTGGGATCATGACCTGAGCCGAAGGCAGCTGCTTAACCAACTGAGCCACCCAGGCGTCCCTGCTATGAGGATTTTTATGGAGGATTCCTTACATAGATGTGCTCTGCTTTTAGCCCCCTCCCCTCTCTGGGGGAATGTAGGGGTTGGGGTGGGGGTGCCGAAGATTCTAAATTCTAATCATGGTGTGGTCTTCCTGGTGATGTGTCCCCACTGAGGAGCCATCTCGGAGCCCACCCAGAGTTGTGTTATTAGAACAAAATATTAAACTCAAAATGGATGGAAGACCTCAATGTAAGATAGGAATTCTTGCCAGTTTTCTTAAGGTGATTCTTTCTCTCTGCTATCCCTCAAGATTCTATCCTTGCCTCCCTTCCTGACTGCACTGTCCTATTGGGCAATCTTGCCTATTGGGCAGGTGGAATGGACCAGTAGGGTCAAAAGGCACAGCTTCTAGAAGGCAAAGGGATACTCCAGTCTGCTCTCAGGACTTTGGAGTCTTTGTGTTTTTGGTGCTGGTGAAAGGAAATGAGAGAGGAGAGCAGACAAGAAAGAATGCTAAGTCATTAGAGAGAACTGGTAGGATAAAATACAGGCATGATGAGTAGAATGAGTTTAAAAACATGATACCATTGGGTGATTTTTTTAATACTCAGTAAGAATATTTTTAACAAAGTGAACCATTTAGTTTTGAAATATTCATTCTTAGCATAATTTGAGTTTTAAGATAGGATTACATTACAGGATTGTCAACATTATTTGTCACCATGACTTTTTTTTTAATTTCGGATAGGAATTTTAATAAGATAGCATTTTATTTCAGTAGACATTTAAGTTAAAATTTAAATGTATATATGTTCTTTCCCACATATTATCCAAAGGCTACAAATTAGAGTGGAAGAATAAGGAGAATCAAGATACTTGTTTTAAAGTTCTTTTTACACTGTTTTGAAAATATTGTCTTCCTCATTTATTTCCATCATTTACCATGTTAGCAAAATCTACAAACTTGTACTTGGTAAGAACTGATTGGGCTGGGTATAGAGGATGTCCACAGGGAAGCTGCCATTCTCTTTCAAAGTGACCTTTGTTTATTTTTAAGCAAAATAGTCACTTTATTCTTATATTTAATGGTAACTTTATTGTAAGAGGTTTAAAGTTTCCTAATAAATGATTTTACCTATTTGTACAAACTATTTATTTGTACCTCAGGAAAACTGTGGCTCCTAAAATAATTCAACATGTGTCATGATTCTTCTTGGTATAAGTATATTTAAAATTAAGTTTTAAAATTTTAATTTTTAATTGAAACTGTTTATTGAAGGCAGTGTTTATTTTCTCATGCAAAGATGTTGAAATAAACATTCTCGTTGAAGTCTTCTCTTAACGGTGTTGAGGTACGGTGACCCCAGGCCCCAGACCTTGCCCAGTGGTGAGGCAGACCATCCCAGGCCATGCAACTGCCCAGAGTAGCCCTTCCTTATATCCTGGATCTTTCATCCACTACGTGCTACTTACAGCTTCTTATGGAGGGGCCAATATTTGGGCAACTGTGCAACCTAAGGGCAGTAAGCTCCAGAAAGGAAGGAAACATGAGGGAATTTCTAGTTTCACTGCTCAGGGTTTTTTGGGTTTTTGTTTGTTTGTTTGTTTGTTTTCCCCTATGAAAAATGAAGGCTCACAGGACATAAGTATCCCTTTAATTGGTGCTGGGGTGGGGAAGCAAATTTTCTTCTCCCTATTATTGGAAAGCAGGCAAAATTAGTTAAAGTGAATAATCAGAAACAATTTGGGAGGGAAAGAGATCAAAACAGGCATTAATCCATGTGGTGAATGTGGACTACTAATTCAGTTGTCTTTGGGTGTTTACTTACATACACACAAATGTGCATGCTTGGATCAGGGGAAAGCAGCAAAAACTTGATGCCTTTTGAAATATGTAGAAGTACTAACCTTTAGAGGTACCGGGCTGTGTATTTGTTAGCTATCTGTATATGGGTATTTTTTTCAGAACTTGATTCTGATTTGATAAATAGTCTATATTCACTGTGGAAAACATAGTATACTTTAATATATTGAATTAAAGTTCTTTATTGAGAACTTGTCTGCCTCATGCAAGTGCCTCCAGGTATATAAAAGGTGGGAGGTCGGGGTACCAGGTGGTGGGTAATATAGAGGGCATGGATTGCATGGAGCACTGGGTGTGGTACAAAAACAATGAATACTGTTATGCTGAAAATAATAAAAAAAAAAGAAAGTAAGAGAGCTGGACATACAGCAAGTAGTAGCTCAAGTCCAATACCATGTAACTTTTTGTATTGATTATGAAATTTAAAGGAGAAAGGGACTTTTTTTTATTATTCTATTTCTTTTCAGTGTTCCAGAATTCATTGTTTATGCACCACACCCAGTGCTTCATGCAATATGTGCCCTCCATAATACCCATCACCAGGCTCACCCAACCCCCTACCTGCCTCCCTTCTAAAGCCCTCAGTTTGCTTCTCAGAGTCCACAGTCTCTCATGGTTTGTCTCCCCCACCAATCTCCCTCAACTCACTTCTCCCCTCCATCTCCCAATGTCGTCTGTGTTATTCCTTATGCTCCAGAAGTAAGAAACCATATGATAATTGACTCTGCTTGACTTATTTCACTCAGCATAATCTCTTCCAGACCAGTTCATGTTGATACAAAAGTTGGGTATTCATTCTTTCTGATGGAGGCATAATAATCCATATTGTATATGGACCACATCTTTATCCATTCATCCATTGAAGGGCATCTTGGTTATTTCCACACTTTAGTGACTTTGGCCATTGCTGCTATGAACATTGGTGTACAGATGGCCCTTCTTTTCACTACATCTGTATCTTCTTGGTATATACCGAGTGCAGTTGCAGGGTCATAGGGCAGCTCCATTTTAATTTTTTTGAGGAATTTCCACACTGTTTCCCAATGTGGCTGCACCAAGAAAGGGACTTGTTATTAATTCTGTGGAGCTGGTCAAGTCAAAATTCAAAGATGAATTTTTTCAGACATAAAGTAGTTTATACTGATTCTATTCTTCAGATTCACCTACAAGGAAAAGGCTATAAAACTAAAGTCTCATGGATTTGATTAGGGTAGTATTGGATGTTAAAGTACCTGAAATGATGAAGAATGTCTGTACATTCTTCTATATTTGTTTCAGTCCTAAAATATTAAATTAGTTATAATGTATGTGAAAATATCCTTACTATTAGAATTGCTTATCCTTTCTCAAATTTTCTAGTGGCTTAGTACTTAGTACTTCCACCGCTGTATGCCATAGCTATAATAAGCAAGCAGTAACAGGAGTCACCATCCCACCTTTGTCAGGTCACAAGGCAGAATCAGAAACAAGTCTACCAAAAAATGTCATCCCTAATAATTTCTGGTACTTTAATTTTAAAGTTTTAGTTGATATTCATCCAATCAAATATAGAGCTGAGGTATATGTTTGTGAGAAATTGAACTGTTTAGGGTGGTGGCTTACACTCACTCCCCTAATCATGTATTCTGTTTCCTTCCAGACATCCCCCATTTGAGACCAGCACCAGTGTATGTACATTACTACAACTCAAGACAATGAAAACATTTATAGTATAAAAATTCCATACATGGCAATTCACATTGTTTTTATTAAATGGATTATAAATTTCTTTTTGGAAAAAAGTATCTAGCTATAATCCAAAACACTCAAAATCGAGTTGCTGTACTGCCCCAAATCATACAGGTATGTCATTCCTCTTTTTATTATATTTTACATAGGTAAAAATATACTAACACATACCAAAGTAATTGACTCATAGGGGTTTTGGTTCCTAAAGGATGCTGGTTCTAGGGATTATGTTTATGGGTGGGCTCTCTCTCTGTTGCTGAGGCGTCAGAGGGACTTCTGAGATAGCACTTGCCATGCCCTGCTGACATTGCCATGACAAGGTGATCTTGGGGGCCAGGGAGATGTTCTGAAAACATGATGTTGTGTGCAGTCTCCTGGACCCTCTCATTTTCCTTCCTTTGCTCAAGAGCCAGTGACATCAGAGCATAAGACCAGGGGCCTGTGTTGCCTTCACCCATCCCCAGCACCAGGCAGGCCCTCAATAATCATGTAGGTGGGCTGTGGGAAGGACCTATTTGACTGCCAAGTGCCTCTTGGCATCTCAGAGGGAGCAGTGGAAGAGATCTCAGGATTTTGAGGTGCCATGATGGAATGCCTGGAAGAAAAGGCAGACTCTCTTTAGAAGGCTTTCAGTGAAGACCTCTTTCTGTGTGGGGCCTATGGTATACCTTCCCTCTCTTGTGGTCCTTGGTCATAGAGAAATGGGCTTTCCCAGCAGGTTGAGTTTCTTAGAGACTTTGTGCTGTGTAAGGAAGGACAACTTGGGGAGGTTTGAGAGGGGCTGCTTCATGGCAGGGGCCTGCTTTTATGCACAAAGCATGGTCCCCTTAGAGTAGCTTCGCTGATGCCCCAGAGTTCCCCAAAGTGTGACTAGGCCTGAGCTGCAAGAGTTCACACACCTGAGTGGCAGGTAGCATCTTGGTGGAGGAGCACCAAACTGAGGTCCAGAGCCCGTGTCCTCATTGATTAAGAACTGACTACAGAGCTAGACAAACTTATTGTCAAGAAGTCTGAGGGGGATACAGTTACAGTAAAGAGCAGCAAAATACTTACTAAGATTTTGAAAGGGAGCTTTGGGGTGCGTGGATGGCTCAGTTGGTTAAATGTCTGCCAGAGATCAAACCCTGTGGTGGGGGGTGGGGAGTCCCTGCTAAGTGAGGAGTCTGCTTCTCCCTCTCCCTTTCCCTCTGCCACTCTCCCTGTCTGTGCTCACTTTCTCTCTGTCTCTCTGTGTCAAATAAATTTTATAAATCTTTTAAAACATAAAAATACAAGAAAGATTTGAAACTTAAATTCACTAGTTGTAACATGTAATAGGAACCCTGTAAACAGTAATGATCACTGCTGAGAACAAAATTGATTTTTTTAAAGATTTTATTTATTTGGCAGAGAGAGATCCCAAGTAGGCAGAAAGGCAAGCAGAGAGAGAGGAGGAAGCAGGCTCCCCACCGAGCAGTGAGCCCAATGCAGGACTCGATCCCAGGACCCTGAGATCATGACCTGAGCTGAAGGCAGTGGCTTAACCCACTGAGCCACCCAGGTGCCCCACAAAATTGATTTTCCAAAGGAATATCCCAGAACACTGAGGAAAATTTCAAAGAGATGGAAATGAGAAACGAATAAGTAAGATCTGAGGTCAGGTCCAAATCTACCTTGCAAGTACCCTGAGGACAAAAGGAGAAAATAACAGAAGTTATAACTGAACTAATGCAGCATTTACTTGAACTGAAAAACAGTCATGCCTTCAGTTCATAAAGCCTTCAAGTCCCAGGGAGAATTAGCTGAACAGACTCAAACCAAAACAGACGTAAACCTATTTGACTTTCAGGGACTAAGAAAAAAATTGTCAGAGTTCCAAACAGAAACCACCAGTTCCTTCTAGAAAATGAGACAGAGTATCATTGAATATTGACTTTAAGCTCTATCCCTCAGAGCTGAAAGAACTCTCTTTCTTAGAACTCTTGCTTCCTATCACATATGTAAGCAGATGTCAGATTGATTAACCTTGTAAATTGGTTTAAGTTCTAACTCTACAAACAAAATGATAAAGAATTTGGAGACAATCTAGGGGCATGTAAAAATTTGGGAAGTGGTAGACTACCTTAGGTAGAGATAAGACCCACAGGCCATAGAAGAAATGACATGCCACTTTATTTTAAAAATTTGAAAAAGATTTGTATATCAAAAAAGAGTAAAGCTGCATGTGGGCAACAGGCTGTGAAAAGCATCTGTAACATCAGCTGTTCAAGGAGTTCATGTCTCTGACGTGCCTACAAATTGAGAAGAAGACAAACAGTCCGATTGAAAAACAGACAAAATGAGAGGAAGGAGAAGTTCATGGAAAAGGAAACAGAAATGACCCTGGATTTCATAGTGAGCCAGGGAACACCATTAGTTCTGGACCATGTTGAGACACCTTTATTCACTCACCCTGTAGACAAAAACTAAAAATCATCAGGTAGACAAAAATTTGCATGAAATCATATATAAGAAACTCAGCCCCACTCTTTGATAAATTTTACAGTCTATTTTGTGTGATTGTTAAGTCAATTCAAAACAATCTGTTTAGAGACTCTGACTGTTCCCTACTTGGTTACAAATTTTCAGGGAACCATCACTGTATTTATTGAGAATAATTTCCTCATTCTTGAAAAATACATTTGAGTGATGAAAAATAGCAAGAATAATGGAATAGCCACAAATTCAAGGTTCTAGTTTTCCCCCCGCCCTTAGTGGGAAAGGAAACTTTTCACACATGTGAGTCATCTAATTTTATTATCTGGATTTCTTAGTTTCCGTAAAGTCTGACCTCCTGAATCAGTTTGGATGGTTGTCTCATCCTAACTCAAACTGTCTTAAAGATTAAAAAAAAAAAAAAAAAACCTTCAATCTCATGAAGAAGCAGCTCATGGCAGTGCTTGCGGAGAATGTGTTTTATTCACACTGTCTCCATGATTTTCTCCATTTTTCCCTACTGTGCCATTTCCCTCTGGCCAGTTTGTCTTCCACCCCCTGCTGACTGTGTGATGGCTGCCCGCAGTGGGGGCACTGCTTTTCTTGTTCACATTCAGAGACAACCCAGATATTTCTGTAAAGCCCTTCCCGTTTGTGTGTGTGGGACAACCTAGGTTACTGTCTCTCATAGAACAGTAACAAGGCACTGACTGTCGTGCAGCTGGCTGTGTGAATGGCCCAGGAGGAACATGACTGGCTTCCATGACAGACCCCTTCCCTGTAGTGTGGATGGGGCCAGCTTCCTGTGAGTCACCTGGGCTGCAGTGGAGGAGGCACACAGTGCACTGGGGTTCAGGGAGGGGGATGGAGGAAGGATGCTGGCAGTCAACTCTCCAGATCCAGTACTACCACACCCTGAAGATAGTCCTACCTAGAAATGGTCCCTGCCATTGTACAGACTCAATATGTCTCAGTGAGTTCTAGTAGTTTTTAGTGCCACTGTAGCAAATGACAAATTCTCAGTGGCTTGAAACAACACAAATTGATTATCTTGCAGTTCTGGAGGTCAGAAGTTCAAAAATCAGTCTCAGTGTGGTAAAATCGGGGTGTTAGCAGCCTGTGTTCCTTCTGGAGGCTCTAGAGGAGAATCCACTTTCTTGCCTTGTCCTGCTTCTAAAGCTGCCTGCATTCCCTGACTTGTGGCCCTTCATTGCACCACCTTTTATCCCTCTGTTTCCAACTTCACATTGCCTTCTGATTCTGATCCTCCTGTCTCCTTATGGATCCTCATGATTACATTGGGACCACCGAGGTAATCCAGGATAATCTCTCCCCCCTCACACCTTAATTTAATCATGCTTGCTAAATCCCATTTGCCAGGTAAGGTAAAGTACTCAGAGCTTCTTGGGCTCAGGATATGGTCATCTTTGGGGCAGTCGCTATTCAGCTGGTCAGTTGCCTCCTGTGCTCCCTTTTATGCCTCACACCTCATCTCACATGTGTCTGCTGTGTTCCTCTCTTCATCTGCATTGCAAATGAGAAATGCAGCAATTTAAACCATTGAATATTAGATTTTGGAAATAGTTGCAGGAATAAAAGCACATATAATTTTATTTGTGTCCTAAAAGTTTTTGTTTGGAATTTTAAATTTTATCTAATTGTCCCTAGGTAAATTAAATATGATTCAATCAGTTGATCTGAAAAATCTTTTCAAAGAGTATACCGCTGTTGTAAAGGCCCTTCAAAACAGTATTTTGAGTGCTGTTTCCAAATGAAGTTTACACTTTCACCCTTATCACTGTATTAAAGGTCATGTTGCAGGGTTTTGTGTGTGTCTGCTTTTTTCCAAAGTGAACTTGCTTCTCTATCTAAAACTAATACCTCTAACAGTATTTTTCACCAGGGAGGAGAGGAATTAGTGTATCTTCTAGACTAAGTTTTCTTTCCACGTGAAGAATCTGTTAGGACTAATATTCATGGGAGAAGGAAAAGACAGTAGCTCTTACACCCCATATACTATGTAGACAACAACAGTATAAGCCTGACCAAAGCTGTACATCTTGGTGCATCATTTCAGCTGAAACGTGTTCAGTGAAGTATGATTTATTCCTTAGTAATTCATTTTTGTGTGAGATAAAAGTACATCAACAGAAATTAGGGAAAGCAGAGTGGTAATTTTAAAATTTCATCATTGACTGTTTTTTTTTTTTACCAGTTCTATAAGCACATTAATTGATATTAAAACCCATAAAAGCTCATTTGGGAATGAAAAAGAAAGTTTGAGGTGGTATTGATTTTTTAATGATATTTGTATTTATTTGTATGATTACGCTTAGTTACACTTTGATTGAGTCCGAATGTGCCCTTCAACAATAATCCATGGGCTCTGGGTTTCCTGAAGTTGTATGTCATGGGGTGAACAGTTAGAAAAAGTGAATCCCACCAATTGACAACCCTATGGGGGTTTATATATTACACAAACACATTTGTTTGTTGACTGCCACTCCAGTACTTTCTGTGTCCTCGAGCTCCACCCACGTGGTGCAGGCTGCCCCCATCTGTGCTGGAGAATCATGACGGGGCATTCAGTGGCCTTAGGCATCCCCAGAGAGCTGCAGTTGCATCCTCTCATTTCCCACCTAGTTTGTGGGCATCCCCCTTTAGCTTGACCCTGACAGTGGACAGGTCTCAGTATGAGCTGTCTGTGGGAAGAAACAAGATGTTGGGGGGGCAGCGGTAGTTGTTGATGGGAAGTTTTAAGTGTCAGGTTGTATCTTGCAATTTTCTGAACCCTGGCAGTGCAGGCCTGGGCCAACCTGGTATGTCTGTTTCACCAACCAAATCTTCCTCATGTGCCCAAGAAGTGAAACCATATTTGCATTTGCCACCAGAATCAACTAATACTAAATAATAGTTGAGAATTCCAGCTTGATTATAGTGAGTGGAAAATGGACCTCTCTCGGGTTAATTCTTACACTATGATTTTACTGTTCATCTTCATAAAAGGGATAAGAAATGAGGAAACGTGGATTATCAGTTTGTTTTCACTCTCATCACTCACTGCAGTTATAATTTTCAAAATACCAAGATGTTTTTCAAAAGTAGTTGTTTTTTTGTTTTTTGTTTTTTTTGTTTTGTTTTGTTTTGTTTTGTTTTTGTGGAGGGAGTAGGGACTAAGACTAAGGAAAGCATTGTTCTATCAAGAGAAGTCGTTTTCAATTTATGGTATGATGGGAAATCCATCTCGTATGTCCTATTTGGATAACAGAGCTCACTCTTAATTTTTTTAAACTTCCTTTGATTTTTTAATTGAATTATAGCTGACCCACAATGTTGCATTCGTTTCAGATATAAAACAACAAGATTTGACAAGTCTGTATGTTATGCTGTGCTCGCCGTACTGTACCACCAACCATATTCCCTATGCTGTGCCTTTCGTCCTGCAACTTATTAATTTTGTAACTGGAAGCCTGTTATCTCCCACTGTATTTCACGCATTTTGCCTGTCCACCCGCTGCCTCCTCTTTGGAAACGATCAATTTGTTCTCTGTAGTTATGGGTCTTTTTCTGTTTTTCTGTGTGTTCAGAGAACTTTTTAAGATAACTTGGTGCCTTTAAACATATTCCTTGATTTCCATTAGTTTGGATACGTATTTGCCATGTTACCCAATTAGTTATGTAATGACTTCAAAATTTGGGGGCTTAAAACAACCCTTTTGTCATATTACATATGTTTTGGGGGTCAGAAATTGGGGCAGGATCTCATGGGGCAATTTTTATGCTTAATACGGCATTAACTGAGGTCAGTGGGTGGTGGCCTTCAGCAGGCGGCTGCTTGGTCTAGAGGATTCAGGATGACTTTATGCACATGCCTGTCACTTTGATGGGTACAGTTGTGAGACGAGGCTCAGATGGCCCTCCACTTCCGTGCAGTCTTTGTAACAAGGTTGTTGGACTTATTTCCTGTCCACTCAGAGCTCCAATAGCAAATGTTCCAAGAGAGGGGTTCCTTTTGGACTTGGGCCTGAAACTGACACGTTTATTTCACTGTTTAACACAGTCACATAGCCCATGTGAATCAAAGGGAATGGGGAGTCATAGGATTTGTGATCATTTTTTAACGTGCTACATATGTTCATATGTGCATTTTTTCCCATTTCTCTGACCTGTGGGAAAATGGAAGTTATTGATCAAAGAGTCACAGGTTATCAAGCGGTATGAGAGACTTCAGACTTAATCCAACCTCCATACTTTATAGATTAAAGAATATATATGTAGGTGCACATGTACATCTCCATATCAGTTATTATATATACACTTGTATATCACTAAAAATGGTATCTGTGGATTAGCCAATTCTTCTATCTTCATAGGAATGAAAAGGACTCGTCATTCCCCGGCAAATCTGAAGAAAGAAGCCAGAGCAAGAGTAAGGGAGAAAGAGAGTGAGAGGAGCATCTGATGGGATAGGATTTCTTACAAAAGGACTCCTGAAGTGACCAGAGAAAACAGACCAACAGAAAAGGGCAGACTTTGACCAAGCGGTGCTCAACGACGTGAATATCCACATGGAACAGAAGAGGTTTTAACGCTATTCCCTACTGATGTAGCCTACATACTGAAGAGGACATCAGAAGTTTTCTGGAAGATACCATAGAAAACCATTTTGAGGACCTGGGGGCGGTGGCAGAGATGAGTGGAACAGAACACCAAAAACAGGAAGCCCAAGAAAGCTTGGGTGCCGCTTCCAGATGTCGACGAGAGAAGAATTAGGCACGAACCAGTCAGCTGGAAAAGACTGGGAGCAGGGGACAACAGTCGAAAAGGACGTCTGCCAAGAGCAACTCGACAGTCTCACTTTTATTGGATAGAAAACAATAGCCAAAGAAGGATTGAGGAAGGTCAAATGTTAATCCCATCTTGCTGACAAGCAAGAAGGAGGATAAAGTTTATAGTTAAACAAGCACATTGAAAGAACTCTTCTAACTAGCAACAGGCACTTCTGGGAAGAGAAAGGCTCTATGGCGGATAAGGGAGGCAGGCGGTTTTCATTCCACCCTGAGCTAACCTGTCGTTCCCGGGTGCTCTGCTTTCCTGAAGCAGGCGGCATTCCGCCCTGGGCTGGCCGGGCTTCCAGCCAGCGCAGCTTCTGTGAGGGGGCTGCATTCCGCCATGAGCAAGCGAGGTATCCCCCGCTGCCCAGCTTCTGTGAAGGGGCGGTGTTCCGCCCTGAGCAAGCTGGGCATCCCCAACTATAAGTGCTACCATTTTACTTAAAACTGTGAAATTGGGTCAGATTTAAATTTCAATTTATGTTAAAACATTCTGTAAACTGTGTTAAACTTTGACATTTGTTCCCTCTGTTCAGTGAATAACACTATATCATATTCTGAAAAATACGCTAATTTTCATTTTGAAAAATATCCCTTTTTCCTCTTATGGTAATTATTAATATGAATTAATAGTAGAATTTGATATGGTTCCATATGCCCATAAATACTTTATTGTATATTATCAAATTTAATAATGAATATAATGTACTTCTTTGGACAATTTTTAAAGACCAGTCTACTCTTAAAACAAAAAAATGGAGACGCACTTCTTTAGTTCACACAAATTTCATTTTATTATATATAACCTCAGATAAATTTCAACAAATCATAATTTATTAAAATTATGTCTACTTAAAAATCTCATAGAAGAGTAAAACCATCAAAAATAATAATAAACACACACAACACACACACATCACCCATGTATTGGCAAATGACAATTGCTGTAACAATACATTAGGCATTCCACTGTTAAGGGCTATCAAAATTTCCATCAGTGGTAAAAAGATTTGTATCCAAATTTTAGTAGAATTTGATTTTCCAGAATCCAAGAAAAAGTCTCCTAGGGTTTATTTAAAGATAAATATTTGAACAAATACTTCTTAAATTTAGGAAATTCAGAACATACGATTAAAGAATATTTGCAGTGCAGACTATATTCAATCCTTCCTTCAAAATATGCCTTTGAGTACATAATTCTGTTTTCTCTATCTAAATTGAGCTGTCCTCCAAGGAAGTTTTCTAAAATGTGTGTCTCTGTGTGATAAATGTTCTAAGACCTAACATGCTTCATTGTATTTTTACTGTGCTCTCAAATTTAATCAATAATTTGGCTTGATGTATAATATCTAGTTTCAAATATCTTTTCCATCTATACAAACCCCCAGCTGTCTCCTTTATATGCTATTACTATTGAGAATTCTGCTGTCAGTATTATTCTTGTACATTTTAGGTGATCTGTTCTTCTCTTGGGCATCATTTATGCTCTTCTCTGTTTTTGATATTCTTAAAACTCACCATAATGTATATGAGTGGTTTTGTGTGTGTTTTGTTTTGTTTCTGATTTCTCATGTTTGGCATCATTTTAAGTCTGGTAATTTTTATCTTTCTTTAATTCTCCAAAATTTATCTCAGTACTTATTTAAATATTTTCTTTATTTTTTTTTCTTTTCTGCTGCATTTGGGCAGAAGTCATTAATTTGTTTGTTTGTTTTTCCCAACTCATTTATTCATTTTACAGCTATATTCATCTTAGTCTCCATTTATTGTATTCTTTATTTCAACAATTTTCACTTAATTTATATTCACAGTATAGTATCTTTTCTTTGTATATGTATATCATTATTTTATCATATACTTTTAAGCTATTTTTAAAAATATTTTACTTATTTATTTGACAGTGAGAGATCACAAGTAGGCAGAGAGGCGAGCAGAGAGAGAGGAAGGGAAGCAGGCTACCTGCTGAGCAGAAAGCCCGATGTGGGGCTTGATTCCAGGACCCTGAGATCAGGACCTGAACCGAAGGCAGCAGCTTAACCCACTGAGCCACCCAGGCGCCCCTTTCAAGCTATTTTTTAAAAGTACAGTCATTCCATTTTTTTAAAGATTTTCTTTATTTATTTATTTGACAGAGAGAGATCACAAGGAGGGCAGGCAGAGAGAGAGAGAGAGGGAAGCTGACTCCCTGCTGAGCAGAGAGCCTGATGCAGGACTTGATCCCAGGACCCTGAGATCATGACCTGAGCTGAAGGCAGTGGCTTAATCCACTGCACCACCTAGGCGCCCCTAAGCTATTTTTTTAATTCCTGTTCCAATAACACTTGGATTGCCATATAAAGTTAACCACATCATCTTTTTTAGGTAAGTAATTGTACTTTTTATATGCATAGTTATTTTGGTCCATGAGTTCAGCTCCTCTTCGGATCATCAAATCTCTGTAAAGTCTGGGTATGCTAGGATTTTCTAAGCAACAATAAAATACATTGAAACCTGGTAGCTTAATTATAATAATGTTTTCTTTCTCAATCATTCACAATAGTATTACATTCTGAGTAGCTTCCTTCTATTTTGCAGCTATAGTGTTTGGAAAAACTTGAATTGTGATATTACTGTGATAATGTGAATTAGTCAGGGTTTTTCAGAGAATCGGGAAGAGAAAAAAAGGAAGATATTCTCCAGGGCCAACTCTAGAAGTGACTATTAAAACAGCTGTCCAAATTCAATTGAACAAAACTCAGAAATGCCATCTCCAGTGAAATACAAAGAAGATTATATATAGTTCTGGGCACACACATCTCATTTGACCCAATGATGTACATCAATGAAAGACTGAAGGCCAATCACCACTCCATGGGAGAATTTAAAAATAAATTTACTAATGAGGCCAAGAATTCAGAATCACAAATACTTCAAAACTAATAAGAACTGCCTTCACTTGATGTTATTCTATAAGATAAATCCTACGATCAAGTTTCAATTTTAAATTCTTACAATTTTAAATTCTTAAATCCTTATGAAGAAACATCATTTGGAGGGAGCAGTTTTCATAATTTATCATCCATCAGCCTTTTTTTAAAAGATTTTATTTATTTATTGGACACAGAGAGAGATAAAGAGAGGGAGAGATCACAAGTAAGCAGAGATGCAGGCAAGCAGGGAGGGAAGCAGGCTTCCTTTTGAGCAGAGCCCGATGTGGGGCTGGATCCCAGGACCCAGAGACCATGACTTGAGATGAAGGCAGAGGCTTAACCCACCACACACGTGATGAGAGAGCCACTCAGGTGCACCTCATCCATAAGTCTTAATTGATTGGAGGAAAACGTGTGGAGGAATAATGCCTTAGGGAGCTAATCTCTCTAAAGAATTTTCAAGTCTTTACCCCTTCAAGGTTTTTGTACAGTTCTGATAGCCTCTAAACATCCAGCTGATTTCTACAGTGACAGGCCTGTTAAAACCTGTCTTCAAACCAGGAATAGAGCTTGAAACATACCAGTCAAGAGCAACTTTGAGTCTTTTAAGGAATTTATCATCATTTCTTTGTTTTTGGTTAATATCTGAAATAGTTCCATATTACACTTGCATAATTTCTCCAGAGCTGACTTTGAAGGAGGCATTCAGTTCCAGCTAGTTCCATATTTTGGCAAGAACTATAATTCTATATATATATATTAAAAAAAAAACATATTTTAGGGCGCCTGGGTGGCTCAGTGGGTTAAAATCTCTGCCTTTGGCTCAGGTCATGATTCCAGGTTTCTGGGATTGAGTCCAACAGTGGGCTCTCTTCTCAGCAGGGAGCCTGCTTCCATTCCTCTCTCTCTGGCTGCCTCTCTGCCTTCCTGGGATCTCTGTCAAGTAAATAAATAAAAATTTTTAAAAAACATATTTTATATCAGTTATTCATGTTTATTAACTAAGATATCACAATACAAATAATACAAAAAGTTGCTCTTTATTAATACCTTCAACCAAGATCAAAAAATATGTCATATTTTCTCCAAAAATTTTATATCATCTGATAGGTCAGATATATA
The DNA here is from genome assembly GCF_964662115.1 of Mustela nivalis. Taxonomy (NCBI): domain Eukaryota; kingdom Metazoa; phylum Chordata; class Mammalia; order Carnivora; family Mustelidae; genus Mustela; species Mustela nivalis. Next base: position 619,151 of record NW_028136428.1, on the reverse strand, counting down.
TAAAATTACATTTAAAGTTTTAAAAATATCATCAAATATTTTCATTTAAATGCAAATTTGAAAAAAAACCTACTTTCCCAAACACGACTTTTTATCCTATTTTTTTTTTGAATTTTGTCGACAACTGATAAAATGTTTAGCGAGACTATAAATGTTAGATCGAAAAAAATGATTAATACATGTAGGTTCAAATTATTATGTTCCATTAAAAATGATTTAGTCTTTGATGAACATCTGTTTGGTAATATGTTGTATCCAGATATAGTAAATTAATGATATATATATAAAATTATAGGAAAATGACACCTTCCGTTCCATTATGAGTAGAGCTTTTAAAATGCTATTTGTCACAACCTGTCATCTTGTCATTATGTAGCATTATGTAACATTTAAAAAATGTATACTCTTCACTTCAAAGTCTTTTAAAAATCTAAAATATGACTTTCTATGGTTTGTGTTTCCATATTCCTTTATTGCCAGTTTGAACAAATCCACATGCTTGGATTCAAAAGTAATAAATTCCTCTTATTTGGAAAAATGATGTTTATTTTTGTTCTCTCACCCTTCGCAGGTGGTTTCATTTTAGCATACTTCAGAGTTATAATTTCATGCTTATTAAAAACATTTATTATGATCTACATAGATGAATGAAACTTTTATTTTATTAAATTATTTGACAAAAAAATCTGTTATTTTTAAAAATGTATTTCCTTTGAAGGGTTAATTTAGAACGTTCAGAGAGGATCTAGGAGTGCGGTATTATGCAGTTTTTAAGTAGGTATGAAATGGTTATTTATATGATTGTTTCTTTAAGGCTTATGTATATTGTCCATTATATGCTATAAAATATTTTGAAAGTAAATTTAAGGTATGTTTTACATAGTTTATATTTTGGAAAAAAAATTATTGAAATGACTTATGAAATTCAGTATACTCTCAACATTAATTTATTCTGAAATTTACCAATTGTCTATTGAACCTATTATATGGCAGATATTACTTCAGACTACACTGGTAAATGAAATACTTGGCTTTGTAGAACTTTTATTTTCATGGGTGAGACAATTAAAAGCTATAAACCTTAATAAAAATTGCATAGTGCATTCAAAATTGATGAGTATAATGGGGAAAAAGAAAAATTCGATCAGGGTGAGAAAAATCAAGGTTGCTAGGCAGGGGATGGGGAGTTAAAATTTTTAATAGGAAGATCAGAGTAGTTACAATGAAGCTGACAATTGAACAAAGGTATGGAAAGGTGATGAATTTGCCCAGAACTATCAGCAATAAGGTCACTCCAGACAAAGGAATTGGCTATCTTGAAGGCCATAAGGTTGGATCATGCCTGGCATATCTGAGGAATAGCAAGGAGGCCACTGTGAGTGACTGAAGAGTAGCAGGGAAAGAGGTCACAGAGGTTAAATGAGTGGCTAGATCATGTAAAAGCTTAGAAGTCATTGTAAAACTCTGGCTTTTATATTTGGAAACTTACTGTGTGATAGAATTTCTGCTAATAGCTGAGAGTTCAAATGTCCATAAAATTTCAAGGATTCTTATTCTAGTAAGACAGAATAAAGAAAAAGAGTTCATATTTTCACATGGTGTAACAAATGCTCAGAGATCCAAGTGTAGGAAGCTATGGGAGCACAGAAGAAGGCACTAAAATCTCACCAATATATTTGGTGACTGTGACTATATATAAATTTGTATTTTCTAGATTTTTTTATAGTCATGGAATCACACAGTATATACTATTCATTGCCTGGCTTTTCTTTTCTCAGCATCATTATTTTGAGAATCTCCAACTGTTAATAGTTCATTTTGATGTTGAATAGTAATCTCTTTAATGAATAGATCATAATTTGTCTTTGCTCTATTGATGGACATTGATGAACATTTCCATTGTTTTCAATTCTTAAAAATAAAGCTGCTATGAAATTCATATACAAGTCCTTGTATGAACATAGGGTTTGTTTCTCTTGGTTAAATGCCTAGAAGTAAAATGGCTATTTGTGTAACTGCAACATATTTTGCATTTAAAAAAATGTTTAGACTATTTCCCAAAGTGGTTGTATCATGATATATGCCAACAACAGTTTAGATTTTTTGTTGCTTCTCAATCTAGCTCAGACGAAGTACAATTAGCCTTTATAATTTTAGCCATTCTAATAGATATGTAAGCATGTCTCATTATGATTTTAATTTGTATTTCTTTAATGCCTAAATGTTGAGAAATTTGTCATGTGCTTATAAGCCATCCATATCCTTTTGGTGACATGTCACTTCCATTATTTCCTTCACATGTAAAATTGGATACTCTGTTTGGTTATTACTAAGGTTTTTTATTTTTATTCATTTTTTAATAATCAGAGTAGATGTCCATTATCAGATATATAATTTGCAAATCCCTTCTCCATCTTTACGGTTTCTCAATGGAGCTTTGATAGCTGTGTCTTTCAAGAAATATGCTACTTCTTTCCTGGTACACGGAGGTATGACTAGAACATTATCAATGTTGACCTTTGCAAAGAAAATCATGGCTTAAGATATATGTAGTCCAGGCCTCTTCCTGAAGAGTTAGCTCTGATCAGAACGTCACTTTTCTCGAAGACTTTGCAAAGTTAAGGGAAAACCAGGTAGACAGAGCCCTAATCCCTTAACCTTGTGTTTCAGAACTCTAGGAGATGAGGACAAAGGCAGTAGCATATATCCATGCCCTCACCTTTTTCCTCAAAAAGGGACTTTCTGTCCGTTAGTCATCACTGACCCGTTGGGAAAAGACACTGACAATGGACTTGCTCACCCACAGGATGACAAACCCCATGGAGAGCTGTTGGTACCCAAGATGCCTCACTGTTTCTTGAGATCTAGAAATTGTAGTGGAAATAGGACACCTTGCTGTCTCTGGAGAATTGTTGGCCTAAAGGAAGGTATAATGAACATCATTTTTTCCTATTTATCTAGAAAGGGGAAATGGGACATTAACCCACAAGACAACCTGAGTTCCTGATCAGGCTCAGAGGACTCTTGTTCTATCCTTCCCGGGGCTTCCTACCTAAAGCCATAGGATACCAAGGTCATGGGAGAGGGACAGCTGCTTCAGTGAAGCCAGCATCTGTGATGTCACAACGCTTTGAGGTCATAGCAACCAATCCTCATAAACCCATGCCTGATCACTACACTTGGTTGGAGTATTCATGGGTGTGCCAATAGGACCCCTAGCCATCCCAAACCGCTGGAGCCGCCTGGGTCTCTCACCAAGGCAATTTGTGAAGCGAGTCGGTATCACCATCTCCATGGCCCGATTCGTAGTGTTTGGTCCTGACTGTCAGCACCAGCCCTCTGGATTTCGGAGAAAGGCAAGAATCCACCATTCCATCTTAGCCAGGAAAGGTCAAGTAACAATCAGGCCTCAAGCAAACCTCAGGGGAGGGAATCTGAGCCCTGCACAGGGGTTAGGCCCTCCCACCCATTCACCAATCTTCTGAACAGGAGAAGGGCCACCCAAGGAAAGCTCAAAGGGAACACCCCCAATCATGACATAGACATGTCTGGAGTCTTCCACAGTGCAGACACAAGTGTTAGGGTTTTTAATCAAAGGAGCAAGACTGATACAAAGCGAAGGTCAAGCAAAGCTTAATTTCATTCCAAACATCAAGAATCATACTGACTGGTCAGGGCCTTCTCTTCCAAATTCGACCCCCTCCAGCATCACAGACTAACATGTATAGATGTAGTTTAGCTGGGCTATACACAGGTGGCCTTGAGATTGCAATACACAGAGAAAACTGCACAGTGGTGCTAGGTCTGCCAGACATAGAAAAAAACTGCTAGTAACACACGGATGGACAATTGAATCTCAATTTACCTAGTAGATATAAGCTCCCCACTGACTGGATATCTTCATCTGCCCTGACCTGCCCTTATATCTAGGCTTTGAGAGTAAATACCTTTGGAAGGGGCAGTATCAATCTAAATTTACTGCATGAGGTCAATCTATGTATACTGCATAAACACAAAATGATTCCCTCTGGCCACCCAGGCTCTTACATTCCTCCCTATTCTTTGGAGATTAGTCCAATCCTTGACTTTTCATCCAGTTCTACATTCTCTGGTTATAAAGGGTTTATTGAGCATGTAATTCTAACATTTTTATCGCTCTCATTTTCTTTTGTACATGACACTAGTGTACAGTCGGCTGTATATTTACACTAGTGTAAATGACACTAGTGCACAGTCGGCTGATGACTTACCCATTTACCGCTTCATAGAACCCTTTCCATTTTTTTTTCTAATTTCCTTTATCTAATTAACTACCTATACTTTACATAAACAGGTAAAAATAGGAGCAACAACAAACTCATAGTCTTTTCAGTCTTAGATTTAGTCCACAGTGAACGGGATCTTTGGCTGTGGCTTCCACCTTTTGGGGTCATCTTCATCCTTGGCTCATTTGATGTGACATGCGTGAATCCAGGCCCTGATGCATTCTACTTTTACTGCTGTGGTGTGGTCAGGGTAACAGTAAAAGGTCCCATCCAGCGAGGCTCCAAGCTCCCCACTTGATAATGTCATATCCAAACCAAGTGATTGGGTTGGAAAGGAAGTGGTTCCACCTCCTTCTCCATACCAGTGTGGGCAGTCTGGATCCCTGCATTTTTTTTTTAATACAGACTGTAATGCCTGCAGTGACTGGAGTACAGACTGATCAGTCATTTCTGCTAGGGCAACCTTTTGTAGCTGAAAACAGAGCGGAAGCAGGGGTTCTCCCAAACATTTTAAATGGGGTCACCCTGTTTAAATAGTGTGTACATCTTGCCCTGAGTAGGGTGAAAGGAAGCAGATCCACCCATCCACTGCCCGTCTCCAGGGTTAGTTTTGTCAAGGTCTCTTTAAGAGTCCGGTTCATTCTCTCTACATGCCTAGAACTCTAGGTCTGATAGGCAAAATGTAGTTTCCAATTTGTGCCCAGGGCCTTGGCCAATTCCTGTGAGACTGAACTCAAAATGCAAGGCCATTGTCTGACTCAACCGTGAGAGGCAGCCCAAACCTAGGAATTATTTTTCTTGTAGCTTTCTGGCTATCACTCCTGCCGTCTCATGTTTCTCGGAAAAAGCCTCAACCTGGCCTGAAATGGTATCTACAAAAACTAACATATACTTGTCCCCATATTTTCTGGGTTTTATTTCTGTAATATCTATTTTCCAATAAATTCCTGGTACCCTACCTCTTTCTCTTTTCCCTCTTCCAATTCTAGTTCCTCCCACATTAACTGCCTGGCACTGAGCACATCTATCAACTATATCCTGAACTATACATCGTAATTTAGAAGCCTGGAAGTTCCTTGAGTTTGAGTGACCCCAGGTGAGTACCCTGATGTATCTGGTCTACTAATTTCTTACCTAGTCTTCGAAGAAGAATTAAATTTCCTCTTTTAGTCTTAGCCCAGTCTCCTTTATAATATAATTTAGCCATTTTTGTAAATACTTTAAATCTTCCTCTGAATACTCCAGTTTATCTGGTAGGAATAGATCCAGGTGTGTAACCAGCTCTTGCATTGTTTCTCAGGCTGCTTGCTTTAAATCTCGATCTGATAATTGGTTTCCTTTTGAAATCAGATCAGTCCCCTTTTGGTGTCGCAAGACATGCATAACAGCCACCTCTTTTGGGTCCCAATATTTCTCTTCTGTTTTAATTCCTTTTCCTTCTGCTGTTAATAGGCCCCTTACTTTGTAAGTAGCTCCATGTATATGGAGAGTAGCAAAGACATACCTGTTGTCCGTATTGATGTTGGTGGTTTTACCTTTAGCCATCTGCAGTGCCTTAGTGATTTCAATCAGTTCTGCTTGTTGTGCCGAAGTTCCATGTGGCAGGGTGCTGCCCAGAATTCCTGCTCAGGATAAACTACCACAGCCCTCACATACCTCACATACCTCTTTCCATGAACAGAGTCATGTCTGCATCTGGGAAGAGCATGTCTCTGAGATCCAGTCTTATTCCTGTGACTTGGTTTAGGACCTCCGCACAGTTGTGTGGATGTTCAGCCAGCTCCTCTGGGAGCAGTGTGGCTGGATTTAGCACCACTTGTGGCTGTGAGATCACTCTTGGTTTGTTGAGGAGGAGGGCCTGATACCCTGTCACTCGGGTGTTCACCATCCATCAGTCAGTTGGAGTCTACAAAGGTCCGCGATAGCGTGTGTGGTGGTCAAGATGAGATTTTGACCTAATGGTCTAGCATTATATCTCATTTGGTTAAGACCTACATGTCCAACGAATTTAATTCCATTTGTCATTCAAGCAACCCTTCACAGTTTCAGGTTACCAAAGACTTTGGAAGCCACTTTAACAATTACCCATTAAAACCTTGAGACAGACAAATAACTATCTCCACTTCAGATGCCATGCTCTCCCGCCAACAAGGGGGAGGGGCTAGGCAGTCCACATCAGGCCAGAGAAGGCAAAGAATTCCCCAAAACAAAGGGGGTTTCGGCAGCTGCTGGGGAATATTTTTTAAAGTCTTTGGCTCAAGGTCGGTTTATCCCACAGTGCCAGTTCTGCTTACCAAAAGTGGTCCAATAGGCACTCATATTCCATGCTCAGCTCCAATGAGCCTCAGCATGGGCACCTTAACTCACTCTTAGACTAACCCCAGTTGGCTACAGTCATAGCCCTTAACACACGAAATGAGTGAATGAGAAGCCTCACATCTATTATGAAGAACAGAGAGATGAAAGTCAGAGTCCCTTTACTCTCTGCTTGCCCCATTCCTTCAATCATAACAAACAATACAACAGACAACAAAAGGACCAGGCAAAGACAACCATAGGCCCAACGATTCTTACCCATAACCTGCCACTGGTGGGGGCTTTCTTTATCCCCTGATCGCCTAGGAGGACTCGAACCCCCAAACCGCCCAGGGGGACTTGAACCCCCTGAATGTCTAGGGGTACTCGAACCCCCCTGACTATCCAGGGGGACTCGAACCCCCTGGAGTTCACCTAGGGGTATTTGAACCCCCTCTAACCGCAAAGGGGAACTCGAGCCCCCTGACCATCTAGGGGGACTCGAACCCCCTGACCACCCAGGGGGACTTGAATCCCCATACGATCTACCAGCAGAGGATGGGGCATCTCCGCATCCACACCAGCTCTGGGGAGCATGGCTGCTGCCAACTTCTACCAGTGGGCCATAGCCTGCAGCTCCATGCAGGATCCCATGATCTTACCTCCAGAGGCTTTTCCAAAAATTCCAATGCTGTTTCAGTTCTCATCATTTGAATTCGGGTGGCCCTCCAAAGATAGGGTCCTTATTCAAAGGAGCGAGACTGATACAAAGTGAAGTTCAAGCAAACGTTAATTTTGCACAAAGCATCGAGAATCATATTGACCGGTCAGGGCCTTCTCTTGCAAAGAGGCGACCACTCCCAGCCTCACAGACTAACATTTATAGCGGTAGTTTAGCCAGGCTATACAGAGTTGGCCAATGAGATAACAATACAGAAAAAACTGCACAGTCGTGCTAAGTCTGCTACACCACAAAAACAAAAATGCTAGGTAACACATGGGTGGACAATTGGATCTCAATTTACCCTAGTAGATATATGCGTGCTCCTCTAATGGGATGTCTTCTCCTGGCCTGATTCACCCTTGTATCTAGGCTTTGAGAGTAAGCTCCTCTGGGAGGAGTAGGGTCAATTTAGTTTACTGCATGGGTTCAATATAAGTTTACTGCTGAAACACAAAATGACTCCCTCTGGCCTAGCGGCCCTTATAACGAGTACTTGTAGCGTCTCTAGAAATCGAGCCAAAATGACTTCCAAATCTTCAAAACTGACGATGTACCAAAGGCAGATTCTACATCCTAGAACCTTAGGTCCAGAATGGACTCATGTACTTGGAGTCCACAGGAGCAAGCATGGAGCATGTTGGAAAAGACCCATAGCCCAAGAAGCCATCTGAAAGACGTCCGTACCCGTTTCAGGAAGACAACTTGTATCTTCAAAAGGACGCATTGAAGAGGATTCAAATGTCAAAGAACCTGGAGCATTCCCACAGGGTCCTGCAGATACCCTCTGGAGAAGTACATGTAGATGTGACAGCACAAGCCTACCTTCACCCTCTCATGAACATCCCCCAAATGGTTTCATGGGATAAGCAAACAATGCCTCTTGTGGAAGATGGGCGTGTTCTAATGGAGGCAGCAGAAGATGAACAGTGGGACAACAAAGGGCCATTAGAGAGCCACAGACAGCGTATGCTACAGGTTGGTGAGGATATTCAGGAAGACAAGGAACTGGAGAATGAACATTGGAGCTCTGAGTGAAGGTCTGGCATTTGAGGATGGTGGGAGGTTCTCTGAACCTGGCTGCCTTCCATAGAGATCTAGGTCCAAATTAAAGAAAACATCCCCTGGCCACAGTCAATCCTTGTACCCCGGTTATGTTTTTGTCTTTTTGTCAAACAATGCACATGCACATATTTGACAGAGAGACAGAGAGATCACAATCAGGGTGTAGAGCTGGAGAGGGAAAAGCTGACTTACCCCTGAGCAGGGAACCTGAGAACAGAGTCGATGCCAAGACCCTGGGATCATGAGTTGAGCTGAAGGCCGCCTCTGAACTGATAGGCACAATCCATGACACAATCTTTGACTTCTGAATACGTCCTAGTTCTAGACGTGAACCACTGCTCTGTCATTGTTCACAAATGCAGGGGAAATGGATTTTGGCTTGGGCTGGTGTTGCTTGAGCTATCTGGCCTGCTTCGAGAGCTGGTATAGTTTGTCCTCTTGAGGTAAGTGACTTGGCTATGTACAAACTACACTCCCACGCATATTTAGGTAAAGAGAATTCCTCCATTGATAGCTTTTGCAGAGGGAATGAAACTATGTCTTGTTGTTCTATGCTTCTGTGGATGGTGATGTGAGTCCTCCTTGCCTCTGAATCTGGATCTCTGTTTCTGCTCCCAGATGAGGGACAGTTTTAGCTCTGAATTCTCAAATCCATGTTCAGCCCTCTTTTTTTTCTCTCACTCCTACTTCTCCTACAATAAGCACCTCTTTCTATTCCTTGGAGTCAATGACTTTCCTAAGCTCATTGTCATGTTTCATCATTCTTCCTTCTTTCTTTGGATTTGTTTCCTTATTTACCAATCCTTTTCTGCCAGGTCAAAAATTTGGTCCTTTGCTTCTGCCAGCTTCTTGGACTTTTCCTTCAGTCTGCTACCAATCTTTTAATGATGATTCTAAATGTTATTTAGAGAGACATTCTGTTCTTAATATATTTCAAATATTCTACACAAGGCAAAGTGGATCCAAGTAATCTGTAGGCAAAATAAGATTTTAGAGAAGTATATATTTCCAACAGTATTTATAAAATATTACCTTTATGTAAGGCATCATCCTGGACTTTGTGGAAAACACACAAAAGAGTAAGAAGTGGCCCTTCAAGAAACATATACAATATCAAGGTTTAACATGAAGCAGCATGTCTTCTCTAAGTAAAAAAACATTGTACCAACTGACTTTACTGAAACTTTATATTTATTGCTCTCGTTTTAGGTCATAGTGTCCTTCTGCATGCAGGCTGCTATAACGGACATGATATAGACTGAATAGCTTATAAAGAACAGGAATTTATTTCTCACAGTTCTAGAACTGAGAAGTTCAAGATTAAGGAATGGGCAGATCCAGGGAGAGCCCACTTCCTCATAGATGGCTATCTTCTCACTGTAAACGTACATGATGAATGAATCAAGAGAACTCTCTGGGGTCTCCTTTAAAAGGACTGTAATCCCACTTATAACCTAATCCCTCCCAAAGGCCCCTATGTTTTAATACTATCACTTCCAGAGTTAGATTTTGTAATATGATTTTGGGAGACATAAACATTCACACCATAGTATATATAAACAAAAGAGACACAAAAACAACAAACAACAAAAATTATTTTAACTACCTATTATTTTCAACTACATAAAATTTTAATTTGTTTCTATATAATATTAAATAACTCATTTGAGTGATTCACTTATATCCAATGCATCTGAGTGCAATTAAATTTGCTTACCCAACATATCCAGCAGCATATTTCTTCAGACTATCCCATTCCCCACCTTACAGGTTTTACCACAATTAGAAGACAGGGGATAGAGGATAGATAGATAGATGTATACATAAATACACTTGTACATACACATATGCATATTTTTTCCTGTTAATGATACTCATGCAAATAAAATTTAAGCTCAAGGAAACCTGTCTTGTGTGTTACTTAATATCCAGTTTTTAGTCAACATCCAAAAACAAATAATCCAATAAAAACATGGATAGAGGACATGAACAAGTGTTTCCACAAAGAACACATTCAAATGTTCAGTAGATACATGAAAAGATGTCCATCATCATGTATCATCAGGAAATTGCAAAGCAAAACTAGAAAGAGATACCACCTCACACCTGTCAGAATGGCTAACATCAACACTACAAGAAACAAAAGGGGTTGGAGAGGATGTGAAAAAGTAACACTTGTGGGGGCTGCCTGGGTGGCTCAGTGGGTTAAGCCTCTGCCTTCAGCTCAGGTCATGATCTCAGGGTCCTGGGATCAAGTCCCACATTGGGCTCTCTGCCAGGCATGGAGCCTGCTCCCTCCTCTCTCTCTCTACTTGTGATCTCTCTCTGTCAAATGAATAAAATCTTAAAAAAAAGAAAAAGTAACAATTGTGAACTGTTGGTGGTGATGCAAACTGATACAGCCATATTTGAAAACAGTATGGAATGTCCATAAAATTTAAAAATAGAAGTCCTTTGTGATCCAACAATCCTGTTGGTGTGTATTTACCCAATGAATTTAAGAAAACTTATTCAAAGGGATGCTAGCACCCCTATGTTTATAGCAGCATTATTTGTAAAGCTAAGATATGGAAAGAACCCAAGTATCCATCAATTGATGAATAAATAAAGAATAAGTGGTATGTATATACAATGGAATATTATTCTGCCATAAAAAAGACTGAAATCTTGCCATTTGCAATAACATGGCTGGAACTAGACAGTATAATGCTAAAAGTGAAATAAGTCAGAGAAAGACAAATACCTTTACTCATATATGGAATAAAAGTAACAAAACAAACAAGCAAAGGGGAAAATAATAACACATAGAAAGAGAAACAAAGCTAGAAACAGACATTTCATAACGGAGAACAAACTGATGGTTACTTGAGAGGATCTGAAAGGAGTGATGGATTAAATAAGTGATGGGGGTTAATTAGAGCACTTGTCATGATGAGCACCGAGTGCTATATGTTATATTGTACACATGAAACTAATACAACCATATATGTTAACTAACTGGATTTCAAATGAAAATTTTTTAAAATCCCAGTTTTTAGCTCACATTCTGGCTTACAAAAGGGATTTAGTCAGGAATTTGGAGATTAGTTAATGAACAAATAAGGGGTGAACAGGCAGTTGTTAGATAAAATTACTATCCTTTCTGGCATGACTTATACCTTTTATCTAGAATTAATTTTAGCACTTTAGACTCTTCCTATTTTATTTTGAGTCATTAAACAAAAATTTCCTCAAAGGACCTTAGACTCCATCCAATTTGAGCAACAGTGTGAGAGAGGAAATGGTGTCCAGGAGGAAAAAAAAAAGATAAAACTACTTTTGTTTACTAGTGAATGCATAGTTCTTCCACAGAAGAAGCTCTAAATGGTCATGGCTCCAGCTTTATATGTGTTCAGTCATATGTTCAGAAGTAGGTAACACTATCAAAAAATATAAAGCATCTGAGATTATTTTCCCTTATTTGAAAGCAGGTGTATGAGTCTGCCGTGGTTTCTTGGGTGTTCATAGAAGACGCAGACTCATGGTTCAGAAATAATATAGTTTATTATTCACAGCATTAGAGGTAGCCAGAATATTAACAGTATTTGTGTGTGTGAGTGTGTTTCTGTGTGTGTGTGTGTGTGTGTGTGTGTGTGTGTGTGTGTGTAGGGGTGGGAGTTATATATCAGTTCTGAGCCTCAGTTCCCACAAGAAGAATCAAAACAGAGGCAGATAATATTTGCAAACACAACAGGTTAAGTTAAAAAAAAAGATACTATTTCTGTCCTCCAAGTCTATTCAATACAACCATCTTCAAAGGACGGTCTAGAACAGATAATAAATGCAGAAATGTAAGCAACCAATTGAAAAGTGTCTCCCAAGAAACACACTTTGAGAGTCTTCCTTTGACAAAAATACTATAGGATATTACATGAATCAGGTGCATTGAATACTGGAAGGTTAAAATTACAAGGGACCAAATATTTTTAAGCAGACTGGCATCCAGTAGAGTTCAAATAGGTTTTATAAGATTGAGGAAAGAAGCCATCAAAACCTGGGCCCAGGGGCGCCTGGGTAGCTCAGTGGGTTAAGCCTCTGCCTTTGGCTCAGGCCATGATCTCAGGGTCCTGGGATCGAGCTCTGCATCAGGCTCTCTGTTCAGCAGGGAGCCTGCTTCCCCCTCTCTCTCTGCCTCTCTGCCTACTTGTGGTCTCTGTCTGTCAAATAAATAAATAAAATCTTAAAACAAAACAAAACAAAAAACCTGGGCCCAATTTTCCCAAAAGTATGATTCTGATTCTAGTCTCTACGATGTTATCCCTTGAAGACAATGTCTCTAATTGAGTTGAACTAGTTTACTAAAGAGCATACCCCCATTTGTTGTAGGAGATGAACAATATGCAAGAGGCAAAATGCCACATGGAAGCCACCTGGTCTTCAGTGGAATATAGAATCAGTTCCTTTGGGATGAATTTGTTCCACATTTGACTTCCCACTTAAGGGAAAATAAGAGTGCCTTCCAATAGATTTTAAATAGGAAATGACAACGGAAGCTTATACAAGATTATAAAATGGGAAATTTCATTTAGATAAGCAATAATTTCAAAGTCATCTTCTTAATATTACAGACTCTTCACATAATCATAATTTTATTTTGGTATTATATGGTAATTTCAAATATAGTAAATATAAAGAATTTACCTCTGTAATTATAGCGATTCTGGTCGTAGTTTAATGGCAACAAAACTTCAAGTTAGAAGTATGGTCTACCAATTATGAATACATTTGGTAATGGTGTGTCATCTTCACTCCACTTGTCTCACTAAAACAGTGAGCCAAAAAAAGTAGGTCCAAGCTGTTTACTATGGTCAAAATGAGTTGCTTTTTCACTTGGTAAAGAAGCAGTCATATTTTGGAAAAAGAAACTGAGGCTATTAATATTTTCAACTTATTTTCAGAAAAGGAAAGAAAGGATAATCTAAGCTAAAGCCAAAATCTTACACAAGGTGGCAGGAGAATGGTCTTTTCCCAGATAAAGGGTTTTTCAACTTAGCCATGTTAGGAGGAAGAAGAGATGAGACATTGTGGACTTGACTAACGTTTGTACACTGTTCAAAAAGTTTTCAAAATAATGTGTATTATTTTTCTTCTTTTAGTTGAGACAAAAACAAACAAACAAACAAAAAACCACTAATGAGCTTACTCTTAAAAGGAGGTAAACAAGAAACTAGCAAAGATTGAGTGTTAGGTATTGTCCCCCTCCTTTTTTTTAAAATTATGTTATGTTAGTTACCATACAATACATCATTAGTTTTTGAAGTAGTGTTCCATGATTCATTGTTTGTGTAAAACACCCAGTGCCCCATGCAATATGTGCCCTCCTTAATACCCATCACCAGGCTCACCCATCCCCACATCCTTCTCATCTTTAAAACCCTCAGTTTGTTTCTTGGAGTCCATAGTTTTTCATGTTTCATTTCCCCCTCCAATGCCCCCACTTCATTTTTCCTTTCCTTCTCCTAATGTCCTCCATGCTATTCCTTAGGTTCCACAAATAAGTGAAACCATATGATGATTGACTTTCTCTGCTTGACTTATTTCACTTAACATAATCTCCTCCAGTCCCATCCATGTTGATGCAAAAGTTGGGTATTCATCCTTTCTGATGGCTGAGTGATATTCCATTGTATCCATAGATCACATCTTCTTTATCCGTTTGTCTGTTGAAGGGGATCTTGGCTCTTTCAACAGAATGGCTATTGTGGACATTGCTGCTATGAACACTGGGGTGCATATGGCCCTTCTTTCCAGTAAAATAGAGCTAGCCTATGACCCAGCGATTGCACTACTGAGTATTGACCTCAAAGATACAGATGTAGTGAAAAGAATTAGGTATTGTTAAAGCACAAATGCAGGGGATAGAAGTTATGGTACAGAAGAGGGAAGGGCAACCATATGGCAGAGTAGAATAAAGTAGCTCAGGAAGAAATTAGTCATATCCAGATATTGGAAGGCATGTGGGGTTGGCAGGGAGAGCATGAGAAATCATGAGAGAAGAGAGAGAAAATGGACCAGGCAGGAGGGTTTATAACATTTTAACATCTAAGGTAAGCATATGCAAAGCAGAATAGGGAAAGAAATAAAAGTTTTTATAAGACTCAATACATAAGGAATAACGTGGAGGACACTGGGAGATGGAGAGAAGTGTGCTGGGGGAAATCGGAGGGAGAGACAAACCATGAGAGACTGTGGACTCTGAGAAACAAACTGAGGGTTTTGAAGAGGAGGGTGGCAGGTGGTTGGGTGAGCCCAGTGGTGGGTATTAAGGAGGGAATTTATTACATGAAGCACTGGGTGTGGTGCATAAACAATGAATTTTGGATCACTGAAAATAAATTAAAAGAAAAAAAAAGACTGACTACAGACATGGACCTCAGTGTAACACAGATATGGAACTCACTGGAATACCAGCCACTTCCCACCGACACACACAGACTATGATAATAATAAATAATAATTCAATTAAGAAAATTGCCTGCCAAATAATTTTTCCTCTTTTTATTTTTATGATTATTATTTTTATTTTATTTTTAAAGATTTATTTAAATTCCAGTTAGTTAAAATAAGGTTAATATTAGTTTCAGGTGTACAATATAGTGATCAACACTGCCATACAACGGCTTAAATATAAAAATGAAAAAAAAATTTTTTTTAAGATTTTATTTTTAAAAACCTCTACACCCAAGGTGGATTTCAAACGTACAACCCCAAGATCAAGAGTTACATATTTTACTGACTGATCCAGCCAGGCACCCCAACAAATAAAAATTTTATAAAATTGTTGAGTTTGTGGGAGTCTCATTTGCTCAGTCAGTTAAGTGTCTGCCTTTGGCTCAGATCATGATCTCAAGAGTCCTGGGATCGAGCCCCATATTGCTCATGCGCTCTTTCTCTCTCTCTCTCTCTGGCTTTTGCTCTTAAATAAATAAATAAAATATTTTTTAAAAAAATTGTTGAGTTTGTTTAACTAGTTTTAAACTAGTAGACAGAGATGAAGATAAAGTATGATCTCATGGCAGGGAAAAATACAACTTACACGTTTTAAAAATAAAATGTGCAATGCAAGTTACATCACTTCTTTTATCACCACACAGGGACTTTCCCTACTGAGTTGTTGTAATGTAAGGACCTATTTTATATTTTTATATTTTAGCAAGAGGCTTCCATTGAGGTTAACCCTGAAACTGTCCTTGCTCCCCTTCCCCCAGGGGATTCACTTAAAAACAAGACCTGGAAATCAGCTCCAGGTAACAAAGCCCATATACAAGGGTGGGTCAGGCCAGGTGGAGACATCAATCAGCGGGAGGGGGGGGGCGGTGTTTGCATATTGTCTCCCTAGATACTAAGGAGTATGCCCCACTCCTCTGCCCTTTGGGAACCGTTTTGGCACCAATCCTAATCAAGGTGTAATAGGCTGGGTCAAATGTCTATACTAGGGTAAATTGAACCTCAATTGGTCACCTAGCCTCACTGTGGAGTTTCCTGTGTGTGTTAAAATCTCATTGGTCACCTGTGCGTGGCCAGGCCTGACTTCATGGCCTTTGCCCTTAAAAGCTAGACTGTGAAACAGTGAAGGGTTGCCTTCTCTCATAAGAGGTGTGGCTCTGAACGTTCGGTTAGATTCTTGATGCTTGGCATGAAATAAGGCTTTGCTTGACCTTCGCTTTACATCAGTCTCGCTCCTTTAATTATAGACCCATTATTGGGGCATAACAGTATTAATCTTATAGTTATAAGTCCACAATGCATCCATCATCCATTCTACCCCTTAACATTCCCCTTTGGACAGACCCATGATCTAGAACAAGCCTTATTTTATAGTGCCTTGTAGGAGATTTTTGCTGCTGCCTAAATTGCCTACTTTCCTCTCACCATTACCACAGAAATTGGGTCCACTGAAACAAAGGGGTAGTGTAAGAAATTAACAACTTCCATAAATCTCTTTAAATCATAAAGTATAAGATAGTGATACCTTTTTTTCTGCCACATAACCAATTCTTGCAAGAATAAGGTCATATAAGAGAATTTACAACACATGCTAGCATTATCCTACTGGACCCAGATCATTTGTATGTTTCTCTGTCTCTGAGAAATGTAGTTATTTACATGACTGAAACCTACAAATTGTTTGATATGACTACTAATATCACCTACATTATTTTAAAGCCTGTTTAAGGCTTCTGAAATACATAGGTTTTGTAAACACTTATTAAGCATCTTGTATATATCAAACACTTTAAAAATCTCTGCTTTAAAAACAGAACAAAAAAACTCTACCTCAATGGAACTTTGAGTCTGAAAAAGATACAGGCAATATACAAGGCAACAGATAGAATAATTACATATTTGATTATATACTCCGAGGATGTCACATTAAATTGATATGAAAATGATGAGAAGGATCTGGATTTCTTGTCAAAATTTTTTGCCTTAAAAAGAAATTGATATTTAGGGAAAGTTGTTACTGAAAGAGGTCCTGTGTCAACCAAAAATGTTAAACCATGATCTGAATAAATTTTCCAGTTGTGATCATTGCTTTGTTTAACTGTCTTATATTAAGACTGAATTTAGTAATTCAGTCTCAGATTTCAGTAAGTCTTTTTTTTAATGATTTTTTTTATTTATTAGAGAGAGAGAGGGAGGGGCAGAGGGAGAGGAAGAACCAGACTCCTTGCTGAGCAGGCAGCTGATGCAGGACTGGATCCTAGTACCCTGGCATCATGGCCTAAGCTGAAGGAAGACACTTAACCAACTGAGCCACCCAGGCACTCTAGACTGTAAACTTCTTAAAGGTAAAAAAGTTTATTCTTCTAGAAGTTCCACAGACATTTCTAACATCCATAAGAAAGCATGTACTGATGTAAAATGCCAGCAAATCAAATTATTTAGAAAAGAAAGAAAGAAAAGATATATCTGGATAAAGAGAAAAACAGAAAATCTAATAATACATTGAATTATTAGAGCAAAGAGTGGAGGAAGAGAAAATAAATATGAAATAGAGATTTCCACTAAAAGAAAAAAATTGAATAAGGCAGGAGATTTAGAAAATTATTATGACAGACTTGAGAAAAAATAAAATAGGAATTTTTAGAAAATAGCAATGAATGAAAAGGTAAATTGTTCCTACCTCTATAATATTAGCTGTTTGTTGTTGTTGTTGTTGCTAATTTACCTATTTAAGCTAATAAACAAAGAAAGGTTTCATTTAGGGATAAGGTTTCTATATATATATATATATTTTCCATTTAGGGATAAGGTATATATATATATATATATATATTTTCATTGTTAGAAAATGTGTCACAGAAAGTGTTTAAACTTTAAGATACAGATGCAACATGTAAAAAACTACATTGTTTGAACGTCTAATTTGTAAATGCTGTTAGAGGAAACTTGGTGGAAATGTCCTTATGTGGTTGTGTTTCTGGAACTAAGTATATTTATTAATAAGGAATAGTTTAAAATTATGAAATGACCAGGAGTGGACAATTTTCCTAATCCTATCAGCTCTTTGCAGCTCTTTTATTAGCCCCCTTCAGGAATACCAGCTTTATTTATCTAATTAAATTTTATATTAATATGCTTTTGACTTTTGGCCTTTCTCTTCATTCTGTTCTTTTTTTTTTCCCGTAAATTACATGTTTCTGCTTAACAGCTACTATCAATTCTTTGATATGAATTCTCAGCATCAATTTACTAACTCCAGAGATGAAGCAGCATCAATATTTAGAAGCAAAGAATACAAAGCCTTGGGCATCTGGATGGCTCAGTCAGTTAAGCATCTGCCTTTGACTCAGGTGGTGATCCCACGGTCGTGGGATGGAACCCCAGTTTGAACTTTCTGCTCAGCTGGGAGCCTACTTCTCCCTCTCCCTCTGCCTGCAGCTCCCTTTGCTTGCGTTCTCCCTCTCTTTGTCAACTAAATAAAATAAAGTAAAATAAAATAATGTAAATAATACATTTATTTATTTATTTATTAAAATGCAATTATTACACAATACATAATGTATTGCATAATTATAATAATGATTAAATAATTTATTAAATATTTATATTAAATATATCGATTTAATTAAATAACTATTTTTTAGAATTTAAAATATTTCAAATTTAGATTGTTAAATATTAAATCATTAATTTAATAAATAAATATCTAAACATAATTAAATAAAATAATTTATTTATTAAAATAAATAAAATAATGTTGTCATTATCTGAGCATGTATTTTTAAATAGTCTAAAAACAACCATCTAATAAAGTCTAAATACATTGAGATCAGATATTTATACAAGTTAACCCAGACACTCAACCCACAGACAGTTTCAAAACATTTGTTTTTTTTAAAGATTTTATTTTTTTATTTGACAGAGAGAGATCACAAGTAGGCAGAGAAGCAAGCAGAGAGAGAGAGGAGGAAGCAGGCTCCCTGTGGAGCAGAGAGCCTGATGTGGGACTCGATCCCAGGACCCTGAGATCATGACCTGAGCCGAAGGCAGTGGCTTAACCCACTGAGCCACCCAGGCGCCCCTCAAAACATTTGTTTTTATCTACTACTCAAAATACGATTGTAATGTATTTATTTATAACTTTGATGTAGCAAGGAAACTTGGAGGAAAAGGAGACATTTGGTTTTAATATTTGAAAATTATTTTGTTGATTAAAAAAAAATAAAAACCTTACCACATGAGCATTTCTTCTTAAATAACACTGTGAAGTTTCTGAGTCGCATTCTATTAAAAGTGCTGATAAAATGGCCTCAGTTACTCATTTAAATTATCAGCTGAATGGGTAACAAATGAAGTAGAGAGCTTTTTAATTATTTATGAATGTATTGCTTGTGGATGGAGTGCCACATAGAGTCACCTCTCTTTTTGGCTTTGTTTTGTGAGCAGCAGTGGAATCTATGAATGAGATTAAACATAAGGACATTCACAGAAATTCTTAATGAACTTCTGGGGAAGGGCAATAAGTGCAAGGAAAAACTGCAGCAAGACTAATTACAAATTTCAAGTGGTCATTGCTTAATTATAGAAGCTTTTAAGTTCAAGTAATATATCTTTTTTATGAGCCTATCATATTGTATTAATTACCACAAACTGCACTCTTGAACACTTATCTTTTCACATATTTCTTATTCTTAGTACTTAAAAGTACCCTTATGATTGATAAGTAAATGGATTTTACTGACAATGCATTTATTTACATAAATAAATAATGCTGTTTATATATATAAAAACAATTGAATATGTGTATGTGTTCAATGAAATTTTTTTTTCAAATTAACATCTTAATTCTACCACATTGGTTACAAATAGATATAGACTTTATAGATTCATCAAATATTTTATTCTCAAATTTATATCTCCTTTGTGAAGTAAATGAAACTGTATATATTAAATATAATCCTATCACATGTAACAGTTACTAGTGCATCCCAGGACATACATAGGTCAGGTCCTACTCAAGGCATCACGGATAACTGGATTTAACTTTCTATCCTGGGAGTCTTCTGTATATTTCTGTGCCTTTTATACTACAATCAGGAGGAAGAATTCTTTTGCTAAAAGCTTCCAAATCGGGCGCCTGGGTGGCTCAGTGGGTTAAGCCACTGCCTTTGGCTCAGGTCATGATCTCAGGGTCCTGGGATCGAGTCCCGCATCGGGCTCTCTGCTCCACAGGGAGCCTGCTTTCTCCTCTCTCTCTCTGCCTGCCTCTCTGCCTACTTGTGATCTCTCTCTGTCAAATAAATAAATAAATAAAATCTAAAAAAAAATAATAAAAAAAATAAAAGCTTCCAAATCACTATGTGAGTAGATTATTTGTAGACTAGTGATATAATATTATAGTTTAATATGTAAAGCATGATAAAATAAAATGCTATTGCCATATTTAATTTATTCAGAAAAGCATTCATTTAGTTATCAAGCATTCATTTGCTTTTTTTAAAGATTTTATTTATTTATTTGACAGCACAAGTAGACAGAGAGACAGGCAGAGAGAAAGGAAGGGAAGCAGGGTCCCTGATGAGCAGAGAGCCTGATGTGGGGCTCTATCCCAGGACTCTGGGATCATGACCTGAGCAGAAGGCAGAGGCTTTAACGCACTGAGCCACCCAAGAGCCCCAAGCATTCATTTTCTTTATACAGAAGAGATAGAACAATATTATATAGTAGAAAATACAGTAAATAATCTAGAAACCTTGATCATTGTGTTTTGGCAATTTTAGAACATAAAATTAGCTAAAGCTCAAGTGCAAGTTATATTTGTATCCTAGGAGGAAAAGTTAATTAAAAGTTTGTTTATTACCATAGTTTAACACTTCAACAAAATGATAATGAGTCAAAAATTAATGAATATATGAAGTATACAATAAAAACAATAATCTTGAGTGTATGTGACTCACTGTAGGTATTGATAGGCTAGAAATCAAAGGGAAAGTATCTATAGGGTTTGTTCAGTTCCATGCTCATCAGATTAATAGGCTTTCTCATATTGCTTCCTTCATCACATTAATTTGTCTAATGAAGTTTTCAAGAGTTAAAGACAGTGATAGGTTCATGACTGGAGAGAAGGTACAGAATCTAAGATAGTTCAGAAGTGCTTATTATTTAAGAGAAAGACAGCATGGGAGGTGAGGGGTGGAAGGAAAGGGATAAGAAGAGAGAATCTTAAGCAACCTCCTTGCCCAGCACAGAGCCTAAAGGGGCTTCATCTCATCGCCCTGAGATAACAACCTGAGCTGAAATCAAGAGTCAGATGCTTATCTAATTGAGTCACCCAAGTGCCCCATTTTTTTCCCTGTATCTTTATTTTCATCTCTTTCTGTAACTGAGTTTCCCTTCAAAATCAGGACTTGCATACACAACCTAAATAATTATTTTGGGATTTGATCACGTGGAAGAGGAGAGAATGAGAAGAGCTAAGTGGTCCAGGAGAAACATATATGAGTTCAGACTGAGTGGATTATGATTGTGGACAACTGAGCATCAATCCTAATGCACAGAATACATCTCAGAATTATTTTCCTGAAACAAGAAAGAATCTGTTTAACCCACTGGCTTCTGCATCCTATCCACAGTGGTTAAAATTCATCCCAGAAGTAATTAATGTTCCTGACTTTTCTATTAATGGGCATGAGAGAGGAGCTGAGTGGGCTTGGTCAGTGTCCCACCTAATGAAAGGCAGAGCAGATTCAGGCAAAAAAAAAAAATATTAGTTCTTTCCAAATTAGATTTAATGGGATTCTGTTTTTCATTCATGAATTCATTTTACATTTTATATTTTATCGATTTTTCTAAGCTTTGGCCAATATTCACTACATTTTTGAATAGCTTTTATCTATTATTGTAAATCATTTTTCTGCTACATTTGATTAGTCATGGTTATCCATTTCTTCTTCCAAGTTTTTCAGATATGTGATATCAATTTCCAAATAAATTATTTAAAATGTTTATTTTTTATACTAAACTTCTATGAAAAACATTGATATATGTATTATGGCATATTGTTCCCCTTTCAACTTATTTTTTAAAATGTGAATGTGCCTTGGCAAATATATATTGTTTCATTTTATGTTTATGTAGATTCTTCATAATTTTTCCAAGTTCATTGGCTTATGGTTTATATTTTTTTAATAATTTTCCTACTGCCAATTAATAGATTTTTTTCCATTACCTTGTCTAAGTTGCTATTGCCATTATAAGTAAAAAGCATCTGGAAATCTATATCCCTGTCCAGTTTCCTCAAATCACTCATCATTTTCAGGATCTAGTTGGATTTTCTTACAGGTTCCAGGTGGACAAGCTTTTGAACTGGTGCTAATTATTATTTGTTTGTTTCTGGCTTCCTGCATTTACCAGCTTAGGGATCATTTTTAACAATTATGATGAAATGAGGCATCATATTCTTATTCTCAACTTCATTAATAATGATATTAGTGTAACATGTCCTACAAGATAATAATAGATACATGTAAAATAATTTCATTGACCAAAAAAGTGGTGGAAAATGTAAATAAAACACAGTGGCAGCCAACTAGTCATTTCAAGTTGAGCTATTTTTCCCCCTTTATCTCCCTGTCTCTTTAATTTCCTGTAGCACATTCCTACAAAGTATTTTAAGGTGTTTTATATGCACATACATAGAGATCATCATGGAGTCTAAATCTAATAATTCCTTGTCAGTTTTAAATATTTTAAGTATTGTTCATTCCTATGTCAGTTGTCTAGTAACTTTTTCTCCACACTGCACTTAATTGCAAGGAAATATTTAATTTTAATATAAATTAATTAATCACTTTAATAAATATTTTTACCTTATGGATTAATCTTTGATGCTTATTTCTTAATTTTTTTTAACTTTTAAAATTTTATTTATTGAGAGAGAGAGTGAGAGAGAGAGAGAACAAGCACAAGCAGGGGAAGCTGCAGAGGGAGAGGGAAAAGAAGAAGCAGGTTTCCCACCAAGCAGGGAGTCAAGCTCAGTCTCAGGGCCTTGGGATCATGATCTGAGGTGAAGGCAGAGGCTTAGCTGACTGAGCCACTGAGTCTAATTGTTATCTTGATATTTAAGGAAATACTTTATCATCTCTAATTGATCCCCTATGTCACAAATACAGTTTTCTCTATGGTGCTATTAATTTTATTGTCTTCAAATGAGACTCTTTTTCTAGAAGCATTTTTAATCAGTCTCTTAGGTCTATAATTTAGTTTTTATACATTTCATTTAGTATTTTATTTTATCTTCATCATCTCTGAGTATTCCTGACCAGTACTCATTGGTCAAATCTTTCTTATTAATCTATTCCAAAAATTTGCTTGTTTCTATAATATTTTGTTATGACTGCTGTCGTTCTTAGGTTTTGCCTTTATATTCTTTTTGTTTTGTTTTGTTGTTTTATGCTTTGGTGTTTTTGTTGTATTGTTTTGTTTTTCTTTTGAATTAATACAATTAAACCTTTAGATTTCTTTCATACCTTTAATTATTGTCACTTATTTTCACAAATGATATTACCGTAGTACAGTAATTCTAAATATTTCTGAATTAGCTGTATTTCTTTTTAGGTATAAAGTTAACTTCCAGTTACATGGACTTAATATTTTGGTCATTCTATTCTAGTTTTATTGCCTTATCATTGGAAAATATAGCCTGATACTTAACTCTAGGGAATGATGTGGGAGAGCTAGGTTCTTGTCTCTTGGAGTCAAAGAAGGAATCTCGTGGGCAATGGAGAGTGAGGAAGTGACAGAAGTTTATCAAGTGAATATATAGAAAAAGCTCTCACAACTAAGAGGGGTCCCCACACAGTTAACAATGAGTGCCTTCAGGGTTTATTTTTTATAAAAAGGTAACCAGGCAACTTTAATCCTTTTAACATCTCTATCAATAACTCCTGCAATGGCTTACCTCCTTTTGAGGGTCTGATTATTCTTTTTTGGTTACAGGTGTTTATCATAGAGACACCCACCCCACATGACCCACTCCATACACCTAGGGCAGGGTGGTCCTCCATCCCACATGCCTAGATCAGGGTGCTCTTCCCTGGGATAGGGTGGTCCAATTTATCTCTTTACTCTGGTTTTCCCACACCACATTTTGGGGATTTCTGAGAGCCTGTTCACAAAGTTCCCTATGGATCTCTTCCTCCCTAGCCCCACCTGTCCGTTACTCATTTTGAGAGTTGATATTACCAAAGTACTGTAATTCTAAAAATTTCTGAATTAGCTGTATTATTTCTTTTTAGGTATGAAGTTAACTTCCAATTATATGAATTTAATATTTTGGTCATTGTTTTCTAATTTTATTGCCTTATTCTTGGAAAATATAGCCTGATATTTAACTCTAGGAATTTATTGGCATATACTTCTGGCCTAAATAATGGCCTGTTTGTGTAAATGTTCAACTTATGCTTATATACTTACTGAAGACTATTGTTTTGGGATGGCTACATCCCAGGATGGCTACATTTATTAATAGATCAGGACTATTAGATTCTCTAAATTTTGATGTCTTTTAATTTAATCTAATTAAATTATCAGTTAATGAAAGAAGTTAAATTTTTTATGTACTACTGCATCTAAACTTATCAAAGTCTTTTGCTATTATTAGACAAGTATGTCATCCTGTTTTTATACCAAGTCTTACATTAAAAAAAATGATACTATATGAAATATTACTTATTATTATTATTATTATTTTTAAAGATTGTATTCATTGGGGTACCTGAGTGGCTCAGTCAGTTAAGTGTCTACCTATAGCTCAGGTCATAATACCCGGGTCCTGGGATAGAGCCCCGCAGGGGGTTCCCTGCTCAGTGGGGTGCTTCTCCCTCTCCCTCTGTTATTCCCCCTCCTGTGTGCATGTTTTTCTTTTCTCACTCTCTCTCAAATAAATAAGTAAAATTTAAAGATTATCTCTCTCAAATAAATAAGTCAAATTATTTTTCTCAATGGGAGGGAGAAGCAGACTCCCAGGACCCTGGGATCATCACCTGAGCTGAAGGCAGACAACTTGAACCGACTAAGTCACCCAGGCACTCCAGTTGTTTATTTATTTATTTATTTTTATTATGCATATGTTTTATCTCTCTTTTCTTCAAGTCTTTTTTTGATCTTTTTACTTTTTTACTTTTTTCATAAAACTGAATTATTTCAAGATGACTTGGTCATCCTCTTTTACCCCACCCCATAGGTCATAGAGTACATTTTAACTGTTAAAATATTAGTATTTAAGTGCTGCCTACACAAATTAAGGCAAATTATCTGTGGTCTGTATTCCTGAAAATATTTTTTTTTATTATGCCTTCCTATTCCAATGACATTTTATAAGGATCTAAATGTTTACATTTGTGATTATTTTTTTCAAAATAATAAAGCTATTACTTCATTCTTTTTTATATCTGATGTTATTTAAAAAATTTCTGTCAGTCGGATTCTTGTTTCTTTATTAATGAATTATTTTTTTTCTCTCTAACACTTATGATTTTTTTTTGTCTTTGGTATGTATGCCCTAGTTTGGGATTCATAGAGTCAACTATAGTTATGAATATTTTCTTTCTTTTTTTGTATGTAAGTTTTAATCCAGTGTCTTGACTATTTTATGCTTGAGAAATAGATGTACATTAATATTCAAATATTTCTTTCCTTTTTCTTCTTTCATTAAAAAAAGTCATTTATTTTATTTTATTTAAAAAAATATTTATTCATTTATTTGGAGTAGAGAGAGAGGGTCATGAAGAGTGGCTGATTATATACTTTCAATTTGGGAGGAGGTTAGGGATAGCACAAGCCTCCAAGGTATTTTATAAACAAGGTTTCCAGGACCTTGAGGGGGCTAGCTATTGTTAGGGAAAGGTCATTTATTACTATTTAGTAAAAACTCAGGGAAGAGACTCTTCTGATGTGTATCAGTGGGTATATGCTTGGGAGATGATTGCCAATGTATATCTTGAGGGCAGGGGTGGGGAATAGAGATAAAGAAGTTTCCAAAGTAATTTTTACATGTGAAAGTAGATTTTCAGTATCCTGGGGGGGGTGGACTAAGAATGCTTTTTGCCCTGAGTAGATGTGTCCACATGGAAGCAGCTGAGTCCCCAGAGGAACTTCAAGGACTTGTCAACAGGCTATGAGTAGTAAGGAAATCTAATTTTTTCTCTAGCTTTTGTTCCACACGTATCACCTACATCTTACACCTCTTTTATATTGATAATTTTAATGCTTTGCTGGTATCCAGATGACTATGTCCTTAAGTGACTTCTTATCTCTATTGAATCCATTACGTATTCTATCCATTGTATTCTTAATTCAACTAGATTACATATATTTAATCTATTAGTACCACTAGGTTCTTATTCTTGTTATTATTTCAAAATCTTTCCTTAATTCCTTACATTATTTATTGGGTATATTTTAAATCCCTGATATACTCACTTATTATATATAAGCTGTCAACCTTATTCTTATTTTGAGGTAGCTATATCTTTTTGGGTTTTAGGATGAAAGAACCGCGGATCCCCTTACCCAAGAATCCAACACTGCCACTGGATGCAAACAGCAAGAGGTTTATTGTCACGCAGGTACCGGCGGGTGGTCGGCAGCTCCAGCTAACCGAGCACACCGACCGGAGTGAAGCGGGGTCTTTTATAGGAAGGTACAAACAAGTTTTGGGTGGGGCGCAACTGATTGGTGGACAGTTCGAACTTTTGAAAAAGGCATACTTGGTGTTAGTGGATTGGCCCTGGAAGACACCCCTCGCGGGAAGAGAAAAGCGGGAAGGGGAAACAAAGAGGGGAAGTTTGACCTTATTACTGGGCAGAAAGGCATCCTGTCTACGTGACCTATGTGACCATGCAGCCCCCTTGCCTACGTGATCTAGGGGACCATGCAGCCCCCTTGCCTACGTGACCTACGGGACCATGCCCCGGCTATTAGGAGAGGGTATCTTGTTCAAACAGGAGTCAAGTGTCATGCCCTAAAAGCCAAGCGGTTACAGAAAGGCAAAAGAGCAGTTACATTGAATTCAACCCTGGGGGAAGGGTCTTTTCATTGCAAGGGGAGGAGGGGTACTTTTACACAACAAAAGAGCAGTTAATTACTTAACGACGGGGGGGGGGGTCTTTCAAGGACATCATACCAACAATGCCAAATAATTTTCAGACAACAGCAGGATATCCAAGAATTCAACTAAATTCTGACACTATCTACCTGAACATAGCGTAAGATTTCATCAGTTAAGGGATCAGTCCTCCAAGACTATCTCCAACCCCATCTCAGATGCCAGTCTCACTGTAGGCCCCAGGTTATTACCTGTGCTTGTGACTGAGCAGCTACAGGTTGGAGGTCCCAATGGCCTACTTCTTACGTTCTTTTAATTTGCTACAGGGGCTCACAAAACTCAGAAAAATACTTACTTTATGTTTGCCAGCTTATTAAAAGATATAATAGAAGATTTAAATCAATAGATAGATAAAGAAGTGCACAGGGCAAGGTATGGAGAATGGCCACAGAGCTTCTATTACCTTCTGTAAGACTGCAACTCTTCCTGCCTTTTTATACATTTAACAAACTAAAAGCTTTCTGAACCCAGTCCTTTCAGGTTTTCTGTGGAGGCTTCATGACATAGTCATGACTGACTAAATCATTGTCATTTGCTGATCTAATCTCCAGCTCCTCTTCCCTCCCCAAATAATCCTGAATTGGGAGGAAGGGGAGGCATGTTGGGCAAAAAGTTATGAAGGCTTTCACCAAGTGGTTGGTCCTTCAGGCAAACAGCCCTTGCCTTGAGTGAGGTCTGAAGGTCACTTCATTAACATAACAAAACACACCTCTCTCACCCTTATCACAGGAAATTCCAAGAGTTTTAGGAGCTGTGAGTCAGTAGCCATGGTTGAAAACCAAATATTCAGATGACCAAAATATATTTCTTGTAAACCACTATATTACCCTACATGCTTAAGTATTTAATTAGGTGATCTTTTAAACTAATATTTTTCTAAGAGTCTAAACTGTTCTGTCAGTAATCTGGATTGGGGAGTGATGTGTTGCCAAATTTCTGTCGTTTCAGTCCAGGAAGTCAAAGAGAAACAACAGGAGAGCCCCTTAGGGCAGAAAGTTCAAAGTAACAATGTTGACTACTACTCCCTTTTCTTGATTTTTTTAAAACAAGCAAAGCATCTCTTCAGAGTTGCAGTTTAAAGCCAAGAACATGCGGAATTGGGAGAAAAAAATAGTTAAATTTGGAGACTTGCAGAGGTAGAATCAGAGTAGTGAAAGCCATTACAGTAACAGAACTAACTGAGGTCAGTCTTTGGTGAATCACAGAAACAGGTGGAGTTGTCAAACAAAGGAATCTTTGTTTACAACATACAAGGAGATCACAGGGAATAAGTTCCAAAGCCTTGACTGTTTGAACAGGAGAGAGATTTTTATTTAGTATTTAAGATGAATACTCAGAAGGGAGAGTTTTATTATCCCGTGTATGGTTGGTCATAAGGTTGTGGATGCATGCACATCCACATATGTATTTGTGCAATATGTATTGCATGTTCACCTGAATGAAGCTTGTATTCCACCGAGGGCAGAAACTTCAACGTTAGAATAAAGCAGAGGTAACTGTTGGACAAGGGAAAGGGACTCTGCAGGCTTCAAGAGCAGATATAAACTAGATGGGGTCTTGGACTCATTTTCTGGGACAAGGAATGCAAGGCCTTGATTACTTTTGAAATAGCACTAGGAGTTTTACCACTGATTTATTGTCTCAATAGCTTAGGCTATTTCCTGGTCTGGTGGTGACTGTTAGTTTTCCCATTGCCTTGTTCCCTCAAAATCCTTAACTAGTGAGGTTTTTGCATTTCTTTGTAAGAGCCTCCCAGGAAATTTTGGAAGAAGTGTGCTTGGGCAAGTACACAGGTGGGGTATAGATCATTGAAAATAGCTGGGGACAAAAAATGACTTTTCTTATGTCAGGAAAACTATATCTCATCTTTAATTTTCTGGGAACCTCTAACTCTTTCTGCTGATGTTACCAGCAGGCATCTGAGATATTACTGATTGTTCTCTTGAACCTAAGGAAAAGGAAATGTAGAAAGCAAATGACAAAACTTTAAAATCTATCCTGCAACTCATAATTCACTGCAGCCACCTCTCTGTCTTTCCCTTTCTCTTTTTCTCTCTTTCTATTTCTCTCTCACTTTCTCTCTCACATACGCACAACACACGCAAATCAACTTAAAACAATTTTTAATTTTACCTATTCCATTTTAATATACTTGAGGCATGATCATTTTCTTAGTAAATACAAGAAAAAAAATCTAGGATTCCATCATTCTGTGTGATTAAAGTATTGAGGAATTTACTTCCAATAGCACTTATAAAAACATATTTTATTTAAGTAATATTATATAATCAGGTGCCTGCATTTTTCTTATTCTCCAACTAGTGTTATTTGGCAATTAATATTTTGTCAATCAATATTCCCCTATATCTGAATGTGTGGGCAGTGAGAGATGAGTTAGAGGCAAGGATGGTGAACACTCCCAACAACTGCAGACTACATATATCTTAAGCCATGATTTTCTTTGCAAAGGTCAACATTGATAATGTTCTAGTCATACCTCCGTGTACCAGGAAAGAAGTAGCATATTTCTTGAAAGACACAGCTATCAAAGCTCCATTGAGAAACCGTAAAGATGGAGAAGGGATTTGCAAATTATATATCTGATAATGGACATCTATTATGATTATTAAAAAATGAATAAAAATAAAAAACCTTACTAATAACCAAACTGAGTATCCAATTTTACATGTGAAGGAAATAATGGAAGAGACATGTCACCAAAAGGATATGGATGGCTTATAAGCACATGACAAATTTCTCAACATTTAGACATTAAAGAAATACAAATTAAAATCATAATGAGACATGCTTACATATCTATTAGAATGGCTAAAATTATAAAGGCTAATTGTACTTCGTCTGAGCTAGATTGAGAAGCAACAAAAAATCTAAACTGTTGTTGGCATATATCATGATACAACCACTTTGGAAAATAGTCTGAACATTTTTTTAAATGCAAAATATGTTGCAGTTACACAAATAGCCATTTTACTTCTAGGCATTTAACCAAGAGAAACAAACCCTATGTTCATACAAGGACTTGTATATGAATTTCATAGCAGCTTTATTTTTAAGAATTGAAAACAATGGAAATGTTTATCAATGTCCATCAATAGAGCAAAGACAAATTATGATCTATTCATTAAAGAGATTACTATTCGGGGCGCCTGGGTGGCTCAGTGGGTTAAGCCGCTGCCTTAGGCTCAGGTCATGATCTCAGGGTCCTGGGATTGAGTCCCGCATCGGACTCTCTGCTCAGCAGGGAGCCTGCTTCCTCCTCTCTCTCTCTCTGCCTGCCTCTCTGCCTACTTGTGATCTCTCTCTGTCAAATAAATAAATAAAATCTTTAAAAAAAAAGAGAGAGATTACTATTCAACATCAAAATGAACTATTTACAGTTGGAGATTCTCAAAATAATGATGCTGAGAAAAGAAAAGCCAGGCAACGAATAATATATACTGTGTGATTCCATGACTATAAAAAATCTAGAAAATACAAATTTATATATAGTCACAGTCACCAAATATATTGGTGAGATTTTAGTGCCTTCTTCTGTGCTCCCATAGCTTCCTACACTTGGATCTACGAGCATTTGTTACACCATGTGAAAATATGAACTCTTTTTCTTTATTCTGTCTTACTACAATAAGAATCCTTGAAATTTTATGGACATTTGAACTCTCAGTTATTAGCAGAAATTCTATCACACAGTAAGTTTCCAAATATAAAAGCCAGAGTTTTACAATGACTTCTAAGCTTTTACATGATCTAGCCACTCATTTAACCTCTGTGACCTCTTTCCCTGCTACTCTTCAGTCACTCACAGTGGCCTCCTTGCTATTCCTCAGATATGCCAGGCATGATCCAACCTTATGGCCTTCAAGATAGCCAATTCCTTTGTCTGGAGTGACCTTATTGCTGATAGTTCTGGGCAAATTCATCACCTTTCCATACCTTTGTTCAATTGTCAGCTTCATTGTAACTACCCTGATCTTCCTATTAAAAATTTTAACTCCCCATCCCCTGCCTAGCAACCTTGATTTTTCTCACCCTGATTGAATTTTTCTTTTTCCCCATTATACTCATCAATTTTGAATGCACTATGCAATTTTTATTAAGGTTTATAGCTTTTAATTGTCTCACCCATGAAAATAAAAGTTCTACAAAGCCAAGTATTTCATTTACCAGTGTAGTCTGAAGTAATATCTGCCATATAATAGGTTCAATAGACAATTGGTAAATTTCAGAATAAATTAATGATGAGAGTATACTGAATTTCATAAGTCATTTCAATAATTTTTTTCCAAAATATAAACTATGTAAAACATACCTTAAATTTACTTTCAAAATATTTTATAGCATATAATGGACAATATACAAAAGCCTTAAAGAAACAATCATATAAATAACCATTTCATACCTACTTAAAAACTGCATAATACCGCACTCCTAGATCCTCTCTGAACGTTCTAAATTAACCCTTCAAAGGAAATACATTTTTAAAAATAACAGATTTTTTGTCAAATAATTTAATAAAATAAAAGTTTCATTCATCTACGTAGATCATAATAAATGTTTTTAATAAGCATGAAATTATAACTCTGAAGTGTGCTAAAATGAAACCACCTGTGAAGGGTGAGAGAACAAAAATAAACATCATTTTTCCAAATAAGAGGAATTTATTACTTTTGAATCCAAGCATGTGGATTTGTTCAAACTGGCAATAAAGGAATATGGAAACACAAACCATAGAAAGTCATATTTTAGATTTCTAAAAGACTTCGAAGTGAAGAGTATACATTTTTTAAATGCTACATAATGCTACATAATGACAAGATGACAGATTGTGAGAAATAGCATTTTAAAAGCTCTACTCATAATGGAACGGAAGGTGTCATTTCCCTATAATTTTATATATATATCATTAATTTACTATATCTGGATACAACATATTAACAAACAGATGTTCATCAAAGACTAAATCATTTTTAATGGAACATAATAATTTGAACCTACATGTATTAATCATTTTTTTCGATCTAACATTTATAGTCTCGCTAAACATTTTATCAGTTGTTGACAAAATTAAAAAAAAATAGGATAAAAAGTCGTGTTTGGAAAAGTAGATTTTTTTCAAATTTGCATTTAAATGAAAATATTTGCTGATATTTTTAAAACTTTAAATGTAATTTTATATATATCTGACCTATCAGATGATATAAAATTTTTGGAGAAAATATGACATATTTTTTGATCTTGGTTGAAGGTATTAATAAAGAGCAACTGTTTGTATTATTTGTATTGTGATATCTTAGTTAATAAACATGAATAACTGGTATAAAATATGTTTTTTAAAAAATTTTATTTATTTACTTGACAGAGATCACAGGAAGGCGGAGAGGCAGCCAGAGAGAGAGGAATGGAAGCAGGCTCCGTGCTGAGAAGAGAGCCCACTGTGGCACTCAATCCAAGGAACCTGGAATCATGACCTGAGCCGAAGGCAGAGATTTTATCCCAATGAGCCACCCAGGCGCCCTAAAATATGTTTTTTTATATATATATAGAATTATAGTTCTTGCCAAAATATGGAACTAGCTGGAACTGAATGCCTCCTTCAAAGTCAGCTCTGGAGAAATTATGCAAGTGTAATATGGAACTATTTCAGATATTAACCAAAAACAAAGAAATGATGATAAATTCCTTAAAAGACTCAAAGTTGCTCTTGACTGGTATGTTTCAAGCTCTATTCCTGGTTTGAAGACAGGTTTTAACAGGCCTGTCACTGTAGAAATCAGCTGGATGTTTAGAGGCTATCAGAACTGTACAAAAACCTTGAAGGGGTAAAGACTTGAAAATTCTTTAGAGAGATTAGCTCCCTAAGGCATTATTCCTCCACACGTTTTCCTCCAATCAATTAAGACTGATGGATGAGGGGCACCTGAGTGGCTCTCTCATCACGTGGGTGGTGGGTTAAGCCTCTGCCTTCATCTCAAGTCATGGTCTCTGGGTCCTGGGATCCAGCCCCACATCGGGCTCTGCTCAAAAGGAAGCCTGCTTCCCTCCCTGCTTGCCTGCCTCTCTGCTTACTTGTGATCTCTCTCTCTCTCTCTCTCTCTTTATCTCTCTCTGTGTCCAATAAATAAATAAAATCTTTAAAAAAAAGGCTGATGGATGATAAATTATGAAAACTGCTCCCTCCAAATGATGCTTTTTCATAAGGATTTAAGAATTTAAAATTGTAAGAATTTAAAATTGAAACTTGATCGTAGGATTTATCTTATAGAATAACATCAAGTGAAGGCAGTTATTGTTAGTTTTGAAGTATTTGTGATTCTGAATTCTTGGCCTCATTAGTAAATTTATTTTTAAATTCTCCCATGGAGTGGTGATTGGCCTTCAGTCTTTCATTGATGTACATCATTGGGTCAAATGAGATGTGTGTGCCCAGAACTATATATAATCTTCTTTGTATTTCGCTGGAGATGGCATTTCTGAGTTTTGTTCAATTGAATTTGGACAGATGTTTTAATAATCACTTCTAGAGTTGGCCCTGGAGAATATCCTCCTTTTTTTCTCTTCCCGATTCTCTGAAAAACCCTGACTAATTCACATTATCACAGTGATATCACAATTCAAGTTTTTCCAAACACTATAGCTGCAAAATAGAAGGAAGCTACTCAGAATGTAATACTATTGTGAATGATTGAGAAAGAAAACATTATTATAAT
Organism: Mustela nivalis; assembly: GCF_964662115.1. Taxonomy (NCBI): domain Eukaryota; kingdom Metazoa; phylum Chordata; class Mammalia; order Carnivora; family Mustelidae; genus Mustela; species Mustela nivalis. Next base: position 585,425 of record NW_028136428.1, on the reverse strand, counting down.
TAAGCTACCAGGTTTCAATGTATTTTATTGTTGCTTAGAAAATCCTAGCATACCCAGACTTTACAGAGATTTGATGATCCGAAGAAGAGCTGAACTCATGGACCAAAATAACTATGCATATAAAAAGTACAATTACTTACCTAAAAAAGATGATGTGGTTAACTTTATATGGCAATCCAAGTGTTATTGGAACAGGAATTAAAAAAATAGCTTAGGGGCGCCTAGGTGGTGCAGTGGATTAAGCCGCTGCCTTCTGTTCAGGTCATGATCTCAGGGTTCTGGAATCAAGCCCCACATCGAGCTTTCTGCTCAGCAGGTAGCCTGCTTCCCTTCCTCTCTCTCTGCTCGCCTCTCTGCCTACTTGTGATCTCTCACTGTCAAATAAATAAGTAAAATATTTTTAAAAATAGCTTAAAAGTATATGATAAAATAATGATATACATATACAAAGAAAAGATACTATACTGTGAATATAAATTAAGTGAAAATTGTTGAAATAAAGAATACAATAAATGGAGCCTAAGATGAATATAGCTGTAAAATGAATAAATGAGTTGGGAAAAACAAACAAACAAACAAATTAATGACTTCTGCCCAAATGCAGCAGAAAAGAAAAAAAAAATAAAGAAAATATTTAAATAAGTACTGAGATAAATTTTGGAGAATTAAAGAAAGATAAAAATTACCAGACTTAAAATGATGCCAAACATGAGAAATCAGAAACAAAACAAAACAAAATCCACACACACACAAAACCACTCATATACATTATGATGAGTTTTACGAATATCAAAAACATAGAAGAGCATAAATGATGCCCAAGAGAAGAACAGATCACCTAAAATGTACAAGAATAATACTGACAGCAGAATTCTCAATAGTAATAGCATATAAAGGAGACAGCTGGGGGTTTGTATAGATGGAAAAGATATTTGAAACTAGATATTATACATCAAGCCAAATTATTGATTAAATTTGAGAGTACAGTAAAAATACAATGAAGCATGTTAGGTCTTAGAACATTTATCACACAGAGACACACATTTTAGAAAACTTCCTTGGAGGACAGCTCAATTTACATAGAGAAAACAGAATTATGTACTCAAAGGCACATTTTGAAGGAAGGATTGAATATAGTCTGCACTGCAAATATTCTTTAATCGTATGTTCTGAATTTCCTAAATTTAAGAAGTATTTGTTCAAATATTTATCTTTAAATAAACCCTAGGAGACTTTTTCTTGGATTCTGGAAAATCAGTCCATTTGGATACAAATCTTTTTGTCACTGATGGAAATTTTGATATTTCTTAACAGTGGAATGCCTAATGTATTGTTACAGCAATTGTCATTTGCCAATACATGGGTGATGTGTGTGTGTTGTGTGTGTTTATTATTATTTTTGATGGTTTTACTCTTCTATGAGATTTTTAAGTAGACATAATTTTAATAAATTATGATTTGTTGAAATTTATCTGAGGTTATATATAATAAAATGAAATTTGTGTGAACTAAAGAAGTGCGTCTCCATTTTTTTGTTTTAAGAGTAGACTGGTCTTTAAAAATTGTCCAAAGAAGTACATTATATTCATTATTAAATTTGATGATATACAATAAAGTATTTATGGGCATATGGAACCATATCAAATTCTACTATTAATTCATATTAATAATTACCATAAGAGGAAAAAGGGATATTTTTCAAAATGAAAATTAGCGTATTTTTCAGAATATGATATAGTGTTATTCACTGAACAGAGGGAACAAATGTCAAAGTTTAACACAGTTTACAGAATGTTTTAACATAAATTGAAATTTAAATCTGACCCAATTTCACAGTTTTAAGTAAAATGGTAGCACTTATAGTTGGGGATGCCCAGCTTGCTCAGGGCGGAACACCGCCCCTTCACAGACGCTGGGCAGCGGGGGATACCTCGCTTGCTCATGGCGGAATGCAGCCCCCTCACAGAAGCTGCGCTGGCTGGAAGCCCGGCCGGCCCAGGGCGGAATGCCGCCTGCTTCAGGAAAGCGGAGCACCTGGGAACGACAGGTTAGCTCAGGGCGGAATGAAAACCGCCTGCCTCCCTTATCCGCCATAGAGCCTTTCTCTTCCCAGAAGTGCCTGTTGCTAGTTAGAAGAGTTCTTTCAATGTGCTTGTTTAACTATAAACTTTATCCTCCTTCTTGCTTGTCAGCAAGATGGGATTAACATTTGACCTTCCTCAATCCTTCTTTGGCTATTGTTTTCTATCCAATAAAAGTGAGACTGTCGAGTTGCTCTTGGCAGACGTCCTTTTCGACTGTTGTCCCCTGCTCCCAGTCTTTTCCAGCTGACTGGTTCGTGCCTAATTCTTCTCTCATCGCCATCTGGAAGCGGCACCCAAGCTTTCTTGGGCTTCCTGTTTTTGGTGTTCTGTTCCACTCATCTCTGCCACCGCCCCCAGGTCCTCAAAATGGTTTTCTATGGTATCTTCCAGAAAACTTCTGATGTCCTCTTTAGTATGTAGGCTACATCAGTAGGGAATAGCGTTAAAACCTCTTCTGTTCCATGTGGATATTCACGTCGTTGAGCACCGCTTGGTCAAAGTCTGCCCTTTTCTGTTGGTCTGTTTTCTCTGGTCACTTCAGGAGTCCTTTTGTAAGAAATCCTATCCCATCAGATGCTCCTCTCACTCTCTTTCTCCCTTACTCTTGCTCTGGCTTCTTTCTTCAGATTTGCCGGGGAATGACGAGTCCTTTTCATTCCTATGAAGATAGAAGAATTGGCTAATCCACAGATACCATTTTTAGTGATATACAAGTGTATATATAATAACTGATATGGAGATGTACATGTGCACCTACGTATATATTCTATAATCTATAAAGTATGGAGGTTGGATTAAGTCTGAAGTCTCTCATACAGCTTGATAACCTGTGACTCTTTGATCAATAACTTCCATTTTCCCACAGGTCAGAGAAATGGGAAAAAATGCACATATGAACATATGTAGCACGTTAAAAAATGATCACAAATCCTATGACTCCCATTTCCCTTTGATTCACATGGGCTATGTGACTGTGTTAAACAGTGAAATAAACGTGTCAGTTTCAGGCCCAAGTCCAAAAGGAACCCCTCTCTTGGAACATTTGCTATTGGAGCTCTGAGTGGACAGGAAATAAGTCCAACAACCTTGTTACAAAGACTGCACGGAAGTGGAGGGCCATCTGAGCCTCGTCTCACAACTGTACCCATCAAAGTGACAGGCATGTGCATAAAGTCATCCTGAATCCTCTAGACCAAGCAGCCGCCTGCTGAAGGCCACCACCCACTGACCTCAGTTAATGCCGTATTAAGCATAAAAATTGCCCCATGAGATCCTGCCCCAATTTCTGACCCCCAAAACATATGTAATATGACAAAAGGGTTGTTTTAAGCCCCCAAATTTTGAAGTCATTACATAACTAATTGGGTAACATGGCAAATACGTATCCAAACTAATGGAAATCAAGGAATATGTTTAAAGGCACCAAGTTATCTTAAAAAGTTCTCTGAACACACAGAAAAACAGAAAAAGACCCATAACTACAGAGAACAAATTGATCGTTTCCAAAGAGGAGGCAGCGGGTGGACAGGCAAAATGCGTGAAATACAGTGGGAGATAACAGGCTTCCAGTTACAAAATTAATAAGTTGCAGGACGAAAGGCACAGCATAGGGAATATGGTTGGTGGTACAGTACGGCGAGCACAGCATAACATACAGACTTGTCAAATCTTGTTGTTTTATATCTGAAACGAATGCAACATTGTGGGTCAGCTATAATTCAATTAAAAAATCAAAGGAAGTTTAAAAAAATTAAGAGTGAGCTCTGTTATCCAAATAGGACATACGAGATGGATTTCCCATCATACCATAAATTGAAAACGACTTCTCTTGATAGAACAATGCTTTCCTTAGTCTTAGTCCCTACTCCCTCCACAAAAACAAAACAAAACAAAACAAAAAAACAAAAAACAAAAAAACAACTACTTTTGAAAAACATCTTGGTATTTTGAAAATTATAACTGCAGTGAGTGATGAGAGTGAAAACAAACTGATAATCCACGTTTCCTCATTTCTTATCCCTTTTATGAAGATGAACAGTAAAATCATAGTGTAAGAATTAACCCGAGAGAGGTCCATTTTCCACTCACTATAATCAAGCTGGAATTCTCAACTATTATTTAGATTAGTTGATTCTGGTGGCAAATGCAAATATGGTTTCACTTCTTGGGCACATGAGGAAGATTTGGTTGGTGAAACAGACATACCAGGTTGGCCCAGGCCTGCACTGCCAGGGTTCAGAAAATTGCAAGATACAACCTGACACTTAAAACTTCCCATCAACAACTACCGCTGCCCCCCAAACATCTTGTTTCTTCCCACAGACAGCTCATACTGAGACCTGTCCACTGTCAGGGTCAAGCTAAAGGGGGATGCCCACAAACTAGGTGGGAAATGAGAGGATGCAACTGCAGCTCTCTGGGGATGCCTAAGGCCACTGAATGCCCCGTCATGATTCTCCAGCACAGATGGGGGCAGCCTGCACCACGTGGGTGGAGCTCGAGGACACAGAAAGTACTGGAGTGGCAGTCAACAAACAAATGTGTTTGTGTAATATATAAACACCCATAGGGTTGTCAATTGGTGGGATTCACTTTTTCTAACTGTTCACCCCATGACATACAACTTCAGGAAACCCAGAGCCCATGGATTATTGTTGAAGGGCACATTCGGACTCAATCAAAGTGTAACTAAGCGTAATCATACAAATAAATACAAATATCATTAAAAAATCAATACCACCTCAAACTTTCTTTTTCATTCCCAAATGAGCTTTTATGGGTTTTAATATCAATTAATGTGCTTATAGAACTGGTAAAAAAAAACAGTCAATGATGAAATTTTAAAATTACCACTCTGCTTTCCCTTATTTCTGTTGATGTACTTTTATCTCACACAAAAATGAATTACTAAGGAATAAATCATACTTCACTGAACACGTTTCAGCTGAAATGATGCACCAAGATGTACAGCTTTGGTCAGGCTTATACTGTTGTTGTCAACATAGTATATGGGGTGTAAGAGCTACTGTCTTTTCCTTCTCCCATGAGTATTAGTCCTAACAGATTCTTCACGTGGAAAGAAAACTTAGTCTAGAAGATACACTAATTCCTCTCCTCCCTGGTGAAAAATACTGTTAGAGGTATTAGTTTTAGATAGAGAAGCAAGTTCACTTTGGAAAAAAGCACACACACACAAAACCCTCCAACATGACCTTTAATACAGTGATAAGGGTGAAAGTGTAAACTTCATTTGGAAACAGCACTCAAAATACTGTTTTGAAGGGCCTTTACAACAGCGGTATACTCTTTGAAAAGATTTTTCAGATCAACTGATTGAATCATATTTAATTTACCTAGGGACAATTAGATAAAATTTAAAATTCCAAACAAAAACTTTTAGGACACAAATAAAATTATATGTGCTTTTATTCCTGCAACTATCTCCAAAATCTAATATTCAATGGTTTAAATTGCTGCATTTCTCATTTGCAATGCAGATGAAGAGAGGAACACAGCAGACACATGTGAGATGAGGCGTGAGGCATAAAAGGGAGCACAGGAGGCAACTGACCAGCTGAATAGCGACTGCCCCAAAGATGACCATATCCTGAGCCCAAGAAGCTCTGAGTACTTTACCTTACCTGGCAAATGGGATTTAGCAAGCATGATTAAATTAAGGTGTGAGGGGGGAGAGATTATCCTGGATTACCTCGGTGGTCCCAATGTAATCATGAGGATCCATAAGGAGACAGGAGGATCAGAATCAGAAGGCAATGTGAAGTTGGAAACAGAGGGATAAAAGGTGGTGCAATGAAGGGCCACAAGTCAGGGAATGCAGGCAGCTTTAGAAGCAGGACAAGGCAAGAAAGTGGATTCTCCTCTAGAGACTCCAGAAGGAACACAGGCTGCTAACACCCCGATTTTACCACACGGAGACTGATTTTTGAACTTCTGACCTCCAGAACTGCAAGATAATCAATTTGTGTTGTTTCAAGCCACTGAGAATTTGTCATTTGCTACAGTGGCACTAAAAACTACTAGAAGAACTCACTGAGACATATTGAGTCTGTACAATGGCAGGGACCATTTCTAGGTAGGACTATCTTCAGGGTGTGGTAGTACTGGATCTGGAGAGTTGACTGCCAGCATCCTTCCTCCCTCCCCCTCCCTGAACCCCAGTGCACTGTGTGCCTCCTCCACTGCAGCCCAGGTGACTCACAGGAAGCTGGCCCCATCCACACTACAGGGAAGGGGTCTGTCATGGAAGCCAGTCATGTTCCTCCTGGGCCATTCACACAGCCAGCTGCACGACAGTCAGTGCCTTGTTACTGTTCTATGAGAGACAGTAACCTAGGTTGTCCCACACACACAAACGGGAAGGGCTTTACAGAAATATCTGGGTTGTCTCTGAATGTGAACAAGAAAAGCAGTGCCCCCACTGCGGGCAGCCATCACACAGTCAGCAGGGGGTGGAAGACAAACTGGCCAGAGGGAAAGGGCACAGTAGGGAAAAATGGAGAAAATCATGGAGACAGTGTGAATAAAACACATTCTCCGCAAGCACTGCCATGAGCTGCTTCTTCATGAGATTGAAGGTTTTTTTTTTTTTTTTTTAATCTTTAAGACAGTTTGAGTTAGGATGAGACAACCATCCAAACTGATTCAGGAGGTCAGACTTTACGGAAACTAAGAAATCCAGATAATAAAAGCAGATGACTCACATGTGTGAAAAGTTTCCTTTCCCACTAAGGGCGGGGGGAAAACTAGAACCTTGAATTTGTGGCTATTCCATTATTCTTGCTATTTTTCATCACTCAAATGTATTTTTCAAGAATGAGGAAATTATTCTCAATAAATACAGTGATCGTTCCCTGAAAATTTGTAACCAAGTAGGGAACAGTCAGAGTCTCTAAACAGATTGTTTTGAATTGACTTAACAATCACACAAAATAGACTGTAAAATTTATCAAAGAGTGGGGCTGAGTTTCTTATATATGATTTCATGCAAATTTTTGTCTACCTGATGATTTTTAGTTTTTGTCTACAGGGTGAGTGAATAAAGGTGTCTCAGCATGGTCCAGAACTAATGGTGTTCCCTGGCTCACTATGAAATCCAGGGTCATTTCTGTTTCCTTTTCCATGAACTTCTCCTTCCTCTCATTTGGTCTGTTTTTCAATAGGACTGTTTGTCTTCTTCTCAATTTGTAGGCACGTCAGAGACATGAACTCCTTGAACAGCTGATGTTACAGATGCTTTTCACAGCCTGTTGCCCACATGCAGCTTTACTCTTTTTTGATATACAAATCTTTTTCAAATTTTTAAAATAAAGAGGCATGTCATTTCTTCTATGGTCTGTGGGTCTTATCTCTACCTAAGGTAGTCTACCACTTCCCAAATTTTTACATGCCCCTAGATTGTCTCCAAATTCTTTATCATTTTGTTTGTAGAGTTAGAACTTAAACCAATTTACAAGGTTAATCAACCTGAAATCTCCTTACATATGTGATAGGAAGCAAGAGTTCTAAGAAAGAGAGTTCTTTCAGCTCTGAGGGATAGAGCTTAAAGTCAATATTCAATGATAATATGTCTCATTTTCTAGAAGGAACTGGTGGTTTCTGTTTGGAACTCTGACAATTTTTTCTTAGTCCCTTAAAGTCAAATAGGTTTACGTCTGTTTTGGTTTGAGTCTGTTCAGCTAATTCTCCCTGGGACTTGAAGGCTTTATGAACTGAAGGCATGACTGTTTTTCAGCTCAAGTAAATGCTGCATTAGTTCAGTTATAACTTCTGTTATTTTCTCCTTTTGTCCTCAGGGTACTTGCAAGGTAGATTTGGACCTGACCTCAGATCTTACTTATTCGTTTCTCATTTCCATCTCTTTGAAATTTTCCTCAGTGTTCTGGGATATTCCTTTGGAAAATCAATTTTGTGGGGCACCTGGGTGGCTCAGTGGGTTAAGCCACTGCCTTCAGCTCAGGTCATGATCTCAGGGTCCTGGGATCGAGTCCTGCATTGGGCTCACTGCTCGGTGGGGAGCCTGCTTCCTCCTCTCTCTCTGCTTGCCTTTCTGCCTACTTGGGATCTCTCTATGCCAAATAAATAAAATCTTTAAAAAAATCAATTTTGTTCTCAGCAGTGATCATTACTGTTTACAGGGTTCCTATTACATGTTACAACTAGTGAATTTAAGTTTCAAATCTTTCTTGTATTTTTATGTTTTAAAAGATTTATAAAATTTATTTGACACAGAGAGACAGAGAGAAAGTGAGCACAGACAGGGAGAGTGGCAGAGGGAAAGGGAGAGGGAGAAGCAGACTCCTCACTTAGCAGGGACTCCCCACCCCCCACCACAGGGTTTGATCTCTGGCAGACATTTAACCAACTGAGCCATCCACGCACCCCAAAGCTCCCTTTCAAAATCTTCAGTAAGTATTTTGCTGCTCTTTACTGTAACTGTATCCCCCTCAGACTTCTTGACAATAAGTTTGTCTAGCTCTGTAGTCAGTTTTTAATCAATGAGGATACGTGCTCTGGACCTCAGTTTGGTGCTCCTCCACCAAGATGCTACCTGCCACTCAGGTGTGTGAACTCTTGCAGCTCAGGCCTAGTCACACTTTTGGGAACTCTGGGGCATCAGCGAAGCTACTCTAAGGGGACCATGCTTTGTGCATAAAAGCAGGCCCCTGCCATGAAGCAGCCCCTCTCAAACCTCCCCAAGTTGTCCTTCCTTACACAGCACAAAGTCTCTAAGAAACTCAACCTGCTGGGAAAGCCCATTTCTCTATGACCAAGGACCACAAGAGAGGGAAGGTATACCATGGGCCCCACACAGAAAGAGGTCTCCACTGAAAGCCTTCTAAAGAGAGTCTGCCTTTTCTTCCAGGCATTCTATCATGGCACCTCAAAATCCTGAGATCTCTTCCACTGCTCCCTCTGAGATGCCAAGAGGCACTTGGCAGTCAAATAGGTCCTTCCCACAGCCCACCTACATGATTATTGAGGGCCTGCCTGGTGCTGGGGATGGGTGAAGGCAACACAGGCCCCTGGTCTTATGCTCTGATGTCACTGGCTCTTGAGCAAAGGAAGGAAAATGAGAGGGTCCAGGAGACTGCACACAACATCATGTTTTCAGAACATCTCCCTGGCCCCCAAGATCACCTTGTCATGGCAATGTCAGCAGGGCATGGCAAGTGCTATCTCAGAAGTCCCTCTGACGCCTCAGCAACAGAGAGAGAGCCCACCCATAAACATAATCCCTAGAACCAGCATCCTTTAGGAACCAAAACCCCTATGAGTCAATTACTTTGGTATGTGTTAGTGTATTTTTACCTATGTAAAATATAAGAAAAAGAGGAATGACATACCTGTATGATTTGGGGCAGTACAGCAACTCGATTTTGAGTGTTTTGGATTATAGCTAGATACTTTTTTCCAAAAAGAAATTTATAATCCATTTAATAAAAACAATGTGAATTGCCATGTATGGAATTTTTATACTATAAATGTTTTCATTGTCTTGAGTTGTAGTAATGTACATACACTGGCGCTGGTCTCAAATGGGGGATGTCTGGAAGGAAACAGAATACATGATTAGCGGAGTGAGTGTAAGCCACCACCCTAAACAGTTCAATTTCTCACAAACATATACCTCAGCTCTATATTTGATTGGATGAATATCAACTAAAACTTTAAAATTAAAGTACCAGAAATTATTAGGGATGACATTTTTTGGTAGACTTGTTTCTGATTCTGCCTTGTGACCTGACAAAGGTGGGATGGTGACTCCTGTTACTGCTTGCTTATTATAGCTATGGCATACAGCGGTGGAAGTACTAAGTACTAAGCCACTAGAAAATTTGAGAAAGGATAAGCAATTCTAATAGTAAGGATATTTTCACATACATTATAACTAATTTAATATTTTAGGACTGAAACAAATCTAGAAGAATGTACAGACATTCTTCATCATTTCAGGTACTTTAACATCCAATACTACCCTAATCCAATCCATGGGACTTTAGTTTTATAGCCTTTTCCTTGTCGATGAATCTGAAGAATAGAATCAGTATAAACTACTTTATGTCTGAAAAAATTCATCTTTGAATTTTGACTTGACCAGCTCCACAGAATTAATAACAAGTCCCTTTCTTGGTGCAGCCACATTGGGAAACAGTGTGGAAATTCCTCAAAAAAATTAAAATGGAGCTGCCCTATGACCCTGCAACTGCACTCGGTATATACCAAGAAGATACAGATGTAGTGAAAAGAAGGGCCATCTGTACACCAATGTTCATAGCAGCAATGGCCAAAGTCACTAAAGTGTGGAAATAACCAAGATGCCCTTCAATGGATGAATGGATAAAGATGTGGTCCATATACAATATGGATTATTATGCCTCCATCAGAAAGAATGAATACCCAACTTTTGTATCAACATGAACTGGTCTGGAAGAGATTATGCTGAGTGAAATAAGTCAAGCAGAGTCAATTATCATATGGTTTCTTACTTCTGGAGCATAAGGAATAACACAGACGACATTGGGAGATGGAGGGGAGAAGTGAGTTGAGGGAGATTGGTGGGGGAGACAAACCATGAGAGACTGTGGACTCTGAGAAGCAAACTGAGGGCTTTAGAAGGGAGGCAGGTAGGGGGTTGGGTGAGCCTGGTGATGGGTATTATGGAGGGCACATATTGCATGAAGCACTGGGTGTGGTGCATAAACAATGAATTCTGGAACACTGAAAAGAAATAGAATAATAAAAAAAAGTCCCTTTCTCCTTTAAATTTCATAATCAATACAAAAAGTTACATGGTATTGGACTTGAGCTACTACTTGCTGTATGTCCAGCTCTCTTACTTTCTTTTTTTTTTATTATTTTCAGCATAACAGTATTCATTGTTTTTGTACCACACCCAGTGCTCCATGCAATCCATGCCCTCTATATTACCCACCACCTGGTACCCCGACCTCCCACCTTTTATATACCTGGAGGCACTTGCATGAGGCAGACAAGTTCTCAATAAAGAACTTTAATTCAATATATTAAAGTATACTATGTTTTCCACAGTGAATATAGACTATTTATCAAATCAGAATCAAGTTCTGAAAAAAATACCCATATACAGATAGCTAACAAATACACAGCCCGGTACCTCTAAAGGTTAGTACTTCTACATATTTCAAAAGGCATCAAGTTTTTGCTGCTTTCCCCTGATCCAAGCATGCACATTTGTGTGTATGTAAGTAAACACCCAAAGACAACTGAATTAGTAGTCCACATTCACCACATGGATTAATGCCTGTTGTGATCTCTTTCCCTCCCAAATTGTTTCTGATTGTTCACTTTAACTAATTTTGCCTGCTTTCCAATAATAGGGAGAAGAAAATTTGCTTCCCCACCCCAGCACCAATCAAAGGGATACTTATGTCCTGTGAGCCTTCATTTTTCATAGGGGAAAACAAACAAACAAACAAACAAAAACCCAAAAAACCCTGAGCAGTGAAACTAGAAATTCCCTCATGTTTCCTTCCTTTCTGGAGCTTACTGCACTTAGGTTGCACAGTTGCCCAAATATTGGCCCCTCCATAAGAAGCTGTAAGTAGCACGTAGTGGATGAAAGATCCAGGATATAAGGAAGGGCTACTCTGGGCAGTTGCATGGCCTGGGATGGTCTGCCTCACCACTGGGCAAGGTCTGGGGCCTGGGGTCACTGTACCTCAACACCGTTAAGAGAAGACTTCAACGAGAATGTTTATTTCAACATCTTTGCATGAGAAAATAAACACTGCCTTCAATAAACAGTTTTAATTAAAAATTAAAATTTTAAAACTTAATTTTAAATATAATTATACCAAGAAGAATCATGACACATGTTGAATTATTTTAGGAGCCACAGTCTTCCTGAGGTACAAATAAATAGTTTGTACAAATAGGTAAAATCATTTATTAGGAAACTTTAAACCTCTTACAATAAAGTTACCATTAAATATAAGAATAAAGTGACTATTTTGCTTAAAAATGAACAAAGGTCACTTTGAAAGAGAATGGCAGCTTCCCTGTGGACATCCTCTATACCCAGCCCAATCAGTACTTACCAAGTACAAGTTTGTAGATTTTGCTAACATGGTAAATGATGGAAATAAATGAGGAAGACAATATTTTCAAAACAGTGTAAAAAGAACTTTAAAACAAGTATCTTGATTCTCCTTATTCTTCCACTCTAATTTGTAGCCTTTGGATAATATGTGGGAAAGAACATATATACATTTAAATTTTAACTTAAATGTCTACTGAAATAAAATGCTATCTTATTAAAATTCCTATCCGAAATTAAAAAAAAAGTCATGGTGACAAATAATGTTGACAATCCTGTAATGTAATCCTATCTTAAAACTCAAATTATGCTAAGAATGAATATTTCAAAACTAAATGGTTCACTTTGTTAAAAATATTCTTACTGAGTATTAAAAAAATCACCCAATGGTATCATGTTTTTAAACTCATTCTACTCATCATGCCTGTATTTTATCCTACCAGTTCTCTCTAATGACTTAGCATTCTCTCTTGTCTGCTCTCCTCTCTCATTTCCTTTCACCAGCACCAAAAACACAAAGACTCCAAAGTCCTTAGAGCAGACTGGAGTATCCCTTTGCCTTCTAGAAGCTGTGCATTTTGACCCTACTGGTCCATTCCACCTGCCCAATAGGCAAGATTGCCCAATAGGACAGTGCAGTCAGGAAGGGAGGCAAGGATAGAATCTTGAGGGATAGCAGAGAGAAAGAATCACCTTAAGAAAACTGGCAAGAATTCCTATCTTACATTGAGGTCTTCCATCCATTTTGAGTTTAATATTTTGTTCTAATAACACAACTCTGGGTGGGCTCCGAGATGGCTCCTCAGTGGGGACACATCACCAGGAAGACCACACCATGATTAGAATTTAGAATCTTCGGCACCCCCACCCCAACCCCTACATTCCCCCAGAGAGGGGAGGGGGCTAAAAGCAGAGCACATCTATGTAAGGAATCCTCCATAAAAATCCTCATAGCAGGGACGCCTGGGTGGCTCAGTTGGTTAAGCAGCTGCCTTCGGCTCAGGTCATGATCCCAGAGTCCTGGGATCGAGTCCCACATCGGGCTCCTTGCTCAGCAGGGAGCCTGCTTCTCCCTCTGCCTCTGCCTGCCATTCTGTCTGCCTGTGCTCGCTCTTTCCCCCTCTCTCTCTTTGATAAATAAATAAAATCTTTTAAAAAAAATCCTCATAGCAGGGGTTTCAGGAAACTTCCAGGTAAGTCAACATATCCAGGTACCAGGAGGGGGATAAAACCCAGCTCCACAGGAATAGACATTCCTGTGCTTGGGACCCTCCCAGACTGTGCCCTTTGTGTCTCTGCATCTGACTGTTCATCTGTATCCTTTATCATATCTTTCATAAATTGCAAATGAAAACAAATGTTTCCCAGAGTTCTGCGAGCCACTCAGTTGAACCAGAGGAGGAGTTGAAGGAACCTCTGATTTGTAGCCAAGTTGTAGAGAAGTTGTGGGTAACCTGGGCTCCTCCTACTTATGACTGGCACCTGAATGTGATGGAACAGTCTCACGGGACTGAGCCCTTAACCTGTGGGATCAGATGCCATATCAAGGCAGACAGTGTCAAAGCTGAGTAAAACTACAGGACACCCAGCTGGTGTTGCAGAGTTGCCTGGTGAGGGAAAAATCCACAGCCTCAGCCACAGTGTTAGAAGTAAAGTGTTCTGTGTGAATATGGTAATATAAAAGCCGATGGGAGAACTGAAATGTTTGCTTGACATACACTCTCACACAAAATATTATGTATGCCAGGTCTTTGCTGATGTGATATAGCACATATTCAAGTTCTAGTGAAATATCATAAAGAGTCAACTCAAAAAACAAACAAACAAACAAACAAGCAAACATACAAAATATGGATGAGCTGGGAGAAAATAAGCAATGTTTCCTCTTTCCTATCAAGAGAAAGACCATTCCTGAATTATCCAAGATTTTGCTTTTACCTGAATAACCATACAGTTCAATAGGACTTGAAGGAAAAAGCATGTTTGGTCCTCAGCGATCCTTTCCCCTGATATGGCCGGCAAGAGTGGAGTGATTCTTGTGGATATATCTTTGCTCCAGAGTGGGGAAAAAAAGGAGTTCTTTCACCAACGTTCAAAGGGTTTTTAAAAAATGGCCTTCATTAAAATACATCTGCCCCTCCTTTGGAACCTGCTCACGCTACACTCCAGACCAGCGAGCATCAAGGGGTTGGAAATACGGTACAAACTCCCATGAAGCCACCTCTCCCTCTAAACTATTCTTCTCTCTGCCAAATTCTGCTTCGGTCAGCCTAAGGATCAAATACCTGTCTTTGGGCAATAAAGTGATGTGCATTAATCAATCAATGGCCCTAACTGGCAAGTTCCTTAAAAACTCATGGGACACAGATGGTTGCCATGACTTTCCCAGGAAGCAGCTACTGTCTTTCCATGAATGCGGCATGAAAATACAGGGCTGGGTGAGCAGATGAATGTCCACTCGTGAAACAATCATGCTGAGGACAATAAACAGTAGTTTTGGATGGCAGATTTAAATTTCATTCACAGCCAAGAAAACACTCCAGATACATGATGTGTCTCCACTTCCTGTTGTTTCCAACATCTGAGTCCTCCCTTCCATTCCTGTTTCCACCACTTCAGTAAATGTCTCCCATCCTCATTGCATATAAAAAAGGCTCTGATTCTTTCTATTCTAATGTCTGTAAGACATTACTGTGAACAAGAGCAGGGGATAATTCCTCCTCCAAACCCATCTATGAAATAAAGGGTTCTATTCAGGATCATGACAAGCTGAGGAATCCCTCAAGAGAACTTCCAGAGTCATTTCAACCTATAAGGCTGGCTAAAATGTTCCTCACCATCCGCCACACCAGGGCTAGGACTGATGAGTGTCTCCACCATGCAGGTCCCTCTGGATGACATGATCGCTGGGAAACCAGGCACGAGGCAAGCAAAAATCAGCACCTGCTCTTCTGCAAAGTTTGTCTGAAGTGCTTGAAGGCAGAGAAGAAACAGATTGACTCCTTCAGATCTTACCTAAAAACAAAATTAAAGGTGACAAAATTAAACACATGTTTATGCAGAGATGCACTGCAATGCAGATTCAGTTCTGAGAAAGAAAAACTAGAAGTTAAAGGTACCGTTAAACTCCTGCACCAAGTTCTTAGTGACAAGAAATCAGGCGTGCTGCAAGAAGCCCAAGGGTGAAGAGTTGGGGTCTGGAGCCACAGTGCCTGGTTCCAATGCAGGCTCTGCTTTTTGCTTTTTGCTTGCTTAGCTGTGGCCAGTGGAGAACCACCAGACTTCTCCCTTTGCATCAGTCTCTACCTCTGAAAAATAAGGATGATAAAAGAATTTACCACAAAGTGTTTGCACAGGGATAAGTGACTTACAACAGTGCCTGTATCATCAACTGTCATTTAATCACAAAAATAATGCAAAGACAATCATCCTCCAAATTTACAGTGTGCTTTGAATAGGGTTTTTTCTATAATATGCTTATGTATCATGGAAAGTTCTTGAAAAATCTCCGAGCTTAATAAGACCTTAAAGACCTGGCTCAGTTATTTGACCTTGAAGCCCATTCATCAGGCATTTCTACACCAGCCCTCCTTTTTTTTTTTTTTTTTTTTTTTTTTGCCTGTGCAGGTAGCTACCTTGAGGGCTGCCACCAAATCATCACTTCCACAAAGAACCATTCAGAAATTTCTGGAACTCATATCATTGCTGGACTTCTGGCATAAGTCCATTGTTCCTGGTGGATGCTTCCAGTAGTAGGAAATGGAACATGCTCAATGAGGGCAGGGGGTTGTGTTTGACTTGCCCACTGCCATATCTCCAGCACCTAGAAAGGTGCCTGAAACACATAGCTGGCATCCAGTAAATGTGTGCAATAAATGAGTGAACTAGACAAAAATAGATATGCACTGGTAGATGTGGCCTGTGGAGTACAGCTTCAAAAGCAGGAGAGTATTGAGAGTCCTACATGGTAGGTTGCATGGCACTGAGTTAAAGAAAATGGGTCCTACAATCAGACCAAAGGTTAAACCTCGAAAGTTGTGCGATCTTGGACAAGTCACCTACAAGAACAAAGACCCCTGTCTTCTATTGATAACAGCTGGGAAGAGAGAATCCATTTCAGAACGAAAGGGGACACAGGACGGCTGTGTACGACACTTATATTGTGGTCAAGATGGCAGTGTGAATTCACTTCATGGGGTCCCACACCATCATCCCTCACTACCATTTGAAATACATGGTAATAAGAGATGAAATATATATATATATTTTTTTCAGTGTAACAGTATTCGTTGTTTTTGCACCACACCCAGTGCTCCATGCAATCCGTGCCCTCTCTAATACCCACCACCTGGTTCCCCCAACCTCCCACCCCCTACCCCTTCAAAACCCTCAGATTATTTTTCAGAGTCCATAGTCTGTCATGGTTCACCTCCCCTTCCAGTTTCCCTCAACTCCCTTCTCTCCATCTTCCCTTGTCCACCATGCTATTTGTAATGCTCCACAAATAAGTGAAACCATATGATAATTGACTCTCTCTGCTTGACTTTTTTCACTCAGCATAATCTCTTCCTGGAAGAGATTATATATATATTTTTTAAAAGATTTATTTACTTACTTATTTATTTGACAGAGAGATCAAAAGTAGGCAGAGAGGCAGAGAGAGAGGAGGAGGAAGAGGGCTCCCTGCTGATGCAGGACTCAATCCCAGGACCCTGAGATCATAACCTGAGCTGAAGAAACAGGCTTAACCCACCCACTTAGCCACCCAGGTGCCCCTAGATTAAACACATATATTTTTTAAAGATTTTATTTATTTATTTGGCAGACAGAGATCACAAACAGGCAGAGAGGCAGGCAGAGAGAGAGGAAGGGAAGCAGGCTCCCTGCTGAACAGAGAGCCTGATGTGGGGCTCAATCCCAGGACCCTGGGATCATGCCTTCAAGCCGAGCCGAAGGCAGAGGCTTTAACCCACTGAGCCTCCCAGGCACCCCTAGATTAAATAATTTTTTTTAAGAGAAGAGAAAAGTTAGCAAGTGAACCTCGGTAAAAAACAAAACAAAACAAACAAAACCCAAAACTGACAAACATCTCCATGAAGCAGCAACCGCAGAAATTCTCAGTGATGCACAGATGTGTAGCGACAGGAAAAGATGTCTGGAGGCTGACTTCAAGGAGGACAAGTCGCTCCCACTGGAGATAAAGGCAGACAGAAAGGCCTGCTCGCTTGCTGCCTGAAGCCACAACTTCAACTGGGCTGCGGACTTGATTGCACACCACTTGCTTCACCACAACACTGTGAGGTTTCCAGTAGCTCATTACATCTAAACACTACTGCCTCCTTTAACAAGGTTTCCCTTCCAGATTGCCCCTGACTTACAGGGATAGGCAGTAGGTGTCCCTCCACGTGCTCCTTCCAAATTCTCTCCTCTCTCTGCTTTCTTCTGATCCACTTTTTATTTATGGGCTAGCTTTACAGGATATCCCTTCTGTGATTAAACAGGTCTTAATAATTCTACCTTTTGTAAAGGAAGCCTTCCCCAATTATTTAGATGTTGATAAATATTTACCTCTGAATCTCCATAAATCATCACTTTATATGGCACCAACATGTAGAAAATAAGAATGAAGTTACCCAATTTTCAGAATGAACCATACAAATGACAACCTACCATCTAAAGCCAGAGACAGAAAGCGAACATCTGCATAAACTAAAGTAATGCGGGTTCCTTATTCATTCATATTTATTATGCAAAATGGAAGTTTTAGGAAGATTAGAATAATGCATACTTGTTCTATTATATAGGCAACTAATCCTCTGTAGATGGTAATGTATCCATAACTCCATCTCCAATCTAGAATTTCTGAACACGAGGAGAGGGTATTAAAATCTCCTCTGTGGGAGGCAGAGCATTACAGTGTCTGGCTCTGGCCTTCCTGCTGCAGGAGGAGACTTGCAATTAGTGATGGCAAATGGAATTCACAAAACATTTCTGGGCTTTAGAAGACATTGGAAAACTAGCAAAGGACTTAGAAAATGGTAGGAAAGGAAGCAGGAAGAGGGAGGTGGCAGAAACAAGTGAGCCAAAACCTGATCTGTAAGCAACAAGCTCAAGAAAAACAAATCAGGGTGCCAGAGAACAAATGCCATTTTCACTGCAGGATCTCTACAGGCCTGTGCCCTCCAGACCCCGTTCCCACCACACGGTAAGTTGGGGGAACTGAACCTGAGATTTCCTTAATAAACCAGGACCCTCAAATGGAACCAAAGTGATCCCAACCAAGAACACTCCCAGCCTCCTGGCAAAGGAAAGACAAACCCTCCAGGAAAAAACAGACAGACAAACAAACAAACAAACAACAAAAAAAACACACCAAAAAACAGAATTAAAAGAGATTACATCTATGTTCCAATAAATCTGGTCTCAAAATCCCTTCACAGAGCATGCAAGAAATGAGGCCACTGTGAGAGACAGAAGACTGAGGGAAAATGAAGACTTTAGACACTGGAATGATCAGATACAGAATAGAAAATATTACATGTTAATTGTTTAAGAACACAAAAGAGGTTTAAAAATAAAGAAGGATCAAGAGCCTATCAAAAGCAACAGGCCAAGTGTGAACATGGAACTGAAGGAAGTTAAACAGGGACCAAAAATCACTGAGACGTAAAACACAACAGAAAACACACCAGAATGGTGGGGCAGTAGATGAGCCCCGAATGAAGGACTTCACAACACTGCACCAAGAAGTGAAGACATTCCCCAGAATGCAACACAAGGAGGCAGGAGAAGAAGATGAACGCCAGCTTGAGAGACACGAACAACAGACGGGAGGTTTAAATAAGAATCCTGGGAAGTACAGCAGAAGGACAGAGTCAAAATTTCAGAAGAAAACAGCTGAGGATATTACAGAAATGATAAATCCAGAAATACAGGAAATGCACAGATACCAAGCAAGATGAGAAATCTTCAATTAAACATTTTGTGGTAAAGCTATAGAACACCAAAAACTAAGAAAAGGTTTTAAGGAAAAGGCATTTAAAGGAATGAACAGGGTGGAAACAGGGTTTAAAGCTGCTACAGTGGTAAGGAGATGCTAGTAAAATGGTACCTGTAAAGGGTGACAGGAGTATTTTTACTGCCACTACTGCTAATACTGTGTCTAATGCACATAACAACTGAAGACTGCGAAGGTTAAGCTGGAGCAGAAAAAAATTAAACGAATTATGACCCTCAAAAGAAGGATCATGTTGGGGCGCCTGGGTGGCTCAGTGGGTTAAGCCTCTGCCCTCAGCTCAGGTCATGATCCCAGGGTCCTGGGATCGAGCCCCGCATCGGGCTTTCTACTCTGCAGGGAGCCTGCTTCCTCCTCTCTCTGCCTGCCTCTCTGCCTACTTGTGATCTCTGTCTGTCAAATAAATAAATAAAATCTTTTTAAAAAAAAAAAGAAGGATCATGCCAATGAATTTCACAACTCTGGTGATCACTTTAAAAGCATCTCTTCTTTTTATCATAGCATTTGTATCATGTCCAGGATGAGATATTACAGCACACATGATAGAATATTTTAAAACAATAGTCCATTTTGCTCAAACTCCATGTTGAAAGCAAACGACTCTGTCAAACACTTTGAAGAAGGTAAAAGTAGTGGAACCATGTTTTGTCAAGAAAGCCCAGGGAGAAAAGCAGGTAGTAAAACCAAGTAGCAGTATCGAGGAAGGGCAGCCTCAGGAAGAAAATGAACACCGTTTTCTTCTGCTTTGTTCTCTTTTTTGTTTTCTTGTTGTTGGTATCTTTTTTTTTTTTTTTGGTCTTTCCCAGAAATCACTTCATATATATACATTTATCTGTTCAACTTCAGTGAAAGTTGGGAGGAAAAGGGCCAGAACTTTTGAATGGTTGTCTTCAGCTGAGTGCTTATTTTCTTCCTTCAGTTTCTCTGGGGTTTCCCACTATTCTTCAATAAACATGTGTTGCTTTCTGGCAGGGTAAAGCCAAATGCATTTTTAAAAGAAGTAATGGCAGGTCATCCGTCCATCCAGATCAGGAGAGAGCCCATACCAGAAAAGGCAGAGAGGGTAGTAGACTCCCCTCTGTGAGTTCCTGCCCTCTTGGTCTTTCCTCAGCCCTTGCTCTCTGCTATGTCTCTCCAGTCACACCCCAAACCCAGAGAAACAAAAGGACTCTTCAAAACTTAAACCCTGTGAGAAGGGCCACGCGGAGGCAAGGAGAGCCCTGTAAGACTCTGAGCCATGTGGTCTGTATCTGAGACTGCACATCTCCTTGAGCCACGTTCCATTCCCTCCATGCCTAATGTTGGCCTTGTGTTCTACAGAAGCAGTCAGGGCATCCATACACTCCTCTCTGTGTGCTTTTCTGTATACCTGATCCCATCTCAACCCACAACATCCAGCAGCATGCACCATCTGTCATCTCCCTTCAGTCAACCTGCAAATAGGTAAACACAGCCTGTAAAACCCACCCTTGTCCAAGCTATGTCTGGAGTTATGATCGTCTGTGTCTTTACCATCAAACTTTCTAAAAGGCTATTCTTGTGTGTGACCTCCATGGTCTCACGCCCAGGCACTCTATCTCTATGTCTGGCTTAGGACTCCACTACTCACCTCCCATTTTCTTTCAGTACTCAGTGACAACCTCCTCGATCTACCCCCACCCCCTAATCAAGCTGCTTTGCAACTTTTCACATCATCGAACATTGCTGACATTTCATTCCTTGAAATCTCTCTTCTCTAGACATCTGTGCAAAAATGCCTTCCTGGCATCAAAGCCATGTCCCTCCCCTTCCATCCACTACTCCTTTATTCTTCCCCTTTATCTGCCCAAGAAAAGAAGGAATTACCCTAAATCCTTAACTGTCACTCTCTCTACAAGGAATATATCCCTTGGCAACAGCATGATTGCATCTCTCTTCCCCCAAGCACCCATTCCTACATTTTGACTGTCCAACCAGAACCTACACCTGCACGTCCAACAGACACCTCAACTCAGATTGCCTAAAGCTGCACTCCTCCTCTTACCTCCTGCACCTGGCTCCCTTCCTGAGTTGCCACGACTGTTGTGGCAGTTGACACATCAGATTCAACATTCTGAACGCACGGAGGCACCCCTAAGCCTACTGCAGCATTTTATTTTCCATAGCCGAGATATGGAAGCAGCCCAAGTGTCCAGCAACAGAAGACAAAGTGGTACATACACACAATGGTATATTACTCAGCCATCAAAAAGGATGAGATCCTGATATTTACAACAGTATGGATGTACCTAGAGGGTATTGTGCTAAGCAAAATAAGTCAGACAGAGAAAAACAAATACTGTATCTCCAGGGATGAATCCTTAAAAAATGCCCTACATATTCAAGTTTTAAGGCAGGACCAGAAGCAACAGTTTTAGCATATATCACCACGATATAAAATAAAATCTTTAAAAAAAAAAAAAAGGAAATAATAGGACAACAGCAATTAGGGTAAAAAGACTTAACAACTGTCTTGCTCAACATCACCAGCACTACACCAGCTACACGTCTGACCCCCAGACCAGCATAGCAGGTGTGAGGACAGGTCCAAGCAGAGAAAGTGTTACTTGTCACATTTTTTGAAAAATGATAAACAGAAGGGATGCCTGGGTGACTAGGCTCATTGAGCGGCCAACTCTTGATCTCAGCTCGGATCTTGATCTCACGGTGGTGAGTTTGAGTTCCACACTGGGCTCTGCACTGGGTGTGGAGCCTGCTTTAAACTAAACTAAACTAAACTAAAATAACACCTCTGTCAAAAGTACGTGAATTCACAACTTACATGTAAGTCAAGTTCTACTTGTTCTAAGACAGCATGAAAACCAAGATGTCGTTAGCAAGACAGGAAGCAAGATAAATTGTGTATTCCATGTGCCGTGAGATGACTCCAACTGCATCCAAGTCAGCCATGGCCCTCCACACATCTGCAAGAGAGGGTATATTATCCACATTAGCACAGAGGAAACCAAGGCTCAGAGAGGTTAAAAAAAAAAAAAGAGTCCAAGATCATAGCATCATTTAGCAGCGTAGCCAGAATGTATAGGAATTACCTCAAAACAGGCCACACTAGTGGAAGAATACCTTAGTGTGGAGTTATGAAAACCCAGGTAGAACGCTGCCTCAGAAAGGCAGATAATCAATAAAGGAAAAATAAAGAGGCGCCTGGGTGGCTCAGTCGGTTAAGCATCTGCATTGGGCTCAGGTCATAAATAATCCTGGGATCTTGCCCTATGTCAGACTTCCTGCTCAGCAGGGAGTCTGCTTCTCCCTCTGCCTCTGCTCCCCATTCATTCTCATAAACAAACAAATCAATAAAATCTTACCCCAAAAAAAGAAAAAAATAAAGATTATAAGCTTACAATAAAGATATGAATGATGAGTCAAAGCTTTCAGTGACACGCCCACACCTGCCTACAGTTCTCTGGCTAAAACATGGGTGGAATTGATGGGGTTAGAAGAACAGGAGGCACATAGGCCCGGACAGCACAGCCCCGCAGATGCAGAATCCTGGTGTAGGATTAGCTAGCTTTCATTGTCCTTTAAAATGTCAAAGCTAAAGAAATCTGGTAGGGTTATTGAAGTCTGATCCTGGGGGATGCCTGGTTGGCTCAGTCTGTTAGGCAGCAGCCTAACATGACTCAGGTCATGATCACAGGGTCCTGGGATCAAGTCCGACATCAGACCCCTTACCCAACCAGAAGCCTGCCTCTCCCTCTGCCTGTTGCTCCCCCTGCTTGTGCTCTCTCACTGACAAATAAATAATCTTTAAAAAGAAAGAAGAAAGAAAAAAAAAGAAAAGAAAAATAAAATCTGATCCACAGTATAGAACAACACAAAGGATGGTACTTTCTTGGGCTGATTTCTGTTTGTTTGATTTTAAGTAGGTTCCACAGCCAGCACGGACACTAGTGCAGGGTTTGATCTCAGGACCCTAAGACCATGAACTGAGCCAAAGGCAGACAATCGATTAAGCCACCCAGGCACCCCACTTTCTTGGGTTCTAATGGGACTTTTCCTAGGTTCTAATCCTAGCTGTACTGGCTTCCAGGGGGAATGAAGTCCAGCACCACAAGAAAAGCATCCCAAGGCTGCAGTCCTCTGCAGAAGATTTGCTGGTGGCTGCCATCATCAAAGAGTCAGTGGGTGAAGTTGTTGAAGCACAGTGGGAACAATGATAGCCACTGCCTTTTGGGTGTCACTGAATCATTCTACTCATCTTCAGGAAGCCTGGCCCTTCTCCAGTCAACGCAGCAAAAGCAAACTTGTTAGAAGAACAGGGGAGGGGGTCATCTCCCTCCCTCCCAGAAACTGAAGCAACCAGCCAAACAGTGCAGCACTGGAGTAAAAATAAAAATATGAAGGAATGTGGCTGCACCTGGGTAGCTCAGTCTGTTAAGCATCTGCCTTTGGGTCAGGTCCTGATCTCAGAGACCTGGGATCTGAGACCCACATCAGGCTCCATGCTCAGTGAGGAGTCTCCCTTTCCTTCTCCCTCTGCCCCTGCTCCTAGCTCATTCTCTCTCTCTCTCAAATAAATAAAATCTTTAAAATAAGAAATTTAAAAATGAAGGAATGAATCAAAATGCAGAATTCAGAAACAGAACTACAGATATAAAAACTACATATAAAAACCTGAAATATGACCCGGTGAGTGAGGAAGGATTATTAAATCATGATACTGTATGAATTGATTGCCAATTTTTTCTTAGAACATAGAGCACACTGCACTACACGAAAACGAAAACACAAAATTAGGATTGAATACAAAAACAAAATTATCAGTGTTATTCCATCAAGTGTTTCTCTAACCTACTGATCAAAACCTCAGTTCATCCTCCAAAAGAATCTGGGCACCACCTCAGCACACATGAACACATTTTCAGGCCACAGTTCACACTGCTCCAGTCCTCACTCTAAGTCCTGAGCCATGGGCTCCTCCAGGCAAAGCCACCACCAACTAGGCCCCTGCCCTAGAAATCCCCAAACCCAACCACTTCACAACAGGGAGACTCAGGGAGATTCAAATGGGCAGAAACGTGGGACTTTGACTTTTTTTTTTATTTAAAAGAAAAATACAGCAAGAAACATTTCTAGCACAAAGTGAAGAGCTAATCTTTCACAATGTCGAGAGTATTAGAATTATCAATACACCATCAGTAGTTTGATAGGTCAAACAGGCCAAAAGCTGGAAACACAAGAGGAAATGCTCACAGCAAACAGACCTGAAAGCCAGGGCCTGGACCGGCTGACATGGCTCTGCCGCTTACCACAGCGAGAAAGTGTAACTTTCCTGGGCCTCAACTTCCCTCCTGGCCAGCAGGAAAGTGGCAACACCACAAAATTCATATCTGGTCGGGGATTACGTGAAAGGAGAATGCTCAGTGAGAGCCCCGCCACACCGCCCGTCCAGCCACAGTCTGCGCCCAGTGAATGGGAATTTCCTCTACTGCAGCCACACGAAGAGCTGAAGGATCTGCACAGGATGCCTGTTTATTTACCAGTCACAAAACCACGTTCTGCCATAAACAGAGAGGGCAAGAGACCCCAAGAGATGGGAATATCCCTCACCCTTGCCTGGACCAGGCTTTCAAGACAAGTTGGAAAGCCCACAGCAGCTCTGCCACTGACTCTGAATGAGCCTTTGGAAGACAACACCATCCCAAACAACAGTTTAATTTACTTCTCTTTAAAAAGCAGTGAGACAAGGTCTTGGCCACATCTTCATAAATTAACAGCTTAGGAGGCTAAACCCCAATGATTTAGTTATGTCCCCAGCAGGCACACCTCCACTCGTGGGCAGCTTCAGGGAGAAAGGGTGCCTCCCCATCCATGAGGACATCCTCTGACATTCATCTGAAGATGCTTCCTACCCATGGGCATTTACTTCCTGGAACCCCCCCCCCATCTAAATTCCTCTCTGGACGCTGCACGAGGCAACTTCCTCACACCCCCATCACCACTGCTGACACCGCAGCTACCCCCGAGCCTTCAAGCAGGGTGCACCTGTCTTTGCTGCCAAGCGTCCCATCAGCCCAGCTCCATCACTGATTTCTGTACCCATAATTAATTAACTTATGCATGTATGTATTTATTTATTTTTACAGCTTCATTTATTTTAGGGAGAGATAGACAGAGAGAGAGAGATACAGAGAGAGCACACACACACAAATACAGGGAGATAGAACCTCCAGCAGATTCTACACTGAGAGCAGAGCACACCTCAGGGCTCAATCCCACCACCCTGAGATCATGACCTTAGCTGAAACCAAGAGTTGGATGCCTCAACGACGGAGCCACCAGGCACCCCTCTGTACCCTTAATCTTAAGAAAAGACAGACACCGCTTCTTTCTGTCAGCCATGGCCTCATAAGCCATCTGTCACACAGCCAAAGTTTCCAGAGGGTAGGACCAGGTCTGCAACACCAGTGATGCCAGAGTATCTCCATAAAACTACAATCTAGTGAGTACCAGGCTCTGCTCTAAGCTCCTAATATGGCCTTCTATTTTGTACCCGTCACAGACCTACATGCTAGGTATTATCCACAGTGCACAGAGGAGGACACTGAGGTCCATGGCTTACCCAAGCGATCTACTTTTATGTGGCAGCAGCAGGGGCCTGAACCCAAGTCTGTGACTCCAAGGCCCCTCCGTCAACTCTGTTACTCATGCAGCCCCAACACAGTCATTAAATACCTCCCTAAACCCTCATCCCTCCTGTGAAAAAGCATGGTCTTCTGCCATTTCCCAGATGGGAAGAAAGCCGGCATGAGCCAGATATAGTGACCTGCCCATGATGGTACAGGCGATGTCCCCTCTGTTCTCCCCCCAACACCCATGTCATTCTGCACGAGGCCCCATGGGGTCCTTCATGCTTCCAGTGGAAAACTCTGGTGAGACCACCAGTCTCCTGGCAGGCCTTCAACTTGACCCTGGAGGACAGGACCAGTTAGGAGAAACCGGCAAGTTAAGCCTCTGAAATGGGGTCCTACCACCCAGGAAAACCCCCTTATCTCCAGGGCATCGCCCGTGTGAATTAGCTGGATTTGTAGAGGGCTCCACAAGCACCAGCCTTGCTGAGTCACTTTCTCTAAGGTGGTGGCTGAGACAAAAAGGACCCAGGAAAGAAAGGCAATTAATGTGAGCAGCTGCCTCTGCTCACCAGATCTGCATTTTATGTGGGGCACACTGTTCAAAGTTTACACCCCCCATCTCTGTAACCTTCACGACAACCCCTGGAGCTCCCTGCACCATCATTACCACCTCACAGACAAGGAGACAAGGCATGAGGGGTGTGTAGAATGATGCAGCTCTGTGCTGGGGACAACCGGGGGAGGACTCCCACAGGCTTGCTCTTCCCACTGCTGCAGAAGCAGCTGAAAACAACGAGTTTTTCAGTTTGCATTATGTAGAGTGGAAAAGTCAACCATAAAGGTCATTCAATTTTTAAATGGGTTATTCCTCAGTATAAAAACAGTTCCAAAAAATAATTTCCGAGAAGTTCAACATATTCCTCCTTCCAGGTGCCTGGAATGTGATGGAATGTTGTTAAAATAAGTTCTGGCCCATCAGTATGCCAGACAGAAACTGGAAGTAAGCTGTTGCAGGTCCCCAAAGGCTCCGTCACAATCCTAAGGAGAAGACATATAACTTTTACTGTCCCAAAGTGGTTATGTTTAAAAAAAAAAAAAAAAGGCACAGGTGGAACATTTTAAATTACAGACTTTCAATGCAGGGGCAGTGGGGGCGGGGGGGTTGTCCCCCAACTACCCCCAAATGTTTCAGCTATATATAGTGACTTACCAAAGTGACTCATCACAAGTACCTACAAGGCGACTGACAGGCAACTGACCGATGAGGAAGGTATTCGGACTGCTTAACAAAACCAACACAACTTAGAATTTTCATGATTAAGAAGAGAAAACCATTTATTAAACACTCGCCAGGCACCAAACCCGCTAGGCACTGTCACACGCTCTACTCATCACAAGGCTGCCAAACTCAGTGCAGAAACTGAGGCTGAGTAAGTCACCTAAGATCATGCAGCACCAGAAACTGGATTCCAACCGGTTCTGACATCATAGCCTACCCCAGCTTGCTGCAATGCTTCAGAACCTAAGCTTTGTGATGATCAATAAACTGCATGCTTAACAATGTTTACACATCTCTGTTAGAATTCAGGGAAAGGTTTTTAAAAATGACATACACAAGGGGAAAAAATAATACAGTTTCTGGAGGCAGGCTGCCCAGGGTTCAAATCTTGGCTCCTCCACTTGAAAGCTGTGTGACCTTGGACTCCTTTAGCTCCCCTGTGCCCATATTTCCATGCATTAAAATGGTAGCCATAACAGACCCTATCTCCTAAGGCAAATAAAGCATTTTGGTATTGTTGTTCTTGTTTTAAGATTTTATTATTTATTTGACAGAGAGAGAGAGACAGGGTGAGAGGGAACACACACAGGGGGAGTGTGAAAGGGAGAAGCAGGCTTCCCACTGAGCAGGAAGCCTGGTGAGGATTAGATCCCTACACCCTGGGAGCATAACCTCAGCTGAACAACTGAGCCACCCAGGTGCCCACAAATAAAACATTGAGAATCATTCCTGGCATGAGTTAAACCTCAGAAGGTGTGGGCTGGTGTTACTTCTTGCTGGCCACTAGATAGAGTCAGCAGCCTCAGGCCCACTGTTTTAGCAACTCATTTGCATAAACAAAGCCCAGGCTCAGCCACTTTGTGCTTACCCTATGATTTCTTCCTGTCACTAACATCTCTCCTCACTCCTGCTCTGTGGCACTAAGCTCTGGGCCTCAACTTCCCATCTGTCAAATGAGGTGAGGAGCCCAGCTGATCTATCTGAGGTCCTTCCAGCTGGGCAACCTAGGGTTCTTGGTAACTCAGGGCCCAGAAATTTCAGAACCATCCTAACACAAACATTACCAGATGACACTCACTCAATTTCCTCAAATCTTCTCTTCCGTGTTATGTATAAATGCTTATTTTCATGGCAAATCTTCTCCAAGATCCCAGAGCTCCACGAGCACCCAGAATAGGCTGGGCAGGCATCCCCAGTGCTGAGGCTGGGGACATGATGGTCAGAAGCTCTGACCTCCAGGGGAGATGGATTCCAAATCAAGCTGCTCTGATAAGCAGGTCTTCCCTGTTAGAGAGGATTTCAACAGAGCACAGTTAAGAGGAAGTGCAGGTAAGAAACTCAGAACTTGGCCCACCGGACAGAGGGCAGTAGGACAGTGGGCCGGAGGAGTGACAGAGGGATTGAGAGGAATGGCACGATCAACAGAGGCCAGCCAAGGCAGCACTGATGCTCAATGTGAGAGGGTGGGCTGGGGATACACTGTGAAAATGGCTTCAAAGGCAGGAAGCAAGCCCAGCTCAGCACAAAGCAAAGTCCTGAGCAGGAACCTTCTGGGACCAGGTTGGACACTAAGGTGAGCTGAAAATGGCTGTGGCACCCAGTGCAGTCTGAATCTCACCCATGCCTCTCACAGGCTGGGTGACCCCGGACCAGTTATGCTATGTCCTTTAATGTTTCCTAAAGGGTATATTCACTCCATAACCCTGAGCCATGTTCTCATTTCGGTGAGTGTGGGAGGCCGCAATAAGGCTTGAGACGAGAACCAAACCAGACCCTGACTTGTGCCTCCTTTAAAGTCCAAATAACCTAACAAAAGGTTTAGGACGGGAAAAGTTCAGTAGCACTGGGCAAGAGTCTGTGCTATGTGTTGTGCGCTCGCCTACGTGACTTCCCACACGCTTACTAAACAAATGAGAACAATTCGGTTGGGCTAAAAAGTTCGTTGCTGGTCCTTGCTGCCTTAGTACAACCCATAATTTACTTTCAGGTTTGCTGTATTTGTACTGGCATCAGCCATTTGGCGTCATGAGGAACCATAGTTGCTTAACTAAACACAGATGTAATGTCACTATATATATGGCCTTAAGGCTTTGAATAAACTTAGCACTGTTGGACATCCTCCTCAGTGCTCCTCCTGTCCCCCATATCTCTGCTTCTCGAGTTCTTTTCTTCATCCTCTTACCCTCATGTTCCTGGTTGATTTGTTGCGCCGGCCACGACAGGTGAGGATCTGATGGTGCCCACTATCTACAGAGATCCAATATATACAACTAGGACAGCCTGGAGGGGGGTGGGCAACCCAGGCTGGACAGGGAGTTAAGAAGGAGTCAGGAAGGGCGCCTGGGTGGCTCAGTGGGTTAAGCCGCTGCCTTCGGCTCAGGTCATGATCTCAGGGTCCTGGGATCGAGTCCCGCATCAGGCTCTCTGCTCAGCAGCGAGCCTGCTTCCTCCTCTCTCTCTCTCCGCCTGCCTCTCTGCCTACTTGTGATCTCTCTCTGTCAAATAAATAAAATAAAATAAAAAATCTTAAAAAAAAAAAAAAGGAGTCAGGAAGAAGTCATTCCCACACTTGAGGTATGGGTTGGTACTGACCAGAGACACTGGGCAAGAGACAGTGTCCTAGGACTGCTGTAAGACTAGCCGGGTCCAGGCAAAGCGCCTAACAGTGTGTAGATGTAACCCATCTGTAAAAGGTGGACGGGGGGTGGTGGTTGCAGCTGGTTGAGCATCTGACTCTTTGTTTTGGCACAGGTCCATTCACCTGGCCCATTCACCTGTGCCTGCATGTGTTCTGTGGTGTGCTCTTTATCTCTCTCTCTCAAATAAATAAATCAAAAAAAAAAAAAAAAAAAGGAAGTCAGGAAGGATCAGGAGACCTGCTGTGAAGGTCCCAAAGACTCCACCCTCCTCAACTAGCCTCCGGAAATAAAGTAAGTGGATGCCCAGGAGCCTCCTGGACACAAAACTTTCCAAAGCAAAGCTTTCAATTTCATACTGGAGAAAAGGTTGCTGTGCAAATTAAAGACAAAAAAGCCAGCCATGGTGGGATGGGTTTGGACAGGGTTGGTCCTGTAGGGCTCTGGCCACTAAATGCCCACTGCCCAAGCCAGGAGCCTGGAGTCTGTGCAGCCAGTGCTTCCTGAGGCTTCCACATCATAGCCTCACTCTGAAGTTTCCTCCTGGAAGCTCCTTACCCAGGGAGGCCACCTGTCAGCACCCCCTCACACACACCCCAGCTTCTGCCCCTCCATCCAGCTGGAGTGAAGGATCCCCAAGCCTGCTCTCTCTGGTCTCTCCTGCACAGAGAGGAGTATGTGCCCTGGAAAGGAGGGTCCCTGAGGATACCTGAGTCCTTGGCCCAAAGACAGCTGGCTTGAGAATGTGGGGTTTCGGTGCTCTAGGCACAGCAGTTCCTAGAGGAAACAGGGTAGGGAGCTCCAAGGTGGAGAGGAGTCCCGGGAGTCTGGGATCACAGATGCCAGTGGCCCCCAAGTGGAAGGGTTTCAGTAACTCCAGAGGTGAGAGGGGCCAGGGGTCAGGCCTGGAGGTGGACAAGGACCACCAACAAGGGGTAGGGGGCCGGAGATGGAAGTGATCCCAGGGTGGTTGCAGGCCCAAAGTAGAGGTGTGGGGGTGGGGGTGGGGGAAAGGGGTCCATGGGCCAGAAAAAAATGGTATCCTGGGGCTCCTGGGTAAAAGGCACTTGAGGTGGAGGGGGCCCAGTGGGGCCCAGGCTGCGCGGGCTGAGCCAGCGCCTCTCAGGCTGGGGAGCCCGGCGATTCTGAGGGACAAAATTTTCCATCAAGTTCTGGAAAAGAAGCCTGTCAGCACAGGCGTCTCTCCGGGGTCCAGACGAGCCCAGTGGTGCTGGGCCCCTTGATGTCAGTAGGGCCCCACGGGTTCCCTGGATACCGAGAAGTGGAGCGAGGGCTGTGGGGCAAGGGCTATGGGGCGTAGGAGCACCAGGCCGCCAGGAGCCTGTCCGCCAGGCCCCCCTCCCGCTCCCTTGGACGAAGCAGCAGGTGGCAGCGGGCAGCAGGGCCCCAGTCTCCCTCTCTGCCTAGCGCCCCTACCCCTCCCCAGCCCCTCAGTACCTGAGTCAGCGGGCCACCGATGCACTCCCCCGCGCCTTGCCCAGCCAGCCCAGAACCCCTGCCTTCCCGGGAGGCGCTACTTGCGCAGTGAGTTTGCTGGGCCCACAGAAGGCGGTGGGCGGGGCAGGCAGGTGCGGGCGAGCTGTGGCGGGTGGGGGGCGGCAAACAGCAGTGCAGGCCTCTCTGCAGGCCCGCGTGCCCTCACCCAGCCTCCTGTTCTGTCCTGTCCGGTGAGGGGGCTGGCTGCGCCCCCTGCTGTTTCCCGCTGCTCTTCTGCTGACTCCAGGACCCCAGGCCCTGCCCAGTCCTGGCTTCCCTGCCGCTCCCTGCCTCTGCTTGAGCTCCAGGCTAGGCCCGCTGCTGCTCCTGGGTGGCCGAGCTGCGGCCCCGGTGCGGTGTGGCTGGCCCTTTTCTCTCCCCAGGGCACAGTGGAGCCACGAGGGAAGGCCTGAGGGGATCTTCCGTCTGCTCAGTGCCAGTGGACACTCTCCAGGGGCCTCTCTACCTGGTGGGCTCCACCCATGGCCATCTTGGAACCCCTGGAATCCCCTTCAGAGACCAGGTGAAGCCCTCCTTGGGGAATCCAGGCTCCTGGGACCAAGGCGAGTTGATCTTGTGTACTGCTGTGTTTGTTCCCTGGCCTGGCATGGATTGACAGTTGCTGAATTGATCTATTCTGGGGTCATCAAGGGCAGAGCAAAGAGTTCAGGGCTGGGATCCCCAGGCCTGGGGTCCACACAGGCTTGGAGCCCTCTTGGCTGTCCCTGACAGAATGACCAAAGAGGAACCCTCAGAAACATGGATCTGCCTTGACCTGGCAGAGCATTCAGGGACAGGAAGGGGAATGTCTCCTTCACAGAGTATCTGGAAGCCTGAAGTGGAAGATGGATTTGTCTGAGCCATGGTCATTAGTGTTGGGCCAAGAAACCCCTGGCTTGCTTCTCCTACCTGCATCCTAGGTCTAAAAGGGTGTCTGGGTGGCTCCCTCAGTGCAGCATCTGTCCAGGGTCCTGGGATCCAGCCCTGCATCTGGCTCCCTGCTCAGTGCAGATCCTGCTTCTCTTTCATCCTCTCCCTCTACTTGTGCTGTCAAATAAAATAAAAAAAAAAAAAGTTAAGAGGGGGGACAAAATGGCGCGGAATTAGAAGGCGTCTTTTCAACTTGTACCCCAAAATGAGCTGATTACCTACCAATCACCCATGAACTCCAATCACCCATGAAATCAGCCTGAGATCAAAATTATACATGTGTGGATCTCTACAGGGGGAGAAGAAGCCAGTGGGCAGGTAAAGCGGAGTGGGAACTGTGAACTGATATCAGAAGATAAACAAAAGGGGGAGGGAGCTACCAGAGGCAAACAGTTGGAAAGTAATACCCCAATACAAGCGAGAGTGCCCTGCGTCTGGGGACCAGCATTAACTCGGAGACTGGTTGAAAGCACTCCAAAAGAGCAAAGCATCTCTGGGGAAATTGTGGGAATCGGGGCGGCTAGGGACAAGGGCTTAAGTCCCTGGTCCCAGGACAGCCTCCCTTGGCACTGAGTCAGAGAGAGTGCGGCAGAGAAACCAGCTCTTGGTCCCTAAGCTGCCAGTGCAAGGAGAATGCATGGGGTCCGCTTCCTGTGAGGGAATGGGAGCCACACCAGGCGACAGAATGCAAGAGTCCTGCTATAGAGCCTGAGATACTCCCCTGAAAGAGGTATAAAGGCCCAGCCGGTGCCCTTTGATAAACACCCTTGTTTCAGAGCCTGCATCAAACTCTCACCCCAGAGAGGTGCGCGAAGGCCCAGCCTGGTGCTCTCGGACCTGTGCCTCATTCTCAGAGCCTGAGACCCGCGCGCGAACCTCTGCCTTCCCTGAAATTGGTGCATGTAAGGTGGGCGCTCTTAGACCCAGAAAGACCGGGCACTCCCAGCCCGGGCCAGCGGGAAAATCTCAGTGTGCGATTGCTGCTTGGAACCTCTCTAGCGGTCTAGAGGTGCCCAAAGCTGCTGCTGCCGTGCTTTTGGGTACAAGCAAAAGATCCTCCATCCCCAGGGACAGCGACTTGGAACCTGCTCTGCCAGCGGCCAAGGGGGAACTTATTTGGGCTCTGCAGCCAGACTGAGGCTTCTCTCTGAGAGGGAGATCAGGGTGCGGTTTGTTTTCCTCTAAAACTACAAAAACCATCAAAAGCGGTCAAAGTGAGAAAAAAAACGTGAACAAACAAAAAACCGCCAGAGAACAAAAGCCTGAAAAAAAAAAAAAGTTTCCTCAGAGCCCACCCCCTTGAGGGGGGCCGTAGGACTTAAGTCAGGGAACATCATTGACTGAAAACCCACATGGCAGGCCCCTTCCCCAGAAAACAAACCAAGAAAGAAAAAAAAAAAAGAGAGAGAGAGAGAGAAATAGTACTACAAGAGAACTACCACTACTACATAGGAAACTTTTATCTTTCATTCATTCCCACTATTCTGGTCCTTTTTTTTTTTATATATATAGGTAATTTTTTTAACCCCAGCAGGATGGTGGAAGGGGTACATGGCTGAGTGCCTCCCGGGTCTGACCCTGTGTGAGGCCACCCGGTGCCTGCAGCTGCCCTCTGGAAGGTGTTGCTTTAGTGGCAGAGCCGGAGGGCACCAAGCATGTGTGTGTCTCCAAAGTCCTGGGCACCACATCACAATGCCTTCCTGAGAAGCAGAATCAAGGACAGTTGCTGATCTTCATTCCTTCCTACCAAAGGTATCTCATACACCATAATTGGAAGTTGGAGCCGGGGGGCGCCTGGGTGGCTCAGTTGGTTAAGTGTCTTTCTTCAGCTCAGGTCATGATCCCAGGCTCCTGGGATGGAGTCCCACACATTTGCCTCCCTGCTGAGCTCCCCTGAGCCTGCTTCTCCTTCTCCCTCTGCCATTCCCCCAACTTGTGCTTTCTGGCTCTCTGTGTGTCAAATAAGTGAATAAAATCTTTTTAAAAAGTTTGGGCCAGGGGGCGCCTGGGTGGCTCAGTGGGTTAAGCCGCTGCCTTCAGCTCAGGTCATGATCTCAGGGTCCTGGGATCGAGTCCCGCATCGGGCTCTCTGCTCGGGAGGGAGCCTGCTTCCCTCTCTCTCTCTCTCTCTCTGACTGCCTCTCCATCTACTTGTGATTTTTCTCTGTCAAATAAATAAATAAAATCTTAAAAAAAAAAAAAGTTTGGGCCAGGGATGCCTGGGTGGCTCAGTTGGTTAAGCCGCTGCCTTCGGCTCGGGTCATGATTCCAAGGTCCTGGGATCGAGTTCCACATCGGGCTCCTTGCTCGGCGGAAAGCCTGCTTCTCTCGCTGCCTCTGCCTGCCTCTCTGCCTGCTTGTGGGTACTCTCTCTCTCTATCTCTGGCAAATAAATAAAATCTTTAAAAAAAAAAGTGTGGGCCATACTCTTTAGCCATTCTACTTTCCCTGGGGAAATTTGCCACCTCCCTGAATTTACCTGCATCTTTCCCAAAATCTACTTAGCTTCCTGCCTTCGAGACCATAATGAGTCTATAAATTTTCAATAGACAGTGTGAACTTACACTTGCTAATATTTGCATAACATGCACTTCTTTCGATCTCAAAGAAAAGCTTCACACCACAATGGTCTCTAATCTCCAATTAGTTTCTGTTCTGGGATCCCACTGGAATTCTATGCGCCTGTCCCCTAAGATCCCATAAATTGTGGTCCAGTTTCCCAGCCAGCCAAGGAAAGCACATGGGAAATCTTGCTGAAGTATGAGTAAGAGCCAGCGAAAGGGAACATATTTATCTGCCTCGAATGCTGGGACCTGAGGAAAGCAAGTTTCATTACAGACAAATCAGGAAGGAGGTGCAGATTGCTTTTTATGTCACTCTGGAGTGGAGGTCTGCTCACTCACAGAAACTCAAAACCTTCACAAAGGACAATGTCCCCCACCCCCAAAGTCAGCTGGGGATTCTCAGGAAAACTTTAATTGAAAGTATTACGGATTCTCCAACTTCCCAAAATGCAGGAGGAACATCTACAAGCAAGACTGTCACCACTTTTAGGCAATTACACTATTTACCTTTTTTCTTCCTAGAAAATCATCCTCTCTCCCAATCCATGATCTTCTTTTTGTAACAGTTTCCTAAAGAAGGAAACAGATGTCCTCCCATTCCAGTTCCATCCAAAATAATAAAATAAAAATCTTTAAAATTTAAAAAAAAAATTGTGATTTGTTGAGACAGAGCACATATGCAGAGGGACAAGCAGACTCTCCCACTGAGCAGGAAGCCCGATTTGGGGCTCGATCCCAGGACCCTGAGACCATGACCTGAACCGAAGGCAGATGCTTAACCAACTGAGGCACCTAGGAAGCCCCCAAATAATTCAATTTTTAATCACTTTGCCATAGACACTTTTGGGTGGCTTTGAAACACCAGAATCTCATGGACTTATCAGTGTCCTCTTCACCATCTCAGAAAAGGACTGGGTGCCTCTCAGAGGCCTCTCTCCCCTCCTGACCCAGGTCCCAGCCAAAGGTCCTTCACATTAGAGTATGAGGAACTGAGCGGGATGGGGTGTGGAAGCACCCTGGGGTGGGGGGCTCTGGGGCCCTCCCACTCCCAACTTCAAAGACAGCGCCTGCTTTCCCCTGCCTCATATAGGTACCCTGGGTTTGCCCTCTTTAAGGTTCCTGGTTGCTGCAAAGGTCTGAAAATCTCCTAAGTAGCACAAAAGCCATCATGTGCATTTTGGCCACACAGGACAGAGGGAGTTTAAAGGAAGAAAGATAAAGCTCCCCAGAATGAGCCAGCAGCTCTGGGCTTCCCCGCACATCTTTCCTGACCTTCAGAACCCTGGGAAGGAGCCCCTTGGTGCAAAGTCACAGGGGGAGCCCACGCACAGCCCAGGCCTCCTGCCCCAGGTCCTCTCCAGCCATAAACTGACCCCCTAGCCCCTTCCAAACCATCTACAGCCTCAAACCACTGACATGCGGTTCAGCACCCATCTCCAGAGCGCAGGATGCACGTGGCTTCCCGGCACCCTTCCGTGGCCGCTCCCAAAATCACTGTGGGAATGTCGCAGCAAGGAGACAGGGAATCGATTTTTATCCTCTGGGTTGTCTTCCCTCGTAGCCCCTCAGGAGTCCCCACGCAGCAATGCCATGTGGGCCCTACTGCTCTGAATCCACTTCCCTAGAGGAATCCGCTTTTCTTCAGCGTCTGTGTCTGCAAACCCGGCTCCTCTAACACCCCCCACCAAACGTACCAAGAACCAACGGGGGAAGAAGTTCATTTCTGGCCGAAAAGCCTTTAATCCCTGAGAGCTGTGGCTGATGCAGGAGCAGCTTTTCTCCAAATGGTGATTTCGATACGAGGTCGTTTTACCTGCCGGCCCCCAACATCCCTGACGTGTGGCTCCCAGGGGCCTCCCCGCGGCCAGGCCTGAGAGTGGAGCCCACCCTTGGGCTCATTTTCCACCGCGCTGAATCCAGGCAGCGGTCCCGTCTCACGACAAAGGGTGCTGAGTAATGAGGTGCTGCCACCAGGAAGAGAGGCAGCAGGTCAGACAGATCTGGAGAATGACACTGGCCTTCAAGGGCCCCTCACAAGGGAAATACCATTAAGTAGCAGATCTGAACAGATATACTGTGTTCCACATTCACGCCGTAAGGATGGGGTTTCCTCGAGCCCTAATCAAAGGAACTCTTTCACCTGAGATCACTTGACCAATCAGTGACTCAGTTTCCTTATACTAAAAATGAGGATAACAATACATCACAAGATTGTTTTGAGGAGCACACACGTTACAAAGTGTTTAGAGGCACCTGGGTGGCTCAGTGGGTAAGCATCTGACTTCAGCTTAGGTCATGATCTCATGGTCCTGGGAGAGGGCCGTGTCAGGCTCCTTGCTCAGCGAGGAGTCTGCATGTCCCTCTCCCTCCCTCTTCACTTCCTGCCCTCTCTCTCTCTCTCTCAAATATATAAATAAAATCTTTAAAAAAAACCGAAGTTCTTAGAACACGATATGCACATAGTACAGGACACACAAGCACTTGTTAAACAGATAAAAGGGTACAAGAGGCTGGCTTCCCTTCAGATTTCTAATAGGCTCCTGTCTGGGGGTCTCTAGCTCTTAGGAAGTGGGGAGGCCTCAGAAGCCCAAGATTGTAGAGTTCCTCCGAGGCCAAGTTCAGTTTTCTATGCAGGACAGAAAACCTGTAAAACACATCCCAGACTTGCTTCGCTGCCTTCCTAGTAGGGAATCCGTTCCCTCAAGAGTGGTCCAAACTCTCTTCCACTATTTGGGATGTAGAAAACGTTTAGACATTTCTCCATTGGTGCTCATTCCATCCTCATTTTTAACAATCTAGCTGTGTGTTCATCTGGTCTTCTGTTAGTTCCTTTATTCAACAAACATAGAGGACTCACCGTGTCCTAACTGTGACCAAGACATCCAGCATCTCATCCCACAAAGGAAACATATTAGCAAATGTGGCAGCAAAGAGGGATGGGGTAAGGCAGTGACATCTGAATCAAGATCAAACTAACAAGCAGAGCCTGCCATGAAGAACATTCCAGGTGTGGGCCCCATAGGCATGAAGGCGGAAATGAATAGATTATGTGCAGACAGCAGGACAGGGGACTAAGGGGACACTGGAAAGGAAGGCTGCGGAGCAGCTGTCGGCATTGGAGGCCTTGCGAAGGACTCTGGAATTCCCTTTGGTTTCAGCCAGAAGCTACATGAAGGTTTAAGCGGGGAATCATCAGATTAGCTTATACTTGTAAAAGATCGCTCCTCTTCCACAGAAGACATGGGGATGGGGTGGGGGTGTCCACGAGCCTAGAAGCTGGAAATGGAAGCAGATGAAGTTTCCAATATCCTGGCCAAGGAGTGAGTCTGTCGCAGTGAGAGTGTCAAGATTTGCAGTTCTAAACTTTTTAGTAAAGTGGCTTATTAAACACACAGCTAA
The DNA here is from genome assembly GCF_964662115.1 of Mustela nivalis. Taxonomy (NCBI): domain Eukaryota; kingdom Metazoa; phylum Chordata; class Mammalia; order Carnivora; family Mustelidae; genus Mustela; species Mustela nivalis. The sequence continues at coordinate 547,317 of NW_028136428.1, read as the reverse complement.
CTATTGCCCGGGGTTCCTACTTTTGTAATAAGTTTTTTCTGAAACTCAAAAAGGGGAGAGGGGCTCTCTGCACCACGTGCCAGTCAGGGCGGAACATCATCGTCACATTACAGGGTGTTTTCAGAGCCTGTTATCCTTTTAGTACGACATCCCTCCCACCCCGAGACAACACCGTGCCTCTTTCCGCCAACAGAAGTTGAGTTTTTCCCTTTCCCTCTTCCTTCTTTCGAGGGCAGAGCTCAGGGCTTCTCCAGAGATTCCATCCTAAGTTCATAGATCTCACTGAGCCGACCACATTCCCCTCCCTGTGGGCGCCAGGAAACGCCGGAAACATCTGTATCTGCACCTGAACATGGGACCTTGGATCCCAGCTACAGTTTCTTGTGCTGTGGTAACAAGGACATCATGTCGCGTTTCAGGACATTTTCGTATATAAGGCCTCGGGTCGGGATGCTCAGGGTAGGAAAAGGGTGGGTTCGCCCCTGGGCAGAGTGGCATACCTTCTCTCTCCTCCTGGCCTTTGCCCGAGTTGGAGATGCCCTGTTCCTTCCTCTTCACCTGAGTAATCATTATCTCTGCTTCCAGAAGCAGCTCAGGGGGCCACCTCCTCCCCAACCCCGCTGGACCAGGTGACCCTCCCCAGAATTCCATATAAATCCCTGTTAACGTTGATCCCACTGCTTCCCAGAGGCTCTTTCTCCTTGTCTTTACTTTGTCTCTCCTGCTGGACCCCAGGAGACAGGTCTCACTCATCATTTTATCCCAGCAGGGTTCAGTATGTTGCTGAATTAACACATGGCATGTCCCGCACATCGCTGGCAGCTGGATGAACTGGAACACAGTGTGGCAGCATGTACTGAAGCAGGGGTTCTCAGAGCACCAGGGGATTCAGTCTGTGAACCATCTGCCTTCGGCTCAGGTCATGATCCTAAGGTCCTGGGATCCAGGCCTGCACCGGGATCCCTACTCAACAGGGAGTTGGCTTCTCCCTCTCCCTCTGCTTCTCCCCTCCCTCTCAAATAAATACATAAAATGTTTTCAAAAAATAAATTTTAAAATAAATTTGAAAAAAATTAAGCAGTTGTTCTCAGCTGCAGGTGATTTGGCTCCCCAGGGGACATATGGCAATGCCTGGAGAAACGTTTGGTTGATGTAATTGGAGGAAAGGGCGCCACTGGGCATTTGGTGGGGAGAGGCCAAATTGGAGGTGGCCAACATCTGGCCATGCACAAGACAGGCCTCAGCAAAACATCACCCAGTCCACGAGGTCGACAGGGGAGACCCGCATCTAATCTAGGACCTGGAAAACCTTTTCCTAGCTTTACATGATCAAGGGAAATGTATCTGTCCATCAAAACCACAAGAATGTCTAAAGCAGCTTATCCTCGGAAGCCCCAAACTGGATGCCATGTAAAAGACCATTAACAGGAGAACGGATAACCGACTACAGTACCTACGTGATGAAAGACAACAGACTATAACGAAATTTAAGATGCCACATACGCGACAACAAGAAGGAATCCACAGATGTCCTGAGGAACCGAACCACCAGAGCAAGGTAACAGGCAAACTTGATCGCTGGTGATGGAAGAGAAGCAGGGGGCAGGGAGTGACTGACTGGGAAGGAGCAGGAGGGAACCTCTGGTGTGCTCAGAATGTTCCTGATCCTCATCTGGGTAGTAGTTACACACAGCGTGCCGCATGCTAGGACTCATGTGCTGTGTGTGTGTATTACACCTCAGCAAGCTTTACCAAAGGCAACGGTCCTCCAAGAGCCTCGGCGGGCAGGATTCACACACTGGAGCAGGTCCTCCGAGCATGACTTTCTAAGGATTTCGGTGCACAGCCGGCAGGAGCATTGTAGATATGTTTATGGAGACCTATTTCAACACAGACACCAAAAACCTTACAGTGGGTCCTTGATTCAATTCTGCTTCGGTCATTTTCTGCTAAGGATTGTGCTACAGATGTGCACACAGACTTAGGTTTCAAGAATATTAATCACAGCAGAACAAATACAAGAGGGAGGCAGCAACAACACGGACCCAGAGGAAACTGTGTGATACCGCGGACTCATTAAAATCGACATTTAAAAATGTAAATGGAAAACGACTACAATATATTAATTACAATTAAAGAGCAGGTCACCCAACAAGCTGACACCTAAGATATATGAAGAATATACTCAATATGATTAACTATGATTAGCTAAGGTCATGAGGGGTTATGGGATTTCTTAAAATTTTATCATTTTCCCCTAAAATGTACATATATTACTTATTAATAAGAAAAAATACACAATCACACTTCTTAAAAATAAAGGTGAGTTTTCAACTCTAAAACTGAGTACCAGGGGCGCCTGGGTGGTTCAGTGGGTTAAAGCCTCTGCCTTCGGCTCAGGTCATGATCTCAGGGTCCTGGGATCCAGCCCCGCATCGGGCTCTCTGCTCAGCAGGGAGTCTGCTTCCTCGTCCCTCTCTCTGCCTGCCTCTCTGCCTACTTGTGATCTCTATCTGTCAAATAAAATAAATAAAATCTTTAAATAAATAAAATAAAACTGAGTACCAGACCCCACACAACTCCCAGATTCCCCATGGATTCAGAGCCCTGCTGCCTGCAGAAGTGCTCTATTGACACTCATCACAGTGGCTGAGACAGATTAAATAAAGAGATAACATTGCAGATTTCCTGTCTCTTATCTGACTGTGCAGATTGGTTACACAAATCCAAATCCATACATGCATTAGATCTCACTGAACTGCGTACACCCTGAGAAAAAGACCCTGTAAAGCAATTCCCTGTAAAAATACAAAAGTATTTCTGACAGCAAAAGTTTTCAGATGCTGTAAAGAAAAAAAAAACTAAAAAGGCACGACCTTCCCTGATTAATCAAGTCTCCCTCGAGAAAAGGCTACCACTTCCCCAGGTAATCTCATCGCCTCAGACGAAACCATGTTTCTCTGTGAAGTGGAGGTGATCGCAGCTCTCTCGGAGTACTCGCAAAGGTTTGGCGTGATTATGAAACGAAACACTATGACCGGGGCCCGCTGGTTGTGGTCACCGTCATGCCCACAGCCTGAACACCACCTCCCTCCAGGAAGCTCCCTTCTCTGAATTCTGTGTGGTAGGGGCACGTGGCTGACTATTAGGGAGCACTGCATAAGGCGTACCCTGTCGCTTGCCCAGACACCCAGCTCCTCCCGGAGCCACCGAATGCCATACAGAGCTAAAGCTGGGAGCAGTGGCTCACCGTGGACACCAATGATGAGGGCTCAGGTACCTCAGCTCACAAACCCATTACAAGCATATACATTTAACTCTAGCTTTAAGATGTTTCTCCTCTTACTTCTCAGTCAAAAAAGACTTTAAGCTGAGTAAACCAACAACAAACCCTAAGATAAAACATTTAACCGTGTTAACTTCCTAAGGCCTACGGTCGTCTTCAGCTTCTCAAGGTCACACCTCCCTGCTGAATGATTACCGAGGGTTGCTGACACAGTACACAGAAAAAAAAAAAAAACTCTTAGGATGTCCAGCCTCTAAGAGAAAAAGCAAACAGCTCAGAATGCAGCCAGCCACGGCAAAGGAACCACCGACAAAGCCAAACACAGAGGAGCCCCTGAGCATCTGGGAATCTGCCTGTTCCTTTGCCTCCTCAGAGGAAACGAGTCACAAGACTGCTCAGAATGGGAAATGAGAAGGGCAGAAGCCCGGAAACCAGCGCGTCCGTCCTGAATTTCGTGCTGCTTCCAAGGAGTGAGCCTGCCTGCTGTGCTGCTGTGCTGTTATTTACACAGTGGGCAGGTGAGGCTGACAGCTTGAAGGGGTTATTTTAGAGGGAGAGCTGTAAGTCTGATCAGGAGAAGGTTCTGCACCCTGGGGTCCCAGCACGCATCTCCAGCTTCCAAGCTGACCCTCCCTTCAGACAGGGTTTAAGAGGCAGCAGGGCAAGCATGGTCTTTGTATTTAAATCACCTCAAGGGGGCCCATATCTCCAGGCACAACCAGAAGCCAGGGAGGAGAGGGAAGGGGGAGAGGGAGAGGGTACCTCCACTCCTATCTGCTGGCTGCACTTCTGGAGCGCCTGATCCAGGAAGCTAAATGTGTGGACAGAACAGAAGGAAGAATCTGGGAAGACTGGAAGACTAGAAGAGCTGTTCGTGGACTAGTCTCAACCTGAACCACAGAAACACCTCTGCCTCCCTGCCCTCCTCCCCTCGGCTGGGCACCAGGTGCCTCCCTACTGCACTCCAGATGCAGATCCAAGCTCAGGGGTGCCCAGTACCGATGCCTCTCTCCGGCGCAGGGACTCTAGGGCATCAGCGGGACTCCTAGACAGCACCTGTGATCTCTAATTTAAAACCAAAACCAAAATCCCCAACCAGCCCAATCCAGCACAAGCAATACATATTTATGTGTAAGACACCTATGCACACATACACATTCACTTATCTACACACACACACACACACACACACACACACGCTTTTGCAGCAGAAGGCAGGCATGAAACCTGTTCCCTAAGTCCTTTGCTTTCCTCATCTGCTTCTAGCAGCAACAGCCATTTCTGCTATGGATTTTCCTATTCGAGGGTTGATCACAGATCCAAATGCCACCATCCTGTTTGCCACCCTTTCCTACCCCACCGGCCCACTGACGTCTGTCAGTGAACCAGGGAACAAAGATGGAAGACAGGCCCAAGCTGCCTTCCTAAAGTGGGGTTATATTTGACACTTTAATAAACCTCAGAGCCTGAGCCTCTCTGCTCTCAGACTGGCCAGGGTGCAGCTCTCACTCTTACCAAACCCGTCCATCTCTCCTCCCCCCACCGCGGGGCACAAGGGTTTTCTCTGCCCGGCATCTATTTCCAGGCCCCATAAATCATATCCCATTGTTCCAGGCCATCTGAACTCATGCTTAATAAACCATCCACCTCACCCTTCCGCCACCACCCCAAATTTCCCACAGGGAAAGACTGTTTCAAGAAGAAAAGGAAATTCTTCATTAGGGCTGGATTTTAAAAGCAAGCTTCCACAAAAAACCAGAAAACAAAATTGGGTATAAATACCATCCAATAACCACTAAATGTCTTTGGTTAAAGCACCTGCCTGCCTGTGATTCTCAGGTCCAGATGTGAGCTCAGTGCACATCCAAAGGAAGCAGAATTTGAACCTGATGCTAAATGACAAATGATCCTGAACTTCATGACCATTTAAGTGCCACAGTGGCTAGACTAAATTGCTCTGATGCAGAATTTCTCCCAAGTATAGGTTACTGAGAAACAGAATATTGCTTGAAAATGTATTTAGGTGCGCTCATCCTTCTCAGACCAACACTCATGGGCTCTTAGTCATAACCAGGCTTAAGCTAACACGATTCCCCTATTTTCCCCAGAGAGGGAGGGAAACAAGAGGACATGTCTCTCATGTTCCAAGATCAAAAACTGGATCACAGCACTCACAGCATCAAGTCTGCCAAACCAGAGCTCTGGGTACGTACAATTCTTAAAGAGCTAATTGAATGGAAAACAGCCATCTGGGGCTGGAAACCCTTATGACATTCTGGGAAATGTATGGGCTTTAAAAGGATTATGCAGGGTGATGTGACTTTCAAAATTCCCAAACTCTGAACTGAAGCCTAAATGAGAATATGTTAAATTCACCCATTCCAAAACACAGCACAGTTGACTCGGACCCTAGAGCCCAGCTGTAGCTCAGGGTGTCCACACTGCAGCCTGTCTGTGGGAGGTCTGCAGACCACTCCCTGCTGAGAGAGTCCAGCCAACCCAATCAGCCTACCAGCAGGCTGTGGCACAAGGTCCAGATCCTAGCCCAGGCACCAGCCAGGGTTCCCTTTGGCCTGCCCTCTTATGGTTGAACAACAATCATGGAGAGCCACAGGGAGAGCGGCATTGGGTCCAGTATGGCCACTCCCTGGTCCTCCACAACACTGGTTGCACACTCTTCAACACAAGAAAATGGTGTGCAGAAACAAGGGCCTGCCACAGTAGGCTGTCGAGCAAGGAACAGAAAGCATCAGGGGACAGGTGGGACTGCTGGCTGGTCTCCACCTCTCCCAGAGGGCAGAGGCCGCAGAGCTTCTGCAGGCTAAGCAGAGACGTGTCAGAATTACCTTCCCAAAAAGTAGGCAGTAAAGGAGGATTTCAAGCAGCCACAACCACCAGCAGGCCTGCGACCTCCAGATATCAGGGGCTTGACCATGACCGTGTCGGTAAGCAGAACACACAAGTGCCTTCTGGAGCGAGAGAAGACAGCTTAACGCTGATAACTGGTCCTCTCACTCTTCTCTGCTCTCACCAAGTGATCCTGAAAGGGATGGACAAAGTTGGTCAGATTCACTGGAGAAAACACGAGCCAGTGAAGACGTCCCGGCTCGCACTAGGCCTCCCTCCAAAGGCTGGCTGCCCCACCCCTGGCACCTGGGTAACGCTGCTCTGGGGCCATCCACACAAAACGATTTACGTACCCCCCACCCGCAACAAACACACACAGACACAGACACAGACACAGACACACACACACACACAAGCTGCATCGGGCTTTAGGAACCTAACTCAAACGCACCCCTAACAACAACCCCACAGGTGTGACTGGGTTGGACACTCCCAGCAAGGGAGGGAAGGCCCTCCCCTTGGGTCCTTGCCAGCGGCAGGGTGCCACCTGGGCCTCCGCCTCATCCTCTTCATCCACGAAGAAGTCGGAGCGGCCCCCACCAACCACCACCACGCAACCAGATTCTGGCACTTCAAATCCCCGCTGCCAGGGCCCCATCTGTGTGCTGACCGAAAAGCCGCCCTCAAGCAGCCGGCCCGCGGAGCATCTGGAGTTCTCCCAGCCCCGCGCTCACGCCTCCCCAGGCAGCCCTCGCCCCCGCGGGCCGCGCCTTACCGCCAGTGTCCACGAAGCGCGGGGGCGGGCGGTCCCGCAGCGTGGCACTCCAACCCGCGCTGGCCTCGTCCTCGTCGGACTCCTGCCCTTCGGGGCGTCGGGAGGCAGCAGGGGGACGGGGCCCTTGTGTTTGGCTTCCGAGGAGGCGGCGGGGGAGGAGCGCGAGGCGGCGGACGTGGAGCGCGAGGCGGCGGACGTGCTGTAGAAGGCGTTCCCGCCGCTGTCCGGGCCGGACTCGCGGAACACTTCGTCCCAGATGTGCAGGCTCTCGTGGCGCGCGAGGGCCGCCTCGAGCAGCGCCGGCGCCCTCCTCCGCGCGCTCCCGCCGACCTGGGCCCTGGCCCCGGCCGCCGCCCGCGCGCCCGCCCCCCAGAGCGCCTCCCAGCCGCACGCGCCGGGCACCGGGCCCGCGCCGCGGCCCGCCGCCCCCCACCAGCGCAGCCCGCAGCACAGCGCCTGCCGCCCCACGCCCGGCCGGCCCGCCATCTTGGCCGCCTCGGGCCCAGCGCCCTCGGAAGCGCCCTCGGAGCTCGGGCGCCGCAGGCTGCAGGCCGCGGAGGGACGCAGAACGCGAGGGCGGGAGGCAGGGGCTGCGGCCGGGCCCAGGTGCCGCCGCTACCGCCGCCGCTGCGTCTCCTCCGCGCCCGCTGCGTCTTCGCGCGCCCTCCCGCCGCACCCCGCGCTCCCTGGCCGACCTTCCCGGGCGCGAGCCGCCAGAGACGGCCCCGCCTCCTCGCACATCCGGCCCGCCCGCCGGCCAATGGGGAGCAGGCCGGGGCGGGGCCCGCGCGGGGCACGCCCCACACCCCTCGGCCGAGCGGGGCAAGGAGAGCAGCTGCGGCGGCGGTGGCGGCAGGGGGGAGGGCGGCCGTGGCTTCCTCGCCTGCGGGACGTGTGGCCCGGGACGGCCACCCGCAGGCCCCGCGCGGCCCCGCAGGGGGAAGGGAGGAACTGAGTGGGTGTCGGGGGTTGGGGGGGACGCAGCCGGTCTTCCCGCCGCCCCAGCCGGCTCACGGAGCGTGAAGCCCGCGCTCTCGGCCCCCTTCCGCAGTTGGCACCGGCGGCGGTGGGGAGCTGTCCGCCCCGGTGGTTCTGAACCAGGCGCTGCGGAAATTCCAGGTAGGCGCCGGGCCTGAGGGTCACGATTCCCGTGGCTGCTGTGGCTGCTGCTGCTTCGGTGCTCCACAGCCGGCTGTACCTTGAGCTCTTGCAAGCACAAGGGCTATCTGGCTTCCGGGAGCCTTGCTCTAATAAGGAGCCCTCCTCGCTGGTTCATTCCTGGGGTCAAGTGGTGACTCAGTCTCGCTTCAATACCCCTGTAATTTGAGGGGGTCAACATCCGATCTTAGTCATTCCTTCCGTCTTTGACCTTTGACATCTTTAAAATCAAAATATTCATTACCTTCCAAATATTAATTACTCTAACACCACCACTGCAACATCTTCACCCATACATTTGACACACTTGTCTGTTAAAGTACGGCACAATCACCCAGGCTTCAGTGTTCTGATAAACAATAGATCAGAAAGGTTTCATCCTCTGCCTTGGCCAGGAGTGAGTGGCACTCATTCCATTGATGACGATACACGTGATCAGGCGTTTCTTGCTCCTCTCTCCCTCCCACAATAATGCAATAAGTCACAATGATGGTAATTGGGCCATAAAGTCACTTGCACTCTGAAATAAAATAAATCCACAGAGATGTGAAGGGCTTGCAAATCCTACTGGGTATTAACTAAATAAGGATTACACGACAGGGAAAGGCATATTGCTATTTCATGCATAAAGGATGCAGATGCATAAAGGGTGAAGATGTTGGTACCACCAGCTAAAGTCGTTCTAACAGCAGGTGAGCAGCTTCTGCTCTCGGCCTCCCCTCGCAAGCCCCTGTTTCCTCCTCCCAAACCAGAGTCTCTGTACCAGCATGAATTCCTGATCATCACTGAAAGATGATATATAAAAAGGAAAGGATTCACATGACATTGCTTTGTATATGAATTGGCTGATATACGTGAAATTGTTTGCAAAGCATTTCAACTCCGTTGGAAGAATTGTGTCACAGAAAAGAACTGGTTTCCAGCACTTCTCTATACTGTGTTAACCAGGGAAAGATTCTGAAGAGAGTTCATACAGGTAATCAGACTTAAAAAGGTCATTGACACATAGATTAAAGACGAAAAGTAAGATTGCGTAGCTCAAGTTCAAATTCTGCAATTAGGAATTCTGTAATACTCCTGTAAAATTTAATGACATATATTTTAAAAAATAATTGAAAGGGATCAAAACACTGAAATACATAGGCAAGAACTCCTCTTCTCCAGGCAGCCAATGAAAAAGTCAGCAGCTAAAGTAAGTATTTTAAAAACAGTGGCTAGCTTTGCTACCCAGAGGAAGCAGGAAGTAGAGCAGTAACAGTTACAAGGATGGAATCAGTCTTCCATTGTGCCAAATCTGCATTTGTATGGTGCTAATCCCAAAGAAACCTTAGAGTCTTTGTGCTTCTGAGCTCTCAAGTGCTTGTAGCTCACAGAGCATGCAACACTGGGAGAGGATTATATGGTCACAAAAGAAACAGACTGGGAAATCAAATTGTTATCCAAACCCTGGCCCAACAAAAATGAGATGGCTATGTCCATTTAGAATCAAGGGTTTAACAACCAAGTGCTACTTTGTTTAAACAAATGTTTCCGACCAAGAACAGTAAAAATACTTCAGCCTTTAAAAACAGGTGGCTGATTCTCCTTGTGAAAGGAGGGGAGGAAAGGGAAGAAAACAACTGGAAAACAAAAACCAAAAGACTTTCCCATCTGCTTGGCAACCTCCTACTCGATGCTATGATTATGGTTCTACATCATTAAGTTTTACAAGTAATGTTTTCTGACAGGATAATTATAGAACCAGCATTATACTGAGATCTTTTAACTTTGAGTCATTTAAACACATCTTCCAAATAATACAACTTTGTAATATAATTAATTTTAAGATTAATTATAATTAATATTGAGCTTTTGGTTCATAGTCTGCACAAAAGTCTCCAGGGTAGTAAGAACAACCCATTTCTGTAGTAGATTCCTTAGGCTTTGTTAAGCCAGAGAGGTTCATGCTCTTGTGAAACTGGGGATAATAGCCATATTTCATTGAGTCTTGGCCTCCTTTCCTGGTATAGTTTAATAAGAAACAAAAAATGCTACCATTCAAACTATGATACAATGTTTTCTTTTCATTAATATTTTAATTTAAATGTATTCAAAAAGCTCTTTGGTAAGTATTTAGACAGATTTTTATTACATATGGCCTTAATGCATACATAAAATAAAAGTTAAAATTTTGGGTTAACGTTTTTCCAAACCTCACATTAAGAATCTCACTACTTTTATTTACTTTCTAACTGAGAGATTTCAGTGCCCAGATTTTTCTCACAATATGTTCCTCTGAGCCACCCAGAGCTTTTGTCATGCTGCACTTAAAAAATTATTATTAGACATATACCTGACATTCAATGTTAAATTAGTTTCAGGTGTACAACATAGTAATTTGACAATTCTATACATTACTCAGTGATCACCACAGTAAGTATATCATCACGTCACCATATAAACTTATTATAATATCATTGGCTGTATTCCCAATGCTGTAGTTTTCATCTCCAGATGAGAACAGGAAATTATTTTATTTATTTTATAACAGGAAATTTGTACCTCTTAATCCCCTTCACCTATTTCACTCATCCCCCATCCACCTTCCCTCCCATAACCACCAGTTTGTTCTTTGTATTTAAGAGTCTATTTTTGTTTTGTTTTTTTTTTTGGTCTGTTCACTTGTTTCTTTTTTTATATTCCATATAGACGTGAAATTACAGGGGCCCCTGGGTGGCTTAGTGGGTTAAAGCCTCTGCCTTTGGCTCAGGTCATGATACCATGTTCCTGGAATCGAGCCCCGAGTCGGGCTCTCTGCTCGGTGGGGACCCTGCTTCACCTGCCTCTCTGCCTGTCTCTCTGCCTACTTGTGATCTCTCTCTCTTTCAAATAAATAAATAAAATCTTAAAAAGAAAAAAAAAGGAAGTGAAATCATATGGTATTTGCCTTTCTCGGTCTGACTTATTTCTCTTAACCTAATACCTTCTAGATCCAGCCATATTGTCACAAATAGCAAGATCTCATTCTTTTTTATAGCTGGATAATATTCCATTATATATCTATATACACCATATCTTTACCCATTCATCTACTGATAAACACCTGAACTGCTTCCATATACTGGCTATTATAAATAGTGCTGCAGAAAACCTAGGAGGGCATATATCTTTTTGAATCAAGTGTTTTTATTTCCTTTGGGTAAATATCAAGTACTAGAATTACTAAAGCATATGGTAAATCTATTTTTAATTTTTTGAGGAACCTCCATACTGTTTTCCACAGTTGTTGCACCAATTTACATTCCCACTAAAAATGTACAGAGGTTCCTTTTTCTCCACATCCTGGCCAACACTTGTTCTTTCTTGTCTTTTTAATACTAGCCATTCTGACAAGTATAAGGTGATAGATCTCCCTGTGGTTTTGATTTTATTTTCCTGATGATGAGTGATATTGAGCATCTTTTCACATGTCTATTGGGTGTCTGTATGTATTTTTTGGAAAAATGTCTATTAAGTCCTCTGCCCATTTTTCAATTGGATTATATGTTGGGGTTTGGGTTTTTTGGGGGTTTGGTGTGTGTGTGTGTGTGTGTGTGTGTTCTTTACATATTTTGGTTATTAATTCTTTATTTTATTTATCATTCACCACTGTCTTCTCCCATTCTGTAGGTTCCCTTTTGGTTTTGTTGCAGGTTTCCCTTACTGTGCAAAAGCTTTTTATTTTGTTGTAGTCTTAATAATTTATTTTTGTTCTTGTTTCCCTTGCCTAAGCAGACATACCCACAAATAATGTTGCTAAAACCAATCTCCAAGTGATTACTGCTTATTGTCTTTTAGGAGTTTTATGGTTTCAGGGCTCTCATTTATTCATTTAATTTTTTTTTTAAGTAAGCTTTACACTGAATGTGGGACCTAAACTCACAGCCTCAAGAATAAGAGTCACATGCTGTAAAGGCTGAGCAAGACAGGCACACCTCACACTTCACATTTAGATCTTTGATCCATTTTGAGTTTCTTTACGTGTATGGTAAAAGAATGTGGTCTAGTTTCATTCTTTTGCAAATGGCTCTCCAGTTTTCCCAACACTGTTTTTGAGGAGACTTTCTTCTGTTACATATACTTGCCTCCTTTGTCAAAGATTAATTGACCATATAATTGTGGATTTATTTCTGGGCTCTCTATCCAGTTTCCGTTGATTTATGCGTATATTTTCTCCCAGTACCCTACTGTTTTGATTACTATAACGTTGTAGTATATCTTGAAATCCAAGAAACTGATACCTCCAGCTTTGTTTTCCTTTCTCAAGATTGTTTTGCATGCTACACTTCTTATAAAAGTATTCTGAGGTCATCCATTCTGCTTGGTTTGATGCTGGTAGGGTTTCTCTTTTTCTTTTTTCTTTTTTTTTTTTTTTCCTTATCTGAGATTTTCATATAATAACCAGTTTATTTTCTTTCTTTAAATGGTCCTCAAAAGGCCTGTGGCTTGGCATGCCAAGGGATGTAGATGATCAGTTGTGCCCTAGGAGCAGTAACCACATGGCACAGGGTCAAGCTGTGGTAACTTTATAGGGACTTCCACCTGCTCAGCCCCAACTATAAGACAATTCCTGACATTGGAGATGTGAAAGAAAATGGGAGGGGAGGGGCATCTTAAAATCCATAAAATATGGCATATTGTCTCCTGTTTGTACTTTTACAATTTCTGATTTTGCAAATGGCCAAGCTGCCGCAGGGAACAAAAATGAGGTCCTAAGGTGGCAGAGACTGACCTGGTCAGCCCTGTACTGCACAGGCTATGCGTTACTGGATCAGTATGAATGGAGAAAGCAGGGGTGAGTCAGGGAAGCTGCTGCTTCTCCCTACATTGCCTTCATCACCCACAGGAAGGGGGCCCAAAGCCAAGGAGGACCTCCTGGAACTGAGACAGGGGAGGGGAAAAGAAAGCTGAACGATGCCACAGCTGCTGAACCATGACCAAAATATGGGGGAGAAGGCTGGAGGCAAATGTGCATGGTACACCGTGACATTTGGAGTCCTAGGTGACATAGAAGCTTAAGGATCCAACCTTGCTCAAACTGATTTTACATGATGATTTTATCTACTAATCAACCCAAAGATGCAGAGAATGAAATAGGGCAATACTATAGAAAATGCTTGAGAGAAATCTCTCTTATGATTGAGATAACCTGATATTTCCATTGATTCATTCATTCATTCATTCATTCGTTCAACAATTATGTACTGAGTATTATGTATCAAATCCTCTTCTGAACACAGAATAAATAAGGAAAAAAACCCACAAATACCATTTTTATAGCACATGCATTCAAATAGAAGAGAGAGAACAGACAGTAAATAAATAAATATATAATATGTCAGCTGTTGATAAGAAGTCAAAAGTAGAGAGGGACAGAAACTATGTTGATTGTGATGGTGCTGGTGCTGGCTGTGTGTGCAGTTAGGGGAGATTACTCTGATAAGAAGACATTGGCAGATCCTTGAGTGGATTCAGAGAACAAGACGGGTACATTTAAGAAGAGGAAACAAGTGCAACGCCCCAAGAAAGGCACGCACTTGCTGTACTCTGTTAAACACTAAGGAGGCTGGTGAGCGGAGGCAGAGACAGCTGAGTGAAGAGGTAGGAGATGAATTGAGAAGGAAGTTGAGTGTTAAATTTTGTAAGACTGAATTATGTATTGAGTGAAGTGGGGAGCCATTGGAGATCTTAGAGCAGAGAAATAACAAGGTCTGACTTTTGTCTTAAACGGATTGCTTTAACTGCTGAGTGGAAAATAAACTAGAACAGAGCAAAGATGGAATCCAGAAGACCAGATAGGAGACTATTACAATAACTCATAGAAGACGGTGTTTTGGACCACAGTGGGAGTAACTGAAATGTGGAGAACTGGTCAGATTTAGAATATATTTTGAAGATAGAATCCACAGCTTCTACCAAAGAATTAAACATGGGCAGTGAAAGAAAGAGATGAATCAAGAATGACTCTACAGTTTCCTGTTTGAGCTATTGCAAGACCAGCAGAGCTCGAGAAGAATAAGAGCTTGGTTTTGAACATGTTGGGTTTAACTCATCTAGGTAGATCTGGAAAGCAGGCAGTGGAAGAAAGCTCAAAATCCAGGTCTGGACTGGAGGTGGAGATGTGGAGTCATCAGGAGATAGATGGTAGAAGAGGGACAGTCACCAAGGACTCAGTGTAGACAGAGGAGAAGTCTGAGGTTGGGTCCTGGAGCACATTCATACTCAGAGATCAGGGAAATGAGAAGAAACTCCAAGTGGAGGGGCTTGTCCTCACTCAGAAGGGATTGGAGTAAGGGTTCCACCCAGGTAAACTTAGTGGGATTCTGTGGGTCTTCTTTCCTTACCGATTTTTCTTTTCAAGATTTATTTGAGAGAGAGAGAGAGAGAGAGCAGGAGCACACACATGCAGGGGGAAGAGACAGAAGGAGAGGGAGAGAATCTCAATCAGATTCCCCGCTGAGCATGGAGCCTGACGTGGGGCTCGACTCCATAACCCTGAGCTCATGACCTGAGCCAAGATTCACACGCTTAACCACTTAGCCACCTAGACACCCACCCAGTTTGTTTTTCATTCTTTTTTTAAAATAATTTATTCATTTATTTATTTGACACAGAGAGAAAGAGAGAGAGAGAGAGATCACAAGTAGGCAGAGAGGCAGGCAGAGGGAGAGGGAGAAGCAGGTTTCCTGCTGAGCAGAGAGCCTGATGCGAGAGCCCGAGACCCTGAGACCAGGATCTGAGCTGAAGCCACCCAGGTGCCCTTAATTTACTTTTCTCAGTGAAGTCATCAGAATGGTCGGTCATCAGCTGTATCTGATGGAAGGTGTTCAATTCTCACTCTGAACAAAATGGCTGTACATTAGAATCACTGGGAGAATTTTAGAAGCACACTTATATCCAGACCCTAATTGGATATTAATCTAATTGGTTCTACACCAATTAGATCAGGTCCTTTGGAGGTGGGCATTCCTGTGTTTTAAAGTCTTCCAGGTGATTCAAAAGTGTGGCCAGTGTTGAGAAGCCCTGGCTTAAGGTTGGAGGAAAGAAGATGTGAAATAGTCAAAATATTTCACGAGAAGAATGGAGATTCTGTCGGTCAGAGAAACATACTTGGATTTGTGGCTGAGAATTTAATGTGAAAGGGGCGCCTGGTAGGCTCAGTGGGTTAAGCTGCTGCCTTCGGCTCAGGTCATGATCTCAGGGTCCTGGGATCGAGTCCCACATTGGGCTCTCTGCTCAGCAGGGGGCCTGCTTCCCTTCCTCTTTTTGTGATCTCTTCCCTTCCTCTCTCCTACTGTGATCTCTCTCTGTCAAATAAATAAATAAAATCTTAAAAAAAAAAAAGAATTTAATGTGAAAGCTTCCAGCATTGTTGCTTTTCTCACCAACCACCTTCAGCTGCCAGGGGCAGACATAGGGTGGACAGAAGGTTGGGTTTTTACCAGGGTGGGGTTTTATCAGGTATGTATGATGTATGATGGAGGTGAGAGTATGGGACAGGGATTATAGTTATGGGAGTGGACTCTGTGCCAGCTGCGGAGGCCTGTGAGAATTTGGGGTAAGGATCAAGAACCACAGAAAATGAAATAGGGGGACGCATGGATGGCTCAGTTGGTTAAGCAGCTGCCTTCCGCTCAGGCCATGATCCCAGCGTCCTGGGATCAAGTCTTACATCAGGCTCCTTGCTCGGCAGGGAGCCTGCTTCTCCCTCAGTCTCTGCCTGCCACTCTGTCTGCCTGGGCTCGCTCTTGCTCTCTCTCTCTCTCTGACAAATAAATAAAATCTTAAAAAAAAAAAGATTCTCTTCAAAAAAAGAAAATTAAATAGGTAAATGGATTCTTCTGAGTGACTTAGATAATTAATACTTCTTGAAATAATTTAGTGCAGCCAGACCCCTGCAAAGCAGCACAAACAACTCTGATGAGTGCTTCAATCTACCACTTCTTCCCAGGGCTTAAGTCAATTGCTTTCAACAAGTGAACATTGAGATATTTAGAGCAAAGGAAAAAAAATAAATATTGGAAGTTCGCATTTTTTTAAGATTTTATTTATTTATTTGACAGAGACACAATGAGATAGGGAATACAAGCATTGGGAGAGGGAGAAGCAGGTTTTTCCTCTGAGAAGGGAGCCCGATGCGGGGCTGGATTCTCAGGCCCCTGGGATCATGACCTGAGCCAAAGAGCAGATGCTTAACAATTGAGCTACCCAGGCTCCCCTGGAAGTTAGCTTTTTACATTCTTGGAAAATGGGATTTTGTACATTTATGTCCTTTTTCTGTCCCCTTGTGGATATTTTCCCTCTTGAAGCACACCCAACCCCTGCTCCACAGTTGTCCAGTAAAAGAAAGGGATCTGAGTGCCGTCCCCAAAGTTCACTTGCGTTTAAAGGAGAAACAATTTTGGGAAGCTGTTTTACACAAAAGAGTAGATTGCTCAGTTGTAGAAACTCAGGTATTATAAGAAAACGGGAGAGATATTCGTTACTAGAAGGGGGACTTGCTCAGCGTTTCTAAATTCACATTGGTAGATTGTTGAACTGTTGTAGGCTGAGTGTTAAAATCACATCTTTCCCTCCGTTTTCTTACAGAGACAATGATGGTTCTTCCAAGATTGTCTGTGAAAGGCTAGGCACCTGCAAAACCACACATTTGACCTGAGCCATCACCCAAGTAGAATGTAATCCGCTCTCAGATCATAGGAGAAAAAAGAGAGAGAGAGAATCCCAAGAAGAAACACTCTCGTCAGGATTTTCATCAAATTTAGTGCACGTCTCACCATTTATCTTCATTTGCGGTAATTTTTTAAATAAACACTAATGTCGAATTGCCCTGCGTTACAACGAGCAACTCAATTATCAGAAACTCACGAGTCTCCAACGTTTGTTCTAATTACTAAAGCAGAAGAGTGGACAGAGTTTAGAAAATTTTCAACAAGGCTTAAACAAGAGAGATTTTCCACTTTTTTCTAATCAGGTCAACATAGATACCACTTTCCCTACAACCTTGTAGGCAGTTGGTATTTTTCAGAGATATCATTTGGTTCTTTATAGAAGGCTTAAAGTTGGAGGTCCATAAAAACGATAATCAACTTTTGTGTGTGCCTTCTATAGGCCAGGAACTGTGCTAAATGAACAGTATCTAATTTAATCCTCCTAACAAGCCCTTTGAAGTCAATACTACTGACTATTCTCACTCCAAGGGGGGGGGCAAAGCAGATGCTTCGAGAGTTGAACTCAGTTTTCCTAGTTCATACAGCTCGTATATGATGGAATCAGGACTTGAGCTCAGTCTAATGCCAGGTTGGACCCTCAGTGGCAGCTACTGTAGTTTTATTGACCATCACCTGCTTCCCTCCCCCACCCCCGCCCCCATCTCATTCCCATTTAGGGATAATCAGCCATACCTAAATGACAGTGGCCAGGCAGGAAGGGTGGCTACTGGGTTTAATTATTTATATCCAGGGGGAAGAGCCGCCTCGCCCCATACGTTCTGCTTCAGCTCTTGCCCTGCCAGGGGAGTAGCCATCCTTCAAACCATCAGTGTTAATGGCTGGTGAGGGATGAATTAGGCAGCAGGGGTCACACACAGTTTACTAGTCATGCATATTTCTTTCAGAATACCTAAGTACCATTCCCTTGAAGATGAGAAGAAATGATGGGAGGGATGTTAAAAGGGACTCCCAGAAATATTTCTGGACCAGTCATGATCACTAGCCCTTATGATACTCTTGGAGTCATTTTACTGGTTCTTGAAATGAGTGCACTTGCCCTAGGATGGCTTGGCCCCTCCCAGTAATCAGAAGCTCCCAGGATGGGTCAAAGATTACTTTATTTGCTATAATTCTGCAAGTTGAATGTATCTCTCAGCCATTTCCTGTGAATGCTATTATGGGGCAGGCACAGGGGGATGACTATGGGACAGAAACATATCAGGTGAGAGGGATCCTATGCTTTTGTATGAAGGAGAAGCCCATTCTCCTTGGTGATGGGAGTTTTCCTTCTGCTCTGACTCCTGCCCAGCCGGGATCAGTGGGGAGCCTCCTCCTTTGGGCGACAGGTCTCTTTCTTTCTAAATCTTCTTTTTTTGGGACAAAAAGCAAGACAACCCTTCTTTTCATCTTTCAGCTTTTTCATCCTGGCCAACGACACTCAAACACCCTCGCCCCCAATTTGGGCTGCTAGACTATGCCAAGAGGCCACATACTGGATATATTACCTCAGGCCCAGTGTTTGGACTTCACTGAACCTTAATTGTAACATCTGAGAAGGGTTGGGGAGGCGGATGTTGTGAGGATTCATTAAGACAATGTTAAATTTTTATCACAGAGTCAAGAAAGATCTCTTGTTAGGAATGTGTTCAATCTTACCAGGATAGAGGGCAAAATAGCATTTTAAATATATTTTTTTTAATAAAGTATTTCTTTTTAAAAAATTATTTATTTGACAGAGAGACAGAGCAGGAATACAAGCAGGGGAGTGGGAGAGGGAGAAGAAGTCTTCCTGTTGAGCAGGGAGCCCAATGTGGGCCTCCATCCCAAGACCCTAAGATTATGATCTGAGTGGAAAAACGACGCTTTAAGGACTGAGGCACCCAGGTTCCCTGCAAAACAGCATTTTTTTAAAAGATTTTATTTATTAATTTGACCGACAGAGATCACAAGTAGGCAGAGAAGCAGGCAGAGAGAGAGGGAGAAGCAGGCTCCCCGCTGAGCAGAGAGCCCAATGAGGGGCTCCATCCCAGGACCCTGGGATCATGACCTGAGCTGAAGGCAGAGGCTTTAACCCACCGAGCCACCAGGCACCCCGGAAAACAGCCTTTTAAACAATATTTATATTTTTATTTTATACATATATATGTAAACAGAGAATTGAATGTATACATATAAATATAACTTGTAAACACATTTGATATATATTTATGTTTATCCTAGGACGCAACACTGCCCTCCTGAGCAGCGCAAGAGGGTGGGTTTTTACAAAGAATCACCAAACAGCTTGACCCAACTGAACGGCCTGCCTTGGGCTGCTGCTTAAGAGAAAGCCTTGAGTTGGTTAAGGTTTGACAAATACTGAGAAAAACCAGTCAATTAATATGTTAAAAACACTACCCAACCACAGTATGAACCATTTAGACATATGGCTTTAATTTTGGCTTTAGTCTCCAAAGCCTAGGGGTCCCTGGGGAAAGGGGGCAGAGGGAGAGAAAGGACCAGCTTCTCTGTGGGCCAGGTTTCTGGGGTTGCTCCCAGCCCTGCCCCCAGAGGGAATGCCCCCACCCAGGGCTTTGCTCCCAGAAGGGACCCTCCCCCAGAAAGCCCCTTCCCAAATGGCCCTGACCTTTGGCCACACCCTCAGAGGTCCCATTATCCACCCCCAACCCCCTCACACCCCCCTACCCTGCCAAGCACCGCCCTCAGAATGGTTCTAAGGTGAAGTCAGTGTGCTTCTCTCTCAATGTCTAGGAATTACTCAGTTTTATTTTTGACTTTGTGTTTTTTGAGCGAAGTGGGTGGTGTAAGGACCTACTTTATATTTTTATATTTTAGCCAGAGGCTTCCATTGAGGTTACACAATAACCTTGTTGTTTAACCCTTAAGCTGTCCCTGCTCCCCTTCTCCCAGGGGACTTACTTAAAAACAAGTCCCGGAAATCAACCTCAGGTAACAAAGCCCAAATACAAGGGTGGGTCAGGCCAGGTAAGACATCTGATCAGTGGAGGGCTGCATACTGTCTCCCTAGCTACCAAGGAGTATGGGTCCCGCCCTTTGTGAGTCTTTTGGGCAAAAATCCTAACCAAGGTGATAGGCTAGGTCAAATATCTACTAAAAGGTAAGTTGTAATTCAATTGGTCACCTAGCATCACTGTGCAGCTTTCTCTGTGTGTTACAATTTCATTGGCCACCTGTGCATGACCAGGCCCAACCGCATGGCCTATGTCCTTAAAAGCTAGTCTGTAAAGGAGAGAGGGGTTGACTTCTCTGTAAGAAAAGCGGCCCTGGCTGGTCAGTTTGATTCTTGATGCTTGGTGCAAAATAAAGCTTTGTTTGACCTTCGCTTTGTATCAGTCTCGCTCTTTTAATCATGGACCCATTATTGGGGCATAACAGGTGGGATAGTGGAGCACGTACATAGTGGAGGGGACAGCCCACTGTGGGTATCCACCATTCCTTGCCTGTACTGCTCATTTGCATGTACTGCTCGCCCTGCCCGGTGAGCACAGCATGGAAATGGACACTTCGTGAGTGGTGGTCAACGAGACTCACTGACCACGTGATGTCTATGACCGAGTCAACCGGAGCTCGCCTTCCCTACAGACCAGAGCTTGCTCTGAGCACCGGCAGGAGGCGGTGGCCTCTTGTGAGCAGCCCAGAACCCTGTCTTGTCCTTTCTCACTCATGTCACCTCCCTGTGTTAGCCAAGCCTTGGAAGTGGTGACTTAGGAGGGAAGGGAAAGAAAGGCAGCCCCTGGCTCCTGATCCTGTCAAGTTCCGTACTCATCAGGAAGCCGAGGGCAGCAGGGTTGGTGGAACAGGTGTGAGTCCCCAGGTGAGGTAAAGATGGCAGAGCTGGTCTTGTGCAGGATTTCTACGGTTCTGATAAGAAGAGGGCACGTGGGTGTGCCCCAGCTGTGGAATTCCCTGCGTGAATTATTTAACACTGACATTGCACCCTGCGAAGATGAATGGCATAAATCATGCCCATAATCACATTATAAAATTTTTATTTGCTTGGAATGACATTAAATGCAAATAGAAAACAGCAGCCATGCCCCTTCAGAAGACAGATGGTGGAGGAAATGAGCTTTCTATTTTAGTACCTTTAACAAAAACTTCCTCCCTGTTTTTGCCCAAAGGGCCCTATATCTTCATTTTGCATGGGGCTTGTAAATTATGTAGCCAGCCCTGGGGACAGCTGTGCAGTGTCTCAATGACCCAGTGCAGGGAATGGCAGGAGCCTCCCTCCTTGATACAGTAGTATTACACAAGCCCCTGAAGCTGAAACAGAACTTCAGGATAAAGTCTGGGGGGGAGGTCCTCAAATTTCTGAGTCATGGGCTGTCGTAAACAAAATAACAGCCGGGTGGCTTAGGCAACATACAATTTATTTTCTCATGGTTCTGGGCGCTGGAAGTCCAAGATCAAGGTGGCAGTAGGGTTTGATTCTTCAAACGTCTCTCCTTGGCTTGCAGATAGCTGTGTTCTCCACTCTGTCTTCAAACGATTGTCCTTCAGTCTGTACTGTCTGTGTCCTAATCTCTTCTTCCTGTAAGCACACCAGTCCTGTTGGCTTGGTGCCCACCCCCAGTGAGCTCGTTTTCCCTTTATCACCTCTTTAAAAATCCTGTCTCTGAATACTGCCACATTCTGAGATGCTGGTTGTTAGGACGTCAACGTAGGAATCTGGGGGCATCCAACTAAGCCCATAACAATAGTCAAAACTGGATCCGAAACTGAAATATAGACACATTTTAAAATGCTAAAAGTGTATATATATAATTTTTGTGGTAGGCCTGAGATGGTTGGTAGGCTGAGATGTATTTGTAACCTTTGAGGGAAACATCCTTTGGAATGATCAAAGAGAGCTTCTATGTAATTCCATACATCCACAATTAAACCCCAGAGCTTTTTAATTTGGAATTTGGCTGTTTTGTGCTTGGTGGTAACCAAAACCAGCCTAGGGCTTTTCTTTTGTTTTGGCAGAAAAGTAGGAGGCAGAGGACTTGAGCATTTAGACATCTTGCTGCTCTTTGGTTTAATCATACTCTACTGAGTTGCCCGAAACTAATTAAGCTCTTGGCTCTGTAGAGGAGAGATGATGTTCCTTACATGTCATTGGCCACAATGTTCCTTTTTTAAATTGTTGTTAACATTTGTGTTATTTTTCAGTATAAGAGACAAGCTTTACCTTAGTTTGGGCTGATGTAACAAGAGCACCATAAACTAGGTGCTTTAAAGACATACTTATTTCTCTCAGTTCTGGAAGCTGGGAAGTCTACGATCAAGACCCTGGAAGATTCCGTGTCTGTTCAAGTGCCCACTTCCTGGGTCACAGATGACCATCTTCTCCCTATAACCTCCAAGGTGGAGGAGGCGAGGGATCTCTGTGGGGTCTCTCTTATGGAGACACTAATCTCGCCCATGAGGACTCCACCCTCATGACCTAAACATCTCCCAAGGACCCCATCTCCTAGTTATGTCCCTTTGGACATTGAGTTTTCAACTTATGAATCCTGGAGGGATACACTGTCTACAGTGAGCTTCGTCAAACATCTTTTATGTTCAAGGCACTGTTTTTTGGCAAAATTAATCATTTCCTACACATCCTTTGAAGCAAGAGTATTTCTGCACTTTGCCTTCCTTTAGAACCTTTCTCTAGAGAGGATCCTAAAAAGTTCAGAAAAGATGCAGAAGAAACCTGCTGGTTAGCTCGTTTTTCACAGTAGAGCAGAATTCATTTTGAAGTAGGTTAATCTTAGAAATCCAGGCGAAGACACTTCGCTTGAAAATCATCTCAAATGATCAGTTAGTTTTGTTAGTAGGAGTAATAGTAACTATAAGATCAATAGAACAACTTTTTGTTCTACTGTGGGCCTACTGTGTGCTGGGTACCTCGGAGCACCTGAGTCGAACCATCTCGTGATCCTTTCAACAGCCCACTGAGGGTCACACTGTCTTCTCCTCCACGTTATGGATGAGTCCCACATCGGGCTCCCTGCTCAGTGGGGAGCCTACTTCACTCTTTGCCTCCCCCTCTGCTTATGCTTTCTCTAATAAGTAAATAAATAAATAACCTAAAAAAAAAAGAAGTTGTATTTGACTGGAGCTTCATGTGGAGTGACAGATCAACAGAAAGACAAAGGAATAAGAGACAGGAAGCAATGAAGGAAAACACAAAGGTGCACAGTATAGACAGATGTTCCTCGGCTTATGACGGCCTCGGCTTCTAATAAACCCATTGTTCAGCTGGAAATCTCTTTAGTTGAAAATGCATGGAAAACACCTAAGTGACTGAACATCAGAGCTTAGCCCCGCCAAACTTAAATGTCTTGAGAACACTTACAGTATTGCACAGTTGGGCAAAATCCTCTAACACAAAGCCTATTTCACAATAAAGTGTCTGGTATCTCATGTAACTTACTGAACACTGCACTGAAAGCCAGAACAGGACGGTTCAAGTGTGTTGGTTGCTGACCCTCGTGATCACGTGGTTTGCCTGGGGGCTGTGCTCGCTGCCCCTGCCCAGCATTACAAAAGAGGACCCTACTGTAGATCGCCAGCCTTGGAAAAGATCCAAACTAAATGCATATCACTTCTGCACTATTATAAAAAGTCAAAAAACCATAAACTGAACCAAGGTGAAGTCAGGGATCTTCTGTACCAGGTGTGTTAGGGAAGGTCAAGTGCTCCTGTCTGGCCAGGAACCATAGTGGTATGGGGGAAAGTTCCACAGTAGAAAGTTCTACAGCGGAGAACCACTAGGACTCAAGCACCAACGGTCACAGGTTACACCAGGAAGACTGGATGCTCTTCTGTGGGTGATGAGAAGCCACGAGCGACTCAGGAAGGCTGAAGAGCTCTGGGCAGGTGGGACAGCTGAGGGCTGCAATGAAGAGGGACAGGTGGAGCTGGGAGACCAGGTGGGGAGAGCCCGCTACCCTCGAACAAAAGGCAACAAAGGTCTGGACTGGGATGACGGAGATGGTGGAAGGTAATGGGATATTCATGAAGCAGAACTGGAAAGCCATGGAAATGAAATAATAGAGGGAGGGAAAACCGTTCATGACTTTAATTGCCATCAGTATAAAACATGTTGAATTAAAATGAATTGGTATTTCTAGACCGATGATGACATCACAATAATGGAAGGAAACCAATTTTGATTTTGAGCCTGGTTAAGGAGACAGTATAGACAAGAGAAAAGCAGAGGCTCTGGAGTCACACAAATGTCACCATTGAGATTCGTCCCCACTCTTCATTCCCTTCCCTGTAAACCCAGGCAAGTGACACCTGCCTCACAGCACTGGTAACAAATAGGGAAGAGCACACGTTCCCACGTTCCCGGGTCAGACAGGACAGCCAGGGTTCAGCGGCACATGAGGAGGTGACAGGTGGTCACTAAACTGAGCTCAGGTGCATACACAGCATTTTACGTCACCTTGAGATGGCTCCTCTTGTGACCTCTCGAAGAAGGTGGCAGTGGTGAGGAACGAACTCCAGGAGCTTATTAGCATACATGATCTTCAGGCCGTCTGGATGAGACTCAACTATCTGCTCTACAATCACCTAGCAGAAGGAAGAGCGTTTTATTTTTATTTATTTATTTATTTATTTGTTTGTTTGTTTGTGTTTTTGTTTGTTTTTAAAGCACCTAAAAGAGAAGTATGAACTATACACTACAGAGAAAAGAATCGTGTAAACCTTAAAAATGCACTTCGTCCTTCCTCCTCCCCACTCAGTATGCTTTCTAAACAGGAGGTAAGTAACAATGGCATGAAAATCTAGGTCCCGGGATTTGGGAATACTGCTCCAACCCTGGGGGACACAGAGGCTGAGGGACAGAGACTGGCCTGAAGCTAAAACATCACACACACTCATCTGCTTCCCTTCTGAGCTTAAAAGCGAAATACTGTATCTGCAGACAACAGCTCTGTATCATCTTCACCCTGGCCTTATCCTCTACCGTCTCCAGAACAGGGAAAGGGCTGAGATGGAAAGTGATGGAAGAAAACACATCTTATTTTGCTTTAGTATTTAATTTTTTTTGGTGAGGCTGAGTTGCAGGAGGTGAATGACAAGCATGCAAACTTAAAATACAAACGTGGCCACAGTTCATTTAATGACACGGAAACGTAAAGTACTTCCCTAATTTAGCATATTAGATTCAGTTCAATGAAAAGGGCATAAATTAAATAACTAAAATATTTTCATTTAGTGACAAAGAATAATGTGATCTTTTTCACCCCCACAGAGAGAGCTATGAACTATAATAGGATACATACAAAGAACTGACAGATCATTTACTTTTAGTAGTCTTAATGAAGCTGAGAAGATTACTGAAATTAATCCTTCAATTTCACTTCTATCACTGGGATACTGTCTCGTTTTAAAACTGGAAGCCTTTCATCCTGAAGTCATGGTGGGTAGCTTTATACTTACCAGACAGAAAGAACACTCGAACTGGCAGGTGACTGCAAGAAAGCCCTCAAACGCTGAGACTGGCTTCATGACTTCTGTCCGCTTGAACTAGATGAAACCGACGCTCTCTAAGTTGGAAGCTGCTGATTGCTGGCGGCCTCACATGGTGCAGCCCATACTCCGGCCGCTCAGAGGCAGGATACACTGACTCCCTGTATTTTACTGTATCCTTATAGGTCAAGAACACTGGGTAACCAAGTTCTGGACTTAAGGTACTACCCCGCTAACTCGCCCTTCAAAGCCCTTTATCTTTGAATATTCCCTCCCTCCCACCTTCCTAGCCTGGCAAACTCCCCCATGGTCTTCAAGACTTAGGCCACATCAATTCTGCGAAGACGCTTCCCCTCACAGACTTTCCCTGCGCACAGAGCTGTCTTCCAGCTCCTCCAGTGTGCACGGGCGCCTTGGTGGGGTCACGCTTTTCGGCAACTTCATTAACGTATAACTTATGGAAATGGAAATTGACCTGAAAATGTTCTGATCCGTACCTTCTTCCTAGGCAAGTCCCTCACCCCTACTAAATTAAGATGATCCCTGAGTTATGGCATCACTGGAAGAGACCAGAGCGCATGCCTGATTCCTGCCATGCTGATGGGCACCAAGCGGGACCAACCTTTTCTTACAACCAGAAGAGCAGGAACAAAGAGCATCTTCAAGGAAGAGCCCTGAGCTCTCTCGCACCCAGTCAAGAAACAAAGCCAGATTAGATGCTCTGTGTTTGTGGAATGAGGTGCATGGGGGCACAAACCTCATCCATGTATGGTTTCACCAGTACTTGACCAACTAACGCCTCTGCATCCCGTGTCTTGTCAATTGTAGCGTAAGTCTGGAGGCAGTGCCGTATGATGTCCACATTGGAAGTCTGAAGCCCTTCTAGCAGCAGGCCTCCCAGGGACTGCTGCAGCATGGCCCTAATGTGGGCTATACGCTGCAAGAACAGAGAGACCAGGAAAGAAGGTCCAGGTACCACAGTTTCTAAAAGCTCAAATATATGTGTATAATTTATATACATATGTGTTATATATATAAAGCGAGCCTCTAATTCTACCAGAATATATGTAAGATTAAAATCCCAACATTTCCTAGAGAATAACAATAAATCTCTTCTCCCCATGATTGCTTTCTTTCTTTTTTTTTTTAAGGTTTTTATTTATTTATTTGTCGAGAGAGAGCACAAGCACACAAGGAGACACAGGCAGAAAGAGAAGCAGGCTTCCTGCCAAGCAAGGAGCCCAAGGTGGGACTCAATCCCAGGACCCTCGGATCATGACCTAAGCCAGAGGCAGTAGCTCAACTGACTGAGCCACTGAGGCGTCCCCTCCCTATGATTTCTTTGAAAGTAAGTCAGCTTCATCAAAGTGAAGTTTAGACAATTACGGAATGACAAAAAGTTATTTGCCTCTTAAGCTACGGAGTAAATCTGACAAACATGCATTTAAACCCAGTCAAGGGCTTTGGATAAATGAACTCTGACTACATCATATGATGTGTCAAGTTACATGAAATTCAGAATTAATTTTACTTGCATAGTTTGGAGACTACGCTTGTGTCTTTACACAAAATCTATCTAGTGTGACATAATGGAAGCAGGGTCCCAAGCAGGAGACACTGAAAAAAAAAATATTCAAAGCTAGCTTCAAAATCCTGTAGAGTAGCAATTATCAGGGGCAATGCTAGGTCAAACCAAAATCATCCAGGAAATTCGCAAACAGCAAATTGAAAATCGAAACCAACACTTGCTGGTCTTACTTTGTCCAGAAGAGGCATGCCTTTGCTCTGAACAGCATGAAAGTGTAACTGGTTAAATTCTGTGGCAATTCTCTCCAAAATCTGTCTAGTCCAGAGAGGGCTAGTAGAGACAATTAGAGAAATGTAATTCCCAAAGTTAAAAACCTGCCACCCCCACCGCCCCACATGCCTTACAGCGCTCAGGCACCTGCACCTGAACGCCATCAATTTTCATGACAAACTGTCTGTGCAGCAGGCCCCAGTGCAAGGGGTGAGGAGCGGGGAGGTCGTAGAAGCCACCGACGCAGCCTGGCCCGGGCCACAGGGCCCAGGCAAGGGGATGGAGCTATTTTAGGTCAGTGTGGGTACAACTGCATGATTCCTCCACGTTCCTCGGGCTCTCCCATTTGTGCCCTTCTTCTCCCTTCTTCTCCCATTCTCTAACCCCCTCCTCTCTCTTGCCCTGTCCTACCGTTCATACCCGAAGCCCCCTCTTCTTCTCTGCCTGCCTCATTCTCCCTCCCAAGTACCTCCCCAGTACAACTACTGCTGTCTCCTCAATCAGCTAAAACTGACCGCCTAGCAGCAACCTGGGAAATCGCTCAGAGCAGCGGACTTCAAGTTTAAATTTACCCAACGGCAGAAAGAGCAAGCTCGGTGCTCCGGGAGCTGGTGAGAAATCACTCACAGTGCATCTGCCATCAAGTGGACTGGATACACTTCCCTCTTTCCCCCCACATTAGAAAGCGTCAACCCCATTCAAAAGGAAGTCGAACAGTGAAAGAAAAAAAACACACACAACAAAGACCCCAAAGCCCATGCTGGGCTCTATGAGGCATCCCACATCTGAGGATGGGCAGTCATGTAGTGAGGAAACACACTGTAAGAAAACCCAAAATCTCTGGAGACCTGCCATGGTGTGCCCCGTCCCAGAGCATCAGAACTGGTGTGGAGGGAAGGCAAGCGCTTGGCACGAACAGTGCCGAAGCCTAATCCCAACCTCTACTGACTGATCCCATGCGCATTTCCAATTTATCCTTTTCTCGGCATTTCTGGGCCTGGCAGAGCATGATGGATTTACTGTGCGCTGACGCTGCTCTGGCTTTCCTGACTCTAGAGCTCAGAGCTGCTCTTCTGGAGAAAAAAGTCCTCCAAGGTAATTCTGAGCAAGAAAGCGCACAATGTCTGTTTATCAAGGACAGTGTTGCAAAGGGACAGGATTGTAGACACAGAGCTCACTGAGGTGTTTCTATCCGATGAGCACAGCAGCAACAGCAAAGACAGGAAGAACACTGGAGGGCCAGCTCCCCAGGGGCCGAACGTTGACATGGCTGGAGGGGCTGCAGGCACTGCCAAGGGCCGCAGTGAAGCAGAGCCGCTGGAGACACATGGGCTGCAGAAGGGCCGCGTGCAGACTGTCTGCTAAGTGTGGACGAACGGGGCAGAAGCACGAGTGCAACGGGCTAGAGACACAAGCACAGTGGAGGCTGACCACTTAGTTGAATGCCTTGATGTGAAAGGGGACAGAGACCTAGGACCAGAGAATCGCTTCCTTTGGGATGTGTCCGTTCTTAATCTCCATCATGAGACATGTGGAGCATATGGTCTCTCAAGTTCCTTCCAAATCTAAAACCTTAATTCCTAAAATTTAGAAACCTAACTCCGCCTGCAAGGGGAGGGACTGTTAGCATCACACAACAGAGCACTTAGGGCACCAGGCGACCTTGACGCAGGCAGCCCAGCTGGTATGTGTAGGACCAGCCCCGGCTACACCCACTGCACCACTGTGCGTCTCACAGCGCTGACAGCACCTAACTACTCATTTTCTGAGTCACTCATCTACCCTGGCTGATTGAAAATTCACACCAGGAAGGGAACAAGACAATCACAGTATAACAAAGAGAGCCATCATCTTTTTCCTATTTCATAAGTTTTTCCTTTCCTGTTTGTAAATTTCAACTGGATATGTCCTATACTGTTTCATAATAATATAATGCTGGTGCAAAATACATCAATGGTAATACTCTGGGCATGTCTAGGAAAAAAAATGAGATGGAGAAAAACCAAGATGAATGGTAGGTATGCCTTAAAGTTCAACCGGACTTTGCTAGTCCTCAGGGAAGGTGATTCCAAATATACTTTTACACTGCAAGCATAATGACGTGTTGGAACTGTGGTCTATAACCAAAGGGTTTATAGGAACGTGTTATAGATTTCACTATTTCATGCTCTCCACTCTCCTGGAGCTACATTCTAGCCACAAACCTGGATTTTCTTCTTGTTCAGAAATGAATTCTAACTAAGCCGTCCCTGCCTAATTAGATTGGATGTGAAGTATTAATTTATGTGCTACTTAGTTAAAAAAAAAATGCTTACCTGCTTGCTTCTAGTGCAGAGGTTTCTTTCGAACTTTGTGAATTTAAGATTTTTTCAATCTTTTCAACTGATCAAATAACTTGTATAAGCCTCAAAACACACATCTATAAAAATAAAAATTAAGCAAACAAAAAACGTCACCATCTTTACTCTTAATCATCTTTATTTCCCATGCTAAATGCAGGAAAATATAAGACCAAAAGTTAACTTCAAATATATAGGGCATGCTATATTTTGAATATTTCTATGAAACACAGAATTCTCAAGAATGCAAATCTTAGTTCTAGAATAAGCATACTTCCATATTCTATTGCAAGTTTATAGAGGAAAAAAAAAAACCCTAGACTTTGCTTTCTCATATTCTATACTCTTATTTCTTTTTTTCCCCATCCTGAATCTTTCTATGGGCATTTCTTTCCTATTTTTTTAAAAAAGATTTGTTTATTTGAGAGAGAGAGAGACTGCATGTGCACGTGCAGGGGAGGGGCAGAGGGAGAGAGAGAATCTCGAGCAGACATCCTGCTGAGCACAGAGCTCAATGCGGGGCTCAATCTCATGATCCTGAGATCATGACCTGAGCCAAAATCAAGAGTCGGACGTTTAACCAACTGAGCCACCAGGCGCCCCTCCATTTGTTTTCTTATGGCCCTTTATTCATGTTTTAACTTTGGCTTCCGATTGTACTGGCCCTCTCAGTTTACATGTGCATATACCTATATGCCCAAGCACCAAATCATTAAAGACCTTTTACACTACAAATATTATCAAAGAGGTTGAGGGACATTATGAAAACTCTCATCCTTAAAGAACAAAAAAATACAAAGTCATCCATTCAATAAATAATAATGATAATGAACACCCCTGGGAGCTCGATATTCATTCCGATGGGGGGTGGGGGGGGCACGAGAAAATAAAGCAAGAAATACACCCTGCTCTCACAAAGCTTACTGTTTTGTCTGGAAGCGCACGACAAGCATTCTTTGGACAAAAGCTGTGAGGAGATCCAGAGGCGAATTAAACAGAAGGTCCCTCAAACAGGCTTCTCCCCACTGAGATTTTAACAAATATGCTAATAATACACATAGAAAACATTGTACAGAGCAGCAGGCGAGAGTCAGAAGCCCAGACTCCCAATGCCCGCTGTGCCCCTACATCGTTATGCTCATGAATGATATCGGGGACACTTGGAACTGGAGATAGCACTAAGGGGCACACTCCCGGGGTGAGCCCTCAGATGTACAGAGCCGTTGCCTGTCTCACACACCTGAAACTAAGCCAACACCGCATGCTAACTACTGGGAATTGAAAAAATTAAAGTGAACACCAGAACATAAAGAACACAGGATCAGAAAATAACAGCAAACCTACGGCAGAATCCTGAGTTTGCTTTGGAAAGCCCACTTCTCCCCTAGTCTTTAATATAGGCCTATTTTCTTTACAGGGCCGCTGACAATTTATACAGTCGTTAACTGTCAAGCGCTGCACCGACAACAGTTATCACTGTTTCTTGTTCTGGAAAAAGTGGGTGATCTTGAGATCGTGTGGGTACCTCTGAAATTCTGTCTTCTTATTTCAGGTAGATAACGTGACATAATGCATAAAATGCACATGCGTGAGAGCTTTAAAAAAAAGCTAAATTAAAAAAAAAAGAAAAAAAGCTGAATAGTGCTGACAAGTTCACGGAGACAAGAGGAGAGGGCTTCAACTGGCATGCAGCATAAGAAATCTACTGGAGGGTACCTTTTTCTTCCTTATGTCCTCTTGTTACACATTCGTTCATCTACTGCCCGAATTCCTTCACTGACTGATGACCTGAGACTCTTTAAAAGAATAATAAAGAAAATGTATTACAGACATTGTTTTGTCACATTATCAATTTCCTACATCTCATTCAATTCCACAAAAATTAATACCTGTGCACCAGTACTATGCAGATATTGACAAAAAAAAAAAAAAACATGATATACCAGACACAGTTACTGTTGAGGGGACTCATGACCTGGGGGCATAATGACACGAAGGCAGGGTCGCATGGCTAGAAGAAGAATGACATATACAGTGAAAGTTATGGGGATGAGGGGGCTTAGAATGGAGAACAGATAATATGAAGCAAAGTACAGGAGAGTCTGGAAATGCGACGGGGCTCGAATCGGACTCTGAAAGCCATGTGTACACAGCTGCCGAGGTGGGGAGGGGATGGGGAGCAGATGTAAGTGCACACACACTCAGGGGCAGGGTCAGACAGGCACACAGCCATGTGCACTGCAGGCTTCCTTCTGGAGAGAAGCAGAAATAGGAATGGAGGGCCAACTTCACTGAGATGAAGTCTTTAGATTCTGCATATTTTGGAGAACGAAAGAATGTCAAAGCACTGATGCATGATGATGAAATGTGGGTATGGAAATACCAGGAATCAAGAATGAAGAACAGAAGACCAGAAAAAGGCAGAGCACAGAGGTAGAGAAACATGTCCAGAAGCTAATGAATAAAGAGATAATTAGGAATTAGGGCCAAAACAAAGGTTAACAGAAACAACTAGAATGAAGTAGGCAGATCACAAAAATTCCACAGGAAGGTGAATTAATTCACTCCATCAACATTATGAAACACCTCCTGGACGTCAGTATTGTGGCAGCCTACAGGGATGCAATGAAGACAGATATAGTCGTATCCCTC
Organism: Mustela nivalis; assembly: GCF_964662115.1. Taxonomy (NCBI): domain Eukaryota; kingdom Metazoa; phylum Chordata; class Mammalia; order Carnivora; family Mustelidae; genus Mustela; species Mustela nivalis. The sequence goes on along the minus strand of NW_028136428.1, from coordinate 515,258 downwards.
AGTGATCTGAGAATCTCACAGAACAGCTTCAGAGTTGGGACCAGAAAGGCAGGTCAGGCCTGTGGCTGAGCAGGACCAAAGTGGCCATAAAAACAGGCCATGGAAAAGGGAGGGTATATGGTGATGGCAGGGGGTGAGGTGGGACGGGAGCCTGTGTGAGTAGAGCAAATCTGCCTCCAGGGAGGGGGTTCGAGAGAAGAGTGGGAGGCCAAAGGAAGGCTAGGCTTGGGAAACAACACCACTATGAGGCCCCGGGAGGAAGAGGCACACCAAGGAGGCAGTGGGAGAGCCCCACAGCGGCTGGTGTGGAATCCAACAGCGGACCATGAAAATCCCTTCCATTCCAAGGAAAAGTATCTTTAACAAGATTTTGTAAAATTCAAATGAGACATAAACCATGGAAAGTATTGGCTACCTCAAGGCACAACTCAAGATTTTTTTTTTAAAGATTTTATTTATTTATTTGACAGAGAGAAATCACAAGTAGATGGAGAGGCAGGCAGAGAGAGAGAGAGAGGGAAGCAGGCTCTCTGCTGAGCAGTGAGCCCGATGCGGGACTAGATCCCAGGACTCTGAGATCATGACCTGAGCCGAAGGCAGTGGCTTAAACCACTGAGCCACCCAGGCGCCCACAACTCAAGATTTTTACCTGTTTCACGAGCTCTTTCCTGCCTGCCCCTCCCCTAGACTTCTCAGCACTGATATTTCCATTACTTCGCATTTTTCTTGGTTCTAACCATGTACTGTGTCTTCCCTTAAATTAAGTTCTCCTTATATTCTCTCTAGGATGCAGGCACTGTCTTAGGGGAGGGACGCAAGAGGCCACTCAAGCTAGAGGAGACACACAAGGAAGGATGGTGTCGTTTATGACAAGTTTACGACAGGGCATCAGAATGGACAGAGGCCGTAAGTCAGGGCACCAAACACAGACGGGGGGGGGGCGGGAGGGGAAAGAGGGCAGCACAGTTTTCTGTTAGAAGTGATGCCACAACTGCCCCTCCACTGTTCACCAGGTGGAATTCCTATTCCCAATGGCTTAGAGGTGGGGAGTCCCATTCCCACAACAGAGATTTTTCTGAGAGAATATTCAAATGTAGCATTTATTAAGTATTACATTTTATTTATATTATCCTTCAGTTCCATTAGGGATTACACAATTTTTGTAGATCAGCCCAGGAACCTAACCACACGTAGATTACATGGGGTGGGGGGGGGGGGTCTTTACAAGATTACAAACTGTTAAAATACAAGTCATTCGTTAGAAATGAATGGTTAGAAACCACTTACATATGACCAAAGTGGCATTAATAAGTTGAATTTGGAAATATGCTTCCTCTCCCCTGACATTTTAAGGTTGTCTACTCTGAGAATATGTCTTCTTCAAATCGAACATGTTTTTTTTAGGTTTTTAGCATATGCAAAAACAAAATCATTTACAACTCTTCTGAAGGTGAATATTATAATCATGAACAGTTAAAATACAACCACCAGTACCACCAAACTAACAGATGAAAAGAATTCTTAGAGAAAAGCCGACGAGGACAACAGGCGTCAGAGCAGACTGTTTTCATTAATTGGGGACTTACCAGAATTTCTCGTAACTGTCGCAAAGGCACAGAAAGTTGATTGAGGGCTTTGTCCATGCCAACCTAAAGGGGCACTTCCCCTCTACCACTGTTGCCAGACTAACCTTACCTATCCTGCAGGGTCAGGTCGGCCTGGCCCTTTATCTGTTGCTCTCCTCTGAGTGGTTAGTTTTTCATAGAAACCGTGCTTTGCTTTTGTCAGGATTTACCCTGGATTATCAAAACCCTTTTCTTCTGCCAGGGAAGCCCAAGAAACAGTCCTAATGAGAGAACCAGAAACTCAAACAGATCATATTTATCCTGAATGTTCTGTCCAAAATGAAAAATTCATTTCTGAGGTGCCTCAAGATCTCTGAGAATGGAAGTTTCACCAACTCTGTCATGTAGGGGCATCAATTCCGATTCTGTGTCAATTGTCCTACTTTCCCAGCTAGTAATTCTCTACCTCTCAAAACACACTCTCAACCGTTTCCCCTTTCAAAGGCAGTTGCTCTTAGACTCTGCACAAGGCACTTGGGGCCTGCTGGTCGTTGGCTACTGCCCTCTGTACCTTGGGTCTAACAGCTGCGGGGCATCAAGATGAGCACATCTCTTGTTCTAGGACTTAATATAGTTTGGGGCACATGGTAAGCAATAATCACTTCTTTAGTTGATCCAACTGTTGGATCTTTCTTAATTATTCTACTACCACAATTTACTTGTTCTAAGATTTGTCCCCCACCCCCATTTTAATATCTCTTAAGGTGGCACTCACCTTGCACTTGATGACATATCCTATTTTAACTGACAGCATTTCTCTTTCTTAGTCGAACATAAACTATAGTGCATCTTACACTTGATAAAAGCTAGGATGCAATGAAATACTCTATTATGGTTACGATTCTGATATTAGAAATCCTCCGGTAGCTCCCTGTGCCCCCACAGTGTAGTACCTCACCTCCTCGGCAGTGTATACAAACCATCTCACCCCCAGTGTTAACCCCGGGGCTCAGCCTCCATCCCCAGGTGATGCTGCCAGATCAGCTGTCGGTTGTCATGAACTTGCTGTAGTTTCCCGAATGCACTGTGCTGCCTCCTGGCCCTTTGAAACTTGAAACACTCATCCTCATTCTTCGCTTTGCCATTGTCTATCACCTCCCCTGAGAATCTGTTCCTAAGTGGCTTTTCCCAGCTCCCACCTACCCTTGGCAGTCTATTATCTCCCTGTGGTAAAGCCTGTCACACTGCACCATGGACATGCCCGTTGTCCCCCTGAGAAGAGAAAAGGGACAATGAGGGCCCCCATCATTTGCAGCTCTAGTCCGAGCCCCATGCCTGGCTTGTAGGAAATGCCAGATCATGAAGACAAACGGAGATCATCCTCTGGCTAAAACCAGCTCTTCTTTGCCTACCGCAGGATCTGGATCAATAAAGAGCAGCCAGTTATTATTGCTGGTTTTCTAGGGATTTTTACCCCATATATTTTCCAGGTCTTTACTCTTTTTGTAGCACTTTAATTCAGGCTTCAACCACTTCCTAGTCAAATCAGGTGAAATCATTTTCCTTCCCATACCCTCGATGTATTTCACATCTAGTAATTCTTTTTTTAAAGATCTTATTTACCCATTTGACAGACAGATCTCAAGTAGGTAGAGAGGGAGGCAGAGAGAGAGGGGGGAAGCAGGCTCCCCGCTGAGAAGAGAGCACGATGTGGGGCTCCATCCCAGGACCCTGAAATCATGACCTGAGCCGAATGCAGAGGCCTAAACCACTGAGCCACCCAGGAGCCCCCATATCTGGTAATTTTTAACCAACGTGGATTTGCTGCATCAAATAGTTCCTTCTTCTTCAAATATAAATATATAAATAAAGTGATCAAGTCACTCGCATGTCTTAGGAGAATGTCATACCTTTAGTAGCAAACTTGAAATCTTGGCCATTGGTTTTGATTTTTGTTTTGGTTAGATTTGGTTCGGTTTTTGTCATTTTAAAAATCGCTCCAGCCCTTGGCTCTGTCTGACCTGAATGCTTTCAGCTGTTTCTGAAACAAAATTGTCCCGGCAGCGAAAACTCTCATTGTTTACAGTGGCGCCCCTTCTGAACACTCTGTTAATAAAAAGTTTTTTTTTGTTTTTGTTTTTGTTTTTCGGCTATGGTAAATGTGGAACAACAATGAGGTATTTCAAAGAGGTGAACCACAGATAAATTTCTCTAAGTGTGGGTGAAGGTTACTCAAAAAGGAACTTGACAAGGCTTTTAAAGATATCGACAATCATTATAACATAACGTGACTGATTGTTACCGTGCTCTTAACTGGGCAAACACTTGTTGGCTTCCAAGAAAGACTAACATAGTTGAGATGGTTCTAGCAGCCTTCTAGCACAGGGTCTCATGAGGCAGGGATTCTAGCCACTGGCTGTGCAAGGCATGAGGCCTGTTAGTGATTCTATTTTTTCCTCTGCAGAATAGGTCTTTCTACATTCCAGGTCCTTTCTACCCCAGTAAATAATGCGGCGATTCTCTCAGTGAGTTGTGCTATTGGTTTAAACAGCCAACTGTCTCTTTAAAAGGACTTTTGATTAAATTCCTTTAAAAAAAAGTCCTTTCAAAGAAATCTTTTTTCTTTATTTTTTATTTTTTATCCCATATGTTTACTCTGATCGTGGAACTTTGTCATTTTGACATTCTCTGCTGATTAAAATATTCTTCATCATCAGCACCTACTGCTCTCCTCTCCTGGTGTTCTCTCTGGAAAGGGTCGTCTCTAGCTCTTCTAGCAGGAGATGGGCACTTCCCCTCTACCCCTGTTGCCAGACTAACCTTACCTATCCTGCAGGGTCAGGTCGGCCTGGCCCTTTATCTGTTGTTCTCCTGTGAGTGGTTAGATTTTCATAGATCCCATGCTTTGCTTTTGTCAGGATTTACCTGGATTATCAAAATCCTTTTCTTGTGCCAGTGAAGCCTAAGAAACAGTCCTAATGAGAGAACCAGGAACTCAAACAGATCATATTTATCCTGAAGGATCTGTCCAAAATGAAAAATTCGTTTCTGAGGAGCCTCAAGATCTCTGAGAAGGGAAGTTTCACCAACTCTGTCATGTAGGGCATGAATTCTGATTCTGTGTCAATTGTCCTACTTTCCCAGCTAGTAATTCTCTACCTCAGAAAGCCCACTCTCAATCGTTTCCTCTTTCAAAGGCAGTTGCTCGTAGAGTCTGCACATGGCACTTGGGGCCTGTTGGTCATTGGCTACTGCCCTCTGTACCTTGGGTCTAACAACTGCGGGACATCAAGATGAGCACGTCTCTTGTTCTAGTACTTAATATACTTTGGGGCACATGGTAAGCAATAATCACTTCTTTAGTTGATCCAAGTGTTGGATCTTTCTTAATTATTTTACTACCACAATTTACTTGTTCTAAGATTTGTCCCCCCCCCCCCATTTTAATATCTGTTAAGGTGGCACTCACCTTGCACTTGATGACATATCCTAGTTTAACTGACAGCATTTCACTTTCTTAGTCGAACATAAACTACAGTGCATCTTACCCTTGATGAAAGCTAGGATGCAATTAAATACTCTATTATGGTTACGATTCTGATATTTGAAATCCTCCGTTAGCTCCCTGTGCCCCCACAGTGTAGTACCTCACCTCCTTGCCATAGTATACAAACCCTCTCACCCCCAGTGTTAACCCCGGGGCTCAGCCTCCATCCCCAGGTGATGCTGCCAGATCAGCTGTCGGTTGTCATGAACTTGCTGTAGTTTCCCGAAAGCACTGTGCTGCCTCCTGGCCCTTTGAAACTTGAAACACTCATCCTCATTCTTCGCTTTGCTTTGTCTATCACCTCCCCTGAAAATCTGTTCCTAAGTGGCTTTTCCCAGCTCCCACCTACCCTTGGCAGTCTATTATCTCCCTGTGGTAAAGCCTGTCACACTGCACCATGGACATGCCCGTTGTCCCCCTGAGAAGAGAAAAGGGACAATGAGGGCCCCCATCATTTGCAGCTCCTGTCCGAGCCCCATGCCTGGCTTGTAGGAAATGCCAGATCATGAAGACAAACGGAGATCATCCTCTGGCTAAAACCAGCTCTTCTTTGCCTACCGCAGGATCTGGATCAATAAAGAGCAGCCAGTTATTATTGCTGGTTTTCTAGGGATTTTTACCCCATATATTTTCCAGGTCTTTACTCTTTTTATAGCACTTTAATTCAGGCTTCAACCACTTCCTAGTCAGATCAGGTGAAATCATTTTCCTTCCCATACCCTCGATGTATTTCACATCTAGTAATTCTTTTTTTAAAGATCTTATTTACCCATTTGACAGACAGATCTCAAGTAGGTAGAGAGGGAGGCAGAGAGAGAGGGGGGAAGCAGGCTCCCCGCTGAGCAGAGAGCACGATGTGGGGCTCCATCCCAGGACCCTGAAATCATGACCTGAGCTGAAGGCAGAGGCCTAAACCACTGAGCCACCCAGGAGCCCCCATATCTGGTAATTTTTAACCAACGTGGATTTGCTGCATCAAATAGTTCCTTCTTCTTCAAATATAAATATATAAATAAAGTGATCAAGTCACTCGCATGTCTTAGGAGAATGTCATACTTTTAGTAGCAAACTTGAAATCTTGGCCATTGGTTTTGATTTTTGTTTTGGTTAGATTTGGTTCAGTTTTTGTCATTTTAAAAATCGCTCCAGACCTTGGCTCTGTCTGACCTGATTGCTTTCAGCTGTTTCTGAAACAAAATTGTCCCGGCAGCGAAAACTCTCATTGTATACAGTGGCGCCCCTTCTGAACACTCTGTTAATAAAAAAGTTTTTTTGTTTTTGTTTTTGTTTTTCGGCTATGGTAAATGTGGAACAACAATGAGGTATTTCAAAGAGGTGAACCACAGATAAATTTCTCTAAAGGTGGGTGAAGGTTACTCAAAAAGGTACTTGACAAGGCTTTTAAAGATATCGACAATCATTATAACATAACGTGACTGATTGTTACCGTGCTCTTCACTGGGCAAACACTTGTTGGCTTCCAAGAAAGACTAACAAGGTTGAGATGGTTCTAGCGGCCTTCTAGCACAGGGTCTCATGAGGCAGGGATTCTAGCCACTGGCTGTGCAAGGCATGAGGCCTGTTAGTGATTCTATTTTTTCCTCTGCAGAATAGGTCTTTCTACATTCCAGGTCTTTTCTACCCCAATAAATAATGCGGCGATTCTCTCAGTGAGTTGTGCTATTGGTTTAAACAGCCAACTGTCTCTTTAAAAGGACTTTTGATTAAATTCCTTTAAAAAAAAGTCCTTTCAAAGAAATCTTTTTTCTTTATTTTTTATTTTTTATCCCATATGTTTACTCTGATCGTGGAACTTTGTCATTTTGACATTCTCTGCTGATTAAAATATTCTTCATCATCAGCACCTACTGATCTCCTCTCCTGGTGGTCTCTCTGGAAAGGGTCTTCTCTAGCTCTTCTAGCAGGAGATGGGCACTTCCTCTCTACCCCTGTTGCCAGACTAACCTTACCTATCCTGCAGGGTCAGGTCGGCCTGGCCCTTTATCTGTTGTTCTCCTGTGAGTGGTTAGATTTTCATAGATCCCATGCTTTGCTTTTGTCAGGATTTACCTGGATTATCAAAATCCTTTTCTTGTGCCAGTGAAGCCTAAGAAACAGTCCTAATGAGAGAACCAGGAACTCAAACAGATCATATTTATCCTGAAGGATCTGTCCAAAATGAAAAATTCGTTTCTGAGGAGCCTCAAGATCTCTGAGAAGGGAAGTTTCACCAACTCTGTCATGTAGGGCATGAATTCTGATTCTGTGTCAATTGTCCTACTTTCCCAGCTAGTAATTCTCTACCTCAGAAAGCCCACTCTCAATCGTTTCCTCTTTCAAAGGCAGTTGCTCTTAGAGTCTGCACATGGCACTTGGGGCCTGTTGGTCATTGGCTACTGCCCTCTGTACCTTGGGTCTAACAGCTGCGGGACATCAAGATGAGCACGTCTCTTGTTCTAGTACTTAATATACTTTGGGGCACATGGTAAGCAATAATCACTTCTTTAGTTGATCCAAGTGTTGGATCTTTCTTAATTATTTTACTACCACAATTTACTTGTTCTAAGATTTGTCCCCCCCCCCATTTTAATATCTGTTAAGGTGTCACTCACCTTGCACTTGATGACATATCCTAGTTTAACTGACAGCATTTCACTTTCTTAGTCGAACATAAACTACAGTGCATCTTACGCTTGATGAAAGCTAGGATGCAATTAAATACTCTATTATGTTTATGATTCTGATATTTGAAATCCTCCGTTAGCTCCCTGTGCCCCCACAGTGTAGTACCTCACCTCCTTGCCATAGTATACAAACCCTCTCACCCCCAGTGTTAACCCCGGGGCTCAGCCTCCATCCCCAGGTGATGCTGCCAGATCAGCTGTCGGTTGTCATGAACTTGCTGTAGTTTCCCGAATGCACTGTGCTGCCTCCTGGCCCTTTGAAACTTGAAACACTCATCCTCATTCTTCGCTTTGCTTTGTCTATCACCTCCCCTGAAAATCTATTCCTAAGTGGCTTTTCCCAGCTCCCACCTACCCTTGGCAGTCTATTATCTCCCTGTGGTAAAGCCTTTCACACTGCACCATGGACATGCCCGTTGTCCCCCTGAGAAGAGAAAAGGGACAATGAGGGCCCCCATCATTTGCAGCTCTAGTCCGAGCCCCATGCCTGGCTTGTAGGAAATGCCAGATCATGAAGACAAACGGAGATCATCCTCTGGCTAAAACCAGGTCTTCTTTGCCTACCGCAGGATCTGGATCAATAAAGAGCAGCCAGTTATTATTGCTGGTTTTCTAGGGATTTTTACCCCATATATTTTCCAGGTCTTTACTCTTTTTATAGCACTTTAATTCAGGCTTCAACCACTTCCTACTCAGATCAGGTGAAATCATTTTCCTTCCCATACCCTCGATGTATTTCACATCTAGTAATTCTTTTTTTAAAGATCTTATTTACCCATTTGACAGACAGATCTCAAGTAGGTAGAGAGGGAGGCAGAGAAAGGGGGGAAGCAGGCTCCCCGCTGAGCAGAGAGCACGATGTGGGGCTCCATCCCAGGACCCTGAAATCATGACCTGAGCTGAAGGCAGAGGCCTAAACCACTGAGCCACCCAGGAGCCCCCATATCTGGTAATTTTTAACCAACGTGGATTTGCTGCATCAAATAGTTCCTTCTTCTTCAAATATAAATATATAAATAAAGTGATCAAGTCACTCGCATGTCTTAGGAGAATGTCATACCTTTAGTAGCAAACTTGAAATCTTGGCCATTGGTTTTGATTTTTGTTTTGGTTAGATTTGGTTCGGTTTTTGTCATTTTAAAAATCGCTCCAGCCCTTGGCTCTGTCTGACCTGAATGCTTTCAGCTGTTTCTGAAACAAAATTGTCCCGGCAGCGAAAACTCTCATTGTTTACAGTGGCGCCCCTTCTGAACACTATGTTAATAAAAAGTTTTTTTGTTTTTGTTTTTGTTTTTTGGCTATGGTAAATGTGGAACAACAATGAGGTATTTCAAAGAGGTGAACCACAGATAAATTTCTCTAAAGGTGGGTGAAGGTTACTCAAAAAGGAACTTGACAAGGCTTTTAAAGATATCGACAATCATTATAACATAACGTGACTGATTGTTACCGTGCTCTTCACTGGGCAAACACTTGTTGGCTTCCAAGAAAGACTAACATAGTTGAGATGGTTCTAGCGGCCTTCTAGCACAGGGTCTCATGAGGCAGGGATTCTAGCCACTGGCTGTGCAATGCATGAGGCCTGTTAGTGATTCTATTTTTTCCTCTGCAGAATAGGTCTTTCTACATTCCAGGTCCTTTCTACCCCAAATAAATAATGCGGCGATTCTCTCAGTGAGTTGTGCTATTGGTTTAAACAGCCAACTGTCTCTTTAAAAGGACTTTTGATTAAATTCCTTTAAAAAAAAGTCCTTTCAAAGAAATCTTTTTTCTTTATTTTTTATTTTTTATCCCATATGTTTACTCTGATCGTGGAACTTTGTCATTTTGACATTCTCTGCTGATTAAAATATTCTTCATCATCAGCACCTACTGCTCTCCTCTCCTGGTGGTCTCTCTGAAAAGGGTCTTCTCTAGCTCTTCTAGCAGGAGATGGGCACTTCCTCTCTACCCCTGTTGCCAGACTAACCTTACCTATCCTGCAGGGTCAGGTCGGCCTGGCCCTTTATCTGTTGTTCTCCTGTGAGTGGTTAGATTTTCATAGATCCCATGCTTTGCTTTTGTCAGGATTTACCTGGATTATCAAAATCCTTTTCTTGTGCCAGTGAAGCCTAAGAAACAGTCCTAATGAGAGAACCAGGAACTCAAACAGATCATATTTATCCTGAAGGATCTGTCCAAAATGAAAAATTCGTTTCTGAGGAGCCTCAAGATCTCTGAGAAGGGAAGTTTCACCAACTCTGTCATGTAGGGCATGAATTCTGATTCTGTGTCAATTGTCCTACTTTCCCAGCTAGTAATTCTCTACCTCAGAAAGCCCACTCTCAATCGTTTCCTCTTTCAAAGGCAGTTGCTCTTAGAGTCTGCACATGGCACTTGGGGCCTGTTGGTCATTGGCTACTGCCCTCTGTACCTTGGGTCTAACAGCTGCGGAACATCAAGATGAGCACGTCTCTTGTTCTAGTACTTAATATACTTTGGGGCACATGGTAAGCAATAATCACTTCTTTAGTTGATCCAAGTGTTGGATCTTTCTTAATTGTTTTACTACCACAATTTACTTGTTCTAAGATTTGTCCCCCCCCCCCCATTTTAATATCTGTTAAGGTGTCACTCACCTTGCACTTGATGACATATCCTAGTTTAACTGACAGCATTTCACTTTCTTAGTCGAACATAAACTACAGTGCATCTTACCCTTGATGAAAGCTAGGATGCAATTAAATACTCTATTATGTTTACGATTCTGATATTTGAAATCCTCCGTTAGCTCCCTGTGCCCCCACAGTGTAGTACCTCACCTCCTTGCCATAGTATACAAACCCTCTCACCCCCAGTGTTAACCCCGGGGCTCAGCCTCCATCCCCAGGTGATGCTGCCAGATCAGCTGTCGGTTGTCATGAACTTGCTGTAGTTTCCCGAATGCACTGTGCTGCCTCCTGGCCCTTTGAAACTTGAAACACTCATCCTCATTCTTCGCTTTGCTTTGTCTATCACCTCCCCTGAAAATCTATTCCTAAGTGGCTTTTCCCAGCTCCCACCTACCCTTGGCAGTCTATTATCTCCCTGTGGTAAAGCCTTTCACACTGCACCATGGACATGCCCGTTGTCCCCCTGAGAAGAGAAAAGGGACAATGAGGGCCCCCAGCATTTGCAGCTCTAGTCCGAGCCCCATGCCTGGCTTGTAGGAAATGCCAGATCATGAAGACAAACGGAGATCATCCTCTGGCTAAAACCAGCTCTTCTTTGCCTACCGCAGGATCTGGATCAATAAAGAGCAGCCAGTTATTATTGCTGGTTTTCTAGGGATTTTTACCCCATATATTTTCCAGGTCTTTACTCTTTTTATAGCACTTTAATTCAGGCTTCAACCACTTCCTAGTCAGATCAGGTGAAATCATTTTCCTTCCCATACCCTCGATGTATTTCACATCTAGTAATTCTTTTTTTAAAGATCTTATTTACCCATTTGACAGACAGATCTCAAGTAGGTAGAGAGGGAGGCAGAGAAAGGGGGGACGCAGGCTCCCCGCTGAGCAGAGAGCACGATGTGGGGCTCCATCCCAGGACCCTGAAATCATGACCTGAGCTGAAGGCAGAGGCCTAAACCACTGAGCCACCCAGGAGCCCCCATATCTGGTAATTTTTAACCAACGTGGATTTGCTGCATCAAATAGTTCCTTCTTCTTCAAATATAAATATATAAATAAAGTGATCAAGTCACTCGCATGTCTTAGGAGAATGTCATACCTTTAGTAGCAAACTTGAAATCTTGGCCATTGGTTTTGATTTTTGTTTTGGTTAGATTTGGTTCGGTTTTTGTCATTTTAAAAATCGCTCCAGCCCTTGGCTCTGTCTGACCTGAATGCTTTCAGCTGTTTCTGAAACAAAATTGTCCCGGCAGCGAAAACTCTCATTGTTTACAGTGGCGCCCCTTCTGAACACTCTGTTAATAAAAAGTTTTTTTTGTTTTTGTTTTTGTTTTTCGGCTATGGTAAATGTGGAACAACAATGAGGTATTTCAAAGAGGTGAACCACAGATAAATTTCTCTAAAGGTGGGTGAAGGTTACTCAAAAAGGAACTTGACAAGGCTTTTAAAGATATCGACAATCATTATAACATAACGTGACTGATTGTTACCGTGCTCTTAACTGGGCAAACACTTGTTGGCTTCCAAGAAAGACTAACATAGTTGAGATGGTTCTAGCGGCCTTCTAGCACAGGGTCTCATGAGGCAGGGATTCTAGCCACTGGCTGTGCAATGCATGAGGCCTGTTAGTGATTCTATTTTTTCCTCTGCAGAATAGGTCTTTCTACATTCCAGGTCCTTTCTACCCCAAATAAATAATGCGGCGATTCTCTCAGTGAGTTGTGCTATTGGTTTAAACAGCCAACTGTCTCTTTAAAAGGACTTTTGATTAAATTCCTTTAAAAAAAAGTCCTTTCAAAGAAATCTTTTTTCTTTATTTTTTATTTTTTATCCCATATGTTTACTCTGATCGTGGAACTTTGTCATTTTGACATTCTCTGCTGATTAAAATATTCTTCATCATCAGCACCTACTGCTCTCCTCTCCTGGTGGTCTCTCTGAAAAGGGTCTTCTCTAGCTCTTCTAGCAGGAGATGGGCACTTCCTCTCTACCCCTGTTGCCAGACTAACCTTACCTATCCTGCAGGGTCAGGTCGGCCTGGCCCTTTATCTGTTGTTCTCCTGTGAGTGGTTAGATTTTCATAGATCCCATGCTTTGCTTTTGTCAGGATTTACCTGGATTATCAAAATCCTTTTCTTGTGCCAGTGAAGCCTAAGAAACAGTCCTAATGAGAGAACCAGGAACTCAAACAGATCATATTTATCCTGAAGGATCTGTCCAAAATGAAAAATTCGTTTCTGAGGAGCCTCAAGATCTCTGAGAAGGGAAGTTTCACCAACTCTGTCATGTAGGGCATGAATTCTGATTCTGTGTCAATTGTCCTACTTTCCCAGCTAGTAATTCTCTACCTCAGAAAGCCCACTCTCAATCGTTTCCTCTTTCAAAGGCAGTTGCTCTTAGAGTCTGCACATGGCACTTGGGGCCTGTTGGTCATTGGCTACTGCCCTCTGTACCTTGGGTCTAACAGCTGCGGAACATCAAGATGAGCACGTCTCTTGTTCTAGTACTTAATATACTTTGGGGCACATGGTAAGCAATAATCACTTCTTTAGTTGATCCAAGTGTTGGATCTTTCTTAATTGTTTTACTACCACAATTTACTTGTTCTAAGATTTGTCCCCCCCCCCCCATTTTAATATCTGTTAAGGTGTCACTCACCTTGCACTTGATGACATATCCTAGTTTAACTGACAGCATTTCACTTTCTTAGTCGAACATAAACTACAGTGCATCTTACCCTTGATGAAAGCTAGGATGCAATTAAATACTCTATTATGTTTACGATTCTGATATTTGAAATCCTCCGTTAGCTCCCTGTGCCCCCACAGTGTAGTACCTCACCTCCTTGCCATAGTATACAAACCCTCTCACCCCCAGTGTTAACCCCGGGGCTCAGCCTCCATCCCCAGGTGATGCTGCCAGATCAGCTGTCGGTTGTCATGAACTTGCTGTAGTTTCCCGAATGCACTGTGCTGCCTCCTGGCCCTTTGAAACTTGAAACACTCATCCTCATTCTTCGCTTTGCTTTGTCTATCACCTCCCCTGAAAATCTATTCCTAAGTGGCTTTTCCCAGCTCCCACCTACCCTTGGCAGTCTATTATCTCCCTGTGGTAAAGCCTTTCACACTGCACCATGGACATGCCCGTTGTCCCCCTGAGAAGAGAAAAGGGACAATGAGGGCCCCCATCATTTGCAGCTCTAGTCCGAGCCCCATGCCTGGCTTGTAGGAAATGCCAGATCATGAAGACAAACGGAGATCATCCTCTGGCTAAAACCAGCTCTTCTTTGCCTACCGCAGGATCTGGATCAATAAAGAGCAGCCAGTTATTATTGCTGGTTTTCTAGGGATTTTTACCCCATATATTTTCCAGGTCTTTACTCTTTTTATAGCACTTTAATTCAGGCTTCAACCACTTCCTAGTCAGATCAGGTGAAATCATTTTCCTTCCCATACCCTCGATGTATTTCACATCTAGTAATTCTTTTTTTAAAGATCTTATTTACCCATTTGACAGACAGATCTCAAGTAGGTAGAGAGGGAGGCAGAGAAAGGGGGGACGCAGGCTCCCCGCTGAGCAGAGAGCACGATGTGGGGCTCCATCCCAGGACCCTGAAATCATGACCTGAGCTGAAGGCAGAGGCCTAAACCACTGAGCCACCCAGGAGCCCCCATATCTGGTAATTTTTAACCAACGTGGATTTGCTGCATCAAATAGTTCCTTCTTCTTCAAATATAAATATATAAATAAAGTGATCAAGTCACTCGCATGTCTTAGGAGAATGTCATACCTTTAGTAGCAAACTTGAAATCTTGGCCATTGGTTTTGATTTTTGTTTTGGTTAGATTTGGTTCGGTTTTTGTCATTTTAAAAATCGCTCCAGCCCTTGGCTCTGTCTGACCTGAATGCTTTCAGCTGTTTCTGAAACAAAATTGTCCCGGCAGCGAAAACTCTCATTGTTTACAGTGGCGCCCCTTCTGAACACTCTGTTAATAAAAAGTTTTTTTTGTTTTTGTTTTTGTTTTTCGGCTATGGTAAATGTGGAACAACAATGAGGTATTTCAAAGAGGTGAACCACAGATAAATTTCTCTAAAGGTGGGTGAAGGTTACTCAAAAAGGTACTTGACAAGGCTTTTAAAGATATCGACAATCATTATAACATAACGTGACTGATTGTTACCGTGCTCTTCACTGGGCAAACACTTGTTGGCTTCCAAGAAAGACTAACAAGGTTGAGATGGTTCTAGCGGCCTTCTAGCACAGGGTCTCATGAGGCAGGGATTCTAGCCACTGGCTGTGCAAGGCATGAGGCCTGTTAGTGATTCTATTTTTTCCTCTGCAGAATAGGTCTTTCTACATTCCAGGTCTTTTCTACCCCAATAAATAATGCGGCGATTCTCTCAGTGAGTTGTGCTATTGGTTTAAACAGCCAACTGTCTCTTTAAAAGGACTTTTGATTAAATTCCTTTAAAAAAAAGTCCTTTCAAAGAAATCTTTTTTCTTTATTTTTTATTTTTTATCCCATATGTTTACTCTGATCGTGGAACTTTGTCATTTTGACATTCTCTGCTGATTAAAATATTCTTCATCATCAGCACCTACTGATCTCCTCTCCTGGTGGTCTCTCTGGAAAGGGTCTTCTCTAGCTCTTCTAGCAGGAGATGGGCACTTCCTCTCTACCCCTGTTGCCAGACTAACCTTACCTATCCTGCAGGGTCAGGTCGGCCTGGCCCTTTATCTGTTGTTCTCCTGTGAGTGGTTAGATTTTCATAGATCCCATGCTTTGCTTTTGTCAGGATTTACCTGGATTATCAAAATCCTTTTCTTGTGCCAGTGAAGCCTAAGAAACAGTCCTAATGAGAGAACCAGGAACTCAAACAGATCATATTTATCCTGAAGGATCTGTCCAAAATGAAAAATTCGTTTCTGAGGAGCCTCAAGATCTCTGAGAAGGGAAGTTTCACCAACTCTGTCATGTAGGGCATGAATTCTGATTCTGTGTCAATTGTCCTACTTTCCCAGCTAGTAATTCTCTACCTCAGAAAGCCCACTCTCAATCGTTTCCTCTTTCAAAGGCAGTTGCTCTTAGAGTCTGCACATGGCACTTGGGGCCTGTTGGTCATTGGCTACTGCCCTCTGTACCTTGGGTCTAACAGCTGCGGGACATCAAGATGAGCACGTCTCTTGTTCTAGTACTTAATATACTTTGGGGCACATGGTAAGCAATAATCACTTCTTTAGTTGATCCAAGTGTTGGATCTTTCTTAATTATTTTACTACCACAATTTACTTGTTCTAAGATTTGTCCCCCCCCCATTTTAATATCTGTTAAGGTGTCACTCACCTTGCACTTGATGACATATCCTAGTTTAACTGACAGCATTTCACTTTCTTAGTCGAACATAAACTACAGTGCATCTTACCCTTGATGAAAGCTAGGATGCAATTAAATACTCTATTATGTTTATGATTCTGATATTTGAAATCCTCCGTTAGCTCCCTGTGCCCCCACAGTGTAGTACCTCACCTCCTTGCCATAGTATACAAACCCTCTCACCCCCAGTGTTAACCCCGGGGCTCAGCCTCCATCCCCAGGTGATGCTGCCAGATCAGCTGTCGGTTGTCATGAACTTGCTGTAGTTTCCCGAATGCACTGTGCTGCCTCCTGGCCCTTTGAAACTTGAAACACTCATCCTCATTCTTCGCTTTGCTTTGTCTATCACCTCCCCTGAAAATCTATTCCTAAGTGGCTTTTCCCAGCTCCCACCTACCCTTGGCAGTCTATTATCTCCCTGTGGTAAAGCCTTTCACACTGCACCATGGACATGCCCGTTGTCCCCCTGAGAAGAGAAAAGGGACAATGAGGGCCCCCATCATTTGCAGCTCTAGTCCGAGCCCCATGCCTGGCTTGTAGGAAATGCCAGATCATGAAGACAAACGGAGATCATCCTCTGGCTAAAACCAGGTCTTCTTTGCCTACCGCAGGATCTGGATCAATAAAGAGCAGCCAGTTATTATTGCTGGTTTTCTAGGGATTTTTACCCCATATATTTTCCAGGTCTTTACTCTTTTTATAGCACTTTAATTCAGGCTTCAACCACTTCCTACTCAGATCAGGTGAAATCATTTTCCTTCCCATACCCTCGATGTATTTCACATCTAGTAATTCTTTTTTTAAAGATCTTATTTACCCATTTGACAGACAGATCTCAAGTAGGTAGAGAGGGAGGCAGAGAAAGGGGGGAAGCAGGCTCCCCGCTGAGCAGAGAGCACGATGTGGGGCTCCATCCCAGGACCCTGAAATCATGACCTGAGCTGAAGGCAGAGGCCTAAACCACTGAGCCACCCAGGAGCCCCCATATCTGGTAATTTTTAACCAACGTGGATTTGCTGCATCAAATAGTTCCTTCTTCTTCAAATATAAATATATAAATAAAGTGATCAAGTCACTCGCATGTCTTAGGAGAATGTCATACCTTTAGTAGCAAACTTGAAATCTTGGCCATTGGTTTTGATTTTTGTTTTGGTTAGATTTGGTTCGGTTTTTGTCATTTTAAAAATCGCTCCAGCCCTTGGCTCTGTCTGACCTGAATGCTTTCAGCTGTTTCTGAAACAAAATTGTCCCGGCAGCGAAAACTCTCATTGTTTACAGTGGCGCCCCTTCTGAACACTATGTTAATAAAAAGTTTTTTTGTTTTTGTTTTTGTTTTTCGGCTATGGTAAATGTGGAACAACAATGAGGTATTTCAAAGAGGTGAACCACAGATAAATTTCTCTAAAGGTGGGTGAAGGTTACTCAAAAAGGAACTTGACAAGGCTTTTAAAGATATCGACAATCATTATAACATAACGTGACTGATTGTTACCGTGCTCTTCACTGGGCAAACACTTGTTGGCTTCCAAGAAAGACTAACATAGTTGAGATGGTTCTAGCGGCCTTCTAGCACAGGGTCTCATGAGGCAGGGATTCTAGCCACTGGCTGTGCAATGCATGAGGCCTGTTAGTGATTCTATTTTTTCCTCTGCAGAATAGGTCTTTCTACATTCCAGGTCCTTTCTACCCCAAATAAATAATGCGGCGATTCTCTCAGTGAGTTGTGCTATTGGTTTAAACAGCCAACTGTCTCTTTAAAAGGACTTTTGATTAAATTCCTTTAAAAAAAAGTCCTTTCAAAGAAATCTTTTTTCTTTATTTTTTATTTTTTATCCCATATGTTTACTCTGATCGTGGAACTTTGTCATTTTGACATTCTCTGCTGATTAAAATATTCTTCATCATCAGCACCTACTGCTCTCCTCTCCTGGTGGTCTCTCTGAAAAGGGTCTTCTCTAGCTCTTCTAGCAGGAGATGGGCACTTCCTCTCTACCCCTGTTGCCAGACTAACCTTACCTATCCTGCAGGGTCAGGTCGGCCTGGCCCTTTATCTGTTGTTCTCCTGTGAGTGGTTAGATTTTCATAGATCCCATGCTTTGCTTTTGTCAGGATTTACCTGGATTATCAAAATCCTTTTCTTGTGCCAGTGAAGCCTAAGAAACAGTCCTAATGAGAGAACCAGGAACTCAAACAGATCATATTTATCCTGAAGGATCTGTCCAAAATGAAAAATTCGTTTCTGAGGAGCCTCAAGATCTCTGAGAAGGGAAGTTTCACCAACTCTGTCATGTAGGGCATGAATTCTGATTCTGTGTCAATTGTCCTACTTTCCCAGCTAGTAATTCTCTACCTCAGAAAGCCCACTCTCAATCGTTTCCTCTTTCAAAGGCAGTTGCTCTTAGAGTCTGCACATGGCACTTGGGGCCTGTTGGTCATTGGCTACTGCCCTCTGTACCTTGGGTCTAACAGCTGCGGAACATCAAGATGAGCACGTCTCTTGTTCTAGTACTTAATATACTTTGGGGCACATGGTAAGCAATAATCACTTCTTTAGTTGATCCAAGTGTTGGATCTTTCTTAATTGTTTTACTACCACAATTTACTTGTTCTAAGATTTGTCCCCCCCCCCCATTTTAATATCTGTTAAGGTGTCACTCACCTTGCACTTGATGACATATCCTAGTTTAACTGACAGCATTTCACTTTCTTAGTCGAACATAAACTACAGTGCATCTTACCCTTGATGAAAGCTAGGATGCAATTAAATACTCTATTATGTTTACGATTCTGATATTTGAAATCCTCCGTTAGCTCCCTGTGCCCCCACAGTGTAGTACCTCACCTCCTTGCCATAGTATACAAACCCTCTCACCCCCAGTGTTAACCCCGGGGCTCAGCCTCCATCCCCAGGTGATGCTGCCAGATCAGCTGTCGGTTGTCATGAACTTGCTGTAGTTTCCCGAATGCACTGTGCTGCCTCCTGGCCCTTTGAAACTTGAAACACTCATCCTCATTCTTCGCTTTGCTTTGTCTATCACCTCCCCTGAAAATCTATTCCTAAGTGGCTTTTCCCAGCTCCCACCTACCCTTGGCAGTCTATTATCTCCCTGTGGTAAAGCCTTTCACACTGCACCATGGACATGCCCGTTGTCCCCCTGAGAAGAGAAAAGGGACAATGAGGGCCCCCATCATTTGCAGCTCTAGTCCGAGCCCCATGCCTGGCTTGTAGGAAATGCCAGATCATGAAGACAAACGGAGATCATCCTCTGGCTAAAACCAGCTCTTCTTTGCCTACCGCAGGATCTGGATCAATAAAGAGCAGCCAGTTATTATTGCTGGTTTTCTAGGGATTTTTACCCCATATATTTTCCAGGTCTTTACTCTTTTTATAGCACTTTAATTCAGGCTTCAACCACTTCCTAGTCAGATCAGGTGAAATCATTTTCCTTCCCATACCCTCGATGTATTTCACATCTAGTAATTCTTTTTTTAAAGATCTTATTTACCCATTTGACAGACAGATCTCAAGTAGGTAGAGAGGGAGGCAGAGAAAGGGGGGACGCAGGCTCCCCGCTGAGCAGAGAGCACGATGTGGGGCTCCATCCCAGGACCCTGAAATCATGACCTGAGCTGAAGGCAGAGGCCTAAACCACTGAGCCACCCAGGAGCCCCCATATCTGGTAATTTTTAACCAACGTGGATTTGCTGCATCAAATAGTTCCTTCTTCTTCAAATATAAATATATAAATAAAGTGATCAAGTCACTCGCATGTCTTAGGAGAATGTCATACCTTTAGTAGCAAACTTGAAATCTTGGCCATTGGTTTTGATTTTTGTTTTGGTTAGATTTGGTTCGGTTTTTGTCATTTTAAAAATCGCTCCAGCCCTTGGCTCTGTCTGACCTGAATGCTTTCAGCTGTTTCTGAAACAAAATTGTCCCGGCAGCGAAAACTCTCATTGTTTACAGTGGCGCCCCTTCTGAACACTCTGTTAATAAAAAGTTTTTTTTGTTTTTGTTTTTGTTTTTCGGCTATGGTAAATGTGGAACAACAATGAGGTATTTCAAAGAGGTGAACCACAGATAAATTTCTCTAAAGGTGGGTGAAGGTTACTCAAAAAGGAACTTGACAAGGCTTTTAAAGATATCGACAATCATTATAACATAACGTGACTGATTGTTACCGTGCTCTTCACTGGGCAAACACTTGTTGGCTTCCAAGAAAGACTAACATAGTTGAGATGGTTCTAGCGGCCTTCTAACCCAGGGTCTCATGAGGCAGGGATTCTAGCCACTGGCTGTGCAAGGCATGAGGCCTGTTAGTGATTCTATTTTTTCCTCTGCAGAATAGGTCTTTCTACATTCCAGGTCCTTTCTACCCCAATAAATAATGCGGCGATTCTCTCAGTGAGTTGTGCTATTGGTTTAAACAGCCAACTGTCTCTTTAAAAGGACTTTTGATTAAATTCCTTTAAAAAAAAGTCCTTTCAAAGAAATCTTTTTTCTTTATTTTTTATTTTTTATCCCATATGTTTACTCTGATCGTGGAACTTTGTCATTTTGACATTCTCTGCTGATTAAAATATTCTTCATCATCAGCACCTACTGCTCTCCTCTCCTGGTGGTCTCTCTGGAAAGGGTCTTCTCTAGCTCTTCTAGCAGGAGATGGGCACTTCCCCTCTACCCCTGTTGCCAGACTAACCTTACCTATCCTGCAGGGTCAGGTCGGCCTGGCCCTTTATCTGTTGTTCTCCTCTGAGTGGTTAGATTTTCATAGATCCCATGCTTTGCTTTTGTCAGGATTTACCTGGATTATCAAAATCCTTTTCTTGTGCCCGTGAAGCCTAAGAAACAGTCCTAATGAGAGAACCAGGAACTCAAACAGATCATATTTATCCTGAAGGATCTGTCCAAAATGAAAAATTCGTTTCTGAGGAGCCTCAAGATCTCTGAGAAGGGAAGTTTCACCAACTCTGTCATGTAGGGCATGAATTCTGATTCTGTGTCAATTGTCCTACTTTCCCAGCTAGTAATTCTCTACCTCAGAAAGCCCACTCTCAATCGTTTCCTCTTTCAAAGGCAGTTGCTCTTAGAGTCTGCACATGGCACTTGGGGCCTGTTGGTCATTGGCTACTGCCCTCTGTACCTTGGGTCCAACAGCTGCGGGACATCAAGATGAGCACGTCTCTTGTTCTAGTACTTAATATACTTTGGGGCACATGGTAAGCAATAATCACTTCTTTAGTTGATCCAAGTGTTGGATCTTTCTTAATTATTTTACTACCACAATTTACTTGTTCTAAGATTTGTCCCCTCCCCCCCATTTTAATATCTGTTAAGGTGGCACTCACCTTGCACTTGATGACATATCCTAGTTTAACTCACAGCATTTCACTTTCTTAGTCGAACATAAACTACAGTGCATCTTACCCTTGATGAAAGCTAGGATGCAATTAAATACTCTATTATGGTTACGATTCTGATATTTGAAATCCTCCGTTAGCTCCCTGTGCCCCCACAGTGTAGTACCTCACCTCCTTTCCATAGTATACAAACCCTCTCACCCCCAGTGTTAACCCCGGGGCTCAGCCTCCATCCCCAGGTGATGCTGCCAGATCAGCTGTCGGTTGTCATGAACTTGCTGTAGTTTCCCGAATGCACTGTGCTGCCTCCTGGCCCTTTGAAACTTGACACACTCATCCTCATTCTTCGCTATTCTTTGTCTATCACCTCCCCTGAAAATCTGTTCCTAAGTGGCTTTTCCCAGCTCCCACCTACCCTTGGCAGTCTATTATCTCCCTGTGGTAAAGCCTGTCACACTGCACCATGGACATGCCCGTTGTCCCCCTGAGAAGAGAAAAGGGACAATGAGGGCCCCCATCATTTGCAGCTCTAGTCCGAGCCCCATGCCTGGCTTGTAGGAAATGCCCGATCATGAAGACAAACGGAGATCATCCTCTGGCTAAAACCAGCTCTTCTTTGCCTACCGCAGGATCTGGATCAATAAAGAGCAGCCAGTTATTATTGCTGGTTTTCTAGGGATTTTTACCCCATATATTTCCCAGGTCTTTACTCTTTTTGTAGCACTTTAATTCAGGCTTCAACCACTTCCTAGTCAGATCAGGTGAAATCATTTTCCTTCCCATACCCTCGATGTATTTCACATCTAGTAATTCTTTTTTTAAAGATCTTATTTACCCATTTGACAGACAGATCTCAAGTAGGTAGAGAGGGAGGCAGGAAGAGAGGGGGGAAGCAGGCTCCCTGCTGAGCAGAGAGCACGATGTGGGGCTCCATCCCAGGACCCTGAAATCATGACCTGAGCCGAAGGCAGAGGCCTAAACCACTGAGCCACCCAGGAGCCCCCATATCTGGTAATTTTTAACCAACGTGGATTTGCTGCATCAAATAGTTCCTTCTTCTTCAAATATAAATATATAAATAAAGTGATCAAGTCACTCGCATGTCTTACGAGAATGTCATACCTTTAGTAGCAAACTTGAAATCTTGGCCATTGGTTTTGATTTTTGTTTTGGTTAGATTTGGTTCAGTTTTTGTCATTTTAAAAATCGCTCCAGCCCTTGGCTCTGTCTGACCTGAATGCTTTCAGCTGTTTCTGAAACAGAATTGTCCCGGCAGCGAAAACTCTCATTGTTTACAGTGGCGCCCCTTCTGAACACTCTGTTAATAAAAAGTTTTTTTTGTTTTTGTTTTTGTTTTTCAGCTATGGTAAATGTGGAACAACAATGAGGTATTTCAAAGAGGTGAACCACAGATAAATTTCTCTAAGTGTGGGTGAAGGTTACTCAAAAAGGAACTTGACAAGGCTTTTAAAGATATCGACAATCATTATAACATAACGTGACTGATTGTTACCGTGCTCTTAACTGGGCAAACACTTGTTGGCTTCCAAGAAAGACTAACATAGTTGAGATGGTTCTAGCGGCCTTCTAGCCCAGGGTCTCATGAGGCAGGGATTCTAGCCACTGGCTGTGCAAGGCATGAGGCCTGTTAGTGATTCTATTTTTTCCTCTGCAGAATAGGTCTTTCTACATTCCAGGTCCTTTCTACCCCAATAAATAATGGGGCGATTCTCTCAGTGAGTTGTGCTATTGGTTTAAACAGCCAACTGTCTCTTTAAAAGGACTTTTGATTAAATTCCTTTAAAAAAAAGTCCTTTCAAAGAAATCTTTTTTCTTTATTTTTTATTTTTTATCCCATATGTTTACTCTGATCGTGGAACTTTGTCATTTTGACATTCTCTGCTGATTAAAATATTCTTCATCATCAGCACCTACTGATCTCCTCTCCTGGTGGTCTCTCTGGAAAGGGTCTTCTCTAGCTCTTCTAGCAGGAGATGGGCACTTCCCCTCTACCCCTGTTGCCAGACTAACCTTACCTATCCTGCAGGGTCAGGTCGGCCTGGCCCTATATCTGTTGTTCTCCTCTGAGTGGTTAGATTTTCATAGATCCCGTGCTTGCTTTTGTCAGGATTTACCTGGATTATCAAAATCCTTTCTTGTACCAGTGAAGCCTAAGAAACAGTCCTAATGATAGAACCAGGAACTCAAACAGATCATATTTATCCTGCATGATCTGTCCAAAATGAAAAATTCGTTTCTGAGGAGCCTCAAGATCTCTGAGAAGGGAAGTTTCACCAACTCTGTCATGTAGGGGCATCAATTCCGATTCTGTGTCAATTGACCTACTTTCCCAGCTAGTAATTCTCTACCTCAGAAAGCCCACTCTCAACTGTTTCCTCTTTCAAAGGCAGTTGCTCTTAGAGTCTGCACATGGCACTTGGGGCCTGCTGGTCGTTGGCTACTGCCCTCTGTACCTTGGGTCTAACAGCTGCGGGGCATCAAGATGAGCACGTCTCTTGTTCTCCGACTTTAAATAGTTTGGGGCACATGGTAAGCAATAATCACTTCTTTAGTTGATCCAAGTGTTGGATCTTTCTTAATTATTTTACTACCACAATTTACTTGTTCTAAGATTAATCCTCCCCCATTTTTATATCTCTTAAGGTGGCACTCACCTTGCACTTGATGACATATTCTAGTTCAACTGACAGCATTTCTCTTTCTTAGTCGAACATAAACTATAGTGCATCTTACACTTGATGAAAGCTAGGATGCAATTAAATACTCTATTATGGTTACGATTCTGATATTTGAAATCCTCCGGGGGCTCCCTGTGCCCCCACAGTGTAGTACATCACCTGCTCGCCATAGTATACAAACCCTCTCACACCCAGTGTTAACCCCGGGGCTCAGGCTCCATCCCCAGGTGATGCTGCCAGATCAGCTGTCGGTTGTCATGAACTTGCTGTAGTTTCCCGAATGCACTGTGCTGCCTCCTGGCACTTTGAAACTTGAAACACTCATCCTCATTCTTCGCTTTGCCCTTGTCTATCACCTCCCCTGAAAATCTGTTCCTAAGTGGCTTTTCCCAGCTTTTACCTACCCTTTATCTCCCTGTGGTAAAGCCTGTCACACTGCACCATGGACATGCCCGTTGTCCCCCTGAGAAGAGAAAAGGGACAATGAGGGCCCCCAGCATTTGCAGCTCTAGTGCACAGCTTCATGCCTGGCTTGCAGGACATGCCAGATCATGAAGACAAACGGAGATCATTTTCTGGCTAAAACCAGCTCTTCTTTGCCTACTGCAGGATCTGGATCAATAAAGAGCAGCCAGTTATTATTTCTGGTTTTCTAGGGATTTTTACCCCATTTATTTCCCAGGTCTCTACTCTTTTTGTGGCACTTTAATTCAGGCTTCAACCACTTCCTAGTCAGATCAGGTGAAATCATTTTCCTTCCCATACCCTCGATGTATTTCACATCTAGTAATTCTTTTTTTAAAGATCTTATTTACCCATTTGACAGACAGATCTCAAGTAGGTAGAGAGGGAGGCAGGAAGAGAGGGGGGAAGCAGGCTCCCCGCTATGCAGAGAGCCCTATGTGGGGCTCCATCCCAGGACCCTGAAATCATGACCTGAGCCGAAGGCAGAGGCCAAAACCACTGAGCAACCCAGCAGCCCCCATGTCTGGTAATTTTTAACCAACGTGGATTTGCTGCATCAAATAGTTCCTTCTTCTTCAAATATAAATATATAAATAAAGTGATCAGGTCACTCGCATGTCTTAGGAGAATGACATACCTTTAGTAGCAAACTTGAAATCTTGGCCATTGGTTTTGATTTTTGTTTTGGTTAGATTTGGTTCAGTTTTTGTCATTTTAAAAATCGCTCCAGCCCTTGGCTCTGTCTGACCTGATTGCTTTCAGCTGTTTCTGCAACAAAATTGTACCGGCAGCGAAAACTCTCATTGTTTACAGTGGCGCCCCTTCTGAACACTCTGTTAATAAGAAGCTTTTTTTAATTTTTGTTTTTGTTTTACGGCTATAGTAAATGTGGAACAACAATGAGGTATTTCATAGAGGTGAACCAAAGATAAATTTCTCTAAGGGTGGGTGATGGTTACTCAAAAAGGAACTTGACAGGCTTTTAAAGACATCGACAATCATTATAACATAACGTGACTGATTGTTACCGTGCTCTTAACTGGGCAAACACTTGTTGGCTTCCAAGAAAGACTAACATAGTTGTGATGGTTCTAGCGGCCTTCTAGCAAGGGTCTCATGAGGCAGGGATTCTAGCCACTGGCTGTGCAAGGCATGAGGCCTGTTAGTGATTCTAATTTTTTCTCTGCAGAATGGGTCTTTGTACATTCCAGGTCCTTTCTACCCCAACAAATAATGCGGCGATTCTCTCAGTGAGTTGTATATTTGCTTTAAACAGCCAACTGTCTCTTAAAAAGGTCTTTTGTTTAAATTCCTTTTAAAAAAAAAAGTCCTTTAAAAAATTTTTTTTATTTTTTATTTTTAAATCCCATATGTTTACTCTGATCATGGAACTTTGTCATTTTGACCATCTCTGCTGATTAAAATATTTTTCATCATTAGCACCTACTGCTCTCCTCTTCTGGTGGTCTCTCCGGAAGGGTCTTCTCTAGCTCATCTAGCAGGAAATGGGCACTTCCCCTCTACCCCTGTTGCCAGACTAACCTTACCTATCCTGCAGGGTCAGGTCGGCCTGGCCCTTTATCTGTTGCTCTCCTCTGAGTGCTTAGTTTTTCATAGATCCCGTGCTTTGCTTTTGTCACGATTTACACTGGATTATAAAACCCTTTTCTTGTGCCAGTGAAGCCTAAGAAACAGTCCGGATGAGAGAACCAGGAACTCAAACAGATCATATTTATCCTGAATGTTCTGTCCAAAATGAAAAATTCGTTTCTGAGGAGCCTCAAGATCTCTGAGAAGGGAAGTTTCACCAACTCTTTAATGTAGGGGCATCAATTCCGATTCTGTGTCAATTGACCTACTTTCCCAGCTAGTAATTCTCTACCTCAGAAAGCCACTCTCAACCGTTTCCTCTTTCAAAGGCAGTTGCTCTTAGAGTCTGCACATGGCACTTGGGGCCTGCTGGTCGTTGGCTACTGCCCTCTGTATTTTGGGTCTAACAGCTGCGGGGCATCAAAATGAGCACGTCTCTTGTTCTCCGACTTTAAATAGTTTGGGGCACATGGTAAGCAATAATCACTTCTTTAGTTGATCCAAGTGTTGGATCTTTCTTAATTATTTTACTACCACAATTTACTTGTTCTTAGCTTTATCCCCCCCCCATTTTAATATCTCTTAATGTGGCACTCACCTTGCAGTTTATGACATATCCTAGTTCAATTGACAGCATTTCTCTTTCTTAGTCGAACATAAACTATAGTGCATCTTACACTTGATGAAAGCTAGGATGCAATTAAATACTCTATTATGGTTACGATTCTGATATTTGAAATCGTCCGGGGGCTCCCTGTGCCCCCACAGTGTAGTACCTCACCTTCTCGCCATAGTATACAAACCCTCTCACCCCCAGTGTTAACCCTGGGGCTCAGCCTCCATCCCCAGGTGATGCTGCCAGATCAGCTGTTGGTTGTCATGAACTTGCTGTAGTTTGCCGAATGCACTGTGCTGCCTCCTGGCACTTTGAAACTTGACACACTCATCCTCATTCTTCGCTTTGCCCTTGTCTATCACCTCCCCTGAAAATCTGTTCCTAAGTGGCTTTTCCCAGCTCCCACCTACCCTTGGCAGTCTATTATCTCCCTGTGGTAAAGCCTGTCACACTGCACCATGGACATGCCCGTTGTCCCCCTGAGAAGAGAAAAGGGACAATGAGGGCCCTCAACATTTGCATCTCTAGTGCAGAGCCCCATGCCTGGCTTGCAGGAAATGCCAGATCATGAAGACAAACGGAGATCATCCTCTGGCTTAAACCAGCTCTTCTTTGCCTACCGCAGGATCTGGATCAATAAAGTCAGCCAGTTATTATTGCTGTTTTTATAGGGATTTTTACCCCATATATTTCCCAGGTCTTTACTCTTTTTATAGCACTTTAATTCAGGCTTCAACCACTTCCTAGTCAGATCAGGTGAAATCATTTTCCTTCCCATACCCTCGATGTATTTCACATCTAGTAATTCTTTTTTCAAAGATCTTATTTACCCATTTGACAGACAGACCACAAGTAGGTAGAGAGGGAGGCAGAGAGAGAGAGGGGGGAAGCAGGCTCCCCGCTGAGCAGAGAGCCCGATGTGGGGCTCCATCCCAGGACCCTGAAATCATGACCTGAGCCGAAGGCAGAATCCTAAACCACTGAGCCACCCAGGAGCCCCCATATCTGGTAATTTTTAACCAACGTGGATTTGCTGCATGAAATAGTTCCTTCTTCTTTAAATATAAATATATAAATAAAGTGATCAAGCAACTCGCATGTCTTAGGAGAATGTCATACCTTTAGTAGCAACCTTGAAATCTTGGCCATTGGTTTTGATTTTTGTTTTGGTTAGATTTGGTTCTGTTTTTGTCATTTTGAAAATCCCTCCAGCCCTTGGCTCTGTCTGACCTGATTGCTTTCAGCTGTTTCTGTGAATCTTACCCTGACTGTATAGTGACCCGACCCTGACCTGAACACTGAACCTGACCCTGACTGTGAGCCTGACCCTAACTCTAACCCTAACCGTAACCCTGACCCTGACACTAACACGGGCCCTGACCCAAAACCTAACGCTGAACCTAACCCTAAAAGTAACCCCTAACATTATCACTGACCCTGACCCTAACCCGGTCTAACCCTAGACCTCAACATACCTCTCACCCTAACCCTAACCCTAACCCCACTTTAACAATAATCCTGACCCTCTCCCTGAACCTGATCATAACCCTAACTCTGAACTTTGCCTATGTCAGACCTTAACCTTAAACCTGACCATGGCTTTGACCTTAACACTGACCCTAACCCTGACTGTAAACCTAACTCTCACCCAATCCATGATCCTGACAGAATCATAACACTAAAGCTAACCCTGATCCTGAACCTACACATAAAACAGAACCTAAACATAAAGCTGACCTTACCATAACCATGAACCTAACCCTGAACCTGAACCTAACCCTGACACTAAACCTGTCCCAAACCTAACCCTGACCCTGACATGAACCTTGCCCCCAAACCTAAACTTGAACCTGACCCTAAATCTGACCATGACCCTGAACCTGAACCTAAACCTAACCATCACTAACACTGACCCTGACCCTGACTCTGACCATAACCTTAACCGTGACCCTACTGTGAGCCTGACCCTAAACCTAACCATGAACCTAACCCTAACCCTGACCCCTACCCTAAGCCTTACGCTAACCCTGACCCCAATGACGTCTAACCCTAACCCTGATCCTAAGTCTTTCTTAACTCTAACCCTAACACTAACCTAGTCTATACCCAGCTCTGTTGCCTCCAGCGGGGAGAACAGCTGCACCCAGGTCTCCCAGAAGCTTGGGGGAGGCTGTATGGGGGTCATTGGATTGGCACTGCATTAAGTGGCGGGTGAGCCTTGAGCAGCTTGGGAACGGTGGCTCAGGGAGCTCTGGTGAAGCAGGAAGTTTGGTAAGGAGCCCCCAGGCAGTGTTGAACTCACTTGCCTGACGACAGAACCCAACAGAATTGGAACCTTTGTATCCAGGCACGCCATTACAGAGAAAATCCCCCATCCAAGCTCATTTCAAAGCAAATCCTAAAGGAAGCGACATGTTCTTCTGCTGTACTGAAGCCGAGAGGATGCAAGGAGAAGAGAGCTCGTCCGCCAGTTACATCCCCTCCATGGCAGTTCATATCAGGTTTCCCCAACGCCCAAGGCCCTTTGGCTAAAAAAATCAAAAGGTGACACCAGGGGGCTCAGAGACAGAGAGTCCCACACCTTATGATCAACCAGTGTAGACCTAGGTCTCCTCCAGATCTGTGTGTGTGTGTGTGTGTGTGTGTGTGTGTGTGTGTGTGTGTGTGCCTCTGGGTGTCCGTGTGTCTGTGTGTAAAGAGGACCTGGCCATGCCATCGTGGGTGGAGATGCCAAAAGCAGGATCAGGCTGATGAGGGTTTAGATGTCTGGTGGGCAAGTTATGTTCACACCCCGGTTTAAGGCTGGTTAAGGGGGATCGGGGGAGGGTCTACACCCTTCTGCCCAGGGTTTATCCTGAGACCCTGAACGGATGGGTCCATGACCCAGGAGCGGGGCTAACCCTAACAGTAACCACTAATCCTGACCCTGACACTGACTATGAGCCTTCCCCAAACCCTAACCCAAACCTTGACCCTGACCCTGACCCTATCTGTGATCCTGACCGGAACCCTAAACCTAAACCTAAGCCTGACACTGGCCCTGATGTGGTCCCTGAACCTAAACCTAACATTGATATTACTCTAACCAAGACTCATAACTAACCATGACCCTGACCATGACCCTAATCCTAACCCTGACGCTGACATAACCCTGACCTTAACCCTACCCATGACCGTGACTGTGAGCCTGACCCTAACCCTAAACCTAAATGTATCTCTAACCATGACCCTAATACGTACCCTGAACCTAAACCTAACGCTGACCCTGACCCTAACACTAACCCCTACCCTAAACCAAATCCTAACCCTGACCTTACGTTGTCTAATGCTAACCCTAACCATAACCCTACTTCTAACTCTAACTCTAACCCCAATCCCAAAAGCTACCGACAAACCTAACTGTGACACTGAACCAAACATTGACCCTATACCAAAGCCTGACCCTAAACCTGAACCTGGCCCTGACCTTCACCTGACCCTGACCCTGACCCTTATCCTAACCATGACACTAACACTGACCACTACACAATCCTGTCCCTGACCCGAATGTGGACTTTAAACCAATACCTATACCTGACCCTAAACCTGACACTGGCGCTAAACTTCACCATGACCCTCACCCAGACCATGACCATAAATCTAACCCTGACGCTAACAGTGACGCCAACCCTGACCTGAACACTAAACCTGACCCTGACTGTGAGTCTGACCCTAACACTAACCCTAAATGTAACCCTGACCCTGACACTAACACGGGCCCTCCCCCGAATCCTATCGCTGGTCCCAACCCTAACACTAACCACTAACCCTACCACAGACCCTGATCCTAACAAGCTCTAACCCTAAACGTCAACCAAACGCTAACCCTAACACTAACCCTAAATTTAACAATAACCCTGACCCTATACCTGACTATGATCATAACCCTAACCCTGAACTTTGCCTATACCAGACCCTGACCCTATACGTGACCCTGGCCCTGAGCCTAAACCTAACCATGACCCTAACACTGACCACTACATAACCCTGTCGCTGACCTGAATGTGGACTTTAAACCAATACCTGATCCAGACCGTAAACCTGACACTGGCCCAAGACTTCACCCTGACCCTGAACCAGACCATGACCATAAATCTAACCCTGACCCTGGCAGTGACCCTGACCCTGACCTGAACGCTAAACCTGACCCTGACTGTCAGCCTGACCCTAACTCTAACCCTAAATGCAACCCTGACCCTGACACTAACACGGGCCCTCCCCAGAATCCTATCGCTGAACCCAACCCTAACACTATCCCTAACCCTACCACGGACCCTGATCCTAACAAGTTCTAACCCGAACCGTCAACCAAACGCTAACCCTAGCACTAACCCTAAACTTTAACTTTAACTTTGACCCTATACTTGACTATGATCATAACCCTATCTCTGAACTTTGCCTATACCAGACCCTGACCCTATACCTGATCCTGGCCCTGAGCCAAAACTTAACCATGACCCTAACACTGACAACGATATAACCCTGTCGCTGACCCGAATGTGGACATTAAAACAAAACCTGATCCTGACCGTAAACCTGACACTGCCCTAGACTTGCCCCTGACCCTGACCCAGGCAAACACCAGAAACGTAACCCTGACCCTAACAGTGACCCTGACCCTGACCCTAACCATAACCCTGACACTGAATGTGAGCCTGACCCTAACTCTAACCCTAAACGTAACCCTGACCCTGACACTAACACGGGCCCTGACCCGAAACCTAATGCTGAACCTAACCCTAAAACTAACCCCTAACATTATCACTGACACTGACCCTAACCTGGTCTAACCCTAACCCTCAACCTACCTAGCCCTAACCCTAACCCCACTTTAACAATAATCCTGACCCTCTACCTGACCCTGATCATAACCCTATCTCTGAACTTTGCCTATGTCAGACCTTAACCTTAAACCTTACCCTGGCCTTGACCTTAACACTGACCCTAACCCTGAATGTACACCTAACTCTGAACCAATCCAAGATCCTGAACAGAATCGTAACCCTAAAGCTAACCCTGATTCTGAACCTACTCATAAAACAGATCCTAAACATAAAGCTGACCTTACCATAACCATGAACCCAACCCTGACCCTGACCCTAACCCTGACACTAAACCTGTCCCAAACCTAACCCTCACCCTGACATGAACCTTGCCCCCAAACCAAAACTTGAACCTGACCCTAAATCTGACCATGACCCTGAACCTGACCCTAAACCTGTCACCCTAACACTGACCCTGACCCTGACTCTGACCGTTACGCTAACCGTGACCCTACTGTGAGCCTGACCCTAAACCTAACCATGAACCTAACCCTAACCCTGACCCCTACCCTAAGCCTTAAGCTAACGCTGACCCCAACGACGTCTAAACCTAACCCTTACCCTAAGTCTTTGTTAACCCTAACCCTAACACTAACCTAGTCTAAACCCAGCTCTGTTGCCTCCAGCGGGGACAACAGCTGCACCCAGGCCTCCCAAGGGCTGGGTGGAGTCTGAATGGGGGTCACTGGATGGGCACTGCATTGAGTGGAGTGTGAGCCTGAGCAGCTTGCGCACCGGTGGCTCAGGGAGCTCTGGTACAGCAGGAAGTTCGGTAAGGAGCCCCCAGGCAGTGGTGACCTCACTTCCCTGACGACAGAGCCCAACGGAATTGGAACCCACGTATCCAGGCAACCCATTACAGAGAAAAACCCCCTGCCCAGCTCATTTCTAGGCACATCCTAAAGGAAGCGACATGTTCTTCTGCTGTACTGAAGCCGAGAGGATGCAGGGAGAAGAGAGCTCGCCCGCCAGACACGTCACCTCCCTTCAGGTCATATCATGTTTCCCCAATGCCTCAGACCCTTTGGCTAATAAAATCAAAAGGTGACACCAGGGGGCTCAGAGTCAGAGAGTCCCACACCTTCTGATCCACGGGTGTAGCCCTAGGTCTCTTCCCCATTTCTGTGTGTGTGTGTGTGCCTCTGGGTGTCTGTGTGTCTGTGTGTAAAGAGGACCTTGCCATGCCATCGTGGGAGGAGATGCCCCAAGCAGGATCAGGCTGATGAGGGTTTAGATGTCTGGTGGGCAAGTTATGTTCACACACCAGTTTAAGGCTGGTTAAGTGGGATCGGGTGGAGGGTCTACACCCTTCTGCACAGGGTTTATCCTGAGACCCTGAACGGATGGGTCCATGACCCAGGAGCGGGGCTAACCCTAACAGTAACCACTAACCCTGACCCTGACACTGACTGTGAGCCTGCCCCAAACCCTAACGCAAACGCTGACACTGACCCTTACCCTGACACATTATGCCCCGCCAATGCTTAAGTACGAAGAGGGCACAAACTCGCATTGTGACCCTCAGCGTGAGTCCTGTCCTCTAGTAAGTCCTCTCAGTGGCTGGACCATTAGACGTCATAATGGGCTTGCCATGCCCCTAGGCCCCAAGTTTTAACCAGCTTTCTGGTTGTCCCCTCGCCCTCCCCAGGGCTCTGCTCTGGAAACTCTCTTTTGGTGGGACACCTGAGGTAAAAACAAAACAAAACCAACTCCTCCCATCTCAAAGAATAACCCCAAACTCTTCGGATCGGGCCAAATGCCCAGAGAGGAAGACTCGTCCATGGCCCATGAGGCCACCCGGACATTCCACGGCCATCAGTGAAACAATATCCAGAGACAAAATCTTGAGCAAGCGTCTCACACTTGCCCCCTTGTTCATATCGTGAAGAGTTCTCCTCACTGTCTGTAGATCAGTCCTGCAATACCTACGACCCGAAACCTAAGCCGAGTTTGTGTTTTCAGACAACTGTCCCCACAGCCCTGGCCCACAAAACCTACAGGCACAGGTTCTTGGAGCCAAACCTGAGGACTGTACCTGGGAATTCTGCCCATTCCATTGGCCACAAACCTAGAAATAGGATGATAAACCTCCAAAGTGCCCGGGTCCATCCCAATAGTGTTGACTGCCCAGGAAAACAAGGGCGGTCTGACACCAGCTGAGCATCTACCTGCACTTAGACCCGTGGACAGATGTCCCCAGAGGTAAATTGCAGTGAGCAGGCCCCTAGATCCTAATCGGATCCATTGCTTTGTTGTCCAGGCATCTCTCCTCAGAGGCCTGGATTCCAATAGCAGCATATGGCTGTTTCTTGAGGCACCCATCAGAAGAAATCTCGTCTCCACGTGGGAATCTTGCACATTGGAGCTGAGTCAAAGCCTCTGGTTAGGAGAACACTTCAGGGACCCTGTGCCACTGCCTCATTCTAAGTTCTCCATGGACACAAACCCACATTAGGACCCATCCACAGGAGAGTCCATTTCAACTCAACCCTCTCAGTTTCTCCCCCAGATCCAGCAGATCTAACATGTCTTGTCACTAGGACACAAGAGGAATGAGAGTCGGACTTCCCAGCCATCCATCCTTAGAAACCTACTCAGAATCGATCCGTATGGGAAGTCCTGGAGCCAACCAACAGGTCTCAATCGCTCTGCAGAAGAATCTTTACGGTTTGGAGCATCTCACAACTCCCATCGTGGGAAAAATTCCATGGCCTCGTGATCCACCACCTCTTCATGAAGAGGGCCATAAGGGACAAATACTCCAACCTGAGTGTTTCTCAGATCCTCACCTGATTTCAAATGCACGAGATCTTGTTTCATCTGCAGAGCGTACCTGCCATGCCCTTGCCCAGACCCTAAGGTTGCTTGTGTTCTCAGACTTCTGTCCTCAACTCCTGGCCCACAAGCCCTCCAGTTTGGCAATTCCAGAACTACAATGCAGCCCTCTGCCTGCCCTCCAGAAGAAAAAACATTGCCCTCTGGGGCTAACCAGAAACCCCTGAAATATATGGGGGAAATATCCCTAGAAAAACAGCTATAATAACTGGCTGTTCTTTATTGATCCAGATCCTGTGGTAGGCAAAGAAGAGCTGGTTTTAGCCAGAGGATGATCTCCGTTTGTCTTCATGATCTGGCATTTCCTGCAAGCCAGGCATGGGGCTCTGCACTAGAGCTGTAAATGCTTGGGGGCCCTCACTGTTCCTTTTCTCTTCTCAGGGGGACAATGGTCATGTCTATGGTGCAGTGTGACAGGCTTTACCACAGGGAGATAAAAGACTGCCAAGGGTAGGTTGGAGCTGGGAAGAGCCACTTAGGAACAGATTTTCAGGGGAGGTGATAGACAAGGGCAAAGCGAAGAATGAGGATGAGTGTGTCAAGTTTCAAAGTGCCAGGAGGCAGCACAGTGCATTCGGGAAACTACAGCAAGTTCATGACAACCGACAGCTGATCTGGCAGCATCACCTGGGGATGGAGGCTGATCCCCGGGGTTTACACTGGGAATGACATGGTTTGTATACTATGGCGAGGAGGTGAGGTACTACACTGAGGGGGCACAGGGAGCTACCGGGGGATTTCATATATCAGAATCGTAACCATAATAGTGTATTTAATTGCATCCTAGCTTTCATCAAGGGTAAGATGCACTATAGTTTATGTTAGACTAAGAAAGAGAAATGCTGTCAGTTAAACTAGGATATGTCATCAAGTTCAAGGTGAGTGCCACCTTAAGAGATATTAAAATGGGGGGCAAATCTTAGAAAAGTAAATTGTGGTACTAGAATAATTAAGGAAAGTTCTAACACTTGGATCAACTAAAAAAGTGATTATTTTTTACCATGTGCCCCAAACTATATTAAGTATTAGAACAAGAGACGTTCTCATCTTGATGCCGCCCAGCTGTTAGACCCAAAGTACAGAGCGCAATAGCCAACGACCAGCAGGCCCCAGGTGCCATGTGAAGACTCTAAGAGCAACTGCCTTTGAGAGAGGAAACGGTTGAGAGTGGGCTTTGAGAGGTAGAGAATTACTAGCTGGGAAAGTAGGACAATTGACACAGAATCGGAATTGATGCCCCTACATGAGAGAGTTGGTGAAACTTCCCTTCTCAGAGATCTTGAGGCTCCTCAGAAATGTTTTTTTCATTTTGGACAGAACATTCAGGATAAATATGATCTGTTCGAGTTCCTGGTTCTCTCATCAGGACTGTTTCTTAGGCTTCACTGGCACAAGAAAAGGGTTTTCATAGTCCAGGGTAAATCCTGACAAAAGGAAAGCACGGTATCTATGAAAAACTAACCACTCAGAAGAGAACAACAGATAAAAGTCCAGAATGACCTGACCCTGCAGGATAGGTAAGGCTGGTCCGGCAACAGGGGTAGAGGGAAAGTGCCCATCTCCTGCTAGAAGAGCTAGAGAAGTCCCCTTCCAGAGAGACCACCAGGAGAGGAGAGCAGTAGGTGCTGATGATGAATATTTTAATCAGCTGAGAATGTCATAATGACAAAGTTCCACGATCAGAGTAAACATATGGGATTAAAAAATAAAAAATAAAAAAAAGATTTTTTTTAAAAACACTTTTTTAAAGGAATTTAAACAAAAGTGCTTTTTAAGAGAGAGTTGGCTGTTTAAACCAAAAGTACAACTCACTGAGAGAATCGCAGCATTATTTATTGGGGTAGAAAGGACCTGGAATATAGAAAGACCCATTCTGCAGAGGAAAAAATAGAATCACTAACAGGCCTCATGCCTTGCACAGCCAGTGGCTAGAATCCCTGCCTCATGAGACCCTGTGCTAGAAGGCCGCTAGAACCATCTCAACTATGTTAGTCTTTCTTGGAAGCCAACAAGTGTTTGCCCAGTTAAGAGCACGGTAACAATCAATCACGTTATGTTATAATGATTGTCGATATGTTTAAAAGCCTTGTCAAGTTCCTTTTTGAGTAACCCTCACGCTACCCTTAGAGAAATTTATCTGTCGTTCACCTCTTTGAAATACCTCATTGTTGTTCCACATTTACCATAGCCAAAAAAAAAAACAAAAAAAAAAACGCTTTTTATTAACAAAGTGTTCAGAAGGGGGCGCCACTGTAAACAGGGAGAGTTTTCGCTGCCTGGACGATTTTGTTGCAGAAACAGCTGAAAGCAATCAGGTCAGACAGAGCCCAGGGCTGGAGACATTTTTAAAATTACAAAAACCGAACCAAATCTAACCAAAACAAAAATCAAAAATCAAAACCAATGGCCAAGATTTAAAGTTTGCTACTAAAGGCATGACATTCTCCTAAGACATGCGAGTGACTTGATCAATATATTTATATATTTATATTTGAAGAAGAAGGAACTATTTGATGCAGCAAATCCACGTTGATTAAAAATTACCAGATATGGGGTCTCCTGCATGGCTCAGTGGTTTAGGCCTCTGCCTTCGGCTCAGGTCATGATTTCAGGGTCCTGGGATGGAGCCCCACATCGGGCTCTCTGCTCAGCGGGGAGCCTGCTTCCCCCCTCTCTCTCTGCCTCCCTCTCTACCTACTTGTGATCTGTCTGTCAAATGGGTAAATAAGATCTTTAAAAAAAGAATTACTAGGTGTGAAATACATCGAGGGGATGGGAAGGAAAATGATTTCACCTGATCTGACTAGGAAGTGGTTGAAGCCTGAATTAAAGTGCTACAAAAAGAGTAAAGACCTGGGAAATATATGGGGTAAAAATCACTAGAAAAACAGCAATAATAACTGGTTGGTCTTTATTGATCCAGATCCTGCGTTAGGCAAAGAAGAGCTGGTTTTAGCCAGAGGATGATCTCCGTTTGTCTTCATGATCTGGCATTTCCTGCAAACCAGGCATGGGGCTCGGCACTAGAGCTGCAAATGCTGGGGGGCCCTCACTGTCCCTTTTCTCTTCTCAGGGGGACAACGGGCATGTCCATGGTGCAGTGTGACAGGCTTTACCACAGGGAGATAAAAGACTGCCAAGGGTAGGTTGGAGCTGGGAAAAGCCACATAGGAACAATTTTCAGGGGAGGTGATAGACAAGGGCAAAGCGAAGAATGAGGATGAGTGTGTCAAGTTCAAAGTGCCAGGAGGCAGCACAGTGCATTCGGGAAACTACAGCAAGTTCATGACAACCGACAGCTGATCTGGCAGCATCACCTGGGGATGGAGGCTGAGCCCCGGGGTTAACACTGGGGGTGAGATCCTTTGTATACTATGGCGAGGAGGTGAGGTACTACACTGTGGGGGCACAGGGAGCTACCGGAGGATTTCAAATATCAGAATCGTAACCATAATAGAGTATTTAATTGCATCCTAGCTTTCATCAAGGGTAAGATGCACTATAGTTTATGTTCGACTAAGAAAGAGAAATGCTGTCAGTTAAACTAGGATATGTCATCAAGTGCAAGGTGAGTGCCACCTTAAGAGATATTAAAATGGGGGGGTGGAAAAATCTTAGAACTATAAATTATGGTCCTAGATTAAATAAAAAAATGTTACAAGAACACTTGGATCAACAAAAAAATTGATTATTGCTTACCATGTGCCCCAAACTATATTAAGTCTCCAAAAATTTTATATCATTTGATAGGTCAGATATATATAAAATTACATTTAAAGTTTTAAAAATATTAGCAAATATTTTCATTTAAATGCAAATTTCAACGAAAATCTACTTTTCCAAACACGACTTTTTATCCTAGTGTTTTTTAATTTTGTTGACAACTGATAAAATGTTTAGCGAGACTATAAATGTTTGATCGTAAAAAATGATTAATAGATG
The DNA here is from genome assembly GCF_964662115.1 of Mustela nivalis. Taxonomy (NCBI): domain Eukaryota; kingdom Metazoa; phylum Chordata; class Mammalia; order Carnivora; family Mustelidae; genus Mustela; species Mustela nivalis. The sequence goes on along the minus strand of NW_028136428.1, from coordinate 477,066 downwards.
TAGGTTCAAATTATTATGTTCCATTAAAAATGATTTAGTATTTGATGAACATCTGTTTGGTAATATGTTGTATCCAGATACAGTAAATTAATGACATATATAAAATTATAGGGTAATGGCACCTTCCGTTCCATTATGAGTAGAGCTTTTAAAAAGCTATTTGTCACAACCTGTCATCTTGTCATTATGTAGCATTAGGTAACATTTAAAAAATGTATACTCTTCACTTTGAAGTCTTTTAGAAATCTAAAATATGACTTTCTATTTTTTGTGTTTCCATATTCCTTTATTGCCAGTTTGAACAAATCCACATGCTTTGATTCAAAGGTAATAAATTCCTCTTATTTGGAAAAATGATGTTTATTTTTGTTCTCTCACCCTTAGCAGGTGGTTTCATTTTAGCACACTTCAGAGTTATAATTTCATGCTTATTAAAAACATTTATTATGATCTACGTAGATGAATGAAACTTTTATTTATTAAATTATTTGCCAACAAAAATCTGTTATTTTTAAAAATGTATTTCCTTTGAAGGGTTATTTTAGAGCATTCAGAGAGGATCTAGGGGTGTGGTATTATGCAATTTTTAAGTAGGTATGAAATGGTTATTTATATGATTGTTTCTTTAAGGCTTATGTATATTGTCCATTATATGCTATAAAATATTTTGAAAGTAAATTTAAGGCATGTTTTACATAGTTTATTTTTTGGAAAAAAATATTGAAATGACTTATGAAATTCAGTATACTCTCAACATTATTTTTTTCTGAAATTTACAAATTGTCTACTGAACCTATTATATGGCAGATATTTTCCAAAGTGGTGGTATCATGATATATGCCAACAACAGTTTAGATTTTTTGTTGCTTCTCAATCTAGCTCAGACGAAGTACAATTAGCCTTTATAATTTTAGCCATTCTAATAGATATGTAAGCATGTCTCATTATGATTTTAATTCGTATTTCTTTAATGTCTAAATGTTGAGAAATTTGTCATGTGCTTATAAGCCATCCATATCCTTTTGGTGACATGTCTCTGCAATAATTTTCTTCACATGTAAAATTGGATACTCTGTTTGGTTATTAGTAAGGTTTTTTATTTTTATTCATTTTTTTAATAATCAGAGTAGATGTCCAAAATCAGATATATAATTTGCAAATCCCTTCTCCATCTTTACGGTTTCTCAATGGAGCTTTGATAGCTGTGTCTTTCAAGAAAGTGCTACTTCTTTCCTGGTACACGGAGGAATGACTAGAACATTATCAATGTTGACCTTTGCAAAGAAAATCATGGCTTAAGATATATGTAGTCTGCGGTTGTTGGGAGTGTTCTGTAATATCAAGCATATCTAGTTAGTTGATAATTTTGTCCAAGTCTTACATATCTTACCAATTTGATGACCATTTGTCTATATAATCTTAAAATAAAGGTGTTGAAATTTTTTTCCATTTCTCTTCTAAGGTAGAAGTTATGATTTTTGTTCTTAGTTTTTCCCTATATATCCCCAAATCTGTTATTAAGTATTAAAAGTCAAGAATTATTATACTCCCTGAGGAATTCATCCTTTTACTATTCTGTAATTTTGACTTGATCTTTATGTCTGATAATGAAATTTGCTTTAAAATCACTTTTCATTATCTTGATATAACCACCAAAGTTATAGTGTGATTAGTGTTAATATAGCATATTTTTTCTTTTACTTTTTAAAGCACTTCTATATTTAATCCTGACAAAAAAAAAAAAACAAAACAGCTTTTTAGCTCTGGAAGCACATTTCTAAATTATCTTTTTTTTTGAAATGAAGCAGTAGCAATTTTTGTTAAGGGACCTAAACTGAAAGTAGGTTTAGAAATTTATTTATTTATTTATTTATTTAAGAAAAGATTTTATTTTGTTTATTGACAGCAAGAGAGAGAAAGAGAGAGAGAGAGAGTGGAAGCGCACAAGTGGGGGGAATCACGTGCAAAGGGAGAGGAAGAAGCAAGCTCCTTGGGGTGCAAGTAGTCCCATGCAGGGCTGGAGCCCTGTACACTGGAATCATGACCTCAGCCAAAGGCAAACATCTGCTTAAACAACTGAGTCATCCAGGCACCCCTAGAAAATTTTTTTAAAAAAAGACCTTTTAAAAACATTTTGTTTCTTCCTTTTTTTAAAATATTTTATTTATTTGAGAGACAGAGAGATAGGAAGAGGAACTATAAGCAGGGCAGAGAAAAAAGGAGAAGCAGGTTTCCCACTGAGCAGAGAGCCTGATGTGGGGCTCCATCCCAGGACCCTGGGATCATGACCTGAAAAGAAGGGACACTTCTGGAGGAAGCCACCCAGACACCTCTTTTCTTTGTTTTTAATATATGGCAACTGATGCTTCCCAGCCACGAGGAGCATATTACCCATTGATTAAGTCTTTGATAACAACCTATTTAAAAAGGTGTGAAAATATATACTTACTCAGATTTATACACTTTGTGTTTTCTTCATAGTTTGGGGCTGGACCCCATGGTCACAACACTGCTTTCAGCCTTTGCCTTCCCATCTTTTGATACCAGATATTTGGTCAGCAAAGCAAATTAGTATCAAAATTCATAAGCCCTTGGCACCATATCTCTGGAGAAGAGGTTGCTCTTAGCCAAGGCCCACAGCAGTTGACCTCCCCTCGCTAGTGCTATAGCACCAAGGACTAGGTCCCTGCCACCAGAACTCAGTCTTACATGTTATGCTAAGCAGACAAAACCAAAACAGGAAAGCTCCAACAGCTTTCACTGGCATGCCTCATCTCCCACTCCCTCGACGTCCAGGCAGTACCAGATGCCAGGGAGGGGTCTTGGTCCAACATATGGGCGGGAAGGAAGTAGCCACGAGCAAGTACCTGCCTCTCTGTGCCTTTCTTTCATGAGCAGGTTGTAAAAAGGAGGAAGAGGAAGGGGAAGAGAGGTGAACTTCAAGGGGTGAAGGCCTCAGGTAGGCAGCTGGCTCCTGCCAGTAGGAAAGGGACAAAGGAGAAGGCAGTGAGTCTTGCAGGGAGGGTGGGGGGTAAGGGTTACAGCTTATGACGGAATCTGGACAGGAGTAATAGGGATACTAGTCATTTGAGTCCACCATTGGCAAGCTGGGCTGGGTGTCAGGGCAGATAGGCCTCCCTGGGCAATAGCACATGAGAGAAGGTGGAATTCTTCTCTGAGGAGCAGGTGGAGCTTCAGGTGTTGGGAAAGCATAGACAGTATTGTTCCAGGGCCAAGGACAGGTCCAGGTACTCCTGGTTGGAGGTCAAGGCCACAGTATGATCCAGGTCTTCTACCAGCAGCTTGAAGGATCCACATGCCAGCCACCCCTCATTATTGTGTATAACTCTCTGGTGCACTTATTGGCTTATCCATCAAATGACTCCTTCAGCAGCTTGAAAGCCACCTCCACAGGCACTCCAGGATATGGGAGGCTTCCAGATTGAAGATTTTGCACAGGATCACCCCAAAAGACCAGAAGTCACTCTGGTGGATGTAGCTCTGGTCAAACATGGCCGTAGGGACCATCCACTTCACAGGCAGTCCACTGTTGGTTGTCTTTTTATAGTAACTGATGTGGTGATATCTCTGGCAAGGCTGAAGTCTGAGATCTTCATCATGTTGTCCTTTGTCACCAGCACTTCCCTGGTGGCCAGGTCTTGGTGTATGCACTTCTTGGAGGCAAGGTACTCCATGCCTCAGGCTACCTGATAGGCACAGGATACCAGGTCCTTGGAGGAGAGTTGCTCTGCTGCATTGTGGCTGATATTGTAACAGTACTCCAGGTCAGGAGGCCTCTGGGCCTGCAGGTACTCCTGTATGTTGTCTTTGGAGGCATATTCCATGAGAGTGTACGAAGGACCATCCTGTGTGCAGGACCCAGCAGGATGATGGTGTCCTTGTGCTGTCCAATCATCTTCATCATCTCCATTTCTGAGATTAGGTTTAACAGGTCTTTCTCTGTTGCATCTGACTTCAACATCTTCACAGACACTTTAGTCAAATAGTTGGATTTGTCTTTGTCCAGCCCAATGGCCTCCTCCAACACCACCTGCCCAAAGTAGGCCTGTCTTAGGGGTCTGCCTAAACTGCCTACAACCAGCCTGTCTCAAGGCAGTTATGAACTCTAGATTATCCTCAAAAACATTAAACCACAAGCTAAAAATTCTATTCACTAGGTCTCTCTCGCAGTTCTAATTTTCTTATCTTTCATCATTTATCTTTTTCCTAATTCTTATTTTCAGTATAGTTTATTTTGCTTCCAGGTGTTTCCACTGGTTTCTGTATGCTGTTTCATAGGGAAGAATTATCCTGTCATAAAATTATTTCTTGAGCATTCATTACATCTCTCAGTTAAAATGGGTTCTTTTATGGTATTGATTCATTTGAGTTTTCTCAAAATGGGAAGAATTTTCAAAATGGTGTTTTCCTCAAGGTTCAGAGTATGTCTTAGCCTCATCTTTAAGCTTTTTGAAATTCACTTTACAAATTCTTGTCCCTCTTTTTATCTTTTTAAAATAAAATGTTTTATTTTTACTATTTTTTTATTTGAGTATAGTGATAGTCAGTGTTACATTGGTTTCAGGTTTTCAATATCTCCATACATTATTCTATGATCACTACAAATATAGCCACCATCTGTCACCATATAACACTATTATAATATCATTGATTATATTCTCTACACTGTCCCAGATCTCTTTTTAAAATCTCTAATTTTTATGTTTTCTGTTATTCCAATTTTCAACCATCATTTTACATGGTTACTTTAATAAAATATGCCTGATTACACACTCTTTGCTGAAAACCTCTTTTTTTAAAATTAACATATAATGTATTATTAGCCCCAGGGGTACAGGTCTGTGAATCGCCAGGTTTACACACTTCACAGCACTCACCACAGCACATACCCTCCCCAATGTTCATAACCCCACCACCCTCTCCCTACCCTCCCCACCCCCCGGCAACTCTCAGTTTGTTTTGTGAGATTAAGAGTCTCTTATGGTTTGTCTCCCTCCTGATCCCATCTTGTTTCATTTACTCTTTTCCTGTCCCCCAAGCACCCACATTGCACCTCCATTTCCTCATATCAGAGAGATCATATGATAGTGTCTTTCTCTGGTTGACTTATTTTGCTAAGCATAATACCCTCTAGTTCCATCCATGTCATCGCAAATGGCAAGATTTCATTTCTTTTGATGGCTGCATAGTATTCCATCGTATATATATATATACACCATTCATTTGTTGATGGACATCTAGGTTCTTTCCATAGTTTGGCTATTGTGGATATTGCTGCTATAAATATTTGGTGCACGTGCCCCTTTGGATCATATACTAGTCTTCTTTACCTCTATCAGAAGCCCAGGAAGCTTTATTTATTTATTTACTCACATGAACACATGATCCAACACAACGTTTTTTTGTTGTTCAAATGTATTATAATGTCTTACCGCCTAACACTATGCTTACTGTTCTCTTTCACTGTCTGACTAAATCCTCATCATCACTATGCCATTTAATGACAAAGAACAATTGAACTCAGAGTTCTCTCCATATCAGGGAATGAAGACTCCACCCTTCTGTTTGTGCAGGTAAAATAAATGTTGATATTGTCTGTCCTGCACATACCCCATCCTGTTCACCGGAATATTCACCATCAAAATATATACAAAATAAAAACCATACCTCACCACTTCTATTACCACCCAGCATGCTAAAAACACCATCATATGTTTCTGAATTATTGACTTGATTGATAGCCCCACTTCCACACATACTGCACTCCTTTCTCCCTGCAAATTTATTTTGGTACAGCAACTTAACCTAAAAATCAAGTCAGATGATTTTATTCTGCTGTTGAAAGTCTTTTGGTATCTTCCCCTTTCACATTAAATAAAAACTGAAGGCGTTTCAATGTACTAGAAGGTACAATACGTTCTTCCTCTCTCCACCACTATGAACTCCTCATTGGCCTCCTTGCTTTTCCTCAAAAGTAACAGACAAGCTTTTCACACAAAGTCTATATACTTACTTGCTCTGCCTAGAGCAATCTTTTCCTTTGATATTTGTATAACACCCTCCTTCACTTCCTGGGTCTTTGTGCAAATAACATCTCCTAAATGAGATATAACCACCCGACACAAAATAAAATTAACTTTCATCCCAGCATTCTCCAATGGCTTTTACCTTTCTTGTATTTCTTTGTAACACTTATCGCCATCAACCATCAATCATTATTCTATTACTGGTTTATTTCCTTATTTGAGACAGAGAGAGAGAGAATTGGGAGGGTGCGCAGAGGAAGAAGAAAACACCCCACTGCCTAGAAAGCCTGCTGGGGAGTTACATCCCAGGACCCTGAGATCATGACCCAAGCCAGAGGCAGTCACTCAATGGACTGAGCCACCGAAGCGCCCCTCTATTATTGGTTTATTTCACTATTATATTTCAAAAGAATGTAAGCTCTTTGTGGTCAGCTATTTTATATGTTTTATTAATTGAAGTATTCTCAGAAAGGTAGCTGGAAGATTGTAAGGGATCACTAAACTGTATTTTGTTGTTATTATTGGGCTCCTTTATGGGCTTTACCTCTTACGCTAGAAGTCTATCCTTCAGATGTAAGCAATAAGAATAGAACCCTGCTGCCGGGTTCAAATGAGTAAAAGGCCTGTATTAAGTGGATATTTTAAAAGCTAAATGAATGGCTTAATAGTTGTATATAGGGAGAAAGGGAACATATTTTCCACAGTTTAGAAGTGGAGTTCTTTTATAGAGTTCTTGTACAAGCCTACACTATTGAACGATAATGGGCAGTTGTACATTACAATTATACAAACACTTTGGTATTTATATCATTTTTTTGTAATTCATGACTGGATTATTTGATTCCTTAGGAGCATTACAGCATTTCAACTTTTCACGTTCAATAAACTTATTGGGGTTGCTACCTTTTTTATTCAAATGGAGAAATAGTCATGATTTAATCTAAATAAAGTGTTATTGATTGTGTTGTTTTCTAGGAATGAGTTGCACATGCTAGTTTAAAAGTTTTGTTAAATTCCCAAGTCTGTCACCGATAAAAGCCTTTTGTAGATTAGTAACTTGATCAAAACAGAAAAGTTATGTAACACTCAATTGTTATACTATCTTTGTTTCCATCTTGCATTGTAATAACGCCCATCTTAACTCTAAGACAAGTCATCGACAGATGGCTTTCTGGCATTGATGGCATGATATGAAATCTAGTATAACTAAAAGTTTTTGGTTTTAGTAGCATATAAATCAATTTAGAAAAATATATGTATTTGAATATAAGATAAAGTTTTAAATTATTTGGCAATAGTAAACTAAACTTTTTTTTTGGTAAATTTTTATTTTCTAAAATTTCATTGAGCTCTTTTGCATATTGAAACAAGTTACAAAAAGTTAAGGTTTATTTACCCCAATTCAAAATTATTAGGAATATAATCATAGAGGTTGAAGTATTTAAAATATTGAGCCCAAAATATTTTATTAGGTAAATTCATGAATGCTGAGCATTCACTGTTAAAATATACTAATACTATTGATAGGCTGGTAGAAGCCTAAAATCAAATATTTATTAAATATTTATATCCATATCTTTTCATGGCTTGGTAATTCATTTCTCTAGCATTAAATAATATTCCATTGTTTGCATGTACTACACTTTATTTGACCTTTCACCTGTGGAATGATATCCTGGTTGCTTCCAAGCTTTTGTCAGTTATGAATAAAACTACTATAGACCTCTTTGTGGGTATAGATTTCATCTTCTTTGGATAAATACCAAGAACTGCTACTGCTGAATCATCTGGCAAGAATATGTTTAGTTTTGTAAGAAACTGCCAAGTTTTTTCCATTCTTTATTCTCAATAGACATGGAAGAACATTCCTGTTGCTCCACATCCTCACCAACATTTCGTGTTCTGTTTTCAGTGTTCTGAATTCTGGGTATGTACGGGTGTCTCTTTTTTGTTTTAATTTGCATTTTCCTGATGACATATAATGTGAAGCATCTTTTTATATGCTTATTTGCCATCTGTAATATTTTCTTTTGTGAGGTATCTGCTAAGGTCTTTGGCTCATTTTTAATCAGGTTTTTCCCCCCTTGTTGAGTTTTAAGGGGTCTTTGTGTATTTTTGATTAACAGTCCTTTGCCAGATGTGTATTTTGCAAATTTTTTCTCATAGTCTGTGCTTTGCCTTTTCATTCTCTTGGCATTGTGTTTCACAGAGTAGACATTTTAAAATTCAGTGCTTGTGCTTTTGTAGCTAAAATTATTGCCAAAACCAAGGTCATTTAAATTTTCTTCTATATTACCTTCTACATGTTTCATGTTTAGGTTTATAATCCAATCTGAGTTAATTTTTGTGAAGAGTGTATGATATCTGCCTGGATTTATTTTATTTTATTATTTTATTTTATTTTATTTTATATTTTTACATTTAGCTTCACCATTACTCCAGAACCATTTGTTTAAAAGATTGTATTTTGCTCTCTTGTATTGCTTTTGCTTTTATATTAAATATAAAATATAATTGATAATATATATTCTGTTCCTTTAATCTAGTCTTTCTGTGGTATTACAATATCTTGCTTACAATTATCATTATGGTCAACTTTTTTTTTAAAAAGATTTTATTTATTTATTTGACAGAGAGGGATCACAAATAGGCAGAGAGACAGACAGAGAGAGAGATGAGGAGAAGCAGGCTCCCTGCTGAGCAGAGAACCCAATGCAGGACTCGATCCCAGGCCCCTGGGATCATGACCTGAGCCGAAGGTAGAGGCTTAACCCACTGAGCCACCCAGGCGCCCCATCGTTATGGTAAACTTTGAAGTCAGTCCTCAGTCTTTGTTCTCCTTCAACACTATGTTGACTATTGTGAGTCTTTGCCTCTTCATATAAACTTTAAAGTAAGTTTGTTAATATTAAAAAACAAAGAACTTGCTGGAATGCATTAATTGTATAGATAAACTTGGAAACCAGTGACCTCTTGAGCTTAGCAGGAGATAGACCATGGTCATCAGTTGTCACAGTGGTGCCTCTGGCAGAACCTTTTGCAAATCCCTAGGTAAAATGAGACCTCAAGGATCTGAGAGATGTCTAAGAAGTACTTGATACATCCCTTGGGTATGGTTTATTGAAGTGTCCACCTGTCTGAAAGCTGGGGAATCTAGATAAGGGAGGGAAAATTAGTTATGATAAAACATATCAACAAACATGAATAAATTTTGTAAAACTAATTGTCATGGCTCATATACAGTATGACCAACAGAGGGACAATCAAAAGGAAAGCATCAGTTATGTTTATTGTGAAATTTTTTTATTCAAAATAAAGCAATGTGAGGGGAACACACTATGAGAAAATTACCATTTTTTAAATGGTAAATATCTTACCAAATGGAATAGGTTTTATATTCTAAGTAGTATATTGAACAGTAAAACATTGGGGCGCCTGGGTGGCTCAGTGGTTTGGGCTGCTGCCTTTGGCTCGGGTCATGATCTCAGGGTCCTGGGATCGAGCCCCGCATCGGGCTCCCTGCTCCGCAAGAAGCCTGCTTCCCTCTCTCTCTCTCTCTGCCTGCCTCTCTGCCTACTTGTGATCTCCGTCTTTCAAATAAATAAATAAAATCTTTTAAAAAAAAAAGAAAAGAAAATTAAAACATTAAAACATAAAATTTTAATTTAAAAAATTATGTAATTTTTAAAAAAGGTTACAAATAGCAGAACCATTTTTCTTATAACTGGAAAATACATTGTATATATATCTATCAAAAATAACTTGTCATGGGGGCGCCTGGGTGGCCCAGTGGGTTAAAGCCTCTGCCTTCAGCCCAGGTCATGATCCCAGGATCCTTGGATCGAGTCCCACATTGAGCTCTCAGCTCAGCAGGGTTCCTGCTTCTTCCTCTCTCTCTGCCTGACTCTGCCTACTTGTGATCTCTGTCACATAAATAAATAAAATCTTTTATAAAAAAATTAAAAAAAAATAACTTGTCATGTCTGGAATCAGGAGCATATGGAAAAAAATAATATCTGAGGACAATACTTCTGCCGTTTTGTGCCTTGTTAATATTTTTAAACAGTCAGGCAACTTTTAGCTTTATTGAAATACCTGCTAAGATACCAGCAGTGCCTTTTGGAGCCCTATGACTATAAAAATTAATTGCAAATATTCAAAATGTTTACTATGGTGTCACTATTTAGGGCCACCACCAAGTATGTTTCAGAAGTAAGCATAACTGTTACTTTTCCGTAAGGCAAAAGGCATATTTTCAGGAGTTCCATCTGCTGTACCAGGAGGTGAATCAAGTAATGATTTTGTCTATAAAATAATTCACTTTTCAATCTAACATTCCTTATTCCACATTATAATAATAAAAACTAGGAGGAGACTAAAACAAACAAACAACTACAACTACAACAACCAGCTTTTCCTTCAGTGGAAAAGTAAATAGAACCTTATGAGTAGCCTGAAATTTATTTTTAAATATTTTTAAGATAAACGTTTTTGTTAGAAAACCATATATTTTATATTACTAAGAAATAACAGGCAAAGTTTTATTAACTTCTAAAAAGTCTAGTTACTTCTATTTATCTATTAACTCATCTCTTTTTTAAGTAGAACATGATCACACCTTTGGTTATTTTATGTTTGCTATTTCCTTGCTTAATTTTTACAATATTTGATACATAATAGTATCTTTAAGTCCATCGATGCTTTCACAGAATTTGTTTGAACTTCATAAAAATGTACCATACTTTTTGCACTGCCCTTGTTTTACTTCTCTATTAACTTTCCAAGATTTATTCACTTTAGAGTGTGTAGCTATCATTTATTTTTATTCCTCCATAATGCTATGTTTACAAATTTGTATTTATCTGTACTTTTAAAATTATCTTAATTATAAACCATTTCTCATCTCACGTAACACTCATGTTACTTCTACACTTATCAGATATTATGTAACTGAAAACCACAACTCAGCAACAATATAGCACCATTTTTCAAAATTAAATGGCTTACCAGAATTCTTTAATTCTATCCTTTATTTGTATTAGATGACCCTTTATTCTGGTATTTGGCATTGTTCATATGGAGGAAAGCTTATAAGTTGATATTCCATAAATAGAAGGATTTATTATGATTGATTAATTATTTTCATTTAGAATGCATAGAATATGGTTGATTTACTATTTCTTTCTTACTCTCTGCCTGGAACATAGTGCTATCTATGTAATAGCCACTAAAATATTAAGTTAATCACCTAGACTTTAAACTGCATATTAATAGGAATAACATACAGAACTCTTCTCAGATTGGGACACCTGGGTGGCTCAGTCAGTTAAACGCCTGAGCCTTTAGCTCTTTGGGTCCTGGGACTCAGTTCTGCAACAGAATCCCTGCTTAGCCGGGAGTTTGCTTCTCCCTCACCCTGCTGCTCCCCCTGCTTGTGCTCTCTCTCACTCACAAATAAATAAAATTAAAAAAACAAATTCTTCTCAGATAGCTAATATAGAATATCTTCTTTGTATTCATCAAAGGGAAAGTGCCATATAATAATGAAATTCAGACTACTTCAAATTCATTTTTTAACCAGTAAGAAAGTACTGGAAACAAGCCAAAAATGTCTTTAATGAATCAAAGAAATAGATTGATTTTCAATATCTTAATGTTTCTAAAATAATTTGCAAGATTTTTATACTAGATATCAGTGTAAATATTCATTATACAAGGATATTCTAAAAATAAACGTGAGAAAACTACTTGTCATATATGATGGCAAAAACGAGTTTGACAAAAGTCAGTTTGGGTAAAACTTACAACACCTACCACCTGAAACTCTTGTTCTATAATTTAATTATTTTAATTTACAAAAATACAAAAATAATATATCAGAGTAAGTCTATTGATAGCTTTGAAGGTATGCTCTGGTTGTGCACTGTTTACTATTGAAAGGGGAATCAAATATGTGATGCTTATGGTGTGACTATATTAAAATTCAACAAGTTCAGAAGCATGCGAGGAATAGAATAAAGACAAAAGATGACCCTTACTTATCCTAAAGATAGACAATGGTATATATGTGCTAGTTGGGGAGAGAATCCAGTCAGTAGATGGAGGATGTGGTAGTGGAAAAAAAAAAAAAGACACAACGTTTTGGTTGAACGTTTAGCACTATATTTAACAAAGTGAAATTGTGAGTTAATAGCCTTGAATAAAATCCAAAAAATATTTTCAATTCATTGAAGATTATTTAGGAAAAACTTGAAAAATACAACTTGATAAGGATTCCAATAAAAGATTCATAAGCAATACAAGTTTCAGAATTTTTAGTATATTTTCCCTAAAAAGCCATTTGATTTAAATTAAAAAGAATTCTATTTACCTGCCACTTAAATAAGAGGAAATTATTTGGTTTTGTAATACGTCCATAAAATAAATTAACATATCTTTAGAAAACAGATATGCACACTAATTTAAAAATAATAGTGCTTAAGCTGTTCAGCAAACATTTGTAAAATTCCTTGCCATCAGCTAGCTCTGGAGTTCTGCTAGGTGAGTAAGGCCATGTATGTTACTGCTCAGAGTACTGACGCAAAGCAATTGTCCCCTTCACATCCATTTTTTGCTGTTGATAGGTCATGCTATGTTGTTTAGAGATACATAGATGGCCCTACATGAAGGCCTTTTTTTGTGTGTATACGGGTGACTGTGATTTAACTTTCAAATAAGATGGCTCCTGATTTACAATGATTCAACTTACAATATATTTGGCAATGATGTGAAAGTGAAAGTGATTCAGTAGAAACTGTACTTTGAATTTTGAATTTGGGTCTTTATAAAAAGGGCCAGTGACATGTGGTATGGTGCCGTCTTGTGATGCTGGGCAGGGGCAGTGAGCCACAGCTCCCAGTCAGCTAGAAGATTACAGGGGTGAACACCTGATATTCTTACAACCATTCTATATATAACCATTCTTCTTTTTTGTAGTGTAATATTTAATAAATTGCATGTGATATTTGATACTTTGTTATAAAATAGGCTTTGCTTAAGATGATTTTGCCCAAATGCAGGCAAATGTAAGTGTTCTGAGTATGTTTAAATAAGCTTAAGGTAAGCTATGATATTTGATAGTTTAGGGGTATTAAATGAATTTTCAGTTTTTTATGTGTTTCTCTGTACATAGCCCCCTTGTAAGCTGAGGAACATCTCTATATGTATATGTAACCTTGGTATGGCTTACATATTATTGGCATGAAACATCTAGAACAGTATGTGTGCCATATAATTGTCTACAACATCCAACAAGTTTCTTGAAAACTTGTGCCAAAGGGGTTATGTCTTTAAGGATTCTTATTTCAGAAGGGTTCTCTCAAACGTAAGATTTTTCAGAAGTTAAGTGAAAATCTGACCAAACTAAACATTTTTCCATTTTCCCTAGTGAGCAAAGATAGCTAAAATCTATCTGCCATTTTCAACACTGTACTCAACGATTGTAATTCTAATTTAAGAACAGATGATTTATATCAAAACCACATGTTGGCCTAATCTTATACAATATTCATAAATCTCACTCAGAGCCTTGGACATTTTTTTTAAAGATTTTATTTATTTATTTGATAGAGAGAGATCAGAAGTAGATGGAGAGGCAGGCAGAGAGAGAGAGAGAGAGCGAAGCAGGCTCCCTGCCGAACAGAGAGCCCGATGTGGGACTCGATCCCATGACCCTGAGATCATGACCTGAGCCGAAGGCAGCGGCTTAACCCACTGAGCCACCCTGACGCCCCGCCTTGGACATTTTTATTTGTTGAGTCTATATGGTACTATGGACATTCATCTTTTTTGACCTCATAGCTTCATGTATGTCTATACTTTTGAAAATACATGCATCATAGTTCCATTGTTAAATGTCTGGGTTATAAAATGTGCTATTATCAAAATGGTAATAAGAACATACAAATGACCTGATGTAATGAACTGGACCAGATTGCCAGATATCACATTTCATACCAGAAAGATTCAGTGGTAAGTTTTAAAATGGCCAGCTATACTTCGACTGAATTATAACTCATTTAACTTCTTTCTTTGTGTACAGTATTATACATTAGTCAGTATTATAGTAAATAAGTACTTTGGACAGATGTAAATATGCTGTAATAAAAAATGTTTTTCTTCTTTCTTTTAGTCCTTTTTACTTGTAAGACTAGCCACAAATACCATGCCTCCCCCCAAATAATTTGCAATCCAAATTTATCTCTAAATAAATTTATTGCACAGAAAAAAAAAATATATATATATATACACTTACAGTAGACATGTTTAAAAATAGTTACACAACAGCAGGGCCCTAAATGTAAGCAGTATAGTTTCTTTGTTTTGTTTTGTTTTGTTTTTTTTTTTTTTTTATAAGTGACTCTTTTATTTTTTTTTATTTAAGATTTTATTTATTTACTTGAGAGAGAGACAGTGAGAGAGAGCATGAACGAGAAGGTCAGAGAGAGAAGCAGACTCCCCATGGAGCTGGGAGCCTGATGCGGGACTCGATCCCAGGACTCCAGGATCATGACCTGAGCCGAAGGCAGTCGTCCAACCAACTGAGCCACCCAGGCGTCCCTGTTTTGTTTTTTTCTTAAAAAAAAAAAAAAAAAGAGGTTATGTGAAATACTGGAATTTTATTTCCAGGCCTAGTATTTCAAGACAGTTAACCACACTTACAGTGTCAACAGCCTCTTGTTGGCAGTATGATTTTATTGGCTCCATGGAATAACAGCAAGAATTTACTATTGCTTCTTTCTTTTATTACACACACAGAAAAAAAAATTGACACATTTGCTCAAGACCATCCAGAATCATTTTAACCTATCAAAATTGATGGGAGGCCTTCACTGCCAAAGTCACTGCTGGGTTTTCACAATTCATTGCAGACAATCTGCTACTCCCATTATGATAAAGGAGAGAAGAGTCATAATCAGGGAAGAAAGCTAGATTAATACTTGTAATTATCATTGAATTATTTAGCCTGCTATAGGATTATTATTATTAGTGTCATTTGATAATTTTCTCTCATTTTATTAAACACAACTGTGAGTAATGACCCTACCTAATATTTCTCTGTATTGGCTGACTAGCTAGCAAACATTCATGAAAATATCCATTAGCCACACACATAAAATGCTGCATTATGATGCTGTTGAATCAGAACATACCACTACCTGATCCTGTAGCTCTTTGAGGATTTGCAAATCAATTAATTCTATGTTTCTTGGATTCTTCCCATACAATTAGAAAATTTATAATAGAGTCCATGAACATTATTAGTTTTACCATTTTAAACCAGCAATCACACTTTGATTTTTACAACAAAAGCAGAAATATAAACACACACATTTGGGTCAGTTTTCTGTTAGTCTGTCTGGACTTCAAAATTCTATTCCTCAAGATAATGCACACCAAAGTTCTGGATTAAACAAGAAATTAGATGGCACCTGAACACTTGGTTTCATATTCTCAAAAGGACTATGCAACCTATTTCTTACATTATGACATTGTTTTACAAAGATCCACACTTTTATAATGTACTAACATTATTTTTAATCATGATTAAAAATCAAACATAAAAATTTCTACTTTTTGCTTTTGCCCCCTCCATTTAGAACTTATTTATAGCCTGATAATTCAAAGGTCCCTATGTTTATGAAAATCTGGACAGAAATAGCTCTAAGATCCCATTCAGAACTTGATATTAATCTAAGTCTTTTGGCTCCATTTATCCTGAGAGCAAAGAGTAGGACAAAGGATTTGAGTACTGTTAGTTTATCTGGGAGATTATCCAAGGTAGAAAAGAATGGGAAAGTGATACAGTGAAGAAACAACTTTGTCAAAGAGGTACATTGTTGATATAATTGTTGTGGATAGAAAATGAAGACTTGCTTTTACTGAAAGGTCCTGAGAAACTTCTTTAAGTTGTCCTCATGAAGACCTGAAAACTGACAATTTTATCTATGGCTCTTATTTCCACTTCACTGAGAGCTGTCCTCAGAGGACATTAACTCTCCTACACTTTTGGGTTGTGTTGGAGACATTCTAAAATGAGAGAGAGAACATGAGATGCTATCAGTGTTAAGTAACTGCAATTTCCCATGGAACTATCCACCACAGGTTTGGCTATAATCAAGTGTTGGGCCTTGATATCAGAGGGATTTGAGGCAGTATCATTTTAGGTTAATCATTATATCTGAAATTTCCAAAAACTTCAACTGATGAAACTTTGATTATAAATCTATAAATATAACAATAAATCTACAGTATTCAAATTATTATCATAGAAATACACAGACAAAGCATCAATTGATTAATATTTAAATGTTACAAAATACTGAACTGAAAGGATTTGGTCATAGAACAACGTGTAAGAAGTAGAACTTAGGTTTAGGTTAGAACTCAGGATGCATTTGAGACTCAGTTAAGAAATTGAATGGAGGGACGCCTGGGTGGCTCAGTGGGTTAAGCCACTGTCTTCGGCTCAGGTCATGATCCCAGGGTCCTGGGACCGAGCCCCAAGTCGGGCTCTCTACTCAGCAGGGAGCCTGCTTCCTCCTCTCTCTCTGCCTGCCTCTCTGCCTGCTTGTCATCTCTCTCTGTCAAATAAATAAATAAAATCTTAACAAAAAAGAAATTGAATGGATGTCTGACTATCTTATAGGTTTGCTAAAAATCAGTGACTTTGTGTTCACGTGTGGCTATGCAGGAATTTTTAACTTTCTCTAAGAAGTCATTAGATTTGATTATATAATGGCAGTAAATGATGGGGAAAAGCAAAGTACAAACCCCATAAAGACAAAGACACTGAGTATGAGAAAAGAGTAATAGATAAGAAGAATCAATGCATTTGAGGAAAATGGGAATTGAAATACACAATGATTGTTGATAAATACACAATGATTGTTGATTTTTTTAGATGGAGAAAACAAAACTAGCTTGCAAGAAGGAAATAACAGAAGACATGTTGTGATGTGAGACAGAATCCCGGACAAGGCAGTAACGTGGAATAAAGGAGTAGGGAGAGCATATCAGGTAATTTGGATAGGAAGGAGTTAGGAGATAATTGCTTGATAAATTTTATATGGCCCACTTAAATGCACAGATTTCTCTTCTTTAATTTATAGGGAGAACAGGGTGTCCTTTCTCTTCCCTTTCTGAGCACCAGAGGTGTACTCTTTCAGACTGAAAACCTGAAAAGCTCAGGACTCAGTTGCTTAAGCACAGCTGAGAGGACATATTTCAATTAAGATTTACATTTTGCTGTAGGTAGTAGACTTTCAAAAGTGGTTTAACCATATTTTTTCATTTAACAAGAAGACTACAGAGAGTGTTTTCTGGTGTTGGTTCAGCGTCTTAAGAAAGTGAAGTGAACTATCTTAGAGGTTTTCATGGCTTTTTATTCACAGTTGCAAAAATTGCTGTTGGAGTTCTCACTATTAAGCCCACATTTCTGGCAGAAAGATAGAGGTAAAGAGAATGATATATTGTACGACTGATACTTTGTCATGTGGTTACAATATAAATAGAAAAGAGACAATAAAATATTTGATGTTGTTTTAAGTTTCCTTGTTGTCAATCCCTCAGTGCTTTCTGAGATTCAAGGAAAAAGTAAATGGATATTGACCTGGCAACTATCAACACCTGTCAGTCTCTCTTGGATAACCAATATCTCTATAATCTCTTCTTCCCAGTAAAAAAAAATAAAATATATTCATAACCCACACTGTGCCATATCAAGTTACTGCACCAAGATAAAATTACAATGATTTTCAGTTGTTCCAAATGGACAGAATACCCTTCCTTATGATATCATGTCTTATAAGATAGATAATTGGCTTGCTACCAATATACCCAGATGTGACTGTGGAAGAGACAGGAAAAAAATAATAATATTTATTTATTCCTTGGGTTGACTCTGTTTACACAGATGCATTAGTATTAGAAAAGGTTGGTTTCGGACATTGGAATGAATTTACTTAATGGGTCTGTATGTAATTCTGTTGGAGGAAATTTTTAATTTCTACAAAAATTATTAGAATTCTATCTTATTCTCTTTTGTTAATTTTCACATGTTAACAAAGCCAACGTTTTTTCTAGCAGACAAGATCTTAAATCCTAACAAAACTCAATTTTTTCCTTTTTTTTTTAAGTTTGAGAGCCTCATGTTCTCTCATGCTGCTTTAAATACAACTCAAAAAAAAAAGGAGCTAAATGGGGCAGTAAGACCAGACTTTTTATTTTATTTTATTTATCTTATTTTTAATTAAAAAATTAAAGATTGTATTTATTTATTTGAGAGAGAGAGCATGAGTGGGGCAGGGGGAGGTAGATGCAGAGAGAGACTGAGAAGTATACTCCCTAATGAGCAAAAAGCCCGATATGGAGCTCGATCCCAGGATCCTGACTGAGATCATGACCAGAGACAAAGGCAGATACATGTGCAAAATCCCTTTTTTTCTGGAAACAATACTTTACAAGAGATGTTTGAAAAAGTACTGGGAAATCCACTTTAATAGGAGATACAAACATTTAATTGACTTTTGTAAAGCTACAGGGATCCAAATGATGGGAATCCCAGCCCGTTTAGGTTGTGGACCACAGAGTATTCCTCTCTGTAATATTTTATTTTCTTCCATGTCTACTAACTCCAGTCCAAGTTCACTGATCTCTTTTTAGATAGTGCAAAACATGGCAAAGAATACCAAACGAGTGCCCAATATTCTACATTTATTATATCATTTCTAACATGTAGAAGTGTGTTATCAAGGCTGATTCTGTGAACGAACATAGTTACGCTAAAGTGTGTTTTGTTCTCCAAGAAATTAAATGCATGATTATCACACAATTATAAAATACTTGTGTCAAGAATTTTTATTCAAAAATTAATAAGAAGCAGATATTAAAACTAGTTCACATGGTTATTTGGGATATAAGCAGAGTTGTGCAGCAGAAGTGCTCTGGGCCCATAATTTGGGTTATAGAATTTATGTTTTCTAATGAAATATCACTAACTTGCATTATTGTTAACAAGAATCTTGTGCATTACCATCAGTTTTTTACATTATAACCTCTTGCTCTACAGTTTGTAACTAACTTTGTCTATAGCAAGCTAGTAATCAGGGTGACTCCAATGGATTGAGATAATCTCCAGAGTTTCTGCTACATAATACCCAGGACTCCATTGAAAGGACACCTAAGAATTTATTTTGCCCAAAAATTTGATCATTTTTTTCACTTTCCTTACCTATTTTCCAAACCTAGTCCTTTTGCTTCACCTTTCAGTCTACGGACAACCCTGTATCTGACTGACTTGTTAATTCTGGGAATGTCTTGCAGATTAATTTGCTTGCCAGAGGTGGTTCCTCTAATTGATGTCTAAGAACCCTAATTAGTTAAGAAAACTTTTTAACATTTTCATTGCTATTTATTATTATTATTATTATTATTGCTAATATCTCTATTATAAATAATTCACAAGGGCATCTTTCTGACAAAAGACAAAGAGCTGGCTACTAGTAGAAAAAGTACATTTGACTCTGTCAGTGAAAGTGGTAAAGGGATTTGAAAAAATAAGGCAAAGTACTGGAATTTTGTGTTAAAACTTTAAATATTATAGACACATTTACTTAATTTCTAATACTGTTGTTGCTTATAATTAAATAAGATGTTTTCCATGAACCACGCATTACAGCAAATATATTGTTTATACAGATTAAATTTTCATCAAAAGGGACGCCTGGGCGGCTCAGTTGGTTAAGCAGCTGCCTTTGGCTCAGGTCATGATCCCAGCATCCTGGGATCGAGTCCCACATTGGGCTCCTTGCTCGGCCGGGAGCCTGCTTCTCCCTCTGCCTCTGCCTGCCATTCTGTCTGCCTGTGCTTGCTCTCTCGCCCACTCTCTCTGATAAAGAAATAAAATCTTAAAATAAATAAATAAATTTTCATCAAAAAATAGTAAGTGTATTTTATTGTAGGATCATGATCAGCATTTTGCAGATGAGAAAAGTGAAATTTAGAAAAGTATGTCTCTTCAAATCCCTCATACAATATCTGGCCTAGATAGAAGGATATACTATCACAATTGAGGAAGATAATTGAGATTACTTAAAATGATAAACTTTACTGTATAGGGGTTTTAAAAGTTTGCCACAGATTCAGATTCTTTTAAAATATATATCTATTTTGTGTAAAGAGAATGTAAAAAGAAAGTGATATATCAGTGCTACCAACTAATGGCTATAATATCATCACCTTATTTATGAACAATGAAACAGTGTGCAATATTTAAATAAATTTAAATAAATTCCTATTTATTTTATATATTTATAAATTTAAATAAATTCCTATTTATTTATTATTAAAGAAATTCCTCTAACGAACAGTATGTTTTGAAGGTTGCTAGCAGGAAAGTGTTGTACTACATGGAAGTAATCAGAAAATGTGATCTAAAAGTCTGCCTTCAAGGGCGCCTGGGTGGCTCAGTGGGTAAAAATTCTGCTTTCAAGAAGCTATAACAGTAAGTACTGAGCTTTAGCTATTATATGCTATGGATGAATAACTGAAATCTACATTTGAAACTAATGGTACACTATATGTTAACTAATTGAATTTTAAAAAATTAATTTAAAAAAACCACTATTTTATAAAACAATATTCCCAACAGGCTCTTATGCTTTAAAATACTCACTTTGTAATGAGAGTCATTACTTTTGTCTAGCCAATTCTTACACCACTGTTTATCCCTTCCCTTCTTTATCCCTTCCCAGTATCAATAAAGGCTCACTTGGGTTACCTAGAAGCCATGAGAAAGCTTGTAATAGATCTTGCTGGTTTTCACCAGCAATTTGACCACCATGTGCACAGGGAAGTCTATTGATAAAGGCTTTATTGCAATAAGTTGCAAATACATGGATGATTTTGAATTCTCTTTCTTGAGGTCTTGTTTCATGATAATAAATTTAGGGTGGCTTATTGAAATGGATGTTATTAACATATTTTCATAGTTCTAAGTACATGGAATTGTAAAATAGATTAATGAATGTGGCATTACTGACAACCGTCCTCATTTTGAAATCAAATTACAGTGTACTGAGCTGAGGAGGCAAAGCAGATTTGGGATTATGAGTGAAATAATTTTAAAAAGTCTTAGGGGTATGATCAGACTATTGGGTATTTCAGTAGAAAAATGTCAACTGATTGAGATTCTGTGTTCCCTGATTTCAGAGAGAAGTTAAGATAAATAACACGAGGAGACTAGGAAGCCAAACATAAGTGATACTTTTGTGCCAGGGTGTGTATACATCTGTTTATCTTCTTGCTTTACCACTAAGGTTGCTCCTAGAGGAGAGGTGAAATATGTGTTGGAGCTAATCTCTGTGGATTACACAAGAAACCACATCCTACAGCTCTCCCTGAAACACCCTTTATGATTTCAATGTAATTTGGTTTTTGCATTTTTAGAAATAACAAAATACTTTGCAAACTCATCTACTTTATTACCACCACAAGTGAGTCAGCTGACTCCACATTTTATCACAATGACAGTCACAGAGGAATGGAGGAATGAGTAGAGTTATCAATATATGTGCTTTAAAGAAGTATGACAGGGTAGCAGCTATTTCCAGGAACCAAAACATGGGTCAGCAGCTGTGCAGGAAAAGTGATGGAATAAATGACTCATTTCAGAGGAGTTCTATAACATATTAGTTCTATAATGTATCTTCAGCACCCAATTACCCGCTTTGATCTAAAGATAAGGATTTACAGTTAAGATCCCATTTATGATTTGTCTGGTAGGGTCTGAATCATGTTTACTATTGTTTTGACTATTACTTGAAACCTATAGTAGTACTTGGGATATGTGTTGTGTATTCTGTGCTATTTTTAGATTAGATAACTTCTGTCTCGAACTCCTGTTAATTTGTTTGCTTTTGTTTATTTGATAGTGCTTTCAGTAAATGGATATATCTGAAAAATTGCAAAGCCACTATTAAAATAAGTTTTTATGATATATAGCATGGAATTGCACATTCGTCCTTTGAATCCGACAGAGCTTCACCATATCCTTAACAACTTGGGAAAAACATGCTATTATTTTTCTTTATAGAATTTCTCCTGTTAGGCTGTGATGGTTGTCATCAGCAGTAACTCCTCTGAAGGCTTTGTCAAAAGAGTTGAAAAAATTGGAAAGGTGTGAATGAAGCTGTTTGCTGAATATAAAGAAAAGAGCATTGAAGTACAATTCACACTCTTACTTCTCCTTCTATGCTTTCAGATGTTTGACATTTGAAAATTTTGCTTCTAGAAGAGATGCCCTATATAATTCTTACTTTAAGGAGCAAGTTGCTTTTATAATTTTTTTATTATTCTACCATTCAAGTATTTCCATTTAAATTACATTCTATACCATTTAAAAACAATCAAAAGTGCAGCCAGTATTCAATTCCTTGGCTAAATAATTTTAGAAAGCTTTGTGTACGGGGTTTTTCTGTAGTTTTAACTCTTTCTTTCTGTGATTTTTCCCATTAGTCACGTAAGTGACTGCAATATAACAGACATTGAGGATAAAGAAGGACTGAATAGAACAATCCTTGGCCTCATGAAGTTGAGAATCTAGCAAGGGAGTCAAACAATTCAATCATTCAGAGACAATTTATTGAGTGCCTGGCCTAAGATGAGCACAACAAAACCCCAGCCCAGAGGAATCATTTTAATGGGAGAGATAGATAATAGGTAAGCCAACTTTAAAAAGAAAAAAATCGTACTGGTTTTTCTTTCATAGTGATGCATATTTGAACTAAATAAGCACATTTTAATAAGAGCAGTGATTGAGAAGAGGTTTTGTAACTGAGTGGTCCGAAAGGGCCTCCCTGAAAAAGTCTGTTTTGAACACATTTCTGAATAATATCAGCCAGGAAGCTGCGTAAAAATCTCAGGAATGGGTGATTTTTCCAGTCAAAAAACTGTAAAGGCTCCAAAGTCACAATACAGCTGTATGTTTCTCTATTAAAGTAACTTCTGACAAAGAATGAGAAGAAATAACTAACCCAGGTTTGAAAGAAAAGGGACAGACTTTCTATGGAATTCATATTTAATTAAAGCTCTAAAGGTCAAAAATACAATAGAGCAAAATTCTGGTCCCGCTGATATACCTAATGAAAGTTCATAAACAAGGTGTGGGTAGCAAAGAGTGTGTGGGAATGTTGGTAAGAACAGTGGGGAAGAGTCATCCCTGAACATGTTCTTAAATAAAGCAATTCTTGTGTTGTTTTAAAGGGTAAATTGGAGTTTGCCTAAGTGATTAGAGAAGGATGCCTCAGCTTATGGAAGTTCAAAGCCATAAAAATGTGATAAACTACTGCAGATATTTTCATGTATATTTGTTGTTGCTTCTAGTAATGGTGATCTAAAAACTCCTACTTAAGACAACTAAAAATCCAGACAAAATAGATTTTAAAATTAAAAATATCAGAATGATTATAAAAATTAAGTGTGGGATTACTGGGCCAAAATACGAAATACAATGAGAGCCTAGAGATATATGCCCTGAAGCCATTTTAGCTATGAGAGCATTTGAAACTGCTAAAACACACTGAGCTGTGTTGTTAATAGACTCTTGATACTAGAGAAACAAAATTCATAATCCAGCAGCAATCAAATTTGAGGACTTTGGTACAACCCAAATTTAAGTTGAGATCCCCAAAGCACAAGGAGAAGCAGATATAAGACTATAGCCTACCTTGCCTTCTGTGTAAACTGAGAAAGTCAGTCACTGAATTTGGAGTATGATTGTCTTGTAGAGTCTCATATATAACAGAAAATCCTGGCAAGGAGGACCATACCATTATTATAGCTCTTAATTATCCCTACTCAATAAGAGTTTCAAATATAATGTCTTGAACATAGCAAAATGTAACAAAGCGCACAAAGAAAAACCATTAACAAAATTTGATAGACAAAATGGGATTAATTATGATGTTAAAATGATCAATAAAGATTGTAAAATGGCTTGAGTACTCTGCTCAAAGAAATGAGAGGGGATGCAAATTGAACAAAAAACTGAAACTAAAAATGATATTGAGAAAGGTTTTATAAATGAACCAAATGGATACTCTAGAACTTTAAAGATATGACAGCTAATTTAAGATACCACAGGGGTGCCTGGGTGGCTCACTTAATTAAACCTCCAATTCTTTTTCCTTTTTTTTTTTTTACACCATAATTTTATTTTATTTCTTTCATTTTGGCTCAGGTCATGATGTCAGGCTTGTGAAATAGAGCCCAGAGTTGGGCTCTGTGCTGAGCCTGGAGCCTGCTTAAGATTCTTTTCCCTTCTTTTTCTATCCCTCCCTGCGCTTTCACTTGCTCGCTCTCTCTTGCTTGCAAATAAATAGATAGATAGATAATAGACAAAGCAAAATAAAAGCAGATTATGAAAATAAATATAAAGATTTTGAAATGAAAACAAGTCCTAAATAAAATAGAGAAGACCTACACAGCTAAAAGTTCATTCAGAAAATCTACTATTAAAGAAGTCAGTATGACACATGTTAAGATATCAAAAGATTGGAGCATGTACTTTACAGAAAGGGTAATCCAAATGGCCACTCATATATAAAAACTGTTTATCTTTATTATGAATCTGGAATTAAATTAAATTAAAAATGAATTAAAACCTAAAATGACATACTATTACACACTTACCATATTGGGCAACAGTAAAATTGTCTTGCAAGAATGTGAAAGAATGAAAGTGCCCATAATAAAAACATTTGAGGTAAGTTGGACAATATTTAGAAAACTTAAAAATAAAAATAAAGATTTGGTCCATTCCTAGAAATACAACATGGAACTTAATGAATATTTTCACCAGGATATGCAAACAGATGATTATAGCTATTTCATTCATAACGGCATATCAGCAGTGGTATATTTGCACAATGTTACATTAAATAAGAGAGAATATTAACAAACTAGGAGGAGGGGCTAGGTTGTTATCATAAACAGATCTTCTATGGTGCTGATTATGTTCTATTTCTCAAAATCTTTAAGTTAAAAAAGTTTTCAAATTTATATCTAGATAGATAGATGATAGATGGACAGATATCCCAGAAGCTGCAATGCTAGTCTAAGACCAGGCTTTAAAGGGCTTTTCTATACTCTACTAAATACTTGAAACCATTCATTATATCATAGCTCAGTGTTCAAATCTCCATTTGTTTCCTCAGTTTCCTAATATTTATTTTAAGGTGACCTGATCCAGACTTTTGATCACCTTTGTCTAAATATTTCTATTTTAACAAAGTCCTTTTTAATACTCAGAGACTAAAACTTAGAAAAATACTCTGATTGTTATCTCACTAGAGTGGAAAATATATGGTCACCCATTAACTAATGATATCCATGTCTACATTAGATCCATGACATTTTTAATTCTTGGGAGCTTTTGGTTCAATGAATTTTTTAAGCTTCTTTAAATGAAGCTTTAAGCCATCACCACATGAATAAAATTAAAGAACTAAATGAAAACAAGCCAAGTATTTACAGAGTAATAGAATGTGCAGTGGAAACAGTACAATTCTGAAATCATAAAGCCTAAATTAGTGTGATGCATCTTTACTAGTCATGTAATCATAAACCAGTTATCTAAATGTGTTAGCCTCAGTTTTTTCACCCATGAAATGGTGATGATAATACTTATTATGCAGAGTTGTTGTGTGGATGTGATGAAGCATGGAGCATGAGAGTCTCATATTCCATGCTAAAATGATAGCTATTTTTATACTTATAATAATTCTAATAATAGTAATTAAATTGTTCAAAATGGTAATATTCATTGATATTGAGGCATTGTATTGACTATTCATAGACACATTTACCAAAATAAATTTCATTTTACGTTACCCCCTCTGAGGATATGTATTCCCTAATTCAATATGAATCTCATTATGAATAATAATTATCATAATAAATATGCTGATTTTTCTTCTATTTATTTTTAGGGAAGTATCCTTTACTGTTGAACATAAAGAAACTTAAGCAAGTCTGTCTTATTCAAAATTTGCTTGCTGCTTTCTTATGAAACTAGATTATAGAGTTGTATGAAATAAATTCATGCAGTTAAGACATTTATGTTTGGAAAACTGGGTGGTCAGTTTAGTATTTCAAAAAAAGATTTTAAATTTAAACCTTAAAACTGAGCTCTTTCAGCCTTATTTATAGACCATCCTTCATGCTTCATAAGTACTCCTTTATTGTAAACTAAGTAATAGTTTTTGTCACAGTGTATATAACGAAAATGGATTTTATATTCTTTTATTTCAGAGTTAGTTGCAGTTTCTACTTCCTTACTTCCTTTTTTGAAAAATAGATTAATTCTACAAAAAGTTTTTGCCAGCTTTATTGAAAAAAAATCGACATATTATAATTTGTAAATTTAAGAAATGATTTCTTATAACACTGCAAACTTTTAACATTGTGTAAACTTTGTACAATTTGATAAATCGGTATACATCTTTATTGCAATATAATCTACATAAAAATGTTAATACATCTACTATCTCGTATAGTTGCCACTGTTTTTTATGCATGTATCGTAAGGAATTTTAAGATCTACTCTCTTAGCAACTTCTATGTATATAGTATAGTAGAGATAAACTTCAGAGGTCTTGTGGGTTTTGTTCCAGACCGCCTCAATAAAGTGATTATCTCAATATACTAAGTCAAATTATTATTATTTTTTTTTGGTTTCCCAGTGCATATAAAAAATTATGTTTCCCAGCGCATATAAAAAATAAACACTATACTGTACTGTTCAAAAGCATTATGTTTTTAAAGAAAAACAGTGTATATACCTTAAGTAAACTTGTTCTGAGTTTTCAGTGGGTCATAATTACTGATCACAGATCACCATAACAAATACAATAATAATGAAAAAACTTGAAATATTGCAAGAATTACCAACATGTGACAGAGAGACACAAAATGAACAAATGTTGTTAGAAAAATGGTGGCAGCAGACCTCTTTTATACAAATTGATATAAACTTTCAACTAGTAAGAATGTGATATATGCAAAGTTTAATAAAGGGAAGCACAATAAAAAAAAGTATGTATATTTTATTAACTATGATCATCATGATCCCCAGAACTTTTTGGTATTATAGTTGCAAGTTTGCACCCTTTGACCACCTTACTCCACCCCAGGTTCACCCCTTGTCAACTCAACTCTAAGTTTCCATTAGTTTGCCTTTTCCTCAGATTCTGTATGTAAGGGATATCATAATACATAAATTTAAAAAATATATAAAATCTTTGAAATATTTCACTTAGTATAACACCTTCAAGATCCATCCATGCTGTTGTAAATGGCAGTATTTCTTAATTTTTCATGGGTAAGTAGTATTCCATAGTATATATTTACCATACTTATTTTATTCATTCATCCATTAATGGATACTGAAGTTATTTCCATCTCTTGCTTAGAGTTAATAATTTTATAATAAACATAAGAGTGCAGATATGTCTTTGAACAGTGACTTCGTTTCCTTTAGATATATCCCTAGAAGTGGGATTACTGAATCATATGGTAATTTTACTTTTAATAATATGAATAATCTCCATACTGTTTTCCATACAAATTTATATCCCTATCACAGTGCACAAGTTCCCCATTTTCCCCAATATTTACCAAAATTTGTTAGTTTCCATTTCTGGTACTATATATTCTAATAGGTAGTAATATCTTGCTATGTTTTTCAGAGGTAAACAACAACAACAACATCATAATGACTTTGCCCTGAGTTTTTTACGTTGAGCACTTTTTAATGCTCCTGTTGGTCATTTATATAACTTTTTTGAAAAAAAAGTCTATTGAGATCCTTTTGCTATTTTTTTAATTATATATTTTTTCTATTTGTATCTGTTGGTTATTAACCTCTTTTCAGATATAAGTTTTGTAAGTATTTTCTTCCATTCTGTGGATTGTGTTTTCATTCATTCTCTCTCTCTTTTTTTGGCAATGCAGAAACTTTAGTTTGATGTAATACGATTTATTTATTTTTGCTTTTTTTGCTTGTGTTTTTGGTCTGGTATCCAAAAAACTATTGGCAAGACCAATGTCAAGGAGAATTTTTCCTATGTTTTCCTTTAGGAAATGTAGTTTCATGCATCACCTTTAAGTCTTTAATCTATTTCAAGTTAAGACTTATGAGTGATATAAGGTTCCAGTTTCATACTGTTTATGTGACTGTTCAGTTTTAAATATCGTTTATTGAACAGACTATCTTTACCCATTACATATGTTGGCCCCTGTCAAATATTAGGTGACTGTATAAAAGGATTTATTTCTGTTCTACTTGTTTATTGGTCTGTTTTTATGCCAGTATACTTTATTGTTTTGAGCATGGGGGCTTTGTAGTATAGTTTCAAATCAAGAAGTGTAATTTCTCTTCTTCATTCTTTCTCAGAACTGCTTTGATTATTTGTTGTCTTTTATGGTTTCATATAAATTTTAGGATTTTTTACTTACTTCTGTAAAAAAATAATATTGGATTTTTTAAAGATTTTTAATTTATTTATTTGACAGAGAGAGATGACAAGCAGGCAGAGAGGCAGGCAGACAGAGAAGAGGAAGCAGGCTTCCTGCTGAGCAGAGAGCCTGATGCGGGGCTCGATCCCAGGACCCTGGAATCATGACCTGAGCCGAAGGCAGCGGCTTAACCCACTGAGCCACCCAGGCGCCCCTAACATTGGATTTTTGATAAGAATTGGATTTACAGGTGGTTTTCTGTAGTATGGATATTTTAACAATGTTAATTCTTACCATTCATAAATATGAACTATCTTTCCATTTGTGTCTCCTTCAATTTCTTTATCAATGTCATAGTTTCATCTTCTTAGATAAATCTATTCCTAAGTATTTTATTATTTTTGATGCTATTGTGAATTAGATTGTTTTCTTTATTTTTTCAGATAGTTCATCATTAGAGTGTTAAAATGCTCCTGTCTTTTGCTTACTTTGGCTTACTTTGGATGACATGAAAAACAGGGAAGCATTCCATATTTAAAAAAATGAAACGAAACAAAGTTCTTGTCTTTTATATATTGTTCTTGTATTTGGCGGCTTTACTAAATTTGTTTATTCAAATTTTTTTGTGACGTTTTTAGGATTTTTTAACATGTAAGTTCATGTTATCCAAAAAAAAAAAGAAAATTTTACTTCTTCCTTTTTTTTTTGGAGTCTCTTATTTCTTTGTGTTCCTTGTTTCTCTGGCTAGGACATCCCATACTATGTCAAATGAGAGTAGTGAAAGTGGACACACTTGTCTTTTTTCTGATCTTTAAGGGGAAAACTTTCAAACTTTTTTGATTGAATATGAGATTAGCTCTGGGCTTGCAATATGTGTTTTTTCTTTAATGGATTTTTTAAATTATTTTTTTAAAAATTTTTATAAACATATAATGTGTTTTTATCCCTAGGGGTACAGGTCTGTGAATCACCAGGTTTACACATTTCACAGCACTCACCATCACTCACCATAGCACCTGCCCTCCCCAATGTCTATACCCCCACCATCCTCTCCCAACACACCTCCCCCCAGCAACCCTCAGTCTGTTTTGTGAGATTCAGTCTTTTATGGTTTGTCTCCCTCCCAATCCCATCTTCTTTTATTTTTCTTTTTGTACTCCCGAAACCGCCTATGTTGCAATTCTACTTCATCATATCAGGGAGATCATAAGATAGTTGTCTTTCTCAGATTGATTTATATCGCCAAGCACAATACCCTCTAGTTCCATCCACGTCATCACAAATAGCAGGATTTCATTTCTTTTGATGGCTGCATAGTATCCCATTGTACATATATACCACATCTTTTTATTGATTCATCTATTGAAGGACATTTAGGTTCTTTCCATAGTTTAACTATTGTGGACATTGCTGCTATAAACATTTAGGTGCATGTGCCCCTTCAGAATGCCACGTTTGTATCTGTACGGTATATACCCAGTACTACAATCACTGGGTCATAGGCTAGTTCTATTTTCAGCTTTTTGAGGCACCTCCACGCTGTTTTCCAGAGTGGTCGCACCAGCTTGCATTCCCACGTACAGTGTAGGAGGGTTGCCCTTTCTCCACATCCTCGCCAGCATCTGTCATTGACTGACTTGTTCATTTTAGCCATTCTGAAAGGTGTGAGGTGGTATCTCATTCTGGTTTTGATTTGTAGTTCCCTGATGCCGAGTGATGTGGAGCATTTTTTCATGTGTCTGTTGGCCATTTGGATGTATTCTTTGCAGAAATGTCTGTTCATGTCCTCTGCCCATTTCTTCATTGGATTATTTGTTCTTAGGGTGTTGAGTTTGATGAGCTCTTTATAGATTTTGGATAGATACTGGCCCTTTATCTGGTATGTCATTTGCAAATATCTTCTCCCAGATAACTTCTGACAGTCATCTTTTGGCTTTGTTAACTGTTTCCTTTGCTGGGCAAAAGCTTTTTGATCTGATGTAATCCCAAGAGTTCATTCTTGCCCTTGCTTCCCTTGCCTTTGGCGATGTTCCTAGGAAGAAGTTGCTGCTGCTGAGGTCAAAGAGGTTGCTACCTGTTCTCTCCTCAAAGATTTTGATGGATTACTTTCTCACATTATGCTTCTTCATCCATTTCCAGTCTATTTTCATGTATGGTGTAAGGAAATGGTCCAATTTCATTTTTGTGCATGTGGCTGTTCAGTTTTCCCGACCCTAAGGCCAGAGGCTCCTTCTCTACTGCTGTGCCTTCTCCCATGTACTCCTGGGGAACGCGGTGACAGTTGTGTGCGACCATGCTTCTCTCTCAGACAGAGGGGATGCTAGGGAAAAGAGTATTTTGTTCCATGCGGGTATCTTCCACCGTGCTGCGGAGACTAGCTCAGGCAAGCAGCAGCAGCATCCACAAACCCAATTCTGATTTCCCAACGAATGCTGTGCTTTCCCAGGGGAGATGCCCAGGCAAAGAGGCTTTCGCTGTATGCGGGTTTCTCCCACCGCGAGACTGGGCTCAGGCAAGCAGCAGCAGCCCGCAGATCATTTCTCAGCGAATGCTGTGCTTTTGCAGAGGCTTTGGCTTGGAGCTAACAGCACTTCGCCGCTGCTTCCTCAGCAAGGCTTCAGTCGCGTCAGGGAAGAAGAGCTGCGGGAGAGCTGGTGCCTCTTGGGCCTTGCTTTCCCGAGCTCCAAGATCGAACCCGGGGTTCATCTTGCTAAGCCGAACTAAGCAGACACAGTCACAGCCCTGCAGCAGCTTGCGTGGCCTAGCATGGCACTCTATGCCTATTACCACCTTTTGGGGTAGGTAAGGCTTTGCATTTTACTCCGGCGCTCAGGAAGACGCGGGGTCTAGGCCAGTGCCTTCAGAACAGGAGAGAGGTTGCGACAGGATCCCTGCAAACGGCCCGTGCCTTGGATGGGGAACTGTGGGGGACAGTCACCACTCCTTCCCCGGCACACCCCCTGCCACCCACATCGCTGCCACATCTTGGTGGAAGATGGCATCTGACTGCCCATTTCTCCCTGGGGTTGTTTCTGCGAGTTGTGGGTATGGCACCTGGTGTCAAGCCCAAATCTGCCCTTGGGACAGGTGGCCAAGGAGATGCTGTCCCCTTGGAACTAGAGGTACAAGACTGGCCTACCTTCTGCCAAGTCTCCTACTTCAGAGGATAGCACGTGCCCCTGCCCTAGTCGTCCCCTCATGTCTCCTTAGCAGCCAGGCTTCCATCTCTCCGCACAGGGAGCGGGTGACACTTGTCTTGCCACCGGCCTGCTGTTCGTGCCACGGCAGGCTATCCTGCTTCCCGAGCGTTTCCCGACCCCAAGGCCAAGGGCTCCTTCTCTTCTCCGGGTGCGGCTTGCTGCGCCTTCCCCATACTTGCTCCTGGGGAGCGCGGTGACAGACATGTGCAACCACGCTTCTCTCTCAGGCTGAAGGGATGCTAGGGCAAAGAGTATTTCGCTCCATGCGGGTATTTTCCACCGTGCTGCGGGGACTAGCTCAGGCATGCAGCAGCAGCATCCCCAAACCCAACTCAGATTTCCCAACAAATGCTGTCATTTTCCAGGGTAGATGACAAGGCAAAGAGGCTTTCGCTGTATGCGGGTATCTCCAGCCGCGAGACTGGGCTCAGGCAAGCAGCAGTAGACCGCAGAACATTTCTCAGCAAATGCTGTGATTTTGCAGAGGCTTTGGCTTGGAGCGAACAGCACTTCGCCGCTGCTTCCTCAGCAAGGCTTCAGTCGTGTCAGGGAAGCAGAGCTGCGGGAGAGCTGGTGCCTTTTGGGCCTTGCTTTCCCGGGCTCCATGTTCGCCTCCTGGATTCGCCCTGCCAGGCCGAATCAAGCAGACACAGCCACAACCCTGCAGTAGCGTGTGGAGCCTAGGATGGCACCCTATGCACACTACCATCTCCCGGTGTAGGCATCGCTTGGCCTTTTACTCTGGCGCTCAGGCGTTCTCGCGGACTAGCCCAGTGCTTTCCCCACAGGAAAAGAGACGTGACAGGATCCCTGCACACCCCCGTGCACTGAATAGGGAGCTTTCGGGGACGGTCCTCACACCATCACCTAAACCTTATGCCACCTCCAAGCATCCACATCCTGAAGGAAGACGGCATCTGACTCCCTGTTATTTCAGAAAGCTGTTTCTGCGAGTTCAGCGTAGGCTCCTGGTGGCTTGCGCATGTCTGCCCCAGGGACAGGTGGCCAAGGAGCTGCTGTCTCCTTGGGCCCAGAGGCTCAGGACAGGCATGCTTTCTGCCCAGACTCCTTTCTAAGAGTGGAGCACGCGCCCTGCCCTACTCATCCACTCTTCTGTAGCAGACAGGCTTCCGTCTCTCTGCACAGGGAGCGGGTGACACTTGTATTGCCACCGGCCGCTGTGCCTGCCTGGGCCGGCTCTCCTGTTTTACAACTGATTCCAGACCAGAAAGCCAACGGCTCCTGCTCTTCTCCCTGGGCACCGTGCTGCACCTTCCACAGACATGTTCCTGGGGAGCACAGTGATAGACGTGTCCCTTTCCTTAAGGCTCTTTCCACAGGCGCAACCGCGCTTCTCTCAGGCAGAGGGGTGATAGGGCAAAGAGGATTTCGCTCCAAGCGGGTATCTTCCACCGTGCTGCGGAGACTAGCTCAGGCATTACGCCGCAGCATCACACACATCCGATTCTGATTTCCCAACAAAAGCTGTGCTTTCCCAGAGGGGATGCCCGGGCAACGGGTTTTCGCTGTATGCGGGTTTCTCCCTCCGCGAGACTGGGCTCAGGCAAGCAGCAGAAGTGACCGCAGAAACGACTCTGATTTCCCAGCGACTGCTCTGCTTTCCCAGAGGTTTTCAACTTGGCGCGAACCGCACTACGCTGCGGCTTCCTCAGCAAGGCTTTGATCGTTCGCTCTGTCACGGCAGGGAAGAAGAACCGCGGGAGAGCTGGTGCCTCTTGGGCCTTGCTTTCCCGGTCTCCAAGTTCACACCCGGGTTTCAACTTGCTATGCCGAACTAAGCAGACACAGTCACAGCCCTGCAGCAGCTTGCGTGGCCTAGCATGGCACTCTATGCCTATTAACCATCTCCAGTGGTAGGTAAGACTTTGCCCTTTGCTCCGGCGATCAGGCAGACTCGGGGTCTAGGCCTGTGCCTTCAGCACAGGAGGGAGGAGGCGACAGAATCCCTGCACACGGCTCGTGAAATTGGATCGGGAACTGTGGGGGACAGTCTCCACTCCTTCCCCTGCACACCCGCTGCCACCCATATCGCTGCCACATCTTGGTGGAAGACGGCATCTGACTGTCCGTTTCTCCATGGGGTTGTTTCAACGAGTTTCGGTTATCGCACGTGGTGGCAAGCTCAAGTCTGCCATTGGGACAGGTGGCCTAGGAGATGCTGTCCCCTTGGGACCAGAGGCACAGGAAAGGTCTGCCTTCTGCCCAGACTCCTTCCTCAGAGTGGAGCTCACGCCCCTGCCCTAGTCGTCCCCTCATGTCTCCTTAGCAGCCAGGCTTCCATCTCTCCGCACAGGGAGCGGGTGACACTTGTCTTGCCACCGGCCTGCTGCTCGTGCCACGGCAGGCTATCCTGCTTCTCGAGCGTTTCCCGACCCCAAGGCCAAGGGCTCCTTCTCTTCTCCGGGGGCGGCGTGCTGCGCCTTCCCCACACTTGCTCCTGGGGAGCGCGGTGACAGACATGTGCAACCACGCTTCTCTCTCAGGCTGAAGGGATGCTAGGGCAAAGAGTATTTCGCTCCATGCGGGTATTTTCCACCGTGCTGCGGGGACTAGCTCAGGCATTCAGCGCAGTGATAGACGTGTCCCTTTCCTTAAGGCTCTTTCCACAGGCGCAACCGCGCTTCTCTCAGGCAGAGGGGTGATAGGGCAAAGAGGATTTCGCTCCAAGCGGGTATCTTCCACCGTACTGCGGAGACTAGCTCAGGCATTACGCCGCAGCATCACACACATCCGATTCTGATTTCCCAACGAATGCTGTGCTTTCCCAGAGGAGATGCCCGGGCAAAGAGGCTTTTGCTGTATGCGGGTTTCTCCCACCGAGAGACTGGGCACAGGCAAGCAGCAGAAGAGCCCGCAGAACCGACTTCTGATTTCTCAGAAAATGCTGTGCTTTCGCAAAGGCTTTGGGTTGAAGCGAACAGCACTTCACCGCTGCTTCCTCAGCAAGGCTTCAGTCGCGTCAGGGAAGAAGTGCTGCCGGAGAGCTGGTGCCTTTTGGGGCCTTGCTATCCCGGGCTCCAAGTTCACAACCTGGGTTCATTCTTCCAAGCTGAAATAAGCAGACACAACCTCGACCCTGCAGCAGCGTGCGTGGCCTAGGATGGCACTCTGCTCACAATGCCATCTCTCAGCATAGGCACAACCGGCCCTTTTGCTCTGGCGTTCAGGTGGACAGGGGACTAGGCCAGTGCCGTCTCCATCCTTGAGGAGACATGAGAGGATCACTGCACACCGCCCGTGCCCTGGAATGGGGAGTAATCGGTAACTGTCCCTGTTTCCCCGGGACACCCCCTGCCTCCGCCAATGCTGCCACATCCTGGAGGAAGACGGCATCTGATTGCCCATTCCTCCAGGAGGTGTTTCTGCGAGTTCAGGGCCGGAAGCTTGGTGGCAAGCCCACGTCTGACCTCTGGACAGGTGGCCAAGGAGATGTTGTCCCCTTGGGTCCAGAGGCACAAGACAGGCCTGCCTTCTTCCCAGACTCCTTCCTCAGATTGGAGCACGTTCCCTGGCCCAATCGCCCCCTCATGTCTCCTTAGCAGCCAGGCTTCGTCTCTCTGCACAGGGAGTGGGTGACACTTGTCTTGCCACCGGCCCGCTGTTCCTGCCAGGGCCAGCTCTCCAGCTTCGCGACCATTTCCCGACCACAAGGCCAATGGCTCCTTCTCTTCTCCTGGGCAGTTTGCTGCACTTTCCCCAGACAGGCTCCTGGGGAGCCCAGTGACAGACATGTCCCCTTCCTTAAGGTTCTTTCCACAGGCGCAACCACGGTTCTCTCTCATGCAGTGGGGATGCCCAGGCAAAGAGGATTTCGCTCCATGCGGGTTTATTACACTGTGCTGTTGGGTCTTGCTCAGGCAAGCAGCAGCAGCATCCCACAGACCCGACTCTCATTTCCCAAAGAATGCTGTGCTTTTTCAGAGGAGATGCCCAGGCAAAGACCCTTTCACTGTATGAGGGTTTCTCCCGCCATGCTGCGAATACTAGGCTAAGGCAAGCAGCAACAGCAGCCCACAAAAACGACTCTGATTTCCCAGCGACTGCTATGCTTTCACAGAGCTTTTCAGCTTGGCGCGAACGGCACTTCGCTGCTGCTTCCTCAGCAAGGCTTTGGGTGTTCGCTCTGTCGCATCAGGGAAGAAGAGCTGCGGGAGAGCTGGTCCCTCTTGGGCCTTGCTTTCCCGGGCTCTATGTTGGCACCCTGGGTTCACCCTGCCAGTCCGAACTAAGCAGACACAGCCACAACGCTGCAGCAGCGTGCGTGGCCTAGGATGGCACTCAATGCACACTACATTCTCCCAGTGTAGGCAACGCTTGGCCTTTTGCACAGGCCCTCAGGCGGACTCGCGGACAAGGCCAGTGCCTTCCCCACAGGAGAGGAGAGGCGACAGGATCCCTGAACACCGCCCGTTCACTGGAATGGGGAGCTTTGGGAGATTGTCCCCACTCCTTCCCCGGCAAACCCCCTGCCACCGAAAACGCTGTCACATCTTGGAGGAAGATGGCATCTGACTGCCCGTTTCTCGAGGGAGCTATTTCTGCGAGTTCCGGGTATGGGGCCTGGTAGCTAGCCCAAGTCGGCCCTACGGACAGGTGGTCAAGGAGATGCTGTCCCCTTGGGACCAGAGGCACAGGACAGGCCTGCCTTCTGCCCAGACTCCTTCCTCAGAGTGGAGCATGCATCCCTGCCCTAGTCATCCCCTCATGTCTCCTTAGGAACCAGGCTTTGTCTCTCTGCACAGGGAGCGGGTGACACTTGTCTTGCCACCGGCCTGCTGTTCCTGCCACGGCAGGCTATTCTGCTTGCGACCTTTCCCAACCACAAGGCCAACGTATTCTTCTCTTCTCCTGGGGTGGCGTGCTGCACCTTCCCCAGACGTGCTCTTGGGGAGCGCAGTGACACACGTGTGCAACCACGCTTCTCTCTCAGATCTCAAATACCCAACATAACCCTACACCTAAAGGAGATGGAGAAAGAACAACAAAGAAAGCCTAAACCCAGCAGAAGAGGAATAATAAAGATCAGAGCAGAAATCAATGAAATAGAAACAAATAAACAAACAAATAAAAACCACAAAAAACCAACAACAACAACAAAAAACAATAGAACAAATCAACGAAACTAGGAGCTGGTTCTTTGAAAGAATTAATAAGATTGATAAAACCCTTTCCAGACTTATCAAAAAGAAAAGAGAAAGAAACCAAATAAATAAAGTAATGAATGAAAGAGGAGAGATCACAACCAACACCAAAGAAATACTAACAATTATAAGAACATACTATGAGCAACTCTACGCCAACAAATTCAACAATCTGGAAGAAATGGATACATTCCTAGAGACATATAAACTACCACAACTGAACCAGGAAGAAATAGGAAACCTGAACAGACCCATAACCAGTACGGAGATTGAAACAGTCATCAAAAATCTCCAAACAAACAAAAGCCCCGGGCCAGATGGCTTCCCAGGGAAATTCTACCAAACATTTAAAGAAGAATTAATTCCTATTCTCATGATACTGTTCCAAAAAAATAGAAATGGAAGGAAAACTTTCAAACTCATTTTATGAGGCCAGCATCACCTTGATCCCAAAACCAGACAAGGATCCCATCAAAAAAGAGAACAGCAAACCAATATCCTTGATGAACACAGATGCGAAAATTCTCACCAAAATACTAGCCAATAGGATTCAACAGTACATTAAAAGGATTACTCACCACGACCAAGTGGGATTTATTCCAGGGCTACAAGGTTGGTTCAACATATGCAAATCAATCAATGTGATACAACACATTAATAAAAGAAAGAACAAGAACCACATGATACTCTCCATAGATGCTGAAAAAGCATTTGGCAACGTGCAGTGTCCCTTCCTGATTAAAACTCTTCAAAGTGTAGGGATAGAGGGCACATATTATCAATGTTATCAAAGCCATCTATGAAAAACCCACTGCAAATATCATTCTCAATGGAGAAAAACTGAATACTTTTCCGCTGAGGTCAGGAACACGGCAGGGATGTCCGTTATCACCACTGCTATTCAACATCGTACTAGAAGTCCTAGCCTCAGCAATCAGACAACAAAAAGAAATTAAGGGCATCCAAATTTTGCCAAATTGGCAAAAGAGAAGTCAAACTATCCCTGCTTGCAGACGATATGACACTGTATGTGGAAAACTTAAAGGACTCCACTCCAAATCTGCTATAACTTGTATAGGAATTCTGTAAAGTGTCAGAATATAAAATCAATGCACAGAAATTGGTTGCATTTTTTTAAACCAACAAGACTGAAGAAATAGAAATTAAGAAGTGAATCCCATTTACAATTGCACTCAAAACCCTAAGATACCTAGGAATAAACCTAACCAAAGAGACAAAGAATCTATACTCAGAAAACTCCAAAGTGAGTACTCATGAAAGAAATTGAAAAAGACACAAAGAAATGGAAAAATGTTCCATGCTCCTGTATTGGAAGAACAAATATTGTGAAAATGTCTATGCTACCTAAAGCAATCTACACATTTAATGCAATCCCTATCAAAATCTCGTCCATTTTTTTCAAAGAAATGGGACAAATCATCCTAAAATATATATGGAACCAGAAAATACCTCGAATAGCCAGAGGAATATTGAAAGAGAAAGCCAAAGTTGTTGGCATCACAATTCCAGACTTCAAGCACTATTACAAAGTTGTCATCATCAAGATGGTAGGGAACTGTCCCCAAAACAGACATAGATCAATGGAACAGAATAGAGAGCCCAGAAATACACCCTCCACTCTATGGTCAACTAATCGTCAACAAAGCAGGAAGGAATGTCCTATGGAAAAGAGACAGCCTCTTCAACAAATGGTGTTGGGAAAATTGAACAGCCAATGCAGAAAAATGAAGTTGGACCATTTCCTTACACCATACATGAAAATAGACTGGAAATGGATGAAGAAGCATAATGTGAGAAAGTAATCCATCAAAATCCTTGAGGAGAGAACAGGCAGCAAACTCTTTGACCTCACCAGCAGCAACTTCTTCGTAGGAACATCGCCAAAGGCAAGGGAAGCAAGGGCAAGAATGAACTCTTGCGATTTCATCAGATCAAAAAGCTTTTGCCCAGCAAAGGAAACAGTTAACAAAGCCAAAAGATGACTGTCAGAAGTTATCTGGGAGAAGATATTTGCAAATGACATACCAGATAAAGGGCCAGTATCTATCCAAAATCTATAAAGAGCTTATCAAACTCAACACCCTAAGAACAAATAATCGAATGAAGAAATGGGCAGGGGACATGAACAGACATTTCTGCAAAGAATACATCCAAATGGCCAACAGACACATGAAAAAATGCTCCACATCACTCGGCATCAGGGAACTACAAATCAAAACCAGAATGAGATACCACCTCACACCTTTCAGAATGGCTAAAATGAACAAGTCAGTCAATGACAGATGCTGGCGAGGATGTGGAGAAAGGGCAACCCTCCTACACTGTACGTGGGAATGCAAGCTGGTGCAACCACTCTCGAAAACAGCGTGGAGGTGCCTCAAAAAGCTGAAAATAGAACTAGCTTATGACCCAGTGATTGCAGTACTGGGTATATACCCTAAAGATACAAACGTGGCATTCTGAAGGGGCACATGCACCCAAATGTTTATAGCAGCAATGTCCACAATAGTTAAACTATGGAAAGAACCTAAATGTCCTTCAATAGATGAATCAATAAAAAAGATGTGGTATATATGTACAATGGGATACTATGCAGCCATCAAAAGAAATGAAATCCTGCTATTTGTGATGACGTGGATGGAACTAGAGGGTAATATGCTTGGCGAAATAAATCAATCTGAGAAAGACAACTATCCTATGATCTCCCTGATATGATGAAGTGGAGATGCAACATAGGCGGTTTCGGGCGTACGAAAAGAAAAATAAAAGATGGGATTGGGAGGGAGACAAACCATAAAAGACTGAATCTCACAAAACAGACTGAGGGTTGCTGGGGGGAGGTGTGTTGGGAGAGGATGGTGGGGGTATGGACATTGGGGAGGGCAGGTGCTATGGTGAGTGATGGTGAGTGCTGTGAAATGTGTAAACCTGGTGATTCACAGACCTGTACCCCTAGGGATAAAAACTCATTATATGTTTATAAAAAATTTTAAAAAAATAATTTAAAAAATCCATTAAAGAAAAACCACATATTGCAAGCCCAGAGCTAATCTCATATTCAATCAAAAAAGTTTGAAAGTTTTCCCCTTAAAGATCAGAAAAAAGACAAGTGTGTCCACTTTCACTACTCTCATTTGACATAGTACTGGATGTCCTAGCCAGAGAAACAAGGAACACAAAGAAATAAGAGACTCCAAATAAAAAAAAAAGGAAGAAGTAAAATTTTCTTTTTTTGGATAACATGAACTTACATGTAAAAAAATCCTAAAAACTTCATAAAAATTTTTGAATAAACAAATTTAGTAAAGCTGCCAAATACAAGATCAATATATAGAAGACAAGAATTTTGTTTTTTTTCGTTTTTTTAATAGTTTTTCATGTCATCCTTGCTCAGTGATCACGCTAATCTTCTCTGCATCATTCCAATTTTAGTATATGTGCTGACAAAGTAAGCACAAGACAGGAGCATTTTAACACTCTAATGATGAACTATCTGAAAAAATAAAGAAAACAATCTAATTCACACTAGCATCAAAACTAATATAATACTTAGGATAAGATTTAACTAAGACTATGAAAGATCTGTACCCCATAATCTATGACATTGATAAAGAAATTGAAGGAGACACAAATAAAAAGATAGCTCATATTTATGAATGGTAAGAATTAACATTGTTAAAATGTCCATACTACCGAAAACCATCTGTAAATTCAATTCCTATCAAAAATCCAATGTTAGGGGCACCTTGGTGGCTCAGTGGGTTAAGCTGCTGCCTACGGCTCAGGTCATGATCCCAGGGTCCTGGGATCGAGCCCTGCATCAGCCTCTCTGCTCAGCAGGAAGCTGCTACCTCTTCTTTCTCTGCCTGCCTCTCTGCCTGCTTGTCATCTCTCTCTCTCAAATAAATAAATAAATAATCTTTTAAAAAATCCAATAATGTGTTTTTACAGAAGTAAGTAAAGAATCCTAAAATTTATATGAGACCATAAAAGACAACAAATAATCAAAGCAGTTCTGAGAAAGAATGAAGAAGCGAAATTACACTCTTGATTTGAAACTATACTACAAAGCCCTCACGCTCAAAACAATAAAGCATACTGGCATAAAAACAGACCAATAAACAAGTAGAACAGAATTGAGAGTCCAGAAATAAATCCTTTCATACAGTCACCTAATATTTGACAGGGGCCAACATATGTAATGGGTAAAGATAGTCTGTTCAGTAAATGATATTTAAAACTGAATAGTCACATAAACAGTATGAAACTGGAACCTTATATCACTCATAAATCTTAACTTGAAATAGATTAAAGACTTAAATGTGATGCATGAAACTAAATTTCCTAAAGGAAAACATAGGAAAAATTCTTCTTGACATTGGTCTTGCCAATAGTTTTTTGGATACCAGACCAAAAACACAAGCAAAAATAAATAAATGGTATTACATCAAACTAAATTTTCTGCATTGCCAAAAAAAAAAAAAGGGAATGAAAACACAATCCACAGAATGGAAGAAAATACAAAACTTATATCTGAAAAGAGGTTAATAACTAACAGATACAAAAAGAAAAAAATATATAATTAAAAAAAAGCAAAAGGATCTCAATAGACTTTTTTTTTCAAAAAAGTTATATAAATGACCAACAGGAGCATTAAAAAGTGCTCAACGTAAAAAACTCAGGGCAAAGTCATTATGTTGTTTTTGTTTACCTCTGAAAAACACAGCAAGATATTACTACCTCTTAGAATATATACTACCAAAAAATTAAAACTAACAAATTTTGGTAAATATTGGGGAAAATGGGGAACTTATGCACTGTGATAGGGATATAAATTTGTATGGAAAACAGTATGGAGACTATTCATATTATTAAAAGTAAAATTACCATATGATTCAGTAATCCCACTTCTAGGGATATAGCTAAAGGAAACGAAGTCACTATTCAAAGACATCTCTGCACTCTTATGTTCATTATAAAATTATTAACTCTAAGCAAGAGATGGAAATAACTTCAGTATCCATTAATGGATGAATGAATAAAATAAGTATGGTAAATATATACTATGGAATACTACTTAACCATGAAAAATTAAGAAATACTGCCATTTACAATACCATGGATGGATCTTGAAGGTATTATACTAAGTGAAATATTTCAAAGATTTTATATATTTTTTAATTTATGTATTATGATATCCCTTACATACAGAATCTGAAGAAAAAGCAAACTAATGGAAACTTAGAGTTGAGTTGACAAGGGGTGAACCTGGGGTGGAATAAGGTGGTCAAAGGGTACAAACTTGCAACTATAATAGGAAAAAGTTCTGGGGATCTAATGTACAGCATGATGGTCATAGTTAATAATATATACATACTTTTTTAATTGTGCTTCCCTTTATTAAATTTTGCATATATTACATTCTTACAAGTTGAAAGTTTATAGCAATCTTGTATAAAATAGGTCTGCTGCCACCATTTTTCTAACACCATTTGTTCATTTTGTGTCTCTTTGTCACATGTTGGTAATTCTTGCAATATTTCAAGTTTTTTCATTATTATTGTATTTGTTATGGTGATC
The DNA here is from genome assembly GCF_964662115.1 of Mustela nivalis. Taxonomy (NCBI): domain Eukaryota; kingdom Metazoa; phylum Chordata; class Mammalia; order Carnivora; family Mustelidae; genus Mustela; species Mustela nivalis. The sequence continues at coordinate 434,502 of NW_028136428.1, read as the reverse complement.
TGTGATCAGTATTTATGACCCACTGAAAACTCAGAACTAGTTTACTTAAGGTATATACATTGTTTTTCTTTAAAGACATAATGCTTTTGAACAGTACAGTATAGTGTTTATATTTTATATGCACTGGGAAACATAATTTTTTATTTGCACTGGGAAACCAAAAAATAATAATAATGATTTGACTTAGTTTATCGAAATAATCACTTTATTGAGGCGGTCTGGAACAAAACCCACAAGATCTCTGAAGTTTATCTCTACTGTACTATATACATAAAAGTTGCTAAGAGAGTAGATCTTAAAATTCCTTACAATACATGCATAAAAAACAGAGGCAACTATATGAGATAGTAGATGTATTAACATTTTTATGTAGATTATATTGCAATGCAGATGTATACCAATTTATCAAATGGTACAAAATTTACACAATGTTAAAAGTTTGCAGTGTTATAAGAAATCATTTCTTAAATTTACAAATTATAATATGTCAATTATTTTTCAATAAAGCTGGAAATAACCTTTTGTAGAATTAATCTATTTTTCAAAAGAGGAAGTAAGGAAGTAGAAACTGCAACTAACTCTGAAATAATAGAATACAAAATCCATTTTAGTTATATACACACTGTGACAAACACTATTAGTTAGTTTACAATGAAGGAATACTTATGAAGCATGAAGGATGGTCTATAAATAAGGCTGAAAGAGCTCAGTTTTAAGGTTTAAATTTAAAATCTTCTTTTGAAATACTAAACTGACCACCCAGTTTTCCAAACATAAATGTCTTAACTGCATGAATTTATTTCATACAACTCTATAATCTAGTTTCATAAGAAAGCAGCATGCAAATTTTGAATATGACAGACTCGCTTAAGTTTCTTTATGTTCAACAGTAAAGGATACTTCCCTAAAAATAAATAGAAGAAAAATCAGCATATTTATAATGATAATTATTATTCATAATAAGATTGATATTGAATTAAGGAATATATAGCCTCAGAGGGGGTAAAGTAAAATGAAATTTATTTTGGTAAATGTGTCTATGAATAGTCAATACAATGCCTCAATATAAATGAATATTACCATTTTGAACAATTTAATTACTATTATTAGAATTATTATAAGTATAAAAATAGCTATCATTTTAGCATGGAATATGAGACTCTCATGCTCCATGCTTCATTACATCCACACAACAATTCTGCATAATAAGTATTATCATCACCATTTCATGGGTGAAAAAACTGAGGCTAACACATTTAGATAACTGGTTTATGATTACATGGCTAGTAAAGATGCATCACACTAATTTAGGCTTTATGATTTCAGAATTGTACTCTTTCCACTGCACATTCTATTACTCTATTACTTGGCTTGTTTTCATTTAGTTCTTTAATTTTATTCATGTGGTGATGGCTTAAAGCTTCATTTAAAGGAAGCTTAAAAAAATTCATTTAACCAAAAGCTCCCAAGAATGAAAAATGTCATGGAGCTAATGTAGATATGGATATCATTAGTTAATGGGTAACCATATATTTTCCACTCTAATGACATAACAATCAGAGTATTTTTCTAAGTTTTAGTCTCTGAGTATTAAAAAGGACTTTGTTAAAATAGAAATATTTAGACAAAGGTGATCAAAAGTCTGGATCAGGTCACCTTAAGATAAATATTAGAAAACTGAGGAAACAAATGGAGATTCGAACACTGAGCTATGATATAATGAATGGTTTAAAGTATTTAGTAGAATATAGAAAAGCCCTTTAAAGCCTGGTCTTAGCCTAGCACTGCAGCTCCTGGGATATCTGTCTATCTATCATCTATCTATCTATCTATCTATCTATCTATTTAGATATAAATTTGAAGATTTTTTAACTTAAAGATTTTGAGAAATAGAACATAATCAGCACCATAGAAGATCTGTTTATGATAACAACCTAGCCCCTTCTCCCAGTTTGTTAATATTCTCTCTTATTTAATGTAACATTGTGCAAATATACCACTACTGATATGCCGTTATGAATGAAATAACTATAATCATCTGTTTTCATATCCTGGTGAAAATATTCATTTAGTTCCATGTTGTATATCCAGGAATGGACAAAAATTTTTTTTAATTTTTAATTTTTCTAAATATTGTCCAACCTACCTCAAATGTTTTTATTATGGGCACTGTCATTCTTTCACATTCTTGCAAGACATTTTTACTGTTTCCCAATATGGTAAGTGTGTAATAGTATGCCATTCTAGGTTTTAATTTATTTTTAATTTAATTTAATTTAATTCCAGATTCATAATAAAGATAAACAGTTTTTACCTATGAGTGGCCATTTGGATTTCCCTTTCTGTAAAGTACATGCTTCAATCTTTTGATATCTTAACATTGTGTCATACTGACTTCTTTAAGAATAGATTTCCTGAATGAACTTTTAGCTGTGTAGGTCTTCTCTATTTTATTTTGAACTTGCTTTCATTTCAAAAACTTTATATTTATTTTCATAATCTGCTTTTATTTTGCTTTGTCTATTGTCTATTTATTTGCAAGCAAGAGAGAGCGAGCGAGTGAGAGTGCAGGGGAGGGATAGAAAAAGAAAGGAAAAGAATCTTAAGCAGGCTCCAGGCTCAGCACAAAGCCCAACTCTGGGCTCTATTTCACAACCCTGACATCATGACCTGAGCCAAAAAGAAAGAAATAAAATAAAATTAAGGTGTTAAAAAAAAAAAGGAAAAAGAATTGGAGGTTTAATTAAGTGAGCCACCCAGGCACTTCTGTGGTATCTTAAATTGGCTGTCATATCTTTAAAGTTCTAGAGTATCCATTTGGTTCATTTATAAAATCTTTCTCAATATCATTTTTTAGTTTCAGTTTTTTGTTCAATTTGCTTCCCCTCTCATTTCTTTGAGCAGAGTAATCAAGCCATTTTACAATCTTTATTGATCATTTTAATATCATACTTAATCCCATTTTGTCTATCAAATCTTGTTAATGGTTTTTCTTTGTGTGCTTTGTTACATTTTGTTATGTTCAAGACATTATATTTGAAACTCTTATTGAGTAGGAATAATTAAGAGCTATAATAATGGTATGGTCCTCCTTGGCAGGATTTTCTCTTATATCTGAGACTTTACAAGACAATCATACTCCAAATTCAGTGGTTGACGTTCTCAGTTTACACAGAAGGCAAGGTAGGCTCTAGTCTTATTTCTGCTTCTCCTTGTGCTTTGGGGATCTCAACTTAAATTTGGGTTGTACCAAAGTCCTCAAATTTGATTGCTGCTGGATTTTGAATTTTTTTTCTCTAGTATCAAGTGTCTATTAAAAACACAGCTCAGTGTGTTTTAGCAGTTTCTAATGCTCTCATAGCTAAAATGGCTTCAGGGCATATATCTCTAGGCTCTCATTGTGTTTCGTATTGGCCCAGTAATCCCTCACTTATTTTTATAATCATTCTGATATTTTTAACTTTAAAAGCTATTTTGTCTGGATTTTTAAGTTGTCTTAAATAGGAGTTTTTAGATCACCATTACTAGAAGCAACAACAAATATACATGAAAATATCTGCAGTAGTTTATCACATCTTTATGGCTTTGAACTTCCATAAGCCGAGGCATCCTTCTCTAATCACTTAGGCAAACTCCAAGTTACCCTTTAAAACAACACAAGAATTGCTTCATTTAAGAACATGTTCAGGGATGACTCTTCCCCACTGTCCTTACCAACATTCCCACACACTCTTTGCTACCCACACCTTGTTTATGAACTTTCATTAGGTATATCAGCGGGACCAGAATTTTGCTCTATTGTATTTTTGTCCTTTAGAGCTTTAATTAAATATGAATTCCATAGAAAGTCTGTCCCTTTTCTTTCAAACCTGGGTTAGTTATTTCTTCTCATTCTTTGTCAGAAGTTACTTTATTAGAGAAACTTACAGCTGTATTGTGACTTTGGAGCCTTTACAGTTTTTTGACTGGAAAAATCACCCATCCCTGAGATTTTTACACAGCTTCCTGGCTGATATTATTCAGAAATCTGTTCAAAACAGACTTTTTCAGGGAGGCCCTTTCGGACCACTCAGTTACAAAACCTCTTCTCAATCACTGCTCTTATTAAAATGTGCTTATTTAGTTCAAATATGCATCACTATTAAAGAAAAAACAGTACGATTTTTTTTCTTTTTAAAGTTGGCTTACCTATTATCTATCTCTCCCATTAAAATGATTCCTCTGGGCTGGGGTTTTGTTGTGCTCATCTTGGGCCAGGCACTCAATAAATTGTCTCTGAATGATTGAATTGTTTGACTCCCTTGCTAGATTCTCAACTTCATGAGGCCAAGGATTGTTCTATTCAGTCCTTTATACTCAATGTCTGTTATATTCAGTGTGCAATATTTAAATAAATTTAAATAAATTCCCATTTATTTTATACATTTATAAATTTAAATAAATTCCTATTTATTTATTATTAAAGAAATTCCTCTTACAAACAGTATGTTTTGCAGGTTGCTAGCAGGAAAGTGTTGTACTACATGGAAGTAATCAGAAAATGTGATCTAAAAGTCTGCTTTCAAGGGCGCCTGGGTGGCTCAGTGGGTTAAAATTCTGCTTTCAAGAAGCTATAACAGTAAGTACTGAGCATTAGCTATTATATGCTATGGATGAATAACTGAAATCTACATTTGAAAGTAATGGTACACTATATGTTAACTAATGGAATTTTAAAAAGTTAATTAAAAAAAAACCACTATTTTATAAAACAATATTCCCAACAGGCTCTTTTGCTTTAAAATACTCACTTTGTAATGAGAGTCATTACTTTAGTCTAGCCAATTCTTACACCACTGTTTATCCCTTCCCTGCTTTATCCCTTCCCAGTATCAATAAAGGCTCACTTGGGTTACCTAGAAGCCATGAGAAAGCTTGTAATAGACCTGGCTGGTTTTCACCAGCAATTTGACCACCATGTGCACAGGGAAGTCTATTGATAAAAGCTTTATTGCAATAAGTTGCAAATACATGGATGATTTTAAATTCTCTTTCTTGAGGTCTTGTTTCATGATAATAAATTTAGGGTGGCTTATTGGAATGGATGTTATTAACATATCTTCATAGTTATAAGTACATGGAATTGTAAAATACATTAATGAATGTGGCATTACTGACTACCGTCCTCATTTTGAAATCAAATTACAGTGTACTAAGATGAGGAAGCAAAGCAGATTTGGGATTATGAGTGAAATAATTTTAAAAAGTCTTAGGGGTATGATCAGACTATTGGGTAATTCAGTAGAAAAATGTCAACTGATTGAGATTCTGTGTTCCCTGATTTCAGAGAGAAGTTAAGATGAATAAGTAACACGAGGAGACTAGGAAGCCAAACATAAGTGATACTTTTGTGCCAGGGTGTGTATACATCTGTTTATCTTCTTGCTTTACCACTAAGGTTGCTCCTAGAGGAGAGTTTAAATATGTGTTGGAGCTAATCTCTGTGGATTACACAAGAAACCACATCCTACAGCTCTCCCTGAAACACCACTTATGATTTCAATATAATTTGGTTTTTGCATTTTTAGAAATAACAAAATACTTTGCAAACTCATCTACTTTATTACCACCACAAGTGAGTCAGCTGACTCCACATTTTATCACAATGACAGTCACAGAGGAATGGAGGAATGAGTAGAGTTATCAATATATGTGCTTTTAAGAAGTATGACAGGGTACCAGCTATTTCCAGGAACCAAAACATGGGTCAGCAGCTGTGCAGGAAAAGTGATGGAATAAATGACTCATTTCAGAGGAGTTCTATAACATATTAGTTCTATAATGGATCTTCAGCACCCAATTACCCGCTTTGATCTAAAGATAAGGATTTACAGTTAATATCCCATTTATGATTTGACTGGTAGGGTCTGAATCATTTTTACTATTGTTTTGACTATTACTTGAAACCTATAGTAGTACTTGGGATATGTGTTGTGTATTCTGTGCTATTTTGAGATTAGATAACTTCTGTCTCAAACTCCTGTTAATTTGTTTGTTTTGTTTATTTGATAGTGGTTTCAGTAAATAGATATATCTGAAAAATTGCAAAGCCACTATTAAAAGAAGTTATTATGATATATAGCATGGAATTGCACATTCCTCCTTTGAATCCGACAGAGCTTCACCATATCCTTAACAACTTGGGAAAAACATGCTATTAATTTTCTTTATAAAATTTCTCCTGTTAGGCTGTGATGGTTGTCATCAGCAGTAACTCCTCTGAAGGCTTTGTCAAAAGAGTTGAAAAAATTGGAAAGGTGTGAATGAAGCTGTTTGCTGAATATAAAGAAAAGAGCATTGAAGTACAATTCACACTCTTACTTCTCCTTCTATGCTTTCAGATGTTTGACATTTGAAAATTTTGCTTCTAGAAGAGATGCCCTATATAATTCTTACTTTAAGGAGCAAGTTGCTTTTATAATTTTTTTATTATTCTACCATTCAAGTATTTCCATTTAAATTACATTCTATACCATTTAAAAACAATCAAAAGTGCAGCCAGTATTCAATTCCTTGGCTAAATAATTTTAGAAAGCTTTGTGTTATTGAACCTACGGGGTTTTTCTGTAGTTTTAACTCTTTCTTTCTGTGATTTTTCCCATTAGTCACGTAAGTGACTGCAATATAACAGACATTGAGGATAAAGAAGGACTGAATAGAACAATCCTTGGCCTCATGAAGTTGAGAATCTAGCAAGGGAGTCAAACAATTCAATCATTCAGAGACAATTTATTGAGTGCCTGGCCTAAGATGAGCACAACAAAACCCCAGCCCAGAGGAATCATTTTAATGGGAGAGATAGATAATAGGTAAGCCAACTTTAAAAAGAAAAAAAATCGTACTGGTTTTTCTTTCATAGTGATGCATATTTGAACTAAATAAGCACATTTTAATAAGAGCAGTGATTGAGAAGAGGTTTTGTAACTGAGTGGTCCGAAAGGGCCTCCCTGAAAAAGTCTGTTTTGAACACATTTCTGAATAATATCAGCCAGGAAGCTGCGTAAAAATCTCAGGGATGGGTGATTTTTCCAGTCAAAAAACTGTAAAGGCTCCAAAGTCACAATACAGCTGTAAGTTTCTCTAATAAAGTAACTTCTGACAAAGAATGAGAAGAAATAACTAACCCAGGTTTGAAAAAAAAGAGACAGAATTTCTATAGAATTCATATTTAATTAAAGCTCTAAAGGACAAAAATACAAAAGAGCAAAATTCTGGTCCCGCTGATATACCTAATGAAAGTTCATAAACAAGGTGTGGGTAGCAAAGAGTGTGTGGGAATGTTGGTAAGAACAGTGGGGAAGAGTCATCCCTGAACCTGTTCTTAAATAAAGCAATTCTTGTGTTGTTTTAAAGGGTAAATTGGAGTTTGCCTAAGTGATTAGAGAAGGATGCCACAGCTTCCTTCAAAGCCATAAAGATGTGATAAACTACTGCAGATATTTTCATGTATATTTGTTGTTGCTTCTAGTAATGGTGATCTAAAAACTCCTACTTAAGACAACTAAAAATCCAGACAAAATAGCTTTTAAAATTAAAAATATCAGAATGATTATAAAAATAAGTGAGGGATTACTGGGCCAAAATACGAAATACAATGAGAGCCTAGAGATATATGCCCTGAAGCCATTTTAGCTATGAGAGCATTTGAAACTGCTAAAACACACTTAGCTGTGTTGTTAATAGACTCTTGATACTAGAGAAACAATTTTCATAATCCAGCAGCAATCAAATTTGAGGACCTTGGTACAACCCAAATTTAAGTTGAGATCTCCAAAGCACAAGGAGAAGCAGAAATAAGACTAGAGCCTACCTTGCCTTCTGTGTAAACTGAGAAAGTCAACCACTGAATTTGGAGTATGATTGTCTTGTAGAGTCTCAGATATAAGAGAAAACCCTGCCAAGGAGGACCATACCATTATTATAGCTCTTAATTATCCCTACTCAATAAGAGTTTCAAATATAATGTCTTGAACATACCAAAATGTAACAAAGCACACAAAGAAAAACCATTAACAAGATTTGATAGACAAAATGGGATTAAGTATGATATTAAAATGATCAATAAAGATTGTAAAATGGCTTGAGTACTCTGCTCAAAGAAATGAGAGGGGAAGCAAATTGAACAAAACACTGAAACTAAAAAATGATATTGAGAAAGATTTTATAAGTGAACCAAATAGATACTCTAGAACTTTAAAGATATGACAGCCAATTTAAGATACCACAGGGGTGCCTGGGTGGCTCACTTAATTAAACCTCCAATTCTTTTTCCTTTTTTTTTAACACCTTAATTTTATTTTATTTCTTTCATTTTGGCTCAGGTCATGATGTCAGGGTTGTGAAATAGAGCCCAGAGTTGGGCTCTGTGCTGAGCCTGGACCCTGCTTAAGATTCTTTTCCCTTCTTTTTCTATCCCTCCCTGAGCTCTCACTTGCTCACTCTCTCTTGTTTGCAAATAAATAAATAAAAAGATAGATAATAGACAAAGCAAAATAAAAGCAGATTATGAAAATAAATATAAAGTTTTTGGAATGAAAACAAGTTCAAAATAAAATAGAGAAGACCTACACAGCTAAAAGTTCATTCAGAAAATCTACTATTAAAGAAGTCAGTATGACACAATATTAAGATATCAAAAGATTGGAGCATGTACTTTACAGAAAGTGTAATCCAAATGGCCACTCATATATAAAACTGTTTATCTTTATTATGAATCTGGAATTAAATTAAATTAAAAATGAATTAAAACCTAAAATGACATACTATTACACACTTACCATATTGGGCAACAGTAAAATTGTCTTGCAAGAATGTGAAAGAATGAAAGTGCCCATAATAAAAACATTTGAGGTAAGTTGGACAATATTTAGAAAACTTAAAAATAAAAATAAAGATTTGGTCCATTCCTAGAAATACAACATGGAACTAAATGAATATTTTCACCAGGATATGCAAACAGATGATTATAGCTATTTCATTCATAACGGCCGATCAGTAGTGGTCTATTTGCACAATGTTACATTAAATAAGAGAGAATATTAACAAACTAGGAGGAGGGGCTAGGTTGTTATCATAAACAGATCTTCTATGGTGCTGATTATGTTCTATTTCTCAAAATCTTTAAGTTAAAAAAGTTTTCAAATTTATATCTAGATAGATAGATGATAGATGGACATATCCCAGAAGCTGCAATGCTAGTCTAAGACCAGGCTTTAAAGGGCTTTTCTATACTCTACTAAATACTTGAAACCATTCATTATATCATAGCTCAGTGTTCAAATCTCCATTTGTTTCCTCAGTTTCCTAATATTTATCTTAAGGTGACCTGATGCAGACTTTTGATGACCTTTGTCTAAATATTTCTATTTTAACAAAGTCCTCTTTAAGACTGAGAGACTAAAACTTAGAAAAATACTCTGATTGTTAACTCACTAGGGTGGAACATATATAGTTACCCATTAACTAATGATATCCATGTCTACATTAGATCCATGACATTTTTAATTCTTGGGAGCTTTTGGTTAAATGAATTTTTTTAAGCTTCCTTTAAATGAAGCTTTAAGCCATCACCACATGAATAAAATTAAAGAACTAAATGAAAACAAGCCAAGTATTTACAGAGTAATAGAATGTGCAGTGGAAAGAGTACAATTCTGAAATCATAAAGCCTAAATTAGTGTGATGCATCTTTACTAGCCATGTAATCATAAACCAGTTATCTAAATGTGTTAGCCTCAGTTTTTTCACCCATAAAATGGTGATGATAATACTTATTATGCAGAGTTGTTGTGTGGATGTGATGAAGCATGGAGCATGAGAGTCTCATATTCCATGCTAAAATGATAGCTATTTTTATACTTATAATAATTCTAATAATAGTAATTAAATTGTTCAAAATGGTAATATTCATTTATATTGAGGCATTGTATTGACTATTCATAGGCACATTTACCAAAATAAATTTCATTTTACGTTACCCCCTCTGAGGATATGTATTCCCTAATTCAATATGAATCTCATTATGAATAATAATTATCATAATAAATATGCTGATTTTTTTTCTATTTATTTTTAGGGAAGTATCCTTTACTGTTGAACATAAAGAAACTTAAGCGAGTCTGGCTTATTCAAAATTTGCATGCTGCTTTCTTATGAAACTAGATTATAGAGTTGTATGAAATAAATTCTTGCAGTTAAGACATTTGGAAAACTGGGTGGGCAGTTTAGTATTTCAAAAGAAGATTTTAAATTTAAACCTTAAAACTGAGCTCTTTCAGCCTTATTTATAGACCATACTTTATGCTTCATAAGTACTCCTTCATTGTAAACTAAGTAATAGTTTTTGTCACAGTGTATATAACGAAAATGGATTTTATATTCTATTATTTCAGAGTTAGTTGCAGTTTCTACTTCCTTACTTCCTTTTTTGAAAAATAGATTAATTCTACAAAAAGTTTTTGCCAGCTTTATTGAAAAAAAATCGACATATTATAATTTGTAAATTTAAGAAATGATTTCTTATAACATTGCAAATTTTTAACATTGTGTAAATTTTGTACAATTTGATAAATCGGTATACATCTTTATTGCAATATAATCTACATAAAAATGTTAATACATCTACTATCTCGTATAGTTGCCACTGTTTTTTATGCATGTATCGTAAGGAATTTTAAGATCTACTCTCTTAGCAACTTCTATGTATATAGTATAGTAGAGATAAACTTCAGAGGTCTTGTGGGTTTTGTTCCAGACTGCCTCAATAAAGTGATTATCTCAATAAACTAAGTCAAATTATTATTTTTTTTTTTGGTTTCCCAGTGCAAATAAAAAATTATGTTTCCCAGTGCATATAAAAAATAAACACTATACTGTACTGTTCAAAAGCATTATGTTTTTAAAGAAAAACAATGTATATACCTTAAGTAAACTAGTTCTGAGTTTTCAGTGGGTCATAATTACTGATCACAGATCACCATAAAAAATACAATAATAATGAAAAAACTTGAAATATTGCAAGAATTACCAACATGTGACAGAGAGACACAAAATGAACAAATGTTGTTAGAAAAATGGTGGCAGCAGACCTCTTTTATACAAGATTGCTATAAACTTTCAACTTGTAAGAATGTGATATATGCAAAGTTTAATAAAGGGAAGCACAATAAAAAAAAAGTATGTATATTTTATTAACTATGATCATCATGCTGTACATTAGATCCCCATAACTTTTTTGTATTATAGTTGCAAGTTTGCACCCTTTGACCACCTTACTCCACCCCAGGTTCACCCCTTGTCAACTCAACTCTAAGTTTCCATTAGTTTGCCTTTTCCTCAGATTCTGTATGTAAGGGATATCATAATACATAAATTAAAAAATATATAAAATCTTTGAAATATTTCACTTAGTATAACACCTTCAAGATCCATCCATGCTATTGTAAAATTAAGTATTTCTTAATTTTTCATGGGTAAGTAGTATTCCATAGTATATATTTACCATACTTATTTTATTCATTCATCCACTAATGGATACTGAAGTTATTTCCATCTCTTGCTTAGAGTTAATAATTTTATAATAAACATAAGAGTGCAGATATGTCTTTGAACAGTGACTTCGTTTCCGTTAGATATATCCCTAGAAGTGGGATTACTGAATCATATGGTAATTTTACTTTTAATAATATGAATAGTCTCCATACTGGTTTCCATACAAATTTATATCCCTATCACAGTGCATAAGTTCCCCATTTTCCCCAATATTTACCAAAATGTGTTAGTTTCAATTTCTGGTAGTATATATGCTAATAGGTAGTAATATCTTGCTGTGTTTTTCAGAGGTAAACAACAACAACAACATCATAATGACTTTGCCCTGAGTTTTTTACGTTGAGCACTTTTTAATGCTCCTGTTGGTCATTTATATAACTTTTTTGAAAAAAAGTCTATTGAGATCCTTTTGATATTTTTTTAATTATATATTTTTTCTATTTGTATCTGTTGGTTATTAACCTCTTTTCAGATATAAGATTTGTAAGTATTTTTTTACATTCTGTGGATTGTGTTTTCATTCTCTCTCTCTCTTTTTTTTTGGCAATGCAAAAACTTTAGTTTGATGTAATACGATTTATTTATTTTTGCTCTTTTTGCTTGTGTTCTTGGTTGGTATGCAAAAACTATTGGCAAGACCAATGTCAAGGAGAATTTTTCCTATGTTTTCCTTTAGGAAATGTAGTTTCATGCATCACCTTTAAGTCTTTAATCTATTTCAAGTTAAGCCTTATGAGTGATATAAGGTTCCAGTTTCATACTGTTTATGTGACTATTCAGTTTTAAATATCATTTATTGAACAGACTATCTTAACCCATTACATATGTTGGCCCCTGTCAAATATTAGGTGACTGTATGAAAGGATTTATTTCTGTTCTACTTGTTTATTGGTCTGTTTTTATGCCAGTATACTTTATTGTTTTGAGCATGGGGGCTTTGTAGTATAGTTTCAAATCAAGAAGTGTAATTTCTCTTCTTCATTCTTTCTCAGAACTGCTTTGATTATTTGTTGTCTTTTATGGTCTCATATAAATTTTAGGATTCTTTACTTACTTCTGTAAAAAATAATATTGGATTTTTTAAAGATTTTTAATTTATTTATTTGACAGAGAGAGATGACAAGCAGGCAGAGAGGCAGGCAGACAGAGAAGAGGAAGCAGGCTTCCTGCTGAGCAGAGAGCCTGATGCGGGGCTCGATCCCAGAACCCTGGAATCATGACCTGAGTCAAAGGCAGCGGCTTAACCCACTGAGCCACCCAGGCGCCCCTAACATTGGATTTTTGATAGGAATTGGATTTACAGATGGTTTTCGGTAGTATGGACATTTTAACAATGTTAATTCTTACCATTCATAAATATGAGCTATCTTTCCATTTGTGTCTCCTTCAATTTCTTTATCAATGTCCTAGTTTATGGAGTACAGATCTTTCATCTTCTTAGTTAAATCTATTCCTATTTTATTATTTTTGATGCTATTGTGAATTAGATTGTTTTCTTTATTTTTTCAAGTAGTTCATCATTAGAGTGTTAAAATGCTCCTGTCTTTTGCTTACTTTGGCGTACTTTGGATGATATGAAAAACAGGGAAGCATTCCATATTTAAAAAAATGAAACAAAACAAAATTCTTGTCTTTTATATATTGATCTTGTATTTGGCGGCTTTACTAAATTTGTTTATTCAAATTTTTTTGTGAAGCTTTTAGGATTTTTTAACATGTAAGTTCATGTTATCCAAAAAAAGAAAATTTTACTTCTTCCTTTTTTTTTGGAGTCTCATTTTTTAAAATTTTTTATAAACATATAATGTGTTTTTATCCCTAGGAGTACAGGTCTGTGAATCACCAGGTTTACACATTTCACAGCACTCACCACAGCACCTGCCCTCCCCAATGTCCATACCCCCACCATCCTCTCCCAACACACATCCCCCCAGCAACCCTCAGTCTGTTTTCTGAGATTTAGTCTTTTATGGTTTGTCTCCCTCCCAATCCCATCTTCTTTTATTTTTCTTTTTGTACTCCCGAAACCGCCTATGTTGCATCTCTACTTCATCATATCAGGGAGATCATAGGATAGTTGTCTTTCTCAGATTGATTTATTTCGCCAAGCATAATACCTCTAGTTCCATCCACATCATCACAAATAGCAGGATTTCATTTCTTTTGATGGCTGCATAGTATCCCATTGTACATATATACCACATCTTATTTATTGATTCATCTGTTGAAGGACATTTAGGTTCTTTCCATAGTTTAACTATTGTGGACATTGCTGCTATAAACATTTGGGTGCATGTGCCCCTTCAGAATGCCACATTTGTATCTGTAGGGTATATACCCAGTACTACAATCACTGGGTCATAGGCTAGTTCTATTTTCAGCTTTTTGAGGCACCTCCACGCTGTTTTCCAGAGTGGTCGCACCAGCTTGCATTCCCACGTACAGTGTAGGAGGGTTGCCCTTTCTCCACATCCTCGCCAGCATCTGTCATTGACTGACTTGTTCATTTTAGCCATTCTGAAAGGTGTGAGGTGGTATCTCATTCTGGTTTTGATTTGTATTTCCCTGATGCCGAGTAATGTGGAGCATTTTTCATGTGTCTGTTGGCCATTTGGATGTATTCTTTGCAGAAATGTCTGTTCATGTCCTCTGCCCATTTCTTCATTCGATTATTTGTTCTTAGGGTGTTGAGTTTGATAAGCTCTTTATAGATTTTGGATACTGGTTCTTTACCTGGTATGTCATTTGCAAATATCTTCTCCCAGATAACTTCTGACAGTCATCTTTTGGCTTTGTTAACTGTTTCCTTTGCTGGGCAAAAGCTTTTTGATCTGATGAAATCCCAAGAGTTCATTCTTGCCCTTGCTTCCCTTGCCTTTGGCGATGTTCCTCGGAAGAAGTTGCTGCTGCTGAGGTCAAAGAGGTTGCTACCTGTTCTCTCCTCAAAGATTTTGATGGATTACTTTCTCACATTATGCTTCTTCATCCATTTCCAGTCTATTTTCATGTATGGTGTAAGGAAATGGTCCAATTTCATTTTTCTGCATGTGGCTGTTCAATTTTCCCGACCCTAAGGCCAGAGGCTCCTTCTCTACTCTGGGGGCGGCATGCTGTGCCTTCCCCCATGTGCTCCTGAGGAGCGCGGTGACAGACGTGTGCGACCATGCTTCTCTCTCAGACAGAGGGGATGCTAGGGAAAAAGTATTTCGCTCCATGCGGGTATCTTCCACCATGCTGCGGAGACTAGCTCAGGCAAGCAGCAGCAGCATCCACAAACCCAATTCTGATTTCCCAACGAATGCTGTGCTTTCCCAGGGGAGATGCCCAGGCAAAGAGGCTTTCGCTGTATGCGGGTTTCTCCCACCGCAAGACTGGGCTCAGGCAAGCAGCAGCAGCCCGCAGATCATTTCTCAGCGAATGCTGTGCTTTCGCAGAGGCTTTGGCTTGGAGCGAACAGCACTTCGCCGCTGCTTCCTCAGCAAGGCTTCAGTCGCCTTAGGGAAGAAGAGCTGCAGGAGAGCTGGTGCCTCTTGGGCCTTGCTTTCCCGGGCTCCATGTTCGCGTCCTGGGTTCACCCTGCCAGGCCGAACTAAGCAGACACAGCCACAACCGTGAAGTAGCGTGCATAGCCTAGGGTGGCACTCTATGCACACTACCATCTCCCGGTTTAGGCATCGCTAGGCCTTTTACTCTAGCGCTCAGGCGGACTCGGGGACTAGGCCAGTGCTTTCCCCACCAGAAAGGAGAGGTGACAGGATCCCTGCACACCACTGTGTGCACTGAATAGGGAGCTTTGGGGGACTGTCCCCACTCCTTCCCCTTAAACCCCATGCCTCCTCCAAGCTTCCACATCGTGGAGGAAGAAGGCATCTGATGGCAAGTTCTTTCTGGGAGTTGTTTCTCGAGTTCAGGGTAGGCACCTGGTAGCAAGCCCATGTCTGCCCCAGGGACAGGTGGCCAAGGAGCTGCTGTCTCCTTGAGCCCAAAGGTCAGGACCGGCATGCTTTCTTCCCAGACTCCTTCCTCAGAGTGGAGCCCTTTCCCCTGCCCTAATCTACCCGTCCTGTCTCTTAGCAGCCAGGCTTCCTTCGCTCTGCAGTGACAGACGTGTCCCTTTCCTTAAGGATCTTTCCACAGGTGCCACCGAGCTTCTCTCTCAGGCAGAGGGGATGCCCAGGCAAAGAGGATTTCGCTCCATGCGGGTTTAGTCCACCGTGCTGTGGAGACTAGCGGAGGCAAGCAGCAGGCAGCATCCCACAGACCCGACTCTGATTTCCCAAAGAATGCTGTGCTTTCCCAGAAGGGATGCCCTGGCAAAGAGGCTTTCGCTCTATGCGGGTTTCTCCCATCGTGCAGCGAATACTAGGCTAAGGCAAGCAACAAAAGCAGCCCACAGAATCGACTTTGATTTCCCCGCGACTGCTCTGCTTTTGTAGAGGTTTTCAGCTTGGCGCGAATCGCACTTCGCTGCTGCTTCCTCAGCAAGGCTTTGGTCGTTCGCTCTATCGCAGCAGGGAAGAAGAGCCGCGGGAGAGCTGGTGCCTCTTGGGCCTTGCTTTCCCGGGCTCCAAGTTCGCGCCCGGGGTTCACCTTGCTAAGCCGAACTAAGCAGACACAGTCACAGCCCTGCAGCAGCGATCCTGGCCTAGCATGGCACTCTATGCCTATTACCACCTCCTGGTGACGGTAAAGCTTTGCTTTTTGCTCAGGCGCTCAGGGAGACTCGGGGACTAGGCCAGTGCCTTCACCACAGGAGAGAGGAGGCGACAGGATGCATGCACACGGCCCGTGCACCGGGATGGGGAACTGTGGGGGACTGTCACCACTCCTTCACCGGCACACCCAATGCCAGCCACAACGCTGCCACATCTTGGTGGAACACGGCATCTGACTGCCCGTTTCTCCATGGGGTTGTTTCTGCGAGTTGCGGGTATGGCACCTGGGGGCAAGCCCAAGTCTGCCCTTGGGACAGGTGGCCAAGGAGATGCTGTCCCCTTGGGACTAGAGGCACAGGACAGGCCCGCCTTCTGCCCAGACTCCTTCCTCAGAGGATAGCACGCGCCTCTGCCCTAGTTGTCCCCACATGTCTCCTTAGCAGCGAGGCTTCCATCTCTCCCCACAGGGAGCGGGTGACAATTGTCTTGCTACCGGCCTGCTGTTCGTGCCATGGCATGCTATCCTGCTTCCCGAGCGTTTCCCGAATCCAAGGCCAAGTGCTCCTTCTCTTCTCCGGAGGATGCTGTGCTTTCCCAGAAGGGATGCCCCGGCAAAGAGGCTTTCGCTCTATGCGGGTTTCTCCCATCGTGCAGCGAATACTAGGCTAAGGCAAGCAACAAAAGCAGCCCACAGAATCGACTTTGATTTCCCCGCGACTGCTCTGCTTTTGTAGAGGTTTTCAGCTTGGCGCGAATCGCACTTCGCTGCTGCTTCCTCAGCAAGGCTTTGGTCGTTCGCTCTATCGAAGCAGGGAAGAAGAGCCGCGGGAGAGCTGGTGCCACTTGGGCCTTGCTTTCCCGGGCTCCAAGTTCGCGCCCGGGGTTCACCTTGCTAAGCCGAACTAAGCAGACACAGTCACAGCCCTGCAGCAGCGATCCTGGCCTGGCATGGCACTCTATGCCTATTACCACCTCCTGGTGACGGTAAAGCTTTGCTTTTTGCTCAGGCGCTCAGGGAGACTCGGGGACTAGGCCAGTGCCTTCACCACAGGAGAGAGGAGGCGACAGGATGCATGCACACGGCCCGTGCACCGGGATGAGGAACTGTGGGGGACTGTCACCACTCCTTCCCCGGCACACCCAATGCCAGCCACAACGCTGCCACATCTTGGTGGAACACGGCATCTGACTGCCCGTTTCTCCATGGGGTTGTTTCTGCGGGTTGCGCTTATGGCACCTGGGGGCAAGCCCAAGTCTGCCCTTGGGACAGGTGGCCAAGGAGATGCTGTCCCCTTGGGACCAGAGGCACAAGACAGGCCTGCCTTCTGCCCAGACTCCTTCCTCAGAGGATAGCACGCGCCCCTGCCCTAGTCGTCCCCTCATGTCTCCTTAGGAGCCAGGCTTCCATTTCTCCGCACAGGGAGCGGGTGACACTTGTATTGCCACAGGCCGCTGTGCTTGCCAGGGCCGGCTCTCCTGTTTCGCAACCGTTTCCAGATCAGAAAGCCAACGGCTCCTGCTCTTCTCCCTGGGCAGCGTGATGCACCTTCCACAGACATGCTCCTGGGGAGTGCAGTGATAGATGTGTCCCTTTCCTTAAGACTCTTTCCACAGGCGCAACCGCGCTTCTCTCTCAGGCAGAGGGGTTCTAGGGCAAAGGATTTCGCTCCATGCGGGTATCTTCCACCATGCTGCGGAGACTAGCTCAGGCATTAAGCTGCAGCATCACACACATGTGATTCGGATTTCCCAACGAATGCTGTGCTTTCCTAGAGGGGATGCCCGGGCAAAGGGGTTTCGCTGTATGCGGGTTTCTCCCACCGCAAGACTGGGCTTAGGCAAGCAGCAGAAGAGACCGTAGAACCGACTCTGATCTCCCAGCGACTGCTATGCTTTCCCAGAGGTTTTCAACTTGGCGTGAACCGCACTACGCTGCTCTCCTCAGCAAGGCTTTCTTCGTTCGTTCTGTCGCGGCAGGGAAGAAGAACAGCGGGAGAGCTGGTGCCTCGTGGGGCTTGCTTTCCCGGGCTCCAAGTACACACCCGGGTTTCAACTTGCTAAGCCGAACTAAGCAGACACAGTCACAGCCCGGCAGCAGCTTGCGTGGCCTAGCATGGCACTCTATGCCTATTACCATCTCCTGGGGTAGGTAAGGCTTTGCCTTTCACTCCGGCGCTCAGGCAGACTTGGGGACTAGGCCAGTGCCTTCAGCACAGGAGAGAGGAGGCGACAGGATCCCTGCACACGCCCTGTGCACTTGGATGGGGAACTGTGGGAGATAGTCTCCACTCCTTCCCCGGCACACCCCGTGCCATTCACATCGCTGCCACATCTTGGTGGATGACGGCATCTGACTGCCCGTTACTCCATGGGGTTGTTTCTGCGAGTTGCGTGTATGGCACCTGGTGGCAAGACCAAGTTTGCCGTTGGGACAGGTGGCCAAGGAGATGCTGTCCCCTTGGGACTAGAGGCACAGGACAGGCCTGCCTTCTGCCCAGACTCCTTCCTCAGAGTGGAGCTCACGCCCCTGCTTTAGTCATCCCCTCATGTCTCCTTAGCATCCAGGCTTCCATCTCTCCGCACAGGGAGCGGGTGACACTTGTCTTGCCACCGGCCCGCTATTCGTGCCCCAGCAGGCTATCCTGCTTCCCGAGCGTTTCTCGTCCCCAAGGCCAAGGGCTCCTTCTCTTCTCCGGGGGCGGCGTGCTGCGCCTTCCCCACACTTGGTCCTGTGGAGCGCGCTGACAGACGTGTGCAACCACACTTCTCTCTCATGCAGAGGGGTGCTAGGGCAAAGAGGATTTCGCTCCATGCGGGTATCTTCCACCGTGCTGCGGGGAGTAGCTCAGGCAAGCAGCAGCAGTATCCCCAAACCCAACTCAGATATCCCAACCAATGCTGTGCTTTCCCAGAGGAGATGCCCTGGCAAAGAGCCTTTCGCTGTATGCGGGTTTCTCCCACTGTGAGATTGGCTCAGGCAACCAGCAGCAGCAGCCCACAGTACCGACTCTGATTTTCAGCGAATGTTGTGCTTTCACAGAGGTTTTGGGCTTGGAGCGAACCGCACTTCATTGCTGCTTCCTCAGCAAGGCTTCGTTCGCTTCAGGGAAGAAGAGCTGCGGGGGAGCTGGTGCCTCTTGGGTCTTGCTTTCCTGAGCTCCAAGGTCGCACCCAGGGTTCACCTTGCTAAGCCGAACTAAGCAGACACAGTCACAGCCCTGCAGCAGCTTGCGTGGCCTAGCATGGCACTCTATGCCTATTACCATCTCCTGGGGTAGGTAAGGCTTTGCCTTTTGCTCTGGCGCTCAGGGAGACTCAGGGTGTAGGCCAGTGCCTTCAGCACAAGAGAGAGGTGGCGATAGGATCCCTGCAAATGGCCCGTGCACTTGGATGGGGAACTGTGGGGGACAGTCTCCACTCCTTCCCAGTAACACCCCCTGCCACCCACATCGCTGCCACATCTTGGTGGAAGACGGCATCTGACTGCCCGTTTCTCCATGGGGTTGTTTCTGCGAGTTGTGGGTATGGCACCTGGGGGCAAGCCCAAGTCTGCCCTTGGGACAGGTGGCCAAGGAGATGCTGTCCCCTTGGGACCAGAGGCACAAGACAGGCCTGCCTTCTGCCCAGACTCCTTCCTCAGAGGATAGCACGTGCCCCTGCCCTAGTCGTCCCCTCATGTCTCCTTAGCAGCCAGGCTTCCATCTCTCCGCACAGGGAGCGGGTGACACTTGTTTTGCTACCGGCCTGCTGTTCGTGCCATGGCAGGCTATCCTGCTTCCCGAGCGTTTCCCGACCCCAAGGCCTAGGGCTCCTTCTCTTCTCCGGAGGCGGCGTGATGCGCCTTCCACACACTTGCTCCTGGGGAGCGCGGTGACCGACGTGTGCAACCACGCGTCTCTCTCAGGCAGAAGGGATGCTAGGGCAAAGAGTATTTCGCTCCATGCGGGTTTTTTCCACCGTACTGCGGAGACTAGCTCAGGCAAGCAGCAGCAGCATCCCCAAACCCAAATCACATTTCCCAACGGATGCTGTGATTTCCCAGGGTAGATGACAAGGCAGAGAGGCCTACGCTATATGCGGGTTACTACAGCCACGAGACTGGGCTCAGGCAAGCAGCAGTAGCCTGCAGAACATTTCCAGCGAATGCTGTGCTTTCTCAGAGGCTTTGGCTTGGAGCGAACAGCACTTCGCCGCTGCTTCCTCAGCAAGGCTTCAGTCGCGTCAGGGAAGCAGAGCTGCAGGAGAGCTGGTGCCTTTTGGGCCGTGCTTTAACGGGCTCCATGTTCGCCTCCTGGGTTCACCCTGCCAGGCCGAATTAAGCAGACACAGCCACAACCCTGCAGTAGCGTGCGGAGCCTAGGATGGCACCCTATGCACACTACCATCTCCCGGTGTAGGCATCGCTTGGCCTTTTACTCTGGCGCTCAGGCGTTCTCGCGGACTAGCCCAGTGCTTTCCCCACAGGAAAGGAGACGTGACAGGATCCCTGCACACCGCCCGTGCACTGAATAGGGAGCTTTTGGGGAAGTCCTCACCCCATCACCCTAAACTCCATGCCACCTCCAAGCTTCCACATCCTGAAGGAAAACGGCATCTGACTCCTTGTTATTTCAGGGAGCTGTTTCTGCGAGTTTAGCGTAGGCTCCAGGTGGCTAGCGCATGTCTGCCCCAGGGACAGGTGGCCAAGGAGCTGCTGTCTCCTTGGGCCCAGAGGCTCAGGACAGGCATGCTTTCTGCCCAGACTCTTTCCTAAGAGTGGAGCATGCGCCCTGCCTTACACATCCCCACCTTTCTCTGTAGCAGACAGGCCTCCGTCTCTCTGCACAGGGAGCAGGTGGCACTTGTATTACCACCGGCCGCTATGCCTGCCAGGTCCGGCTCTCCTGTTTCGCAACCGTTTCCAGACCAGAAAGCCAACGACTCCTGCTCTTCTCCTTGGGCAGCGTGCTGCAACTTCTACAGACATGCTCCTGGGGAGCGCAGTGATAGACGTGTCCCTTTCCTTAAGGTTCTTTCCAGAGGCGCAACCGTGCTTCTCTCTGAGGCCGAGGGGTGCTAGGGCAAAGAGGATTTTGCTCCATGCGGGTATCTTCCACCGTGCTGCGGATACTAGCTCAGGCAAGCAGCAGCAGCAGCCCAAACCCAAATCACATTTCCCAACGAATGCTGTGATTTCCCAGGGTAGATGACAAGGCAAAGAGGTTTTCTCTGTATGCGGGTTTCTCCAGCCGTGAGACTGGGCTCAGGCAAGCAGCAGTAGCCCGCAGAACATTTCTCAGCGAATGCTGTGCTTTCTCAGAGGCTTTGGCTTGGAGCGAACAGCACTTCACCGCTGCTTCCTCAGCAAGGCTTCAGTCGCGTCAGGGAAGCAGAGCTGCGGGAGAGCTGGTGCCTTTTGGGCCTTGCTTTCCCGGGCTCCATGTTCGCTTCCCGGGCTCACTGTGCCAGGCTGTATTAAGCAGACACAGCCACAACACTGTAGTAGCGTGCGGAGCCTAGGATGGCACCCTGTGCACACTATCATCTCCCGGTGTAGGCATCGCTTGGCTTTTTACTCTGGCGCTCAGGCGTTCTCGCGGACTAGCCCAGTGCTTTCCCCACAGGAAAGGAGACGTGACAGGATCCCTGCACACCGCCCGTGCACTGAATTGGGAGCTTTCGGGGACTGTCCTCACCCCATCCCCTTAAACCCCATGCCACCTCCAAGCTGCCACATCCTGATGGAAGACGGCATCTGACTCCCTGTTATTTCAGGGAGCTGCTTCTGTGAGTTCAGCGTAGGCTCCTGGTGGCTAGCGCATGTCTGCCCAGGGACAGGTGGCCAAGGAGCTGCTGTCTCCTTGGGCCCAGAGGCTCAGGACAGGCATGCTTTCTGCCCAGACTCCTTCTTAAGAGTGGAGCATGCGCCCTGCCCTACACATCCCCTCCTCTCTCCATAGCAGACAGGCTTCCGTCTCTCTGCACAGGGAGCTGGTGACACTTGTATTGCCACCGGCCGCTGTGCCTGCCAGGGCCGGCTCTCCTGTTTCGCAACCGTTTCCAGACCAGAAAGTCAACGGCTCCTGCTCTTCTCCCTGAGCAGCGTGCTGCACCTTCCACAGACATGCTCCTGGGGAGTGCAGTGATAGACGTGTGCCTTTCCTTAAGTCTCTTTCCACAGGTGCAACCGCGCTTCTCTCTCAGGCAGAGGGGTGCTAGGGCAAAGGATTTTGCTCCATGCAGGTATCTTCCACCATGCTGCGGAGACTAGCTCAGGCATTAAGCTGCAGCATCACACACATGTGATTCGGATTTCCCAACGAATGCTGTGCTTTCCTAGAGGGGGATGCCCGGGCAAAGGGGTTTCGCTGTATGCGGGTTTCTCCCACCTCGAGTCTGGGCTCAGGCAAGGAGCAGAAGAGACGGCAGAACCGACTCTGATTTCCCAGCGACTGCTATGCTTTCCCAGAGGTTTTCAACTTGGCGCGAACCGCACTACGCTGCTGTCCTCAGCAAGGCTTGGTCTTTCGCTCTTTCGCGGCAGGGAAGAACAGCGGGAGAGCTGTGGGCCTTGCTTTCCCGAGCTCCAAGATCGCACCCTGGGTTCACCTTGCTAAGCCGACCTAAGCAGACACAGTCACAGCCCTGCAGCAGCTTGCGTGGATCCCTGCACACGGCCCGTGCACTTGGATGGGGAACTGTGGGGGACAGTCTCCACTCCTTCCCCGGCACACCCCCTGCCACCCACATCGCTGCCACATCTTGGTGGAAGACGGCATCTGACTGCCCGTTTCTCCATGGGGTTGTTTCTGCGAGTTGCGTGTATGGCACCTGGTGGCAAGCCCACGACTCCCTTGGGACAGGTGGACAAGGAGATGCTGTCCCCTTGGGACCGGAGGCACAACACAGGCCTGCCTTCTGCCCAGAATCCTTCCTCAGAGTGGAGCTCACGCCCCTGCCCTAGTCATCCCCTCATGTCTCCTTAGCAGCCAGCCTCCATCTCTCCGCACAGGGAGCGGGTGACACTTGTCTTGCTACCGGCCTGCTGTTCGTGCCATGGCAGGCTATCTTGCTTCCCGAGCGTTTCCCGACCCCAAGTCCAAGGGCTCCTTCTCTTCTCTGGGGGCGGCGTGTTGTGCCTTCCCCACACTTGCTCCTGGGGAGCGCAGGGACACACGTGTGCAACCACGCTTCTCAGGCAGAAGGGATGCTAGGGCAAAGAGTATTTCGCTCCATGCAGGTATCTTCCACCGTGCTGCGGAGACTAGCTCAGCCATTCAGCTGCTGCATCCCACACAACCGATTCTGATTTCCCAACGAATGCTGTGCTTTCCCAGAGGAGATGCCCGGGCAACGAGGCTTTCGCTGTATGCGGGTTTCTCGCACCGAGAGATTGGGCACAGGCAAGCAGCAGAAGAGCCCGCAGAACCGAATACTGATTTCTCAGCAAATGTTGTTCTTTCGCAGAGGCTTTGGATTGAAGCGAACAGCACTTCGCCGCTGCTTCCTCAGCAAGGCTTCAGTCATGTCAGGGAAGAAGTGCTGCCGGAGAGCTGGTGCCTCATGGGGCCTTGCTATCCCGGGCTCCAAGTTCACATCCTGGGTTCATTCTGCCAAGCTGAAATAAGCAGACACAGCCTCGACCCTGCAGCAGCGTGCGTGGCCTAGGATGGCACTCTGCTCACAATGCCATCTCTCAGCATACGCACGACTGGCCCTTTTGCTCTGGCGTTCAGGTGGACAGGGGACTAGGCCTGTGCCTTCTCCATCCTTAAGGAGACGTGAGAGACGTAATCGGTAACTGTCCCTGTTTTTCCGGGACACCCCCTGCCTCCACCAATGCTGCCACATCCTGGAGGAAGACGGCATCTGATTGCCCGTTCCTCCAGGAGGTGTTTCTGCGAGTTCACGGCAGGAAGCTTGGTGGCAAGCCCACGTCTGCCCTCTGGACAGGTGGCCAAGGAGATGCTTTCCACTTGGGACCAGAGGCACAGGAAAGGCCTTCCTTCTGCCCAGACTCCTTCCTCAGATTGGAGCACGTTCCCCAGCCCAATCGCCCCCTCAAGTCTCCTTAGCAGCCAGGCTTCGTCTCTCTGCACAGGGAGTGGGTGACACTTGTCTTGCCACCAGCCCGCTGTTCCTGCCAGGGCCAGCTCTCTAGCTTCGCGACCATTTCCCGCCCACAAGGCCAACGGCTCCTTCTCTTCTCCTGGGCAGCTTGCTGCACTTTCCCCAGACAGGCTCCTGGGGAGCCCAGTGACAGACATGTCCCCTTCCTTAAGGCTCTTTCCACAGGCGCAACCACGGTTCTCTCTCAGGCAGTGGGGATGCCCAGGCAAAGAGGATTTCGCCCCATGCGGGTTTATTACACCGTGCTGTTGGGTCTTGCTCAAGCAAGCAGCAGCAGCATCCCACAGACCCGACTCTCATTTCCCAAAGAATGCTGTGCTTTCCCAGAGGAGATGCCCAGGCAAAGACCCTTTCGCTGTATAAGGGTTTCTCCCGCCGTGCTGCGAATACTAGGCTAAGGCAAGCAGCAACAGCAGCCCACAAAAACGACTCTGATTTCCCAGAGACTGCTATGCTTTCACAGAGGTTTTCAGCTTGGCGCGAACGGCACTTTGCTGCTGCTTCCTCAGCAAGGCTTTGGGTGTTCGCTCTGTCGCATCAGAGAAGAAGAGCTGCGGGAGAGCTGGTCCCTCTTGGGCCTTGCTTTCCCGGGCTCTATGTTGGCACCCTGGGTTCACCCTGCCAGTCCAAACTAAGCAGACACAGCTACAACGCTGCAGCAGCGTGCGTGACCTAGGATGGCACTCAATGCACACTACATTCTCCCAGTGTAGGCAACAACCCTGTATCTGACTGACTTGTTAATTCTGGGAATGTCTTGCAGATTAATTTGCTTGCCAGAGGTGGTTCCTCTAATTGATGTCTAAGAACCCTAATTAGTTAAGAAAACTTTTTAACATTTTCATTGCTATTTATTATTATTATTATTATTGCTAATATCTCTATTATAAATAATTCACAAGGGCATTTTTCTGACAAAAGACAAAGAGCTGGCTACTAGTAGAAAAAGTACTTTTGACTCTGTCAGTGAAAGTGGTAAAGGGATTTGAGAAAATAAGGCAAAGCACTGGAATTATGTGTTAAAACTTTAAATATTATAGACACATTTACTTAACTTCTAATACTGTTGTTGCTTATAATTAAATAAGATGTTTTCCATGAACCACGCATTACAGCAAATATATTGTTTATACAGATTAAATTTTCATCAAAAGGGACGCCTGGGCGGCTCAGTTGGTTAAGCAGCTGCCTTTGGCTCAGGTCATGATCCCAGCATCCTGGGATCGAGTCCCACATTGGGCTCCTTGCTCGGCCGGGAGCCTGCTTCTCCCTCTGCCTCTGCCTGCCATTCTGTCTGCCTGTGCTTGCTCTCTCGCCCACTCTCTCTGATAAAGAAATAAAATCTTAAAATAAATAAATAAATTTTCATCAAAAAATTGTAAGTGTATTTTATTGTAGGATCATGATCAGCATTTTGCAGATGAGAAAAGTGAAATTTAGAAAAGTATGTCTCTTCAAATCCCTCATACAATATCTGGCCTAGATAGAAGGATATACTCTCACAATTGAGGAAGATAATTGAGATTACTTAAAATGATAAACTTTATAGGGTTTTTAAAAGTTTGCCACAGATTCAGATTCTTTTAAAATATATATCTATTTTGTGTAAAGAGAATGCACTGAGAAGTAAAAAGAAAGTGATATATCAGTGCTACCAACTAATGGCTATATATCATCACCTTATTTATGAACAATGAAACAGTGTGCAATATTTAAATAAATTTAAATAAATTCCTATTTATTTTATATATTTATAAATTTAAATAAATTCCTATTTATTTATTATGAAAGAAATTCCTCTAACAAACAGTATGTTTTGAAGGTTGCTAGCAGGAAAGTGTTGTACTTCATGGAAGTAATCAGAAAATATGATCTAAATTTCTGCTTTCAAGGGCGCCTGGGTGGCTCAGTGGGTTAAAATTCTGCTTTCAAGAAGCTATAACAGTAAGTACTGAGCATTAGCTATTATATGCTATGGATGAATAACTGAAATCTACATTTGAAAGTAATGGTACACTATATGATAACTAATTGAATTTTAAAAAGTTAATAAAAAACCACTATTTTATAAAACAATATTCCCAACAGGCTCTTTTGCTTTAAAATACTCACTCTGTAATGAGAGTCATTACTTTTGTCCAGCAAATTCTTACATCACTGTTTATCCCTTCCCTGCTTTATCCCTTCCCAGTATCAAGAAAGGCTCACTTGGATTACCTAGAAGCCATGAGAAAGCTTGTAATAGATCTGGCTGGTTTTCACCAGCAATTTGACCACCATGTGCACAGGGAAGTCTATTGATAAAGGCTTTATTGCAATAAATTGCAAATACATGGATGATTTTGAATTCTCTTTCTTGAGGTCTTGTTTCATGATAATAAATGTAGGGTGGCTTTTTGGAATGGATGTTATTAACATATCTTCATAGTTCTAAGTACATGGAATTGTAAAATAGATAAATGAATGTGGCATTACTGACAACCGTCCTCATTTTGAAATCAAATTACAGTGTACTGAGCTGAGGAGGCAAAGCAGATTTGGGATTATGAGTGAAATAATTTTAAAAAGTCTTAGGGGTATGATCAGACTATTGGGTAATTCAGTAGAAAAATATCAACTGATTGAGATTCTGTGTTCCCTGATTTCAGAGAGACGTTAAGATAAATAAGTAACACGAGGAGACTAGGAAGCCAAACATAAGTGATACTTTTGTGCCAGGGTGTGTATACATCTGTTTATCTTCTTGCTTTACCACTAAGGTTGCTCCTAGAGGAGAGTTTAAATATGTGTTGGAGCTAATCTCTGTGGATTACACAAGAAACCACATCCTACAGCTCTCCCTGAAACACCGCTTATGATTTCAATGTAATTTGGTTTTTGCATTTTTAGAAATAACAAAATACTTTGCAAACTCATCTACTTTATTACCACCACAAGTGAGTCAGCTGACTCCACATTTTAACACAGTGACAGTCACAGAGGAATGGAGGAGTGAGTAGAGTTATCAATATATGTGCTTTAAAGAAGTATGACAGGGTAGCAGCTATTTCCAGGAACCAAAACATGGGTCAGCAGCTGTGCAGGAAAAGTGATGGAATAAATGACTCATTTCAGAGGAGTTCTATAACATATTAGTTCTATAATGGATCTTCAGCACCCAATTACCCGCTTTGATCTAAAGATAAGGATTTACAGTTAAGATCCCATTTATGATTTGTCTGGTAGGGTCTGAATCATGTTTACTATTGTTTTGACTATTACTTGAAACCTATAGTAGTACTTGGGATATGTGTTGTGTATTCTGTGAACATGTGCTATTTTTAGATTAGATAATTCCTGTCTCGAACCCCTGTTAATTTGTTTGCTTTTGTTTATTTGATAGTGCTTTCAGTAAATGGATATATCTTAAAAATTGCAAAGCCACTATTAAAATAAGTTATTATGATATATAGCATGGAATTGCACATTCCTCCTTTGAATCCGACAGAGCTTCACCATATCCTTAACAATTTGGGAAAAACACGCTATTATTTTTCTTCATAAAATTTCTCCTGTTAGGCTGTGATGGTTGTCATCAGCAGTAACTCCTCTAAAGGCTTTGTCAAAAGAGTTGAAAAAATTGGAAAGGTGTGAATGAAGCTGTTTGCTGAATATAAAGAAAAGAGCATTGAAGTACAATTCACACTCTTACTTCTCCTTCTATGCTTTCAGATGTTTGACATTTGAAAATTTTGCTTCTAGAAGAGATGCCCTATATAATTCTTACTTAAAGGAGCAAGTTGCTTTAATAATTTTTTTTATTATTCTACCATTCAAGTATTTCCATTTAAATTAAATTCAATACCATTTAAAAAAAATCAAAAGTGCTGCCAGTATTCAATTCCTGGGCTAAACAATTTTAGAAAGCTTTGTGTTATTGAACCTACGGGGTTTTTCTGTAGTTTTAACTCTTTCTTTCTGTGATTTTTCCCTTTAGTCACATAAGTGACTGCATATTAACAGACATTGAGGATAAAGGACTGAATAGAACAATCCTTGGCCTCATGAAGTTGAGAATCTAGCAAGGGAGTCAAACAATTCAATCATTCAGAGACAATTTATTGAGTGTCTGGCCTAAGATGAGCACAACAAAACCCCAGCCCAGAGGAATCTTTTTTTTTTAAGATTTTATTTATTTATTTGACAAACAGAGATCACAAGTAGGCAGAGAAGCAGGCAGAGAGAGAGGAGGAAGCAGGCTCCCCGCTGAGCAGAGAGCCTGATGTGGGGCTCGATCCCAGGACCCTGAGATCATGACCTGAGCCGAAGGCAGCGGCTTAACCCACTGAGCCACCCAGGCGCCCTAGAGGAATCATTTTAATGGGAGAGATAGATAATAGGTAAACCAACTTTAAAAAGAAAAAAATCGTACTGGTTTTTCTTTAATAGTGATGCATATTTGAACTAAATAAGCACATTTTAATAAGAGCAGTGATTGAGAAGAGGTTTTGTAACTGAGTGGTCCGAAAGGGCCTCCCTGAAAAAGTCTGTTTTGAACAGATTTCTGAATAATATCAGCCAGGAAGCTGCGTAAAAATCTCAGGGATGGGTGATTTTTCCAGTCAAAAAACTGTAAAGGCTCCAAAGTCACAATACAGCTGTAAGTTTCTCTAATAAAGTAACTTCTGACAAAGAATGAGAAGAAATAACTAACCCAGGTTTGAAAGAAAAGGGACAGACTTTCTATGGAATTCATATTTAATTAAAGCTCTAAAGGACAAAAATACAATAGAGCAAAATTCTGGTCCCGCTGATATACCTAATGAAAGTTCATAAACAAGGTGTGGGTAGCAAAGAGTGTGTGGGAATGTTGATAAGGACAGTGGGGAAGAGTCATCCCTGAACATGTTCTTTAATGAAGCAATTCTTGTGTTGTTTTAAAGGGTAACTTGGAGTTTGCCTAAGTGATTAGAGAAGGATGCCTCGGCTTATGGAAGTTCAAAGCCATAAAGATGTGATAAACTACTGCAGATATTTTCATGTATATTTGTTGTTGCTTCTAGTAATGGTGATCTAAAAACTCCTATTTAAGACAACTTAAAAATCCAGACAAAATAGCTTTTAAAGTTAAAAATATCAGAATGATTATAAAAATAAGTGAGGGATTACTGGGCCAATACGAAACACAATGAGAGCCTAGAGATATATGCCCTGAAGCCATTTTAGCTATGAGAGCATTAGAAACTGCTAAAACACACTGAGCTGTGTTTTTAATAGACACTTGATACTAGAGAAAAAAAATTCAAAATCCAGCAGCAATCAAATTTGAGGACTTTGGTACAACCCAAATTTAAGTTGAGATCCCCAAAGCACAAGGAGAAGCAGAAATAAGACTAGAGCCTACCTTGCCTTCTGTGTAAACTGAGAACGTCAACCACTGAATTTGGAGTATGATTGTCTTGTAAAGTCTCAGATATAAGAGAAAATCCTGCCAAGGAGGACCATACCATTATTATAGCTCTTAATTATTCCTACTCAATAAGAGTTTCAAATATAATGTCTTGAACATAACAAAATGTAACAAAGCACACAAAGAAAAACCATTAACAAGATTTGATAGACAAAATGGGATTAAGTATGATATTAAAATGATCAATAAAGATTGTAAAATGGCTTGATTACTCTGCTCAAAGAAATGAGAGGGGAAGCAAATTGAACAAAAAACTGAAACTAAAAAATGATATTGAGAAAGATTTTATAAGTGAACCAAATGGATACTCTAGAACTTTAAAGATATGACAGCCAATTTAAGATACCACAGGGGTGCCTGGGTGGCTCACTTAATTAAACCTCCAATTCTTTTTCCTTTTTTTAACACCTTAATTTTATTTTATTTCTTTCATTTTGGCTCAGGTCATGATGTCAGGCTTGTGAAATAGAGCCCAGAGTTGGGCTCTGTGCTGAGCCTGGAGCCTGCTTAAGATTCTTTTCCCTTCTTTTTCTATCCCTCCCTGCGCTCTCACTCGCTCGCTCTCTCTTGCTTGCAAATAAATAAATAAATAGACAGATAATAGACAAAGCAAAATAAAAGCAGATTATGAAAATAAATATAAAGTTTTTGAAATGAAAACAAGTTCAAAATAAAATAGAGAAGACCTACACAGCTAAAAGTTCATTCAGGAAATCTATTATTAAAGAAGTCAGTATGACACAATGTTAAGATATCAAAAGACTGGAGCATGTACTTTACAGAAAGGGTAATCCAAATGGCCACTCATAGGTAAAAACTGTTTATCTTTATTATGAATCTGGAATTAAATTAAATTAAATTAAAAATAAATTAAAACCTAGAATGGCATACTATTACACACTTACCATAGTGGGAAACAGTAAAAATGTCTTGCAAGAATGTGAAAGAATGACAGTGCCCATAATAAAAACATTTGAGGTAGGTTGGACAATATTTAGAAAACTTAAAAATTAAAAAAAAATTTGGTCCATTCCTGGAAATACAACATTGAATTAAATGAATATTTTCACCAGGATATGAAAACAGATGATTATAGTTATTTCATTCATAACGGCAGATCAGCAGTGGTCTATTTGCACGATGTTACATTAAATAAGAGAGAATATTAACAAACTGGGAGAAGGGGCTAGGTTGTTATCATAAACAGATCTTCTATGGTGCTGATTATGTTCTATTTCTCAAAATCTTTAAGTTAAAAAATTTTCAAATTTATATCTAAATAGATAGATAGATAGATAGATGATAGATTGACAGATATCCCAGAAGCTGCAATGCTAGGCTAAGACCAGGCTTTAAAGGGCTTTTCTATATTCTACTAAATACTTTAAACCATTCATTATATTATAGCTCAGAGTTCGAATCTCCATTTGTTTCCTCTGTTTTCTAATATTTATCTTAAGGTGACCTGATGCAGACTTTTGATGACCTTTGTCTAAATATTTCTATTTTAACAAAGTCCTTTTTAATACTCAGAGACTAAAACTTAGAAAAACACTCTGATTTTTATCTCACTAGAGTGGAAAATATATGGTTACCCATTAACTAATGATATCCATGTCTACATTAGCTCCATGACATTTTTCATTCTTGGGAGCTTTTGGTTAAATGAATTTTTTTAAGCTTCCTTTAAATGAAGCTTTAAGCCATCACCACATGAATAAAATTAAAGAACTAAATGAAAACAAGCCAAGTAATAGAGTAATAGAATGTGCAGTGGAAAGAGTACAATTCTGAAATCATAAAGCCTAAATTAGTGTGATGCATCTTTACTAGCCATGTAATCATAAACCAGTTATCTAAATGTGTTAGCCTCAGATTTTTCACCCATGAAATAGTGATGATAATACTTATTATGCAGAGTTGTTGTGTGGATGTGATGAAGCATGGAGCATGAGAGTCTCATATTCCATGCTAAAATGATAGCTATTTTTTACTTATAATAATTCTAATAATAGTAATTAAATTGTTCAAAATGGTAATAATCATTTATATTGAGGCATTGTATTGACTATTCATAGACACATTTACCAAAATAAATTTCATTTTACTTTACCCCCTCTGAGGCTATATATTCCTTAATTCAATATGAATCTTATTATGAATAATAATTATCATGATAAAT
Source organism: Mustela nivalis (assembly GCF_964662115.1). Taxonomy (NCBI): domain Eukaryota; kingdom Metazoa; phylum Chordata; class Mammalia; order Carnivora; family Mustelidae; genus Mustela; species Mustela nivalis. Next base: position 402,518 of record NW_028136428.1, on the reverse strand, counting down.
ATGCTGATTTTTCTTCTATTTATTTTTAGGAAAGTATCCTTTACTGTTGAACATAAAGAAACTTAAGCAAGTCTCTCTTATTCAAAATTTGCATGCTGCTTCCTTATGAAACTAGATTAGAGTTGTATGAAATAAATTCATGCAGTTAAGACATTTATGTTTGGAAAACTGGGTGGTCAGTTTAGTATTTCAAAAGAAGATTTTAAATTTAAACCTTAAAACTGAGCTCTTTCAGCCTTATTTATAGACCATCCTTCATGCTTAATAAGTATTCCTTCATTGTAAACTAACTAATAGTGTTTGTCACAGTGTATATAACTAAAATGGATTTTGTATTCTATTATTTCAGAGTTAGTTGCAGTATCTACTTCCTTACTTCCTCTTTTGAAAAATAGATTAATTCTACAAAAGGTTATTTCCAGATTTATTGAAAAATAATTGACATATTATAATTTGTAAATTTAAGAAATGATTTCTTATAACACTGCAAACTTTTAACATTGTGTAAATTTTGTACCATTTGATAAATTGGTATACATCTGCATTGCAATATAATCTACATAAAAATGTTAATACATCTACTATCTCATATAGTTGCCTCTGTTTTTATGCATGTATTGTAAGGAATTTTAAGATCTACTCTCTTAGCAACTTTTATGTATATAGTACAGTAGAGATAAACTTCAGAGGTCTTGTGGGTTTTGTTCCAGACTGCCTCAATAAAGTGATTATCTCAATAAACTAAGTCAAATCATTATTATTATTTTTTGGTTTCCCAGTGCAAATAAAAAATTATGTTTCCCAGTGCATATAAAAAATAAACACTATACTGTACTGTTCAAAAGCATTATGTCTTTAAAGAAAAACAATGTATATACCTTAAGTAAACTAGTTCTGAGTTTTCAGTGGGTCATAAATACTGATCACAGATCACCATAACAAATACAATAATAATGAAAAAACTTGAAATATTGCAAGAATTACCAACATGTGACAGAGAGACACAAAATGAACAAATGGTGTTAGAAAAATGGTGGCAGCAGACCTATTTTATACAAGATTGCTATAAACTTTCAACTTGTAAGAATGTGATATATACAAAATTTAATAAAGAGAAGCACAATTAAAAAAGTATGTATATATTATTAACTATGACCATCATGCTGTACATTAGATCCCCAGAACTTTTTCCTATTATAGTTGCAAGTTTGTACCCTTTGACCACCTTATTCCACCCCAGGTTCACCCCTTGTCAACTCAACTCTAAGTTTCCATTAGTTTGCTTTTTCTTCAGATTCTGTATGTAAGGGATATCGTAATACATAAATTAAAAAATATATAAAATCTTTGAAATATTTCACTTAGTATAATACCTTCAAGATCCATCCATGGTATTGTAAATGGCAGTATTTCTTAATTTTTCATGGTTAAGTAGTATTCCATAGTATATATTTACCATACTTATTTTATTCATTCATCCATTAATGGATACTGAAGTTATTTCCATCTCTTGCTTAGAGTTAATAATTTTATAATGAACATAAGAGTGCAGAGATGTCTTCGAATAGTGACTTCGTTTCCTTTAGCTATATCCCTAGAAGTGGGATTACTGAATCATATGGTAATTTTACTTTTAATAATATGAATAGTCTCCATACTGTTTTCCATACAAATTTATATCCCTATCACAGTGCATAAGTTCCCCATTTTCCCCAATATTTACCAAAATTTGTTAGTTTTAATTTTTTGGTAGTATATATTCTAAGAGGTAGTAATATCTTGCTGTGTTTTTCAGAGGTAAACAAAAACAACAACATAATGACTTTGCCCTGAGTTTTTTACGTTGAGCACTTTTTAATGCTCCTGTTGGTCATTTATATAACTTTTTTGAAAAAAAGTCTATTGAGATCCTTTTGCTTTTTTTTAATTATATATTTTTTTCTTTTTGTATCTGTTAGTTATTAACCTCTTTTCAGATATAAGTTTTGTAAGTATTTTCTTCCATTCTGTGGATTGTGTTTTCATTCCCTCTTTTTTTTGGCAATGCAGAAAATTTAGTTTGATGTAATACCATTTATTTATTTTTGCTTGTGTTTTTGGTCTGGTATCCAAAAAACTATTGGCAAGACCAATGTCAAGGAGAATTTTTCCTATGTTTTCCTTTAGGAAATTTAGTTTCATGCATCACATTTAAGTCTTTAATCTATTTCAAGTTAAGATTTATGAGTGATATAAGGTTCCAGTTTCATACTGTTTATGTGACTATTCAGTTTTAAATATCATTTACTGAACAGACTATCTTTACCCATTACATATGTTGGCCCCTGTCAAATATTAGGTGACTGTATGAAAGGATTTATTTCTGGACTCTCAATTCTGTTCTACTTGTTTATTGGTCTGTTTTTATGCCAGTATACTTTATTGTTTTGAGCGTGAGGGCTTTGTAGTATAGTTTCAAATCAAGAGTGTAATTTCGCTTCTTCATTCTTTCTCAGAACTGCTTTGATTATTTGTTGTCTTTTATGGTCTCATATAAATTTTAGGATTCTTTACTTACTTCTGTAAAAACACAATATTGGATTTTTTTAAAGATTATTTATTAATTTATTTGAGAGAGAGAGATGACAAGCAGGCATAGAGGCAGGCAGAGAGAGAAGAGGTAGCAGCTTCCTGCTGAGCAGAGAGGCTGATGCGGGGCTCGATCCCAGGACCCTGGGATCATGACCTGAGCCGTAGGCAGCAGCTTAACCCACTGAGCCACCAAGGTGCCCCTAACATTGGATTTTTGATAGGAATTGAATTTACAGATGGTTTTCGGTAGTATGGACATTTTAACAATGTTAATTCTTACCATTCATAAATATGAGCTATCTTTCCATTTGTGTCTCCTTCAATTTCTTTATCAATGTCATAGATTATGGGGTACAGATCTTTCATAGTCTTAGTTAAATCTTATCCTAAGTATTATATTAGTTTTGATGCTAGTGTGAATTAGATTGTTTTCTTTATTTTTTCAGATAGTTCATCATTAGAGTGTTAAAATGCTCCTGTCTTGTGCTTACTTTGTCAGCACATATACTAAAATTGGAATGATGCAGAGAAGACTAGCGTGATCACTGAGCAAGGATGACATGAAAAACTATTAAAAAAACGAAAAAAACCAAAATTCTTGTCTTCTATATATTGATCTTGTATTTGGCAGCTTTACTAAATTTGTTTATTCAAAAATTTTTATGAAGTTTTTAGGATTTTTTTACATGTAAGTTCATGTTATCCAAAAAAAGAAAATTTTACTTCTTCCTTTTTTTTTTTTATTTGGAGTCTCTTATTTCTTTGTGTTCCTTGTTTCTCTGGCTAGGACATCCAGTACTATGTCAAATGAGAGTAGTGAAAGTGGACACACTTGTCTTTTTTCTGATCTTTAAGGGGAAAACTTTCAAACTTTTTTGATTGAATATGAGATTAGCTCTGGGCTTGCAATATGTGGTTTTTCTTTAATGGATTTTTTAAATTATTTTTTTAAAATTTTTTATAAACATATAATGAGTTTTTATCCCTAGGGGTACAGGTCTGTGAATCACCAGGTTTACACATTTCACAGCACTCACCATCACTCACCATAGCACCTGCCCTCCCCAATGTCCATACCCCCACCATCCTCTCCCAACACACCTCCCCCCAGCAACCCTCAGTCTGTTTTGTGAGATTTAGTCTTTTATGGTTTGTCTCCCTCCCAATCCCATCTTCTTTTATTTTTCTTTTCGTACTCCCGAAACCGCCTATGTTGCATCTCTACTTCATCATATCAGGGGAGATCATAGGATAGTTGTCTTTCTCAGATTGATTTATTTCGCCAAGCATAATACCCTCTAGTTCCATCCACGTCATCACAAATAGCCGGATTTCATTTCTTTTGATGGCTGCATAGTATCCCATTGTACATATATACCACATCTTATTTATTGATTCATCTGTTGAAGGACATTTAGGTTCTTTCCATAGTTTAACTATTGTGGACATTGCTGCTATAAACATTTGGGTGCATGTGCCCCTTCAGAATGCCACGTATGTATCTTTAGGGTATATACCCAGTACTGCAATCACTGGGTCATAAACTAGTTCTATTTTCAGCTTTTTGAGGCACCTCCACGCTGTTTTGGAGTGAACCGCACTTCACTGCTGCTTCCTCAGTAAGGGTTCGTTTGCTTCAGGGATGAAGAGCTGCGGGAGTGCTGGTGCCTCTTGGGCCTTGCTTTCTTGAGCTCCAAGATCGCACCCGGGGTTCACTTCCTAAGCCGAACTAAGCAGACACTGTCACAGCCCTGCAGCAGCTTGCGTGGCCTAGCATGGCACTCTATGCCTATTACCATCTCCTGGTGTAGGTAAGGCTTTGCCTTTTGCTCCGGCGCTCAGGCAGACTCGGGGGCTAGGCCAGTGCCTTCAGCACAGGAGAGAGGAGGCGATAGGATCCCTGCACACGGCCCGTGCACTTGGATGGGGAACTGTGGGGGACAGTCTCCACTCCTTCCCCGGCACACCCCTTGCCACCCACATCGCTGCCACATCTTGGTGGAAGACGGCATCTGACTGCCCGTTTCTCCATGGGGTTGTTTCTGCGAGTTTCGGTTATCTCACCTGGTGGCAAGCCCAAGTCTGCCCTTGGGACAGGTGCCAAGGAGATGCTGTCCCCTTGGGTCCAGAGGCACAAGACAGGCCTGCCTTCTGCCCAGTCTCCTTCCTCAGAGTGGAGCTCATGCCTCTGCCCTAGTCGTCCCCTCATGTCTCCTTAGCATCCAGGCTTCCATCTCTCCGCACAGGGAGCGGGTGAAACTTGTCTTGCCACCGGCCTACTGTTCGTGCCATGGCAGGCTATCCTGCTTCCCGAGCGTTTGCCGACCCCAAGGCCAAGGGCTCCTTCTCTTCTCTGGGGGCTTCATGCTGCGCCTTCACCACACTTGATCCTGGGGAGCGCGGTGACAGATATGTGCAACCACACTTCTCTCTCAGGCAGAAGGGATGCTAGGGCAAAGAGTATTTTGCTCCATTCAGGTATCTTCCCCTGTGCTGCGGAGACTAGCTCAGGCATTCAGCTGCTGCATCCCACACATTCGATTCTGATTTCCCAACGAATGCTGTGCTTCCCAGAGGAGGTGCCCGGACAAAGAGGCTTTCGCTGTATGTGGGTTTCTCCCACCGAGTGACTGGGCACAGGCAAGCAGCAGAAGAGCCCGCAGAACCGACTACTGATTTCTCAGCCAATGCTGTGCTTTCACAGAGGCTTTGGCTTGAAGCGAACAGCACTTCACCGCTGCTTCCTCAGCAAGGCTTCAGTCGCATCAGGGAAGAAGTGCTGCCGGAGAGCTGGTGCCTCTTGGGGCCTTGCTATCCCGGGCTCCAAGTTCACAACCTGGGTTCATTCTTCCAAGCTGAAATAAGCAGACACAACCTCGACCCTGAGCAGCGTGGGTGGCCTAGGATGGCACTCTGCTCACAATGCCATCTCTCAGCATAGGCACGGCCGTCCCTTTTGCTCTGGCGTTCAGGTGGACAGGGGACTAGGCCAGTGCCTTCTCCATCCTTGAGGAGATGTGAGAGGATCACTGCACACCACCCATGCCCTGGAATGGGGTGTAATCGGTAACTGTCCCTGTTTCCCCGGGGCACCCCCTGCCTCCGCCAATGCTGCCACATCCTGGAGGAAGACGGCATCTGATTGCCCGTTCCTCCAGGAGGTGTTTCTGCGAGTTCACGGCCGGAAGCATGGTGGCAAGCCCACGTCTGCCCTCTGGACAGGTGGCCAAGGAGATGCTTTCCACTTGGGACCAGAGGCACAGGAAAGGCCTTCCTTCTGCCCAGACTCCTTCCTCAGATTGGAGCACGTTCCCCGGCCCAATCGCCCCCTCAAGTCTCCTTAGCAGCCAGGCTTCACCTCTCTGCACAGGGAGTGGGTGACACTTGCCTTGCCACCGGCCCGCTGTTCCTGCCAGGGCCAGCTCTCTAGCTTCGCGACCATTTCCCGACCACAAGGCCAACGGCTCCTTCTCTTCTCCTGTGCAGCTTGCTGCACTTTCCCCAGACAGGCTCCTGGGGAGCCCAGTGACAGACATGTCCCCTTCCTTAAGGCTCTTTCCACAGGCGCAACCACGGTTCTCTCTCAGGCAGTGGGGATGCCCAGGCAAAGAGGATTTCGCTCCATGCGGGTTTATTACACCGTGCTGTTGGGTCTTGCTCAGGCAAGCAGCAGCAGCATCCCACAGACCCGACTCTCATTTCCCAAAGAATGCTGTGCTTTCCCAGAGGAGATGCCCAGGCAAAGACCCTTTCGCTGTATGAGGGTTTCTCCCGCCGTGCTGCGAATACTAGGCTAAGGCAAGCAGCAACAGCAGCCCACAAAAACTCTGATTTCCCAGCGACTGCTATGCTTTCACAGAGGTTTTCAGCTTGGCACGAACGGCACTTCGCTGCTGCTTCCTCAGCAAGGCTTTGGGTGTTCGCTCTGTCGCATCAGGGAAGAAGAGCTGCAGGAGAGCTGGTCCCTCTTGGGCCTTGCTTTCCCGGGCTCTATGTTGGCACCCTGGGTTCACCCTGCCAGTCCGAACTAAGCAGACACAGCCACAACGCTGCAGCAGCGTGCGTGGCCTAGGATGGCACTCAATGCACACTACATTCTCCCAGTGTAGGCAACACTTGGCCTTTTGCACAGGCCCTCAGGCGGACTCGCGGTTAAGGCCAGTGCCTTCCCCACAGGAGAGGAGAGGCGACAGGATCCCTGAACACCGCCCGTTCACTGGAATGGGGAGCTTTGGGAGATTGTCCCCACTCCTTCCCCGGCAAACCCCCTGCCACCGAAAACGCTGTCACATCTTTGAGGAAGATGGCATCTGACTGCCCGTTTCTCGAGGGAGCTATTTCTGCGACTTCCGGGTATGGCGCCTGGTAGCTAGCCCAAGTCGGCCCTACAGACAGGTGGTCAAGGAGATGCTGTCCCCTTGGGACCAGAGGCACAGGACAGGCCTGCCTTCTGCCCAGACTCCTTCCTCAGAGTGGAGCATGCATCTCTGCCCTAGTCATCCCCTCATGTCTCCTTAGGAACCAGGCTTTGTCTCTCTGCACAGGGAGCGGGTGACACTTGTCTTGCCACCGGCCTGCTGTTCCTGCCATGGCAGGCTATTCTGCTTCCCGACCTTTCCCGACCACAAGGCCAACGTATCCTTCTCTTCTCCTGGGGTGGCGTGCTGCACCTTCCCCAGACGTGCTCTTGGGGAGCGCAGTGACACACGTGTGCAACCACGCTTCTCTCTCAGATCTCAAATACCCAACATAACCCTACACCTAAAGGAGATGGAGAAAGAACAACACAGAAAGCCTAACCCAGCAGAAGAGGAATAATAAAGATCAGAGCAGAAATCAATGAAATAGAAACAAATAAACAAACAAATAAAAACCACAAAAAACCAACAACAACAACAAAAAACAATAGAACAAATCAACGAAACTAGGAGCTGGTTCTTTGAAAGAATTAATAAGATTGATAAAACCCTTTCCAGACTTATCAAAAAGAAAAGAGAAAGAACCCAAATAAATAAATTAATGAATGAAAGAGGAGAGATCACAACCAACACCAAAGAAATACAAACAATTATAAGAACATACTATGAGCAACTCTACGCCAACAAATTCAACAATCTGGAAGAAATGGATACATTCCTAGAGACATATAAACTACCACAACTGAACCAGGAAGAAATAGGAAACCTGAACAGACCCATAACCAGTACGGAGATTGATACAGTCATCAAAAATCTCCAAACAAACAAAAGCCCCGAGCCAGATGGCTTCCCAGGGAAATTCTACCAAACATTTAAAGAAGAATTAATTCTTATTCTCATGATACTGTTCCAAAAAATAGAAATGGAAGGAAAACTTCCAAACTCATTTTATGAGGCCAGCATCACCTTGATCCCAAAACCAGACAAGGATCCCATCAAAAAAGAGAACAGCAAACCAATATCCTTGATGAACACAGATGCGAAAATTCTCACCAAAATACTAGCCAATAGGATTCAACAGTGCATTAAAAGGATTATTCACCACGACCAAGTGGGATTTATTCCAGGGCTACAAGGTTGGTTCAACATATGCAAATCAATCAATGTGATACAACGCATTAATAAAAGAAAGAACAAGAACCACATGATACTCTCCATAGATGCTGAAAAAGCATTTGGCAAAGTGCAGTGTCCCTTCCTGATTAAAACTCTTCAAAGTGTAGGGATAGAGGGCACATATTATCAATATTATCAAAGCCATCTATGAAAAACCCACTGCAAATATCATTCTCAATGGAGAAAAATGGAATACTTTTCCGCTGAGGTCAGGAACACGGCAGGGATGTCCGTTATCACCACTGCTATTCAACATCGTACTAGAAGTCCTAGCCTCAGCAATCAGACAACAAAAAGAAATTAAGGGCATCCAAATTTTGCCAAATTGGCAAAAGAGAAGTCAAACTATCCCTGCTTGCAGAGGATATGACACTGTATGTGGAAAACTTAAAGGACTCCACTCCAAATCTGCTATAACTTGTATAGGAATTCTATAAAGTGTCAGAATATAAAATCAATGCACAGAAATTGGTTGCATTTTTTTTAAACCAACAAGACTGAAGAAATAGAAATTAAGGAGTGAATCCCATTTAAAATTGCACTCAAAACCCTAAGATACCTAGGAATAAACCTAACCAAAGAGACAAAGAATCTATACTCAGAAAACTCCAAAGTGAGTACTCATGAAAGAAATTGAAGAAGACACAAAGAAATGGAAAAATGTTCCATGCTCCCGTATTGGAAGAACAAATATTGTGAAAATGTCTATGCTACCTAAAGCAATCTACACATTTAATGCAAACCCTATCAAAATCTCGTCCATTTTTTTCAAAGAAATGGGACAAATCATCCTAAAATATATATGGAACCAGAAAATACCTCGAATAGACAGAGGAATATTGAAAGAGAAAGCCAAAGTTGTTGGCATCACAATTCCAGACTTCAAGCACTATTACAAAGTTGTCATCATCAAGATGGTAGGGAACTGTCCCCAAAACAGACATAGATCAATGGAACAGAATAGAGAGCCCAGAAATAGACCCTCCACTCTATGGTCAACTAATCGTCAACAAAGCAGGAAGGAATGTCCTATGGAAAAGACACAGCCTCTTCAACAAATGGTGTTGGGAAAATTGAACAGCCACATGCAGAAAAATGAAGTTGGACCATTTCCTTACACCATACATGAAAATAGACTGTAAATGGATGAAAAAGCATAATGTGAGAAAGGAATCCATCAAAATCCTTGAGGAGAGAACAGGCAACAAACTCTTTGACCTCACCAGCAGCAACTTCTTCACAGGAACATCACCAAAGGCAAGGGAAGCAAGGGCAAGAATGAACTCTTGGGATTTCATCAGATCAAAAAGCTTTTGCCCAGCAAAGGAAACAGTTAACAAAGCCAAAAGATGACTGTCAGAAGTTATCTGGGAGAAGATATTTGCAAATGACATACCAGATAAAGGGCCAGTATCTATACAAAATCTATAAAGAGCTTATCAAACTCAACACCCTAAGAACAAATAATCCAATGAAGAAATGGGCAGAGGACATGTATTCTTTCTGCAAAGAATACATCCAAATGGCCAACAGACACATGAAAAAATGCTCCACATCACTCGGCATCAGGGAAATACAAATCAAAACCAGAATGAGATACCACCTCACACCTTTCAGAATGGCTAAAATGAACAAGACAGTCAATGACAGATGCTGGCGAGGATGTGGAGAAAGGGCAACCCTCCTACACTGTACGTGGGAATGCAAGCTGGTGCAACCACTCTGGAAAACAGCGTGGAGGTGCCTCAAAAAGCTGAAAATAGAACTAGTTTATGACCCAGTGATTGCAGTACTGAGTATATACCCTAAAGATACAAACGTGGCATTCTGAAGGGGCACATGCACCCAAATGTTTATAGCAGCAATGTCCACAATAGTTAAACTATGGAAAGAACCTAAATGTCCTTCAATAGATGAATTAATAAATAAGATGTGGTATATATGTACAATGGGATACTATGCAGCCATCAAAAGAAATGAAATCCTGCTATTTGTGATGACGTGGATGGAACTAGAGGGTATTATGCTTGGCGAAATAAATCAATCTGAGAAAGACAGCTATCCTATGATCTCCCTGATATGATGAAGTGGAGATTCAACATAGGCGGTTTCGGGCATACGAAAAGAAAAATAAAAGAAGATGGGATTGGGAGGGAGACAAACCATAAAAGACTGAATCTCACAAAACAGACTGAGGGTTGCTGGGGGGAGGTGTGTTGGGAGAGGATGGTGGGGGTATGGACATTGGGGAGGGCAGGTGCTATGGTGAGTGATGGTGAGTGCTGTGAAATGTGTAAACCTGGTGATTCACAGACCTATACCCCTAGGGATAAAAACACATTATATGTTTATAAAAAATTTTAAAAAAATAATTTAAAAAATCCATTAAAGAAAAAACACATATTGCAAGCCCAGAGCTAATCTCATATTCAATCAAAAAAGTTTGAAAGTTTTCCTATTAAAGATCAGAAAAAAGACAAGTGTGTCCACTTTCACTACTCTCATTTGACATAATACTGGATGTCCTAGCCAGAGAAACAAGGAACACAAAGAAATAAGAGAATCCAAATAAAAAAAAAAGGAAGAAGTAAAATTTTCTTTTTTTGGATAACATGAACTTACATGTAAAAAATTCCTAAAAACTTCATAAAAATTTTTGAATAAACAAATTTAGTAAAGCTGCCAAATACAAGATCAATATATAGAAGACAAGAATTTTGTTTTGTTTCGTTTTTTTAATAGTTTTTCATGTCATCCTTGCTCAGTGATCACGCTAATCTTCTCTGCATCATTCCAATTTTAGTATATGTGCTGACAAAGTAAGCACAAGACAGGAGCATTTTAACACTCTAATGATGAACTATCTGAAAAAATAAAGAAAACAATCTAATTCACACTAGCATCAAAACTAATATAATACTTAGGATAAGATTTAACTAAGACTATGAAAGATCTGTACCCCATAATCTATGACATTGATAAAGAAATTGAAGGAGACACAAATGGAAAGATAGCTCATATTTATGAATGGTAAGAATTAACATTGTTAAAATGTCCATACTACCGAAAACCATCTGTAAATTCAATTCCTATCAAAAATCCAATGTTAGGGGCACCTGGGTGGCTCAGTGGGTTAAGCTGCTGCCTACGGCTCAGGTCATGATCCCAGGGTCCTGGGATCGAGCCCCGCATCAGCCTCTCTGCTCAGCAGGAAGCTGCTACCTCTTCTCTCTCTGCCTGCCTCTATGCCTGCTTGTCATCTCTCTCTCTCAAATAAATTAATAAATAATCTTTAAAAAAATCCAATATTGTGTTTTTACAGAAGTAAGTAAAGAATCCTAAAATTTATATGAGACCATAAAAGACAACAAATAATCAAAGCAGTTCTGAGAAAGAATGAAGAAGCGAAATTACACTCTTGATTTGAAACTATACTACAAAGCCCTCACGCTCAAAACAATAAAGTATACTGGCATAAAAACAGACCAATAAACAAGTAGAACAGAATTGAGAGTCCAGAAATAAATCCTTTCATACAGTCACCTAATATTTGACAGGGACCAACATATGTAATGGGTAAAGATAGTCTGTTCAGTAAATGATATTTAAAACTGAATAGTCACATAAACAGTATGAAACTGGAACCTTATATCACTCATAAATCTTAACTTGAAATAGATTAAAGACTTAAATGTGATGCATGAAACTAAATTTCCTAAAGGAAAACATAGGAAAAATTCTCCTTGACATTGGTCTTGCCAATAGTTTTTTGGATACCAGACCAAAAACACAAGCAAAAATAAATAAATGCTATTACATCAAACTAAATTTTCTGCATTGCCAAAAAAAAAGAGGGAATGAAAACACAATCCACAGAATGGAAGAAAATACTTACAAAACTTATATCTGAAAAGAGGTTAATAACTAACAGATACAAAAAGAAAAAAATATATAATTAAAAAAATAGCAAAAGGATCTCAATAGACTTTTTTTTCAAAAAAGTTATATAAATGACCAACAGGAGCATTAAAAAGTGCTCAACGTAAAAAACTCAGGGCAAAGTCATTATGTTGTTGTTTTTGTTTACCTCTGAAAAACACAGCAAGATATTACTACCTATTAGAATATAATACTACCAAAAAATTAAAACTAACAAATTTTGGTAAATATTGGGGAAAATGGGGAACTTATGCACTGTGATAGGGATATAAATTTGTATGGAAAACAGTATGGAGACTATTCATATTATTAAAAGTAAAATTACCATATGATTCAGTAATCCCACTTCTAGGGATATAGCTAAAGGAAACGAAGTCACTATTCGAAGACATCTCTGCACTCTTATGTTCATTATAAAATTATTAACTCTAAGCAAGAGATGGAAATAACTTCAGTATCCATTAATGGATGAATGAATAAAATAAGTATGGTAAATATATACTATGGAATACTACTTAACCATGAAAAATTAAGAAATACCGCCATTTACAATACCATGGATGGATCTTGAAGGTATTATACTAAGTGAAATATTTCAAAGATTTTATATATTTTTTAATTTATGTATTACGATATCCCTTACATACAGAACCTGAAGAAAAAGCAAACTAATGGAAACTTAGAGTTGAGTTGACAAGGGGTGAACCTGGGGTGGAATAAGGTGGTCAAAGGGTACAAACTTGCAACTATAATAGGAAAAAGTTCTGGGGATCTAATGTACAGCATGATGGTCATAGTTAATAATATATACATACTTTTTTAATTGTGCTTCCCTTTATTAAATTTTGCATATATCACATTCTTACAAGTTGAAAGTTTATAGCAATCTTGTATAAAATAGGTCTGCTGCCACCATTTTTCTAACACCATTTGTTCATTTTGTGTCTCTCTGTCACATGTTGGTAATTCTTGCAATATTTCAAGTTTTTTCATTATTATTGTATTTGTTATGGTGATCTGTGATCAGTATTTATGACCCACTGAAAACTCAGAACTAGTTTACTTAAGGTATATACATTGTTTTTCTTTAAAGACATAATGCTTTTGAACAGTACAGTATAGTGTTTATTTTTAATATGCACTGGGAAACATAATTTTTTATTTGCACTGGGAAACCAAAAAATAATAATAATGATTTGACTTAGTTTATTGAAATAATTACTTTATTGAGGCGGTCTGGAACAAAACCCACAAGACCTCTGAAGTTTATCTCTACTGTACTATATACATAAAAGTTGCTAAGAGAGTAGATCTTAAAATTCCTTACAATACATGCATAAAAACAGAGGCAACTATATGAGATAGTAGATGTATTAACATTTTTATGTAGATTATATTGCAATGCAGATGTATACCAATTTATCAAATGGTACAAAATTTATACAATGTTAAAAGTTTGCAGTGTTATAAGAAATCATTTCTTAAATTTACAAATTATAATATGTCAATTATTTTTCAATAAAGCTGGAAATAACCTTTTGTAGAATTAATCTATTTTTCAAAAGAGGAAGTAAGGAAGTAGAAACTGCAACTAAATCTGAAATAATAGAATACAAAATCCATTTTAGTTATATACACACTGTGACAAACACTATTAGTTAGTTTACAATGAAGGAATACTTATGAAGCATGAAGGATGGTCTATAAATAAGGCTGAAAGAGCTCAGTTTTAAGGTTTAAATTTAAAATCTTCTTTTGAAATACTAAACTGACCACCCAGTTTTCCAAACATAAATGTCTTAACTGCATGAATTTATTTCATACAACTCTATAATCTAGTTTCATAAGAAAGCAGCATGCAAATTTTGAATAAGACAGACTTGCTTAAGTTTCTTTATGTTCAACAGTAAAGGATACTTTCCTAAAAATAAATAGAAGAAAAATCAGCATATTTATCATGATAATTATTATTCATAATAAGATTCATATTGAATTAAGGAATATATAGCCTCAGAGGGGGTAAAGTAAAATGAAATTTATTTTGGTAAATGTGTCTATGAATAGTCAATACAATGCCTCAATATAAATGAATATTATCATTTTGAACAATTTAATTACTATTATTAGAATTATTATAAGTAAAAAATAGCTATTATTTTAGCATGGAATATGAGACTCTCATGCTCCATGCTTCATTACATCCACACAACAATTCTGCATAATAAGTATTATCATCACCATTTCATGGGTGAAAAATCTGAGGCTAACACATTTAGATAACTGGTTTATGATTACATGGCTAGTAAAGATGCATCACACTAATTTAGGCTTTATGATTTCAGAATTGTACTCTTTCCACTGCACATTCTATTACTCTATTACTTGGCTTGTTTTCATTTAGTTCTTTAATTTTATTCATGTGGTGATGGCTTAAAGCTTCATTTAAAGGAAGTTAAAAGAATTCATTTAACCAAAAGCTCCCAAGAATGAAAAATGTCATGGAGCTAATGTAGACATGGATATCATTAGTTAATGGGTAACCATATATTTTCCACTCTAGTGAGATAAAAATCAGAGTGTTTTTCTAAGTTTTAGTCTCTGAGTATTAAAAAGGACTTTGTTAAAATAGAAATATTTAGACAAAGGTCATCAAAAGTCTGCATCAGGTCACCTTAAGATAAATATTAGAAAACAGAGGAAACAAATGGAGATTCGAACTCTGAGCTATAATATAATGAATGGTTTAAAGTATTTAGTAGAATATAGAAAAGCCCTTTAAAGCCTGGTCTTAGCCTAGCATTGCAGCTTCTGGGATATCTGTCAATCTATCATCTATCTATCTATCTATTTAGATATAAATTTGAAAATTTTTTAACTTAAAGATTTTGAGAAATAGAACATAATCAGCATCGTAGAAGATCTGTTTATGATAACAACCTAGCCCCTTCTCCCAGTTTGTTAATATTCTCTCTTATTTAATGTAACATTGTGCAAATAGACCACTGCTGATCTGCCGTTATGAATGAAATAACTATAATCATCTGTTTTCATATCCTGGTGAAAATATTCATTTAATTCAATGTTGTATTTCCAGGAATGGACCAAATTTTTTTTTAATTTTTAAGTTTTCTAAATATTGTCCAACCTACCTCAAATGTTTTTATTATGGGCACTGTCATTCTTTCACATTCTTGCAAGACATTTTTACTGTTTCCCAATATGGTAAGTGTGTAATAGTATGCCATTCTAGGTTTTAATTTATTTTTAATTTAATTTAATTTAATTCCAGATTCATAATAAAGATAAACAGTTTTTACCTATGAGTGGCCATTTGGATTACCCTTTCTGTAAAGTACATGCTCCAATCTTTTGATATCTTAACATTGTGTCATACTGACTTCTTTAATAATAGATTTCCTGAATGAACTTTTAGCTGTGTAGGTCTTCTCTATTTTATTTTTAACTTGTTTTCATTTCAAAAACTTTATATTTATTTTCATAATCTGCTTTTATTTTGCTTTGTCTATTATCTATCTATTTATTTATTTATTTGCAAGCAAGAGAGAGCGAGCGAGTGAGAGCGCAGGGAGGGATAGAAAAAGAAGGGAAAAGAATCTTAAGCAGGCTCCAGGCTCAGCACAGAGCCCAACTCTGGGCTCTATTTTACAAGCCTGACATCATGACCTGAGCCAAAATGAAAGAAATAAAATAAAATTAAGGTGTTAAAAAAAAGGAAAAAGAATTGGAGGTTTAATTAAGTGAGCCACCCAGGCACCCCTGTGGTATCTTAAATTGGCTGTCATATCTTTAAAGTTCTAGAGTATCCATTTGGTTCACTTATAAAATCTTTCTCAATATCATTTTTTAGTTTCAGTTTTTTGTTCAATTTGCTTCCCCTCTCATTTCTTTGAGCAGAGTAATCAAGCCATTTTACAATCTTTATTGATCATTTTAATATCATACTTAATCCCATTTTGTCTATCAAATCTTGTTAATGGTTTTTCTTTGTGTGCTTTGTTACATTTTGGTATGTTCAAGACATTATATTTGAAACTCTTATTGAGTAGGAATAATTAAGAGCTATAATAATGGTATGGTCCTCCTTGGCAGGATTTTCTCTTATATCTGAGACTTTACAAGACAATCATACTCCAAATTCAGTGGTTGACTTTCTCAGTTTACACAGAAGGCAAGGTAGGCTCTAGTCTTATTTCTGCTTCTCCTTGTGCTTTGGGGATCTCAACTTAAATTTGGGTTGTACCAAAGTCCTCAAATTTGATTGCTGCTGGATTTTGAATTTTTTTTCTCTAGTATCAAGTGTCTATTAAAAACACAGCTCAGTGTGTTTTAGCAGTTTCTAATGCTCTCATAGCTAAAATGGCTTCATGGCATATATCTCTAGGCTCTCATTGTGTTTCGTATTGGCCCAGTAATCCCTCACTTATTTTTATAATCATTCTGATATTTTTAACTTTAAAAGCTATTTTGTCTGGATTTTTAAGTTGTCTTAAGTAGGAGTTTTTAGATCACCATTACTAGAAGCAACAACAAATATACATGAAAATATCTGCAGTAGTTTATCACATCTTTATGGCTTTGAACTTCCATAAGCCGAGGCATCCTTCTCTAATCACTTAGGCAAACTCCAAATTACCCTTTAAAACAACACAAGAATTGCTTCATTTAAGAACATGTTCAGGGATGACTCTTGCCCACTGTCCTTACCAACATTCCCACACACTCTTTGCTACCCACACCTTGTTTATGAACTTTCATTAGGTATATCAGCGGGACCAGAATTTTGCTCTATTGTATTTTTGTCCTTTAGAGCTTTAATTAAATATGAATTCCATAGAAAGTCTGTCCCTTTTCTTTCAAACCTGGGTTAGTTATTTCTTCTCATTCTTTGTCAGAAGTTACTTTATTAGAGAAACTTACAGCTGTATTGTGACTTTGGAGCCTTTACAGTTTTTTGACTGGAAAAATCACCCATCCCTGAGATTTTTACGCAGCTTCCTGGCTGATATTATTCAGAAATCTGTTCAAAACAGACTTTTTCAGGGAGGCCCTTTCGGACCACTCAGTTACAAAACCTCTTCTCAATCACTGCTCTTATTAAAATGTGCTTATTTAGTTCAAATATGCATCACTATTAAAGAAAAACCAGTACGATTTTTTTCTTTTTAACGTTGGCTTACCTATTATCTATCTCTCCCATTAAAATTATTCCTCTGGGCTGGGGTTTTGTTGTGCTCATCTTGGGCCAGACTCAATAAATTGTCTCTGAATGATTGAATTGTTTGACTCCCTTGCTAGATTCTCAACTTCATGAGGCCAAGGATTGTTCTATTCAGTCCTTTATCTGTTATATTGCAGTCACTTATGTGACTAATGGGAAAAATCACAGAAAGAAAGAGTTAAAACTACAGAAAAACCCCGTAGGTTCAATAACACAAAGCTTTCTAAAATTATTTAGCCCAGGAATTGAATACTGGCTGCACTTTTGATTTTTTTTAAATGGTATTGAATTTAATTTAAATGGAAATACTTGAATGGTAGAATAATAAAAAAAATTATTAAAGCAACTTGCTCCTTTAAGTAAGAATTATATAGGGCATCTCTTCTAGAAGCAAAATTTTCAAATGTCAAACATCTGAAAGCATAGAAGGAGAAGTAAGAGTGTGAATTGTACTTCAATGCTCTTTTCTTTATATTCAGCAAACAGCTTCATTCACACCTTTCCAATTTTTTCAACTCTTTTGACAAAGCCTTCAGAGGAGTTACTGCTGATGACAACCATCACAGCCTAACAGGAGAAATTTTATGAAGAAAAATAATAGCGTGTTTTTCCCAAATTGTCAAGGATATGGTGAAGCTCTGTCGGATTCAAAGGAGGAATGTGCAATTCCATGCTATATATCATAATAACTTATTTTAATAGTGGCTTTGCAATTTTTAAGATATATCCATTTACTGAAAGCACTATCAAATAAACAAAAGCAAACAAATTAACAGGGGTTCGAGACAGGAATTATCTAATCTAAAAATAGCACATGTTCACAGAATACACAACACATATCCCAAGTACTACTATAGGTTTCAAGTAATAGTCAAAACAATAGTAAACATGATTCAGACCGTACCAGACAAATCATAAATGGGATCTTAACTGTAAATCCTTATCTTTAGATCAAAGCGGGTAATTGGGTGCTGAAGATCCATTATAGAACTAATATGTTATAGAACTCCTCTGAAATGAGTCATTTATTCCATCACTTTTCCTGCACAGCTGCTGACCCATGTTTTGGTTCCTGGAAATAGCTGCTACCCTGTCATACTTCTTTAAAGCACATATATTGATAACTCTACTCACTCCTCCATTCCTCTGTGACTGTCACTGTGTTAAAATGTGGAGTCAGCTGACTCACTTGTGGTGGTAATAAAGTAGATGAGTTTGCAAAGTATTTTGTTATTTCTAAAAATGCAAAAACCAAATTACATTGAAATCATAAGCGGTGTTTCAGGGAGAGCTGTAGGATGTGGTTTCTTGTGTAATCCACAGAGATTAGCTCCAACACATATTTAAACTCTCCTCTAGGAGCAACCTTAGTGGTAAAGCAAGAAGATAAACAGATGTATACACACCCTGGCACAAAAGTATCACTTATGTTTGGCTTCCTAGTCTCCTCGTGTTACTTATTTATCTTAACGTCTCTCTGAAATCAGGGAACACAGAATCTCAATCAGTTGATATTTTTCTACTGAATTACCCAATAGTCTGATCATACCCCTAAGACTTTTTAAAATTATTTCACTCATAATCCCAAATCTGCTTTGCCTCCTCAGCTCAGTACACTGTAATTTGATTTCAAAATGAGGACGGTTGTCAGTAATGCCACATTCATTTATCTATTTTACAATTCCATGTACTTAGAACTATGAAGATATGTTAATAACATCCATTCCAAAAAGCCACCCTACATTTATTATCATGAAACAAGACCTCAAGAAAGAGAATTCAAAATCATCCATGTATTTGCAATTTATTGCAATAAAGCCTTTATCAATAGACTTCCCTGTGCACATGGTGGTCAAATTGCTGGTGAAAACCAGCCAGATCTATTACAAGCTTTCTCATGGCTTCTAGGTAATCCAAGTGAGCCTTTCTTGATACTGGGAAGGGATAAAGCAGGGAAGGGATAAACAGTGATGTAAGAATTTGCTGGACAAAAGTAATGACTCTCATTACAGAGTGAGTATTTTAAAGCAAAAGAGCCTGTTGGGAATATTGTTTTATAAAATAGTGGTTTTTTATTAACTTTTTAAAATTCAATTAGTTATCATATAGTGTACCATTACTTTCAAATGTAGATTTCAGTTATTCATCCATAGCATATAATAGCTAATGCTCAGTACTTACTGTTATAGCTTCTTGAAAGCAGAATTTTAACCCACTGAGCCACCCAGGCGCCCTTGAAAGCAGAAATTTAGATCATATTTTCTGATTACTTCCATGAAGTACAACACTTTCCTGCTAGCAACCTTCAAAACATACTGTTTGTTAGAGGAATTTCTTTCATAATAAATAAATAGGAATTTATTTAAATTTATAAATATATAAAATAAATAGGAATTTATTTAAATTTATTTAAATATTGCACACTGTTTCATTGTTCATAAATAAGGTGATGATATATAGCCATTAGTTGGTAGCACTGATATATCACTTTCTTTTTACTTCTCAGTGCATTCTCTTTACACAAAATAGATATATATTTTAAAAGAATCTGAATCTGTGGCAAACTTTTAAAAACCCTATAAAGTTTATCATTTTAAGTAATCTCAATTATCTTCCTCAATTGTGATAGTATATCCTTCTATCTAGGCCAGATATTGTATGAGGGATTTGAAGAGACATACTTTTCTAAATTTCACTTTTCTCATCTGCAAAATGCTGATCATGATCCTACAATAAAATACACTTACAATTTTTTGATGAAAATTTATTTATTTATTTTAAGATTTTATTTCTTTATCAGAGAGAGTGGGCGAGAGAGCAAGCACAGGCAGACAGAATGGCAGGCAGGGGCAGAGGGAGAAGCAGGCTCCCGGCCGAGCAAGGAGCCCAATGTGGGACTCGATCTCAGGATGCTGGGATCATGACCTGAGCCAAAGGCAGCTGCTTAACCAACTGAGCCTCCCAGGTGTCCCTTTTGATGAAAATTTAATCTGTATAAACAATATATTTGCTGTATGCGTGGTTCATGGAAAACATCTTATTTAATTATAAGCAACAACAGTATTAGAAATTAAGTAAATGTGTCTATAATATTTAAAGTTTTAACACATAATTCCAGTGCTTTGCCTTATTTTCTCAAATCCCTTTACCACTTTCACTGACAGAGTCAAAAGTACTTTTTCTACTAGTAGCCAGCTCTTTGTCTTTTGTCAGAAAGATGCCCTTGTGAATTATTTATAATAGAGATATTAGCAATAATAATAATAATAATAATAATAATAATAAATAGCAATGAAAATTTA
The DNA here is from genome assembly GCF_964662115.1 of Mustela nivalis. Taxonomy (NCBI): domain Eukaryota; kingdom Metazoa; phylum Chordata; class Mammalia; order Carnivora; family Mustelidae; genus Mustela; species Mustela nivalis. The sequence goes on along the minus strand of NW_028136428.1, from coordinate 381,873 downwards.
AAAAAAGTTTTCTTAACTAATTAAGGTTCTTAGACATCAATTAGAGGAACCACCTGTGGCAAGCAAACTAATCTGCAAGACATTCCCAGAATTAACAAGTCAGTCAGATACAGGGTTGTCCGTAGACTGAAAGGTGAAGCAAAAGGACTAGGTTTGGAAAATAGGTAAGGACAGTGAAAAAAAATGATCAAATTTTTGGGCAAAATAAATTCTTAGGTGTCCTTTCAATGGAGTCCTGGGCATTATGTAGCAGAAACTCTGGAGATTATCTCAATCCATTGGAGTCACCCTGTTTACTAGCTTGCTATTGACAAAGTTATTTACAAACTGTAGAGCAAGAGGTTATAATGTAGAAAACTGATGGTAATGCACAAGATTCTTGTTAACAATAATGCAAGTTAGTGATATTTCATTAGAAAACATAAATTCTATAACCCAAATGATGGGCCCAGAGCACTTCTGCTGCACAACTCTGCTTATATCCCAAATAACCATGTGAACTAGTTTTAATATCTGCTTCTTATTAATTTTTGAATAAAAATTCTTGACACAAGTATTTTATAATTGTGTGATAATCATGCATTTAATTTCTTGGAGAACAAAACACACTTTAACGTAACTATGTTTGTTCACAGAACCAGCCTTGATAACACACTTCTATATGTTAGAAATGATATAAGAAATGTAGAATATTGGGCACTCGTTTGGTATTCTTTGCCATGTTTTGCACTATCTAAAAAGAGATCAGTGAACTTGGACTGGAGTTAGTAGACATGGAAGAAAATAAAATATTACAGAGAGGAATACTCTGTGGTCCACAACCTAAACGGGCTGGGATTTCCATCATTTGGATCCCTGTAGCTTTACAAAAGTCAATAAAATTTTTGTATCTCCTATTAAAGTGGATTTCCCAGTACTTTTTCAAACATCTCTTGTAAAGTATTGTTTCCCAGAAAAAAAGGGATTTTGCACATGTATCTGCCTTTGTCTCTGGTCATGATCTCAGTCAGGATCCTGGGATCGAGCTCCATATCAAGCTTTTTGCTCATTAGGAAGTATACTTCTCAGTCTCTCTCTGCAGCTACCTCCCCCTGCCCCACTCATGCTCTCTCTCTCTCTCAAATAAATAAATAAATACAATCTTTAATTTTTTAATTAAAAATAAGATAAATAAAATAAAATAAAAAGTCTGGTCTTACTGCCCCATTTAGCTCCTTTTTTTTGAGTGGTATTTAAAGCAGCATGAGAGAACATGAGGCTCTCAAACTTAAAAAAAAAAAAGGAAAAAATTGAGTTTTGTTAGGATTTAAGATCTTCTAGAAAAAACATTGGCTTTGTTAACATGTGAAAATTAACAAAAGATAATAAGATAGAATTCTAATAATTTTTGTAGAAATTAAAAATTTCCTCCAACACAATTACATCAGACCCATTAAGTAAATTCATTCCAATGTCCGAAACCAACCTTTTCTAATACTAATGCATCTGTGTAAACAGAGTCAACCCAAGGAATAAATAAATATTATTTTTTTCCTGTCTCTTCCACAGTCACATCTGGGTATATTGGTAGCAAGCCAATTATCTATCTTATAAGACATGATATCATAAGGAAGGGTATTCTGTCCATTTGGAACAACTGAAAATCATTGTAATTTTATCTTGGTGCAGTAACTTGATATGGCACAGTGTGGGTTATGAATATATTTTATTTTTTTTTTACTGGGAAGAAGAGATTATAGAGATATTGGTTATCCAAGAGAGACTGACAGGTGTTGATAGTTGCCAGGTCAATATCCATTTACTTTTTCCTTGAATCTCAGAAAGCACTGAGGGATTGACAACAAGGAAACTTAAAACAACATCAAATATTTTATTGTCTCTTTTCTATTTATATTGTAACCACATGACAAAGTATCAGTCGTACAATATATCATTCTCTTTACCTCTATCTTTCTGCCAGAAATGTGGGCTTAATAGTGAGAACTCCAACAGCAATTTTTGCAACTGTGAATAAAAAGCCATGAAAACCTCTAAGATAGTTCACTTCACTTTCTTAAGACGCTGAACCAACACCAGAAAACACTCTCTGTAGTCTTCTTGTTAAATGAAAAAATATGGTTAAACCACTTTTGAAAGTCTACTACCTACAGCAAAATGTAAATCTTAATTGAAATATGTCCTCTCAGCTGTGCTTAAGCAACTGAGTCCTGAGCTTTTCAGGTTTTCAGTCTGAAAGAGTACACCTCTGGTGCTCAGAAAGGGAAGAGAAAGGACACCCTGTTCTCCCTATAAATTAAAGAAGAGAAATCTGTGCATTTAAGTGGGCCATATAAAATTTATCAAGCAATTATCTCCTAACTCCTTCCTATCCAAATTACCTGATATGCTCTCCCTACTCCTTTATTCCACGTTACTGCCTTGTCCGGGATTCTGTCTCACATCACAACATGTCTTCTGTTATTTCCTTCTTGCAAGCTAGTTTTGTTTTCTCCATCTAAAAAAATCAACAATCATTGTGTATTTCAATTCCCATTTTCCTCAAATGCATTGATTCTTCTTATCTATTACTCTTTTCTCATACTCAGTGTCTTTGTCTTTATGGGGTTTGTACTTTGCTTTTCCCCATCCTTTACTGCCATTATATAATCAAATCTAATGACTTCTTAGAGAAAGTTAAAAATTCCTGCATAGCCACACGTGAACACAAAGTCACTGATTTTTAGCAAACCTATAAGATAGTCAGACATCCATTCAATTTCTTTTTTGTTAAGATTTTATTTATTTATTTGACAGAGAGAGATGACAAGCAGGCAGAGAGGCAGGCAGAGAGAGAGGAGGAAGCAGGCTCCCTGCTGAGTAGAGAGCCCGACTTGGGGCTCGGTCCCAGGACCCTGGGATCATGACCTGAGCCGAAGACAGTGGCTTAACCCACTGAGCCACCCAGGCGTCCCTCCATTCAATTTCTTAACTGAGTCTCAAATGCATCCTGAGTTCTAACCTAAACCTAAGTTCTACTTCTTACACGTTGTTCTATGACCAAATCCTTTCAGTTCAGTATTTTGTAACATTTAAATATTAATCAATTGATGCTTTGTCTGTGTATTTCTATGATAATAATTTGAATACTGTAGATTTATTGTTATATTTATAGATTTATAATCAAAGTTTCATCAGTTGAAGTTTTTGGAAATTTCAGATATAATGATTAACCTAAAATGATACTGCCTCAAATCCCTCTGATATCAAGGCCCAACACTTGATTATAGCCAAACCTGTGGTGGATAGTTCCATGGGAAATTGCAGTTACTTAACACTGATAGCATCTCATGTTCTCTCTCTCATTTTAGAATGTCTCCAACACAACCCAAAAGTGTAGGAGAGTTAATGTCCTCTGAGGACAGCTCTCAGTGAAGTGGAAATAAGAGCCATAGATAAAATTGTCAGTTTTCAGGTCTTCATGAGGACAACTTAAAGAAGTTTCTCAGGACCTTTCAGTAAATGCAAGCCTTCATTTTCTATCCACAACAATTATATCAACAATGTACCTCTTTGACAAAGTTGTTTCTTCACTGTATCACTTTCCCATTCTTTTCTACCTTGGATAATCTCCCAGATAAACTAACAGTACTCAAATCCTTTGTCCTACTCTTTGCTCTCAGGATAAATGGAGCCAAAAGACTTAGATTAATATCAAGTTCTGAATGGGATCTTAGAGCTATTTCTGTCCAGATTTTCATAAACATAGGGACCTTTGAATTATCAGGCTATAAATAAGTTCTAAATGGAGGGGGCAAAAGCAAAAAGTAGAAATTTTTATGTTTGATTTTTAATCATGATTAAAAATAATGTTAGTACATTATAAAAGTGTGGATCTTTGTAAAACAATGTCATAATGTAAGAAATAGGTTGCATAGTCCTTTTGAGAATATGAAACCAAGTGTTCAGGTGCCATCTAATTTCTTGTTTAATCCAGAACTTTGGTGTGCATTATCTTGAGGAATAGAATTTTGAAGTCCAGACAGACTAACAGAAAACTGACCCAAATGTGTGTGTTTATATTTCTGCTTTTGTTGTAAAAATCAAAGTGTGATTGCTGGTTTAAAATGGTAAAACTAATAATGTTCATGGACTCTATTATAAATTTTCTAATTGTATGGGAAGAATCAAAGAAACATAGAATTAATTGATTTGCAAATCCTCAAAGAGCTACAGGATCAGGTAGTGGTATGTTCTGATTCAACAGCATCATAATGCAGCATTTTATATGTGTGGCTAATGGATATTTTCATAAATGTTTGCTAGCTAGTCAGCCAATACAGAGAAATATTAGGTAGGGTCATTACTCACAGTTGTGTTTAATAAAATGAGAGAAAATTATCAAATGACACTAATAATAATAATCCTATAGCAGGCTAAATAATTCAATGATAATTACAAGTATTAATCTAGCTTTCTTCCCTGATTATGACTCTTCTCTCCTTTATCATAATGGGAGTAGCAGATTGTCTGCAATGAATTGTGAAAACCCAGCAGTGACTTTGGCAGTGAAGGCCTCCCATCAATTTTGATAGGTTAAAATGATTCTGGATGGTCTTGAGCAAATGTGTCAATTTTTTTTCTGTGTGTGTAATAAAAAGAAAGAAGCAATAGTAAATTCTTGCTGTTATTCCATGGAGCCAATAAAATCATACTGCCAACAAGAGGCTGTTGACATCGTAAGTGTGGTTAACTGTCCTGAAATACTAGGCCTCGAAATAAAATTCCAATATTTCACATAACCTCTTTTTTAAAAGAAAAAAAAAAACAAAACAAAACAACTATACTGCTTACATTTAGGGCCCTGCTGTTGTGTAACTATTTTTGAACATGTCTACTGTAAGTGTATATATATATATTTTTTTTTCTGTGCAATAAATTCATTTAGAGATAAATTTAGATTGCAAATTATTTGGGAGGAGGCATGGTATTTGTGGCTAGTCTTACAAGTAAAAAGGACTAAAAGAAAGAAGAAAAACATTTTTTATTACAGCATATTTACATCTGTCCAAAGTACTTATTTACTATCATACTGACTAATGTATAATACTGTACACAAAGAAAGAAGTTAAATGAGTTATAATTCAGTCGAAGTATAGCTGGCCATTTTAAAACTTACCACTGAATCTTTCTGGTATGAAATGTGATATCTGGCAATCTGGTCCAGTTCATTACATCAGGTCATTTGTATGTTCTTATTACCATTTTGATAGCATAGCACATTTTATAACCCAGACATTTTACAATGGAACTATGATGCATGTATTTTCAAAAGTATAGACATACATGAAGCTATGAGGTCAAAAAAGATGAATGTCCATAGTACCATATAGACTCAACAAATAAAAATGTCCAAGGCTCTGAGTGAGATTTATGAATATTTTATAAGATTAGGCCAACATGTGGTTTTGATATAAATCATCTGTTCTTAAATTAGAATTACAATCGTTGAGTACAGTGTTGAAAATGGCAGATAGATTTTAGCTATCTTTGCTCAGTAGGGAAAATGGAAAAATGTTTAGTTTGGTCAGAATTTCACTTAACTTCTGAAAAATCTTACGTTTGAGAGAACCCTTCTGAAATAAGAATCCTTAAAGACATAACCCCTTTGGCACAAGTTTTCAAGAAACTTGTTGGATGTTGTAGACAATTATATGGCACACGTACTGTTCTAGATGTTTCATGCCAATAATATGTAAGCCATACCAAGGCTACATATACATATAGAGATGTTCCTCAGCTTACAAGGGGGCTATGTACAGAGAAACACATAAAAAACTGAAAATGCATTTAATACCCCTAAACTATCAAATATCATAGCTTACCTTAAGCTTATTTCAACATACTCAGAACACTTACATTTGCCTGCATTTGGGCAAAATCATCTTAAGCAAAGCCTATTTTATAACAAGGTATCAAATATCACATGCAATTTATTAAATATTACACTAAAAAAAAGAAGAATGGTTATATATAGAATGGTTGTAAGAATATCAGGTGTTCATCCCTGTAATCTTTTAGCTGACTGGGAGCTGTGGCTCACTGCCCCTGCCCAGCATCACAAGACGGCACCATACCCATTGTCACTGGCCCTTTTTATAAAGACCCAAATTCAAAATTCAAAGTACAGTTTCTACTGAATCACTTTCACTTTCACATCTTTGCCAAATATATTGTAAGTTGAATCATTGTAAATCAGGAGCCATCTTATTTGAAAGTTAAATCACAGTCACCCGTATACACACAAAAAAAGGCCTTCATGTAGGGCCATCTATGTATCTCTAAACAACATAGCATGACCTATCAACAGCAAAAAATGGATGTGAAGGGGACAATTGCTTTGCGTCAGTACTCTGAGCAGTAACATACATGGCCTTACTCACCTAGCAGAACTCCAGAGCTAGCTGATGGCAAGGAATTTTACAAATGTTTGCTGAACAGCTTAAGCACTATTATTTTTAAATTAGTGTGCATATCTGTTTTCTAAAGATATGTTAATTTATTTTATGGACGTATTACAAAACCAAATAATTTCCTCTTATTTAAGTGGCAGGTAAATAGAATTCTTTTTAATTTAAATCAAATGGCTTTTTAGGGAAAATATACTAAAAATTCTGAAACTTGTATTGCTTATGAATCTTTTATTGGAATCCTTATCAAGTTGTATTTTTCAAGTTTTTCCTAAATAATCTTCAATGAATTGAAAATATTTTTTGGATTTTATTCAAGGCTATTAACTCACAATTTCACTTTGTTAAATATAGTGCTAAACGTTCAACCAAAACGTTGTGTCTTTTTTTTTCCACTACCACATCCTCCATCTACTGACTGGATTCTCTTCCCAACTAACACATATATACCATTGTCTATCTTTAGGATAAGTAAGGGTCATCTTTTGTCTTTATTCTATTCCTCGCATGCTTCTGAACTTGTTGAATTTTAATATAGTCACACCATAAGCATCACATATTTGATTCCCCTTTCAATAGTAAACAGTGCACAACCAGAGCATACCTTCAAAGCTATTAATAGACTTACTCTGATATATTATTTTTGTATTTTTGTAAATTAAAATAATTAAATTATAGAACAAGAGTTTCAGGTGGTAGGTGTTGTAAGTTTTACCCAAACTGACTTTTGTCAAACTCGTTTTTGTCATCATATATGACAAGTAGTTTTCTCACGTTTGTTTTTAGAATATCCTTGTATAATGAATATTTACACTGATATCTAGTATAAAAATCTTGCAATTTATTTTAGAAACATTAAGATATTGAAAATCAATCTATTTCTTTGATTCATTAAAGACATTTTTGGCTTGTTTCCAGTACTTTCTTACTGGTTAAAAAATGAATTTGAAGTAGTCTGAATTTCATTATTATATGGCACTTTCCCTTTGATGAATACAAAGACGATATTCTATATTAGCTATCTGAGAAGAATTTGTTTTTTTAATTTTATTTATTTGTGAGTGAGAGAGAGCACAAGCAGGGGGAGCAGCAGGGTGAGGGAGAAGCAAACTCCCGGCTAAGCAGGGATTCTGTTGCAGAACTGAGTCCCAGGACCCTAAGATCATGACCTGAGCTAAAGGCTCAGGCGTTTAACTGACTGAGCCACCCAGGTGTCCCAATCTGAGAAGAGTTCTGTATGTTATTCCTATTAATATGCAGTTTAAAGTCTAGGTGATTAACTTAATATTTTAGTGGCTATTACATAGATAGCACTATGTTCCAGGCAGAGAGTAAGAAAGAAATAGTAAATCAACCATATTCTATGCATTCTAAATGAAAATAATTAATCAATCATAATAAATCCTTCTATTTATGGAATATCAACTTATAAGCTTTCCTCCATATGAACAATGCCAAATACCAGAATAAAGGGTCATCTAATACAAATAAAGGATAGAATTAAAGAATTCTGGTAAGCCATTTAATTTTGAAAAATGGTGCTATATTGTTGCTGAGTTGTGGTTTTCAGTTACATAATATCTGATAAGTGTAGAAGTAACATGAGTGTTACGTGAGATGAGAAATGGTTTATAATTAAGATAATTTTAAAAGTACAGATAAATACAAATTTGTAAACATAGCATTATGGAGGAATAAAAATAAATGATAGCTACACACTCTAAAGTGAATAAATCTTGGAAAGTTAATAGAGAAGTAAAACAAGGGCAGTGCAAAAAGTATGGTACATTTTTATGAAGTTCAAACAAATTCTGTGAAACCATAGATGGACTTAAAGATACTATTATGTATCAAATATTGTAAAAATTAAGCAAGGAAATAGCAAACATAAAATAACCAAAGCATACAAACTTGGGTAGATACAATAGTTGTGATCATGTTCTACTTCAAAAAGAGATGAGTTAATAGATAAATAGAAGTATCTAGACTTTTTAGAAGTTAATAAAACTTTGCCTGTTATTTCTTAGTAATATAAAATATATGGTTTTCTAACAAAAACGTTTATCTTAAAAATATTTAAAAATAAATTTCAGGCTACTCATAAGGTTCTATTTACTTTTTCACTGAAGGAAAAGCTGGTTGTTGTAGTTGTAGTTGTTTGTTTGTTTTAGTCTCCTCCTGGTTTTTATTATTATAATGTTAGAATAAGGAATGTTAGATTGAAAAGTGAATTATTTTATAGACAAAATCATTACTTGATTCACCTCCTGGTACAGCAGATGGAACTCCTGAAAATATGCCCTTTTGCCTTACAGAAGAGTAACAGTTATGCTTACTTCTGAAACATACTTGGTGGTGGCCCTAAATAGTGACACCATAGTAAACATTTTGAATATTTGCAATTAATTTTTATAGTCATAGGGCTCCAAAAGGCACTGCTGGTATCTTAGCAGGTATTTCAATAAAGCTAAAAGTTGCCTGACTGTTTAAAAATATTAACAAGGCACAAAACGGCAGAAGTATTGTCCTCAGATATTATTTTTTTCCATATGCTCCTGATTCCAGACATGACAAGTTATTTTTTTTAATTTTTTTATAAAAGATTTTATTTATTTATTTGACAGAGATCACAAGTAGGCAGAGTCAGGCAGAGAGAGAGGAAGAAGCAGGAACCCTGCTGAGCTGAGAGCTCAATGTGGGACTCTATCCAAAAATCCTGGGATCATGACCTGAGCCGAAGGCAGAGGCTTTAACCCACTGGGCCACCCAGGCGCCCCCATGACAAGTTATTTTTGATAGCTATATATACAATCTATTTTCCAGTTATAAGAAAAATGGTTCTGCTATTTTTAACATTTTTTAAAAATTACATAATTTTTTAAATTAAAATTTTATTTTTTAATGTTTTAATTTTCTTTTCTTTTTTTTAAAAGATTTTATTTATTTATTTGAAAGACAGAGATCACAAGTAGGCAGAGAGGCAGGCAGAGAGAGAGAGAGAGGGAAGCAGGCTTCCTGCGGAGCAGGGAGCCCGATGCTGGGCTCAATCCCAGGACCCTGAGATTATGACCCGAGCCAAAGGCAGCAGCCCAAACCACTGAGCCACCCAGGCACCCCAATGTTTTACTGTTCAATATACTACTTAGAATATAAAACCTATTCCATTTGGTAAGATATTTACCATTTAAAAAATGGTAATTTTCTCATAGTGTGTTCCCCTCACATTGCTTTATTTTGAATAAAAAAAATTTCACAATAAACATAACTGATGCTTTCCTTTTGATTGTCCCTCTGTTGGTCATACTGTATATGAGCCATGACAATTAGTTTTACAAAATTTATTCATGTTTGTTGATATGTTTTATCATAACTAATTTTCCCTCCCTTATCTAGATTCCCCAGCTTTCAGACAGGTGGACACTTCAATAAACCATACCCAAGGGATGTATCAAGTACTTCTTAGACATCTCTCAGATTCTTGAGGTCTCGTTTTACCTAGGGATTTGCAAAAGGTTCTGCCAGAGGCACCACTGTGACAACTGATGACCATGGTCTATCTCCTGCTAAGCTCAAGAGGTCACTGGTTTCCAAGTTTATCTATACAATTAATGCATTCCAGCAAGTTCTTTGTTTTTTAATATTAACAAACTTACTTTAAAGTTTATATGAAGAGGCAAAGACTCACAATAGTCAACATAGTGTTGAAGGAGAACAAAGACTGAGGACTGACTTCAAAGTTTACCATAACGATGGGGCGCCTGGGTGGCTCAGTGGGTTAAGCCTCTACCTTCGGCTCAGGTCATGATCCCAGGGGCCTGGGATCGAGTCCTGCATTGGGCTCTCTGCTCAGCAGGGAGCCTGCTTCTCCTCATCTCTCTCTCTGTCTGTCTCTCTGCCTATTTGTGATCCCTCTCTGTCAAATAAATAAATAAAATCTTTTTTAAAAAGTTGACCATAATGATAATTGTAAGCAAGATATTGTAATACCACAGAAAGACTAGATTAAAGGAACCGAATATATATTATCAATTATATTTTATATTTAATATAAAAGCAAAAGCAATACAAGAGAGCAAAATACAATCTTTTAAACAAATGGTTCTGGAGTAATGGTGAAGCTAAATGTAAAAATATAAAATAAAAATAAAATAAAATAATAAAATAAAATAAATCCAGGCAGATATCATACACTCTTCACAAAAATTAACTCAGATTGGATTATAAACCTAAACATGAAACATGTAGAAGGTAATATAGAAGAAAATTTAAATGACCTTGGTTTTGGCAATAACTTTAGCTACAAAAGCACAAGCACTGAATTTTAAAATGTCTACTCTGTGAAACACAATGCCGAGAGAATGAAAAGGCAAAGCACAGACTATGAGAAAAAATTTGCAAAATACACATCTGGCAAAGGACTGTTAATCAAAAATACACAAAGACCCCTTAAAACTCAACAATGGGGGAAAAACCTGATTAAAAATGAGCCAAAGACCTTAGCAGATACCTCACAAAAGAAAATATTACAGATGGCAAATAAGCATATAAAAAGATGCTTCACATCATATGTCATCAGGAAAATGCAAATTAAAACAAAAAAGAGACACCCGTACATACCCAGAATTCAGAACACTGAAAACAGAACACGAAATGTTGGTGAGGATGTGGAGCAACAGGAATGTTCTTCCATGTCTATTGAGAATAAAGAATGGAAAACAACTTGGCAGTTTCTTACAAAACTAAACATATTCTTGCCAGATGATTCAGCAGTAGCAGTTCTTGGTATTTATCCAAAGAAGATGAAATCTATACCCACAAAGAGGTCTATAGTAGTTTTATTCATAACTGACAAAAGCTTGGAAGCAACCAGGATATCATTCCACAGGTGAAAGGTCAAATAAAGTGTAGTACATGCAAACAATGGAATATTATTTAATGCTAGAGAAATGAATTACCAAGCCATGAAAAGATATGGATATAAATATTTAATAAATATTTGATTTTAGGCTTCTACCAGTCTATCAATAGTATTAGTATATTTTAACAGTGAATGCTCAGCATTCATGAATTTACCTAATAAAATATTTTGGGTTCAATATTTTAAATACTTCAACCTCTATGATTATATTCCTAATAATTTTGAATTGGGGTAAATAAACCTTAACTTTTTGTAACTTGTTTCAATATGCAAAAGAGCTCAATAAACTTTTAGAAAATAAAAATTTACAAAAAAAAGTTTAGTTTACTATTGCCAAATAATTTAAAACTTTATCTTATATTCAAATACACATATTTTTCTAAATTGATTTATATGCTACTAAAACCAAAAACTTTTAGTTATACTAGATTTCATATCATGCCATCAATGCCAGAAAGCCATCTGTCGATGACTTGTCTTAAATAGAGTTAAGATGGGCGTTATTACAATGCAAGATGGAAACAAAGATAGTATAACAATTGAGTGTTACATAACTTTTCTGTTTTGATCAAGTTACTAATCTACAAAAGGCTTTTATCGGTGACCGACTTGGGAATTTAACAAAACTTTTAAACTAGCATGTGCGACTCATTCCTAGAAAACAACACAATCAATAACACTTTATTTAGATTAAATCATGACTATTTCTCCATTTGAATAAAAAAGGTTGCAACTCCAATAAGTTTATTGAACGTGAAAAGTTGAAATGCTGTAATGCTCCTAAGGAATCAAATGATCCAGTCATGAATTACAAAAAAATGATATAAATACCAAAGTGTTTGTATAATTGTAATGTACAACTGCCCATTAGCGTTCAATAGTGTAGGCTTGTACAAGAACTCTATAAAAGAACTCCACTTCTAAACTGTGGAAAATATGTTCCCTTTCTCCCTATATACAACTATTAAGCCATTCATTTAGCTTTTAAAATATCCACTTAATACAGGCTTTTTACTCATTTGAACCCGGCAGCAGGGTTCTATTCTTATTGCTTACATCTGAAGGATAGACTTCTAGCGTAAGAGGTAAAGCCCATAAAGGAGCCCAATAATAACAACAAAATACAGTTTAGTGATCCCTTACAATCTGCCAGCTACCTTTCTGAGAATACTTCAATTAATAAAACATATAAAATAGCTGACCACAAAGAGCTTACATTCTTTTGAAATATAATAGTGAAATAAACCAATAATAGAGGGGCGCTTCGGTGGCTCAGTCCATTGAGTGACTGCCTCTGGCTTGGGTCATGATCTCAGGGTCCTGGGATGTAACTCCCCAGCAGGCTTTCTAGGCAGTGGGGTGTTTTCTTCTTCCTCTGCACACCCTCCCAATTCTCTCTCTCTCTGTCTCAAATAAGGAAATAAACCAGTAATAGAATAATGATTGATGGTTGATGGCGATAAGTGTTACAAAGAAATACAAGAAAGGTAAAAGCCATTGGAGAATGCTGGGATGAAAGTTAATTTTATTTTGTGTCGGGTGGTTATATCTCATTTAGGAGATGTTATTTGCACAAAGACCCAGGAAGTGAAGGAGGGTGTTATACAAATATTAAAGAAAAAGATTGCTCTAGGCAGAGCAAGTAAGTATATAGACTTTGTGTGAAAAGCTTGTCTGTTACTTTTGAGGAAAAGCAAGGAGGCCAATGAGGAGTTCATAGTGGTGGAGAGAGGAAGAACGTATTGTACCTTCTAGTACATTGAAATGCCTTCAGTTTTTATTTAATATGAAAGGGGAAGATACCAAAAGACTTTCAACAGCAGAATAAAATCATCTGACTTGATTTTTAGGTTAAGTTGCTGTACCAAAATAAATTTGCAGGGAGAAAGGAGTGCAGTATGTGTGGAAGTGGGGCTATCAATCAAGTCAATAATTCAGGAACATATGATGGTGTTTTTAGCATGCTGGGTGATAATAGAAGTGGTGAGGTATGGTTTTTATTTTGTATATATTTTGATGGTGAATATTCCGGTGAACAGGATGGGGTATGTGCAGGACAGACAATATCAACATTTATTTTACCTGCACAAACAGAAGGGTGGAGTCTTCATTCCCTGATATGGAGAGAACTCTGAGTTCAATTGTTCTTTGTCATTAAATGGCATAGTGATGATGAGGATTTAGTCAGACAGTGAAAGAGAACAGTAAGCATAGTGTTAAGCGGTAAGACATTATAATACATTTGAACAACAAAAAACGTTGTGTTGGATCATGTGTTTGTGTGAGTAAATAAATAAATAAAGCTTCCTGGGCTTCTGATAGAGGTAAAGAAGACTAGTATATGATCCAAAGGGGCACGTGCACCAAATGTTTATAGCAGCAATATCCACAATAGCCAAACTATGGAAAGAACCTAGATGTCCATCAACAAATGAATGGTATAAATATATATATATATATATATATATATATATATATATATATATATGATGGAATACTATGCAGCCATCAAAAGAAATGAAATCTTGCCATTTGTGATGACATGGATGGAACTAGAGGGTATTATGCTTAGCAAAATAAGTCAACAAGAGAAAGACACTATCTTATGATCTCTCTAATATGAGGAACTGGAGGTGCAATGTGGGTGCTTGGGGACAGGAAAAGAGTAAATGAAACGAGATGGGATCAGGAGGGAGACAAACCATAGGAGACCCTTAATCTCACAAAACAAACTGAGAGTTGCCAGGGGGAGGGGAGGGTAGGGAGAGGGTGGTGGGGTTATGAACATTGGGGAGGGTATGTGCTGTGGTGAGTGCTGTGAAGTGTGTAAACCTGGCGATTCACAGACCTGTACCCCTGGGGCTAATAATACATTATATGTTAATTTAAAAAAAAAAGAGGAAGAAGAAGACTACTATAAATCAAATGCTATGGTTTTCAGCAAAGAGTGTGTAATCAGGCATATTTTATTAAAGTAACCATGTAAAATGATGGTTGAAAATTGGAATAACAGAAAACATAAAAATTAGAGATTTTAAAAAGAGATCTGGGACAGTGTAGAGAATATAATCAATGATATTATAATAGTGTTATATGGTGACAGATGGTGGCTATATTTATAGTAATCATAGAATAATGTATGGAGATATTGAAAACCTGAAACCAATGTAACACTGAATATCACTATACTCAAATAAAAAAATAGTAAAAATAAAACATTTTATTTTAAAAAGATAAAAAGAGGGACAAGAATTTGTAAAGTGAATTTCAAAAAGCTTAAAGATGAGGCTAAGACATACTCTGAACCTTGAGGAAAACACCATTTTGAAAATTCTTCCCATTTTGAGAAAACTCAAATGAATCAATACCATAAAAGAACCCATTTTAACTGAGAGATGTAATGAATGCTCAAGAAATAATTTTATGACAGGATAATTCTTCCCTATGAAACAGCATACAGAAACCAGGGGAAACACCTGGAAGCAAAATAAACTATACTGAAAATAAGAATTAGGAAAAAGATAAATGATGAAAGATAAGAAAATTAGAACTGCGAGAGAGACCTAGTGAATAGAATTTTTAGCTTGTGGTTTAATGTTTTTGAGGATAATCTAGAGTTCATTACTGCCTTGAGACAGGCTGGTTGTAGGCAGTTTAGGCAGACCCCTAAGACAGGCCTACTTTGGGCAGATGGTGTTGGAGGAGGCCATTGGGCTGGACAAAGACAAATCCAACCATTTGACTAAAGTGTCTGTGAAGATGTTGAAGTCAGATGCAACAGAGAAAGACCTGTTAAACCTAATCTCAGAAATGGAGATGATGAAGATGATTGGACAGCACAAGGACACCATCATCCTGCTGGGTCCTGCACACAGGATGGTCCTTCGTACACTCTCATGGAATATGCCTCCAAAGACAACATACAGGAGTACCTGCAGGCCCAGAGGCCTCCTGACCTGGAGTACTGTTACAATATCAGCCACAATGCAGCAGAGCAACTCTCCTCCAAGGACCTGGTATCCTGTGCCTATCAGGTAGCCTGAGGCATGGAGTACCTTGCCTCCAAGAAGTGCATACACCAAGACCTGGCCACCAGGGAAGTGCTGGTGACAAAGGACAACATGATGAAGATCTCTGACTTCAGCCTTGCCAGAGATATCACCACATCAGTTACTATAAAAAGACAACCAACAGTGGACTGCCTGTGAAGTGGATGGTCCCTAAGGCCATGTTTGACCAGAGCTACATCCACCAGAGTGACTTCTGGTCTTTTGGGGTGATCCTGTGCAAAATCTTCAATCCTGGAGTGCCTGTGGAGGTGGCTTTCAAGCTGCTGAAGGAGTCATTTGATGGATAAGCCAATAAGTGCACCAGTTATACACAATAATGAGGGGTGGCTGGCATGTGGTTCCTTCAAGCTGCTGGTAGAAGACCTGGATCATACTGTGGCCTTGACCTCCAACCAGGAGTACCTGGACCTGTCCTTGGCCCTGGAACAATACTGTCTATGCTTTCCCAACACCTGAAGCTCCACCTGCTCCTCAGAGAAGAATTCCACCTTCTCTCATGTGCCGTTGCCCAGGGAGGCCTATCTGCCCTGACACCCAGCCCAGCTTGCCAATGGTGGACTCAAATGACTAGTATCCCTATTACTCCTGTCCAGATTACGTCATAAGCTGTAACCCTTACCCCCCACCCTCCCTGCAAGACTCACTGCCTTCTCCTTTGTCCCTTTCCTACTGGCAGGAGCCAGAAGCCTACCTGAGGCCTTCACCCCTTGAAGTTCACCTCTCTTCCCCTTCCTCTTCCTCCTCCTTACAACCTGCTCATAAAAGAAAGGCACAGAGAGGCAGGTACTTGCTTGTGGCTACTTCCTTCCCGCCCATATGTTGGACCAAGACCCCTCCCTGGAATCTGGTACTGCCTGGACTTTGAGGGAGTGGGAGATGAGGCATGCCAGTGAAAGCTGTTGGAGCTTTCCTGTTTTGGTTTTGTCTGCTTAGCATAACATGTAAGACTGAGTTCTGGTGGCAGGGACCTAGTCCTTGGTGCTATAGCACTAGCGAGGGGAGGTCAACTGCTGTGGGCCTTGGCTAAGAGCAACCCCTGCTCCAGAGATATGGTGCCAAGGGCTTATTAATTTTGATACTAATTTGCTTTGCTGACCAAATACCTGGTATCAAAAGATGGGAAGGCAAAGACTGAAAGCAGTGTTGTGACCATGGGGTCCAGCCCCAAACTATGAAGAAAACACAAAGTGTATAAATCTGAGTAAGTATATATTTACACACCTTTTTAAATAGGTTGTTATCAAAGATTTAATCAATGGGTAATATGCTCCTCGTGGCTGGGAAGCATCAGTTGCCATATATTTAAAAAAAAGAAAAGAGGTGTCTGGGTGGCTTCCTCCATAAGTGTCCCTTCTTTTCAGGTCATGATCCCAGGGTCCTGGGATGGAGCCCCACATCAGGCTCTCTGCTCAGTGGGAAACCTGCTTCTCCTTTTCCCTCTGCCCTGCTTATAGTTCCTCTTCCTATCTCTCTGTCTCTCAAATAAATAAAATATTTTAAAAAAAGAAAGAAACAAAATGTTTTTGAAAGGTCTTTTTTTTTTTTTTAAATTTTCTAGGGGTGCCTGGATGACTCAGTTGTTTAAGCAGATGTTTGCCTTTGGCTGAGGTCATGATTCCAGTGTACAGGGCTCCAGCCCTGCATGGGACTACTTGCACCCCAAGGAGCTTGCTTCTTCCTCTCCCTTTGCACGTGATTCCCCCCGCTTGTGCGCTTCCACTCTCTCTCTCTCTCTTTCTCTCTCTTGCTGTCAATAAACAAAATAAAATCTTTTCTTAAATAAATAAATAAATAAATAAATAAATTTCTAAACCTACTTTCAGTTTAGGTCCCTTAACAAAAATTGCTACTGCTTCATTTAAAAAAAAAAAAGATAATTTAGAAATGTGCTTCCAGAGCTAAAAAGCTGTTTTGTTTTTTTTGTCAGGATTAAATATAGAAGTGCTTTAAAAAGTAAAAGAAAAAATATGCTATATTAACACTAATCACACTATAACTTTGGTGGTTATATCAAGATAATGAAAAGTGATTTTAAAGCAAATTTCATTATCAGACATAAAGATCAAGTCAAAATTACAGAAGAGTAAAAGGATGAATTCATCAGGGAGTATAATAATTCTTGACTTTTAATACTTAATAACAGATTTGGTGATATATAGGGAAAAACTAAGAACAAAAATCATAACTTCTACCTTAGAAGAGAAATGGAAAAAAATTTCAACACTTTTATTTTAAGATTATATAGACAAATGGTCATCAAATTGGTAAGATATGTAAGACTTGAACAAAATTATCAACTAACTAGATATGCTTGATATTACAGAACACTCCCAACAACCGCAGACTACATATATCTTAAGCCTTGATTTTCTTTGCAAAGGTCAACATTGATAATGTTCTAGTCATACATCCGTGTACCAGGAAAGAAGTAGCATATTTCTTGAAAGACACAGCTATCAAAGCTCCATTGAGAAACCGTAAAGATGGAGAAGGGATTTGAAAATTATATATCTGATAATGGACATCTATTCTGATTATTAAAAAATGAATAAAAATAAAAAACCTTACTAATAACCAAACAGAGTATCCAATTTTACATGTGAAGAAAATTATTGCAGAGACATGTCACCAAAAGGATATGGATGGCTTATAAGCACATGACAAGTTTCTCAACATTTAGACATTAAAGAAATACAAATTAAAATCATAATGAGACATGCTTAAATATCTATTAGAATGGCTAAAATTATAAAGGCTAATTGTACTTCGTCTGAGCTAGATTGAGAAGCAACAAAAAATCTAAACTGTTGTTGGCATATATCATGATACCACCACTTTGGAAAATATCTGCCATATAATAGGTTCAGTAGACAATTTGTAAATTTCAGAAAAAAATAATGTTGAGAGTATACTGAATTTCATAAGTCATTTCAATATTTTTTTCCAAAAAATAAACTATGTAAAACATGCCTTAAATTTACTTTCAAAATATTTTATAGCATATAATGGACAATATACATAAGCCTTAAAGAAACAATCATATAAATAACCATTTCATACCTACTTAAAAATTGCATAATACCACACTCCTCAATCCTCTCTGAATGCTCTAAAATAACCCTTCAAAGGAAATACATTTTTAAAAATGACAGATTTTTTTGGCAAATAATTTAATAAATAAAAGTTTCATTCATCTACGTAGATCATAATAAATGTTTTTAATAAGCATGAAATTATAACTCTGAAGTGTGCTAAAATGAAACCACCTGCTAAGGGTGAGAGAACAAAAATAAACATCATTTTTCCAAATAAGAGGAATTTATTACCTTTGAATCAAAGCATGTGGATTTGTTCAAACTGGCAATAAAGGAATATGGAAACACAAACCATAGAAAGTCATATTTTAGATTTCTAAAAGACTTCAAAGTGAAGAGTATACATTTTTTAAATGTTACATAATGCTACATAATGACAAGATGACAGGTTGTGACAAATAGCATTTTAAAAGCTCTACTCATAATGGAACGGAAGGTGTCATTTCCCTATAATTTTATATATGTCATTAATTTACTATATCTGGATACAACATATTACCAAACAGATGTTCATCAAAGAATAAATCATTTTTAATGGAACATAATAATTTGAACCTACATGTATTAATCATTTTTTTCGATCAAACATTTATAGTCTCGCTAAACTTTTTATCAGTTGTCGACAAAATTAAAAAACAATAGGATAAAAAGTCGAGTTTGGAAAAGTAGATTTTCTTTGAAATTTGCATTTAAATGAAAATATTTGCTGATATTTTTAAAACTTTAAATGTAATTTTATATATATGTATACTCAAATGATATAAAATTTTTGGAGACTTAATATAGTTTGGGGCACATGGTAAGCAATAATCAATTTTTTTGTTGAACCAAGTGTTCTTGTATGATTTTTCTTAATTATTCTAGTACCACAATTTATACTTCTAAGATTTTTCCACCCCCCCATTTTAATATCTCTTAAGGTGGCACTCACCTTGCACTTGATGACATATCCTAGTTTAACTGACAGCCTTTCTCTTTCTTAGTCGAACATAAACTATAGTGCATCTTACCCTTGATGAAAGCTAGGATGCAATTAAATACACTATTATGGTTACGATTCTGATATTTGAAATCCTCCGGTAGCTCCCTGTGCCCCCACAGTGTAGTACCTCACCTCCTCGCCATAGTATACAAACCTTCTCACCCCCAGTGTCAACCCCGGGGCTCAGCCTCCATCCCCAGGTGATGCTGCCAGATCAGCTGTCGGTTGTCATGAACTTGCTGTAGTTACCCGAATGCACTGTGCTGCCTCCTGGCACTCTGAAACTTGACACACTCATCCTCATTCTTCGCTTTGCCCTTGTCTATCACCTCCCCTGAAAATCTGTTCCTAAGTGGCTTTTCCCAGCTCCAACATACCCTTGGCAGTCTTTTATCTCCCTGTGGTAAAGCCTGTCACACTGCACCATGGACATGCCCGTTGTCCCCTGAGAAGAGAAAAGGGACAGTGAGGGCCCCCCAGCATTTGCAGCTCTAGTGCAGAGCCCCATGCCTGGCTTGCAGGAAATGCCGAATCATGAAGACAAACAGAGATCATCCTCTGGCTAAAACCAGCTCTTCTTTGCCTACCACAGGATCTGAATCAATAAAGGGCAACCAGTTATTATTGCTGTTTGTCTAGGGATTTTTACCCCATATATTTCCCAGGTCTTTACTCTTTTTATAGCACTTTAATTCAGGCTTCAACCACTTCTTAGTCAGATCAGGTGAAATCATTTTCCTTCCCATACCCTCGATGTATTTCACATCTAGTAATTCTTTATTTAAAGATCTTATTTACCCATTTGACAGACAGATCACAAGTAGGTAGAGAGGGAGGCAGAGAGAGAAGGGGGAAGCAGGCTCCCCGCTGAGCAGAGAGCCCGATGTGGGGCTCAATCCCAGGACCCTGAAATCATGACCTGAGCCGAAGGCAGAGGCCTAAACCACTGAGCCACCCAGGAGACCCCATATCTGGTAATTTTTAATCAACGTGGATATGCTGCATCAAATAGTTCCTTCTTCTTCAAATATAAATATATAAATATATTGATCAAGTCACTCACATGTCTTAGGAGAATGTCATGCCTTTAGTAGCAAACTTGAAATCTTGGCCATTGGTTTTGATTTTTGATTTTTGTTTTGGTTTGATTTGGTTCGGTTTTTGTAATTTTAAAAATGCCTCCAGCCCTTGGCTCTGTCTGACCTGATTGCTTTCAGCTGTTTCTGCAACAAAATCGTCCAGGCAGCGAAAACTCTCATTGTTTACAGTGGCGCCCCCTTCTGAACACTTTGTTAGTAAAAAGCTTTTTTTTTTTTTTTTTTTTTTGGCTATGATAAATGTGGAACAACAATGAGGTATTTCAAAGAGGTGAACCACAGATAAATTTCTCTAAGGTTGGGGTGAGGGTTACTCAAAAAGGAACTTGACAAGGCTTTTAAAGATATCGACAATCATTATAACATAATGTGACTGATTGTTACCGTGCTCTTAACTGGGCAAACACTTGTTCGCTTCCAAGAAAGACTAACATAGTTGAGATGGTTCTAGCGGCCTTCTAGCACAGGGTCTCATGAGGCAGGGATTCTAGCCACTGGCTGTGCAAGGCATGAGGCCTGTTAGTGATTCTATTTTTTCCTCTGCAGAATGGGTCTTTCTACATTCCAGGTCCTTTCTACCCCAATAAATAATGCGGCAATTCTCTCAGTGATTTGTACTTTTGGTTTAAACAGCCAACTGTCTCTTTAAAGGACTTTTGTTTAAATTCCTTAAAAAAAAAGTCTTTTTAAAAAAATCTTTTTCTTATTTTTAATTTTTTAATCCCATATGTTTACTCTGATCATGGAACTTTGTCATTATGACCTTCTCGGCTGAATAAAATATTCACCATCAGCACCTACTGCTCTCCTCTCCTGGTGGTCTCTCCAGAAGGGGACTTCTCTAGCTCTTCTAGCCGGAGATGGGCACTTCCCCTCTACCCCTGTTGCCGGACCAGCCTTACCTATCCTGCAGGGTCAGGTCGTTCTGGCCTTTTATCTGTTGTTCTCTTCTGAGTGGTTAGTTTTTCATAGATACCGTGCTTTGCTTTTGTCAGGATTTACCCTGGACTATCAAAACCCTTTTCTTGTGCCAGTGAAGCTTAAGAAACAGTCGGATGAGAGAACCAGGAACTCGAACAGATCATATTTATCCTGAATGTTCTGTCCAAAATGAAAAATACATTTCTGAGGAGCCTCAAGATCTCTGAGAAGAGAAGTTTCACCAACTCTGTCATGTAGGGGCATCAATTCCGATTCTGTGTCAATTTTCCTACTTTCCCAGCTAATAATTCTCTACCTCATAAAGCCCAATCTCAACCGTTTCCTCTCTCAAATGCAGTTGCTCTTAGAGTCTTCACATGGCACTTGGGGCCTGCTGGTCATTGGCTACTGCGCTCTGTACTTTGGGTCTAACAGCTGCGCGGCATCAAGATGAGAACGTCTCTTGTTCTAAGACTTAATATAGTTTGGGGCACATGGTAAGCAATAATCACAATTTTAGTTGATCCAAGTGTTCAAACTTTTCTTAATTATTCTAGTACCACAATTTATAGTTCTAAGATTTTTCCACCCCCCCATTTTAATATCTCTTAAGATGGCACTCACCTTGCACTTGATGATATATCCTAGTTTAACTGACAGCATTTCTCTTTCCTAGTCGAACATAAACTATAGTGCATCTTACCCTTGATGAAAGCTAGGATGCAATTAAATACACTATTATGGTTACGATTCTGATATTTGAAATCCTCCGGTAGCTCCCTGTGCCCCCACAGTGTAGTACCTCACCTCCTCGCCATAGTCTACAAACCATCTCACCCCCAGTGTTAACCCCGGGGCTCAGCCTCCATACCCAGGTGATGCTGCCAGATCAGCTGTCGGTTGTCATGAACTTGCTGTAGTTTCCTGAATGCACTGTGCTGCTTCCTGGCACTTTGAAACTTGACACACTCATCCTCGTTCTTCACTTTGCCCTTGTCTATCACCTCCCCTGAAAATCTGTTCCTAAGTGGTTTTTCCTAGCTCCAACCTACCCTTGGCAGTCTTTTATATCCTTGTGGTAAAGCCTGTCACACTGCACCATGGACATGCCCGTTGTCCCTCTGAGAAGAGAAAAGGAACAGTGAGGGCCCCCCAGCATTTGCAGCTCTAGTGCAGAGCCCCATGCCTGGCTTGCAGGAAATGCCAGATCATGAAGACAAACGGAGATCATCCTCTGGCTAAAACCAGCTCTTCTTTGCCTACCGCAGGACCTGGATCAATAAAGAACAGCCAGTTATTATAGCTGTTTTTCTAGGGATATTTCCCCCATATATTTCGGGGGTTTCTTGTTAGCCCCAGAGGGCAATGTTTTTTCTTCTGGAGGGCAGGCAGAGGGCTGCATTGTAGTTCTGGAACTGCCAAACTGGAGGGCTTGTGGGCCAGGAGTTGAGGACAGAAGTCTGAGAACACAAGCAACCTTAGGGTCTGGGCAAGGACATGGCAGGTACGCTCTGCAGATGAAACAAGATCTCGTGCATCTGAAATCAGGTGAGGATCTGACAAACGCTCAGGTTGGATTTTTTGTCCCTTATGGCCCTCTTCATGAAGAGGTGGTGGATCACGAGGCCATGGAATTTTTCCCACGATGGGAGTTGTGAGATTCTCCAAACCGTAAAGATTCTTCTGCAGGGCGATTGAGACCTGTTGGTTGGCTCCAGGACTTCCCATACGGATCGATTCCAAGTAGGGTTCTAAGGATGGATGGCTGGGGAGCCCGACTCTCATTCCTCTTGTGTCCTAGTGACAAGACAGGTTAGATCTGCTGGATCTGGGGGAGAAACTGAGAGGGTTGAGTTGAAATGGACTCTCTTGTGGATGGGTCCTAATGTGGGTTTGTGTCCATGGAGAACTTGGAATGAGGCAGTGGCACAGGGTCCCTGAAGGGTTCTCCTAACCAGAGGCTTTGACTCAGCTCCAACGTGCAAGATTCCCACGTGGAGACGAGATTTCTTCTGATGGGTGCCTCAAGAAACAGCCATATGCTGCTATTGGAATCCAGGCCTCTGAGGAGAGATGCCTGGACAACAAAGCAATGGATCCGATTAAGATCTAGGGGCCTGCTCACTGCAATTTACCTCTGGGGACATCTGTCCACGGGTCTAAGTGCAGGTAGATGCTCAGCTGGTGTCAGACCGCCCTTGTTTTTCCTGGGCAGTCAACACTATTGGGATGGCCCCGGGCACTTTGGAGGTTTATCATCCTATTTCTAGGTTTGTGGCCAATGGAATGGGCAGAATTCCCAGGTACAGTCCTCAGGTTTGGCTCCAAGAACCTGTGCCTGTAGGTTTTGTGGGCCAGGGCTGTGGGGACAGTTGTCTGAAAACACAAACTCGGCTTAGGTTTCGGGTCGTAGGTATTGCAGGACTGATCTACAGACAGTGAGGAGAACTCTTCAGGATATGAACAAGGGGGCAAGTGTGAGACGCTTGCTCAAGATTTTGTCTCTGGATATTGTGTCACTGATGGCCGTGGAATGTCCGGGTGGCCTCATGGGCCATGGACGAGTCTTCCTCTCTGGGCATTTGGCCCGATCCGAAGAGTTTGGGGTTATTCTTTGAGATGGGAGGAGTTGGTTTTGTTTTGTTTTTACCTCAGGTGTCCCACCAAAAGAGAGTTTCCAGAGCAGAGCCCTGGGGAGGGGCGAGGGGACAACCAGAAAGCTGGTTAAAACTTGGGGCCTAGGGGCATGGCAAGCCCATTATGACGTCTAATGGTCCAGCCACTGAGAAGACTTACTAGAGGACAGGACTCACGCTGAGGGTCAAAATGCGTGTTTGTGCCCTCTTCGTACCTAAGCATGGGCGGGGCATAATGTGTCAGGGTCAGTGTCAGCGTTTGGGTTAGGGTTTGGGGCAGGCTCACAGTCAGTGTCAGGGTCAGGGTTAGTGGTTACTGTTAGGGTTAGCCCCGCTCCTGGGTCATGGACCCATCCGTTCAGGGTCTCAGGATAAACCCTGTGCAGAAGGGTGTAGACCCTCCACCTGATCCCACTTAACCAGCCTTAAACTGGTGTGTGAACATAACTTGCCCACCAGACATCTAAACCCTCATCAGCCTGATCCTGCTTGGGGCATCTTCTCCCACGATGGCATGGCAAGGTCCTCTTTACACACAGACACACAGACACCCAGAGGCACACACACACACACAGAAACGGGGAAGAGACCTAGGGCTACACCCGTGGATCAGAAGGTGTGGGACTCTCTGACTCTGAGCCCCCTGGTGTCACCTTTTGATTTTATTAGCCAAAGGGTCTGAGGCATTGGGGAAACATGATATGACCTGAAGGGAGGCGACGTGTCTGGCGGGTGAGCTCTCTTCTCCCTGCATCCTCCCGGCTTCAGTACAGCAGAAGAACATGTCGCTTCCTTTAGGATGTGCCTAGAAATGAGCTGGGCAGGGGTTTTTTCTCTGTAATGGGTTGCCTGGATACATGGGTTGCAATTCCGTTGGGCTCTGTCGTCAGGGAAGTGAGGCCACCACTGCCTGGGGGCTCCTTACCGAACTTCCTGCTGTAGCAAAGCTCCCTGAGCCACCGGTGCGCAAGCTGCTCAGGCTCACACTCCACTCAATGCAGTGCCCATCCAGTGACCCCCATTCAGACTCCACCCAGCCCTTGGGAGGCCTGGGTGCAGCTATTGTCCCCGCTGGAGGCAACAGAGCTGGGTTTAGACTAGGTTAGTGTTAGGGTTAGGGTTTAGAAAGACTTAGGGTCAGGGTTAGGTTTAGACCTCGTTGGGGTCAGGGTTAGCGTAAGGCTTAGGGTAGGGGTCAGGGTTAGGGTTAGGTTCATGGTTAGGTTTAGGGTCAGGCTCACAGTAGGGTCACGGTTAGCGTAACGATCAGAGTCAGGGTCAGGGTCAGTGTTAGGGTGACGGTTAGGTTTAGGGGCAGGTTCAGGGTCATGGTCAGATTTAGGGTCAGGTTCAAGTTTTGGTTTGGGGGCAAGGTTCATGTCAGGGTTAGGGTTAGCTTTGGGACAGGTTTAGTGTCAGGGTTAGGGTCAGGGTCAGGGTTAGGTTCATGGTTATGGTAAGGTCAGCTTTATGTTTAGGATCTGTTTTATGAGTAGGTTAAGAATCAGGGTTAGCTTTAGGGTTACGATTATGTTCAGGATCTTGGATTGGGTCAGAGTTAGGTATACATTCAGGGTTAGGGTCAGTGTTAAGGTCAAGGCCAGGGTAAGGTTTAAGGTTAAGGTCTGACATAGGCAAAGTTCAGAGATAGGGGTATGATATGATCAGGGTCAGGTAGAGGGTCAGGATTATTGTTAAAGTGGGGTTAGGGTTAGGGCTAGGTAGGTTGAGGGTTAGGGTTAGACCAGGTTAGGGTCAGTGTCAGTGATAATGTTAGGGGTTAGTTTTAGGGTTAGGTTCAGCATTAGGTTTCGGGTCAGGGCCCGTGTTAGTGTCAGGGTCAGGATTACGTTTAGGGTTACAGTTAGGGTCAGGCTCACATTCAGTGTCAGGGTTATGGTTAGGGTCAGGGTCAGGGTCACTGTTAGGGTCAGGGTTACGTTTCTGGTGTTTGCCTGGGTCAGGGTCAGGGTGAAGTCTAGGGCCAGTGTCAGGTTTACGGTCAGGATCAGGTATTGTTTTAATGTCCACATTCGGGTCAGCGACAGGGTTATATCGTTGTCAGTGTTAGGGTCATGGTTAGGTTTCGGCTCAGGGCCAGGATGAGGTATAGGGTCAGGGTCTGGTATAGGCAAAGTTCAGAGATAGGGTTATGATCATAGTCAAGTATAGGGTCAAAGTTAAAGTTAAAGTTTAGGGTTAGTGTTAGGGTTAGCGTTTGGTGGACGGTTAGGGTTAGAACTTGTTAGGATCAGGGTCCGTGGTAGGGTTAGGGATTAGTGCTAGGGTTGGTTCAGCGATAGGATTCTGGGGAGGACCCGTGTTACTGTCAGGGTCACGGTTGCATTTAGGGTTAGAGTTAGGGTCAGGTTCACAGTCAGGGTCAGGTTTAGTGTTCAGGTCAGGGTCAGGGTACTGCCAGGGTCAGGGTTAGATTTATGGTCATGGTCTGGGTCAGGGTCAGGGTGAAGTCTTGGGCCAGTGTCAGGGTTACGGTCAGGATCAGGTATTGGTTTAAAGTCCACATTCAGGTCAGCGACAGGGTTATGTAGTGGTCAGTGTTAGGGTCATGGTTAGGTTTAGGCTCAGGGCCAGGGTCACGTATAGGGTCCGGGTCTGGTATAGGCAAAGTTCAGGGTTAGGGTTATGATCATAGTCAGGTATAGGGTCAGGGATATTGTTAAAGTTAGGGTTAGTGTTAGGGTTAGCGTTTGGTTGACGTTTAGGGTTAGAGCTTGTTAGGATCAGGGTCTGTGGTAGGGTTAGTGGTTAGTGTTAGGGTTGGGACCAGCGATAGGATTCGGGGGAGGGCCCGTGTTAGTGTCAGGGTCAGGGTTACATTTAGGGTTAGTGTTAGGGTCAGACTCACAGTCAGGGTCAGGTTTAGTGTTCAGGTCAGGGTCGGCGTCACTGTTAGCGTCAGGGTTAGATTTATGGTCATGGTCTGGGTGAGGGTCAGGGTGAAGTTTAGCACCAGTGTCAGGTTTAGGGTCAGGTATAGGTATTGGTTTAAAGTCCACATTCGGGTCAGGGACAGGATTGTGTAGTGGTTAGTGTTAGTGTCATGGTTAGGATAAGGGTCAGGGTCAGGGTCAGGTGAAGGTCAGGGCTAGGGTCAGGTTTAGGGTCAGGCTTTGGTATACGGTCAATGTTCGGTTCAGTGTCACAGTTAGGTTTGTCGGTAGCATTTGGGATTGGGGTTAGAGTTAGAGTTAGAAGTAGGGTTATGGTTAGGGTTAGCGTTAGACAGCGTAAGGTCAGGGTTAGGATTTGGTTTAGGGTAGGGGTTAGTGTTAGGGTCAGGGTCAGCGTTAGGTTTAGGTTCAGGGTCCGTATTAGGGTCATGGTTAGAGATACATTTAGGTTTAGGGTTAGTGTCAGGCTCACAGTCACGGTCATGGGTAGGGTTAGGGTCAGGGTTATGTCCGCGTCAGGGTTAGGATTAGGGTCATGGTCAGGGTCATGGTTAGTTATGAGTCTTGGTTACAGTAATATCAATGTTAGGTTTAGGTTCAGGGTCCACATCAGGGTCAGTGTCAGGCTTAGGTTTAGGTTTAGGGTTCCGGTCAGGATCACAGATAGGGTCAGGGTCAGGGTCAAGGTTTGGGTTAGGGTTTGGGGCAGGCTCACAGTCAGTGTCAGGGTCAGGATTAGTGGTTACTGTTAGGGTTATCCCCGCTCCTGGGTCATGGACCCATCCGTTCAGGGTCTCAGGATAAACCCTGTGCAGAAGGGTGTAGAAACGGGGAAGAGACCTAGGGCTACACCCGTGGATCAGAAGGTGTGGGACTCTCTGTCTCTGAGCCCCCTGGTGTCACCTTTTGATTTTTTTAGCCAAAGGGCCTTGGGCATTGGGGAAACCTGATATGACCTGCCATGGAGGGTACGTGTCTGGCAGGCGAGCTCTCTTCTCCCTGCATCCTCCCGGCTTCAGTACAGCAGAAGAACATGTCGCTTCCTTTAGGATTTGCTTTGAAATGAGCTTGGATGGGGGGTTTTCTCTGTAATGGCGTGCCTGGATACAAAGGTTCCTATTCCGTTGGGTTCTGTCGTCAGGTAAGTGAGTTCAACACTGCCTGGGGGCTCCTTACCAAACTTTCTGCTTCACCAGAGCTCCCTGTTCCACCGGTCCCCAAGCTGCTCAAGGCTCACCCTCCACTTAATGCAGTGCCAATCCAATGACCCCCATACAGCCTCCCCCAAGCTCCTGGGAACCTGGGTGCAGCTGTTGTCCTCGCTGGAGAGAACAGAGCTGGGTATAGACTAGGTTAGTATTAGGTTTAGGGTTAAGAAAGACTTAGGATCAGGGTTAGGGTTAGACGTCATTGGGGTCAGGGTTAGCGTAAGGCTTAGGGTAGGGGTCAGGGTTAGGGTTAGGTTCATGGTTAGGTTTAGGGTCAGACTCACAGTAGGGTCACGGTTAAGGTTATGGTCAGAGTCAGGGTCAGGGTCAGTGTTAGTGACGGTTAGGTTTAGGTTCAGGTTCAGGGTCATGGTCAGATTTAGGGTCAGGTTCAAGTTTAGGTTTGGGGGCAAGGTTCATGTCAGGGTCAGGGTTAGGTTTGGGACAGGTTTAGTGTCAGGGTTAGGTTCAGGTTCAGGGTTAGGTTCATGGTTATGGTAAGGTCAGCTTTAAGTTTAGGTTATGTTTTATGTGTAGGTTCAGGATCAGGGTTAGCTTTAGTGTTATGATTCTGTCAGGATCATGGATTGGGTGAGAGTTAGGTTTACAGTCAGGGTTAGGGTCAGTGTTAAGGTCAAAGCCAGGGTCAGGTTTAAGGTTAAGGGCTGACATAGGCAAAGTTCAGAGTTAGGGTTATGATCAGATTCAGGGAGAGGGTCAGGATTATTGTTAAAGTGGGGTTAGGGGTAGGGTTAGAGGTAGGTTGAGGGTTAGGGTTAGACCGGGTTAGGGTCAGGGTCAGTGATAATGTTAGGGGTTAGTTTTAGAGTTAGGTTCAGCGTTAGGTTTCGGGTTAGGGCCCGTGTTAGTGTCAGGGTCATGGTTACGTTTAGGGTTAGAGTTAGGGTCAGGCTCACAGTCGGGGTCAGGTTCAGTGTTCAGGTCAGGGACGGGTCACTGTTAGGGTCAGGGTTAGATTTATGGTCATGGTCTGGGTCAGGGTCAGGGTGAAATCTTGGGCCAGTGTCAGGGTTACGGTCAGGATCAGGTATTGGTTTAAAGTCCACATTCGGGTCAGCGACAGGGTTATGTAGTGGTCAGTGTTAGGGTCATGGTTAGGTTTAGGCTCAGGGCCAGGGTCACGTATAGTGTCAGGGTCTGGTATAGGCAAAGTTCAGGGTTAGGGTTATGATCATAGTCAGGTATAGGGTCAGGGTTATTGTTAAAGTTAGGGTTAGTGTTAGGGTTAGCGTTTGGTTGACGTTTAGGGTTAGAGCTTGTTAGGATCAGGGTCTGTGGTAGGGTTAGTGGTTAGTGTTAAGGGTTGGGTTCAGCGATAGGATTCTGGGGAAGGCCCGTGTTAGTGTCAGGGTCAGGATTACATTTAGGGTTAGTGTTAGGGTCAGGCTCACAGTCAGGGTCAGTTTGTTGTTCAGGTCAGGGTCAGGGTCACTGTAAGGGTCAGGGTTAGGTTTATGGTCATGGTCTGGGTCAGGGTCAGGGTGAAGTTTAGCGCCAGTGTCAGGTTTAGGGTCAGGTATAGGTATTGGTTTAAAGTCCACATTCCGGTCAGGGACAGGATTATGTAGTGGTCAGTGTTAGTGTCATGGTTAGGATTAGGGTCAGGGTCTGGGTCAGGTGAAGGTCAGGGACAGGGTCAGGTTTAGCGTCAGGCTTTGGTTTAGGGTCAATGTTCGGTTCAGTGTCACAGTTAGGTTTTGGCGGTAGGGTTTGGGATTGGGGTTAGGGTTAGAGTTAGAAGTAGGGTTATGATAGGGTTAGGGTTAGACAGCGTAAGGTCAGTGTTAGGGTTTGGTTTAGGGTAGGGGTTAGTGTTAGGGTCAGGGTCAGCGTTAGGTTTAGGTTCAGGGTCCGTATTAGGGTCATGGTTAGAGTTACCTTTAGGTTTAGGCAAGGGTCAGGCTCACAGTCACGGTCTGTGTTAGGGTTAGTGTCAGGGTTAGGTCAGCGTCAGGGTTAGGATTAGGGTCAGGGTCTGTGTCATGATTAGGTTTGAGTCATGGTTACGGTAAGGTCAGATTTAAGTTTAGTTCAGGGTCCACATCAGGGTGAGTGTCAGGCTTAGGTTTAGGTTTAGGGTTCAGGTCAGGATCACATACAGGGTCAGGGTCAGGGCTTGGGTTAGGGTTTGGAGTAGGCTCACAGTCAGTGTCAGGGTCAGGGTTAGTGGTTACTGTTGGGGTTAGCCCCGCTCCTGGCTATGGACCCATCTCTTCAAGGTCTCAGGATAATCCCTGAGCAGAAGGGTGTAGACCCTACACCCGATCCCACTTAACCAGCCTTAAACGGGGTGTGAACATGACTTGCCCACCAGACATCTAAACCCTCATCAGCCTGATCCTGCTTGGGTCATCTCCACCCATGATGGCATGGCCAGGTCTCTATACACACAAAGACACAGACACTCAGAGGCGCACACACACACACACACACACACACACACACAAACACACACACACACACAGTGAGAGAGAGACTGCGAAGAGACCTAGGGCTACACCAGTGGATCAGAAGGTATGGGACTCTCTGACTCTGAGCCCCCTGGTGTCACCTTTTGATTTTATTAGCCAAAGGGCCTGAGGCATTGGTGAAACCTGATATGACCTGCCAGGGAGGGGACGTGTCAAGTGGCGAGCTCTCTTCTCCCTGCATCCTTTCGGCTTCAGTACGGCAGAAAAACATGTCGCTTCCTTTAGGATGTTTCTAGAAATGAGCTGGACAGGAGGGTTTTCTCTTTATGGGGTGCCTGGATACGTGGGTTCCAATTCTGTTGGGCTCTGTTGTCAGGGAAGTGAGGTCACCACTGCCTGGGGGCTCCTTACCAAACTTTCTGCTCCACCAGAGCTCCCTGAGCCGCTGGTCCCCAAGCTGCTCAAGGCTCACACTCCACTCAATGCAGTGCCCATCCAGTGACCCCCATACAGCCTTCCCCCAGCCCTTGGGAGGCCTGGGTACAGCTGCTGTCCCCACTGGAGGGAACAGAGCTGGGTTTAGACCAGGTTAGTGTTAGGGTTAGGGAGAAGAAAGACTTAGGGTCAGGTTTAGGTTTAGACCTCGTTGGGGTCAGGGTTAGCGAGGCTTAGGGTAGGGGTCAGGGTTAGGGTTAGGTTCATGGTTAGGTTTAGGGTCAGGCTCACAGTAGGGTCAGGGTTAGGGTTTTGGTCAGAGTCAGGGTCAGGGTCAGTGTTAGGGTGACTATTAGGTTTAGTGTCAGGTTCAGGATGATGGTCAGATTTAGGGTCAGGTTCAAGTTTTTGTTTGGGGGCAAGGTCATGTCAGTTCAGGGTTAGGTTTAGGACAGGTTTAGTGTCACGGTAGGGTCAGGGTCAGGGTTAGGTTCATGGTTATGGTAAGGTCAGCTTTATGTTTAGGTTCTGTTTTATGAGTAGGTTCAGGATCAGGGTTAGCTTTAGGGTTACGATTCTGTTCAGCATCACGGTTTGCGTCAGAGTTAGGATTACAGTCTGGGTTAGGGTCAGAGTTAAGGTCAAGGCCAGGGTCAGGTTTAAGTTTAAGATCTGACAAAGGCAAATTTCAGAGTTAGGGTTATGATCATGGTCAGGGAGAGGTTCGGGATTATTGTTAAAGTGTGGTTAGGGTTAGGGAAGAGGTAGGTTGAGGGTTAGGGTTAGACCGGGTTAGGGTCATAGTCAGGGATAATGTTAGGGGTTAGTTTTAGGGTTAGGTTCAGCGTTAGGTTTCGGGTCAGGGTCCGTGTTAGTGTCAGGGAGGGTTAGGTTTAGGGTTAGAGTTAGGGTCAGGCTCACATTCAGTGTCAGGGTTAGTGTTAGGGTCAGGGTCAGGGTCAATTTTAGGTTTAGAGTTAGGTTTCTGGTGTTTGCCTTAGTCAAGGTCAGGTGAAGTCTAGAGCCAGGGTCAGGTTTACGGTCAGGATCAGGTATTGGTTTAAAGTCCACATTAGTATCAACGACAGGGTTATGTAGTAGTCAGTGTTAGAGTAATGGATTGGATTAGGATCATAACCATAATAGAGTATTTAATGCATCCTAGCTTTCATCAAGTGTAAGATGCACTATAGTTTATGTTCGATTAAGAAAGAGAAATGCTGTCAGTTAAAGTAGGATATGTCATCAAGTGCAAGGTGAGTGACACCTTAACAGATATTAAAATGGGGGTGGGGGACAAATCTTAGAAGAAGTAAATTGTGGTAGTAGAATAAATCATAAAGGTCCAACACTTGGATCAACTAAAGAAGTGATTATTGCTTACCATGTGCCCCAAACTATATTAAGTCCTAGAACAAGAGACGTGCTCATCTTGATGCCCCGCAGCTGTTAGACCCAAGGTACAGTTGCCTGTAGCCAACGACCAGCAGGCCCCAAGTGCCATGTGCAGACTCTAAGAGCAACTGCCTTTGAGAGAGGAAACGGTTGAGAGTGGGCTTTCTGAGGTAGAGAATTACTAGCTGGGAAAGTAGTAAAATTGACACAGAATCGGAATTGATGCCCCTACATGACAGAGTTGGTGAAACTTCCCTTCTCAGAAATCTTGAGGCTCCTCAGAAATGTATTTTTCATTTTGGACAGAACATTCAGGATAAATATGATCTGTTCGAGTTCCTGGTTCTCTCATCCGGACTGTTTCTTAAGCTTCACTGGCACAAGAAAAGGGTTTTGATAATCCAGGGTAAATCCTGACAAAAGCAAAGCAAGGTATCTATGAAAACTAACCACTCAGAAGAGAACAACAGATAACATGCCAGGCCGACCTGACCCTGCAGGATAGGTAAGGCTGGTCTGGAAACAGGGGTAGAGGGGAAGTGCCCATCTCCTGCTAGAAGAGCTAGAGAAGACCCCTTCCGGAGAGACCACCAGGAGAGGGGAGCAGTAGGTGCTTATGATGAAGAATATTTTATCAGCAGAGAAGGTCAAAATGACAAAGTTCCATGATCAGAGTAAACCTATGGGATTAAAAAATAAAAAATAAAAAAAAGATTTTTTTGAAAGGACTTTTTTTTAAAGGAATTTAAACAAAAGTCCTTTAAAGAGACAGTTGGCTGTTTAAACCAATAGTACAACTCACTGAGAGAATCGCCGCATTATTTATTGGGGTAGAAAGGACCTGGAATGTAGAAAGACCCATTCTGCAGAGGAAAAAAAGAGAATCACTAACAGGCCTCATGCCTTGCACAGCCAGTGGCTAGAATCTCTGCCTCATGAGACCCTGTACTAGAAGGCCGCTAGAACAATCTCAACTATGTTAGTCTTTCGTGGAAGCCAACAAGTGTTTCCCCAATTAATTGCATGGTAAGAATCAGTCACGTTATGTTATAATGATTGTCGATATCTTTAAAAGCCTTGTCAAGTTCCTTTTTGAATAACCTTCACCCACCCTTAGAGAAATTTATCTGTGGTTCACCTCTTTGAAATACCGGATGGTTGTTCCACATTTTCCGTAGCCGAAAAACAAAAACAAACAAACAAACAAAAGCTTTTTATTAACAAAGTGTTCAGAAGGGAGCGCCACTGTAAACAATGAGAGTTTTCGATGCTGGGACAATTTTGTTGCAGAAACAGCTGAAAGCAATCAGGTCAAACAGAGCCAAGGGCTGGAGGGATTTTTAAAATGACAAAAACCGAACCAAATCTAACCAATACAAAAATCAAAACCAATGGCCAAGATTTCAAGTTTGCTACTAAAGGTATGACATTCTCCTAAGATATGCGAGTGACTTGATCACTTTATTTATATATTTATATTTGAAGAAGAAGGAACTATTTGATGCAGCAAATCCACGTTGGTTAAAAATTACCAGATATGGGGGCTCCTGGGTGGCTCAGTGGTTTAGGCCTCTGCCTTCGGCTCAGGTCATGATTTCAGGGTCCTGGGATGGAGCCCCACATCGGGCTCTCTGCTCAGCGGGGAGCCTGCTTCCGCCCTCTCTCTCTGCCTCCCTCTCTACCTACTTGTGATCTGTCTGTCAAATGGGTAAATAAGATCTTTAAATAAAGAATTACTAGATGTGAAATACATCAAGGGTATGGGAAGGAAAATGATTTCACCTGATCTGACTAAGAAGTGGTTGAAGCCTGAATTAAAGTGCTACAAATAGAGTAGAGATCTGGGATATATATGGGGTAAAAATCCCTAGACAAACAGCAATAATAACTGGCTGCTCTTTATTGACCAGATACTGCGGTAGGCAAAGAAGAGCTGGTTTTAGCCAGAGGATGATCCCCGTTTGTCTTCATGATCTGGCATTTCCTGCAAGCCAGGCATGGGGCTCTGCACTAGAGCTGCAAATGCTGGGTCCCTCATTGTCCCTTTTCTCTTCTCAGGGGGACAACGGGCATGTACATGATGCAGTGTGACAGGCTTTACCACAGGGAGATAATAGACTGCCAAGGGTAGGTGGGAGCTGGGAAAAGCCACTTAGGAACAGATTTTCAGGGGAGGTGATAGACAAGGGCAAAGCGAAGAATGAGGATGAGTGTGTCAAGTTTCAGAGTGCCAGGAGGCAGCACAGTGCATTCGGGAAACTACAGCAAGTTCATGACAACCGACAGCTGATCTGGCAGCATCACCTGGGGATGGAGGCTGAGCTTCAGGGTTAACACTGGGGGTGAGAAGGTTTGTATACTATGGCGAGGAGGTGAGGTACTACACTGTGGGGGCACAGGGAGCTACCGGAGGATTTCAAATATCAGAATCGTAACCATAATAGAGTATTTCATTGCATCCTAGCTTTCATCAAGTGTAAGATGCACTATAGTTTATGTTCGACTAAGAAAGAGAAATGCTGTCAGTTAAAGTAGGATATGTCATCAACTGCAAGGTGAGTGCCACCTTAAGAGATATTAAAATGGGGGGGGGACAAATCTTAGAACAAGTAAGTTGTGGTAGTAGAATAATTAAGAAAGATCCAACACTTGGATCAACTAAAGAAGTGATTATTGCTTACCATGTGCCCCAAACTATATTAAGTCCTAGAACAAGAGACGTGCTCATCTTGAAGCCTTGCAGCTGTTAGACCCAAGGTACAGAGGGCAGTAGCCAACGACCAGCAGGCTCCAAGTGCCATGTGCAGACTCTAAGAGCAACTGCCTTTGAAAGAGAAAACAGTTGACAGTGGGCTTTCTGAGGTAGAGAATTAATAGCTGGGAAAGTGGTAAAATTGACACAGAATCGGAATTGATGCCCCTACATGACAGAGTTGGTGAAACTTCCCTTCTCAGAGATCTTGAGGCACCTCAGAAATGAATTTTTCATTTTGGACAGAACATTCAGGATAAATATGATCTGTTTGAATTCCTGGTTTCTCATTAGGACAGATTCTTAGGCTTCACTGGCAGAAGAAAAGGGTTTTGATAATCCAGGGTAAATCCTGACAAAAGCAAAGCACGGTATCTATGAAAAACTAACCCCTCAGAGGAGAACAACAGATAAAGGGCCAGGCCTACCTGACCCTGCAGGATAGGTAAGGTTAGTCTGGCAACAGGGGTATTTGGGAACTGCCCATGTCCTGCTAGAAGAGCTAGAGAAGACCCCTTCCGGAGAGACCACCAAGAGAGGAGAGCAGTAGGTGCTAATGATGAAGAATATTTTAATCAGGGGCGCCTGGGTTGCTCAGTGGATTAAGCCTCTGCCTTCGGCTCGGGCCATGATCTCAGTGTCCTGGGATTGAGCCCCGCATCGGGCTCTTTGCTCAGCAGGAGCCTGCTTTTCTATCTCTCTCTGCCTGACTCTCCGCCTACTTGTGATTTCTCACTCTGTCAAATAAATACAGAAAATCTTAAAAAAAAAAAAAGAATATTTTAATCAGCAGAGATGGTCAAAATGACAAAGTTCCATGATCAGAGTAAACATATGGGATTTAAAAATAAAAAATAAAAAAATTTTTTTGAAAGGACTTTTCTTTAAAGGAATTTAAACAAAAGACCTTTTTAAGAGACAGTTGGCTGTTTAAACCCAAAGTACAACTCACTGAGAGAATCGCCGCATTATTTATTGGGGTAGAAAGGACCTGGAATGTAGAAAGACCCATTCTGCAGAGGAAAAAATAGAATCACAAACAGGCCTCATGCCTTGCACAGCCAGTGGCTAGAATACCTACCCCATCATACCCTGTGCTAGAAGGCCACTAGAACCATTTCAACTATGTTAGTTTTTCTTGGAAGCCAACAAGTGTTTGCCCAGTTAAGAGCGCGGTAACAATCAGTCACGTTATGTTATAATGATTGTCGATATCTTTAAAAGCCTTGTCAAGTTCCTTTTTGAGTAACCCTCACCCCACCCTTAGAGAAATTTATCTGTGGTTCACCTCTTTGAAGTACCTCATTGTTGTTCCACATTTACCATAGCCAAAAAACAAACAAACAAAAAAAAAAGCTTTTTATTAACAAAGTGTTCAGAAGGGGGCGCCACTGTAAACAATGAGAGTTTTCGCTGCCAGGACAATTTTGTTGCAGAAACAGCTGAAAGCAATCAGGTCAGACAGAGCCAAGGGCTGGAGGGATTTTTAAAATGACAAAAACCGAACCAAATCTAACCAAAACAAAAATCAAAACCAATGGCCAAGATTTCAAGTTTGCTACTAAAGGTATGACATTCTCCTAAGACATGCGAGTGACTTGATCACTTTATTTATATATTTATATTTGAAGAAGAAGGAACTATTTGATGCAGCAAATCCACGTTGGTTAAAAATTACCAGATATGGGGGCTCCTGGGTGGCTCAGTGGTTTAGGCCTCTGCCTTCGGCTCAGGTCATGATTTCAGGGTCCTGGGATGGAGCCCCACATCGGGCTCTCTGCTCAGCGGGGAGCCTGCTTCCCCCTTCTCTCTCTGCCTCCCTCTCCTCCTACTTGTGATCTGTCTGTCAAATGGGTAAATAAGATCTTTAAATAAAGAATTACTAGATGTGAAATACATCGAGGGTATGGGAAGGAAAATGATTTCACCTGATCTGACTAGGAAGTGGTTGAAGCCTGAATTAAAGTGCCACAAAAAGAGTAGAGACCTGGGAAATATATGGGGTAAAAATCCCTAGAAAAACAGCAAAAATAACTGGCTGCTCTTTATTGATCCAGATCCTGCGGTAGGCAAAGAAGAGCTGGTTTTAGCCAGAGGATGATATCCGTTTGTCTTCATGATCTGGCATTTCCTGCAAGCCAGGCATGGGGCTCTGCACTAGAGCTGCAAATGCTGGGGGCCCTCATTGTCCCTTTTCTCTTCTCAGGGGGACAACGGGCATGTCCATGGTGCAGTGTGACAGGCTTTACCACAGGGAGATAATAGACTGCCAAGGGTAGGTGGGAGCTGGGAAAAGCCACTTAGGAACAGATTTTCAAGGGAGGTGATAGACAAGGGCAAAGCGAAGAATGAGGATGAGTGTGTCAAGTTTCAGAGTGCCAGGAGGCAGCACAGTGCATTCGGGAAACTACAGCAAGTTCATGACAACCGACAGCTGATCTGGCAGCATCACCTGGGGATGGAGGCTGAGCCCCGGGGTTAACACTGGGGGTGAGAAGGTTTGTATACTATGGTGAGGAGGTGAGGTACTACACTGTGGGGGCACAGGGAGCTACCGGAGGATTTCAAATATCAGAATCTTAACCATAATAGAGTATTTCATTGCATCCTAGCTTTCATCAAGTGTAAGATGCACTATAGTGTATGTTCGACTAAGAAAGAGAAATGCTGTCAGTTAAAGTAGGATATGTCATCAAGTGCAAGGTGAGTGCCACCTTAAGAGATATTAAAATGGGGAGGGGGACAAATCTTAGAACAAGTAAATTGTGGTAGTAGAATAATTAAGAAAGATCCAACACTTGGATCAACTAAAGAAGTGATTATTGCTTACCATGTGCCCCAAACTATATTAAGTCCTAGAACAAGAGACGTGCTCATCTTGAAGCCTTGCAGCTGTTAGACCCAAGGTACAGAGGGCAGTAGCCAACGACCAGCAGGCCCCAAGTGCCATGTGAAGTCTCTAAGAGCAACTGCCTTTGAAAGAGAAAACGGTTGACAGTGGGCTTTCTGAGGTAGAGAATTACTAGCTGGGAAAGTAGTAAAATTGACACAGAATCGGAATTGATGCCCCTACATGACAGAGTTGGTGAAACTTCCCTTCTCAGAGATCTTGAGGCACCTCAGAAATGAATTTTTCATTTTGGACAGAACATTCAGGATAAATATGATCTGTTTGAATTCCTGGTTTCTCATTAGGACAGTTTCTTAGGCTTCACTGGCAGAAGAAAAGGGTTTTGATAATCCAGGGTAAATCCTGACAAAAGCAAAGCACGGTATCTATGAAAAACTAACCCCTCAGAGGAGAACAACAGATAAAGGGCCAGGCCTACCTGACCCTGCAGGATAGGTAAGGTTAGTCTGGCAACAGGGGTATTTGGGAACTGCCCATCTCCTGCTAGAAGAGCTAGAGAAGACCCCTTCCGGAGAGACCACCAAGAGAGGAGAGCAGTAGGTGCTAATGATGAAGAATATTTTAATCAGGGGCGCCTGGGTGGCTCAGTGGATTAAGCCTCTGCCTTTGGCTCGGGCCATGATCTCAGTGTCCTGGGATTGAGCCCCGCATCGGGCTCTTTGCTCAGCAGGAGCCTGCTTTTCTATCTCTCTCTGCCTGACTCTCCGCCTACTTGTGATTTCTCTCTCTGTCAAATAAATACAGAAAATCTTTAAAAAAAAAAAAAAGAACATTTTAATCAGCAGAGATGGTCAAAATGACAAAGTTCCATGATCAGAGTAAACATATGGGATTTAAAAATAAAAAATAAAAAAAATTTTTTGAAAGGACTTTTCTTTAAAGGAATTTAAACAAAAGACCTTTTTAAGAGACAGTTGGCTGTTTAAACCCAAAGTACAACTCACTGAGAGAATCGCCGCATTATTTATTGGGGTAGAAAGGACCTGGAATGTAGAAAGACCCATTCTGCAGAGGAAAAAATAGAATCATTAAACAGGCCTCATGCCTTGCACAGCCAGTGGCTAGAATACCTACCCCATCATACCCTGTGCTAGAAGGCCACTAGAACCATTTCAACTATGTTAGTTTTTCTTGGAAGCCAACAAGTGTTTGCCCAGTTAAGAGCGCGGTAACAATCAGTCACGTTATGTTATAATGATTGTCGATATCTTTAAAAGCCTTGTCAAGTTCCTTTTTGAGTAACCCTCACCCCACCCTTAGAGAAATTTATCTGTGGTTCACCTCTTTGAAGTACCTCATTGTTCTTCCACATTTACCATAGCCGAAAAACAAACAAACAAACAAAAAGCTTTTTATTAACAAAGTGTTCAGAAGGGGGCGCCACTGTAAACAATGAGAGTTTTCGCTGCCAGGACAATTTTGTTGCAGAAACAGCTGAAAGCAATCAGGTCAGACAGAGCCAAGGGCTGGAGGGATTTTTAAAATGACAAAAACCGAACCAAATCTAACCAAAACAAAAATCAAAACCAATGGCCAAGATTTCAAGTTTGCTACTAAAGGTATGACATTCTCCTAAGACATGCGAGTGACTTGATCACTTTATTTATATATTTATATTTGAAGAAGAAGGAACTATTTGATGCAGCAAATCCACGTTGGTTAAAAATTACCAGATATGGGGGCTCCTGGGTGGCTCAGTGGTTTAGGCCTCTGCCTTCGGCTCAGGTCATGATTTCAGGGTCCTGGGATGGAGCCCCACATCGTGCTCTCTGCTCAGCGGGGAGCCTGCTTCCCCCTTCTCTCTCTGCCTCCCTCTCTACCTACTTGTGATCTGTCTGTCAAATGGGTAAATAAGATCTTTAAATAAAGAATTACTAGATGTGAAATACATCGAGGGTATGGGAAGGAAAATGATTTCACCTGATCTGACTAGGAAGTGGTTGAAGCCTGAATTAAAGTGCCACAAAAAGAGTAGAGACCTGGGAAATATATGGGGTAAAAATCCCTAGAAAAACAGCAATAATAACTGGCTGCTCTTTATTGATCCAGATCCTGCGGTAGGCAAAGAAGAGCTGGTTTTAGCCAGAGGATGATCTCCGTTTGTCTTCATGATCTGGCATTTCCTGCAAGCCAGGCATGGGGCTCTGCACTAGAGCTGCAAATGCTGGGGGCCCTCATTGTCCCTTTTCTCTTCTCAGGGGGACAACGGGCATGTCCATGGTGCAGTGTGACAGGCTTTACCACAGGGAGATAATAGACTGCCAAGGGTAGGTGGGAGCTGGGAAAAGCCACTTAGGAACAGATTTTCAAGGGAGGTGATAGACAAGGGCAAAGCGAAGAATGAGGATGAGTGTGTCAAGTTTCAGAGTGCCAGGAGGCAGCACAGTGCATTCGGGAAACTACAGCAAGTTCATGACAACCGACAGCTGATCTGGCAGCGTCACCTGGGGATGGAGGCTGAGCCCCGGGGTTAACACTGGGGGTGAGATCGTTTGTATACTATGGCGAGGAGGTGAGGTACTACACTGTGGGGGCACAGGGAGCTACCGGAGGATTTCAAATATCAGAATCGTAACCATAATAGAGTATTTCATTGCATCCTAGCTTTCATCAAGTGTAAGATGCACTATAGTGTATGTTCGACTAAGAAAGAGAAATGCTGTCAGTTAAAGTAGGATATGTCATCAAGTGCAAGGTGAGTGCCACCTTAAGAGATATTAAAATGTGGGGGGGGGGACAAATCTTAGAACAAGTAAATTGTGGTAGTAGAATAATTAAGAAAGATCCAACACTTGGATCAACTAAAGAAGTGATTATTGCTTACCATGTGCCCCAAACTATATTAAGTCCTAGAACAAGAGACGTGCTCATCTTGAAGCCTTGCAGCTGTTAGACCCAAGGTACAGAGGGCAGTAGTCAACGACGAGCAGGCCCCAAGTGCCATGTGCAGACTCTAAGAGCAACTGCCTTTGAAAGAGAAAACGGTTGACAGTGGGCTTTCTGAGGTAGAGAATTACTAGCTGGGAAAGTAGTAAAATTGACACAGAATCGGAATTGATGCCCCTACATGACAGAGTTGGTGAAACTTCCCTTCTCAGAGATCTTGAGGCACCTCAGAAATGAATTTTTCATTTTGGACAGAACATTCAGGATAAATATGATCTGTTTGAATTCCTGGTTTCTCATTAGGACAGATTCTTAGGCTTCACTGGCAGAAGAAAAGGGTTTTGATAATCCAGGGTAAATCCTGACAAAAGCAAAGCACGGTATCTATGAAAAACTAACCCCTCAGAGGAGAACAACAGATAAAGGGCCAGGCCTACCTGACCCTGCAGGATAGGTAAGGTTAGTCTGGCAACAGGGGTATTTGGGAACTGCCCATCTCCTGCTAGAAGAGCTAGAGAAGACCCCTTCCGGAGAGACCACCAAGAGAGGAGAGCAGTAGGTGCTAATGATGAAGAATATTTTAATCAGGGGCGCCTGGGTGGCTCAGTGGATTAAGCCTCTGCCTTCGGCTCGGGCCATGATCTCAGTGTCCTGGGATTGAGCCCCGCATCGGGCTCTTTGCTCAGCAGGAGCCTGCTTTTCTATCTCTCTCTGCCTGACTCTCCGCCTACTTGTGATTTCTCTCTCTGTCAAATAAATACAGAAAATCTTTAAAAAAAAAAAAAAGAACATTTTAATCTGCAGAGATGGTCAAAATGACAAAGTT
Source organism: Mustela nivalis (assembly GCF_964662115.1). NCBI lineage: Eukaryota > Metazoa > Chordata > Mammalia > Carnivora > Mustelidae > Mustela > Mustela nivalis. Next base: position 339,948 of record NW_028136428.1, on the reverse strand, counting down.
CCATGATCAGAGTAAACATATGGGATTTAAAAATAAAAAATAAAAAAAATTTTTTGAAAGGACTTTTCTTTAAAGGAATTTAAACAAAAGACCTTTTTAAGAGACAGTTGGCTGTTTAAACCCAAAGTACAACTCACTGAGAGAATCGCCGCATTATTTATTGGGGTAGAAAGGACCTGGAATGTAGAAAGACCCATTCTGCAGAGGAAAAAATAGAATCACTAACAGGCCTCATGCCTTGCACAGCCAGTGGCTAGAATACCTACCCCATCATACCCTGTGCTAGAAGGCCACTAGAACCATTTCAACTATGTTAGTTTTTCTTGGAAGCCAACAAGTGTTTGCCCAGTTAAGAGCGCGGTAACAATCAGTCACGTTATGTTATAATGATTGTCGATATCTTTAAAAGCCTTGTCAAGTTCCTTTTTGAGTAACCCTCACCCCACCCTTAGAGAAATTTATCTGTGGTTCACCTCTTTGAAGTACCTCATTGTTCTTCCACATTTACCATAGCCGAAAAACAAACAAACAAACAAAAAAAGCTTTTTATTAACAAAGTGTTCAGAAGGGGGCGCCACTGTAAACAATGAGAGTTTTCGCGCCCGGGACAATTTTGTTGCAGAAACAGCTGAAAGCAATCAGGTCAGACAGAGCTAAGGGCTGGAGGGATTTTTAAAATGACAAAAACCGAACCAAATCTAACCAAAACAAAAATCAAAACCAATGGCCAAGATTTCAAGTTTGCTACTAAAGGTATGACATTCTCCTAAGACATGCGAGTGACTTGATCACTTTATTTATATATTTATATTTGAAGAAGAAGGAACTATTTGATGCAGCAAATCCACGTTGGTTAAAAATTACCAGATATGGGGGCTCCTGGGTGGCTCAGTGGTTTAGGCCTCTGCCTTCGGCTCAGGTCATGATTTCAGTGTCCTGGGATGGAGCCCCACATCGGGCTCTCTGCTCAGCGGGGAGCCTGCTTCCCCCCTCTCTCTCTGCCTCCCTCTCTACCTACTTGTGATCTGTCTGTCAAATGGGTAAATAAGATCTTTAAATAAAGAATTACTAGATGTGAAATACATCGAGGGTATGGGAAGGAAAATGATTTCACCTGATCTGACTAGGAAGTGGTTGAAGCCTGAATTAAAGTGCCACAAAAAGAGTAGAGACCTGGGAAATATATGGGGTAAAAATCCCTAGAAAAACAGCAATAATAACTGGCTGCTCTTTATTGATCCAGATCCTGCGGTAGGCAAAGAAGAGCTGGTTTTAGCCAGAGGATGATCTCCGTTTGTCTTCATGATCTGGCATTTCCTGCAAGCCAGGCATGGGGCTCTGCACTAGAGCTGCAAATGCTGGGGGCCCTCATTGTCCCTTTTCTCTTCTCAGGGGGACAACGGGCATGTCCATGGTGCAGTGTGACAGGCTTTACCACAGGGAGATAATAGACTGCCAAAGGTAGGTGGGAGCTGGGAAAAGCCACTTAGGAACAGATTTTCAAGGGAGGTGATAGACAAGGGCAAAGCGAAGAATGAGGATGAGTGTGTCAAGTTTCAGAGTGCCAGGAGGCAGCACAGTGCATTCGGGAAACTACAGCAAGTTCATGACAACCGACAGCTGATCTGGCAGCGTCACCTGGGGATGGAGGCTGAGCCCCGGGGTTAACACTGGGGGTGAGAAGGTTTGTATACTATGGTGAGGAGGTGAGGTACTACACTGTGAAGGCACAGGGAGCTACCGGAGGATTTCAAATATCAGAATCGTAACCATAATAGAGTATTTCATTGCATCCTAGCTTTCATCAAGTGTAAGATGCACTATAGTTTATGTTCGACTAAGAAAGAGAAATGCTGTCAGTTAAAGTAGGATATGTCATCAAGTGCAAGGTGAGTGCCACCTTAAGAGATATTAAAATAGGGGGGGGGACAAATCTTAGAACAAGTAAATTGTGGTAGTAGAATAATTAAGAAAGATCCAACACTTGGATCAACTAAAGAAGTGATTATTGCTTACCATGTGCCTTAAACTATATTAAGTCCTAGAACAAGAGACGTGCTCATCTTGAAGCCTTGCAGCTGTTAGACCCAAGGTACAGAGGGCAGTAGCCAACGACCAGCAGGCCCCAAGTGCCATGTGAAGACTCTAAGAGCAACTGCCTTTGAAAGAGAAAACGGTTGACAGTGGGCTTTCTGAGGTAGAGAATTACTAGCTGGGAAAGTAGTAAAATTGACACAGAATCGGAATTGATGCCCCTACATGACAGAGTTGGTGAAACTTCCCTTCTCAGAGATCTTGAGGCACCTCAGAAATGAATTTTTCATTTTGGACAGAACATTCAGGATAAATATGATCTGTTTGAATTCCTGGTTTCTCATTAGGACAGTTTCTTAGGCTTCACTGGCAGAAGAAAAGGGTTTTGATAATCCAGGGTAAATCCTGACAAAAGCAAAGCACGGTATCTATGAAAAACTAACCCCTCAGAGGAGAACAACAGATAAAGGGCCAGGCCTACCTGACCCTGCAGGATAGGTAAGGTTAGTCTGGCAACAGGGGTATTTGGGAACTGCCCATCTCCTGCTAGAAGAGCTAGAGAAGACCCCTTCCGGAGAGACCACCAAGAGAGGAGAGCAGTAGGTGCTAATGATGAAGAATATTATAATCAGGGGCGCCTGGGTGGCTCAGTGGATTAAGCCTCTGCCTTCGGCTCGGGCCATGATCTCAGTGTCCTGGGATTGAGCCCCGCATCGGGCTCTTTGCTCAGCAGGAGCCTGCTTTTCTATCTCTCTCTGCCTGACTCTCCGCCTACTTGTGATTTCTCTCTCTGTCAAATAAATACAGAAAATCTTTAAAAAAAAAAAGAATATTTTAATCTGCAGAGATGGTCAAAATGACAAAGTTCCATGATCAGAGTAAACATATGGGATTTAAAAATAAAAAATAAAAAAAATTTTTTGAAAGGACTTTTCTTTAAAGGAATTTAAACAAAAGACCTTTTTAAGAGACAGTTGGCTGTTTAAACCCAAAGTACAACTCACTGAGAGAATCGCCGCATTATTTATTGGGGTAGAAAGGACCTGGAATGTAGAAAGACCCATTCTGCAGAGGAAAAAATAGAATCACTAACAGACCTCATGCCTTGCACAGCCAGTGGCTAGAATACCTACCCCATCATACCCTGTGCTAGAAGGCCACTAGAACCATTTCAACTATGTTAGTTTTTCTTGGAAGCCAACAAGTGTTTGCCCAGTTAAGAGCACGGTAACAATCAGTCACGTTATGTTATAATGATTGTCGATATCTTTAAAAGCCTTGTCAAGTTCCTTTTTGAGTAACCCTCACCCCACCCTTAGAGAAATTTATCTGTGGTTCACCTCTTTGAAGCACCTCATTGTTGTTCCACATTTACCATAGCTGAAAAACAAACAAACAAACAAAAAAAGCTTTTTATTAACAAAGTGTTCAGAAGGGGGCGCCACTGTAAACAATGAGAGTTTTCGCTGCCGGGAAAATTTTGTTGCAGAAACAGCTGAAAGCAATCAGGTCAGACAGAGCTAAGGGCTGGAGGGATTTTTAAAATGACAAAAACCGAACCAAATCTAACCAAAACAAAAATCAAAACCAATGGCCAAGATTTCAAGTTTGCTACTAAAGGTATGACATTCTCCTAAGACATGCGAGTGACTTGATCACTTTATTTATATATTTATATTTGAAGAAGAAGGAACTATTTGATGCAGCAAATCCACGTTGTTTAAAAATTACCAGATATGGGGGCTCCTGGGTGGCTCAGTGGTTGAGGCCTCTGCCTTCGGCTCAGGTCATGATTTCAGGGTCCTGGGATGGAGCCCCACATCGGGCTCTCTGCTCAGCGGGGAGCCTGCTTCCCCCCTCTCTCTCTGCCTCCCTCTCTACCTACTTGTGATCTGTCTGTCAAATGGGTAAATAAGATCTTTAAATAAAGAATTACTAGATGTGAAATACATCGAGGGTATGGGAAGGAAAATGATTTCACCTGATCTGACTAGGAAGTGGTTGAAGCCTGAATTAAAGTGCCACAAAAAGAGTAGAGACCTGGGAAATATATGGGGTAAAAATCCCTAGAAAAACAGCAATAATAACTGGCTGCTCTTTATTGATCCAGATCCTGCGGTAGGCAAAGAAGAGCTGGTTTTAGCCAGAGGATGATCTCCGTTTGTCTTCATGATCTGGCATTTCCTGCAAGCCAGGCATGGGGCTCTGCACTAGAGCTGCAAATGCTGGGGGCCCTCATTGTCCCTTTTCTCTTCTCAGGGGGACAACGGGCATGTCCATGGTGCAGTGTGACAGGCTTTACCACAGGGAGATAATAGACTGCCAAGGGTAGGTGGGAGCTGGGAAAAGCCACTTAGGAACAGATTTTCAAGGGAGGTGATAGACAAGGGCAAAGCGAAGAATGAGGATGAGTGTGTCAAGTTTCAGAGTGCCAGGAGGCAGCACAGTGCATTCGGGAAACTACAGCAAGTTCATGACAACCGACAGCTGATCTGGCAGCGTCACCTGGGGATGGAGGCTGAGCCCCGGGGTTAACACTGGGGGTGAGAAGGTTTGTATACTATGGTGAGGAGGTGAGGTACTACACTGTGGGGGCACAGGGAGCTACCGGAGGATTTCAAATATCAGAATCGTAACCATAATAGAGTATTTCATTGCATCCTAGCTTTCATCAAGTGTAAGATGCACTATAGTTTATGTTCGACTAAGAAAGAGAAATGCTGTCAGTTAAAGTAGGATATGTCATCAAGTGCAAGGTGAGTGCCACCTTAAGAGATATTAAAATAGGGGGGGGGACAAATCTTAGAACAAGTAAATTGTGGTAGTAGAATAATTAAGAAAGATCCAACACTTGGATCAACTAAAGAAGTGATTATTGCTTACCATGTGCCTTAAACTATATTAAGTCCTAGAACAAGAGACGTGCTCATCTTGAAGCCTTGCAGCTGTTAGACCCAAGGTACAGAGGGCAGTAGCCAACGACCAGCAGGCCCCAAGTGCCATGTGAAGACTCTAAGAGCAACTGCCTTTGAAAGAGAAAACGGTTGACAGTGGGCTTTCTGAGGTAGAGAATTACTAGCTGGGAAAGTAGTAAAATTGACACAGAATCGGAATTGATGCCCCTACATGACAGAGTTGGTGAAACTTCCCTTCTCAGAGATCTTGAGGCACCTCAGAAATGAATTTTTCATTTTGGACAGAACATTCAGGATAAATATGATCTGTTTGAATTCCTGGTTTCTCATTAGGACAGTTTCTTAGGCTTCACTGGCAGAAGAAAAGGGTTTTGATAATCCAGGGTAAATCCTGACAAAAGCAAAGCACGGTATCTATGAAAAACTAACCCCTCAGAGGAGAACAACAGATAAAGGGCCAGGCCTACCTGACCCTGCAGGATAGGTAAGGTTAGTCTGGCAACAGGCGTATTTGGGAACTGCCCATCTCCTGCTAGAAGAGCTAGAGAAGACCCCTTCCGGAGAGACCACCAAGAGAGGAGAGCAGTAGGTGCTAATGATGAAGAATATTATAATCAGGGGCGCCTGGGTGGCTCAGTGGATTAAGCCTCTGCCTTTGGCTCGGGCCATGATCTCAGTGTCCTGGGATTGAGCCCCGCATCGGGCTCTTTGCTCAGCAGGAGCCTGCTTTTCTATCTCTCTCTGCCTGACTCTCCGCCTACTTGTGATTTCTCTCTCTGTCAAATAAATACAGAAAATCTTTAAAAAAAAAAAAAAGAATATTTTAATCTGCAGAGATGGTCAAAATGACAAAGTTCCATGATCAGAGTAAACATATGGGATTTAAAAATAAAAAATAAAAAAATTTTTTGAAACTACTTTTCTTTAAAGGAATTTAAACAAAAGACCTTTTTAAGAGACAGTTGGCTGTTTAAACCCAAAGTACAACTCACTGAGAGAATCGCCGCATTATTTATTGGGGTAGAAAGGACCTGGAATGTAGAAAGACCCATTCTGCAGAGGAAAAAATAGAATCATTAAACAGGCCTCATGCCTTGCACAGCCAGTGGCTAGAATACCTACCCCATCATACCCTGTGCTAGAAGGCCACTAGAACCATTTCAACTATGTTAGTTTTTCTTGGAAGCCAACAAGTGTTTGCCCAGTTAAGAGCACGGTAACAATCAGTCACGTTATGTTATAATGATTGTCGATACCTTTAAAAGCCTTGTCAAGTTCCTTTTTGAGTAACCCTCACCCCACCCTTAGAGAAATTTATCTGTGGTTCACCTCTTTGAAGTACCTCATTGTTGTTCCACATTTACCATAGCCGAAAAACAAACAAACAAACAAAAAAAGCTTTTTATTAACAAAGTGTTCAGAAGGGGGCGCCACTGTAAACAATGAGAGTTTTCGCTGCCGGGACAATTTTGTTGCAGAAACAGCTGAAAGCAATCAGGTCAGACAGAGCCAAGGGCTGGAGGGATTTTTAAAATGACAAAAACCGAACCAAATCTAACCAAAACAAAAATCAAAACCAATGGCCAAGATTTCAAGTTTGCTACTAAAGGTATGACATTCTCCTAAGACATGCGAGTGACTTGATCACTTTATTTATATATTTATATTTGAAGAAGAAGGAACTATTTGATGCAGCAAATCCACGTTGTTTAAAAATTACCAGATATGGGGGCTCCTGGGTGGCTCAGTGGTTGAGGCCTCTGCCTTCGGCTCAGGTCATGATTTCAGTGTCCTGGGATGGAGCCCCACATCGGGCTCTCTGCTCAGCGGGGAGCCTGCTTCCCCCCTCTCTCTCTGCCTCCCTCTCTACCTACTTGTGATCTGTCTGTCAAATGGGTAAATAAGATCTTTAAATAAAGAATTACTAGATGTGAAATACATCGAGGGTATGGGAAGGAAAATGATTTCACCTGATCTGACTAGGAAGTGGTTGAAGCCTGAATTAAAGTGCCACAAAAAGAGTAGAGACCTGGGAAATATATGGGGTAAAAATCCCTAGAAAAACAGCAATAATAACTGGCTGCTCTTTATTGATCCAGATCCTGCGGTAGGCAAAGAAGAGCTGGTTTTAGCCAGAGGATGATCTCCGTTTGTCTTCATGATCTGGCATTTCCTGCAAGCCAGGCATGGGGCTCTGCACTAGAGCTGCAAATGCTGGGGGCCCTCATTGTCCCTTTTCTCTTCTCAGGGGGACAACGGGCATGTCCATGGTGCAGTGTGACAGGCTTTACCACAGGGAGATAATAGACTGCCAAGGGTAGGTGGGAGCTGGGAAAAGCCACTTAGGAACAGATTTTCAAGGGAGGTGATAGACAAGGGCAAAGCGAAGAATGAGGATGAGTGTGTCAAGTTTCAGAGTGCCAGGAGGCAGCACAGTGCATTCGGGAAACTACAGCAAGTTCATGACAACCGACAGCTGATCTGGCAGCATCACCTGGGGATGGAGGCTGAGCCCCGGGGTTAACACTGGGGGTGAGAAGGTTTGTATACTATGGCGAGGAGGTGAGGTACTACACTGTGGGGGCACAGGGAGCTACCGGAGGATTTCAAATATCAGAATCGTAACCATAATAGAGTATTTCATTGCATCCTAGATTTCATCAAGTGTAAGATGCACTATAGTTTATGTTCTACTAAGAAAGAGAAATGCTGTCAGTTAAAGTAGGATATGTCATCAAGTGCAAGGTGAGTGCCACCTTAAGAGATATTAAAATGGAGGGGAGGGGACCAATCTTAGAACAAGTAAATTGTGGTAGTAGAATAATTAAGAAAGATCCAACACTTGGATCAACTAAAGAAGTGATTATTGCTTACCATGTGCCCCAAACTATATTAAGTCCTAGAACAAGAGACGTGCTCATCTTGATGCCCTTTAGCTGTTAGACCCAAGGTACAGAGGGCAGTAGCCAAGGACCAGCAGGCTCCAAGTGTCATGTGAATACTCTAAGAGCAACTGCCTTTGAAAGAGAAAACGGTTGACAGTGGGCTTTCTGAGGTAGAGAATTACTAGCTGGGAAAGTAGTAAAATTGACACAGAATCGGAATTGATGCCCCTACATGACAGAGTTGGTGAAACTTCCCTTCTCAGAGATCTTGAGGCTCCTCAGAAATGAATTTTTCATTTTGGACAGAACATTCAGGATAAATATGATCTGTTTGAGTTCCTGGTTCTCTCATTAGGACTGTTTCTTAGGCTTCACTGGCACAAGGAAAGGGTTTTGATAATCCAGGGTAAATCCTGACAAAAGCAAAGCACAGTTTCTATGAAATACTAACCACTCAGAGGAGAGCAACATATAAAGGGCCAGGCCTACCTGACCCTGCAGGATAGGTAAGGTTAGTCTGGCAACAGTGGTAGAGGGGAAGTGCCCCTTTAGGTTGGCATGGACAAAGCCCTCAATCAACTTTCTGTGCTTTTGCGACAGTTATGAGAAGTTCTGGTAAGTCCCCAATTAATGAAAACAGTCTGCTCTGACGCCTGTTGTCCTCTTCGGCTTTTCTCTAAGAATTCTTTTCATCTGTTAGTTTGGTGGTACTGGTGGTTGTATTTTAACGGTTCATGGTTATAATATTCACCTTCCGAAGTGTTGTAAATGATTTTGTTTTTGCATATGCTAAAAACCTAAAAAAACATGTTCGAATTGAAGAAGACCTATTCTCAGAGTAGACAACCTTAAAATGTCAGGGGAGAGGAAGCATATTTCCAAATTCAACTTATTAATGCCACTTTGGTCATATGTAAGTGGTTTCTAACTTACGAATGACTTGTATTTTAACAGTTTGTAATCTTGTAAAGATCCCCCCCCACCGCATGTAAGCTACGTGTGGTTAGGTTCCTGGGCTGATCTACAAAAACTGTGTAATCCCTAATGGAACTGAAGGATAATATAAATAAAATGTAATACTTAATAAATGTTACATTTGCATGTTCTCTCAGAAAAATCTCTGTTGTGGGAATGGGACTCCCCACCTCTAAGCCATTGGGAATAGGAACTCCACCTGGGTGAACAGTGGAGGGGCAGTTGTGGCATCACTTCTAACAGAAAACTGTGCTGCCCTGTCTCCCCTCCGGCCCCCCTCCCCGTCTGTGTCTGGTGCCCTGACTTACGGCCTCTGTCCATTCTGATGCCCTGTCGTAAACTTGTCAAAAACAACACCATCCTTCCTTGTGTGTCTCCTCTAGCTTGAGTGGCCTCTTGCGTCCCTCCCCTAAGACAGTGCCTGCATCCTAGAGAGAATATAAAGAGAACATAATTTAAGGGAAGACACAGTACATGGTTAGAACCAAAAAAAATGCGAAGTAATGGAAATATCAGTGCTGAGAAGCCTAGGGGAGGGGCAGGCAGGAAAGAGTTCGTGAAACAGGTAAAAATCTTGAGTTGTGCCTTGAGGTAGCCAATACTTTCCATGGTTTATGTCTCATTTGAATTTTACAAAATCTTGTTAAAGATACTTTTCCTTGGAATGGAAGGGATTTTCATGGTTCGCTGTTGGATTCCACACCAGCCGCTGTGGGGCTCTCCCACTGCCTCCTTGGTGTGCCTCTTCCTCCCGGGGCCTCATAGTGGTGTTGTTTCCCAAGCCTAGCCTTCCTTTGGCCTCCCACTCTTCTCTCGAACCCCCTCCCTGGAGGCAGATTTGCTCTACTCACACAGGCTCCCGTCCCACCTCACCCCCTGCCATCACCATATACCCTCCCTTTTCCATGGCCTGTTTTTATGGCCACTTTGGTCCTGCTCAGCCACAGGCCTGACCTGCCTTTCTGGTCCCAACTCTGAAGCTGTTCTGTGAGATTCTCAGATCACTGAGGGGTACGACTATATCTGTCTTCATTGCATCCCTGTAGGCTGCCACAATACTGACGTCCAGGAGGTGTTTCATAATGTTGATGGAGTGAATTAATTCACCTTCCTGTGGAATTTTTGTGATCTGCCTACTTCATTCTAGTTGTTTCTGTTAACCTTTGTTTTGGCCCTAATTCCTAATTATCTCTTTATTCATTAGCTTCTGGACATGTTTCTCTACCTCTGTGCTCTGCCTTTTTCTGGTCTTCTGTTCTTCATTCTTGATTCCTGGTATTTCCATACCCACATTTCATCATCATGCATCAGTGCTTTGACATTCTTTCATTCTCCAAAATATGCAGAATCTAAAGACTTCATCTCAGTGAAGTTGGCCCTCCATTCCTATTTCTGCTCTCTCCAGAAGGAAGCCTGCAGTGCACATGGCTGTGTGCCTGTCTGACCCTGCCCCTGAGTGTGTGTGCACTTACATCTGCTCCCCATCCCCTCCCCACCTCGGCAGCTGTGTACACATGGCTTTCAGAGTCCGATTCGAGCCCCGTCGCATTTCCAGACTCTCCTGTACTTTGCTTCATATTATCTGTTCTCCATTCTAAGCCCCCTCATCCCCATAACTTTCACTGTATATGTCGTTCTTCTTCTAGCCATGCGACCCTGCCTTCGTGTCATTATGCCCCCAGGTCATGAGTCCCCTCAACAGTAACTGTGTCTGGTATATCGTGTTTTTTTTTTTTTTTTGTCAATATCTGCATAGTGTTGGTGCACAGGTATTAATTTCTGTGGAATTGAATGAGATGTAGGAAATTGATAATGTGACAAAACAATGTCTGTAATACATTTTCTTTATTATTCTTTTAAAGAGTCTCAGGTCATCAGTCAGTGAAGGAATTCGGGCAGTAGATGAACGAATGTGTAAACAAGAGGACATAAGGAAGAAAAAGGTACCCTCCAGTAGATTTCTTATGCTGCATGCCAGTTGAAGCCCTCTCCTCTTGTCTCCGCGAACTTGTCAGCACTATTCAGCTTTTTTTCTTTTTTTTTTTTAAATTTAGCTTTTTTTCAAAGCTCTCACGCATGTGCATTTTATGCATTATGTCACGTTATCTACCTGAAATAAGAAGACAGAATTTCAGAGGTACCCACACGATCTCAAGATCACCCACTTTTTCCAGAACAAGAAACAGTGATAACTGTTGTCAGTGCAGCGCTTGACAGTTAATGACTGTATAAATTGTCAGCGGCCCTGTAAAGAAAATAGGCCTATATTAGAGACTAGGGGAGAAGTGGGCTTTCCAAAGCAAACTCAGGATTCTGCCGTAGGTTTGCTGTTATTTTCTGATCCTGTGTTCTTTATGTTCTGGTGTTCACTTTAATTTTTTCAATTCCCAGTAGTTAGCATGCGGTGTTGGCTGAATTTCAGGTGTGTGAGACAGGCAATGGCTCTGTACATCTGAGGGCTCACCCCGGGAGTGTGCCCCTTAGTGCTATCTCCAGTTCCAAGTGTCCCCGATATCATTCATGAGCATAACGATGTAGGGGCACAGCGGGCATTGGGAGTCTGGGCTTCTGACTCTCGCCTGCTGCTCTGTACAATGTTTTCTATGTGTATTATTAGCATATTTGTTAAAATCTCAGTGGGGAGAAGCCTGTTTGAGGGACCTTCTGTTTAATTCGCCTCTGGATCTCCTCACAGCTTTTGTCCAAAGAATGCTTGTCGTGCGCTTCCAGACAAAACAGTAAGCTTTGTGAGAGCAGGGTGTATTTCTTGCTTTATTTTCTCGTGCCCCCCCCACCCCCCGTTGGAATGAATATCGAGCTCCCAGGGGTGTTCATTATTATTATTATTTATTGAATGGATGACTTTGTATTTTTTTGTTCTTTAAGGATGACAGTTTTCATAATGTCCCTCAACCTCTTTGATAATATTTGTAGTGTAAAAGGTCTTTAATGATTTGGTGCTTGGGCATATAGGTATATGCACATGTAAACTGAGAGGGCCAGTACAATCGGAAGCCAAAGTTAAAACATGAATAAAGGGCCATAAGAAAACAAATGGAGGGGCGCCTGGTGGCTCAGTTGGTTAAACGTCCGACTCTTGATTTTGGCTCAGGTCATGATCTCAGGATCATGAGATTGAGCCCCGCATTGAGCTCTGTGCTCAGCAGGATGTCTGCTCGAGATTCTCTCTCTCCCTCTGCCCCTCCCCTGCACGCGCACATGCAGTCTCTCTCTCTCTCAAATAAACAAATCTTTTTTAAGAAAATAGGAAAGAAATGTCCATAGAAAGATTCAGGATGGGGAAAAAAAGAAATAAGAGTATAGAATATGAGAAAGCAAAGTCTAGGGTTTTTTTTTTCCTCTATAAACTTGCAATAGAATATGGAAGTATGCTTATTCTAGAACTAAGATTTGCATTCTTGAGAATTCTGTGTTTCATAGAAATATTCAAAATATAGCATGCCCTATATATTTGAAGTTAACTTTTGGTCTTATATTTTCCTGCATTTAGCATGGGAAATAAAGATGATTAAGAGTAAAGATGGTGACGTTTTTTGTTTGCTTAATTTTTATTTTTATAGATGTGTGTGTTGAGGCTTATACAAGTTATTTGATCAGTGGAAAAGATTGAAAAAATCTTAAATTCACAAAGTTCGAAAGAAACCTCTGCACTAGAAGCAAGCAGGTAAGCATTTTTTTTTGACTAAGTAGCACATAAATTAATACTTCACATCCAATCTAATTAGGCGGGGACGGCTTAGTTAGAATTCATTTCTGAACAAGAAGAAAATCCAGGTTTGTGGCTAGAATGTAGCTCCAGGAGAGTGGAGAGCATGAAATGGTAAAATCTATAACACGTTCCTATAAACGCTTTGGTTATAGACCACAGTTCCAACACGTCATTATGCTTGCAGTGTAAAAGTATATTTGGAATCACCTTCCCTGAGGACTAGCAAAGTCCTGTTGATCTTTAAGGCATACCTACCATTCATCTTGGTTTTTCTCCATCTCATTTTTTTTCCTAGACATGCCCAGAGTATTACCATTGATGTATTTTGCACCAGCATTATATTATTATGAAACAGTATAGGACATATCCAGTTGAAATTTACAAACAGGAAAGGAAAAACTTATGAAATAGGAAAAAGATGATGGCTCTCTTTGTTACACTGTGATTGTCTTGTTCCCTTCCTGGTGTGAATTTTCAATCATCCAGGGTAGATGAGTGACTCAGAAAATGAGTAGTTAGGTCCTGTCAGCACTGTGAGACGCACAGTGGTGCAGTGGGAGTAGCCGGGGCTGGTCCTACACATACCAGCTGGGCTGCCTGCGTCAAGGTCGCCTGGTGCCCTGAGTGCTCTGTTGTGTGACGCTAACAGTCCCTCCCCTTGCAGGCGGAGTTAGGTTTCTAAATTTTAGGAATTAAGGTTTTAGATTTGGAAGGAACTTGAGAGACCATATGCTCCGCATGTCTCATGATGGAGATTAAGAACGGACACATCCCAAAGGAAGCGATTCTCTGGTCCTAGGTCTCTGTCCCCTTTCACATCAAGGCATTCAACTAAGTGGTCAGCCTCCACTGTGCTTGTGTCTCTAGCCCATTGCACTCGTGCTTCTGCCCCGTTCGTCCACACTTAGCAGACAGTCTGCACGCGGCCCTTCTGCAGCCCGTGTGTCTCCAGCGGCTCTGCTTCACTGCGGCCCTTGGCAGCGCCTGCAGCCCCTCCAGCCATGTCCACGTTCGGCCCCTGGGGAGCTGGCCCTCCAGTGTTCTTCCCGTCTTTGCTGTTGCTGCTGTGCTCATCGGATAGAAACACCTCAGTGAGCTCTGTGTCTACAATCCTGTCCCTTTGCAACACTGTCCTTGATAAACAGACATTGTGCACTTTCTTGCTCAGAATTACCTTGGAGGACTTTTTTCTCCAGAAGAGCAGCTCTGAGCTCTAGAGTCAGGAAAGCCAGAGCAGCGTCAGCGCACAGTAAATCCATCATGCTCTGCCAGGCCCAGAAATGCCGAGAAAAGGATAAATAGGAAATGCGCATGGGATCAGTCAGTAGAGGTTGGGATTAGGCTTCGGCACTGTTCGTGCCAAGCGCTTGCCTTCCCTCCACACCAGTTCTGATGCTCTGGGACGGGGCACACCATGGCAGGTCTCCAGAGATTTTGGGTTTTCTTACAGTGTGTTTCCTCACTACCTGACTGCCCATCCTCAGATGTGGGATGCCTCATAGAGCCCAGCATGGGCTTTGGGGCCTTTGTTGTGTGTTTTTTTTTTCTTTCACTGTTCGACTTCCTTTTGAATGGGGTTGACGCTTTCTAATGTGGGGGGCAAGAGGGAAGTGTATCCAGTCCACTTGATGGCAGATGCACTGTGAGTGATTTCTCACCAGCTCCCGGAGCACCGAGCTTGCTCTTTCTGCCGTTGGGGAAATTTAAACTTGGAGTCCGCTGCTCTGAGCGATTTCCCAGGTTGCTGCTAGGCGGTCAGTTTTAGCTGATTGAGGAGACAGCAGTATTTGGTACTGGGGAGGTACTTGGGAGGGAGAATGAGGCAGGCAGAGAAGAAGAGGGGGCTTCGGGTATGAACGGTAGGACAGGGCAAGAGAGAGGAGGGGGTTAGAGAATGGGAGAAGAAGGGAGAAGAAGGGCACAAATGGGAGAGCCCGAGGAACGTGGAGGAATCATGCAGTTGTACCCACACTGACCTAAAATAGCTCCATCCCCTTGCCTGGGCCCTGTGGCCCGGGCCAGGCTGCGTCGGTGGCTTCTACGACCTCCCCGCTCCTCACCCCTTGCACTGGGGCCTGCTGCACAGACAGTTTGTCATGAAAATTGATGGCGTTCAGGTGCAGGTGCCTGAGCGCTGTAAGGCATGTGGGGCGGTGGGGGTGGCAGGTTTTTAACTTTGGGAATTACATTTCTCTAATTGTCTCTACTAGCCCTCTCTGGACTAGACAGATTTTGGAGAGAATTGCCACAGAATTTAACCAGTTACACTTTCATGCTGTTCAGAGCAAAGGCATGCCTCTTCTGGACAAAGTAAGACCAGCAAGTGTTGGTTTCGATTTTCAATTTGCTGTTTGCGAATTTCCTGGATGATTTTGGTTTGACCTAGCATTGCCCCTGATAATTGCTACTCTACAGGATTTTGAAGCTAGCTTTGAATTCTTTTTTTTTCAGTGTCTCCTGCTTGGGACCCTGCTGCCATTATGTCACACTAGATAGATTTTGTGTAAAGACACAAGCGTAGTCTCCAAACTATGCAAGTAAAATTAATTCTGAATTTCATGTAACTTGACACATCATATGATGTAGTCAGAGTTCATTTATCCAAAGCCCTTGACTGGGTTTAAATGCACGTTTGTCAGATTTACTCCGTAGCTTAAGAGGCAAATATCTTTTTGTCATTCCGTAATTGTCTGAACTTCACTTTGATGAAGCCGACTTACTTTCAAAGAAATCATAGGGAGGGGACGCCTCAGTGGCTCAGTCAGTTAAGCCACTGCCTCTGGCTTAGGTCATGATCCCAGGGTCCTGGGATTGAGTCCCACCTTGGGCTCCTTGCTTGGCAGGAAGCCTGCTTCTCTTTCTGCCTGTGTCTCCTTGTGTGCTTGTGCTCTCTCTCAACAAATAAATAAATAAAAACCTTTAAAAAAAAAAGAAAGAAAGCAATCATGGGGAGAAGAGATTCATTGTTATTCTCTAGGAAATGTTGGGATTTTAATCTTACATATATTCTGGTAGAATTAGAGGCTCGCTTTATATATATAACACATATGTATATAAATTATACACATATATTTGAGCTTTTAGAAACTGTGGTACCTGAACCTTCTTTCCTGGTCTCTCTGTTCTTGCAGCGTATAGCCCACATTACGGCCATGCTGCAGCAGTCCCTGGGAGGCCTGCTGCTAGAAGGGCTTCAGACTTCCAATGTGGACATCATACGGCACTGCCTCCAGACTTACGCTACAATTGACAAGACACGGGATGCAGAGGCGTTAGTCGGTCAAGTACTGGTGAAACCATACATGGATGAGGTTTGTGCCCCCATGCACCTCATTCCACAAACACAGAGCATCTAATCTGGCTTTGTTTCTTGACTGGGTGCGAGAGAGCTCAGGGCTCTTCCTTGAAGATGCTCTTAGTTCCTGATCTTCTGGTTGTAAGAAAAGGTTGGTCCCGCTTGGTGCCCATCAGCATGGCAGGAATCAGGCATGCGCTCTGGTCTCTTCCAGTGATGCCATAAATCAGGGATCATCTTAATTTAGTAGGGGTGAGGGACTTGCCTAGGAAGAAGGTACGGATCAGAACATTTTCAGGTCAATTTCCATTTCCATAAGTTATACGTTAATGAAGTTGCCGAAAAGCGTGACCCCACCAAGGCGCCCGTGCCCACTGGAGGAGCTGGAAGACAGCTCTGTGCGCAGGGAAAGTCTGTGAGGGGAAGCGTCTTCGCAGAATTGATGTGGCCTAAGTCTTGAAGACCATGGGGGAGTTTGCCAGGCTAGGAAGGTGGGAGGGAGGGAATATTCAAAGATAAAGGGCTTTGAAGGGCGAGTTAGCCGGGTAGTACCTTAAGTCCAGAACTTGGTTACCCAGTGTTCTTGACCTATAAGGATACAGTAAAATACAGGGAGTCAGTGTATCCTGCCTCTGAGCGGCCGGAGTATGGGCTGCACCATGTGAGGCCGCCAGCAATCAGCAGCTTCCAACTTGGAGAGCGTCGGTTTCATCTAGTTCAAGCGGACAGAAGTCATGAAGCCAGTCTCAGCGTTTGAGGGCTTTCTTCCAGTCACCTGCCAGTGCGAGTGTTCTTTCTGTCTGGTAAGTATAAAGCTACCCACCATGACTTCAGGATGAAAGGCTTCCAGTTTTAAAACGAGACAGTATCCCAGTGATAGAAATGAAATTGAAGGATTAATTTCAGTAATCTTCTCAGCTTCATTAAGACTACTAAAAGTAAATGATCTGTCAGTTCTTTGTATGTATCCTATTATAGTTCATAGCTCTCTCTGTGGGGGTGAAAAAGATCACATTATTCTTTGTCACTAAATGAAAATATTTTAGTTATTTAATTTATGCCCTTTTCATTGAACTGAATCTAATATGCTAAATTGGGGAAGTACTTTACGTTTCCATGTCATTAAATGAACTGTGACCACATTTGTATTTTAAGTTTGTATGCTTGTCATTCACCTCCTGCAACTCAGCCTCACCAAAAAAAATTAAATACTAAAGCAAAATAAGATGTGTTTTCTTCCATCACTTTCCATCTCAGCCCTTTCCCTGTTCTGGAGACGGTAGAGGATAAGGCCAGGGTGAAGATGATACAGAGCTGTTGTCTGCAGATACAGTATTTTGCTTTTAAGCTCAGAAGGGAAGCAGATGAGTGTGTGTGATGTTTTAGCTTCAGGCCAGTCTCTGTCCCTCAGCCTCTGTGTCCCCCAGGGTTGGAGCAGTATTCCCAAATCCCAGGACCTAGATTTTCATGCCAATGTTACTTACCTCCTGTTTAGAAAGCATACTGAGTGGGGAGGAGGAAGGACGAAGTGCATTTTTAAGGTTTACACGATTCTTTTCTCTGTAGTGTATAGTTCATACTTCTCTTTTAGGTGCTTTAAAAACAAACAAAAACACAAACAAACAAATAAATAAATAAAAATAAAACGCTCTTCCTTTTGCTAGGTGATTGTAGAGCAGATCGTTGAGTCTCATCCAGACGGCCTGAAGATCATGTATGCTAATAAGCTCCTGGAGTTTGTTCCTCACCTTGCCACCTTCTTCGAGAGGTCACAAGAGGAGCCATCTCAAGGTGACGTAAAATGCTGTGTATGCACCTGAGCTCAGTTTAGTAACCACCTGTCACCTCCTCATGTGCCGCTGATCCCTGGCTGTCCTGTCTGACCCGGGAACGTGGGAACGTGTGCTCTTCCCTATTTGTTACCAGTGCTGTGAGGCAGGTGTCACTTGCCTGGGTTTACAGGGAAGGGAATGAAGAGTGGGGACGTATCTCAATGGTGACATTTGTGTGACTCCAGAGCCTCTGCTTTTCTCTTGTCTATACTGTCTCCTTAACCAGGCTCAAAATCAAAATTGGTTTCCTTCCATTATTGTGATGTCATCATCGGTCTAGAAATACCAATTCATTTTAATTCAACATGTTTTATACTGATGGCAATTAAAGTCATGAACGGTTTTCCCTCCCTCTCTTATTTCATTTCCATGGCTTTCCACTTCTGTTTCATGAATATCCCATTACCTTCCACAATCTCCATCATCCCAGTCCAGACCTTTGTTGCCTTTTGTTCGAGGGTAGCGGGCTCTCCCCACCTGGTCTCCCAGCTCCACCTGTCCCTCTTCATTGCAGCCCTCAGCTGTCCCACCTGCCCAGAGCTCTTCAGCCTTCCTGAGTCGGTCGTGGCTTCTCATCGCCCACAGAAGAGCATCCAGTCTTCCTGGTGTAACCTGTGACCGTTGGTGCTTGAGTCCTAGTGGTTCTCCGCTGTAGAACTCCCCCATACCACTATGGTTCCTGGCCAGACAGGAGCACTTGACCTTCCCTAACACACCTGGTACAGAAGATCCCTGACTTCACCTTGGTTCAGTTTATGGTTTTTTGACTTTTTATAATAGTGCAGAAGTAATATGCATTTAGTTTGGATCTTTTCCCAGGCTGGCGATCTACAGTAGGGTCCTCTTTTGTAATGCTGGGCAGAGGCAGCGAGCACAGCCCCCAGGCAAACCACGTGATCATGAGGGTCAGCAACCAACACACTTGAACCGTCCTGTTCTGGCTTTCAGTGCAGTGTTCAGTAAGTTACATGAGATACCAGACACTTTATTGTGAAATAGGCTTTGTGTTAGAGGATTTTGCCCAACTGTGCAATACTGTAAGTGTTCTCAAGACATTTAAGTTTGGCGGGGCTAAGCTCTGATGTTCAGTCGCTTAGGTGTTTTCCATGCATTTTCAACTAAAGAGATTTCCAGCTGAACAATGGGTTTATTAGAAGCCGAGGCCGTCATAAGCTGAGGAACATCTGTCTATACTGTGCGCCTCTGTGTTTTCCTTCATTGCTTCCTGTCTCTTATTCCTTTGTCTTTCTGTTGATCTGTCACTCCACATGAAGCTCCAGTCAAATACAACTTCTTTTTTTTTTTAGGTTATTTATTTATTTACTTATTAGAGAAAGCATAAGCAGAGGGGGAGGCAAAGAGTGAAGCAGGCTCCCCACTGAACAGGGAGCCCGATGTGGGACTCAATCCCAGGACCCTGAGATCATGACCTGAGCCACCCAAGCGCCCCCAGGCTATGGTTATTTCAAGAAAAAGTCCTATTTGTGAATTCTTCATCTAGTGAAGATGAATTAAAATCAGAAAGTCAACTCTGCCACCTTTAAAAACCCAGGAACAGAAAAAAATTCCACGAGCAGGTATAACCCTATCCACAATAAATCACTTTCAATCCAGTCCTGAAAACTAATACAGAGTAGGAAGAAAGCATTACAGAAAAATTTTGTTTTCATTAATCAAGCTGGAAAATAACGGGCCTTACATGAATGCCCTTTAGGAAGACAGTTCTTATAGTTTTATGTTGATAGAAACTCACATTACATTTGAAATGCATGTTAAAACCATGACTGTAGATTCACTACCACTTTTAGTCGTCAGAAGATGAAAAATGGTCAAGAGTCACCCAAACTGAATCCTGGTTCCTCCTGGAAAATGTGTTCCTAAATATTTTCCCCCTGAACTACTGTGCTCTTTCTGTATCTTACACAGCAGACACTGCGATGCACAAACACATCCAGAAGGCCTTTGAGAGCTGACAGCCTGCTGGAACAATGAGGAATTCACCTGGGTTTCTGCCTTTCTGCCGGGCCCAGAAAGTTCTGGGTAACCCAGGTGACGTGTCATGAGAATACATGTGTAGCTCACACCATATGTATTATCTCCTCAGGGTAGACACCAAAATCCATGTTCCTATATGAATATCCGAGATGCGTACAGAAATCAAGAGTGATTCTGTCATCTTGAAAGAAAAACACACTGTTGCGCTGCCACATGCCTCGTTTCTCCTTGAGTGACTGCAGGAAGTAGCGATTGCAGTCAGAAATCTCAGAAAGAAAAATTAGAGTAAGGGCAACACCTGAAGTTTATTCCTGAAAATACTTGGAGAACGACTGTGACCAATAAACCAGGGCTTAGTTCATGAGACTGTCAATGAGCTTATAACATCCCATGTCCTGGTCAAACCCTCATGTCTGGGAGATGGAGGGACGTCTTCATCTTCCAGAGCTACTATTAGGGGAAAAGGTGGAGACAATGCTGACTGAGTCCCTACTTCAGCAGGAGAGCCAAAAACACCTTGCCCCTCCATAATCCCAAATGAAAATAAACATCTCGGGGCGCCTGGGTGGTTTAAGCTTCTGCCTTTGGCTGGGATCAAGCCCCACGTCGGGTTCTTTGCTCAGCGGGGAGCCCACTTCCCTCCTTCTCTCTCTGCCTGCCTCTCTGCCTACTTGTAATCTCTGTCTGTCAAATAAATAAAATAAATAAAATCTTTAAAAAAGAAAAGAAAAGAAACATCTCATTTTACTAGTGTGCAGCAGTGACTATGCAGGAGAAATTATTATTATTTTATTATTAGATGATATATTATTATTATTATTATTATTATTATTATTGTACTATATTGTTAACCTTTTGAATTCGGACACCTAAAATTTTTAATAAAATATGAAGGCCTTTTTTTTTTAAGATTTTATTTATTTGAAAGACAGAGATCACAAGTAGGCAGAGAGGCAGGCAGAGAGGGGGAAGCAGGCTCCCCACTGAACAGAGAATCCGATGCAGGACTTGATCCCAGGACCCTGGGATCATGACCTGGGCTGAAAACAAGAGGCTTTAGCCCACTGAGCCACCCAGGCGCCCCATGAAGGCTTTTTTTTTTTTTTTTTAAAGATTTTACCTATTTATTTGACAGAGAGATCACAAGTAGGCAGAGAGGCAGGCAGAGAGAGAGAGAGGAGGAAGCAGGCTCCCCGCTGAGCAGAGAGCCCGACATGGGACTTGATCCCAGGACCCTGAGATCATGACCTGAGACGAAGGCAGCGGCTTAACCCACTGAGCCACCCAGGCGCCCCATGAAGGCTTTTTTTAAAGAACAAAAACTTCAGACTATATCTTTATCCTATCAGTTCCCACTACAACTGGCTTCTGTCTTGGCCAACATTTAGCCATTCAGATAAAGTCCGTATTTAGTGCTTCGTGTGTATGCATGTGTAAAATAAGCGGACAGTCATAAATCTTTAAGATTGTGTATAATAACCGTGAAATAAGGATTCTTGATACACAAGGTCTCGTCTGGGGAAAACAGCTGGAGAACAGTATGCAGTTTTCAAATGACGAAGGGGAAATACGCATTCGGTTATGAGAAAGGGAAGGAGAACAAGACCAAATATTAATAAAAGGGAAAAAAGCTTTTTCTGCCATCTTTCCGTGCCGCAGTAACAGTGTGAACAAATGTCCCACAGATGCCCTCAAGAACATTAACACTGCTGAAAGGGGGGGCGAAGGCCAGGTTCTTAGGAGGCCCTGCACCAAAGTCATCGTCCTGTTTCCTCACTGTGATGACGAAGCATGAGTACATTGGCAAATTTGAAATTATTGATGACCACAGAGCTGGGAAAACTGCTGTGAACCTCACGGGCAAGTTAAACAAGTGTGGCATGACCAGCCCTAGACTTGTATAACTGAAAGATCTAGAAAAGTGGCAGAATATTTCCATCCCCTCAGTTTGGTTTCACTGCATGGAAAAATTCTTCTGGCATCATGCACCATGAAGAAGGAAGAATCCAGGCAGGAGGGAAAATCCTGGGATTCCTTTTTCTTAGAAATATAATATACATGGCACGTGAAATGCCTCAATGGGGAAAAAAAAAGGAAAATAAATTACAGTCAACTAATGTTTGACAAGACTCCCAAACAATTCAATGGGGGTAAGAACAGTATTTTACTCCCAAGCAGCCACATGCAAATAATGAAACAGGAGTCCTGCCTAACACCATACAGAGAAAATAACCCCAAATGCATCAAAGACATAAGTGTAAGCATTAAAATGATAAAGTTCGAGATGCCTGGGTAGCTCAGTTGGTTGGATGGCTGCCTTCTGCTCAGGTCATGATCCCGGAGATCCCGGATTGAGTCCTGCATCAGGCTCCAAGCTCCACAGAGCTTGCTTCTCCCTCTGACCTTCTCCTCGCTCATGCTCTCTCTCATTGTCTCTTTCTCAAATAAATAAAATCTTTTAAAAAATAAAAATAAAGTAAAATGATAAAGTTTTCAGAAGAAAACACAAAGGTAAATGTTAGTGGTCTTGAATCTAACAACGGCTCCTCAGCCAAACACCAAAGTACAAGCAACTTAAAAAAAATAATAAACAAATAAATGCGACTCAACCAAAATATCCCAGTTTTGTGCTTCCAAGGACCCCATTGACAAAGTCAAAAGACAAGCCACTAAATGGGAGAAAATATTTGCAGGTCATATATAAGGAACATGCATTCAGACTGTGTGAAGAATTCTTTTTTTTTTTTTTTAGATTTTTTTTTATATTTATTTGAAAGAGAGAAATCACAAGTAGATGGAGAGGCAGGCAGAGAGAGAGAGAGGGAAGCAGGCTCCCTGCTGAGCAGAGAGCCCGATGCGGGCCTCGATCCCAGGACCCTGAGATCATGACCCGAGCCGAAGGCAGCGGCTTAACCCACTGAGCCACCCAGGCACACAAGAATTCTTACAACTCAAATAAAAAGACAACCAAGTTAAGAAATGAGCAAAGAGGGGCGCCTGGGTGGCTCAGCGGGTTAAGCTGCTGCCTTCCGCTCAGGTCTTGAACTCAGAGTCCTGGGATCGAGCCCCGTGCTTTCTGCTCAGCAGGGAGCCTGATTCTTCCTCTCTCTCTGCCTGCCTCTCTGCCTGCTTGTGATCTCTCTCAATAAATCTCTCTCAAATAAATAAATAAAATCTCTTAAAAAATGAGCAAAGAACTTGAATATACATTTCTCTAATATTCAAATGTATACATTAATATATAAATGTATATATAAATATATTTTACATGATCATATATTTATATAAACATATTTATGTAAATATATTTACATTCTTAAATATGTATTTAAATATAAATAAAATATGAAATCTATAATATATATTTAAAGATACATATAAGGTATATATAAAATATATGGGACAATAAGCACGTGTAAATATGCTCAACATCACTAATCATTCGGGAAATGCAAATCAAAACCATGGTGAGATACCACCTCCCACCCACGTGGATGGCTACTATCAAAAACCCCAAAAGCAGGTGTTGGAAGGATGTGAAGAGCTGGAACCTGTAAATTGCTGGTGGGCTTGGAAAATGGCACAGCCACATTAGAAATGGTTTAGTAGCTCCTCAAAATGCAGAACACAGAGTTGCCATATGACACACCAATATCACTCCTGTGTATAGAGCCAAGAAAAAAACTATGCCCACACAAAAACTTGTGCATGAAGGTTTAGGGTTTATTCGTAATAGCGAAAAGGTGAGAACAACCCTGATGTTCATCAACTGATGAAGAGATAAATAAAATGTGATCCATCCAGCCTGTGGAATATTATTCAGCCTTGAAAAGGAATAGAATTTTGATATGTGCCACGACACAGAGGAGCCTTGAAAACATTCTGCTGATTGAGAGAAGTCAGTCACAGAAGACCACGTATTGCATAATTTGATTTATATGGAATTTCCAGAATAGCTAAATCTACAGAGACCGAAAGTAGATTAGCGGTTGCCTAAGACTGGTGGTGATGGCTAAAGTTTTCTTTTGAGGATGATGAAAATGTGTAGGTAGTTCAGTATAGTATAGTTAAATATAGTGAAAGCCATTAAATTGTCCACATTAGATGGTGAGTGGTATGGCCTGTGAATTATATCTCAATTAAGCTGTCATCGAAAAATGCAAAGAACTTCTCTATTTATCAAGTACAAAAAGAATGAACTTGATTAAAAACATCAAAAATGGGGAAAATAAAAACAAAATAAGATGGGAGGAATAAAATTATGACTGTTTATCATTAATTTAAATGTGTACAGACTGACTTTTTCTATTAAAGCGCCTATCAGGAGGTTACAGATCCACGCTGTTCAAGAAACATACTTAAAATGCAAAAGGGATTGAGAATGTATCAGGTGAGGAGATACCATGCAAAAGAGAAAGCCGGAATGGCAAAATTCATCTCAGACAAGTTGGGTCTAAAGTTATAGGTACTGGGACGCCTGTGTGGCTAAGTGGGTTAAGCCGCTGCCTTCGGCTCAGGTCATGATCTCAGCGTCCTGGGATCGAGCCCCGAATCGGGCTCTCTGCTCAGCAGGGAGCCTGCTTCCTCCTCTCTCTCTGCCTGCCTCTCTGCCTGCCTGTAATCTCTGTCTGTCAAATAAATAAATAAAATCTTTAAAAAAAAATAAAGTTATAGGTACTAAGATGAAGAGGGACATTTTTAAAGGCAGAGTTTGGAAAGAAGATGTAAAAGGTATAAGCAGGTATACATCTAACAACATAATACCTGAAGACTCTAAAAATGCAATAACAAGGTAACATTTTAGCTTTTCAAATGGGAGTATCTACTAGAAGGAGGGAAAAACAATGACACACAGAAAATAGACATCCTGGGGCGCCTGGGTGGCTCAGTGGGTTAAAGCCTCTGCCTTCGGCTCAGGTCATGATCCCAGGGTCCTAGGATTGAGCCCCACATCGGTCTCTCTGCTCCGCGGGGAGCCTGCTTCCTCCTCTCTCTCACTCTCTGCCTGCCTCTCTGCCTACTTGTGATCTCTGTCTGTCAAATAAATAAATAAAATCTTAAAAAAAAAAAAAGAAAATAGACATCCTTATTTCCCTCGGAAAACATTTCTTTCTTACACCTAAGGAAAGCCATATTTGTAAAGATTAATTGCATACTAGGCAACAAAGGAAACCTTTACAAGCCTTCCAAATTAAAGATTTAAAGAACAGTTCTTTGATCACAATCCGGTAGAATCAGAATTAGATAACCTGGTAACAAAAAATTGAAACTACATACAAGTTAAGAAATACAGTCTTCAGTCAAAGAAGAAATCATAAGACAACTGAAGAAAATCTTGAAAGCAATGGAAAGGAGACTATTTCATACCAAAACTTACAGAAGACACCAGAAGTTATACTCTAAGGAGACTTTAGTGTCAAATGTCTTCAATTTCAAACATTTTTTTAAATAAAAGAAAGTACTCATTTAAACCCATCAGAAAAGGGCAGCTCAATCCAAAGAAAGGAAGTAATTATAATAAAGATAAATTTTTAAACTAATAAAAAATATCAGAGGCAAATAAACTCAAAGTTGTTTCTATGAAAGACTAATGAAATAATAATAATAAAAAAAAAATTCACATGCCCTATTAAGGATAAGAGAGGGGGAAGATGGGGTGTGGGAGGAGGTGGGGAGAGGGAAGGGGAATGGGGAAAGGGGGGTTTCAGGGAGGAGGGGACAGAGAGAGGGAGAGAGTTGCAAAACAGATAAGGATTGGGAACAGAGATATAAAAGCAAATGCATAATATAAAAGAATCACTAAACTGCAAGGCACTTTATACTAATCAATTTGATAACCTAGAAGAAACGATGATTTCCTAGGAAAACAAAATCATCCAAATGATTCAAGAATGGAAAATTAAGAAGATGAGTTCCAAGATCAGACAGGTTTGCAGCTGGATAACTGTCATTCTACTGTTAAATGGCAACAGGCAATTAAACAATAATAAGTCAATTCACTTGATGAAGCTGAGCACAATTTTAATACCCAAACCTGAGAGGGAGGAACGGGGAAGCTATTAACAAATCTGGCTTAGGACAGATTAGTTAATAGAAACTGAACTAATGTTAGCAAATAACAGAAGTCAGGCATCTATCAAAGGACTATATCCTGAGACCAACTTGGATTCATTCCAGGAAAATAAAGGGAGCTCAAGACCAGAAAATCAATAAGATTTACCTCATCACTAAATTAACTGTGAAAAAACTCTTAAGACCATAGCAATAAATGCATTTGATAAAAAAATAAAGGCACCTGATAAAAGGTGAGCAACCATTCTTTATAAAAATGAAGATAAAAACAGAAGGACGTTATGCAGGAGGGATTATTAACTGGGAAGCACTAGATCAAGAGGTAGATAAAATGAGCCCATATTTGTTAAACAGTGACAGAGCCCCATGCGTGCGTGGATAGAGGCGAATGAGCTCATGGATGAGCACCAGGCTGTCAACAGGTATTATAGGGACAAAGGCAGCGGTGAGGAGAGGAGAGTCTTAACAACAGGGAAGAAGGTAAAAGGAGGATTGCAGTTAAAAATTGTGCATGATACAAACACATGCAAATAAGACCGGATATTTTCCGGTATATAGTTTTTTAAAACCCTGCACACATTACTGGAACTGCCAACTCTTGCTTTCAGCTCCGCAGCCCTCGCGTGCTTTCCCAGTACCAGGATGCAGGGGTAGATCCTCCGTTGGTGACATCCTATGTCATTGTACTCCTAAAGGGACAGGTGAAACAGCGCAGGGGCTTGAGGTCGGAACTTAGGCATCGCTGCGCCCACCCCAGCTCCCTGCTCGCCCAGCCCCCACTCTGAAGCGGCGGGCACTTGGAGCTGTTAAGAAGCAGGGATCTGAGCAGTTCTCTGGTTTCCCCTGGAGCCATCTGCATCCATCATATTTCCCACAGCTCTCCCCGAGTGTTGGTGCTGGCTCCCCCCGAGTATTCCTTTAACTCCAGGCATACCCTTCTTATGACAGCACCTAGTACTCCCCGTCACAGTGCTCTGTCTGTCACATGCATCCATTGATCAACTTTGTGCTGGTTGAGGGCTGGAGCCCCCTCCTGTTAACTTCTCAAGTCCGTTTCTAATGCAGCAGCCCCTGGCACTTAAGCACCCTGTCAGTACCTGCCAAATGAATGAAATGTACTCAAAACATAGTATGAAGTCTGCGTTCTGAAACTCCTTTTTGGAGCTGTTTGCTATCATTTTCCCAGGCAATTAAAAAAAATTCCAGCCTTGCTGCCAACAACCTGAAGGGGTAAAGGAATGCCGGGATGCCCCATGGGACATGTCACTCTGGATGGTCCTTCAGCAGCAGAGACTTAGATAGCGCTCTTCCAAACCCAGCAGGATGGTGGAATGGGTACGTGGCTGAGTGCCTCCTGGGTCTGACCCTGTGTGACGCCACCCGGTGCCTGCAGCTGCCCTCTGGAAGGTGTTGCTTTTGCGGCAGAGCCAGAGGGCACCAAGCATGTGTCTGTCTCCAAAGTCCTGGGCACCACATCACAATGCCTTCCTGAGAAGCAGAATCAAGGACAGTTGCTGATCTTCATTCCTTCCCACCAAAGGTATCTCATACACCATCTTTGGAAGTTGGAGCCAGGGGGTGCCTGGGTGGCTCAGTCGGTTAAGTGTCTGCCTTCAGCTCAGGTCATGATCCCAGGGTCCTGGGATCGAGTCCCACACATTTGCCTCCCTGCTCAGCGGGGAGCCTGCTTCCCCTTCTCCCTCTGCCATTCCCCCCACTTGTGCTTTCTGGCTCTCTGTGTGTCAAATAAGTGAATAAAATTTTTTTAAAAAGTTTGGGCCATACTCTTTAGCCATTCTACTTTCCCTGGGGTAATTTGCCACCTCCCTGAATTTACCTGAATCTTTCCCAAAATCTACTTATCTTCCAGCCTTCTTGACTATAATGAGTCTATAAATTTTCAATAGACAGTGTGAACTTACACTTGCTAATATTTGCATAACATGCACCTCTTTCGATCTCAAAGAAAAGCTTTGCACCGCAATGGTCTCTAATCTCCAATTAGGTTCTGTTCCGGGATCCCACTGGAATTCTACGCGCCTGTCCCCTAAGATCCCATAAATTGTCATCCAGTTTCCCAGCCAGCCAAGGAAAGCACATGGGAAATCTTGCTGAAGTATGAGTAAGAGCCAACGAAAGGGAACATATTTATCTGCCTCGAATGCTGGGACCTGAGGAAAGCAAGTTTCATTACAGACAAATCAGGAAGGAGGTGCAGATTGCTTTTTATGTCACTCTGGAGTGGAGGTCTGCCATTGATCATTAAGGCCATTTCCTGCAATGCACTCACCAAAGTGATACTCACTTCGGAGTGGACAAAACTTAGGAAATGGCCAAGGGGAGCTCTGCTTACACTTTACACTCTCAGCATTTATTTGTATTATTTTCTTTATAGGGCAGTATAGAGACTTGAGACCACATTGAAAAAGCAAAGCTTGTCATCCTGTGGCCTTGGGTCAAGAATAGAGATAGTGCTGCTCATGTCAGTTTCAACCTCCAGTGGCCAAGGATTTGATCTGATGCTCTTTCAAGTTTTCACCATAGCCTTTCTCAAGCTCAATGGCCAATAATCCCACAGGAGGAGATTTCAGGGCCCTCTCAAACTTCTGTTTTGCTATCTCTCCCCAGCCTGCTTCCTCTGCAAAAGTCACCACTTTGCCTCTGCATCTACCACCTCTTAGAGCCTTTGGAATCAGCCACGAATTGCAGTGCTGATTCCTTCCATGACCACATATTGTTTACAGGAAAACTCTTCTTCGTTATGCCTTGCCAGTCAGAGTGATGGTTTCATCCGCAACCTGGACCAGGTTCGGGAATGTTCTACACATAAATGTGAGCAAATGTCTTCTGTATTGAGAGACATGTACAATCTGTAAATGGAATCTATTGAAAAACCAGTACATAGGGTACACTTATGTCCTGACCCAGCTGGAAGGAGGCAATTCATTTCTATCTTTCAGAAAATTGGTGTAACACATTGATTTTCATAACAAAGAAAGCAGTTTTGTGTCCTCTACCAAAAGACTGTCATAGTAAGCAATAAATTGCCTCTTTGGGGTGAACAAATTAATAAGATATTTTCTAATTTTCAAAATAACAAAGACAGAACGATGTCTGTAATGCTAAGTGCATCCCCTTAGTGGCAGGGCACTGTGTCATGGACCACCTGAGCAATGACACATGGCGGCCGGTAGTCTGATTTGTACATCAATTCACCTGGCAACCTGTTAAAAGAAAGTCTTGCACATGACAAGCTTTCAATAAGACACTGACAAGATGGCCAGGAAGCCCCCTTAGCTGGCTTTTTCAGGTGTCCAGACATCTAGTCAACCTACCTCACCAACTCATCACCATGCTTACTGGAGTAAACCCAATCTCTTCCTTCCCCCCTGGAGATGGGAGAAGAGCCACTCACACGTTTGTATGGAATTCTCATTCCCCCTCGCTCTGTCCCCACATGGCGCTGTCCGTGTAATAAATAAACAAATCTTTATGTCACCCGGAAGTTCCTGGGTCACAACTCGGACAATTTTGGGTCACTACAGCCTTTTGTTTTTCTCTCCACCTTAAGCCTTCTGGGTGACCAACAACTATCTAAAACTCATGTTGCTGCCATATGCTGTTGTTCTGCTTCATCTTCCCAGTAAAGTTCAGTATTTTTCCCTAAAGTTTGGTTTATCAGTATCTCCAGCGTCTATCTCCAGCTAGGGTCATGACCCAGGTCCTGGGATCAAGTCCCACTCTGGACTTCCTGCTCTGCGAGAAGCCTGCTTCTGTCTCTGCCTCCCATCTCTTATGAATAAATAAAGAAAATCTTTAAAAAAAATTAAAAAAACCATTTCTATCTTCCCACTTTTAAAGATTAATTCTAGGGGCGCCTGGGTGGCTCAGTGGGTTAAGCCGCTGCCTTCGGCTCAGGTCATGATCTCAGGGTCCTGGGATCGAGTCCCGCATCGGGCTCTCTGCTCAGCAGGGGGCCTGCTTCCCTCTCTCTCTCACTGCCTGCCTCTCTGTCTACTTGTGATTTCTCTCTGTCAAATAAATAAATAAAATCTTTAAAAAAAAATAAATAAAGATTAATTCTAGGAATTATTGCTATAAATCCAGTGTCCTATCTCTTTCTTAAAAAGTCTTCTCCAGGGCACCTGGGTGTCTCAGTTGATTAAATGTCTGACTCAAAATTTTGGCTCAAGTCATGATCTCAGGGTCATGGGATTGAGCCCTTAGTGAGGCCTCTGTGCTCAATGGGGAGTCTGCTTCTCTCCATTTCCCTTTGCCCCACCCCCCCTACTCACATGTGCACACACGTGTTGTCTCTCTCTCTCTCAATAAATAAATAAACAAATCTTTAAAAAGTCTTCTCCAAAGGGAGTTTGACAAATAGTCCAGTAAGGGGCTGGAAGAAAATATTATAAGTTTTATTCATATTTCATGTCATCCATTTAACTGTTTAGCTTTTGCATGCCTTTTATAATAATTTAGTAGAGTAGTAGAGTTTATAATTTAAAATTTGCTTAAATTTGTGCTATGTCCGCAAATATTTTTTGTATGTATGTATGTATGTATGTATGTATGTATTTATTTATTTTTGTGAAAGAGAGGTGCACAGTAATAAAAGGAGATCACTGCTCCAGGGACCCAGATATTTCCCCAAGTCCTGTTTCCTTCCATTCCCTCTGGGCTTCATTAGACCCCCTTAACACCAATCTTGTCCCTAAAACACGCCCTCTGCAGCACCAAGTTCAAATGCTTAACTCGGGCCATCACTGCAGGCTGTACCGGGATGACCTTAGGGAAAAGGGTAGTGGGTCTCACGGGTTAGCTGTGTCACCTCCATGAACAGTCCTTTGTTCTGAACAGCTAGTGCAGCCCACGTTTGCAATCACAGGCTCTGGCACCAGAGTGGGCGTAGATCCCAGCTGGCCCCTCAGTAGCAATATGGCTTTGGGAAAGTTGTGTCATTTCTGGCCCAGACTTAAGGCTCATCCATAACGTGGAGGAGAAGACAGTGTGACCCTCAGTGGGCTGTTGAAAGGATCACGAGATGGTTCGACTCAGGTGCTCCGAGGTAGCCAGCACACAGTAGGCCCACAGTAGAACAAATAGTTGTTCTATTGATCTTATAGTTACTATTACTCCTACTAACAAAACTAACTGATCATTTGAGATGATTTTCAAGCAAAGTGTCTTCGCCTGGATTTCTAAGATTAACCTACTTCAAAATGAATTCTGCTCTACTGTGAAAAACGAGCTAACCAGCAGGTTTCTTCTGCATCTTTTCTGAACTTTTTAGGATCCTCTCTAGAGAAAGGTTCTAAAGGAAGGCAAAGTGCAGAAATACTCTTGCTTCAAAGGATGTGTAGGAAATGATTAATTTTGCCAAAAAACAGTGCCTTGAACATAAAAGATGTTTGACGAAGCTCACTGTAGACAGTGTATCACTCCAGGATTCATAAGTTGAAAACTCAATGTCCAAAGGGACATAACTAGGAGATGGGGTCCTTGGGAGATGTTTAGGTCATGAGGGTGGAGTCCTCATGGGCGAGATTAGTGTCTCCATAAGAGAGACCCCACAGAGATCCCTCGCCTCCTCCACCTTGGAGGTTATAGGGAGAAGATGGTCATCTTGACCCAGGAAGTGGGCACTTGAACAGACACGGAATCTTCCAGGGTCTTGATCGTAGACTTCCCAGCTTCCAGAACTGAGAGAAATAAGTATGTCTTTAAAGCACCTAGTTTATGGTGCTCTTGTTACATCAGCCCAAACTAAGGTAAAGCTTGTATCTTATACTGAAAAATAACACAAATGCTAACAACAATTTAAAAAAGGAACATTGTGGCCAATGACATGTAAGGAACATCATCTCTCCTCTACAGAGCCAAGAGCTTAATTAGTTTCGGGCAACTCAGTAGAGTATGATTAAACCAAAGAGCAGCAAGATGTCTAAATGCTCAAGTCCTCTGCCTCCTACTTTTCTGCCAAAACAAAAGAAAAGCCCTAGGCTGGTTTTGGTTACCACCAAGCACAAAACAGCCAAATTCCAAATTAAAAAGCTCTGGGGTTTAATTGTGGATGTATGGAATTACATAGAAGCTCTCTTTGATCATTCCAAAGGATGTTTCCCTCAAAGGTTACAAATACATCTCAGCCTACCAACCATCTCAGGCCTACCACAAAAATTATATATATACACTTTTAGCATTTTAAAATGTGTCTATATTTCAGTTTCGGATCCAGTTTTGACTATTGTTATGGGCTTAGTTGGATGCCCCCAGATTCCTACGTTGACGTCCTAACACCCAGCATCTCAGAATGTGGCAGTATTCAGAGACAGGATTTTTAAAGAGGTGATAAAGGGAAAACGAGCTCACTGGGGGTGGGCACCAAGCCAACAGGACTGGTGTGCTTACAAGAAGAAGAAATTAGGACACAGACAGTACAGACTGAAGGACAATCGTTTGAAGACAGAGTGGAGAACACAGCTATCTGCAAGCCAAGGAGAGACGTTTGAAGAATCGAACCCTACTGCCACCTTGATCTTGGACTTCCAGCGCCCAGAACCATGAGAAAATAAATTGTATGTTGCCTAAGCCACCCGGCTGTTATTTTGTTTACGACAGCCCATGACTCAGAAATTTGAGGACCTCCCCCCCAGACTTTATCCTGAAGTTCTGTTTCAGCTTCAGGGGCTTGTGTAATACTACTGTATCAAGGAGGGAGGCTCCTGCCATTCCCTGCACTGGGTCATTGAGACACTGCACAGCTGTCCCCAGGGCTGGCTACATAATTTACAAGCCCCATGCAAAATGAAGATATAGGGCCCTTTGGGCAAAAACAGGGAGGAAGTGTTTGTTAAAGGTACTAAAATAGAAAGCTCATTTCCTCCACCATCTGTCTTCTGAAGGGGCATGGCTGCTGTTTTCTATTTGCATTTAATGTCATTCCAAGCAAATAAAAATTTTATAATGTGATTATGGGCATGATTTATGCCATTCATCTTCGCAGGGTGCAATGTCAGTGTTAAATAATTCACGCAGGGATTCCACAGCTGGGGCACACCCACGTGCCCTCTTCTTATCAGAACCGTAGAAATCCTGCACAAGACCAGCTCTGCCATCTTTACCTCACCTGGGGACTCACACCTGTTCCACCAACCCTGCTGCCCTCGGCTTCCTGATGAGTACGGAACTTGACAGGATCAGGAGCCAGGGGCTGCCTTTCTTTCCCTTCCCTCCTAAGTCACCACTTCCAAGGCTTGGCTAAC
Organism: Mustela nivalis; assembly: GCF_964662115.1. Lineage (NCBI taxonomy): Eukaryota > Metazoa > Chordata > Mammalia > Carnivora > Mustelidae > Mustela > Mustela nivalis. The sequence goes on along the minus strand of NW_028136428.1, from coordinate 306,950 downwards.
ACAGGGAGGTGACATGAGTGAGAAAGGACAAGACAGGGTTCTGGGCTGCTCACAAGAGGCCACCGCCTCCTGCCGGTGCTCAGAGCAAGCTCTGGTCTGTAGGGAAGGCGAGCTCCGGTTGACTCGGTCATAGACATCACGTGGTCAGTGAGTCTCGTTGACCACCACTCACGAAGTGTCCATTTCCATGCTGTGCTCACCGGGCAGGGCGAGCAGTACATGCAAATGAGCAGTACAGGCAAGGAATGGTGGATACCCACAGTGGGCTGTCCCCTCCGCTATGTACGTGCTCCACTATCCCACCTGTTATGCCCCAATAATGGGTCCATGATTAAAAGAGCGAGACTGATACAAAGCGAAGGTCAAACAAAGCTTTATTTTGCACCAAGCATCAAGAATCAAACTGACCAGCCAGGGCCGCTTTTCTTACAGAGAAGTCAACCCCTCTCTCCTTTACAGACTAGCTTTTAAGGACATAGGCCATGCGGTTGGGCCTGGTCATGCACAGGTGGCCAATGAAATTGTAACACACAGAGAAAGCTGCACAGTGATGCTAGGTGACCAATTGAATTACAACTTACCTTTTAGTAGATATTTGACCTAGCCTATCACCTTGGTTAGGATTTTCGCCCAAAAGACTCACAAAGGGCGGGACCCATACTCCTTGGTAGCTAGGGAGACAGTATGCAGCCCTCCACTGATCAGATGTCTTACCTGGCCTGACCCACCCTTGTATTTGGGCTTTGTTACCTGAGGTTGATTTCCGGGACTTGTTTTTAAGTAAGTCCCCTGGGAGAAGGGGAGCAGGGACAGCTTAAGGGTTAAACAACAAGGTTATTGTGTAACCTCAATGGAAGCCTCTGGCTAAAATATAAAAATATAAAGTAGGTCCTTACACCACCCACTTCGCTCAAAAAACACAAAGTCAAAAATAAAACTGAGTAATTCCTAGACATTGAGAGAGAAGCACACTGACTTCACCTTAGAACCCTTCTGAGGGCGGTGCTTGGCAGGGTAGGGGGGTGTGAGGGGGTTGGGGGTGGATAATGGGACCTCTGAGGGTGTGGCCAAAGGTCAGGGCCATTTGGGAAGGGGCTTTCTGGGGGAGGGTCCCTTCTGGGAGCAAAGCCCTGGGTGGGGGCATTCCCTCTGGGGGCAGGGCTGGGAGCAACCCCAGAAACCTGGCCCACAGAGAAGCTGGTCCTTTCTCTCCCTCTGCCCCCTTTCCCCAGGGACCCCTAGGCTTTGGAGACTAAAGTCAAAATTAAAGCCATATGTCTAAATGGTTCATACTGTGGTTGGGTAGTGTTTTTAACATATTAATTGACTGGTTTTTCTCAGTATTTGTCAAACCTTAACCAACTCAAGGCTTTCTCTTAAGCAGCAGCGCAAGGCAGGCCGTTCAGTTGGGTCAAGCTGTTTGGTGATTCTTTGTAAAAACCCACCCTCTTGCGCTGCTCAGGAGGGCAGTGTTGCGTCCTAGGATAAACATAAATATATATCAAATGTGTTTACAAGTTATATTTATATGTATACATTCAATTCTCTGTTTACATATATATGTATAAAATAAAAATATAAATATTGTTTAAAAGGCTGTTTTACGGGGTGCCTGGGGGCTCGGTGGATTAAAGCCTCTGCCTTCAGCTCAGGTCATGATCCCAGGGTCCTGGGATGGAGCCCCTCATTGGGCTCTCTGCTCAGCGGGGAGCCTGCTTCTCCCTCTCTCTCTGCCTGCTTCTCTGCCTACTTGTGATCTCTGTCGGTCAAATTAATAAATAAAATCTTTTAAAAAAATGCTGTTTTGCAGGGAACCTGGGTGCCTCAGTCCTTAAAGCGTCGTTTTTCCACTCAGATCATAATCTTAGGGTCTTGGGATGGAGGCCCACATTGGGCTCCCTGCTCAACAGGAAGACTTCTTCTCCCTCTCCCACTGCCCTGCTTGTATTCCTGCTCTGTCTCTCTGTCAAATAAATAATTTTTAAAAAGAAATACTTTATTAAAAAAATATATGTAAAATGCTATTTTGCCCTCTATCCTGGTAAGATTGAACACATTCCTAACAAGAGATCTTTCTTGACTCCGTGATAAAAATTTAACATTGGATTAATGAATCCTCACAACATCCGCCTCCCCAACCCTTCTCAGATGTTACAATTAAGGTTCAGTGAAGTCCAAACACTGGGCCTGAGGTAATATATCCAGTATGTGGCCTCTTGGCATAGTCTAGCAGCCCAAATTGGGGGCGAGGGTGTTTGAGTGTCGTTGGCCAGGATGAAAAAGCTGAAAGATGAAAAGAAGGGTAGTCTTGATTTTTGTCCCAAAAAAAGAAGAATTAGAAAGAAAGAGACCTGTCGCCCAAAGGAGGAGGCTCCCCACTGATCCCGGCTGGGCAGGAGTCAGAGCAGAAGGAAAACTCCCATCACCAAGGAGAATGGGCTTCTCCTTCATACAAAAGCATAGGATCCCTCTCACCTGATATGTTTCTGTCCCATAGTCATCCCCCTGTGCCTGCCCCATAATAGCATTCACAGGAAATGGCTGAGAGATACATTCAACTTGCAGAATTATAGCAAATAAAGTAATCTTTGACCCATCCTGGGAGCTTCTGATTACTGGGAGGGGCCAAGCCATCCTAGGGCAAGTGCACTCATTTCAAGAACCAGTAAAATGACTCCAAGAGTATCATAAGGGCTAGTGATCATGACTGGTCCAGAAATATTTCTGGGAGTCCCTTTTAACATCCCTCCCATCATTTCTTCTCATCTCCAAGGGAATGGTACTTAGGTATTCTGAAAGAAATATGCATGACTAGTAAACTGTGTGTGACCCCTGCCGCCTAATTCATCCCTCACCAGCCATTAACACTGATGGTTTGAAGGATGGCTACTCCCCTGGTAGGGCAAGAGCTAAAGCAGAACGTATGGGGCGAGGCGGCTCTTCCCCCTGGATATAAATAATTAAACCCAGTAGCCACCCTTCCTGCCTGGCCACTGTCATTTAGGTATGGCTGATTATCCCTAAATGGGAATGAGATGGGGCGGGGGTGGGGGAGGGAAGCAGGTGACGGTCAAAAAAACTACAGTAGCTGCCACTGAGGGTCCAACCTGGCATTAGACTGAGCTCAAGTCCTGATTCCATCATATACGAGCTGTATGAACTTGGAAAACTGAGTTCAACTCTCGAAGCATCTGCTTTGCCCCCCCCTTGGAGTGAGAATAGTCAGTAGTATTGACTTCACAGGGCTTGTTAGGAGGATTAAATTAGATACTGTTCATTTAGCACAGTTCCTGGCCTATAGAAGGCACACATAAAAGTTGATTATTGTTTTTATGGACCTCCAACTTTAAGCCTTCTATAAAGAACCAAATGATATTTCTGAAAAATACCAACTGCCTACAAGGTTGTAGGGAAAGTGGTATCTATGTTGACCTGATTAGAAAAAAGTGGAAAATCTCTCTTGTTTAAGCCTTGTTGAAAATTTTCTAAACTCTGTCCACTCTTCTGCTTTAGTAATTAAAACAAACGTTGGAGAATCGTGATTTTCTGATAATTGAGTTGCTCGTTGTAACGCAGGGCAATTCGACATTAGTGTTTATTTAAAAAATTACCGCAAATGAAGATAAATGGTGAGACGTGCACTAAATTTGATGAAAATCCTGACGTGAGTGTTTCTTCTTGGGATTCTCTCTCTCTCTTTTTTCTCCTATGATCTGAGAGCGGATTACATTCTACTTGGGTGATGGCTCAGGTCAAATGTGTGGTTTTGCAGGTGCCTAGCCTTTCACAGACAATCTTGGAAGAACCATCATTGTCTCTGTAAGAAAACGGAGGGAAAGATGTGATTTTAACACTCAGCCTACAACAGTTCAACAATCTACCAATGTGAATTTAGAAACGCTGAGCAAGTCCCCCTTCTAGTAACGAATATCTCTCCCGTTTTCTTATAATAGCTGAGTTTCTACAACTGAGCAATCTACTCTTTTGTGTAAAACAGCTTCCCAGGATTGTTTCTCCTTTAAACGCAAGTGAACTTTGGGGATGGCACTCAGATCCCTTTCTTTTACTGGACAACTGTGGAGCAGGGGTTGGGTGTGCTTCAAGAGGGAAAATATCCACAAGGGGACAGAAAAAGGACATAAATGTACAAAATCCCATTTTCAAAGAATGTAAAAAGCTAACTTCCAGGGGAGCCTGGGTAGCTCAATTGTTAAGCATCTGCTCTTTGGCTCAGGTCATGATCCCAGGGGCCTGAGAATCCAGCCCCGCATCGGGCTCCCTTCTCAGAGGAAAAACCTGCTTCTCCCTCTCCCAATGCTTCTATTCCCTATCTCATTGTGTCTCTGTCAAATAAATAAATAAAATCTTAAAAAAAATGCAAACTTCCAATATTTATTTTTTTTCCTTTGCTCTAAATATCTCAATGTTCACTTGTTGAAAGCAATTGATTGAAGCCCTGGGAAGAAGTGGTAGATTGAAACACTCATCAGAGTTGTTTGTGCTGCTTTGCAGGGGTCTGGCTGCACTAAATTATTTCAAGAAGTATTAATTATCTAAGTCACTCAGAAGAATCCATTTACCTATTTCATTTTCTTTTTTTGAAGAGAATCTTTTTTTTTTAAGATTTTATTTATTTGTCAGAGAGAGAGAGGGAGCAAGAGCGAGCCCAGGCAGACAGAGTGGCAGGCAGAGACTGAGGGAGAAGCAGGCTCCCTGCCGAGCAAGGAGCCTGATGTGGGACTTGATCCCAGGACGCTGGGATCATGGCCTGAGCGGAAGGCAGCTGCTTAACCAACTGAGCCATCCATGCGTCCCCCTATTTCATTTTCTGTGGTTCTTGATCCTTACCCCAAATTCTCACAGGCCTCCGCAGCTGGCACAGAGTCCACTCCCATAACTATAATCCCTGTCCCATACTCTCACCTCCATCATACATCATACATACCTGATAAAACCCCACCCTGGTAAAAACCCAAACTTCTGTCCACCCTATGTCTGCCCCTGGCAGCTGAAGGTGGTTGGTGAGAAAAGCAACAATGCTGGAAGCTTTCACATTAAATTCTTTTTTTTTTTTAAGATTTTATTTATTTATTTGACAGAGAGAGATCACAGTAGGAGAGAGGAAGGGAAGAGATCACAAAAAGAGGAAGGGAAGCAGGCCCCCTGCTGAGCAGAGAGCCCAATGTGGGACTCGATCCCAGGACCCTGAGATCATGACCTGAGCCGAAGGCAGCGGCTTAACCCACTGAGCCTACCAGGCGCCCCTTTCACATTAAATTCTCAGCCACAAATCCAAGTATGTTTCTCTGACCGACAGAATCTCCATTCTTCTCGTGAAATATTTTGACTATTTCACATCTTCTTTCCTCCAACCTTAAGCCAGGGCTTCTCAACACTGGCCACACTTTTGAATCACCTGGAAGACTTTAAAACACAGGAGTGCCCACCTCCAAAGGACCTGATCTAATTGGTGTAGAACCAATTAGATTAATATCCAATTAGGGTCTGGATATAAGTGTGCTTTTAAAATTCTCCCAGCGATTCTAATGTACAGCCATTTTGTTCAGAGTGAGAATTGAACACCTTCCATCAGATACAGCTGATGACCGACCATTCTGATGACTTCACTGAGAAAAGTAAATTGAGGGCACCTGGGTGGCTTCAGCTCAGATCCTGGTCTCAGGGTCTCGGGCTCTCGCATCAGGCTCTCTGCTCAGCAGGAAACCTGCTTCTCCCTCTCCCTCTGCCTGCCTCTCTGCCTACTTGTGATCTCTCTCTCTCTCTCTTTCTCTCTGTGTCAAATAAATAAATGAATAAATTATTTAAAAAAAAGAATGAAAAACAAACTGGGTGGGTGTCTAGGTGGCTAAGTGGTTAAGCGTGTGAATCTTGGCTCAGGTCATGAGCTCAGGGTTATGGAGACGAGCCCCACGTCAGGCTCCATGCTCAGTGGGGAATCTGATTGAGATTCTCTCCCTCTCCTTCTGTCTCTTCCCCCTGCATGTGTGTGCTCCTGCTCTCTCTCTCTCTCTCTCAAATAAATCTTGAAAAGAAAAATCGGTAAGGAAAGAAGACCCACAGAATCCCACTAAGTTTACCTGGGTGGAACCCTTACTCCAATCCCTTCTGAGTGAGGACAAGCCCCTCCACTTGGGGTTTCTTCTCATTTCCCTGATCTCTGAGTATGAATGTGCTCCAGGACCCAACCTCAGACTTCTCCTCTGTCTACACTGAGTCCTTGGTGACTGTCCCTCTTCTACCATCTATCTCCTGATGACTCCACATCTCCACCTCCAGTCCAGACCTGGATTTTGAGCTTTCTTCCACTGCCTGCTTTCCAGATCTACCTAGATGAGTTAAACCCAACATGTTCAAAACCAAGCTCTTATTCTTCTCGAGCTCTGCTGGTCTTGCAATAGCTCAAACAGGAAACTGTAGAGTCATTCTTGATTCATCTCTTTCTTTCACTGCCCATGTTTAATTCTTTGGTAGAAGCTGTGGATTCTATCTTCAAAATATATTCTAAATCTGACCAGTTCTCCACATTTCAGTTACTCCCACTGTGGTCCAAAACACCGTCTTCTATGAGTTATTGTAATAGTCTCCTATCTGGTCTTCTGGATTCCATCTTTGCTCTGTTCTAGTTTATTTTCCACTCAGCAGTTAAAGCAATCCGTTTAAGACAAAAGTCAGACCTTGTTATTTCTCTGCTCTAAGATCTCCAATGGCTCCCCACTTCACTCAATACAAAATTCAGTCTTACAAAATTTAACACTCAACTTCCTTCTCAATTCATCTCCTACCTCTTCACTCAGCTGTCTCTGCCTCCGCTCACCAGCCTCCTTAGTGTTTAACAGAGTACAGCAAGTGCGTGCCTTTCTTGGGGCGTTGCACTTGTTTCCTCTTCTTAAATGTACCCGTCTTGTTCTCTGAATCCACTCAAGGATCTGCCAATGTCTTCTTATCAGAGTAATCTCCCCTAACTGCACACACAGCCAGCACCAGCACCATCACAATCAACATAGTTTCTGTCCCTCTCTACTTTTGACTTCTTATCAACAGCTGACATATTATATATTTATTTATTTACTGTCTGTTCTCTCTCTTCTATTTGAATGCATGTGCTATAAAAATGGTATTTGTGGGTTTTTTTCCTTATTTATTCTGTGTTCAGAAGAGGATTTGATACATAATACTCAGTACATAATTGTTGAACGAATGAATGAATGAATGAATGAATGAATCAATGGAAATATCAGGTTATCTCAATCATAAGAGAGATTTCTCTCAAGCATTTTCTATAGTATTGCCCTATTTCATTCTCTGCATCTCTGGGTTGATTAGTAGATAAAATCATCATGTAAAATCAGTTTGAGCAAGGTTGGATCCTTAAGCTTCTATGTCACCTAGGACTCCAAATGTCACGGTGTACCATGCACATTTGCCTCCAGCCTTCTCCCCCATATTTTGGTCATGGTTCAGCAGCTGTGGCATCGTTCAGCTTTCTTTTCCCCTCCCCTGTCTCAGTTCCAGGAGGTCCTCCTTGGCTTTGGGCCCCCTTCCTGTGGGTGATGAAGGCAATGTAGGGAGAAGCAGCAGCTTCCCTGACTCACCCCTGCTTTCTCCATTCATACTGATCCAGTAACGCATAGCCTGTGCAGTACAGGGCTGACCAGGTCAGTCTCTGCCACCTTAGGACCTCATTTTTGTTCCCTGCGGCAGCTTGGCCATTTGCAAAATCAGAAATTGTAAAAGTACAAACAGGAGACAATATGCCATATTTTATGGATTTTAAGATGCCCCTCCCCTCCCATTTTCTTTCACATCTCCAATGTCAGGAATTGTCTTATAGTTGGGGCTGAGCAGGTGGAAGTCCCTATAAAGTGACCACAGCTTGACCCTGTGCCATGTGGTTACTGCTCCTAGGGCACAACTGATCATCTACATCCCTTGGCATGCCAAGCCACAGGCCTTTTGAGGACCATTTAAAGAAAGAAAATAAACTGGTTATTATATGAAAATCTCAGATAAGGAAAAAAAAAAAGAAAAAAGAAAAAGAGAAACCCTACCAGCATCAAACCAAGCAGAATGGATGACCTCAGAATACTTTTATAAGAAGTGTAGCATGCAAAACAATCTTGAGAAAGGAGAACAAAGCTGGAGGTATCAGTTTCTTGGATTTCAAGATATACTACAAAGTTATAGTAATCAAAACAGTAGGGTACTGGGAGAAAATATACGCATAAATCAACGGAAACAGGATAGAGAGCCCAGAAATAAATCCACAATTATATGGTCAATTAATCTTTGACAAAGGAGGCAAGTATATGTAACAGAAGAAAGTCTCCTCAAAAACAGTGTTGGGAAAACTGGAGAGCCATTTGCAAAAGAATGAAACTAGACCACATTCTTTTACCATACACGTAAAGAAACTCAAAATGGATCAAAGATCTAAATGTGAAGTGTGAGGTGTGCCTGTCTTGCTCAGCCTTTACAGCATGTGACTCTTATTCTTGAGGCTGTGAGTTTAGGTCCCACATTCAGTGTAAAGCTTACTTAAAAAAAAAATTAAATGAATAAATGAGAGCCCTGAAACCATAAAACTCCTAAAAGACAATAAGCAGTAATCACTTGGAGATTGGTTTTAGCAACATTATTTGTGGGTATGTCTGCTTAGGCAAGGGAAACAAGAACAAAAATAAATTATTAAGACTACAACAAAATAAAAAGCTTTTGCACAGTAAGGGAAACCCGCAACAAAACCAAAAGGGAACCTACAGAATGGGAGAAGACAGTGGTGAATGATAAATAAAATAAAGAATTAATAACCAAAATATGTAAAGAACACACACACACACACACACACACACACCAAACCCCCAAAAAACCCAAACCCCGACATATAATCCAATTGAAAAATGGGCAGAGGACTTAATAGACATTTTTCCAAAAAATACATACAGACACCCAATAGACATGTGAAAAGATGCTCAATATCACTCATCATCAGGAAAATAAAATCAAAACCACAGGGAGATCTATCACCTTATACTTGTCAGAATGGCTAGTATTAAAAAGACAAGAAAGAACAAGTGTTGGCCAGGATGTGGAGAAAAAGGAACCTCTGTACATTTTTAGTGGGAATGTAAATTGGTGCAACAACTGTGGAAAACAGTATGGAGGTTCCTCAAAAAATTAAAAATAGATTTACCATATGCTTTAGTAATTCTAGTACTTGATATTTACCCAAAGGAAATAAAAACACTTGATTCAAAAAGATATATGCCCTCCTAGGTTTTCTGCAGCACTATTTATAATAGCCAGTATATGGAAGCAGTTCAGGTGTTTATCAGTAGATGAATGGGTAAAGATATGGTGTATATAGATATATAATGGAATATTATCCAGCTATAAAAAAGAATGAGATCTTGCTATTTGTGACAATATGGCTGGATCTAGAAGGTATTAGGTTAAGAGAAATAAGTCAGACCGAGAAAGGCAAATACCATATGATTTCACTTCCTTTTTTTTTTCTTTTTAAGATTTTATTTATTTATTTGAAAGAGAGAGAGATCACAAGTAGGCAGAGAGAAAGGCAGAGAGGCAGGTGAAGCAGGGTCCCCACCGAGCAGAGAGCCCGACTCGGGGCTCGATTCCAGGAACATGGTATCATGACCTGAGCCAAAGGCAGAGGCTTTAACCCACTAAGCCACCCAGGGGCCCCTGTAATTTCACGTCTATATGAAATATAAAAAAAGAAACAAGTGAACAGACAAAAAAAAAAAACAAAACAAAAATAGACTCTTAAATACAAAGAACAAACTGGTGGTTATGGGAGGGAAGGTGGATGGGGGATGAGTGAAATAGGTGAAGGGGATTAAGAGGCACAAATTTCCTGTTATAAAATAAATAAAATAATTTCCTGTTCTCATCTGGAGATGAAAAGTACAGCATTGGGAATACAGCCAATGATATTATAATAAGTTTATATGGTGACGTGATGATATACTTACTGTGGTGATCACTGAGTAATGTATAGAATTGTCAAATTACTATGTTGTACACCTGAAACTAATTTAACATTGAATGTCAGGTATATGTCTAATAATAATTTTTTAAGTGCAGCATGACAAAAGCTCTGGGTGGCTCAGAGGAACATATTGTGAGAAAAATCTGGGCACTGAAATCTCTCAGTTAGAAAGTAAATAAAAGTAGTGAGATTCTTAATGTGAGGTTTGGAAAAACGTTAACCAAAAATTTTAACTTTTATTTTATGTATGCATTAAGGCCATATGTAATAAAAATCTGTCTAAATACTTACCAAAGAGCTTTTTGAATACATTTAAATTAAAATATTAATGAAAAGAAAACATTGTATCATAGTTTGAATGGTAGCATTTTTTGTTTCTTATTAAACTATACCAGGAAAGGAGGCCAAGACTCAATGAAATATGGCTATTATCCCCAGTTTCACAAGAGCATGAACCTCTCTGGCTTAACAAAGCCTAAGGAATCTACTACAGAAATGGGTTGTTCTTACTACCCTGGAGCCTTTTGTGCAGACTATGAACCAAAAGCTCAATATTAATTATAATTAATCTTAAAATTAATTATATTACAAAGTTGTATTATTTGGAAGATGTGTTTAAATGACTCAAAGTTAAAAGATCTCAGTATAATGCTGGTTCTATAATTATCCTCCCAGAAAACATTACTTGTAAAACTTAATGATGTAGAACCATAATCATAGCATCGAGTAGGAGGTTGCCAAGCAGATGGGAAAGCTTTTTGGTTTTTGTTTTCCAGTTGTTTTCTTCTCTTTCCTCCCCTCCTTTCACAAGGAGAATCAGCCACCTGTTTTTAAAGGCTGAAGTATTTTTACTGTTCTTGGTCGGAAACATTTGTTTAAACAAAGTAGCACTTGGTTGCTAAACCCTTGATTCTAAATGGACATAGCCATCTCATTTTTGTTGAGCCAGGGTTTGGATAACAATTTGATTTCCCAGTCTGTTTCTTTTGTGACCATATAATCCTCTTCCAGTGTTGCATGCTCTGTGAGCTACAAGCACTTGAGAGCTCATAAGCACAAAGACTCTAAGGTTTCTTTGGGATTAGTACCATACAAATGCAGATTTGGCACAATGGAAGACTGATTCCATCCTTGTAACTGTCACTGCTCTACTTCCTGCTTCCTCTGGGTAGCAAAGCTAGCCACTGTTTTTAAAATACTTACTTTAGCTGCTGACTTTTTCATTGGCTGCCTGGAGAAGAGAAGGAGTTCTTGCCTATGTATTTCAGTGTTTTGATCCCTTTCAATCATTTTTTAAAATATATGTCATTAAATTTTACAGGAGTATTACAGAATTCCTAATTGCAGAATTTGAACTTGAGCTACGCAATCTTACTTTTCGTCTTTAATCTATGTGTCAATGACCTTTTTAAGTCTGATTACCTGTATGAACTCTCTTCAGAATCTTTCCCTGGTTAACACAGTATAGAGAAGTGCTGGAAACCAGTTCTTTTCTGTGACACAATTCTTCCAACGGAGTTGAAATGCTTTGCAAACAATTTCACGTATATCAGCCAATTCATATACAAAGCAATGTCATGTGAATCCTTTCCTTTTTATATATCATCTTTCAGTGATGATCAGGAATTCATGCTGGTACAGAGACTCTGGTTTGGGAGGAGGAAACAGGGGCTTGCGAGGGGAGGGCGAGAGCAGAAGCAGCTCACCTGCTGTTAGAACGACCTTAGCTGGTGGTACCAACATCTTCACCCTTTATGCATCTGCATCCTTTATGCATGAAATAGCAATATGCCTTTCCCTTTTGTGTAATCCTTATTTAGTTAATACCCAGTAGGATTTGCAAGCCCTTCACATCTCTGTGGATTTATTTTATTTCAGAGTGCAAGTGACTTTATGGCCCAATTACCATCATTGTGACTTATTGCATTATTGTGGGAGGGAGAGAGGAGCAAGAAACGCCTGATCACGTGTATCGTCATCAATGGAATGAGTGCCACGCACTCCTGGCCAAGGCAGAGGGATGGATGAAACCTTTCTGATCTATTGTTTATCAGAACACTGAAGCCTGGGTGATTGTGCCGTACTTTAACAGACAAGTGTGTCAAATGTATGGGTGAAGATGTTGCAGTGGTGGTGTTAGAGTAATTAATATTTGGAAGGTAATGAATATTTTGATTTTAAAGATGTCAAAGGTCAAAGACGGAAGGAATGACTAAGATCGGATGTTGACCCCCTCAAATTACAGGGGTATTGAAGCGAGACTGAGTCACCACCTGACCCCAGGAATGAACCAGCGAGGAGGGCTCCTTATTAGAGCAAGGCTCCCGGAAGCCAGATAGCCCTTGTGCTTGCAAGAGCTCAAGGTACAGCCGGCTGTGGAGCACCAAAGCAGCAGCAGCCACAGCAGCCACAGGAATCGTGACCCTCAGGCCCGGCGCCTACCTGGAATTTCCACAGCGCCTGGTTCAGAATCACCGGGGCGGACAGCTCCCCGCCGCCGCCGCCGGCGCCGACTGCGGAAGGGGACCGAGAGCGCGGGCTTCACGCTCCGTGAGCCGGCTGGGGCGGCGGGAAGACCGGCTGCGTCCCCCCCAACCCCCGACACCCACTCGGTTCCTCCCTTCCCCCTGCGGGGCCCCGCGGGGCCTGCGGGTGGCCGTCCCGGGCCACACGTCCAGCAGGCGAGGAAGCCACCGGCCGCCCTCCCCCCTACCGCCACCGCCGCCGCCGCAGCTGCTCTCCTTGCCCCGCTCGGCCAAGGGGTGTGGGGCGTGCCCCGCGTGGGCCCCGCCCCGGCCGGCTCCCCATTGGCCGGCGGGCGGGCCGGATGTGCGAGGAGGCGGGGCCGTCTCTGGCGGCTCGCGCCCGGGAAGGTAGGCCAGGGAGCGCGGGGTGCGGAGGGAGGGCGCGTGGGGACGCAGCGGGCGCGGAGGAGACGCAGCGGCGGCGGTAGCGGCGGCACCTGGGCCCGGCCGCAGCCCCTGCCTCCCGCCCTCGCGTTCTGCGTCCCTCCGCGGCCTGCAGCCTGCGGCGCCCCAGCTCCGAGGGCGCTTCCGAGGGCGCTGGGCCCGAGGCGGCCAAGATGGCGGGCCGGCCGGGCGTGGGGCGGCAGGCGCTGTACTGCGGGCTGCGCTGGTGGGGGGCGGCGGGCCGCGGCGCGGGCCCGGTGCCCGGCGCGTGCGGCTGGGAGGCGCTCTGGGGGGCGGGCGCGCGGGCGGCGGCCGGGGCCAGGGCCCAGGTCGGCGGGAGCGCGCGGAGGAGGGCGCCGGCGCTGCTCGAGGCGGCCCTCGTGCGCCACGAGAGCCTGCACATCTGGGACGAAGTGTTCCGCGAGTCCGGCCCGGACAGCGGCGGGATCGCCTTCTACAACACGTCCGCCGCCTCACGCTCCACGTCCGCCGCCTTGCGCTCCTCCTCCGCCGCCTCCTCGGACGCCAAACACAAGCGCCCCGGCCCCCTGCTGCCTCCCAACGCCCCCGAAGGGCAGGAGTCCGACGAGGACGAGGCCAGCGCGGGTTGGAGTGCTACGCTGCGGGACCGCCCGCCCCCGCGCTTCGTGGACACTGGCGGTAAGGCGCGGCCCGCGGGTGCGGGGGCTGCCTGGGGAGGCGTGAGCGCGGGGCTGGGAGAACTCCGGATGCTCCGCGGACCGGCTGCTTGAGGGCGGCTTTTCGGTCAGCACACAGATGGGGCCCTGGCAGCGGGGATTTGAAGTGCGAGAATCTGGTTGCGTGGTGGTGGTTGGTGGGGGCCGCTCCGACTTCTTCGCGGATGGAGAGGATGAGGCGGAGGCTCAGGTGGCACCCTGCTGCTGGCAAGGACCCAAGGGGAGGGCCTTTCCTCCCTTGCTGGGAGTGTCCAACCCAGTCACACCTGTGGGGTTGTTGTTAGGGGTGCGTTTGAGTTAGGTTCCTAAAGCCCGATGCAGCTTGTGTGTGTGTGTGTGTGTGTGTGTGTGTGTGTGTGTGTCTGTTTGTTGCGGGTGGGGGGGTACGTAAATCGTTTTGTGTGGATGGCCCCAGAGCAGCGTTACCCAGGTGCCAGGGGTGGGGCAGCCAGCCTTTGGAGGGAGGCCTAGTGCGAGCCGGGACGTCTTCACTGGCTCGTGTTTTCTCCAGTGAATCTGACCAACTTTGTCCATCCCTTTCAGGATCACTTGGTGAGAGCAGAGAAGAGTGAGAGGACCAGTTATCAGCGTTAAGCTGTCTTCTCTCGCTCCAGAAGGCACTTGTGTGTTCTGCTTACCGACACGGTCATGGTCAAGCCCCTGATATCTGGAGGTCGCAGGCCTGCTGGTGGTTGTGGCTGCTTGAAATCCTCCTTTACTGCCTACTTTTTGGGAAGGTAATTCTGACACGTCTCTGCTTAGCCTGCAGAAGCTCTGCGGCCTCTGCCCTCTGGGAGAGGTGGAGACCAGCCAGCAGTCCCACCTGTCCCCTGATGCTTTCTGTTCCTTGCTCGACAGCCTACTGTGGCAGGCCCTTGTTTCTGCACACCATTTTCTTGTGTTGAAGAGTGTGCAACCAGTGTTGTGGAGGACCAGGGAGTGGCCATACTGGACCCAATGCCGCTCTCCCTGTGGCTCTCCATGATTGTTGTTCAACCATAAGAGAGCAGGCCAAAGGGAACCCTGGCTGGTGCCTGGGCTAGGATCTGGACCTTGTGCCACAGCCTGCTGGTAGGCTGATTGGGTTGGCTGGACTCTCTCAGCAGGGAGTGGTCTGCAGACCTCCCACAGACAGGCTGCAGTGTGGACACCCTGAGCTACAGCTGGGCTCTAGGGTCCGAGTCAACTGTGCTGTGTTTTGGAATGGGTGAATTTAACATATTCTCATTTAGGCTTCAGTTCAGAGTTTGGGAATTTTGAAAGTCACATCACCCTGCATAATCCTTTTAAAGCCCATACATTTCCCAGAATGTCATAAGGGTTTCCAGCCCCAGATGGCTGTTTTCCATTCAATTAGCTCTTTAAGAATTGTACGTACCCAGAGCTCTGGTTTGGCAGACTTGATGCTGTGAGTGCTGTGATCCAGTTTTTGATCTTGGAACATGAGAGACATGTCCTCTTGTTTCCCTCCCTCTCTGGGGAAAATAGGGGAATCGTGTTAGCTTAAGCCTGGTTATGACTAAGAGCCCATGAGTGTTGGTCTGAGAAGGATGAGCGCACCTAAATACATTTTCAAGCAATATTCTGTTTCTCAGTAACCTATACTTGGGAGAAATTCTGCATCAGAGCAATTTAGTCTAGCCACTGTGGCACTTAAATGGTCATGAAGTTCAGGATCATTTGTCATTTAGCATCAGGTTCAAATTCTGCTTCCTTTGGATGTGCACTGAGCTCACATCTGGACCTGAGAATCACAGGCAGGCAGGTGCTTTAACCAAAGACATTTAGTGGTTATTGGATGGTATTTATACCCAATTTTGTTTTCTGGTTTTTTGTGGAAGCTTGCTTTTAAAATCCAGCCCTAATGAAGAATTTCCTTTTCTTCTTGAAACAGTCTTTCCCTGTGGGAAATTCGGGGTGGTGGCGGAAGGGTGAGGTGGATGGTTTATTAAGCATGAGTTCAGATGGCCTGGAACAATGGGATATGATTTATGGGGCCTGGAAATAGATGCCGGGCAGAGAAAACCCTTGTGCCCCGCGGTGGGGGGAGGAGAGATGGACGGGTTTGGTAAGAGTGAGAGCTGCACCCTGGCCAGTCTGAGAGCAGAGAGGCTCAGGCTCTGAGGTTTATTAAAGTGTCAAATATAACCCCACTTTAGGAAGGCAGCTTGGGCCTGTCTTCCATCTTTGTTCCCTGGTTCACTGACAGACGTCAGCGGGCCGGTGGGGTAGGAAAGGGTGGCAAACAGGATGGTGGCATTTGGATCTGTGATCAACCCTCGAATAGGAAAATCCGTAGCAGAAATGGCTGTTGCTGCTAGAAGCAGATGAGGAAAGCAAAGGACTTAGGGAACAGGTTTCATGCCTGCCTTCTGCTGCAAAAGCGTGTGTGTGTGTGTGTGTGTGTGTGTGTGTGTGTGTAGATAAGTGAATGTGTATGTGTGCATAGGTGTCTTACACATAAATATGTATTGCTTGTGCGGGATTGGGCTGGTTGGGGATTTTGGTTTTGGTTTTAAATTAGAGATCACAGGTGCTGTCTAGGAGTCCCGCTGATGCCCTAGAGTCCCTGCGCCGGAGAGAGGCATCGGCACTGGGCACCCCTGAGCTTGGATCTGCATCTGGAGTGCAGTAGGGAGGCACCTGGTGCCCAGCCGAGGGGAGGAGGGCAGGGAGGCAGAGGTGTTTCTGTGGTTCAGGTTGAGACTAGTCCACGAACAGCTCTTCTAGTCTTCCAGTCTTCCCAGATTCTTCCTTCTGTTCTGTCCACACATTTAGCTTCCTGGATCAGGCGCTCCAGAAGTGCAGCCAGCAGATAGGAGTGGAGGTACCCTCTCCCTCTCCCCCTTCCCTCTCCTCCCTGGCTTCTGGTTGTGCCTGGAGATATGGGCCCCCTTGAGGTGATTTAAATACAAAGACCATGCTTGCCCTGCTGCCTCTTAAACCCTGTCTGAAGGGAGGGTCAGCTTGGAAGCTGGAGATGCCTGCTGGGACCCCAGGGTCCAGAACCTTCTCCTCATCAGTCTTACAGCTCTCCCTCTAAAATAACCCCTTCAAGCTGTCAGCCTCACCTGCCCACTGTGTAAATAACTGACACAGCAGCACAGCAGGCGGGCTCACTCCTTGGAAGCAGCACGAAATTCAGGACGCGCTGGTTTCTGGGCTTCTGCCCTTCTCATTTCCCATTCTGAGCAGTCTTGTGACTCGTTTCCTCTGAGGAGGCAAAGGAACAGGCAGATTCCCAGATGCTCAGGGGCTCCTCTGTGTTTGGCTTTGTCGGTGGTTCCTTTGCCGTGGCTGGCTGCATTCTGAGCTGTTTGCTTTTTCTCTTAGAGGCTGGACATCCTAAGAGTTTTTTTTTTTTTTCTGTGTACCCTGTCAGCAACCCTCGGTAATCATTCAGCAGGGAGGTGTGACCTTGAGAAGCTGAAGACGACCGTAGGCCTTAGGAAATTAACACGGTTAAATGTTTTATCTTAGGGTTTGTTGTTGGTTTACTCGGCTTAAAGTCTTTTTTGACTGAGAAGTAAGAGGAGAAACATCTTAAAGCTAGATTTAAATGTATATGCTTGTAATGGGTTTGTGAGCTGAGGTACCTGAGCCCTCATCATTGGTGTCCACGGTGAGCCACTGCTCCCAGCTTTAGCTCTGTATGGCATTCGGTGGCTCCGGGAGGAGCTGGGCGTCTGGGCAAGCGACAGGGTACGCCTTATGCAGTGCTCCCTAATAGTCAGCCACGTGCCCCTACCACACAGAATTCAGAGAAGGGAGCTTCCTGGAGGGAGGTGGTGTTCAGGCTGTGGGCATGACGGTGACCACAACCAGCGGGCCCCGGTCATAGTGTTTCGTTTCATAATCACGCCAAACCTTTGCGAGTACTCCGAGAGAGCTGCGATCACCTCCACTTCACAGAGAAACATGGTTTCGTCTGAGGCGATGAGATTACCTGGGGAAGTGGTAGCCTTCTCTCGAGGGAGACTTGATTAATCAGGGAAGGTTGTGCCTTTTTAGTTTTTTTTTTCTTTACAGCATCTGAAAACTTTTGCTGTCAGAAATACTTTTGTATTTTTACAGGGAATTGCTTTACAGGGTCTTTTTCTCAGGGTGTACGCAGTTCAGTGAGATCTAATGCATGTATGGATTTGGATTTGTGTAACCAATCTGCACAGTCGGATAAGAGACAGGAAATCTGCAATGTTATCTCTTTATTTAATCTGTCTCAGCCACTGTGATGAGCGTCGATAGAGCGCTTCTGCAGGCAGCAGGGCTCTGAATCCATGAGGAATCTGGGAGTTGTGTGGGGTCTGGTACTCAGTTTTATTTTATTTATTTAAAGATTTTATTTATTTTATTTGACAGATAGAGATCACAAGTAGGCAGAGAGGCAGGCAGAGAGAGGGACGAGGAAGCAGACTCCCTGCTGAGCAGAGAGCCCGATGCGGGGCTGGATCCCAGGACCCTGAGATCATGACCTGAGCCGAAGGCAGAGGCTTTAACCCACTGAACCACCCAGGCGCCCCTGGTACTCAGTTTTAGAGTTGAAAACTCACCTTTATTTTTAAGAAGTGTGATTGTGTATTTTTTCTTATTAATAAGTAATATATGTACATTTTAGGGGAAAATGATAAAATTTTAAGAAATCCCATAACCCCTCATGACCTTAGCTAATCATAGTTAATCATATTGAGTATATTCTTCATATATCTTAGGTGTCAGCTTGTTGGGTGACCTGCTCTTTAATTGTAATTAATATATTGTAGTCGTTTTCCATTTACATTTTTAAATGTCGATTTTAATGAGTCCGTGGTATCACACAGTTTCCTCTGGGTCCGTGTTGTTGCTGCCTCCCTCTATGTTTGTTGAATAAAGGAACTAACAGAAGACCAGATGAACCAGATGAACACACAGCTAGATTGTTAAAAATGAGGATGGAATGAGCACCAATGGAGAAATGTCTAAACGTTTTCTACATCCCAAATAGTGGAAGAGAGGTTGGACCACTCTTGAGGGAACGGATTCCCTACTAGGAAGGCAGCGAAGCAAGTCTGGGATGTGTTTTACAGGTTTTCTGTCCTGCATAGAAAACTGAACTTGGCCTCGGAGGAACTCTACAATCTTGGGCTTCTGAGGCCTCCCCACTTCCTAAGATCTAGAGACCCCCAGACAGGAGCCTATTAGAAATCTGAAGGGAAGCCAGCCTCTTGTACCCTTTTATCTGTTTAACAAGTGCTTATGTGTCCTGTACTATGTGCATATCGTGTTCTAAGAACTTCGTTTTTTTTTTAAAGATTTTATTTATATATTTGAGAGAGAGAGAGAGAGGGCAGGAAGTGAAGAGGGAGGGAGAGGGACATGCAGACTCCTCGCTGAGCAAGGAGCCTGACACGGCCCTCTCCCAGGACTATGAGATCATGACCTAAGCTGAAGTCAGATGCTTACCCACTGAGCCACCCAGGTGCCTCTAAACACTTTGTAACGTGTGTGCTCCTCAAAACAATCTTGTGATGTATTGTTATCCTCATTTTTAGTATAAGGAAACTGAGTCACCGATTGGTCAAGTGATCTCAGGTGAAAGAGTTCCTTTGATTAGGGCTCGAGGAAACCCCATCCTTACGGCGTGAATGTGGAACACAGTATATCTGTTTAGATCTGCTACTTAATGGTATTTCCCTTGTGAGGGGCCCTTGAAGGCCAGTGTCATTCTCCAGATCTGTCTGACCTGCTGCCTCTCTTCCTGGTGGCGGCACCTCATTGCTCAGCACCCTTTGTCGTGAGACGGGGCCGTTGCCTGGATTCAGCGCGGTGGAAAATGAGCCCAAGGGTGGGCTCCACTCTCAGGCCTGGCCGCGGGGAGGCCCTTGGGAGCCACACGTCAGGGATGTTGGGGGCTGGCAGGCAAAACGACCTCGTATCGAAATCACCATTTGGAGAAAAGCTGCTCCTGCATCAGCCACAGCTCTCAGGGATTAAAGGCTTGTCGGCCAGAAATGAACTTCTTCCCCCGTTGGTTCTTGGTACGTTTGGTGGGGGGTGTTAGAGGAGCCGGGTTTGCAGACACAGACGCTGAAGAAAAGCGGATTCCTCCAGGGAAGTGGATTCAGAGCAGTAGGGCCCACACGGAATTGCTGCGTGGGGACTCCTGAGGGGCTACGAGGGAAGACAACCCAGAGGATAAAAATCGATTCCCTGTCTCCTTGCTGCGACATTCCCACGGTGATTTTGGGAGCGGACACGGAAGGGTGCTGGGAAGCCACGTGCATCCTGCGCTCTGGAGTTGGGTGCTGAACCGCACGTCAGTGGTTTGAGGCTGTAGACGGTTTGGAAGGGGCTAGGGGGTCAGTTTATGGCTGGAGAGGACCTGGAGCAGGAGGCCTGGGCTGTGCGTGGGCTCCCCCTGTGACTTTGCACCAAGGGGCTCCTTCCCAGGGTTCTGAAGGTCAGGAAAGATGTGCGGGGAAGCCCAGAGCTGCTGGCTCATTCTGGGGAGCTTTATCTTTCTTCCTTTAAACTCCCTCTGTCCCGTGTGGCCAAAATGCACATGATGGCTTTTGTGCTACTTAGGAGATTTTCAGACCTTTGCAGCAACCAGGAACCTTAAAGAGGGCAAACCCAGGGTACCTATATGAGGCAGGGGAAAGCAGGCGCTGTCTTTGAAGTTGGGAGTGGGAGGGCCCCAGAGCCCCCCACCCCAGGGTGCTTCTACACCCCATCCCGCTCAGTTCCTCATACTCTAATGTGAAGGACCTTTGGCTGGGACCTGGGTCAGGAGGGGAGAGAGGCCTCTGAGAGGCACCCAGTCCTTTTCTGAGATGGTGAAGAGGACACTGATAAGTCAATGAGATTCTGGTGTTTCAAAGCCACCCAAAAGTGTCTATGGCAAAGTGATTAAAAATTGAATTATTTGGGGGCTTCCTGGGTGCCTCAGTTGGTTAAGCATCTGCCTTCGTTCAGGTCATGGTCTCAGGGTCCTGGGATCGAGCCCCAAATAGGGCTTCCTGCTCAGTGGGAGAGTCTGCTTGTCCCTCTGCATATGTGCTCTGTCTCAACAAATCACAATTTTTTTTTTAATTTTAAAGATTTTTATTTTATTATTTTGGATGGAACTGGAATGGGAGGATACCTGTTTCCTTCTTTAGGAAACTGTTACAAAAAGAAGATCATGGATTGGGAGAGAGGATGATTTTCTAGGAAGAAAAAAGGTAAATAAGTGTAATTTTCTAAAAGTGGTGACAGTCTTGCTTGTAGATGTTCCTCCTGCATTTTGGGAAGTTGGAGAATCCGTAATACTTTCAATTAAAGTTTTCCTGAGAATCCCCAGCTGACTTTGGGGGTGGGGGGCATTGTCCTTTGTGCAGATTTTGAGCTTCTGTGAGTGAGCAGACCTCCACTCCAGAGTGACATAAAAAGCAATCTGCACCTCCTTCCTGATTTGTCTGTAATGAAACTTGCTTTCCTCAGGTCCCAGCATTCGAGGCAGATAAATATGTTCCCTTTCGTTGGCTCTTACTCATACTTCAGCAAGATTTCCCATGTGCTTTCCTTGGCTGGCTGGGAAACTGGACCACAATTTATGGGATCTTAGGGGACAGGCGCATAGAATTCCAGTGGGATCCCAGAACAGAAACTAATTGGAGATTAGAGACCATTGTGGTGTGAAGCTTTTCTTTGAGATCGAAAGAAGTGCATGTTATGCAAATATTAGCAAGTGTAAGTTCACACTATTGAAAATTTATAGACTCATTATGGTCACGAAGGTAGGAAGATAAGTAGATTTTGGGAAAGATGCAGGTAAATTCAGGGAGGTGGCAAATTACCCCAGGGAAAGTAGAATGGCTAAAGAGTATGGCCCACACTTTTTTTTTTAAAGATTTTATTTATTTGCCAGAGATAGAGAGAGAGAGTACCCACAAGCAGGCAGAGAGGCAGGCAGAGGCAGCGAGAGAAGCAGGCTTTCCGCTGAGCAAGGAGCCCAATGTGGAACTCGATCCCAGGACCTTGGAATCATGACCCGAGCCGAAGGCAGCAGCTTAACCAACTGAGCCACCCAGGCATCCCTGGCCCAAACTTTTTTTTTTTTTTTTTTAAGATTTTATTTATTTATTTGACAGAGAAAAATCACAAGTAGATGGAGAGGCAGTCAGAGAGAGAGAGAGAGAGCGGGAAGCAGGCTCCCTCCCGAGCAGAGAGCCCGATGCGGGACTCAATCCCAGGACCCTGAGATCATGACCTTAGCTGAAGGCAGCGGCTTAACCCACTGAGCCACCCAGGCGCCCCCTGGCCCAAACTTTTTAAAAAGATTTTATTCACTTATTTGACACACAGAGAGCCAGAAAGCACAAGTTGGGGGAATGGCAGAGGGAGAAGGAGAAGCAGGCTCAGGGGAGCTCAGCAGGGAGGCAAATGTGTGGGACTCCATCCCAGGAGCCTGGGATCATGACCTGAGCTGAAGAAAGACACTTAACCAACTGAGCCACCCAGGCACCCCCCGGCTCCAACTTCCAATTATGGTGTATGAGATACCTTTGGTAGGAAGGAATGAAGATCAGCAACTGTCCTTGATTCTGCTTCTCAGGAAGGCATTGTGATGTGGTGCCCAGGACTTTGGAGACACACACATGCTTGGTGCCCTCCGGCTCTGCCACTAAAGCAACACCTTCCAGAGGGCAGCTGCAGGCACTGGGTGGCGTCACACAGGGTCAGACCCGGGAGGCACTCAGCCATGTACCCCTTCCACCATCCTGCTGTTGTTAAAAAAATTACCTATATATATAAAAAAAAAAAAGGACCAGAATAGTGGGAATGAATGAAAGATAAAAGTTTCCTATGTAGTAGTGGTAGTTCTCTTGTAGTACTTTTTCTCTCTCTCTCTCTCTCTTTTTTTTTTTTTCTTTCTTGGTTTGTTTTCTGGGGAAGGGGCCTGCCATGTGGGTTTTCAGTCAATGATGTTCCCTGACTTAAGACCTACCGCCCCCCTCAAGGGGGTGTGCTCTGAGGAAACTTTTTTTTTTTTTCAGGCTTTTGTTCTCTGGCGGTTTTTTGGTTTTTTGTTTGTTCACGTTTTTTTTCTCACTTTGACCGCTTTTGATGGTTTTTGTAGTTTTAGAGGAAAACAAACCGCACCCTGATCTCCCTCTCAGAGAGAAGCCTCAGTCTGGCTGCAGAGCCCAAATAAGTTCCCCCTTGGCCGCTGGCAGAGCAGGTTCCAAGTCGCTGTCCCTGGGGATGGAGGATCTTTTGCTTGTACCCAAAAGCACGGCAGCAGCAGCTTTGGGCACCTCTAGACCGCTAGAGAGGTTCCAAGCAGCCTTCGCACACTGAGATTTTCCCGCTGGCCCGGGCTGGGAGTGCCCGGTCTTTCTGGGTCTAAGAGCGCCCACCTTACATGCACCAATTTCAGGGAAGGCAGAGGTTCGCGCGCGGGTCTCAGGCTCTGAGAATGAGGCACAGGTCCGAGAGCACCAGGCTGGGCCTTCGCGCACCTCTCTGGGGCGAGAGTTTGATGCAGGCTCTGAAACAAGGGCGTTTATCAAAGGGCACCAGCTGGGCCTTTATACCTCTTTCAGGGGAGTATCTCAGGCTCTATAGCAGGACTCTTGCATTCTGCCGCCTGGTGTGGCTCCCATTCCCTCACAGGAAGCGGACCCCATGCATTCTCCTTGCACTGGCAGCTTAGGGACCAAGAGCTGGTTTCTCTGCCGCACTCTCTCTGACTCAGTGCCAAGGGAGGCTGTCCTGGGACCAGGGACTTAAGCCCTTGTCCCTAGCCGCCCCGATTCCCACAATTTCCCCAGAGATGCTTTGCTCTTTTGGAGTGCTTTCAACCAGTCTCCGAGTTAATGCTGGTCCCCAGACGCAGGGCACTCTCGCTTGTATTGGGGTATTACTTTCCAACTGTTTGCCTCTGGTAGCTCCCTCCCCCTTTTGTTTATCTTCTGATATCAGTTCACAGTTCCCACTCCGCTTTACCTGCCCACTGGCTTCTTCTCCCCCTGTAGAGATCCACACATGTATAATTTTGATCTCAGGCTGATTTCATGGGTGATTGGAGTTCATGGGTGATTGGTAGGTAATCAGCTCATTTTGGGGTACAAGTTGAAAAGACGCCTTCTAATTCCGCGCCATTTTGTCCCCCCTCTTAACTTTTTTTTTTTTTATTTTATTTGACAGCACAAGTAGAGGGAGAGGATGAAAGAGAAGCAGGATCTGCACTGAGCAGGGAGCCAGATGCAGGGCTGGATCCCAGGACCCTGGACAGATGCTGCACTGAGGGAGCCACCCAGACACCCTTTTAGACCTAGGATGCAGGTAGGAGAAGCAAGCCAGGGGTTTCTTGGCCCAACACTAATGACCATGGCTCAGACAAATCCATCTTCCACTTCAGGCTTCCAGATACTCTGCGAAGGAGACATTCCCCTTCCTGTCCCTGAATGCTCTGCCA
Source organism: Mustela nivalis (assembly GCF_964662115.1). Lineage (NCBI taxonomy): Eukaryota > Metazoa > Chordata > Mammalia > Carnivora > Mustelidae > Mustela > Mustela nivalis. The sequence goes on along the minus strand of NW_028136428.1, from coordinate 282,875 downwards.
GGTCAAGGCAGATCCATGTTTCTGAGGGTTCCTCTTTGGTCATTCTGTCAGGGACAGCCAAGAGGGCTCCAAGCCTGTGTGGACCCCAGGCCTGGGGATCCCAGCCCTGAACTCTTTGCTCTGCCCTTGATGACCCCAGAATAGATCAATTCAGCAACTGTCAATCCGTGCCAGGCCAGGGAACAAACACAGCAGTACACAAGATCAACTCGCCTTGGTCCCAGGAGCCTGGATTCCCCAAGGAGGGCTTCACCTGGTCTCTGAAGGGGATTCCAGGGGTTCCAAGATGGCCATGGGTGGAGGCCACCAGGTAGAGAGGCCCCTGGAGAGTGTCCACTGGCACTGAGCAGACGGAAGATCCCCTCAGGCCTTCCCTCGTGGCTCCACTGTGCCCTGGGGAGAGAAAAGGGCCAGCCACACCGCACCAGGGCCGCAGCTCGGCCACCCAGGAGCAGCAGCGGGCCTAGCCTGGAGCTCAAGCAGCAGCAGGGAGCGGCAGGGAAGCCAGGACTGGGCAGGGCCTGGGGTCCTGGAGTCAGCAGAAGAGCAGCGGGAAACAGCAGGGGGCGCAGCCAGCCCCCTCACCGGACAGGACAGAACAGGAGGCTGGGCGAGGGCGCGCGGGCCTGCAGAGAGGCCTGCACTGCTGTTTGCCGCCCCCCACCCGCCACAGCTCGCCCGCACCTGCCTGCCCCGCCCACCGCCTTCTGTGGGCCCAGCAAACTCACTGCACAAGTAGCGCCTCCCGGGAAGGCAGGGGTTCTGGGCTGGCTGGGCAAGGCGCAGGGGAGTGCAAAGGTGCCCCGCTGACTCAGGTACTGAGGGGCTGGGGAGGGGTAGGGGCGCTAGGCAGAGAGGGAGACTGGGGCCCTGCTGCCCGCTGCCACCTGCTGCTTCGTCCAAGGGAGCGGGAGGGGGGCCTGGCGGACAGGCTCCTGGCGGCCTGGTGCTCCTACGCCCCATAGCCCTTGCCCCACAGCCCTCGCTCCACTTCTCGGTATCCAGGGAACCCGTGGGGCCCTACTGACATCAAGGGGCCCAGCACCACTGGGCTCGTCTGGACCCCGGAGAGACGCCTGTGCTGACAGGCTTCTTTTCCAGAACTTGATGGAAAATTTTGTCCCTCAGAATCGCCAGGCTCCCCAGCCTGAGAGGCGCTGGCTCAGCCCGCGCAGCCTGGGCCCCACTGGGCCCCCTCCACCTCAAGTGCCTTTTACCCAGGAGCCCCAGGATACCAGTTTTTTCTGGCCCATGGACCCCTTTCCCCCACCCCCACCCCCACACCTCTACTTTGGGCCTGCAAACACCCTGGGATCACTTCCATCTCCGGCCCCCTACCCCTTGTTGGTGGTCCTTGTCCACCTCCAGGCCTGACCCCTGGCCCCTCTCACCTCTGGAGTTACTGAAACCCTTCCACTTGGGGGCCACTGGCATCTGGGATCCCAGACTCCCGGGACTCCCCTCCACCTTGGAGCTCCCTACCCTGTTTCCTCTAGGAACTGCTGTGCCTAGAGCACCGAAACCCCACATTCTCAAGCCAGCTGTCTTTGGGCCAAGGACTCAGGTATCCTCAGGGACGCTCCTTTCCAGGGCACATACTCCTCTCTGTGCAGGAGAGACCAGAGAGAGCAGGCTTGGGGATCCTTCACTCCAGCTGGATGGAGGGGCAGAAGCTGGGGTGTGTGTGAGGGGGTGCTCACAGGTGGCCTCCCTGGGTAAGGAGCTTCCAGGAGGAAACTTCAGAGTGAGGCTATGATGTGGAAGCCTCAGGAAGCACTGGCTGCACAGACTCCAGGCTCCTGGCTTGGGCAGTGGGCATTTAGTGGCCAGAGCCCTACAGGACCAACCCTGTCCAAACCCACCCCACCATGGCCGGCTTTTTTGTCTTTAATTTGCACAGCAACCTTTTCTCCAGTATGAAATTGAAAGCTTTGCTTTGGAAAGTTTTGTGTCCAGGAGGCTCCTGGGCATCCACTTACTTTATTTCCGGAGGCTAGTTGAGGAGGGTGGAGTCTTTGGGACCTTAACAGCAGGTCTCCTGATCCTTCCTGACTTCCTTTTTTTTTTTTTTTTTTGATTTATTTATTTGAGAGAGAGAGATAAAGAGCACACCACAGAACACATGCAGGCACAGGTGAATGGGCCAGGTGAATGGACCTGTGCCAAAACAAAGAGTCAGATGCTCAAACAGCTGCAACCACCACCCCCCGTCCACCTTTTACAGATGGGTTACATCTACACACTGTTAGGCGCTTTGCCTGGACCCGGCTAGTCTTACAGCAGTCCTAGGACACTGTCTCTTGCCCAGTGTCTCTGGTCAGTACCAACCCATGCCTCAAGTGTGGGAATGACTTCTTCCTGACTCCTTTTTTTTTTTTTTAAGATTTTTTATTTTATTTTATTTATTTGACAGAGAGAGATCACAAGTAGGCAGAGAGGCAGGCGGAGAGAGAGAGAGGAGGAAGCAGGCTCGCTGCTGAGCAGAGAGCCTGATGCGGGACTCGATCCCAGGACCCTGAGATCATGACCTGAGCCGAAGGCAGCGGCTTAACCCACTGAGCCACCCAGGCGCCCTTCCTGACTCCTTCTTAACTCCCTGTCCAGCCTAGGTTGCCCACCCCCCTCTAGGCTGTCCTAGTTTTATATATTGGATCTCTGTAGCTAGTGGGCACCATCAGATCCTCACCTGTCGTGGCCGGCGCAACAAATCAACCAGGAACATGAGGGTAAGAGGATGAAGAAAAGAACTCGAGAAGCAGAGAGATGGGGGACAGGAGAAGCACTGAGGAGGATGTCCAACAGTGCTAAGTTTATTCAAAGCCTTAAGGCCATATATATAGTGACATTACATCTGTGTTTAGTTAAGCAACTATGGTTCCTCATGACGCCAAATGGCTGATGCCAGTACAAATACAGCAAACCTGAAAGTAAATTATGGGTTGTACTAAGGCAGCAAGGACCAGCAACGAACTTTTTAGCCCAACCGAATTGTTCTCATTTGTTTAGTAAGCGTGTGGGAAGTCACGTAGGCGAGCGCACAACACATAGCACAGACTCTTGCCCAGTGCTACTGAACTTTTCCCGTCCTAAACCTTTTGTTAGGTTATTTGGACTTTAAAGGAGGCACAAGTCAGGGTCTGGTTTGGTTCTCGTCTCAAGCCTTATTGCGGCCTCCCACACTCACCGAAATGAGAACATGGCTCAGGGTTATGGAGTGAATATACCCTTTAGGAAACATTAAAGGACATAGCATAACTGGTCCGGGGTCACCCAGCCTGTGAGAGGCATGGGTGAGATTCAGACTGCACTGGGTGCCACAGCCATTTTCAGCTCACCTTAGTGTCCAACCTGGTCCCAGAAGGTTCCTGCTCAGGACTTTGCTTTGTGCTGAGCTGGGCTTGCTTCCTGCCTTTGAAGCCATTTTCACAGTGTATCCCCAGCCCACCCTCTCACATTGAGCATCAGTGCTGCCTTGGCTGGCCTCTGTTGATCGTGCCATTCCTCTCAATCCCTCTGTCACTCCTCCGGCCCACTGTCCTACTGCCCTCTGTCCGGTGGGCCAAGTTCTGAGTTTCTTACCTGCACTTCCTCTTAACTGTGCTCTGTTGAAATCCTCTCTAACAGGGAAGACCTGCTTATCAGAGCAGCTTGATTTGGAATCCATCTCCCCTGGAGGTCAGAGCTTCTGACCATCATGTCCCCAGCCTCAGCACTGGGGATGCCTGCCCAGCCTATTCTGGGTGCTCGTGGAGCTCTGGGATCTTGGAGAAGATTTGCCATGAAAATAAGCATTTATACATAACACGGAAGAGAAGATTTGAGGAAATTGAGTGAGTGTCATCTGGTAATGTTTGTGTTAGGATGGTTCTGAAATTTCTGGGCCCTGAGTTACCAAGAACCCTAGGTTGCCCAGCTGGAAGGACCTCAGATAGATCAGCTGGGCTCCTCACCTCATTTGACAGATGGGAAGTTGAGGCCCAGAGCTTAGTGCCACAGAGCAGGAGTGAGGAGAGATGTTAGTGACAGGAAGAAATCATAGGGTAAGCACAAAGTGGCTGAGCCTGGGCTTTGTTTATGCAAATGAGTTGCTAAAACAGTGGGCCTGAGGCTGCTGACTCTATCTAGTGGCCAGCAAGAAGTAACACTAGCCCACACCTTCTGAGGTTTAACTCATGCCAGGAATGATTCTCAATGTTTTATTTGTGGGCACCTGGGTGGCTCAGTTGTTCAGCTGAGGTTATGCTCCCAGGGTGCAGGGATCTAATCCTCACCAGGCTTCCTGCTCAGTGGGAAGCCTGCTTCTCCCTTTCACACTCCCCCTGTGTGTGTTCCCTCTCACCCTGTCTCTCTCTCTCTGTCAAATAAATAATAAAATCTTAAAACAAGAACAACAACACCAAAATGCTTTATTTGCCTTAGGAGATAGGGTCTGTTATGGCTACCATTTTAATGCATGGAAATATGGGCACAGGGGAGCTAAAGGAGTCCAAGGTCACACAGCTTTCAAGTGGAGGAGCCAAGATTTGAACCCTGGGCAGCCTGCCTCCAGAAACTGTATTATTTTTTCCCCTTGTGTATGTCATTTTTATAAACCTTTCCCTGAATTCTAACAGAGATGTGTAAACATTGTTAAGCATGCAGTTTATTGATCATCACAAAGCTTAGGTTCTGAAGCATTGCAACAAGCTGGGGTGGGCTATGATGTCAGAACTGGTTGGAATCCAGTTTCTGGTGCTGCATGATCTTAGGTGACTTACTCAGCCTCAGTTTCTGCACTGAGTTTGGCAGCCTTGTGATGAGTAGAGCGTGTGACAGTGCCTAGCGGGTTTGGTGCCTGGCGAGTGTTTAATAAATGGTTTTCTCTTCTTAATAATGAAAATTCTAAGTTGTGTTGGTTTTGTTAAGCAGTCCGAATACCTTCCTCATCGGTCAGTTGCCGGTCAGTTGCCTTGTAGGTACTTGTGATGAGTCACTTTGGTAAGTCACTATATATAGCTGAAACATTTGGGGGTAGTTGGGGGACACCCCCCCCCGCCCCCACTGCCCCTGCATTGAAAGTCTGTAATTTAAAATGTTCCACCTGTGCCTTTTTTTTTTTTTTAAACATAACCACTTTGGGACAGTGAAAGTTATATGTCTTCTCCTTAGGGTTGTGACGGAGCCTTTGGGGACCTGCAACAGCTTACTTCCAGTTTCTGTCTGGCATACTGATGGGCCAGAACTTATTTTAACAACATTCCATCACATTCCAGGCACCTGGAAGGAGGAATATGTTGAACTTCTCGGAAATTATTTTTTGGAACTGTTTTTATCCTGAGGAATAACCCATTTAAAAATTGAATGACCTTTATGGTTGACTTTTCCACTCTACATAATGCAAACTGAAAAACTCTTTGTTTTCAGCTGCTTCTGCAGCAGTGGGAAGAGCAAGCCTGTGGGAGTCCTCCCCCGGTTGGCCCCAGCACAGAGCTGCATCATTCTACACACCCCTCATGCCTTGTCTCCTTGTCTGTGAGGTGGTAATGATGGTGCAGGGAGCTCCAGGGGTTGTCGTGAAGGTTACAGAGATGGGGGGTGTAAACTTTGAACAGTGTGCCCCACATAAAATGCAGATCTGGTGAGCAGAGGCAGCTGCTCACATTAATTGTTGATGCCAAGGCACTGCAGTTCCACAACAGCCTATGCCTTTCTTTCCTGGGTCCTTTTTGTCTCAGCCACCACCTTAGAGAAAGTGACTCGGCAAGGCTGGTGCTTGTGGAGCCCTCTACAAATCCAGCTAATTCACACGGGCGATGCCCTGGAGATAAGGGGCTTTTCCTGGGTGGTAGGACCCCATTTCAGAGGCTTAACTAGCCGCTTTCTCCTAACTGGTCCTGTCCTCCAGGGTCAAGTTGAAGGCCTGCCAGGAGACTGGTGGTCTCACCAGAGTTTTCCACTGGAAGCATGAAGGACCCCATGGGGCCTCGTGCAGAATGACATGGGTGTTGGGGGGAGAACAGAGGAGACATCGCCTGTACCATCATGGGCAGGTCACTATATCTGGCTCACGCCGGCTTTCTTCCCATCTGGGAAATGGCAGAAGACCATGCTTTTTCACAGGAGGGATGAGGGTTTAGGGAGGTATTTGATGACTGTGTTGGGGCTGCATGAGTAACAGAGTTGACGGAGGGGCCTTGGAGTCACAGACTTGGGTTCAGGCCCCTGCTGCTGCCACATAAAAGTAGATCGCTTGGGTAAGCCATGGACCTCAGTGTCCTCCTCTGCACTGCGGATAATACCTAGCATGTAGGTCTGTGACGGGTACAAAATAGAAGGCCATATTAGGAGCTTAGAGCAGAGCCTGGTACTCACTAGATTGTAGTTTTATGGAGATACTCTGGCATCACTGGTGTTGTAGACCTGGTCCTACCCTCTGGAAACTTTGGCTGTGTGACAGATGGCTTATGAGGCCGTGGCTGACTGAAAGAAGCGGTGTCTGTCTTTTCTTAAGATTAAGGGTACAGAGGGGTGCCTGGTGGCTCTGTCGTTGAGGCATCCAACTCTTGGTTTCAGCTAAGGTCATGATCTCAGGGTGGTGGGATTGAGCCCTGAGGTGTGCTCTGCTCTCAGTGTAGAATCTGCTGGAGGTTCTATCTCCCTGTATTTGTGTGTGTGTGCTCTCTCTGTATCTCTCTCTCTCTGTCTATCTCTCCCTAAAATAAATGAAGCTGTAAAAATAAATAAATACATACATGCATAAGTTAATTAATTATGGGTACAGAAATCAGTGATGGAGCTGGGCTGATGGGACGCTTGGCAGCAAAGACAGGTGCACCCTGCTTGAAGGCTCGGGGGTAGCTGCGGTGTCACCAGTGGTGATGGGGGTGTGAGGAAGTTGCCTCGTGCAGCATCCAGAGAGGAACTTAGATGGGGGGGGGGTTCCAGGGAGTAAATGCCCATGGGTAGGAAGCATCTTCAGATGAATGTCAGAGGGTGTCCTCATGGATGGGGAGGCACCCTTTCTCCCTGAAGCTGCCCACGAGTGGAGGTGTGCCTGCTGGGGACATAACTAAATCATTGGGGTTTAGCCTCCTAAGCTGTTAATTTATGAAGATGTGGCCAAGACCTTGTCTCACTGCTTTTTAAAGAGAAGTAAATTAAACTGTTGTTTGGGATGGTGTTGTCTTCCAAAGGCTCATTCAGAGTCAGTGGCAGAGCTGCTGTGGGCTTTCCAACTTGTCTTGAAAGCCTGGTCCAGGCAAGGGTGAGGGATATTCCCATCTCTTGGGGTCTCTTGCCCTCTCTGTTTATGGCAGAACGTGGTTTTGTGACTGGTAAATAAACAGGCATCCTGTGCAGATCCTTCAGCTCTTCGTGTGGCTGCAGTAGAGGAAATTCCCATTCACTGGGCGCAGACTGTGGCTGGACGGGCGGTGTGGCGGGGCTCTCACTGAGCATTCTCCTTTCACGTAATCCCCGACCAGATATGAATTTTGTGGTGTTGCCACTTTCCTGCTGGCCAGGAGGGAAGTTGAGGCCCAGGAAAGTTACACTTTCTCGCTGTGGTAAGCGGCAGAGCCATGTCAGCCGGTCCAGGCCCTGGCTTTCAGGTCTGTTTGCTGTGAGCATTTCCTCTTGTGTTTCCAGCTTTTGGCCTGTTTGACCTATCAAACTACTGATGGTGTATTGATAATTCTAATACTCTCGACATTGTGAAAGATTAGCTCTTCACTTTGTGCTAGAAATGTTTCTTGCTGTATTTTTCTTTTAATTAAAAAAAAAAAGTCAAAGTCCCACGTTTCTGCCCATTTGAATCTCCCTGAGTCTCCCTGTTGTGAAGTGGTTGGGTTTGGGGATTTCTAGGGCAGGGGCCTAGTTGGTGGTGGCTTTGTCTGGAGGAGCCCATGGCTCAGGACTTAGAGTGAGGACTGGAGCAGTGTGAACTGTGGCCTGAAAATGTGTTCATGTGTGCTGAGGTGGTGCCCAGATTCTTTTGGAGGATGAACTGAGGTTTTGATCAGTAGGTTAGAGAAACACTTGATGGAATAACACTGATAATTTTGTTTTTGTATTCAATCCTAATTTTGTGTTTTCGTTTTCGTGTAGTGCAGTGTGCTCTATGTTCTAAGAAAAAATTGGCAATCAATTCATACAGTATCATGATTTAATAATCCTTCCTCACTCACCGGGTCATATTTCAGGTTTTTATATGTAGTTTTTATATCTGTAGTTCTGTTTCTGAATTCTGCATTTTGATTCATTCCTTCATTTTTAAATTTCTTATTTTAAAGATTTTATTTATTTGAGAGAGAGAGAGAATGAGCTAGGAGGGGGGGCAGAGGGAGAAGGAAAGGGAGACTCCTCACTGAGCATGGAGCCTGATGTGGGTCTCAGATCCCAGGTCTCTGAGATCAGGACCTGACCCAAAGGCAGATGCTTAACAGACTGAGCTACCCAGGTGCAGCCACATTCCTTCATATTTTTATTTTTACTCCAGTGCTGCACTGTTTGGCTGGTTGCTTCAGTTTCTGGGAGGGAGGGAGATGACCCCCTCCCCTGTTCTTCTAACAAGTTTGCTTTTGCTGCGTTGACTGGAGAAGGGCCAGGCTTCCTGAAGATGAGTAGGATGATTCAGTGACACCCAAAAGGCAGTGGCTATCATTGTTCCCACTGTGCTTCAACAACTTCACCCACTGACTCTTTGATGATGGCAGCCACCAGCAAATCTTCTGCAGAGGACTGCTGCCTTGGGATGCTTTTCTTGTGGTGCTGGACTTCATTCCCCCTGGCAGCCAGTACAGCTAGGATTAGAACCTAGGAAAAGTCCCATTAGAACCCAAGAAAGTGGGGTGCCTGGGTGGCTTAATCGATTGTCTGCCTTTGGCTCAGTTCATGGTCTTAGGGTCCTGAGATCAAACCCTGCACTAGTGTCCGTGCTGGCTGTGGAACCTACTTAAAATCAAACAAACAGAAATCAGCCCAAGAAAGTACCATCCTTTGTGTTGTTCTATACTGTGGATCAGATTTTATTTTTCTTTTCTTTTTTTTTCTTTCTTCTTTCTTTTTAAAGATTATTTATTTGTCAGTGAGAGAGCACAAGCAGGGGGAGCAACAGGCAGAGGGAGAGGCAGGCTTCTGGTTGGGTAAGGGGTCTGATGTCGGACTTGATCCCAGGACCCTGTGATCATGACCTGAGTCATGTTAGGCTGCTGCCTAATAGACTGAGCCAACCAGGCATCCCCCAGGATCAGACTTCAATAACCCTACCAGATTTCTTTAGCTTTGACATTTTAAAGGACAATGAAAGCTAGCTAATCCTACACCAGGATTCTGCATCTGCTGGGGCTGTGCTGTCCGGGCCTATGTGCCTCCTGTTCTTCTAACCCCATCAATTCCACCCATGTTTTAGCCAGAGAACTGTAGGCAGGTGTGGGTGTGTCACTGAAAGCTTTGACTCATCATTCATATCTTTATTGTAAGCTTATAATCTTTATTTTTTTCTTTTTGGGGGGTAAGATTTTATTGATTTGTTTATGAGAATGAATGGGGAGCAGAGGCAGAGGGAGAAGCAGACTCCCTGCTGAGCAGGAAGTCTGACATAGGGCAAGATCCCAGGATTATTTATGACCTGAGCCCAATGCAGATGCTTAACCGACTGAGCCACCCAGGCGCCTCTTTATTTTTCCTTTATTGATTATCTGCCTTTCTGAGGCAGCGTTCTACCTGGGTTTTCATAACTCCACACTAAGGTATTCTTCCACTAGTGTGGCCTGTTTTGAGGTAATTCCTATACATTCTGGCTATGCTGCTAAATGATGCTATGATCTTGGACTCTTTTTTTTTTTTTTAACCTCTCTGAGCCTTGGTTTCCTCTGTGCTAATGTGGATAATATACCCTCTCTTGCAGATGTGTGGAGGGCCATGGCTGACTTGGATGCAGTTGGAGTCATCTCACGGCACATGGAATACACAATTTATCTTGCTTCCTGTCTCGCTAACGACATCTTGGTTTTCATGCTGTCTTAGAACAAGTAGAACTTGACTTACATGTAAGTTGTGAATTCACGTACTTTTGACAGAGGTGTTATTTTAGTTTAGTTTAGTTTAGTTTAGTTTAAAGCAGGCTCCACACCCAGTGCAGAGCCCAGTGTGGAACTCAAACTCACCACCGTGAGATCAAGATCCGAGCTGAGATCAAGAGTTGGCCGCTCAACCAGCCTAGTCACCCAGGCATCCCTTCTGTTTATCATTTTTCAAAAAATGTGACAAGTAACACTTTCTCTGCTTGGACCTGTCCTCACACCTGCTATGCTGGTCTGGGGGTCAGACGTGTAGCTGGTGTGGTGCTGGTGATGTTGAGCAAGACAGTTGTTAAGTCTTTTTACCCTAATTGCTGTTGTCCTATTATTTCCTTTTTTTTTTTTAAAGATTTTATTTTATATCGTGGTGATATATGCTAAAACTGTTGCTTCTGGTCCTGCCTTAAAACTTGAATATGTAGGGCATTTTTTAAGGATTCATCCCTGGAGATACAGTATTTGTTTTTCTCTGTCTGACTTATTTTGCTTAGCACAATACCCTCTAGGTACATCCATACTGTTGTAAATATCAGGATCTCATCCTTTTTGATGGCTGAGTAATATACCATTGTGTGTATGTACCACTTTGTCTTCTGTTGCTGGACACTTGGGCTGCTTCCATATCTCGGCTATGGAAAAAAAAATGCTGCAGTAGGCTTAGGGGTGCCTCTGTGCTTTCAGAATGTTGAGTCTGATGTGTCAACTGCCACAACAGTCATGGCAACTCAGGAAGGGAGCCAGGTGCAGGAGGTAAGAGGAGGAGTGCAGCTTTAGGCAATCTGAGTTGAGGTGTCTGTTGGACGTGCAGGTGTAGGTTCTGGTTGGACAGTCAAAATGTAGGAATGGGTGCTTGGGGGAAGAGAGATGCAATCATGCTGTTGCCAAGGGATATATTCCTTGTAGAGAGAGTGACAGTTAAGGATTTAGGGTAATTCCTTCTTTTCTTGGGCAGATAAAGGGGAAGAATAAAGGAGTAGTGGATGGAAGGGGAGGGACATGGCTTTGATGCCAGGAAGGCATTTTTGCACAGATGTCTAGAGAAGAGAGATTTCAAGGAATGAAATGTCAGCAATGTTCGATGATGTGAAAAGTTGCAAAGCAGCTTGATTAGGGGGTGGGGGTAGATCGAGGAGGTTGTCACTGAGTACTGAAAGAAAATGGGAGGTGAGTAGTGGAGTCCTAAGCCAGACATAGAGATAGAGTGCCTGGGCGTGAGACCATGGAGGTCACACACAAGAATAGCCTTTTAGAAAGTTTGATGGTAAAGACACAGACGATCATAACTCCAGACATAGCTTGGACAAGGGTGGGTTTTACAGGCTGTGCTTACCTATTTGCAGGTTGACTGAAGGGAGATGACAGATGGTGCATGCTGCTGGATGTTATGGGTTGAGATGGGATCAGGTATACAGAAAAGCACACAGAGAGGAGTGTATGGATGCCCTGACTGCTTCTGTAGAACACAAGGCCAACATTAGGCATGGAGGGAATGGAACGTGGCTCAAGGAGATGTGCAGTCTCAGATACAGACCACATGGCTCAGAGTCTTACAGGGCTCTCCTTGCCTCCGCGTGGCCCTTCTCACAGGGTTTAAGTTTTGAAGAGTCCTTTTGTTTCTCTGGGTTTGGGGTGTGACTGGAGAGACATAGCAGAGAGCAAGGGCTGAGGAAAGACCAAGAGGGTAGGAACTCACAGAGGGGAGTCTACTACCCTCTCTGCCTTTTCTGGTATGGGCTCTCTCCTGATCTGGATGGATGGATGACCTGCCATTACTTCTTTTAAAAATGCATTTGGCTTTACCCTGCCAGAAAGCAACACATGTTTATTGAAGAATAGTGGGAAACCCCAGAGAAACTGAAGGAAGAAAATAAGCACTCAGCTGAAGACAACCATTCAAAAGTTCTGGCACCTTTTCCTCCCAACTTTCACTGTAGTTGAACAGATAAATGTATATATATGAAGTGATTTCTGGGAAAGACCAAAAAAAAAAAAAAAAAAAAGATACCAACAACAAGAAAACAAAAAAGAGAACAAAGCAGAAGAAAACGGTGTTCATTTTCTTCCTGACGCTGCCCTTCCTCGATACTGCTACTTGGTTTTACTACCTGCTTTTCTCCCTGGGCTTTCTTGACAAAACATGGTTCCACTACTTTTACCTTCTTCAAAGTGTTTGACAGAGTCGTTTGCTTTCAACATGGAGTTTGAGCAAAATGGACTATTGTTTTAAAATATTCTATCATGTGTGCTGTAATATCTCATCCTGGACATGATACAAATGCTATGATAAAAAGAAGAGATGCTTTTAAAGTGATCACCAGAGTTGTGAAATTCATTGGCATGATCCTTCTTTTTTTTAAAAAAGATTTTATTTATTTATTTGACAGACAGAGATCACAAGTAGGCAGAGAGGCAGGCAGAGAGAGGAGAAAGCAGGCTCCCTGCAGAGCAGAAAGCCCAATGCGGGGCTCGATCCCAGGACCCTGGGACCATGACCTGAGCTGAGGGCAGAGGCTTAACCCACTGAACCACCCAAGCGCCCCGACATGATCCTTCTTTTGAGGGTCATATTTTGTTTAATTTTTTTCTGCTCCAGCTTAACCTTCGCAGTCTTCAGTTGTTATGTGCATTAGACACAGTATTAGCAGTAGTGGCAGTAAAAATACTCCTGTCACCCTTTACAGGTACCATTTTACTAGAATCTCCTTACCACTGTAGCAGCTTTAAACCCTGTTTCCACCCTGTTCATTCCTTTAAATGCCTTTTCCTTAAAACCTTTTCTTAGTTTTTGGTGTTCTATAGCTTTACCACAAAATGTTTAATTGAAGATTTCTCATCTTGCTTGGTATCTGTGCATTTCCTGTATTTCTGGATTTATCATTTCTGTAATATCCTCAGCTGTTTTCTTCTGAAATTTTGACTCTGTCCTTCTGCTGTACTTCCCAGGATTCTTATTTAAACCTCCCGTCTGTTGTTCGTATCTCTCAAGCTGGCATTCATCCTCTTCTCCTGCCTCCTTGTGTTGCATTCTGGGGAATGTCTTCACTTCTTGGTGCAGTGTTGTGAAGTCCTTCATTCGGGGCTCATCTACTGCCCCACCATTCTGGTGTGTTTTCTGTTGTGTTTTACGTCTCAGTGATTTTTGGTCCCTGTTTAACTTCTTTCAGTTCCATGTTCACACTTGGCCTGTTGCTTTTGATAGGCTCTTGATCCTTCTTTATTTTTAAACCTCTTTTGTGTTCTTAAACAATTAACATGTAATATTTTCTATTCTGTATCTGATCATTCCAGTGTCTAAAGTCTTCATTTTCCCTCAGTCTTCTGTCTCTCACAGTGGCCTCATTTCTTGCATGCTCTGTGAAGGGATTTTGAGACCAGATTTATTGGAACATAGATGTAATCTCTTTTAATTCTGTTTTTTGGTGGTTTTTTTGGTTTGTTTGTTTGTTTGTTTGTCTGTCTGTTTTTTCCTGGAGGGTTTGTCTTTCCTTTGCCAGGAGGCTGGGAGTGTTCTTGGTTGGGATCACTTTGGTTCCATTTGAGGGTCCTGGTTTATTAAGGAAATCTCAGGTTCAGTTCCCCCAACTTACCGTGTGGTGGGAACGGGGTCTGGAGGGCACAGGCCTGTAGAGATCCTGCAGTGAAAATGGCATTTGTTCTCTGGCACCCTGATTTGTTTCTCTTGAGCTTGTTGCTTACAGATCAGGTTTTGGCTCACTTGTTTCTGCCACCTCCCTCTTCCTGCTTCCTTTCCTACCATTTTCTAAGTCCTTTGCTAGTTTTCCGATGTCTTCTAAAGCCCAGAAATGTTTTGTGAATTCCATTTGCCATCACTAATTGCAAGTCTCATCCTGCAGCAGGAAGGCCAGAGCCAGACACTGTAATGCTCTGCCTCCCACAGAGGAGATTTTAATACCCTCTCCTCGGGTGTTCAGAAATTCTAGATTGGAGATGGAGTTATGGATACATTACTATCTACAGAGGATTAGTTGCCTATATAATAGAACAAGTATGCATTATTCTAATCTTCCTAAAACTTCCATTTTGCATAATAAATATGAATGAATAAGGAACCCGCATTACTTTAGTTTATGCAGATGTTCGCTTTCTGTCTCTGGCTTTAGATGGTAGGTTGTCATTTGTATGGTTCATTCTGAAAATTGGGTAACTTCATTCTTATTTTCTACATGTTGGTGCCATATAAAGTGATGATTTATGGAGATTCAGAGGTAAATATTTATCAACATCTAAATAATTGGGGAAGGCTTCCTTTACAAAAGGTAGAATTATTAAGACCTGTTTAATCACAGAAGGGATATCCTGTAAAGCTAGCCCATAAATAAAAAGTGGATCAGAAGAAAGCAGAGAGAGGAGAGAATTTGGAAGGAGCACGTGGAGGGACACCTACTGCCTATCCCTGTAAGTCAGGGGCAATCTGGAAGGGAAACCTTGTTAAAGGAGTCAGTAGTGTTTAGATGTAATGAGCTACTGGAAACCTCACAGTGTTCTGGTGAAGCAAGTGGTGTGCAATCAAGTCCGCAGCCCAGTTGAAGTTGTGGCTTCAGGCAGCAAGCGAGCAGGCCTTTCTGTCTGCCTTTATCTCCAGTGGGAGCGACTTGTCCTCCTTGAAGTCAGCCTCCAGACATCTTTTCCTGTCGCTACACATCTGTGCATCACTGAGAATTTCTGCGGTTGCTGCTTCATGGAGATGTTTGTCAGTTTTGGGTTTTGTTTGTTTTTTTTTTTTTTTTACCGAGGTTCACTTGCTAACTTTTCTCTTCTCTTAAAAAAAAAAATATTTAATCTAGGGGTGCCTGGGTGGCTCAGTGGGTTAAAGCCTCTGCCTTCGGCTCGGCTTGAAGGCATGATCCCAGGGTCCTGGGATTGAGCCCCACATCAGGCTCTCTGTTCAGCAGGGAGCCTGCTTCCCTTCCTCTCTCTCTGCCTGCCTCTCTGCCTATTTGTGATCTCTGTCTGCCAAATAAATAAATAAAATCTTTAAAAAATATATGTGTTTAATCTAGGGGCACCTGGGTGGCTAAGTGGGTGGGTTAAGCCTGTTTCTTCAGCTCAGGTTATGATCTCAGGGTCCTGGGATTGAGTCCTGCATCAGCAGGGAGCCCTCTTCCTCCTCCTCTCTCTCTCTGCCTCTCTGCCTACTTTTGATCTCTCTCTGTCAAATAAATAAGTAAGTAAATAAATCTTTTAAAAATATATATATATATAATCTCTTCCAGGAAGAGATTATGCTGAGTGAAAAAAGTCAAGCAGAGAGAGTCAATTATCATATGGTTTCATTTATTTGTGGAGCATTACAAATAGCATGGTGGACAAGGGAAGATGGAGAGAAGGGAGTTGAGGGAAACTGGAAGGGGAGGTGAACCATGACAGACTATGGACTCTGAAAAATAATCTGAGGGTTTTGAAGGGGTAGGGGGTGGGAGGTTGGGGGAACCAGGTGGTGGGTATTAGAGAGGGCACGGATTGCATGGAGCACTGGGTGTGGTGCAAAAACAACGAATACTGTTACACTGAAAAAAATATATATATATATTTCATCTCTTATTACCATGTATTTCAAATGGTAGTGAGGGATGATGGTGTGGGACCCCATGAAGTGAATTTACACTGCCATCTTGACCACAATATAAGTGTCGTACACAGCCGTCCTGTGTCCCCTTTCATTCTGAAATGGATTCTCTCTTCGCAGCTGTTATCAATAGAAGACAGGGGTCTTTGTTCTTGTAGGTGACTTGTCCAAGATCGCACAACTTTCGAGGTTTAACCTTTGGTCTGATTGTAGGACCCATTTTCTTTAACTCAGTGCCATGCAACCTGCCATGTAGGACTCTCAATACTCTCCCTCTTTTGAAGCTGAACTCCACAGGCCACATCTACCAGTGCATATCTATTTTTGTCTAGTTCACTCATTTATTGCACACATTTACTGGATGCCAGCTATGTGTTTCAGGCACCTTTCTAGGTGCTGGAGATATGGCAGTGGGCAAGTCAAACACAACCCCCTGCCCTCATTGAGCATGTTCCATTTCCTACTACTGGAAGCATCCACCAGGAACAATGGACTTATGCCAGAAGTCCAGCAATGATATGAGTTCCAGAAATTTCTGAATGGTTCTTTGTGGAAGTGATGATTTGGTGGCAGCCCTCAAGGTAGCTACCTGCACAGGCAAAAAAAAAAAAAAAAGGAGGGCTGGTGTAGAAATGCCTAATATATGGGCTTCAAGGTCAAATAACTGAGCCAGGTCTTTAAGGTCTTATTAAGCTCGGAGATTTTTCAAGAACTTTCCATGATACATAAGCATATTATAGAAAAAACACTATTCAAAGCACACTGTAAATTTGGAGGATGATTGTCTTTGCATTATTTTTGTGATTAAATGACAGTTGATGATACAGGCACTGTTGTAAGTCACTTATCCCTGTGCAAACACTTTGTGGTAAATTCTTTTATCATCCTTATTTTTCAGAGGTAGAGACTGATGCAAAGGGAGAAGTTTGGTGGTTCTCCACTGGCCACAGCTAAGCAAGCAAAAAGCAAAAAGCAGAGCCTGCATTGGAACCAGGCACTGTGGCTCCAGACCCCAACTCTTCACCCTTGGGCTTCTTGCAGCACGCCTGATTTCTTGTCACTAAGAACTTGGTGCAGGAGTTTAACGGTACCTTTAACTTCTAGTTTTTCTTTCTCAGAACTGAATCTGCATTGCAGTGCATCTCTGCATAAACATGTGTTTAATTTTGTCACCTTTAATTTTGTTTTTAGGTAAGATCTGAAGGAGTCAATCTGTTTCTTCTGTGGCTTCAAGCACTTCAGACAAACTTTGCAGAAGAGCAGGTGCTGATTTTTGCTTGCCTCGTGCCTGGTTTCCCAGCGATCATGTCATCCTTAGGGACCTGCATGGTGGAGACACTCATCAGTCCTAGCCCTGGTGTGGCGGATGGTGAGGAACATTTTAGCCAGCCTTACAGGTTGAAATGACACTGGAAGTTCTCTTGAGGGATTCCTCAGCTTGTCAGGATCCTGAATAGAACCCTTTATTTCGTAGATGGGTTTGGAGGAGGAATTATCCCCTGCTCTTGTTCACAGTAATGTCTTACAGACATTAGAATAGAAAGAATCAGAGCCTTTTTTATATGCAATGAGGATGGGAGACATTTACTGAAGTGGTGGAAACAGGAATGGAAGGGAGGACTCAGATGTTGGGAACAACAGGAAGTGGAGACACATCATGTATCTGGAGTGTTTCCTTGGCTGTGAATGAAATTTTAAATCTGCCATCCAAAACTACTGTTTATTGTCCTCAGCATGATTGTTTCACGAGTGGACATTCATCTGCTCACCCAGCCCTGTATTTTCATGCCGCATTCATGGAAAGACAGTAGCTGCTTCCTGGGAAAGTCATGGCAACCATCTGTGTCCCATGAGTTTTTAAGGAACTTGCCAGTTAGGGCCAATGATTGATTAATGCACATCACTTTATTGCCCAAAGACAGGTATTTGATCCTTAGGCTGACCGAAGCAGAATTTGGCAGAGAGAAGAATAGTTTAGAGGGAGAGGTGGCTTCATGGGAGTTTGTACCGTATTTCCAACCCCTTGATGCTCGCTGGCCTGGAGTGTAGCGTGAGCAGGTTCCAAAGGAGGGGCAGATGTATTTTAATGAAGGCCATTTTTTAAAAACCCTTTGAACGTTGGTGAAAGAACTCCTTTTTTTCCCCACTCTGGAGCAAAGATATATCCACAAGAATCACTCCACTCTTGCCGGCCATATCAGGGGAAAGGATCGCTGAGGACCAAACATGCTTTTTCCTTCAAGTACTATTGAACTGTATGGTTATTCAGGTAAAAGCAAAATCTTGGATAATTCAGGAATGGTCTTTCTCTTGATAGGAAAGAGGAAACATTGCTTATTTTCTCCCAGCTCATTCATATTTTGTATGTTTGCTTGTTTGTTTGTTTGTTTTTTGAGTTGACTCTTTATGATATTTCACTAGAACTTGAATATGTGCTATATCACATCAGCAAAGACCTGGCATACATAATATTTTGTGTGACAGTGTATGTCAAGCAAACATTTCAGTTCTCCCATCTGCTTTTATATTACCATATTCACACAGAACACTTCACTTCTAACACTGTGGCTGAGGCTGTGGATTTTTCCCTCACCAGGCAACTCTGCAACACCAGCTGGGTGTCCTGTAGTTTTACTCAGCTTTGACACTGTCTGCCTTGATATGGCATCTGATCCCACAGGTTAAGGGCTCAGTCCCGTGAGACTGTTCCATCACATTCAGGTGCCAGTCATAAGTAGGAGGAGCCCAGGTTACCCACAACTTCTCTACAACTTGGCTACAAATCAGAGGTTCCTTCAACTCCTCCTCCGGTTCAACTGAGTGGCTCGAAGAACTCTGGGAAACATTTGTTTTCATTTGCAATTTATGAAAGATATGATAAAGGATACAGATGAACAGTCAGATGCAGAGACACAAAGGGCACAGTCTGGGAGGGTCCCAAGCACAGGAATGTCTATTCCTGTGGAGCTGGGTTTTATCCCCCTCATGGTACCTGGATATGTTGACTTACCTGGAAGTTTCCTGAAACCCCTGCTATGAGGATTTTTTTTAAAAGATTTTATTTATTTATCAAAGAGAGAGAGGGGGAGAGAGCGAGCACAGGCAGACAGAATGGCAGGCAGAGGCAGAGGGAGAAGCAGGCTCCCTGCTGAGCAAGGAGCCCGATGTGGGACTCGATCCCAGGACGCTGGGATCATGACCTGAGCCGAAGGCAGCTGCTTAACCAACTGAGCCACCCAGGCGTCCCTGCTATGAGGATTTTTATGGAGGCTTCCTTACATAGATGTGCTCTGCTTTTAGCCCCCTCCCCTCTCTGTGGGAATGTAGGGGTTGGGGTGGGGGTGCCGAAGATTCTAAATTCTAATCATGGTGTGGTCTTCCTGGTGATGTGTCCCCACTGAGGAGCCATCTCGGAGCCCACCCAGAGTTGTGTTATTAGAACAAAATATTAAACTCAAAATGGATGGAAGACCTCAATGTAAGATAGGAATTCTTGCCAGTTTTCTTAAGGTGATTCTTTCTCTCTGCTATCCCTCAAGATTCTATCCTTGCCTCCCTTCCTGACTGCACTGTCCTATTGGGCA
This sequence comes from Mustela nivalis, assembly GCF_964662115.1. NCBI lineage: Eukaryota > Metazoa > Chordata > Mammalia > Carnivora > Mustelidae > Mustela > Mustela nivalis. The sequence continues at coordinate 263,646 of NW_028136428.1, read as the reverse complement.
ATCTTGCCTATTGGGCAGGTGGAATGGACCAGTAGGGTCAAAATGCACAGCTTCTAGAAGGCAAAGGGATACTCCAGTCTGCTCTCAGGACTTTGGAGTCTTTGTGTTTTTGGTGCTGGTGAAAGGAAATGAGAGAGGAGAGCAGACAAGAAAGAATGCTAAGTCATTAGAGAGAACTGGTAGGATAAAATACAGGCATGATGAGTAGAATGAGTTTAAAAACATGATACCATTGGGTGATTTTTTTAATACTCAGTAAGAATATTTTTAACAAAGTGAACCATTTAGTTTTGAAATATTCATTCTTAGCATAATTTGAGTTTTAAGATAGGATTACATTACATGATTGTCAACATTATTTGTCACCATGACTTTTTTTTAAATTTCGGATAGGAATTTTAATAAGATAGCATTTTATTTCAGTAGACATTTAAGTTAAAATTTAAATGTATATATGTTCTTTCCCACATATTATCCAAAGGCTACAAATTTAGAGTGGAAGAATAAGGAGAATCAAGATACTTGTTTTAAAGTTCTTTTTACACTGTTTTGAAAATATTGTCTTCCTCATTTATTTCCATCATTTACCATGTTAGCAAAATCTACAAACTTGTACTTGGTAAGTACTGATTGGGCTGGGTATAGAGGATGTCCACAGGGAAGCTGCCATTCTCTTTCAAAGTGACCTTTGTTTATTTTTAAACAAAATAGTCACTTTATTCTTATATTTAATGGTAACTTTATTGTAAGAGGTTTAAAGTTTCCTAATAAATGATTTTACCTATTTGTACAAACTATTTATTTGTACCTCAGGAAGACTGTGGCTCCTAAAATAATTCAACATGTGTCATGATTCTTCTTGGTATAATTATATTTAAAATTAAGTTTTAAAATTTTAATTTTTAATTGAAACTGTTTATTGAAGGCAGTGTTTATTTTCTCATGCAAAGATGTTGAAATAAACATTCTCGTTGAAGTCTTCTCTTAACGGTGTTGAGGTACGGTGACCCCAGGCCCCAGACCTTGCCCAGTGGTGAGGCAGACCATCCCAGGCCATGCAACTGCCCAGAGTAGCCCTTCCTTATATCCTGGATCTTTCATCCACTACGTGCTACTTACAGCTTCTTATGGAGGGGCCAATATTTGGGCAACTGTGCAACCTAAGGGCAGTAAGCTCCAGAAAGGAAGGAAACATGAGGGAATTTCTAGTTTCACTGCTCAGGGTTTTTTGGGTTTTTGTTTGTTTGTTTTTTTGTTTTCCCCTATGAAAAATGAAGGCTCACAGGACATAAGTATCCCTTTGATTGGTGCTGGGGTGGGGAAGCAAATTTTCTTCTCCCTATTATTGGAAAGCAGGCAAAATTAGTTAAAGTGAATAATCAGAAACAATTTGGGAGGGAAAGAGATCACAACAGGCATTAATCCATGTGGTGAATGTGGACTACTAATTCAGTTGTCTTTGGGTGTTTACTTACATACACACAAATGTGCATGCTTGGATCAGGGGAAAGCAGCAAAAACTTGATGCCTTTTGAAATATGTAGAAGTACTAACCTTTAGAGGTACCAGGCTGTGTATTTGTTAGCTATCTGTATATGGGTATTTTTTTCAGAACTTGATTCTGATTTGATAAATAGTCTATATTCACTGTGGAAAACATAGTATACTTTAATATATTGAATTAAAGTTCTTTATTGAGAACTTGTCTGCCTCATGCAAGTGCCTCCAGGTATATAAAAGGTGGGAGGTCGGGGTACCAGGTGGTGGGTAATATAGAGGGCATGGATTGCATGGAGCACTGGGTGTGGTACAAAAACAATGAATACTGTTATGCTGAAAATAATAAAAAAAAAAGAAAGTAAGAGAGCTGGACATACAGCAAGTAGTAGCTCAAGTCCAATACCATGTAACTTTTTGTATTGATTATGAAATTTAAAGGAGAAAGGGACTTTTTTTTATTATTCTATTTCTTTTCAGTGTTCCAGAATTCATTGTTTATGCACCACACCCAGTGCTTCATGCAATATGTGCCCTCCATAATACCCATCACCAGGCTCACCCAACCCCCTACCTGCCTCCCTTCTAAAGCCCTCAGTTTGCTTCTCAGAGTCCACAGTCTCTCATGGTTTGTCTCCCCCACCAATTTCCCTCAACTCACTTCTCCCCTCCATCTCCCAATGTCGTCTGTGTTATTCCTTATGCTCCAGAAGTAAGAAACCATATGATAATTGACTCTGCTTGACTTATTTCACTCAGCATAATCTCTTCCAGACCAGTTCATGTTGATACAAAAGTTGGGTATTCATTCTTTCTGATGGAGGCATAATAATCCATATTGTATATGGACCACATCTTTATCCATTCATCCATTGAAGGGCATCTTGGTTATTTCCACACTTTAGTGACTTTGGCCATTGCTGCTATGAACATTGGTGTACAGATGGCCCTTCTTTTCACTACATCTGTATCTTCTTGGTATATACCGAGTGCAGTTGCAGGGTCATAGGGCAGCTCCATTTTAATTTTTTTGAGGAATTTCCACACTGTTTCCCAATGTGGCTGCACCAAGAAAGGGACTTGTTATTAATTCTGTGGAGCTGGTCAAGTCAAAATTCAAAGATGAATTTTTTCAGACATAAAGTAGTTTATACTGATTCTATTCTTCAGATTCATCGACAAGGAAAAGGCTATAAAACTAAAGTCCCATGGATTGGATTAGGGTAGTATTGGATGTTAAAGTACCTGAAATGATGAAGAATGTCTGTACATTCTTCTAGATTTGTTTCAGTCCTAAAATATTAAATTAGTTATAATGTATGTGAAAATATCCTTACTATTAGAATTGCTTATCCTTTCTCAAATTTTCTAGTGGCTTAGTACTTAGTACTTCCACCGCTGTATGCCATAGCTATAATAAGCAAGCAGTAACAGGAGTCACCATCCCACCTTTGTCAGGTCACAAGGCAGAATCAGAAACAAGTCTACCAAAAAATGTCATCCCTAATAATTTCTGGTACTTTAATTTTAAAGTTTTAGTTGATATTCATCCAATCAAATATAGAGCTGAGGTATATGTTTGTGAGAAATTGAACTGTTTAGGGTGGTGGCTTACACTCACTCCGCTAATCATGTATTCTGTTTCCTTCCAGACATCCCCCATTTGAGACCAGCGCCAGTGTATGTACATTACTACAACTCAAGACAATGAAAACATTTATAGTATAAAAATTCCATACATGGCAATTCACATTGTTTTTATTAAATGGATTATAAATTTCTTTTTGGAAAAAAGTATCTAGCTATAATCCAAAACACTCAAAATCGAGTTGCTGTACTGCCCCAAATCATACAGGTATGTCATTCCTCTTTTTCTTATATTTTACATAGGTAAAAATACACTAACACATACCAAAGTAATTGACTCATAGGGGTTTTGGTTCCTAAAGGATGCTGGTTCTAGGGATTATGTTTATGGGTGGGCTCTCTCTCTGTTGCTGAGGCGTCAGAGGGACTTCTGAGATAGCACTTGCCATGCCCTGCTGACATTGCCATGACAAGGTGATCTTGGGGGCCAGGGAGATGTTCTGAAAACATGATGTTGTGTGCAGTCTCCTGGACCCTCTCATTTTCCTTCCTTTGCTCAAGAGCCAGTGACATCAGAGCATAAGACCAGGGGCCTGTGTTGCCTTCACCCATCCCCAGCACCAGGCAGGCCCTCAATAATCATGTAGGTGGGCTGTGGGAAGGACCTATTTGACTGCCAAGTGCCTCTTGGCATCTCAGAGGGAGCAGTGGAAGAGATCTCAGGATTTTGAGGTGCCATGATAGAATGCCTGGAAGAAAAGGCAGACTCTCTTTAGAAGGCTTTCAGTGGAGACCTCTTTCTGTGTGGGGCCCATGGTATACCTTCCCTCTCTTGTGGTCCTTGGTCATAGAGAAATGGGCTTTCCCAGCAGGTTGAGTTTCTTAGAGACTTTGTGCTGTGTAAGGAAGGACAACTTGGGGAGGTTTGAGAGGGGCTGCTTCATGGCAGGGGCCTGCTTTTATGCACAAAGCATGGTCCCCTTAGAGTAGCTTCGCTGATGCCCCAGAGTTCCCAAAAGTGTGACTAGGCCTGAGCTGCAAGAGTTCACACACCTGAGTGGCAGGTAGCATCTTGGTGGAGGAGCACCAAACTGAGGTCCAGAGCACGTGTCCTCATTGATTAAAAACTGACTACAGAGCTAGACAAACTTATTGTCAAGAAGTCTGAGGGGGATACAGTTACAGTAAAGAGCAGCAAAATACTTACTGAAGATTTTGAAAGGGAGCTTTGGGGTGCGTGGATGGCTCAGTTGGTTAAATGTCTGCCAGAGATCAAACCCTGTGGTGGGGGGTGGGGAGTCCCTGCTAAGTGAGGAGTCTGCTTCTCCCTCTCCCTTTCCCTCTGCCACTCTCCCTGTCTGTGCTCACTTTCTCTCTGTCTCTCTGTGTCAAATAAATTTTATAAATCTTTTAAAACATAAAAATACAAGAAAGATTTGAAACTTAAATTCACTAGTTGTAACATGTAATAGGAACCCTGTAAACAGTAATGATCACTGCTGAGAACAAAATTGATTTTTTTAAAGATTTTATTTATTTGGCATAGAGAGATCCCAAGTAGGCAGAAAGGCAAGCAGAGAGAGAGGAGGAAGCAGGCTTCCCACCGAGCAGTGAGCCCAATGCAGGACTCGATCCCAGGACCCTGAGATCATGACCTGAGCTGAAGGCAGTGGCTTAACCCACTGAGCCACCCAGGTGCCCCACAAAATTGATTTTCCAAAGGAATATCCCAGAACACTGAGGAAAATTTCAAAGAGATGGAAATGAGAAACGAATAAGTAAGATCTGAGGTCAGGTCCAAATCTACCTTGCAAGTACCCTGAGGACAAAAGGAGAAAATAACAGAAGTTATAACTGAACTAATGCAGCATTTACTTGAGCTGAAAAACAGTCATGCCTTCAGTTCATAAAGCCTTCAAGTCCCAGGGAGAATTAGCTGAACAGACTCAAACCAAAACAGACGTAAACCTATTTGACTTTAAGGGACTAAGAAAAAATTGTCAGAGTTCCAAACAGAAACCACCAGTTCCTTCTAGAAAATGAGACAGATTATCATTGAATATTGACTTTAAGCTCTATCCCTCAGAGCTGAAAGAACTCTCTTTCTTAGAACTCTTGCTTCCTATCACATATGTAAGGAGATTTCAGGTTGATTAACCTTGTAAATTGGTTTAAGTTCTAACTCTACAAACAAAATGATAAAGAATTTGGAGACAATCTAGGGGCATGTAAAAATTTGGGAAGTGGTAGACTACCTTAGGTAGAGATAAGACCCACAGACCATAGAAGAAATGACATGCCTCTTTATTTTAAAAATTTGAAAAAGATTTGTATATCAAAAAAGAGTAAAGCTGCATGTGGGCAACAGGCTGTGAAAAGCATCTGTAACATCAGCTGTTCAAGGAGTTCATGTCTCTGACGTGCCTACAAATTGAGAAGAAGACAAACAGTCCGATTGAAAAACAGACAAAATGAGAGGAAGGAGAAGTTCATGGAAAAGGAAACAGAAATGACCCTGGATTTCATAGTGAGCCAGGGAACACCATTAGTTCTGGACCATGCTGAGACACCTTTATTCACTCACCCTGTAGACAAAAACTAAAAATCATCAGGTAGACAAAAATTTGCATGAAATCATATATAAGAAACTCAGCCCCACTCTTTGATAAATTTTACAGTCTATTTTGTGTGATTGTTAAGTCAATTCAAAACAATCTGTTTAGAGACTCTGACTGTTCCCTACTTGGTTACAAATTTTCAGGGAACCATCACTGTATTTATTGAGAATAATTTCCTCATTCTTGAAAAATACATTTGAGTGATGAAAAATAGCAAGAATAATGGAATAGCCACAAATTCAAGGTTCTAGTTTTCCCCCCGCCCTTAGTGGGAAAGGAAACTTTTCACACATGTGAGTCATCTACTTTTATTATCTGGATTTCTTAGTTTCCGTAAAGTCTGACCTCCTGAATCAGTTTGGATGGTTGTCTCATCCTAACTCAAACTGTCTTAAAGATTAAAAAAAAAAAAAAAAACCTTCAATCTCATGAAGAAGCAGCTCATGGCAGTGCTTGCGGAGAATGTGTTTTATTCACACTGTCTCCATGATTTTCTCCATTTTTCCCTACTGTGCCCTTTCCCTCTGGCCAGTTTGTCTTCCACCCCCTGCTGACTGTGTGATGGCTGCCCGCAGTGGGGGCACTGCTTTTCTTGTTCACATTCAGAGACAACCCAGATATTTCTGTAAAGCCCTTCCCGTTTGTGTGTGTGGGACAACCTAGGTTACTGTCTCTCATAGAACAGTAACAAGGCACTGACTGTCGTGCAGCTGGCTGTGTGAATGGCCCAGGAGGAACATGACTGGCTTCCATGACAGACCCCTTCCCTGTAGTGTGGATGGGGCCAGCTTCCTGTGAGTCACCTGGGCTGCAGTGGAGGAGGCACACAGTGCACTGGGGTTCAGGGAGGGGGAGGGAGGAAGGATGCTGGCAGTCAACTCTCCAGATCCAGTACTACCACACCCTGAAGATAGTCCTACCTAGAAATGGTCCCTGCCATTGTACAGACTCAATATGTCTCAGTGAGTTCTTCTAGTAGTTTTTAGTGCCACTGTAGCAAATGACAAATTCTCAGTGGCTTGAAACAACACAAATTGATTATCTTGCAGTTCTGGAGGTCAGAAGTTCAAAAATCAGTCTCAGTGTGGTAAAATCGGGGTGTTAGCAGCCTGTGTTCCTTCTGGAGGCTCTAGAGGAGAATCCACTTTCTTGCCTTGTCCTGCTTCTAAAGCTGCCTGCATTCCCTGACTTGTGGCCCTTCATTGCACCACCTTTTATCCCTCTGTTTCCAACTTCACATTGCCTTCTGATTCTGATCCTCCTGTCTCCTTATGGATCCTCATGATTACATTGGGACCACCGAGGTAATCCAGGATAATCTCTCCCCCCTCACACCTTAATTTAATCATGCTTGCTAAATCCCATTTGCCAGGTAAGGTAAAGTACTCAGAGCTTCTTGGGCTCAGGATATGGTCATCTTTGGGGCAGTCGCTATTCAGCTGGTCAGTTGCCTCCTGTGCTCCCTTTTATGCCTCACACCTCATCTCACATGTGTCTGCTGTGTTCCTCTCTTCATCTGCATTGCAAATGAGAAATGCAGCAATTTAAACCATTGAATATTAGATTTTGGAGATAGTTGCAGGAATAAAAGCACATATAATTTTATTTGTGTCCTAAAAGTTTTTGTTTGGAATTTTAAATTTTATCTAATTGTCCCTAGGTAAATTAAATATGATTCAATCAGTTGATCTGAAAAATCTTTTCAAAGAGTATACCGCTGTTGTAAAGGCCCTTCAAAACAGTATTTTGAGTGCTGTTTCCAAATGAAGTTTACACTTTCACCCTTATCACTGTATTAAAGGTCATGTTGCAGGGTTTTGTGTGTGTCTGCTTTTTTCCAAAGTGAACTTGCTTCTCTATCTAAAACTAATACCTCTAACAGTATTTTTCACCAGGGAGGAGAGGAATTAGTGTATCTTCTAGACTAAGTTTTCTTTCCACGTGAAGAATCTGTTAGGACTAATACTCATGGGAGAAGGAAAAGACAGTAGCTCTTACACCCCATATACTATGTTGACAACAACAGTATAAGCCTGACCAAAGCTGTACATCTTGGTGCATCATTTCAGCTGAAACGTGTTCAGTGAAGTATGATTTATTCCTTAGTAATTCATTTTTGTGTGAGATAAAAGTACATCAACAGAAATAAGGGAAAGCAGAGTGGTAATTTTAAAATTTCATCATTGACTGTTTTTTTTTACCAGTTCTATAAGCACATTAATTGATATTAAAACCCATAAAAGCTCATTTGGGAATGAAAAAGAAAGTTTGAGGTGGTATTGATTTTTTAATGATATTTGTATTTATTTGTATGATTACGCTTAGTTACACTTTGATTGAGTCCGAATGTGCCCTTCAACAATAATCCATGGGCTCTGGGTTTCCTGAAGTTGTATGTCATGGGGTGAACAGTTAGAAAAAGTGAATCCCACCAATTGACAACCCTATGGGTGTTTATATATTACACAAACACATTTGTTTGTTGACTGCCACTCCAGTACTTTCTGTGTCCTCGAGCTCCACCCACGTGGTGCAGGCTGCCCCCATCTGTGCTGGAGAATCATGACGGGGCATTCAGTGGCCTTAGGCATCCCCAGAGAGCTGCAGTTGCATCCTCTCATTTCCCACCTAGTTTGTGGGCATCCCCCTTTAGCTTGACCCTGACAGTGGACAGGTCTCAGTATGAGCTGTCTGTGGGAAGAAACAAGATGTTTGGGGGGCAGCGGTAGTTGTTGATGGGAAGTTTTAAGTGTCAGGTTGTATCTTGCAATTTTCTGAACCCTGGCAGTGCAGGCCTGGGCCAACCTGGTATGTCTGTTTCACCAACCAAATCTTCCTCATGTGCCCAAGAAGTGAAACCATATTTGCATTTGCAACCAGAATCAACTAATCTAAATAATAGTTGAGAATTCCAGCTTGATTATAGTGAGTGGAAAATGGACCTGTCTCGGGTTAATTCTTACACTATGATTTTACTGTTCATCTTCATAAAAGGGATAAGAAATGAGGAAACGTGGATTATCAGTTTGTTTTCACTCTCATCACTCACTGCAGTTATAATTTTCAAAATACCAAGATGTTTTTCAAAAGTAGTTGTTTTTTTGTTTTTTGTTTTTTTGTTTTGTTTTGTTTTGTTTTTGTGGAGGGAGTAGGGACTAAGACTAAGGAAAGCATTGTTCTATCAAGAGAAGTCGTTTTCAATTTATGGTATGATGGGAAATCCATCTCGTATGTCCTATTTGGATAACAGAGCTCACTTTTAATTTTTTTAAACTTCCTTTGATTTTTTAATTGAATTATAGCTGACCCACAATGTTGCATTCGTTTCAGATATAAAACAACAAGATTTGACAAGTCTGTATGTTATGCTGTGCTCGCCGTACTGTACCACCAACCATATTCCCTATGCTGTGCCTTTCGTCCTGCAACTTATTAATTTTGTAACTGGAAGCCTGTTATCTCCACTGTATTTCACGCATTTTGCCTGTCCACCCGCTGCCTCCTCTTTGGAAACGATCAATTTGTTCTCTGTAGTTATGGGTCTCTTTCTGTTTTTCTGTGTGTTCAGAGAACTTTTTAAGATAACTTGGTGCCTTTAAACATATTCCTTGATTTCCATTAGTTTGGATACGTATTTGCCATGTTACCCAATTAGTTATGTAATGACTTCAAAATTTGGGGGCTTAAAACAACCCTTTTGTCATATTACATATGTTTTGGGGGTCAGAAATTGGGGCAGGATCTCATGGGGCAATTTTTATGCTTAATACGGCATTAACTGAGGTCAGTGGGTGGTGGCCTTCAGCAGGCGGCTGCTTGTTCTAGAGGATTCAGGATGACTTTATGTACATGCCTGTCACTTTGATGGGTACAGTTGGGAGATGAGGCTCAGATGGCCCTCCACTTCCGTGCAGTCTTTGTAACAAGGTTGTTGGACTTATTTCCTGTCCACTCAGAGCTCCAATAGCAAATGTTCCAAGAGAGGGGTTCCTTTTGGACTTGGGCCTGAAACTGACACGTTTATTTCACTGTTTAACACAGTCACATAGCCCATGTGAATCAAAGGGAAATGGGAGTCATAGGATTTGTGATCATTTTTTAACGTGCTACATATGTTCATATGTGCATTTTTTCCCATTTCTCTGACCTGTGGGAAAATGGAAGTTATTGATCAAAGAGTCACAGGTTATCAAGCTGTATGAGAGACTTCAGACTTAATCCAACCTCCATACTTTATAGATTATAGAATATATACGTAGGTGCACATGTACATCTCCATATCAGTTATTATATATACACTTGTATATCACTAAAAATGGTATCTGTGGATTAGCCAATTCTTCTATCTTCATAGGAATGAAAAGGACTCGTCATTCCCCGGCAAATCTGAAGAAAGAAGCCAGAGCAAGAGTAAGGGAGAAAGAGAGTGAGAGGAGCATCTGATGGGATAGGATTTCTTACAAAAGGACTCCTGAAGTGACCAGAGAAAACAGACCAACAGAAAAGGGCAGACTTTGACCAAGCGGTGCTCAACGACGTGAATATCCACATGGAACAGAAGAGGTTTTAACGCTATTCCCTACTGATGTAGCCTACATACTAAAGAGGACATCAGAAGTTTTCTGGAAGATACCATAGAAAACCATTTTGAGGACCTGGGGGCGGTGGCAGAGATGAGTGGAACAGAACACCAAAAACAGGAAGCCCAAGAAAGCTTGGGTGCCGCTTCCAGATGGCGACGAGAGAAGAATTAGGCACGAACCAGTCAGCTGGAAAAGACTGGGAGCAGGGGACAACAGTCGAAAAGGACGTCTGCCAAGAGCAACTCGACAGTCTCACTTTTATTGGATAGAAAACAATAGCCAAAGAAGGATTGAGGAAGGTCAAATGTTAATCCCATCTTGCTGACAAGCAAGAAGGAGGATAAAGTTTATAGTTAAACAAGCACATTGAAAGAACTCTTCTAACTAGCAACAGGCACTTCTGGGAAGAGAAAGGCTCTATGGCGGATAAGGGAGGCAGGCGGTTTTCATTCCACCCTGAGCTAACCTGTCGTTCCCAGGTGCTCCGCTTTCCTGAAGCAGGCGGCATTCCGCCCTGGGCCGGCCGGGCTTCCAGCCAGCGAAGCTTCTGTGAGGGGGCTGCATTCCGCCATGAGCAAGCGAGGTATCCCCCGCTGCCCAGCTTCTGTGAAGGGGCGGTGTTCCGCTCTGAGCAAGCTGGGCATCCCCAACTATAAGTGCTACCATTTTACTTAAAACTGTAAAATTGGGTCAGATTTAAATTTCAATTTATGTTAAAACATTCTGTAAACTGTGTTAAACTTTGACATTTGTTCCCTCTGTTCAGTGAATAACACTATATCATATTCTGAAAAATACGCTAATTTTCATTTTGAAAAATATCCCTTTTTCCTCTTATGGTAATTATTAATATGAATTAATAGTAGAATTTGATATGGTTCCATATGCCCATAAATACTTTATTGTATATCATCAAATTTAATAATGAATATAATGTACTTCTTTGGACAATTTTTAAAGACCAGTCTACTCTTAAAACAAAAAAATGGAGACGCACTTCTTTAGTTCACACAAATTTCATTTTATTATATATAACCTAAGATAAATTTCAACAAATCATAATTTATTAAAATTATGTCTACTTAAAAATCTCATAGAAGAGTAAAACCATCAAAAATAATAATAAACACACACAACACACACACATCACCCATGTATTGGCAAATGACAATTGCTGTAACAATACATTAGGCATTCCACTGTTAAGAAATATCAAAATTTCCATCAGTGACAAAAAGATTTGTATCCAAATGGACTGATTTTCCAGAATCCAAGAAAAAGTCTCCTAGGGTTTATTTAAAGATAAATATTTGAACAAATACTTCTTAAATTTAGGAAATTCAGAACATACGATTAAAGAATATTTGCAGTGCAGACTATATTCAATCCTTCCTTCAAAATGTGCCTTTGAGTACATAATTCTGTTTTCTCTATCTAAATTGAGCTGTCCTCCAAGGAAGTTTTCTAAAATGTGTGTCTCTGTGTGATAAATGTTCTAAGACCTAACATGCTTCATTGTATTTTTACTGTACTCTCTAATTTAATCAATAATTTGGCTTGATGTATAATATCTAGTTTCAAATATCTTTTCCATCTATACAAACCCCCAGCTGTCTCCTTTATATGCTATTACTATTGAGAATTCTGCTGTCAGTATTATTCTTGTACATTTTAGGTGATCTGTTCTTCTCTTGGGCATCATTTATGCTCTTCTATGTTTTTGATATTCGTAAAACTCATCATAATGTATATGAGTGGTTTTGTGTGTGTGTGGATTTTGTTTTGTTTTGTTTCTGATTTCTCATGTTTGGCATCATTTTAAGTCTGGTAATTTTTATCTTTCTTTAATTCTCCAAAATTTATCTCAGTACTTATTTAAATATTTTCTTTATTTTTTTTTTTCTTTTCTGCTGCATTTGGGCAGAAGTCATTAATTTGTTTGTTTGTTTGTTTGTTTTTCCCAACTCATTTATTCATTTTACAGCTATATTCATCTTAGGCTCCATTTATTGTATTCTTTATTTCAACAATTTTCACTTAATTTATATTCACAGTATAGTATCTTTTCTTTGTATATGTATATCATTATTTTATCATATACTTTTAAGCTATTTTTAAAAATATTTTACTTATTTATTTGACAGTGAGAGATCACAAGTAGGCAGAGAGGCGAGCAGAGAGAGAGGAAGGGAAGCAGGCTACCTGCTGAGCAGAAACCTGATGTGGGGCTTGATTCCAGAACCCTGAGATCATGACCTGAACAGAAGGCAGCGGCTTAATCCACTGCGCCACCTAGGCGCCCCTAAGCTATTTTTTTAATTCCTGTTCCAATAACACTTGGATTGCCATATAAAGTTAACCACATCATCTTTTTTAGGTAAGTAATTGTACTTTTTATATGCATAGTTATTTTGGTCCATGAGTTCAGCTCTTCTTCGGATCATCAAATCTCTGTAAAGTCTGGGTATGCTAGGATTTTCTAAGCAACAATAAAATACATTGAAACCTGGTAGCTTAATTATAATAATGTTTTCTTTCTCAATCATTCACAATAGTATTACATTCTGAGTAGCTTCCTTCTATTTTGCAGCTATAGTGTTTGGAAAAACTTGAATTGTGATATCACTGTGATAATGTGAATTAGTCAGGGTTTTTCAGAGAATCGGGAAGAGAAAAAAAGGAGGATATTCTCCAGGGCCAACTCTAGAAGTGACTATTAAAACATCTGTCCAAATTCAATTGAACAAAACTCAGAAATGCCATCTCCAGCGAAATACAAAGAAGATTATATATAGTTCTGGGCACACACATCTCATTTGACCCAATGATGTACATCAATGAAAGACTGAAGGCCAATCACCACTCCATGGGAGAATTTAAAAATAAATTTACTAATGAGGCCAAGAATTCAGAATCACAAATACTTCAAAACTAACAATAACTGCCTTCACTTGATGTTATTCTATAAGATAAATCCTACGATCAAGTTTCAATTTTAAATTCTTACAATTTTAAATTCTTAAATCCTTATGAAAAAGCATCATTTGGAGGGAGCAGTTTTCATAATTTATCATCCATCAGCCTTTTTTTTAAAGATTTTATTTATTTATTGGACACAGAGAGAGATAAAGAGAGAGAGAGAGAGAGATCACAAGTAAGCAGAGAGGCAGGCAAGCAGGGAGGGAAGCAGGCTTCCTTTTGAGCAGAGCCCGATGTGGGGCTGGATCCCAGGACCCAGAGACCATGACTTGAGATGAAGGCAGAGGCTTAACCCACCACCCACGTGATGAGAGAGCCACTCACGTGTCCCTCATCCATCAGTCTTAATTGATTGGAGGAAAATGTGTGTAGGAATAATGCCTTAGGGAGCTAATCTCTCTAAAGAATTTTCAAGTCTTTACCCCTTCAAGGTTTTTGTACAGTTCTGATAGCCTCTAAACATCCAGCTGATTTCTACAGTGACAGGCCTGTTAAAACCTGTCTTCAAACCAGGAATAGAGCTTGAAACATACCAGTCAAGAGCAACTTTGAGTCTTTTAAGGAATTTATCATCATTTCTTTGTTTTTGGTTAATATCTGAAATAGTTCCATATTACACTTGCATAATTTCTCCAGAGCTGACTTTGAAGGAGGCATTCAGTTCCAGCTAGTTCCATATTTTGGCAAGAACTATAATTCTATATATATATAAAAAAACATATTTTAGGGCGCCTGGGTGGCTCAGTGGGATAAAATCTCTGCCTTCGGCTCAGGTCATGATTCCAGGTTCCTGGGATTGAGTGCCACAGTGGGCTCTCTTCTCAGCAGGGAGCCTGCTTCCATTCCTCTCTCTCTGGCTGCCTCTCCGCCTTCCTGTGATCTCTGTCAAGTAAATAAATAAAATTTTTTAAAAAACATATTTTATACCAGTTATTCATGTTTATTAACTAAGATATCACAATACAAATAATACAAATAGTTGCTCTTTATTAATACCTTCAACCAAGATCAAAAAATATGTCATATTTTCTCCAAAAATTTTATATCATCTGATAGGTCAGATATATATAAAATTACATTTAAAGTTTTAAAAATATCAGCAAATATTTTCATTTAAATGCAAATTTGAAAAAAAATCTACTTTTCCAAACACGACTTTTTATCCTATTTTTTTAAATTTTGTCGACAACTGATAAAATGTTTAGCGAGACTATAAATGTTAGATCGAAAAAAATGATTAATACATGTAGGTTCAAATTATTATGTTCCATTAAAAATGATTTAGTCTTTGATGAACATCTGTTTGTTAATATGTTGTATCCAGATATAGTAAATTAATGATATATATATAAAATTATAGGGAAATGACACCTTCCGTTCCATTATGAGTAGAGCTTTTAAAATGCTATTTGTCACAATCTGTCATCTTGTCATTATGTAGCATTATGTAGCATTTAAAAAATGTATACTCTTCACTTCGAAGTCTTTTAGAAATCTAAAATATGACTTTCTATGGTTTGTGTTTCCATATTCCTTTATTGCCAGTTTGAACAAATCCACATGCTTGGATTCAAAAGTAATAAATTCCTCTTATTTGGAAAAATGATGTTTATTTTTGTTCTCTCACCCTTCACAGGTGGTTTCATTTTAGCACACTTCAGAGTTATAATTTCATGCTTATTAAAAACATTTATTATGATCTACGTAGATGAATGAAACTTTTATTTTATTAAATTATTTGACAAAAAATCTGTTATTTTTAAAAATGTATTTCCTTTGAAGGGTTAATTTAGAACGTTCAGAGAGGATCTAGGAGTGCGGTATTATGCAGTTTTTAAGTAGGTATGAAATGGTTATTTATATGATTGTTTCTTTAAGGCTTATGTATATTGTCCATTATATGCTATAAAATATTTTGAAAGTAAATTTAAGGTATGTTTTACATAGTTTATATTTTGGAAAAAAATTATTGAAATGACTTATGAAATTCAGTATACTCTCAACATTAATTTATTCTGAAATTTACCAATTGTCTATTGAACCTATTATATGGCAGATATTACTTCAGACTACACTGGTAAATGAAATACTTGGCTTTGTAGAACTTTTATTTTCATGGGTGAGACAATTAAAAGCTATAAACCTTAATAAAAATTGCATAGTGCATTCAAAATTGATGAGTATAATGGGGAAAAAGAAAAATTCGATCAGGGTGAGAAAAATCAAGGTTGCTAGGCAGGGGATGGGGAGTTAAAATTTTTAATAGGAAGATCAGGGTAGTTACAATGAAGCTGACAATTGAACAAAGGTATGGAAAGGTGATGAATTTGCCCAGAACTATCAGCAATAAGGTCACTCCAGACAAAGGAATTGGGTATCTTGAAGGCCATAAGGTTGGATCATGCCTGGCATATCTGAGGAATAGCAAGGAGGCCACTGTGAGTGACTGAAGAGTAGCAGGGAAAGAGGTCACAGAGGTTAAATGAGTGGCTAGATCATGTAAAAGCTTAGAAGTCATTGTAAAACTCTGGCTTTTATATTTGGAAACTTACTGTGTGATAGAATTTCTGCTAATAACTGAGAGTTCAAATGTCCATAAAATTTCAAGGATTCTTATTGTAGTAAGACAGAATAAAGAAAAAGAGTTCATATTTTCACATGGTGTAACAAATGCTCGGAGATCCAAGTGTAGGAAGCTATGGGAGCACAGAAGAAGGCACTAAAATCTCACCAATATATTTGGTGACTGTGACTATATATAAATTTGTATTTTCTAGATTTTTTATAGTCATGGAATCACACAGTATATATTATTCGTTGCCTGGCTTTTCTTTTCTCAGCATCATTATTTTGAGAATCTCCAACTGTAAATAGTTCATTTTGATGTTGAATAGTAATCTCTCTTTTTTTTTAAAGATTTTATTTATTTATTTGACAGAGAGAGATCACAAGTAGGCAGAGAGGCAGGCAGAGAGAGAGAGAGGAGGAAGCAGGCTCCCTGCTGAGCAGAGAGTCCGATGCGGGACTCAATCCCAGGACCCTGAGATCATGACCTGAGCCTAAGGCAGCGGCTTAACCCACTGAGCCACCCAGGCGCCCCAAATAGTAATCTCTTTAATGAATAGATCATAATTTGTCTTTGCTCTATTGATGGACATTGATAAACATTTCCATTGTTTTCAATTCTTAAAAATAAAGCTGCTATGAAATTCATATACAAGTCCTTGTATGAACATAGGGTTTGTTTCTCTTGGTTAAATGCCTAGAAGTAAAATGGCTATTTGTGTAACTGCAACATATTTTGCATTTAAAAAAATGTTCAGACTATTTTCCAAAGTGGTTGTATCATGATATATGCCAACAACAGTTTAGATTTTTTGTTGCTTCTCCATCTAGCTCAGACGAAGTACAATTAGCCTTTATAATTTTAGCCATTCTAATAGATATGTAAGCATGTCTCATTATGATTTTAATTTGTATTTCTTTAATGTCTAAATGTTGAGAAATTTGTCATGTGCTTATAAGCCATCCATATCCTTTTGGTGACATGTCTCTTCCATTATTTCCTTCACATGTAAAATTGGATACTCAGTTTGGTTATTAGTAAGGTTTTTTATTTTTATTCATTTTTTAATAATCATAATAGATGTCCATTATCAGATATATAATTTGCAAATCCCTTCTCCATCTTTACGGTTTCTCAATGGAGCTTTGATAGCTGTGTCTTTCAAGAAATATGCTACTTCTTTCCTGGTACACGGAGGTATGACTAGAACATTATCAATGTTGACCTTTGCAAAGAAAATCATGGCTTAAGATATATGTAGTCTGCAGTTGTTGGGAGTGTTCACCATCCTTGCCTCTAACTCATCTCTCACTGCCCACACATTCAGATATAGGGGAATATTGATTGACAAAATATTAATTGCCAAATAACACTAGTTGGAGAATAAGAAAAATGCAGGCACCTGATTATATAATATTACTTAAATAAAATATGTTTTTATAAGTGCTATTGGAAGTAAATTCCTCAATACTTTAATCACACAGAATGATGGAATCCTAGATTTTTTTTCTTGTATTTACTAAGAAAATGATCATGCCTCAAGTATATTAAAATGGAATAGGTAAAATTAAAAATTGTTTTAAGTTGATTTGCGTGTGTTGTGCGTATGTGAGAGAGAAAGTGAGAGAGAAATAGAAAGAGAGAAAAAGAGAAAGGGAAAGACAGAGAGGTGGCTGCAGTGAATTATGAGTTGCAGGATAGATTTTAAAGTTTTGTCATTTGCTTTCTACATTTCCTTTTCCTTAGGTTCAAGAGAACAATCAGTAATATCTCAGATGCCTGCTGGTAACATCAGCAGAAAGAGTTAGAGGTTCCCAGAAAATTAAAGATGAGATATAGTTTTCCTGACATAAGAAAAGTCATTTTTTGTCCCCAGCTATTTTCAATGATCTATACCCCACCTGTGTACTTGCCCAAGCACACTTCTTCCAAAATTTCCTGGGAGGCTCTTACAAAGAAATGCAAAAACCTCACTAGTTAAGGATTTTGAGGGAACAAGGCAATGGGAAAACTAACAGTCACCACCAGACCAGGAAATAGCCTAAGCTATTGAGACAATAAATCAGTGGTAAAACTCCTAGTGCTATTTCAAAAGTAATCAAGGCCTTGCATTCCTTGTCCCAGAAAATGAGTCCAAGACCCCATCTAGTTTATATCTGCTCTTGAAGCCTGCAGAGTCCCTTTCCCTTGTCCAACAGTTACCTCTGCTTTATTCTAACGTTGAAGTTTCTGCCCTCGGTGGAATACAAGCTTCATTCAGGTGAACATGCAATACATATTGCACAAATACATATGTGGATGTGCATGCATCCACAACCTTATGACCAACCATACACGGGATAATAAAACTCTCCCTTCTGAGTATTCATCTTAAATACTAAATAAAAATCTCTCTCCTGTTCAAACAGTCAAGGCTTTGGAACTTATTCCCTGTGATCTCCTTGTATGTTGTAAACAAAGATTCCTTTGTTTGACAACTCCACCTGTTTCTGTGATTCACCAAAGACTGACCTCAGTTAGTTCCGTTACTGTAATGGCTTTCACTACTCTGATTCTACCTCTGCAAGTCTCCAAATTTAACTATTTTTTTCTCCCAATTCCGCATGTTCTTGGCTTTAAACTGCAACTCTGAAGAGATGCTTTGCTTGTTTTAAAAAAATCAAGAAAAGGGAGTAGTAGTCAACATTGTTACTTTGAACTTTCTGCCCTAAGGGGCTCTCCTGTTGTTTCTCTTTGACTTCCTGGACTGAAACGACAGAAATTTGGCAACACATCACTCCCCAATCCAGATTACTGACAGAACAGTTTAGACTCTTAGAAAAATATTAGTTTAAAAGATCACCTAATTAAATACTTAAGCATGTAGGGTAATATAGTGGTTTACAAGAAATATATTTTGGTCATCTGAATATTTGGTTTTCAACCATGGCTACTGACTCACAGCTCCTAAAACTCTTGGAATTTCCTGTGATAAGGGTGAGAGAGGTGTGTTTTGTTATGTTAATGAAGTGACCTTCAGACCTCACTCAAGGCAAGGGCTGTTTGCCTGAAGGACCAACCACTTGGTGAAAGCCTTCATAACTTTTTGCCCAACATGCCTCCCCTTCCTCCCAATTCAGGATTATTTGGGGAGGGAAGAGGAGCTGGAGATTAGATCAGCAAATGACAATGATTTAGTCAGTCATGACTATGTCATGAAGCCTCCACAGAAAACCTGAAAGGACTGGGTTCAGAAAGCTTTTAGTTTGTTAAATGTATAAAAAGGCAGGAAGAGTTGCAGTCTTACAGAAGGTAATAGAAGCTCTGTGGCCATTCTCCATACCTTGCCCTGTGCACTTCTTTATCTATCTATTGATTTAAATCTTCTATTATATCTTTTAATAAGCTGGCAAACATAAAGTAAGTATTTTTCTGAGTTTTGTGAGCCCCTGTAGCAAATTAAAAGAACGTAAGAAGTAGGCCATTGGGACCTCCAACCTGTAGCTGCTCAGTCACAAGCACAGGTAATAACCTGGGGCCTACAGTGAGACTGGCATCTGAGATGGGGTTGGAGATAGTCTTGGAGGACTGATCCCTTAACTGATGAAATCTTACGCTATGTTCAGGTAGATAGTGTCAGAATTTAGTTGAATTCTTGGATATCCTGCTGTTGTCTGAAAATTATTTGGCATTGTTGGTATGATGTCCTTGAAAGACCCCCCCCCCCGTCGTTAAGTAATTAACTGCTCTTTTGTTGTGTAAAAGTACCCCTCCTCCCCTTGCAATGAAAAGACCCTTCCCCCAGGGTTGAATTCAATGTAACTGCTCTTTTGCCTTTCTGTAACCGCTTGGCTTTTAGGGCATGACACTTGACTCCTGTTTGAACAAGATACCCTCTCCTAATAGCCGGGGCATGGTCCCGTAGGTCACGTAGGCAAGGGGGCTGCATGGTCCCCTAGATCACGTAGGCAAGGGGGCTGCATGGTCACATAGGTCACGTAGACAGGATGCCTTTCTGCCCAGTAATAAGGTCAAACTTCCCCTCTTTGTTTCCCCTTCCCGCTTTTCTCTTCCCGCGAGGGGTGTCTTCCAGGGCCAATCCACTAACACCAAGTATGCCTTTTTCAAAAGTTCGAACTGTCCACCAATCAGTTGCGCCCCACCCAAAACTTGTTTGTACCTTCCTATAAAAGACCCCGCTTCACTCCGGTCGGTGTGCTCGGTTAGCTGGAGCTGCCGACCACCCGCCGGTACCTGCGTGACAATAAACCTCTTGCTGTTTGCATCCAGTGGCAGTGTTGGATTCTTGGGTAAGGGGATCCGCGGTTCTTTCATCCTAAAACCCAAAAAGATATAGCTACCTCAAAATAAGAATAAGGTTGACAGCTTATATATAATAAGTGAGTATATCAGGGATTTAAAATATACCCAATAAATAATGTAAGGAATTAAGGAAAGATTTTGAAATAATAACAAGAATAAGAACCTAGTGGTACTAATAGATTAAATATATGTAATCTAGTTGAATTAAGAATATGAAAGACCCCTGCCCTGAAAAGTCCCCTCCCCTGGAAGATAGATAGGATAACTAACCGCTTGTTTGCTTTTCTGTGAACCGCTGGCTTTTAGGCGTAGATTAGGTTATTAATTGCGTGATTAATTGCTCTTTTGCCCTTCTGTAACTGTTTGGCTTATAGAAATAATAGAAGACGCCATGATGGCATTCCTACCTTCCCCCTTCTTGTTCCCCCTCCCTGCCTCTCTCCTCCTGCGCATGGGCCCTCAGAACCAATCAGCTTGTTCCCCCTTCCCGCCTCTCTCTTCCGCGCGAGCGGGTCCCCAAAGCCAATCAGCAAACTCCACATATGCCTTTTTCAAAAGTTCAAACTGTCCACCAATCAGTTGCGTCCCACCCAAAACTTGTTTGCACCTGTCTATAAAAATCCTGCACCACCCCAGCCAGGTGTGCTCAGCTAGCAGGAGCTGCTGACCACCCGCAGGCGCGCGCTGACCACCCGCAGGCGCCTGCGTAACAATAAAGAACCTCTTGCTGATTGCATCCAGTGGCAGTGTTGGATTCTTGGGTAAGGGGATCCGCGGGTCTTTCAAATACAATGGATAGAATACGTAATGGATTCAATAGAGATAAGAAGTCACTTAAGGACATAGTCATCTGGATACCAGCAAAGCATTAAAATTATCAATATAAAAGAGGTGTAAGATGTAGGTGATACGTGTGGAACAAAAGCTAGAGAAAAAATTAGATTTCCTTACTACTCATAGCCTGTTGACAAGTCCTTGAAGTTCCTCTGGGGACTCAGCTGCTTCCATGTGGACACATCTACTCAGGGCAAAAAGCATTCTTAGTCCACCCCCCCCAGGATACTGAAAATCTACTTTCACATGTAAAAATTACTTTGGAAACTTCTTTATCTCTATTCCCCACCCCTGCCCTCAAGATATACATTGGCAATCATCTCCCAAGCATATACCCACTGATACACATCAGAAGAGTCTCTTCCCTGAGTTTTTACTAAATAGTAATAAATGACCTTTCCCTAACAATAGCTAGCCCCCTCAAGGTCCTGGAAACCTTGTTTATAAAATACCTTGGAGGCTTGTGCTATCCCTAACCTCCTCCCAAATTGAAAGTATATAATCAGCCACTCTTCATGACCCTCTCTCTCTACTCCAAATAAATGAATAAATATTTTTTTAAATAAAATAAAATAAATGACTTTTTTTAATGAAAGAAGAAAAAGGAAAGAAATATTTGAATATTAATGTACATCTATTTCTCAAGCATAAAATAGTCAAGACACTGGATTAAAACTTACATACAAAAAAAGAAAGAAAATATTCATAACTATAGTTGACTCTATGAATCCCAAACTAGGGCATACATACCAAAGACAAAAAAAAATCATAAGTGTTAGAGAGAAAAAAAATAATTCATTAATAAAGAAACAAGAATCCGACTGACAGAAATTTTTTAAATAACATCAGATATAAAAAAGAATGAAGTAATAGCTTTATTATTTTGAAAAAAATAATCACAAATGTAAACATTTAGATCCTTATAAAATGTCATTGGAATAGGAAGGCATAATAAAAAAAAATATTTTCAGGAATACAGACCACAGATAATTTGCCTTAATTTGTGTAGGCAGCACTTAAATACTAATATTTTAACAGTTAAAATGTACTCTATGACCTATGGGGTGGGGTAAAAGAGGATGACCAAGTCATCTTGAAATAATTCAGTTTTATGAAAAAAGTAAAAAAGTAAAAAGATCAAAAAAAGACTTGAAGAAAAGAGAGATAAAACATATGCATAATAAAAATAAATAAATAAATAAACAACTGGAGTGCCTGGGTGACTTAGTGGGTTCAAGTTGTCTGCCTTCAGCTCAGGTGATGATCCCAGGGTCCTGGGAGTCTGCTTCTCCCTCCCATTGAGAAAAATAATTTGACTTATTTATTTGAGAGAGATAATCTTTAAATTTTACTTATTTATTTGAGAGAGAGTGAGAAAAGAAAAACATGCACACAGGAGGGGGAATAACAGAGGGAGAGGGAGAAGCACCCCACTGAGCAGGGAACCCCCTGCGGGGCTCTATCCCAGGACCCGGGTATTATGACCTGAGCTATAGGTAGACACTTAACTGACTGAGCCACTCAGGTACCCCAATGAATACAATCTTTAAAAATAATAATAATAATAATAAGTAATATTTCATATAGTATCATTTTTTTTAATGTAAGACTTGGTATAAAAACAGGATGACATACTTGTCTAATAATAGCAAAAGACTTTGATAAGTTTAGATGCAGTAGTACATAAAAAATTTAACTTCTTTCATTAACTGATAATTTAATTAGATTAAATTAAAAGACATCAAAATTTAGAGAATCTAATAGTCCTGATCTATTAATAAATGTAGCCATCCTGGGATGTAGCCATCCCAAAACAATAGTCTTCAGTAAGTATATAAGCATAAGTTGAACATTTACACAAACAGGCCATTATTTAGGCCAGAAGTATATGCCAATAAATTCCTAGAGTTAAATATCAGGCTATATTTTCCAAGAATAAGGCAATAAAATTAGAAAACAATGACCAAAATATTAAATTCATATAATTGGAAGTTAACTTCATACCTAAAAAGAAATAATACAGCTAATTCAGAAATTTTTAGAATTACAGTACTTTGGTAATATCAACTCTCAAAATGAGTAACGGACAGGTGGGGCTAGGGAGGAAGAGATCCATAGGGAACTTTGTGAACAGGCTCTCAGAAATCCCCAAAATGTGGTGTGGGAAAACCAGAGTAAAGAGATAAATTGGACCACCCTATCCCAGGGAAGAGCACCCTGATCTAGGCATGTGGGATGGAGGACCACCCTGCCCTAGGTGTATGGAGTGGGTCATGTGGGGTGGGTGTCTCTATGATAAACACCTGTAACCAAAAAAGAATAATCAGACCCTCAAAAGGAGGTAAGCCATTGCAGGAGTTATTGATAGAGATGTTAAAAGGATTAAAGTTGCCTGGTTACCTTTTTATAAAAAATAAACCCTGAAGGCACTCATTGTTAACTGTGTGGGGACCCCTCTTAGTTGTGAGAGCTTTTTCTATATATTCACTTGATAAACTTCTGTCACTTCCTCACTCTCCATTGCCCACGAGATTCCTTCTTTGACTCCAAGAGACAAGAACCTAGCTCTCCCACATCATTCCCTAGAGTTAAGTATCAGGCTATATTTTCCAATGATAAGGCAATAAAACTAGAATAGAATGACCAAAATATTAAGTCCATGTAACTGGAAGTTAACTTTATACCTAAAAAGAAATACAGCTAATTCAGAAATATTTAGAATTACTGTACTACGGTAATATCATTTGTGAAAATAAGTGACAATAATTAAAGGTATGAAAGAAATCTAAAGGTTTAATTGTATTAATTCAAAAGAAAAACAAAACAATACAACAAAAACACCAAAGCATAAAACAACAAAACAAAACAAAAAGAATATAAAGGCAAAACCTAAGAACGACAGCAGTCATAACAAAATATTATAGAAACAAGCAAATTTTTGGAATAGATTAATAAGAAAGATTTGACCAATGAGTACTGGTCAGGAATACTCAGAGATGATGAAGATAAAATAAAATACTAAATGAAATGTATAAAAACTAAATTATAGACCTAAGAGACTGATTAAAAATGCTTCTAGAAAAAGAGTCTCATTTGAAGACAATAAAATTAATAGCACCATAGAGAAAACTGTATTTGTGACATAGGGGATCAATTAGAGATGATAAAGTATTTCCTTAAATATCAAGATAACAATTAGACTCAGTGGCTCAGTCAGCTAAGCCTCTGCCTTCACCTCAGATCATGATCCCAAGGCCCTGAGACTGAGCTTGACTCCCTGCTTGGTGGGAAACCTGCTTCTTCTTTTCCCTCTCCCTCTGCAGCTTCCCCTGCTTGTGCTTGTTCTCTCTCTCTCTCACTCTCTCTCTCAATAAATAAAATTTTAAAAGTTAAAAAAAATTAAGAAATAAGCATCAAAGATTAATCCATAAGGTAAAAATATTTATTAAAGTGATTAATTAATTTATATTAAAATTAAATATTTCCTTGCAATTAAGTGCAGTGTGGAGAAAAAGTTACTAGACAACTGACATAGGAATGAACAATACTTAAAATATTTAAAACTGACAAGGAATTATTAGATTTAGACTCCATGATGATCTCTATGTATGTGCATATAAAACACCTTAAAATACTTTGTAGGAATGTGCTACAGGAAATTAAAGAGACAGGGAGATAAAGGGGGGAAAATAGCTCAACTTGAAATGACTAGTTGGCTGCCACTGTGTTTTATTTACATTTTCCACCACTTTTTTGGTCAATGAAATTATTTTACATGTATCTATTATTATCTTGTAGGACATGTTACACTAATATCATTATTAATGAAGTTGAGAATAAGAATATGATGCCTCATTTCATCATAATTGTTAAAAATGATCCCTAAGCTGGTAAATGCAGGAAGCCAGAAACAAACAAATAATAATTAGCACCAGTTCAAAAGCTTGTCCACCTGGAACCTGTAAGAAAATCCAACTAGATCCTGAAAATAATGAGTGATTTGAGGAAACTGGACAGGGATATAGATTTCCAGATGCTTTTTACTTATAATGGCAATAGCAACTTAGACAAGGTAATGGAAAAAAATCTATTAATTGGCAGTAGGAAAATTATTAAAAAAATATAAACCATAAGACAATGAACTTGGAAAAATTATGAAGAATCTACATAAACATAAAATGAAACAATATATATTTGCCAAGGCACATTCACATTTTAAAAAATAAGTTGAAAGGGGAACAATATGCCATAATACATATATCAATGTTTTTCATAGAAGTTTAGTATAAAAAATAAACATTTTAAATAATTTATTTGGAAATTGATATCACATATCTGAAAAACTTGGAAGAAGAAATGGATAACCATGACTAAACAAATGTAGCAGAAAAATGATTTACAATAATAGATAAAAGCTATTCAAAAATGTAGTGAATATTGGCCAAAGCTTAGAAAAATCGATAAAATATAAAATGTAAAATGAATTCATGAATGAAAAACAGAATCCCATTAAATCTAATTTGGAAAGAACTAATATATTTTTTTTTTGCCTGAATCTGCTCTGCCTTTCATTAGGTGGGACACTGACCAAGCCCACTCAGCTCCTCTCTCATGCCCATTAATAGAAAAGTCAGGAACATTAATTACTTCTGGGATGAATTTTAACCACTGTGGATAGGATGCAGAAGCCAGTGGGTTAAACAGATTCTTTCTTGTTTCAGGAAAATAATTCTGAGATGTATTCTGTGCATTAGGATTGATGCTCAGTTGTCCACAATCATAATCCACTCAGTCTGAACTCATATATGTTTCTCCTGGACCACTTAGCTCTTCTCATTCTCTCCTCTTCCACGTGATCAAATCCCAAAATAATTATTTAGGTTGTGTATGCAAGTCCTGATTTTGAAGGGAAACTCAGTTACAGAAAGAGATGAAAATAAAGATACAGGGAAAAAAATGGGGCACTTGGGTGACTCAATTAGATAAGCAGCTGACTCTTGATTTCAGCTCAGGTTGTTATCTCAGGGCGATGAGATGAAGCCCCTTTAGGCTCTGTGCTGGGCAAGGAGGTTGCTTAAGATTCTCTCTTCTTATCCCTTTCCTTCCACCCCTCACCTCCCATGCTGTCTTTCTCTTAAATAATAAGCACTTCTGAACTATCTTAGATTCTGTACCTTCTCTCCAGTCATGAACCTATCACTGTCTTTAACTCTTGAAAACTTCATTAGACAAATTAATGTGATGAAGGAAGCAATATGAGAAAGCCTATTAATCTGATGAGCATGGAACTGAACAAACCCTATAGATACTTTCCCTTTGATTTCTAGCCTATCAATACCTACAGTGAGTCACATACACTCAAGATTATTGTTTTTATTGTATACTTCATATATTCATTAATTTTTGACTCATTATCATTTTGTTGAAGTGTTAAACTATGGTAATAAACAAACTTTTAATTAACTTTTCCTCCTAGGATACAAATATAACTTGCACTTGAGCTTTAGCTAATTTTATGTTCTAAAATTGCCAAAACACAATGATCAAGGTTTCTAGATTATTTACTGTATTTTCTACTATATAATATTGTTCTATCTCTTCTGTATAAAGAAAATGAATGCTTGGGGCTCTTGGGTGGCTCAGTGCGTTAAAGCCTCTGCCTTCTGCTCAGGTCATGATCCCAGAGTCCTGGGATAGAGCCCCACATCAGGCTCTCTGCTCAGCAGGGACCCTGCTTCCCTTCCTTTCTCTCTGCCTGTCTCTCTGTCTACTTGTGCTGTCAAATAAATAAATAAAATCTTTAAAAAAAGCAAATGAATGCTTGATAACTAAATGAATGCTTTTCTGAATAAATTAAATATGGCAATAGCATTTTATTTTATCATGCTTTACATATTAAACTATAATATTATATCACTAGTCTACAAATAATCTACTCACATAGTGATTTGGAAGCTTTTATTTTTTTTATTATTATTTTTTTAGATTTTATTTATTTATTTATTTGACAGAGAGAGATCACAAGTAGGCAGAGAGGCAGGCAGAGAGAGAGAGGAGAAAGCAGGCTCCCTGTGGAGCAGAGAGCCCGATGCGGGACTCGATCCCAGGACCCTGAGATCATGACCTGAGCCAAAGGCAGTGGCTTAACCCACTGAGCCACCCAGGCGCCCGATTTGGAAGCTTTTAGCAAAAGAATTCTTCCTCCTGATTGTAGTATAAAAGCCACAGAAATATACAGAAGACTCCCAGGATAGAAAGTTAAATCCAGTTATCCGTGATGCCTTGAGTAGGACCTGACCTATGTATGTCCTGGGATGCACTAGTAACTGTTACATGTGATAGGATTATATTTAATATATACAGTTTCATTTACTTCACAAAGGAGATATAAATTTGAGAATAAAATATTTGATGAATCTATAAAGTCTATATCTATTTGTAACCAATGTGGTAGAATTAAGATGTTAATTTGAAAAAAAAATTTCATTGAACACATACACATATTCAATTGTTTTTATATATATAAACAGCATTATTTTTTTATGTAAATAAATGCATTGTCAGTAAAATCCATTTACTTATCAATCATAAGGGTACTTTTAAGTACTAAGAATAAGAAATATGTGAAAAGATAAGTGTTCAAGAGTGCAGTTTGTGGTAATTAATACAATATGATAGGCTCATAAAAAAGATATATTACTTGAACTTAAAAGCTTCTATAATTAAGCAATGACCACTTGAAATTTGTAATTAGTCTTGCTGCAGTTTTTCCTTGCACTTATTGCCCTTCCCCAGAAGTTCATTAAGAATTTCTGTGAATGTCCTTATGTTTAATCTCATTCATAGATTCCACTGCTGCTCACAAAACAAAGCCAAAAAGAGAGGTGACTCTATGTGGCACTCCATCCACAAGCAATACATTCATAAATAATTAAAAAGCTCTCTACTTCATTTGTTACCCATTCAGCTGATAATTTAAATGAGTAACTGAGGCCATTTTATCAGCACTTCTAATAGAATGCGACTCAGAAACTTCACAGTGTTATTTAAGAAGAAATGCTCATGTGTTAAGGTTTTTATTTTTTTTAATCAACAAAATAATTTTCAAATATTAAAACCAAATGTCTCCTTTTCCTCCAAGTTTCCTTGCTACGTCAAAGTTATAAATAAATACATTACAATCGTATTTTGAGTAGTAGATAAAAACAAATGTTTTGAGGGGCGCCTGGGTGGCTCAGTGGGTTAAGCCACTGCCTTTGGCTCAGGTCATGATCTCAGGGTCCTGGGATCGAGTCCCGCATCAGGCTCTCTGCTCCACAGGGAGCCTGCTTCCTCCTCTCTCTCTCTGCCTGCCTCTCTGCCTACTTGTGATCTCTCTCTGTCAAATAAAAAAATAAAATCTTTAAAAAAAACAAATGTTTTGAAACTGTCTGTGGGTTGAGAATCTGGGTTAACTGATCTCAATGTATTTAGACTTTATTAGATGGTTGTTTTTAGACTATTTAAAAATACATGCTCAGATAATGACAACATTATTTTATTCATTTTAATAAATAAATTATTTTATTTAATTATGTTTAGATATTTATTTATTAAATTAATGATTTAATATTTAACAATCTAAATTTGAAATATTTTAAATTCTAAAAAATAGTTATTTAATTAAATCGATATATTTAATGTAAATATTTAATAAATTATTTAATCATTATTATAATTATGCAATACATTATGTATTGTGTAATAATTGCATTTTAATAAATAAATAAATAAATGTATTATTTACATTATTTTATTTTACTTTATTTTATTTAGTTGACAAAGAGAGGGAGAACGCAAGCAAAGGGAGCTGCAGGCAGAGGGAGAGGGAGAAGTAGGCTCCCAGCTGAGCAGAAAGTTCAAACTGGGGTTCCATCCCACGACCGTGGGATCACCACCTGAGTCAAAGGCAGATGCTTAACTGACTGAGCCATCCAGATGCCCAAGGCTTTGTATTCTTTGCTTCTAAATATTG
Source organism: Mustela nivalis (assembly GCF_964662115.1). Lineage (NCBI taxonomy): Eukaryota > Metazoa > Chordata > Mammalia > Carnivora > Mustelidae > Mustela > Mustela nivalis. The sequence goes on along the minus strand of NW_028136428.1, from coordinate 234,666 downwards.
ATGCTGCTTCATCTCTGGAGTTAGTAAATTGATGCTGAGAATTCATATCAAAGAATTGATAGTAGCTGTTAAGCAGAAACATGTAATTTACGGGAAAAAAAAAGAACAGAATGAAGAGAAAGGACAAAAGTCAAAAGCATATTAATATAAAATTTAATTAGATAAATAAAGCTGGTATTCCTGAAGGGGGCTAATAAAAGAGCTGCAAAGAGCTGATAGGATTAGGAAAATTGTCCACTCCTGGTCATTTCATAATTTTAATCTATTCCTTATTAATAAATATACTTAGTTCCAGAAACACAACCACATAAGGACATTTCCACCAAGTTTCCTCTAACAGCATTTACAAATTAGACGTTCAAACAATGTAGTTTTTTACATGTTGCATCTGTATCTTAAAGTTTAAACACTTTCTGTGACACATTTTCTAACAATGAAAAAAAAAAATATATATATATATACCTTATCCCTAAATGGAAAAAAAAAAAAATATATATATAGAAACCTTATCCCTAAATGAAACCTTTCTTTGTTTATTAGCTTAAATAGGTAAATTAGCAACAACAACAACAACAAACAGCTAATATTATAGAGGTAGGAACAATTTACCTTTTCATTCATTGCTATTTTCTAAAAATTCCTATTTTATTTTTTCTCAAGTCTGTCATAATAATTTTCTAAGTCTCCTGCCTTATTCAATTTTTTTCTTTTAGTGGAAATCTCTATTTCATATTTATTTTCTCTTCCTCCACTCTTTGCTCTAATAATTCAATGTATTATTAGATTTTCTGTTTTTCTCTTTATCCAGATATATCTTTTCTTTCTTTCTTTCTTTTCTAAATAATTTGATTTGCTGGCATTTTACATCAGTACATGCTTTCTTATAAATGTTAGAAATGTCTGTGGAACTTCTAGAAGAATAAACTTTTTTACCTTTAAGAAGTTTACAGTCTAGAGTACCTGGGTGGCTCAGTTGGTTAAGTGTCTTCCTTCAGCTTAGGCCATGATGCCAGGGTACTAGGATCCAGTCCTGCATCAGCTGCCTGCTCAGCAAGGAGTCTGGTTCTTCCTCTCCCTCTGCCCCTCCCTCTCTCTCTCTAATAAATAAATAAAATCATTAAAAAAAAGACTTACTGAAATCTGAGACTGAATTACTAAATTCAGTCTTAATATAAGACAGCTAAACAAAGCAATGATCACAACTGGAAAATTTATTCAGATCATGGTTTAACATTTTTGGTTGACACAGGACCTCTTTCAGTAACAACTTTCCCTAAATATCAATTTCTTTTTAAGGCAAAAAATTTTGACAAGAAATCCAGATATTCTCATCATTTTCATATCAATTTAATGTGACATCCTCGGAGTATATAATCAAATATGTAATTATTCTATCTGTTGCCTTGTATATTGCCTGTATCTTTTTCAGACTCAAAGTTCCATTGAGGTAGAGTTTTTTTTGTTCTGTTTTTAAAGCAGAGATTTTTAAAGTGTTTGATATATACAAGATGCTTAATAAGTGTTTACAAAACCTATGTATTTCAGAAGCCTTAAACAGGCTTTAAAATAATGTAGGTGATATTAGTAGTCATATCAAACAATTTGTAGGTTTCAGTCATGTAAATAACTACATTTCTCAGAGACAGAGAAACATACAAATGATCTGGGTCCAGTAGGATAATGCTAGCATGTGTTGTAAATTCTCTTATATGACCTTATTCTTGCAAGAATTGGTTATGTGGCAGAAAAAAAGGTATCACTATCTTATACTTTATGATTTAAAGAGATTTATGGAAGTTGTTAATTTCTTACACTACCCCTTTGTTTCAGTGGACCCAATTTCTGTGGTAATGGTGAGAGGAAAGTAGGCAATTTAGGCAGCAGCAAAAATCTCCTACAAGGCACTATAAAATAAGGCTTGTTCTAGATCATGGGTCTGTCCAAAGGGGAATGTTAAGGGGTAGAATGGATGATGGATGCATTGTGGACTTATAACTATAAGATTAATACTGTTATGCCCCAATAATGGGTCTATGATTAAAGGAGCGAGACTGATGTAAAGCGAAGGTCAAGCAAAGCCTTATTTCATGCCAAGCATCAAGAATCTAACCGAACGTTCAGAGCCACACCTCTTATGAGAGAAGGCAACCCTTCACTGTTTCACAGTCTAGCTTTTAAGGGCAAAGGCCATGAAGTCAGGCCTGGCCACGCACAGGTGACCAATGAGATTTTAACACACACAGGAAACTCCACAGTGAGGCTAGGTGACCAATTGAGGTTCAATTTATCCTAGTATAGACATTTGACCCAGCCTATTACACCTTGATTAGGATTGGTGCCAAAACGGTTCCCAAAGGGCAGAGGAGTGGGGCATACTCCTTAGTATCTAAGGAGACAATATGCAAACACCACCCCCCCCTCCCGCTGATTGATGTCTCCACCTGGCCTGACCCACCCTTGTATATGGGCTTTGTTACCTGGAGCTGATTTCCAGGTCTTGTTTTTAAGTGAATCCCCTGGGGGAAGGGGAGCAAGGACAGTTTCAGGGTTAACCTCAATGGAAGCCTCTTGCTAATATATAAAAATATAAAATAGGTCCTTACATTACAACAACTCAGTAGGGAAAGTCCCTGTGTGGTGATAAAAGAAGTGATGTAACTTGCATTGCACATTTTATTTTTAAAACGTGTAAGTTGTATTTTTCCCTGCCATGAGATCATACTTTATCTTCATCTCTGTCTACTAGTTTAAAACTAGTTAAACAAACTCAACAATTTTTTTAAAAAATATTTTATTTATTTATTTAAGAGCAAAAGCCAGAGAGAGAGAGAGAGAAAGAGCGCATGAGCAATATGGGGCTCGATCCCAGGACTCTTGAGATCATGATCTGAGCCAAAGGCAGACACTTAACTGACTGAGCAAATGAGACTCCCACAAACTCAACAATTTTATAAAATTTTTATTTGTTGGGGTGCCTGGCTGGATCAGTCAGTAAAATATGTAACTCTTGATCTTGGGGTTGTATGTTTGAAATCCACCTTGGGTGTAGAGGTTTTTAAAAATAAAATCTTTAAAAAAATTTTTTTTTCATTTTTATATTTAAGCCGTTGTATGGCAGTGTTGATCACTATATTGTACACCTGAAACTAATATTAACCTTATTTTAACTAACTGGAATTTAAATAAAAACTTTAAAAATAAAATAAAAATAATAATCATAAAAATAAAAAGAGGAAAAATTATTTGGCAGGCAATTTTCTTAATTGAATTATTATTTATTATTATCATAGTCTGTGTGTGTCGGTGGGAAGTGGCTGGTATTCCAGTGAGTTCCATATCTGTGTTACACTGAGGTCCATGTCTGTAGTCAGTCTTTTTTTTTTCTTTTAATTTATTTTCAGTGATCCAAAATTCATTGTTTATGCACCACACCCAGTGCTTCATGTAATAAATTCCCTCCTTAATACCCACCACTGCGCTCACCCAACCACCTGCCACCGTCCTCTTCCAAACCCTCAGTTTGTTTCTCAGAGTCCACAGTCTCTCATGGTTTGTCTTTCCCTCCGATTTCCCCCAGCATACTTCTCTCCATCTCCCAGTGTCCTCCACGTTATTCCTTATGTATTGAGTCTTATAAAAACTTTTATTTCTTTCCCTATTCTGCTTTGCATATGCTTATCTTAGATGTTAAAATGTTATAAACCCTCCTGCCTGGTCCATTTTCTCTCTCTTCTCTCATGATTTCTCATGCTCTCCCTGCCAACCCCACATGCCTTACAATATCTGGATATGACTAATTTCTTCCTGAGCTACTTTATTCTACTCTGCCATATGGTTGCCCTTCCCTCTTCTGTACCATAACTTCTATCCCCTGCATTTGTGCTTTAACAATACCTAATTCTTTTCACTACATCTGTATCTTTGAGGTCAATACTCAGTAGTGCAATCGCTGGGTCATAGGCTAGCTCTATTTTACTGGAAAGAAGGGCCATATGCACCCCAGTGTTCATAGCAGCAATGTCCACAATAGCCATTCTGTTGAAAGAGCCAAGATCCCCTTCAACAGACAAACGGATAAAGAAGATGTGATCTATGGATACAATGGAATATCACTCAGCCATCAGAAATGATGAATACCCAACTTTTGCATCAACATGGATGGGACTGGAGGAGATTATGTTAAGTGAAATAAGTCAAGCAGAGAAAGTCAATCATCATATGGTTTCACTTATTTGTGGAACCTAAGGAATAGCATGGAGGACATTAGGAGAAGGAAAGGAAAAATGAAGTGGGGGCATTGGAGGGGGAAATGAAACATGAAAAACTATGGACTCCAAGAAACAAACTGAGGGTTTTAAAGATGAGAAGGATGTGGGGATGGGTGAGCCTGGTGATGGGTATTAAGGAGGGCACATATTGCATGGGGCACTGGGTGTTTTACACAAACAATGAATCATGGAACACTACTTCAAAAACTAATGATGTATTGTATGGTAACTAACATAACATAATTTTAAAAAAAAGGAGGGGGACAATACCTAACACTCAATCTTTGCTAGTTTCTTGTTTACCTCCTTTTAAGAGTAAGCTCATTAGTGGTTTTTTGTTTGTTTGTTTGTTTTTGTCTCAACTAAAAGAAGAAAAATAATACACATTATTTTGAAAACTTTTTGAACAGTGTACAAACGTTAGTCAAGTCCACAATGTCTCATCTCTTCTTCCTCCTAACATGGCTAAGTTGAAAAACCCTTTATCTGGGAAAAGACCATTCTCCTGCCACCTTGTGTAAGATTTTGGCTTTAGCTTAGATTATCCTTTCTTTCCTTTTCTGAAAATAAGTTGAAAATATTAATAGCCTCAGTTTCTTCTTCCAAAATATGACTGCTTCTTTACCAAGTGAAAAAGCAACTCATTTTGACCATAGTAAACAGCTTGGACCTACTTTTTTTGGCTCACTGTTTTAGTGAGACAAGTGGAGTGAAGATGACACACCATTTCCACATGTATTCATAATTGGTAGACCATACTTCTAACTTGAAGTTTTGTTGCCATTAAACTACGACCAGAATCGCTATAATTACAGAGGTAAATTCTTTATATTTACTATATTTGAAATTACCATATAATACCAAAATAAAATTATGATTATGTGAAGAGTCTGTAATATTAAGAAGATGACTTTGAAATTATTGCTTATCTAAATGAAATTTCCCATTTTATAATCTTGTATAAGCTTCCGTTGTCATTTCCTATTTAAAATCTATTGGAAGGCACTCTTATTTTCCCTTAAGTGGGAAGTCAAATGTGGAACAAATTCATCCCAAAGGAACTGATTCTATATTCCACTGAAGACCAGGTGGCTTCCATGTGGCATTTTGCCTCTTGCATATTGTTCATCTCCTACAACAAATGGGGGTATGCTCTTTAGTAAACTAATTCAACTCAATTAGAGACATTGTCTTCAAGGGATAACATCATAGAGACTAGAATCAGAATCATACTTTTGGGAAAATTGGGCCCAGGTTTTTTGTTTTGTTTTGTTTTGTTTTGTTTTAAGATTTTATTTATTTATTTGACAGACAGAGACCACAAGTAGGCAGAGAGGCAGAGAGAGAGGGGGAAGCAGGCTCCCTGCTGAACAGAGAGCCTGATGCAGAGCTCGATCCCAGGACCCTGAGATCATGGCGTGAGCCAAAGGCAGAGGCTTAACCCACTGAGCTACCCAGGCGCCCCTGGGCCCAGGTTTTGATGGCTTCTTTCCTCAATCTTATAAAACCTATTTGAACTCTACTGGATGCCAGTCTGCTTTAAAATATTTGGTCCCTTGTAATTTTAACCTTCCAGAGTTCAATGCACCTGATTCATGTAATATCCTATAGTATTTTTGTCAAAGGAAGACTCTCAAAGTGTGTTTCTTGGGAGACACTTTTCAATTGGTTGCTTACATTTCTGCATTTATTATTTGTTCTAGACCGTCCTTTGAAGATGGTTGTATTGAATAGACTTGGAGGACAGAAATAGTATCTTTTTTTTTAACTTAACCTGTTGTGTTTGCAAATATTATCTGCCTCTGTTTTGATTCTTCTTGTGGGAACTGAGGCTCAGAACTGATATATAACTCCCACCCCTACACACACACACACACACACACACACACACACACACACACACACAGAAACACACACACACACACAAATACTGTTAATATTCTGGCTACCTCTAATGCTGTGAATAATAAACTATATTATTTCTGAACCATGAGTCTGCGTCTTCTATCAACACCCAAGAAACCACGGCAGACTCATACACCAGCTTTCAAATAAGGGAAAATAATCTCAGATGCTTTATATTTTTTGATAGTGTTACCTACTTCTGAACATATGACTGAACACATATAAAGCTGGAGCCATGACCATTTAGAGCTTCTTCTGTGGAAGAACTATGCATTCACTAGTAAACAAAAGTAGTTTTATCTTTTTTTTTTTTCCTCCTGGACACCATTTCCTCTCTCACACTGTTGCTCAAATTGGATGGAGTCTAAGGTCCTTTGAGGAAATTTTTGTTTAATGACTCAAAATAAAATAGGAAGAGTCTAAAGTGCTAAAATTAATTCTAGATAAAAGGTATAAGTCATGCCAGAAAGGATAGTAATTTTATCTAACAACTGCCTGTTCACCCCTTATTTGTTCATTAACTAATCTCCAAATTCCTGACTAAATCCCTTTTGTAAGCCAGAATGTGAGCTAAAAACTGGGATTTTAAAAAATTTTCATTTGAAATCCAGTTAGTTAACATATATGGTTGTATTAGTTTCATGTGTACAATATAACATATAGCACTCGGTGCTCATCATGACAAGTGCTCTAATTAACCCCCATCACTTATTTAATCCATCACTCCTTTCAGATCCTCTCAAGTAACCATCAGTTTGTTCTCCGTTATGAAATGTCTGTTTCTAGCTTTGTTTCTCTTTCTATGTGTTATTATTTTCCCCTTTGCTTGTTTGTTTTGTTACTTTTATTCCATATATGAGTAAAGGTATTTGTCTTTCTCTGACTTATTTCACTTTTAGCATTATACTGTCTAGTTCCAGCCATGTTATTGCAAATGGCAAGATTTCAGTCTTTTTTATGGCAGAATAATATTCCATTGTATATACATACCACTTATTCTTTATTTATTCATCAATTGATGGATACTTGGGTTCTTTCCATATCTTAGCTTTACAAATAATGCTGCTATAAACATAGGGGTGCTAGCATCCCTTTGAATAAGTTTTCTTAAATTCATTGGGTAAATACACACCAACAGGATTGTTGGATCACAAAGGACTTCTATTTTTAAATTTTATGGACATTCCATACTGTTTTCAAATATGGCTGTATCAGTTTGCATCACCACCAACAGTTCACAATTGTTACTTTTTCTTCTTTTTAAGATTTTATTCATTTGACAGAGAGAGATCACAAGTAGAGAGAGAGAGGAGGGAGCAGGCTCCATGCCTGGCAGAGAGCCCAATGTGGGACTTGATCCCAGGACCCTGAGATCATGACCTGAGCTGAAGGCAGAGGCTTAACCCACTGAGCCACCCAGGCAGCCCCCACAAGTGTTACTTTTTCACATCCTCTCCAACCCCTTTTGTTTCTTGTAGTGTTGATGTTAGCCATTCTGACAGGTGTGAGGTGGTATCTCTTTCTAGTTTTGCTTTGCAATTTCCTGATGATACATGATGATGGACATCTTTTCATGTATCTACTGAACATTTGAATGTGTTCTTTGTGGAAACACTTGTTCATGTCCTCTATCCATGTTTTTATTGGATTATTTGTTTTTGGATGTTGACTAAAAACTGGATATTAAGTAACACACAAGACAGGTTTCCTTGAGCTTAAATTTTATTTGCATGAGTATCATTAACAGGAAAAAATATGCATATGTGTATGTACAAGTGTGTTTATGTATACATCTATCTATCTATCCTCTATCCCCTGTCTTCTAATTGTGGTAAAACCTGTAAGGTGGGGAATGGGATAGTCTGAAGAAATATGCTGCTGGATATGTTGGGTAAGCAAATTTAATTGCTCTCAGATGCATTGGATATAAGTGAATCACTCAAATGAGTTATTTAATATTATATAGAAACAAATTAAAATTTTATGTAGTTGAAAATAATAGGTAGTTAAAATAATTTTTGTTGTTTGTTGTTTTTGTGTCTCTTTTGTTTATATATACTATGGTGTGAATGTTTATGTCTCCCAAAATCATATTACAAAATCTAACTCTGGAAGTGATAGTATTAAAACATAGGGGCCTTTGGGAGGTGATTAGGTTATAAGTGGGATTACAGTCCTTTTAAAGGAGACCCCAGAGAGTTCTCTTGATTCATTCATCATGTACGTTTACAGTGAGAAGATAGCCATCTATGAGGAAGTGGGCTCTCCCTGGATCTGCCCATTCCTTAATCTTGAACTTCTCAGTTCTAGAACTGTGAGAAATAAATTCCTGTTCTTTATAAGCTATTCAGTCTATATCATGTCCGTTATAGCAGCCTGCATGCAGAAGGACACTATGACCTAAAACGAGAGCAATAAATATAAAGTTTCAGTAAAGTCAGTTGGTACAATGTTTTTTTACTTAGAGAAGACATGCTGCTTCATGTTAAACCTTGATATTGTATATGTTTCTTGAAGGGCCACTTCTTACTCCTTTGTGTGTTTTCCACAAAGTCCAGGATGATGCCTTACATAAAGGTAATATTTTATAAATACTGTTGGAAATATATACTTCTCTAAAATCTTATTTTGCCTACAGATTACTTGGATCCACTTTGCCTTGTGTAGAATATTTGAAATATATTAAGAACAGAATGTCTCTCTAAATAACATTTAGAATCATCATTAAAAGATTGGTAGCAGACTGAAGGAAAAGTCCAAGAAGCTGGCAGAAGCAAAGGACCAAATTTTTGACCTGGCAGAAAAGGATTGGTAGGGCGCCTGGGTGGCTCAGTGGGTTAAGCCGCTGCCTTCGGCTCAGGTCATGATCTCAGGGTCCTGGGATCGAGTCCCGCATCGGGCTCTCTGCTCAGCAGGGAGCCTGCTTCCTCCTCTCTCTCTCTGCCTGCCTCTCTGCCTACTTGTAATCTCTCTCTGTCAAATAAATAAGTAAATCTTTAAAAAAAAAAAAAAAAGAAAAGGATTGGTAAATAAGGAAACAAATCCAAAGAAAGAAGGAAGAATGATGAAACATGACAATGAGCTTAGGAAAGTCATTGACTCCAAGGAATAGAAAGAGGTGCTTATTGTAGGAGAAGTAGGAGTGAGAGAAAAAAAAAGAGGGCTGAACATGGATTTGAGAATTCAGAGCTAAAACTGTCCCTCATCTGGGAGCAGAAACAGAGATCCAGATTCAGAGGCAAGGAGGACTCACATCACCATCCACAGAAGCATAGAACAACAAGACATAGTTTCATTCCCTCTGCAAAAGCTATCAATGGAGGAATTCTCTTTACCTAAATATGCGTGGGAGTGTAGTTTGTACATAGCCAAGTCACTTACCTCAAGAGGACAAACTATACCAGCTCTCGAAGCAGGCCAGATAGCTCAAGCAACACCAGCCCAAGCCAAAATCCATTTCCCCTGCATTTGTGAACAATGACAGAGCAGTGGTTCACGTCTAGAACTAGGACGTATTCAGAAGTCAAAGATTGTGTCATGGATTGTGCCTATCAGTTCAGAGGCGGCCTTCAGCTCAACTCATGATCCCAGGGTCTTGGCATCGACTCTGTTCTCAGGTTCCCTGCTCAGGAGTAAGTCAGCTTTTCCCTCTCCAGCTCTACACCCTGATTGTGATCTCTCTGTCTCTCTGTCAAATATGTGCATGTGCATTGTTTGACAAAAAGACAAAAACATAACCGGGGTACAAGGATTGACTGTGGCCAGGGGATGTTTTCTTTAATTTGGACCTAGATCTCTATGGAAGGCAGCCAGGTTCAGAGAACCTCCCACCATCCTCAAATGCCAGACCTTCGCTCAGAGCTCCAATGTTCATTCTCCAGTTCCTTGTCTTCCTGAATATCCTCACCAACCTGTAGCATACGCTGTCTGTGGCTCTCTAATGGCCCTTTGTTGTCCCACTGTTCATCTTCTGCTGCCTCCATTAGAACACGCCCATCTTCCACAAGAGGCATTGTTTGCTTATCCCATGAAACCATTTGGGGGATGTTCATGAGAGGGTGAAGGCAGGCTTGTGCTGTCACATCTACATGTACTTCTCCAGAGGGTATCTGCAGGACCCTGTGGGAATGCTCCAGGTTCTTTGACATTTGAATCCTCTTCAATGCGTCCTTTTGAAGATACAAGTTGTCTTCCTGAAACGGGTACGGACGTCTTTCAGATGGCTTCTTGGGCTATGGGTCTTTTCCAACATGCTCCATGCTTGCTCCTGTGGACTCCAAGTACATGAGTCCATTCTGGACCTAAGGTTCTAGGATGTAGAATCTGCCTTTGGTACATCGTCAGTTTTGAAGATTTGGAAGTCATTTTGGCTCGATTTCTAGAGACGCTACAAGTACTCGTTATAAGGGCCGCTAGGCCAGAGGGAGTCATTTTGTGTTTCAGCAGTAAACTTATATTGAACCCATGCAGTAAACTAAATTGACCCTACTCCTCCCAGAGGAGCTTACTCTCAACGCCTAGATACAAGGGTGAATCAGGCCAGGAGAAGACATCCCATTAGAGGGGCACGCATATATCTACTAGGGTAAATTGAGATCCAATTGTCCACCCATGTGTTACCTAGCATTTTTGTTTTTGTGGTGTAGCAGACTTAGCATGACTGTGCAGTTTTTTCTGTATTGTTATCTCATTGGCCAACTCTGTATAGCCTGGCTAAACTACCGCTATAAATGTTAGTCTGTGAGGCTGGGAGTGGTCGCCTCTTTGCAAGAGAAGGCCCTGACCGGTCAATATGATTCTCGATGCTTTGTGCAAAATTAACGTTTGCTTGAACTTCACTTTGTATCAGTCTCGCTCCTTTGAATAAGGACCCTATCTTTGGAGGGCCACCCGAATTCAAATGATGAGAACTGAAACAGCATTGGAATTTTTGGAAAATCCTCTGGAGGTAAGATCATGAGATCCTGCATGGAGCTGCAGGCTATGGCCCACTGGTAGAAGTTGGCAGCAGCCATGCTCCCCAGAGCTGGTGTGGATGCGGAGATGCCCCATCCTCTGCTGGTAGATCGTATGGGGGTTCAATTCCCCCTGGGTGGTCAGGGGGTTCGAGTCCCCCTAGATGGTCAGGGGGCTCGAGTTCCCCTTTGCGGTTAGAGGGGGTTCAAATACCCCTAGGTGAACTCCAGGGGGTTCGTCCCCCTGGATAGTCAGGGGGGTTCGAGTACCCCTAGACATTCAGGGGGTTCAAGTCCCCCTGGGCAGTTTGGGGGTTCGAGTCCTCCTAGGCGATCAGGGGATAAAGAAAGCCCCCACCAGTGGCAGGTTATGGGTAAGAATCGTTGGGCCTATGGTTGTCTTTGCCTGGTCCTTTTGTTGTCTGTTGTATTGTTTGTTATGATTGAAGGAATGGGGCAAGCAGAGAGTAAAGGGACTCTGACTTTCATCTCTCTGTTCTTCATAATAGATGTGAGGCTTCTCACTCACTCATTTCGTGTGTTAAGGGCTATGACTGTAGCCAACTGGGGTTAGTCTAAGAGTGAGTTAAGGTGCCCATGCTGAGGCTCATTGGAGCTGAGCATGGAATATGAGTGCCTAATGGACCACTATTGGTAAGCAGAACTGGCACTGTGGGATGAACCGACCTTGAGCCAAAGACTTTAAAAAATATTCCCCAGCAGCTGCCGAAACCCCCTTTGTTTTGGGGAATTATTTGCCTTCTCTGGCCTGATGTGGACTGCCTAGCCCCTCCCCCTTGTTGGCGGGAGAGCATGGCATCTGAAGTGGAGATAGTTATTTGTCTGTCTCAAGGTTTTAATGGGTAATTGTTAAAGTGGCTTCCAAAGTCTTTGGTAACTTGAAACTGTGAAGGGTTGCTTGAATGACAAATGGAATTAAATTCGTTGGACATGTAGGTCTTAACCAAATGAGATATAATGCTAGACCATTAGGTCAAAATCTCATCTTGACCACCACACACGCTATCGCGGACCTTCGTAGACTCCAACTGACTGATGGATGGTGAACACCCGAGTGACAGGGTATCAGGCCCTCCTCCTCAACAAACCAAGAGTGATCTCACAGCCACAAGTGGTGCTAAATCCAGCCACACTGCTCCCAAAGGAGCTGGCTGAACATCCACACAACTGTGCGGAGGTCCTAAACCAAGTCACAGGAATAAGACTGGATATCAGAGACATGCTCTTCCCAGATGCAGACATGACTCTGTTCATGGAAAGAGGTATGTGAGGTATGTGAGGGCTGTGGTAGTTTATCCTGAGCAGGAATTCTGGGCAGCACCCTGCCACATGGAACTTCGGCACAACAAGCAGAACTGATTGAAATCACTAAGGCACTGCAGATGGCTAAAGGTAAAACCACCAACATCAATACGGACCACAGGAATGTCTTTGCTACTCTCCATATACATGGAGCTACTTACAAAGTAAGGAGCCTATTAACAGCAGAAGGAAAAGGAATTAAAACAGAAGAGAAATATTGGGACCCAAAAGAGGTGGCTGTTATGCATGTCTTGCGACACCAAAAGGGGACTGATCTGATTTCAAAAGGAAACCAATTATCAGATCGAGATTTAAAGCAAGCAGCCTGAGAAACAATGCAAGAGCTGGTTACACACCTGGATCTATCCCTACCAGATAAACTGGAGTATTCAGAGGAAGATTTAAAGTATTTACAAAAATGGCTAAATTATATTATAAAGGAGACTGGACTAAGACTAAAAGAGGAAATTTAATTCTTCTTCGAAGACTAGGTAAGAAATTAGTAGACCAGATACATCAGGGTACTCACCTGGGGTCACTCAAACTCAAGGAACTTCCAGGCTTCTAAATTACGGTGTATGGTTCAGGATATAGTTGATAGATGTGCTCAGTGCCAGGCAGTTAATGTGGGAGGAACTAGAATTGGAAGAGGGAAAAGAGAAAGAGGTAGGGTACCAGGAATTTATTGGAAAATAGATATTACAGAAATAAAACCCAGAAAATATGGGGACAAGTATATGTTAGTTTTTGTAGATACCATTTCAGGCCAGGTTGAGGCTTTTTCCGAGAAACATGAGACGGCAGGAGTGATAGCCAGAAAGCTACAAGAAAAATAAGTCCTAGGTCTGGGCTGCCTCTCACGGTTGAGTCAGACAATGGCCTTGCATTTTGAGTTCAGTCTCACAGGAATTGGCCAAGGCCCTGGGCACAAATTGGAAACTACATTGTGCCTATCAGACCTAGAGTTCTGGGCATGTAGAGAGAATGAACCGGACTCTTAAAAAAAGAGACCTTGACAAAACTAACCCTGGAGACGGGCAGTGGATGGGTGGATCTGCTTCCTTTCACCCTACTCAGGGCAAGATGTACACACTATTTAAACAGGGTGACCCCATTTGAAATGTTTGGGAGAACCCCTGCTCCCGCTCTGTTTTCAGCTACAAAAGGTTGCCCTAGGAGAAATGACTGATCAGTCTGTACTCCAGTCACTGCAGGCATTACAGTCTGTATTAAAAAAAAAAAAATGCAGGGATCCAGACTGCCCACACTGGTATGGAGACGGAGGTGGGACCACTTCCTTTCCAACCCAATCACTTGGTTTGGATATGACATTATCAAGTGGGGAGCTTGGAGCCTCGCTGGATGGGACCTTTTACTGTTACCCTGACCACACCACAGCAGTAAAAGTAGAATGCATCAGGGCCTGGATTCACGCATGTCACATCAAACGAGCCAAGGATGAAGATGACCCCAAAAGGTGGAAGCCACAGCCAAAGATCCCGTTCACTGTGGACTAAATCTAAGACTGAAAAGACTATGAGTTTGTTGTTGCTCCTATTTTTACCTGTTTATGTAAAGTATAGGTAGTTAATTAGATAAAGGAAATTAGAAAAAAAAATGGAAAGGGTTCTATGAAGCGGTAAATGGGTAAGTCATCAGCCGACTGTGCACTAGTGTCATTTACACTAGTGTAAATATACAGCCGACTGTACACTAGTGTCATGTACAAAAGAAAATGAGAGCGATAAAAATGTTAGAATTACATGCTCAATAAACCCTTTATAACCAGAGAATGTAGAACTGGATGAAAAGTCAAGGATTGGACTAATCTCCAAAGAATAGGGAGGAATGTAAGAGCCTGGGTGGCCAGAGGGAATCATTTTGTGTTTATGCAGTATACATAGATTGACCTCATGCAGTAAATTTAGATTGATACTGCCCCTTCCAAAGGTATTTACTCTCAAAGCCTAGATATAAGGGCAGGTCAGGGCAGATGAAGATATCCAGTCAGTGGGGAGCTTATATCTACTAGGTAAATTGAGATTCAATTGTCCATCCGTGTGTTACTAGCAGTTTTTTTCTATGTCTGGCAGACCTAGCACCACTGTGCAGTTTTCTCTGTGTATTGCAATCTCAAGGCCACCTGTGTATAGCCCAGCTAAACTACATCTATACATGTTAGTCTGTGATGCTGGAGGGGGTCGAATTTGGAAGAGAAGGCCCTGACCAGTCAGTATGATTCTCGATGTTTGGAATGAAATTAAGCTTTGCTTGACCTTCACTTTGTATCAGTCTTGCTCCTTTGATTAAAAACCCTAACACTTGTGTCTGCACTGTGGAAGACTCCAGACATGTCTATGTCATGATTGGGGGTGTTCCCTTTGAGCTTTCCTTGGGTGGCCCTTCTCCTGTTCAGAAGATTGGTGAATGGGTGGGAGGGCCTAACCCTTGTGCAGGGCTCAGATTCCCTCCCCTGAGGTTTGCTTGAGGCCTGATTGTTACTTGACCTTTCCTGGCTAAGATGGAATGGTGGATTCTTGCCTTTCTCCGAAATCCAGAGGGCTGGTGCTGACAGTCAGGACCAAACACTACGAATCGGGCCATGGAGATGGTGATACCGACTCGCTTCACAAATTGCCTTGGTGAGAGACCCAGGCGGCTCCAGCGGTTTGGGATGGCTAGGGGTCCTATTGGCACACCCATGAATACTCCAACCAAGTGTAGTGATCAGGCATGGGTTTATGAGGATTGGTTGCTATGACCTCAAAGCGTTGTGACATCACAGATGCTGGCTTCACTGAAGCAGCTGTCCCTCTCCCATGACCTTGGTATCCTATGGCTTTAGGTAGGAAGCCCCGGGAAGGATAGAACAAGAGTCCTCTGAGCCTGATCAGGAACTCAGGTTGTCTTGTGGGTTAATGTCCCATTTCCCCTTTCTAGATAAATAGGAAAAAATGATGTTCATTATACCTTCCTTTAGGCCAACAATTCTCCAGAGACAGCAAGGTGTCCTATTTCCACTACAATTTCTAGATCTCAAGAAACAGTGAGGCATCTTGGGTACCAACAGCTCTCCATGGGGTTTGTCATCCTGTGGGTGAGCAAGTCCATTGTCAGTGTCTTTTCCCAACGGGTCAGTGATGACTAACGGACAGAAAGTCCCTTTTTGAGGAAAAAGGTGAGGGCATGGATATATGGTACTGCCTTTGTCCTCATCTCCTAGAGTTCTGAAACACAAGGTTAAGGGATTAGGGCTCTGTCTACCTGGTTTTCCCTTAACTTTGCAAAGTCTTCGAGGAAAGTGACGTTCTGATCAGAGCTAACTCTTCAGGAAGAGGCCTGGACTACATATATCTTAAGCCATGATTTTCTTTGCAAAGGTCAACATTGATAATGTTCTAGTCATACCTCCGTGTACCAGGAAAGAAGTAGCATATTTCTTGAAAGACACAGCTATCAAAGCTCCATTGAGAAACCGTAAAGATGGAGAAGGGATTTGCAAATTATATATCTGATAATGGACATCTACTCTGAATATTAAAAAATGAATAAAAATAAAAAACCTTACTAATAACCAAACAGAGTATCCAATTTTACATGTGAAGGAAATAATGGAAGAGACATGTCACCAAAAGGATATGGATGGCTTATAAGCACATGACAAATTTCTCAACATTTAGGCATTAAAGAAATACAAATTAAAATCATAATGAGACATGCTTACATATCTATTAGAATGGCTAAAATTATAAAGGCTAATTGTACTTCGTCTGAGCTAGATGGAGAAGCAACAAAAAATCTAAACTGTTGTTGGCATATATCATGATACAACCACTTTGGGAAATAGTCTGAACATTTTTTTAAATGCAAAATATGTTGCAGTTACACAAATAGCCATTTTACTTCTAGGCATTTAACCAAGAGAAACAAACCCTATGTTCATACAAGGACTTGTATATGAATTTCATAGCAGCTTTATTTTTAAGAATTGAAAACAATGGAAATGTTCATCAATGTCCATCAATAGAGCAAAGACAAATTATGATCTATTCATTAAAGAGATTACTATTCAACATCAAAATGAACTATTTACAGTTGGAGATTCTCAAAATAATGATGCTGAGAAAAGAAAAGCCAGGCAATGAATAGTATATACTGTGTGATTCCATGACTATAAAAAAATCTAGAAAATACAAATTTATATATAGTCACAGTTACCAAATATATTGGCGAGATTTTAGTGCCTTTTTCTGTGCTCCCATAGCTTCCTACACTTGGATCTCCGAGCATTTGTTACACCATGTGAAAATATGAACTCTTTTTCTTTATTCTCTTACTAGAATAAGAATCCTTGAAATTTTATGGACATTTGAACTCTCAGTTATTAGCAGAAATTCTATCACACAGTAAGTTTCCAAATATAAAAGCCAGAGTTTTACAATGACTTCTAAGCTTTTACATGATCTAGCCACTCATTTAACCTCTGTGACCTCTTTCCCTGCTACTCTTCAGTCACTCACAGTGGCCTCCTTGCTATTCCTCAGATATGCCAGGCATGATCCAACCTTATGGCCTTCAAGATAGCCAATTCCTTTGTCTGGAGTGACCTTATTGCTGATAGTTCTGGGCAAATTCATCACCTTTCCATACCTTTGTTCAATTGTCAGCTTCATTGTAACTACCCTGATCTTCCTATTAAAAATTTTAACTCCCCATCCCCTGCCTAGCAACCTTGATTTTTCTCACCCTGATCGAATTTTTCTTTTTCCTCATTATACTCATCAATTTTGAATGCACTATGCAATTTTTATTAAGGTTTATAGCTTTTAATTGTCTCACCCATGAAAATAAAAGTTCTACAAAGCCAAGTATTTCATTTACCAGTGTAGTCTGAAGTAATATCTGCCATATAATAGGTTCAATAGACAATTGGTAAATTTCAGAATAAATTAATGTTGAGAGTATACTGAATTTCATAAGTCATTTCAATAATTTTTTCCAAAATATAAACTATGTAAAACATACCTTAAATTTACTTTCAAAATATTTTATAGCATATAATGGACAATATACATAAGCCTTAAAGAAACAATCATATAAATAACCATTTCATACCTACTTAAAAACTGCATAATACCACACTCCTAGATCCTCTCTGAACGTTCTAAATTAACCCTTCAAAGGAAATACATTTTTAAAAATAACAGATTTTTTGTCAAAATAATTTAATAAAATAAAAGTTTCATTCATCTATGTAGATCATAATAAATGTTTTTAATAAGCATGAAATTATAACTCTGAAGTGTGCTAAAATGAAACCACCTGCGAAGGGGGAGAGAACAAAAATAAACATCATTTTTCCAAATAAGAGGAATTTATTACTTTTGAATCCAAGCATGTGGATTTGTTCAAACTGGCAATAAAGGAATATGGAAACACAAACCATAGAAAGTCATATTTTAGATTTCTAAAAGACTTCGAAGTGAAGAGTATATATTTTTTAAATGCTACATAATGCTACATAATGACAAGATGACAGGTTGTGACAAATAGCATTTTAAAAGCTCTACTCATAATGGAACGGAAGGTGTCATTTCCCTATAATATTATATATATCATTAATTTACTATATCTGGATACAACATATTAACAAACAGATTTTCATCAAAGACTAAATCATTTTTAATGGAACATAATAATTTGAACCTACATGTATTAATCATTTTTTTCGATCTAACATTTATAGTCTCGCTAAACATTTTATCAGTTGTCGACAAAATTCAAAAAAAAATTAGGATAAAAAGTCGTGTTTGGGAAAGTAGATTTTTTTTCAAATTTGCATTTAAATGAAAATATTTGATGATATTTTTAAAACTTTAAATGTAATTTTATATATATCTGACCTATCAGATGATATAAAATTTTTGGAGAAAATATGACATATTTTTTGATCTTGGTTGAAGGTATTAATAAAGAGCAACTGTTTGTATTATTTGTATTGTGATATCTTAGTTAATAAACATGAATAACTGATATAAAATATGTTTTTTAAAAAATTTTATTTATTTACTTGATAGAGATCCCAGGAAGGCAGAGAGGCAGCCAGAGAGAGAGGAATGGAAGCAGGCTCCCTGCTGAGAAGAGAGCCCACTGTGGCACTCAATCCCAGGAACCTGGAATCATGACCTGAGCCGAAGGCAGAGATTTTAACCCAGTGAGCCACCCAGGCGCCCTAAAATATGTTTTTTTTTAATATATATATATAGAATTATAGTTCTTGCCAAAATATGGAACTAGCTGGAACTGAATGAATGCCTCCTTCAAAGTCAGCTCTGGAGAAATTATGCAAGTGTAATATGGAACTATTTCAGATATTAACCAAAAACAAAGAAATGATGATAAATTCCTTAAAAGACTCAAAGTTGCTCTTGACTGGTATGTTTCAAGCTCTATTCCTGGTTTGAAGACAGGTTTTAACAGGCCTGTCACTGTAGAAATCAGCTGGATGTTTAGAGGCTATCAGAACTGTACAAAAACCTTGAAGGGGTAAAGACTTGAAAATTCTTTAGAGAGATTAGCTCCCTAAGGCATTATTCCTACACACATTTTTCTCCAATCAATTAAGACTGATGGATGAGGGGCACCTGAGTGGCTCTCTCATCACGTGGGTGGTGGGTTAAGCCTCTGCCTTCATCTCAAGTCATGGTCTCTGGGTCCTGGGATCCAGCCCCACATCGGGCTCTGCTCAAAAGGAAGCCTGCTTCCCTCCCTGCTTGCCTGCCTCTCTGCTTACTTGTGATCTCTCTCTCTCTCTCTTTATCTCTCTCTGTGTCCAATAAATAAAATCTTTAAAAAAAAGGCTGATGGATGATAAATTATGAAAACTGCTCCCTCCAAATGATGCTTCTTCATAAGGATTTAAGAATTTAAAATTGTAAGAATTTAAAATTGAAACTTGATCGTAGGATTTATCTTATAGAATAACATCAAGTGAAGGCAGTTATTATTAGTTTTGAAGTATTTGTGATTCTGAATTCTTGGCCTCATTAGTAAATTTATTTTTAAATTCTCCCATGGAGTGGTGAATGGCCTTCAGTCTTTCATTGATGTACATCATTGGGTCAAATGAGATGTGTGTGCCCAGAACTATATATAATCTTCTTTGTATTTCGCTGGAGATGGCATTTCTGAGTTTTGTTCAATTGAATTTGGACAGATGTTTTAATAGTCACTTCTAAAGTTGGCCCTGGAGAATATCTTCCTTTTTTTCTCTTCCCGATTCTCTGAAAAACCCTGACTAATTCACATTATCACAGTGATATCACAATTCAAGTTTTTCCAAACACCATAGCTGCAAAATAGAAGGAAGCTACTCAGAATGTAATACTATTGTGAATGATTGAGAAAGAAAACATTATTATAATTAAGCTACCAGGTTTCAATGTATTTTATTGTTGCTTAGAAAATCCTAGCATACCCAGACTTTACAGAGATTTGATGATCCGAAGAGGAGCTGAACTCATGGACCAAAATAACTATGCATATAAAAAGTACAATTACTTACCTAAAAAAGATGATGTGGTTAACTTTATATGGCAATCCAAGTGTTATTGGAACAGGAATTTAAAAAATAGCTTAGGGGCGCCTAGGTGGCGCAGTGGATTAAGCCACTGCCTTCAGCTCAGGTCATGATCTCAGGGTCCTGGGATCAAGTCCTGCATCAGGCTCTCTGCTCAGCAGGGAGTCAGCTTCTCTCTCTCTCTCTCTCTCCCTCTCTGCCTGCCCTCCATCTACTTGTGATCTCTCTCTGTCAAATAAATAAAGAAAGAAAATCTTAAAAAAAATTGAATGACTGTACTTTTAAAAAATAGCTTAAAAGGGGCGCCTGGGTGGCTCAGTGGGTTAAGCCGCTAGCTTCGGTTCAGGTCATGATCTCAGGGTCCTGGAATCAAGCCCCACATCGGGCTTTCTGCTCAGCAGGTAGCCTGCTTCCCTTCCTCTCTCTCTGCTTGCCTCTCTGCCTACTTGTGATCTCTCACTGTCAAATAAATAAGTAAAATATTTTTAAAAATAACTTAAAAGTATATGATAAAATAATGATATACATATACAAAGAAAAGATACTATACTGTGAATATAAATTAAGTGAAAATTGTTGAAATAAAGA
This sequence comes from Mustela nivalis, assembly GCF_964662115.1. NCBI lineage: Eukaryota > Metazoa > Chordata > Mammalia > Carnivora > Mustelidae > Mustela > Mustela nivalis. The sequence continues at coordinate 214,048 of NW_028136428.1, read as the reverse complement.
ATACAATAAATGGAGACTAAGATGAATATAGCTGTAAAATAAATAAATGAGTTGGGAAAAACAAACAAACAAACAAACAAATTAATGACTTCTGCCCAAATGCAGCAGAAAAGAAAAAAAATAAAGAAAATATTTAAATAAGTACTGAGATAAATTTTGGAGAATTAAAGAAAGATAAAAATTACCAGACTTAAAATGATGCCAAACATGAGAAATCAGAAACAAAACAAAACAAAATCCACACACACACAAAACCACTCATATACATTATGGTGAGTTTTAAGAATATCAAAAACATAGAAGAGCATAAATGATGCCCAAGAGAAGAACAGATCACCTAAAATGTACAAGAATAATACTGACAGCAGAATTCTCAATAGTAATAGCATATAAAGGAGACAGCTGGGGGTTTGTATAGATGGAAAAGATATTTGAAACTAGATATTATACATCAAGCCAAATTATTGATTAAATTAGAGAGTACAGTAAAAATACAATGAAGCATGTTAGGTCTTAGAACATTTATCACACAGAGACACACATTTTAGAAAACTTCCTTGGAGGACAGCTCAATTTAGATAGAGAAAACAGAATTATGTACTCAAAGGCACATTTTGAAGGAAGGATTGAATATAGTCGGCACTACAAATATTCTTTAATCGTATGTTCTGAATTTCCTAAATTTAAGAAGTATTTGTTCAAATATTTATCTTTAAATAAACCCAAGGAGACTTTTTCTTGGATTCTGGAAAATCAGTCCATTTGGATACAAATCTTTTTGTCACTGATGGAAATTTTGATATCCCTTAACAGTGGAATGCCTAATGTATTGTTACAGCAATTGTCATTTGCCAATACATGGGTGATGTGTGTGTGTTGTGTGTGTTTATTATTATTTTTGATGGTTTTACTCTTCTATGAGATTTTTAAGTAGACATAATTTTAATAAATTATGATTTGTTGAAATTTATCTGAGGTTATATATAATAAAATGAAATTTGTGTGAACTAATGAAGTGTGTCTCCATTTTTTTGTTTTAAGAGTAGACTGGTCTTTAAAAATTGTCCAAAGAAGTACATTATATTCATTATTAAATTTGATAATATACAATAAAGTATTTATGGGCATATGGAACCATATCAAATTCTACTATTAATTCATATTAATAATTACCATAAGAGGAAAAAGGGATATTTTTCAAAATGAAAATTAGCGTATTTTTCAGAATATGATATAGTGTTATTCACTGAACAGAGGGAACAAATGTCAAAGTTTAACACAGCTTACAGAATGTTTTAACATAAATTGAAATTTAAATCTGACCCAATTTCACAGTTTTAAGTAAAATGGTAGCACTTATAGTTGGGGATGCTCAGCTTGCTCGGGGCGGAACACCGCCCCTTCACAGAAGCTGGGCAGCGGGGGATACCTCGCTTGCTCATGGCGGAATGCAGCCCCCTCACAGAAGCTTCGCTGGCTGGAAGCCCGGCCGGCCCAGGGCGGAATGCCGCCTGCTTCAGGAAAGCGGAGCACCTGGGAACGACAGGTTAGCTCAGGGTGGAATGAAAACCGCCTGCCTCCCTTATCCGCCATAGAGCCTTTCTCTTCCCAGAAGTGCCTGTTGCTAGTTAGAAGAGTTCTTTCAATGTGCTTGTTTAACTATAAACTTTATCCTCCTTCTTGCTTGTCAGCAAGATGGGATTAACATTTGACCTTCCTCAATCCTTCTATTGGCTATTGTTTTCTATCCAATAAAAGTGAGACTGTCAAGTTGCTCTTGGCAGACGTCCTTTTCGACTGTTGTCCCCTGCTCCCAGTCTTTTCCAGCTGACTGGTTCGTGCCTAATTCTTCTCTCGTCGCCATCTGGAAGCGGCACCCAAGCTTTCTTGGGCTTCCTGTTTTTGGTGTTCTGTTCCACTCATCTCTGCCACCGCCCCCAGGTCCTCAAAATGGTTTTCTATGGTATCTTCCAGAAAACTTCTGATGTCCTCTTTAGTATGTAGGCTACATCAGTAGGGAATAGCGTTAAAACCTCTTCTGTTCCATGTGGATATTCACGTCGTTGAGCACTGCTTGGTCAAAGTCTGCCCTTTTCTGTTGGTCTGTTTTCTCTGGTCACTTCAGGAGTCCTTTTGTAAGAAATCCTATCCCATCAGATGCTCCTCTCACTCTCTTTCTCCCTTACTCTTGCTCTGGCTTCTTTCTTCAGATTTGCCGGGGAATGACGAGTCCTTTTCATTCCTATGAAGATAGAAGAATTGGCTAATCCACAGATACCATTTTTAGTGATATACAAGTGTATATATAATAACTGATATGGAGATGTACATGTGCACCTACGTATATATTCTATAATCTATAAAGTATGGAGGTTGGATTAAGTCTGAAGTCTCTCATACAGCTTGATAACCTGTGACTCTTTGATCAATAACTTCCATTTTCCCACAGGTCAGAGAAATGGGAAAAAATGCACATATGAACATATGTAGCACGTTAAAAAATGATCACAAATCCTATGACTCCCATTTCCCTTTGATTCACATGGGCTATGTGACTGTGTTAAACAGTGAAATAAACGTGTCAGTTTCAGGCCCAAGTCCAAAAGGAACCCCTCTCTTGGAACATTTGCTATTGGAGCTCTGAGTGGACAGGAAATAAGTCCAACAACCTTGTTACAAAGACTGCACGGAAGTGGAGGGCCATCTGAGCCTCATCTCCCAACTGTACCCATCAAAGTGACAGGCATGTGCATAAAGTCATCCTGAATCCTCTAGACCAAGCAGCCGCATGCTGAAGGCCACCACCCACTGACCTCAGTTAATGCCGTATTAATAATAGCATAAAAATTGCCCCATGAGATCCTGCCCTAATTTCTGACCCCCAAAACATATGTAATATGACAAAAGGGTTGTTTTAAGCCCCCAAATTTTGAAGTCATTACATAACTAATTGGGTAACATGGCAAATACATATCCAAACTAATGGAAATCAAGGAATATGTTTAAAGGCACCAAGTTATCTTAAAAAGTTCTCTGAACACACAGAAAAACAGAAAGAGACCCATAACTACAGAGAACAAATTGATCGTTTCCAAAGAGGAGGCAGCGGGTGGACAGGCAAAATGCGTGAAATACAGTGGGAGATAACAGGCTTCCAGTTACAAAATTAATAAGTTGCAGGATGAAAGGCATAGCATAGGGAATATGGTTGGTGGTACAGTACGGTGAGCACAGCACAACATACAGACTTGTCAAATCTTGTTGTTTTATATCTGAAACGAATGCAACATTGTGGGTCAGCTATAATTCAATTAAAAAATCAAAGGAAGTTTAAAAAAATTAAAAGTGAGCTCTGTTATCCAAATAGGACATACGAGATGGATTTCCCATCATACCATAAATTGAAAACGACTTCTCTTGATAGAACAATGCTTTCCTTAGTCTTAGTCCCTACTCCCTCCACAAAAACAAAACAAAACAAAACAAAAAAACAAAAAACAAAAAAACAACTACTTTTGAAAAACATCTTGGTATTTTGAAAATTATAACTGCAGTGAGTGATGAGAGTGAAAACAAACTGATAATCCACGTTTCCTCATTTCTTATCCCTTTTATGAAGATGAACAGTAAAATCATAGTGTAAGAATTAACCCGAGAGAGGTCCATTTTCCACTCACTATAATCAAGCTGGAATTCTCAACTATTATTTAGATTAGTTGATTCTGGTGGCAAATGCAAATATGGTTTCACTTCTTGGGCACATGAGGAAGATTTGGTTGGTGAAACAGACATACCAGGTTGGCCCAGGCCTGCACTGCCAGGGTTCAGAAAATTGCAAGATACAACCTGACACTTAAAACTTCCCATCAACAACTACCGCTGCCCCCCAAACATCTTGTTTCTTCCCACAGACAGCTCATACTGAGACCTGTCCACTGTCAGGGCCAAGCTAAAGGGGGATGCCCACAAACTAGGTGGGAAATGAGAGGATGCAACTGCAGCTCTCTGGGGATGCCTAAGGCCACTGAATGCCCCGTCATGATTCTCCAGCACAGATGGGGGCAGCCTGCACCACGTGGGTGGAGCTCGAGGACACAGAAAGTACTGGAGTGGCAGTCAACAAACAAATGTGTTTGTGTAATATATAAACACCCATAGGGTTGTCAATTGGTGGGATTCACTTTTTCTAACTGTTCACCCCATGACATACAACTTCAGGAAACCCAGAGCCCATGGATTATTGTTGAAGGGCACATTAGGACTCAATCAAAGTGTAACTAAGCGTAATCATACAAATAAATACAAATATCATTAAAAAATCAATACCACCTCAAACTTTCTTTTTCATTCCCAAATGAGCTTTTATGGGTTTTAATATCAATTAATGTGCTTATAGAACTGGTAAAAAAAAAAACAGTCAATGATGAAATTTTAAAATTACCACTCTGCTTTCCCTAATTTCTGTTGATGTACTTTTATCTCACACAAAAATGAATTACTAAGGAATAAATCATACTTCACTGAACACGTTTCAGCTGAAATGATGCACCAAGATGTACCGCTTTGGTCAGGCTTATACTGTTGTTGTCAACATAGTATATGGGGTGTAAGAGCTACTGTCTTTTCCTTCTCCCATGAATATTAGTCCTAACAGATTCTTCACGTGGAAAGAAAACTTAGTCTAGAAGATACACTAATTCCTCTCCTCCCTGGTGAAAAATACTGTTAGAGGTATTAGTTTTAGATAGAGAAGCAAGTTCACTTTGGAAAAAAGCAGACACACACAAAACCCTGCAACATGACCTTTAATACAGTGATAAGGGTGAAAGTGTAAACTTCATTTGGAAACAGCACTCAAAATACTGTTTTGAAGGGCCTTTACAACAGCGGTATACTCTTTGAAAAGATTTTTCAGATCAACTGATTGAATCATATTTAATTTACCTAGGGACAATTAGATAAAATTTAAAATTCCAAACAAAAACTTTTAGGACACAAATAAAATTATATGTGCTTTTATTCCTGCAACTATCTCCAAAATCTAATATTCAATGGTTTAAATTGCTGCATTTCTCATTTGCAATGCAGATGAAGAGAGGAACACAGCAGACACATGTGAGATGAGGTGTGAGGCATAAAAGGGAGCACAGGAGGCAACTGACCAGCTGAATAGCGACTGCCCCAAAGATGACCATATCCTGAGCCCAAGAAGCTCTGAGTACTTTACCTTACCTGGCAAATGGGATTTAGCAAGCATGATTAAATTAAGGTGTGAGGGGGGAGAGATTATCCTGGATTACCTCGGTGGTCCCAATGTAATCATGAGGATCCATAAGGAGACAGGAGGATCAGAATCAGAAGGCAATGTGAAGTTGGAAACAGAGGGATAAAAGGTGGTGCAATGAAGGGCCACAAGTCAGGGAATGCAGGCAGCTTTAGAAGCAGGACAAGGCAAGAAAGTGGATTCTCCTCTAGAGCCTCCAGAAGGAACACAGGCTGCTAACACCCCGATTTTACCACACTGAGACTGATTTTTGAACTTCTGACCTCCAGAACTGCAAGATAATCAATTTGTGTTGTTTCAAGCCACTGAGAATTTGTCATTTGCTACAGTGGCACTAAAAACTACTAGAAGAACTCACTGAGACATATTGAGTCTGTACAATGGCAGGGACCATTTCTAGGTAGGACTATCTTCAGGGTGTGGTAGTACTGGATCTGGAGAGTTGACTGCCAGCATCCTTCCTCCCTCCCCCTCCCTGAACCCCAGTGCACTGTGTGCCTCCTCCACTGCAGCCCAGGTGACTCACAGGAAGCTGGCCCCATCCACACTACAGGGAAGGGGTCTGTCATGGAAGCCAGTCATGTTCCTCCTGGGCCATTCACACAGCCAGCTGCACGACAGTCAGTGCCTTGTTACTGTTCTATGAGAGACAGTAACCTAGGTTGTCCCACACACACAAACGGGAAGGGCTTTACAGAAATATCTGGGTTGTCTCTGAATGTGAACAAGAAAAGCAGTGCCCCCACTGCGGGCAGCCATCACACAGTCAGCAGAGGGTGGAAGACAAACTGGCCAGAGGGAAAGGGCACAGTAGGGAAAAATGGAGAAAATCATGGAGACAGTGTGAATAAAACACATTCTCCGCAAGCACTGCCATGAGCTGCTTCTTCATGAGATTGAAGGTTTTTTTTTTTTTTTTTAATCTTTAAGACAGTTTGAGTTAGGATGAGACAACCATCCAAACTGATTCAGGAGGTCAGACTTTACGGAAACTAAGAAATCCAGATAATAAAAGTAGATGACTCACATGTGTGAAAAGTTTCCTTTCCCACTAAGGGCGGGGGGAAAACTAGAACCTTGAATTTGTGGCTATTCCATTATTCTTGCTATTTTTCATCACTCAAATGTATTTTTCAAGAATGAGGAAATTATTCTCAATAAATACAGTGATGGTTCCCTGAAAATTTGTAACCAAGTAGGGAACAGTCAGAGTCTCTAAACAGATTGTTTTGAATTGACTTAACAATCACACAAAATAGACTGTAAAATTTATCAAAGAGTGGGGCTGAGTTTCTTATATATGATTTCATGCAAATTTTTGTCTACCTGATGATTTTTAGTTTTTGTCTACAGGGTGAGTGAATAAAGGTGTCTCAACATGGTCCAGAACTAATGGTTTTCCCTGGCTCACTATGAAATCCAGGGTCATTTCTGTTTCCTTTTCCGTGAACTTCTTCCTCTCATTTGGTCTGTTTTTCAATCGGACTGTTTGTCTTCTTCTCAATTTGTAGGCACGTCAGAGACATGAGCTCCTTGAACAGCTGATGTTACAGACGCTTTTCACAGCCTGTTGCCCACATGCAGCTTTACTCTTTTTTGATATACAAATCTTTTTCAAATTTTTAAAATAAAGTGGCATGTCATTTCTTCTATGGCCTGTGGGTCTTATCTCTACCTAAGGTAGTCTACCACTTCCCAAATTTTTACATGCCCCTAGATTGTCTCCAAATTCTTTATCATTTTGTTTGTAGAGTTAGAACTTAAACCAATTTACAAGGTTAATCAACCTGAAATCTCCTTACATATGTGATAGGAAGCAAGAGTTCTAAGAAAGAGAGTTCTTTCAGCTCTGAGGGATAGAGCTTAAAGTCAATATTCAATGATACTCTGTCTCATTTTCTAGAAGGAACTGGTGGTTTCTGTTTGGAACTCTGACAATTTTTTTCTTAGTCCCTGAAAGTCAAATAGGTTTACGTCTGTTTTGGTTTGAGTCTGTTCAGCTAATTCTCCCTGGGACTTGAAGGCTTTATGAACTGAAGGCATGACTGTTTTTCAGCTCAAGTAAATGCTGCATTAGTTCAGTTATAACTTCTGTTATTTTCTCCTTTTGTCCTCAGGGTACTTGCAAGGTAGATTTGGACCTGACCTCAGATCTTACTTATTCGTTTCTCATTTCCATCTCTTTGAAATTTTCCTCAGTGTTCTGGGATATTCCTTTGGAAAATCAATTTTGTGGGGCACCTGGGTGGCTCAGTGGGTTAAGCCACTGCCTTCAGCTCAGGTCATGATCTCAGGGTCCTGGGATCGAGTCCTGCATTGGGCTCACTGCTCGGTGGGGAGCCTGCTTCCTCCTCTCTCTCTGCTTGCCTTTCTGCCTACTTGGGATCTCTCTCTGCCAAATAAATAAAATCTTTAAAAAAATCAATTTTGTTCTCAGCAGTGATCATTACTGTTTACAGGGTTCCTATTACATGTTACAACTAGTGAATTTAAGTTTCAAATCTTTCTTGTATTTTTATGTTTTAAAAGATTTATAAAATTTATTTGACACAGAGAGACAGAGAGTAAGTGAGCACAGACAGGGAGAGTGGCAGAGGGAAAGGGAGAGGGAGAAGCAGACTCCTCACTTAGCAGGGACTCCCCACACCCCACCACAGGGTTTGATCTCTGGCAGACATTTAACCAACTGAGCCATCCACGCACCCCAAAGCTCCCTTTCAAAATCTTCAGTAAGTATTTTGCTGCTCTTTACTGTAACTGTATCCCCCTCAGACTTCTTGACAATAAGTTTGTCTAGCTCTGTAGTCAGTTCTTAATCAATGAGGACACGTGCTCTGGACCTCAGTTTGGTGCTCCTCCACCAAGATGCTACCTGCCACTCAGGTGTGTGAACTCTTGCAGCTCAGGCCTAGTCACACTTTTGGGAACTCTGGGGCATCAGCGAAGCTACTCTAAGGGGACCATGCTTTGTGCATAAAAGCAGGCCCCTGCCATGAAGCAGCCCCTCTCAAACCTCCCCAAGTTGTCCTTCCTTACACTGCACAAAGTCTCTAAGAAACTCAACCTGCTGGGAAAGCCCATTTCTCTATGACCAAGGACCACAAGAGAGGGAAGGTATACCATGGGCCCCACACAGAAAGAGGTCTTCACTGAAAGCCTTCTAAAGAGAGTCTGCCTTTTCTTCCAGGCATTCCATCATGGCACCTCAAAATCCTGAGATCTCTTCCACTGCTCCCTCTGAGATGCCAAGAGGCACTTGGCAGTCAAATAGGTCCTTCCCACAGCCCACCTACATGATTATTGAGGGCCTGCCTGGTGCTGGGGATGGGTGAAGGCAACACAGGCCCCTGGTCTTATGCTCTGATGTCACTGGCTCTTGAGCAAAGGAAGGAAAATGAGAGGGTCCAGGAGACTGCACACAACATCATGTTTTCAGAACATCTCCCTGGCCCCCAAAATCACCTTGTCATGGCAATGTCAGCAGGGCATGGCAAGTGCTATCTCAGAAGTCCCTCTCACACCTCAGCAACAGAGAGAGAGCCCACCCATAAACATAATCCCTAGAACCAGCATCCTTTAGGAACCCAAACCCCTATGAGTCAATTACTTTGGTATGTGTTAGTGTATTTTTACCTATGTAAAATATAAGAAAAAGAGGAATGACATACCTGTATGATTTGGGGCAGTACAGCAACTCGATTTTGAGTGTTTTGGATTATAGCTAGATACTTTTTTCCAAAAAGAAATTTATAATCCATTTAATAAAAACAATGTGAATTGCCATGTATGGAATTTTTATACTATAAATGTTTTCATTGTCTTGAGTTGTAGTAATGTACATACACTGGCGCTGGTCTCAAATGGGGGATGTCTGGAAGGAAACAGAATACATGATTAGGGGAGTGAGTGTAAGCCACCACCCTAAACAGTTCAATTTCTCACAAACATATACCTCAGCTCTATATTTGATTGGATGAATATCAACTAAAACTTTAAAATTAAAGTACCAGAAATTATTAGGGATGACATTTTTTGGTAGACTTGTTTCTGATTCTGCCTTGTGACCTGACAAAGGTGGGATGGTGACTCCTGTTACTGCTTGCTTATTATAGCTATGGCATACAGCGGTGGAAGTACTAAGTACTAAGCCACTAGAAAATTTGAGAAAGGATAAGCAATTCTAATAGTAAGGATATTTTCACATACATTATAACTAATTTAATATTTTAGGACTGAAACAAATCTAGAAGAATGTACAGACATTCTTCATCATTTCAGGTACTTTAACATCCAATACTACCCTAATCCAATCCATGGGACTTTAGTTTTATAGCCTTTTCCTTGTCGATGAATCTGAAGAATAGAATCAGTATAAACTACTTTATGTCTGAAAAAATTCATCTTTGAATTTTGACTTGACCAGCTCCACAGAATTAATAACAAGTCCCTTTCTTGGTGCAGCCACATTGGGAAACAGTGTGGAAATTCCTCAAAAAAATTAAAATGGAGCTGCCCTATGACCCTGCAACTGCACTCGGTATATACCAAGAAGATACAGATGTAGTGAAAAGAAGGGCCATCTGTACACCAATGTTCATAGCAGCAATGGCCAAAGTCACTAAAGTGTGGAAATAACCAAGATGCCCTTCAATGGATGAATGGATAAAGATGTGGTCCATATACAATATGGATTATTATGCCTCCATCAGAAAGAATGAATACCCAACTTTTGTATCAACATGAACTGGTCTGGAAGAGATTATGCTGAGTGAAATAAGTCAAGCAGAGTCAATAAGGAATAACACAGACGACATTGGGAGATGGAGGGGAGAAGTGAGTTGAGGGAAATTGGTGGGGGAGACAAACCATGAGAGACTGTGGACTCTGAGAAGCAAACTGAGGGCTTTAGAAGGGAGGCAGGTAGGGGGTTGGGTGAGCCTGGTGATGGGTATTATGGAGGGCACATATTGCATGAAGCACTGGGTGTGGTGCATAAACAATGAATTCTGGAACACTGAAAAGAAATAGAATAATTAAAAAAAGTCCCTTTCTCCTTTAAATTTCATAATCAATACAAAAAGTTACATGGTATTGGACTTGAGCTACTACTTGCTGTATGTCAGGCTCTCTTACTTTCTTTTTTTTTTTTATTTTCAGCATAACAGTATTCATTGTTTTTGTACCACACCCAGTGCTCCATGCAATCCATGCCCTCTATATTACCCACCACCTGGTACCCCGACCTCCCACCTTTTATATACCTGGAGGCACTTGCATGAGGCAGACAAGTTCTCAATAAAGAACTTTAATTCAATATATTAAAGTATACTATGTTTTCCACAGTGAATATAGACTATTTATCAAATCAGAATCAAGTTCTGAAAAAAATACCCATATACAGATAGCTAACAAATACACAGCCCGGTACCTCTAAAGGTTAGTACTTCTACATATTTCAAAAGGCATCAAGTTTTTGCTGCTTTCCCCTGATCCAAGCATGCACATTTGTGTGTATGTAAGTAAACACCCAAAGACAACTGAATTAGTAGTCCACATTCACCACATGGATTAATGCCTGTTTTGATCTCTTTCCCTCCCAAATTGTTTCTGATTATTCACTTTAACTAATTTTGCCTGCTTTCCAATAATAGGGAGAAGAAAATTTGCTTCCCCACCCAGCACTAATCAAAGGGATACTTATGTCCTGTGAGCCTTCATTTTTCATAGGGGAAAACAAACAAACAAACAAACAAAAACCCAAAAAACCCTTAGCAGTGAAACTAGAAATTCCCTCATGTTTCCTTCCTTTCTGGAGCTTACTGCCCTTAGGTTGCACAGTTGCCCAAATATTGGCCCCTCCATAAGAAGCTGTAAGTAGCACGTAGAGGATGAAAGATTCAGGATATAAGGAAGGGCTACTCTGGGCAGTTGCATGGCCTGGGATGGTCTGCCTCACCACTGGGCAAGGTCTGGGGTCTGGGGTCACCATACCTCAACACCGTTAAGAGAAGACTTCAACGAGAATGTTTATTTCAACATCTTTGCATGAGAAAATAAACACTGCCTTCAATAAACAGTTTCAATTAAAAATTAAAATTTTAAAACTTAATTTTAAATATAATTATACCAAGAAGAATCATGACACATGTTGAATTATTTTAGGAGCCACAGTCTTCCTGAGGTACAAATAAATAGTTTGTACAAATAGGTAAAATCATTTATTAGGAAACTTTAAACCTCTTACAATAAAGTTACCATTAAATATAAGAATAAAGTGACTATTTTGCTTAAAAATAAACAAAGGTCACTTTGAAAGAGAATGGCAGCTTCCCTGTGGACATCCTCTATACCCAGCCCAATCAGTACTTACCAAGTACAAGTTTGTAGATTTTGCTAACATGGTAAATGATGGAAATAAATGAGGAAGACAATATTTTCAAAACAGTGTAAAAAGAACTTTAAAACAAGTATCTTGATTCTCCTTATTCTTCCACTCTAATTTGTAGCCTTTGGATAATATGTGGGAAAGAACATATATACATTTAAATTTTAACTTAAATGTCTACTGAAATAAAATGCTATCTTATTAAAATTCCTATCCAAAATTTAAAAAAAAAGTCATGGTGACAAATAATGTTGACAATCATGTAATGTAATCCTATCTTAAAACTCAAATTATGCTAAGAATGAATATTTCAAAACTAAATGGTTCACTTTGTTAAAAATATTCTTACTGAGTATTAAAAAAATCACCCAATGGTATCATGTTTTTAAACTCATTCTACTCATCATGCCTGTATTTTATCCTACCAGTTCTCTCTAATGACTTAGCATTCTTTCTTGTCTGCTCTCCTCTCTCATTTCCTTTCACCAGCACCAAAAACACAAAGACTCCAAAGTCCTGAGAGCAGACTGAAGTATCCCTTTGCCTTCTAGAAGCTGTGCATTTTGACCCTACTGGTCCATTCCACCTGCCCAATAGGCAAGATTGCCCAATAGGACAGTGCAGTCAGGAAGGGAGGCAAGGACAGAATCTTGAGGGATAGCAGAGAGAAAGAATCACCTTAAGAAAACTGGCAAGAATTCCTATCTTACATTGAGGTCTTCCATCCATTTTGAGTTTAATATTTTGTTCTGATAACACAACTCTGGGTGGGATCCGAGATGGATCCTCAGTGGGGACACATCACCAGGAAGACCACACCATGATTAGAATTTAGAATCTTCGGCACCCCCACCCCAACCCCTACATTCCCACAGAGAGGGGAGGGGGCTAAAAGCAGAGCACATCTATGTAAGGAAGCCTCCATAAAAATCCTCATAGCAGGGACGCCTGGGTGGCTCAGTTGGTTAAGCAGCTGCCTTCGGCTCAGGTCATGATCCCAGCGTCCTGGGATCGAGTCCCACATCGGGCTCCTTGCTCAGCAGGGAGCCTGCTTCTCCCTCTGCCTCTGCCTGCCATTCTGTCTGCCTGTGCTCGCTCTCTCCCCCTCTCTCTCTTTGATAAATAAATAAAATCTTTTAAAAAAAATCCTCATAGCAGGGGTTTCAGGAAACTTCCAGGTAAGTCAACATATCCAGGTACCAGGAGGGGGATAAAACCCAGCTCCACAGGAATAGACATTCCTGTGCTTGGGACCCTCCCAGACTGTGCCCTTTGTGTCTCTGCATCTGACTGTTCATCTGTATCCTTTATCATATCTTTCATAAATTGCAAATGAAAACAAATGTTTCCCAGAGTTCTGCGAGCCACTCAGTTGAACCGGAGGAGGAGTTGAAGGAACCTCTGATTTGTAGCCAAGTTGTAGAGAAGTTGTGGGTAACCTGGGCTCCTCCTACTTATGACTGGCACCTGAATGTGATGGAACAGTCTCACGGGACTGAGCCCTTAACCTGTGGGATCAGATGCCATATCAAGGCAGACAGTGTCAAAGCTGAGTAAAACTACAGGACACCCAGCTGGTGTTGCAGAGTTGCCTGGTGAGGGAAAAATCCACAGCCTCAGCCACAGTGTTAGAAGTGAAGTGTTCTGTGTGAATATGGTAATATAAAAGCAGATGGGAGAACTGAAATGTTTGCTTGACATACACTGTCACACAAAATATTATGTATGCCAGGTCTTTGCTGATGTGATATAGCACATATTCAAGTTCTAGTGAAATATCATAAAGAGTCAACTCAAAAAACAAACAAACAAACAAGCAAACATACAAAATATGAATGAGCTGGGAGAAAATAAGCAATGTTTCCTCTTTCCTATCAAGAGAAAGACCATTCCTGAATTATCCAAGATTTTGCTTTTACCTGAATAACCATACAGTTCAATAGTACTTGAAGGAAAAAGCATGTTTGGTCCTCAGCGATCCTTTCCCCTGATATGGCCGGCAAGAGTGGAGTGATTCTTGTGGATATATCTTTGCTCCAGAGTGGGGAAAAAAAGGAGTTCTTTCACCAACGTTCAAAGGGTTTTTAAAAAATGGCCTTCATTAAAATACATCTGCCCCTCCTTTGGAACCTGCTCACGCTACACTCCAGGCCAGCGAGCATCAAGGGGTTGGAAATACGGTACAAACTCCCATGAAGCCACCTCTCCCTCTAAACTATTCTTCTCTCTGCCAAATTCTGCTTCGGTCAGCCTAAGGATCAAATACCTGTCTTTGGGCAATAAAGTGATGTGCATTAATCAATCATTGGCCCTAACTGGCAAGTTTCTTAAAATCTCATGGGACACAGATGGTTGCCATGACTTTCCCAGGAAGCAGCTACTGTCTTTCCATGAATGCGGCATGAAAATACAGGGCTGGGTGAGCAGATGAATGTCCACTCGTGAAACAATCATGCTGAGGACAATAAACAGTAGTTTTGGATGGCAGATTTAAATTTCATTCACAGCCAAGGAAACACTCCAGATACATGATGTGTCTCCACTTCCTGTTGTTCCCAACATCTGAGTCCTCCCTTCCATTCCTGTTTCCACCACTTCAGTAAATGTCTCCCATCCTCATTGCATATAAAAAAGGCTCTGATTCTTTCTATTCTAATGTCTGTAAGACATTACTGTGAACAAGAGCAGGGGATAATTCCTCCTCCAAACCCATCTACGAAATAAAGGGTTCTATTCAGGATCCTGACAAGCTGAGGAATCCCTCAAGAGAACTTCCAGAGTCATTTCAACCTGTAAGGCTGGCTAAAATGTTCCTCACCATCCGCCACACCAGGGCTAGGACTGATGAGTGTCTCCACCATGCAGGTCCCTAAGGATGACATGATCGCTGGGAAACCAGGCACGAGGCAAGCAAAAATCAGCACCTGCTCTTCTGCAAAGTTTGTCTGAAGTGCTTGAAGCCACAGAAGAAACAGATTGACTCCTTCAGATCTTACCTAAAAACAAAATTAAAGGTGACAAAATTAAACACATGTTTATGCAGAGATGCACTGCAATGCAGATTCAGTTCTGAGAAAGAAAAACTAGAAGTTAAAGGTACCGTTAAACTCCTGCACCAAGTTCTTAGTGACAAGAAATCAGGCGTGCTGCAAGAAGCCCAAGGGTGAAGAGTTGGGGTCTGGAGCCACAGTGCCTGGTTCCAATGCAGGCTCTGCTTTTTGCTTTTTGCTTGCTTAGCTGTGGCCAGTGGAGAACCACCAAACTTCTCCCTTTGCATCAGTCTCTACCTCTGAAAAATAAGGATGATAAAAGAATTTACCACAAAGTGTTTGCACAGGGATAAGTGACTTACAACAGTGCCTGTATCATCAACTGTCATTTAATCACAAAAATAATGCAAAGACAATCATCCTCCAAATTTACAGTGTGCTTTGAATAGTGTTTTTTCTATAATATGCTTATGTATCATGGAAAGTTCTTGAAAAATCTCCGAGCTTAATAAGACCTTAAAGACCTGGCTCAGTTATTTGACCTTGAAGCCCATATATTAGGCATTTCTACACCAGCCCTCCTTTTTTTTTTTTTTTGCCTGTGCAGGTAGCTACCTTGAGGGCTGCCACCAAATCATCACTTCCACAAAGAACCATTCAGAAATTTCTGGAACTCATATCATTGCTGGACTTCTGGCATAAGTCCATTGTTCCTGGTGGATGCTTCCAGTAGTAGGAAATGGAACATGCTCAATGAGGGCAGGGGGTTGTGTTTGACTTGCCCACTGCCATATCTCCAGCACCTAGAAAGGTGCCTGAAACACATAGCTGGCATCCAGTAAATGTGTGCAATAAATGAGTGAACTAGACAAAAATAGATATGCACTGGTAGATGTGGCCTGTGGAGTTCAGCTTCAAAAGAGGGAGAGTATTGAGAGTCCTACATGGCAGGTTGCATGGCACTGAGTTAAAGAAAATGGGTCCTACAATCAGACCAAAGGTTAAACCTCGAAAGTTGTGCGATCTTGGACAAGTCACCTACAAGAACAAAGACCCCTGTCTTCTATTGATAACAGCTGCGAAGAGAGAATCCATTTCAGAATGAAAGGGGACACAGGACGGCTGTGTACGACACTTATATTGTGGTCAAGATGGCAGTGTAAATTCACTTCATGGGGTCCCACACCATCATCCCTCACTACCATTTGAAATACATGGTAATAAGAGATGAAATATATATATATATTTTTTTCAGTGTAACAGTATTCGTTGTTTTTGCACCACACCCAGTGCTCCATGCAATCCGTGCCCTCTCTAATACCCACCACCTGGTTCCCCCAACCTCCCACCCCCTACCCCTTCAAAACCCTCAGATTATTTTTCAGAGTCCATAGTCTGTCATGGTTCACCTCCCCTTCCAGTTTCCCTCAACTCCCTTCTCTCCATCTTCCCTTGTCCACCATGCTATTTGTAATGCTCCACAAATAAATGAAACCATATGATAATTGACTCTCTCTGCTTGACTTTTTTCACTCAGCATAATCTCTTCCTGGAAGAGATTATATATATATATATATTTTTAAAAGATTTATTTACTTACTTATTTATTTGACAGAGAGAGATCAAAAGTAGGCAGAGAGGCAGAGAGAGAGAGGAGGAGGAAGAGGGCTCCCTGCTGATGCAGGACTCAATCCCAGGACCCTGAGATCATAACCTGAGCTGAAGAAACAGGCTTAACCCACCCACTTAGCCACCCAGGTGCCCCTAGATTAAACACATATATTTTTTAAAGATTTTATTTATTTATTTGGCAGACAGAGATCACAAATAGGCAGAGAGGCAGGCAGAGAGAGAGGAAGGGAAGCAGGCTCCCTGCTGAACAGAGAGCCTGATGTGGGGCTCAATCCCAGGACCCTGGGATCATGCCTTCAAGCCGAGCCGAAGGCAGAGGCTTTAACCCACTGAGCCACCCAGGCACCCCTAGATTAAATATTTTTTTTTTTAAGAGAAGAGAAAAGTTAGCAAGTGAACCTCGGTAAAAAAAAAAAAAAAAACAAACAAAACCCAAAACTGACAAACATCTCCATGAAGCAGCAACCGCAGAAATTCTCAGTGATGCACAGATGTGTAGCGACAGGAAAAGATGTCTGGAGGCTGACTTCAAGGAGGACAAGTCGCTCCCACTGGAGATAAAGGCAGACAGAAAGGCCTGCTCGCTTGCTGCCTGAAGCCACAACTTCAACTGGGCTGCGGACTTGATTGCACACCACTTGCTTCACCAGAACACTGTGAGGTTTCCAGTAGCTCATTACATCTAAACACTACTGACTCCTTTAACAAGGTTTCCCTTCCAGATTGCCCCTGACTTACAGGGATAGGCAGTAGGTGTCCCTCCACGTGCTCCTTCCAAATTCTCTCCTCTCTCTGCTTTCTTCTGATCCACTTTTTATTTATGGGCTAGCTTTACAGGATATCCCTTCTGTGATTAAACAGGTCTTAATAATTCTACCTTTTGTAAAGGAAGCCTTCCCCAATTATTTAGATGTTGATAAATATTTACCTCTGAATCTCCATAAATCATCACTTTATATGGCACCAACATGTAGAAAATAAGAATGAAGTTACCCAATTTTCAGAATGAACCATACAAATGACAACCTACCATCTAAAGCCAGAGACAGAAAGCGAACATCTGCATAAACTAAAGTAATGCGGGTTCCTTATTCATTCATATTTATTATGCAAAATGGAAGTTTTAGGAAGATTAGAATAATGCATACTTGTTCTATTATATAGGCAACTAATCCTCTGTAGATAGTAATGTATCCATAACTCCATCTCCAATCTAGAATTTCTGAACACCCGAGGAGAGGGTATTAAAATCTCCTCTGTGGGAGGCAGAGCATTACAGTGTCTGGCTCTGGCCTTCCTGCTGCAGGATGAGACTTGCAATTAGTGATGGCAAATGGAATTCACAAAACATTTCTGGGCTTTAGAAGACATCGGAAAACTAGCAAAGGACTTAGAAAATGGTAGGAAAGGAAGCAGGAAGAGGGAGGTGGCAGAAACAAGTGAGCCAAAACCTGATCTGTAAGCAACAAGCTCAAGAGAAACAAATCAGGGTGCCAGAGAACAAATGCCATTTTCACTGCAGGATCTCTACAGGCCTGTGCCCTCCAGACCCCGTTCCCACCACACGGTAAGTTGGGGGAACTGAACCTGAGATTTCCTTAATAAACCAGGACCCTCAAATGGAACCAAAGTGATCCCAACCAAGAACACTCCCAGCCTCCTGGCAAAGGAAAGACAAACCCTCCAGGAAAAAACAGACAGACAAACAAACAAACAAACAAACCAAAAAAACCACCAAAAAACAGAATTAAAAGAGATTACATCTATGTTCCAATAAATCTGGTCTCAAAATCCCTTCACAGAGCATGCAAGAAATGAGGCCACTGTGAGAGACAGAAGACTGAGGGAAAATGAAGACTTTAGACACTGGAATGATCAGATACAGAATAGAAAATATTACATGTTAATTGTTTAAGAACACAAAAGAGGTTTAAAAATAAAGAAGGATCAAGAGCCTATCAAAAGCAACAGGCCAAGTGTGAACATGGAACTGAAAGAAGTTAAACAGGGACCAAAAATCACTGAGACGTAAAACACAACAGAAAACACACCAGAATGGTGGGGCAGTAGATGAGCCCCGAATGAAGGACTTCACAACACTGCACCAAGAAGTGAAGACATTCCCCAGAATGCAACACAAGGAGGCAGGAGAAGAGGATGAATGCCAGCTTGAGAGATACGAACAACAGACGGGAGGTTTAAATAAGAATCCTGGGAAGTACAGCAGAAGGACAGAGTCAAAATTTCAGAAGAAAACAGCTGAGGATATTACAGAAATGATAAATCCAGAAATACAGGAAATGCACAGATACCAAGCAAGATGAGAAATCTTCAATTAAACATTTTGTGGTAAAGCTATAGAACACCAAAAACTAAGAAAAGGTTTTAAGGAAAAGGCATTTAAAGGAATGAACATGGTGGAAACAGGGTTTAAAGCTGCTACAGTGGTAAGGAGATTCTAGTAAAATGGTACCTGTAAAGGGTGACAGGAGTATTTTTACTGCCACTACTGCTAATACTGTGTCTAATGCACATAACAACTGAAGACTGCGAAGGTTAAGCTGGAGCAGAAAAAAATTAAACAAAATATGACCCTCAAAAGAAGGATCATGTCGGGGCGCTTGGGTGGTTCAGTGGGTTAAGCCTCTGCCCTCAGCTCAGGTCATGGTCCCAGGGTCCTGGGATCGAGCCCCGCATTGGGCTTTCTGCTCTGCAGGGAGCCTGCTTTCTCCTCTCTCTGCCTGCCTCTCTGCCTACTTGTGATCTCTGTCTGTCAAATAAATAAATAAAATCTTTTTTAAAAAAAAGAAGGATCATGCCAATGAATTTCACAACTCTGGTGATCACTTTAAAAGCATCTCTTCTTTTTATCATAGCATTTGTATCATGTCCAGGATGAGATATTACAGCACACATGATAGAATATTTTAAAACAATAGTCCATTTTGCTCAAACTCCATGTTGAAAGCAAACGACTCTGTCAAACACTTTGAAGAAGGTAAAAGTAGTGGAACCATGTTTTGTCAAGAAAGCCCAGGGAGAAAAGCAGGTAGTAAAACCAAGTAGCAGTATCGAGGAAGGGCAGCCTCAGGAAGAAAATGAACACCGTTTTCTTCTGCTTTGTTCTCTTTTTTGTTTTCTTGTTGTTGGTATCTTTTTTTTTTTTTTTTTTTTTGGTCTTTCCCAGAAATCACTTCATATATATACATTTATCTGTTCAACTACAGTGAAAGTTGGGAGGAAAAGGTGCCAGAACTTTTGAATGGTTGTCTTCAGCTGAGTGCTTATTTTCTTCCTTCAGTTTCTCTGGGGTTTCCCACTATTCTTCAATAAACATGTGTTGCTTTCTGGCAGGGTAAAGCCAAATGCATTTTTAAAAGAAGTAATGGCAGGTCATCCATCCATCCAGATCAGGAGAGAGCCCATACCAGAAAAGGCAGAGAGGGTAGTAGACTCCCCTCTGTGAGTTCCTACCCTCTTGGTCTTTCCTCAGCCCTTGCTCTCTGCTATGTCTCTCCAGTCACACCCCAAACCCAGAGAAACAAAAGGACTCTTCAAAACTTAAACCCTGTGAGAAGGGCCACGCGGAGGCAAGGAGAGCCCTGTAAGACTCTGAGCCATGTGGTCTGTATCTGAGACTGCACATCTCCTTGAGCCACGTTCCATTCCCTCCATGCCTAATGTTGGCCTTGTGTTCTACAGAAGCAGTCAGGGCATCCATACACTCCTCTCTGTGTGCTTTTCTGTATACCTGATCCCATCTCAACCCATAACATCCAGCAGCATGCACCATCTGTCATCTCCCTTCAGTCAACCTGCAAATAGGTAAGCACAGCCTGTAAAACCCACCCTTGTCCAAGCTATGTCTGGAGTTATGATCGTCTGTGTCTTTACCATCAAACTTTCTAAAAGGCTATTCTTGTGTGTGACCTCCATGGTCTCACGCCCAGGCACTCTATCTCTATGTCTGGCTTAGGACTCCACTACTCACCTCCCATTTTCTTTCAGTACTCAGTGACAACCTCCTCGATCTACCCCCACCCCCTAATCAAGCTGCTTTGCAACTTTTCACATCATCGAACATTGCTGACATTTCATTCCTTGAAATCTCTCTTCTCTAGACATCTGTGCAAAAATGCCTTCCTGGCATCAAAGCCATGTCCCTCCCCTTCCATCCACTACTCCTTTATTCTTCCCCTTTATCTGCCCAAGAAAAGAAGGAATTACCCTAAATCCTTAACTGTCACTCTCTCTACAAGGAATATATCCCTTGGCAACAGCATGATTGCATCTCTCTTCCCCCAAGCACCCATTCCTACATTTTGACTGTCCAACCAGAACCTACACCTGCACGTCCAACAGACACCTCAACTCAGATTGCCTAAAGCTGCACTCCTCCTCTTACCTCCTGCACCTGGCTCCCTTCCTGAGTTGCCACGACTGTTGTGGCAGTTGACACATCAGACTCAACATTCTGAAAGCACAGAGGCACCCCTAAGCCTACTGCAGCATTTTATTTTCCATAGCCGAGATATGGAAGCAGCCCAAGTGTCCAGCAACAGAAGACAAAGTGGTACATACACACAATGGTATATTACTCAGCCATCAAAAAGGATGAGATCCTGATATTTACAACAGTATGGATGTACCTAGAGGGTATTGTGCTAAGCAAAATAAGTCAGACAGAGAAAAACAAATACTGTATCTCCAGGGATGAATCCTTAAAAAATGCCCTACATATTCAAGTTTTAAGGCAGGACCAGAAGCAACAGTTTTAGCATATATCACCACGATATAAAATAAAATCTTTAAAAAAAAAAAAGGAAATAATAGGACAACAGCAATTAGGGTAAAAAGACTTAACAACTGTCTTGCTCAACATCACCAGCACCACACCAGCTACACGTCTGACCCCCAGACCAGCATAGCAGGTGTGAGGACAGGTCCAAGCAGAGAAAGTGTTACTTGTCACATTTTTTGAAAAATGATAAACAGAAGGGATGCCTGGGTGACTAGGCTGGTTGAGCGGCCAACTCTTGATCTCAGCTCGGATCTTGATCTCACGGTGGTGAGTTTGAGTTCCACACTGGGCTCTGCACTGGGTGTGGAGCCTGCTTTAAACTAAACTAAACTAAACTAAACTAAAATAACACCTCTGTCAAAAGTACGTGAATTCACAACTTACATGTAAGTCAAGTTCTACTTGTTCTAAGACAGCATGAAAACCAAGATGTCGTTAGCGAGACAGGAAGCAAGATAAATTGTGTATTCCATGTGCCGTGAGATGACTCCAACTGCATCCAAGTCAGCCATGGCCCTCCACACATCTGCAAGAGAGGGTATATTATCCACATTAGCACAGAGGAAACCAAGGCTCAGAGAGGTTAAAAAAAAAAAAAAGAGTCCAAGATCATAGCATCATTTAGCAGCATAGCCAGAATGTATAGGAATTACCTCAAAACAGGCCACACTAGTGGAAGAATACCTTAGTGTGGAGTTATGAAAACCCAGGTAGAACGCTGCCTCAGAAAGGCAGATAATCAATAAAGGAAAAATAAAGAGGCGCCTGGGTGGCTCAGTCGGTTAAGCATCTGCATTGGGCTCAGGTCATAAATAATCCTGGGATCTTGCCCTATGTCAGACTTCCTGCTCAGCAGGGAGTCTGCTTCTCCCTCTGCCTCTGCTCCCCATTCATTCTCATAAACAAATCAATAAAATCTTACCCCCCAAAAAGAAAAAAATAAAGATTATAAGCTTACAATAAAGATATGAATGATGAGTCAAAGCTTTCAGTGACACACCCACACCTGCCTACAGTTCTCTGGCTAAAACATGGGTGGAATTGATGGGGTTAGAAGAACAGGAGGCACATAGGCCCGGACAGCACAGCCCCAGCAGATGCAGAATCCTGGTGTAGGATTAGCTAGCTTTCATTGTCCTTTAAAATGTCAAAGCTAAAGAAATCTGGTAGGGTTATTGAAGTCTGATCCTGGGGGATGCCTGGTTGGCTCAGTCTATTAGGCAGCAGCCTAACATGACTCAGGTCATGATCACAGGGTCCTGGGATCAAGTCCGACATCAGACCCCTTACCCAACCAGAAGCCTGCCTCTCCCTCTGCCTGTTGCTCCCCCTGCTTGTGCTCTCTCACTGACAAATAAATAATCTTTAAAAAGAAAGAAGAAAGAAAAAAAAAGAAAAGAAAAATAAAATCTGATCCACAGTATAGAACAACACAAAGGATGGTACTTTCTTGGGCTGATTTCTGTTTGTTTGATTTTAAGTAGGTTCCACAGCCAGCACGGACACTAGTGCAGGGTTTGATCTCAGGACCCTAAGACCATGAACTGAGCCAAAGGCAGACAATCGATTAAGCCACCCAGGCACCCCACTTTCTTGGGTTCTAATGGGACTTTTCCTAGGTTCTAATCCTAGCTGTACTGGCTGCCAGGGGGAATGAAGTCCAGCACCACAAGAAAAGCATCCCAAGGCAGCAGTCCTCTGCAGAAGATTTGCTGGTGGCTGCCATCATCAAAGAGTCAGTGGGTGAAGTTGTTGAAGCACAGTGGGAACAATGATAGCCACTGCCTTTTGGGTGTCACTGAATCATCCTACTCATCTTCAGGAAGCCTGGCCCTTCTCCAGTCAACGCAGCAAAAGCAAACTTGTTAGAAGAACAGGGGAGGGGGTCATCTCCCTCCCTCCCAGAAACTGAAGCAACCAGCCAAACAGTGCAGCACTGGAGTAAAAATAAAAATATGAAGGAATGTGGCTGCACCTGGGTAGCTCAGTCTGTTAAGCATCTGCCTTTGGGTCAGGTCCTGATCTCAGAGACCTGGGATCTGAGACCCACATCAGGCTCCATGCTCAGTGAGGAGTCTCCCTTTCCTTCTCCCTCTGCCCCCCCTCCTAGCTCATTCTCTCTCTCTCTCAAATAAATAAAATCTTTAAAATAAGAAATTTAAAAATGAAGGAATGAATCAAAATGCAGAATTCAGAAACAGAACTACAGATATAAAAACTACATATAAAAACCTGAAATATGACCCGGTGAGTGAGGAAGGATTATTAAATCATGATACTGTATGAATTGATTGCCAATTTTTTCTTAGAACATAGAGCACACTGCACTACACGAAAACGAAAACACAAAATTAGGATTGAATACAAAAACAAAATTATCAGTGTTATTCCATCAAGTGTTTCTCTAACCTACTGATCAAAACCTCAGTTCATCCTCCAAAAGAATCTGGGCACCACCTCAGCACACATGAACACATTTTCAGGCCACAGTTCACACTGCTCCAGTCCTCACTCTAAGTCCTGAGCCATGGGCTCCTCCAGACAAAGCCACCACCAACTAGGCCCCTGCCCTAGAAATCCCCAAACCCAACCACTTCACAACAGGGAGACTCAGGGAGATTCAAATGGGCAGAAACGTGGGACTTTGACTTTTTTTTTTTAATTAAAAGAAAAATACAGCAAGAAACATTTCTAGCACAAAGTGAAGAGCTAATCTTTCACAATGTCGAGAGTATTAGAATTATCAATACACCATCAGTAGTTTGATAGGTCAAACAGGCCAAAAGCTGGAAACACAAGAGGAAATGCTCACAGCAAACAGACCTGAAAGCCAGGGCCTGGACCGGCTGACATGGCTCTGCCGCTTACCACAGCGAGAAAGTGTAACTTTCCTGGGCCTCAACTTCCCTCCTGGCCAGCAGGAAAGTGGCAACACCACAAAATTCATATCTGGTCGGGGATTACGTGAAAGGAGAATGCTCAGTGAGAGCCCCGCCACACCGCCCGTCCAGCCACAGTCTGCGCCCAGTGAATGGGAATTTCCTCTACTGCAGCCACACGAAGAGCTGAAGGATCTGCACAGGATGCCTGTTTATTTACCAGTCACAAAACCACGTTCTGCCATAAACAGAGAGGGCAAGAGACCCCAAGAGATGGGAATATCCCTCACCCTTGCCTGGACCAGGCTTTCAAGACAAGTTGGAAAGCCCACAGCAGCTCTGCCACTGACTCTGAATGAGCCTTTGGAAGACAACACCATCCCAAACAACAGTTTAATTTACTTCTCTTTAAAAAGCAGTGAGACAAGGTCTTGGCCACATCTTCATAAATTAACAGCTTAGGAGGCTAAACCCCAATGATTTAGTTATGTCCCCAGCAGGCACACCTCCACTCGTGGGCAGCTTCAGGGAGAAAGGGTGCCTCCCCATCCATGAGGACACCCTCTGACATTCATCTGAAGATGCTTCCTACCCATGGGCATTTACTCCCTGGAACCCCCCCCCCATCTAAGTTCCTCTCTGGATGCTGCACGAGGCAACTTCCTCACACCCCCATCACCACTGGTGACACCGCAGCTACCCCCGAGCCTTCAAGCAGGGTGCACCTGTCTTTGCTGCCAAGCGTCCCATCAGCCCAGCTCCATCACTGATTTCTGTACCCATAATTAATTAACTTATGCATGTATGTATTTATTTATTTTTACAGCTTCATTTATTTTAGGGAGAGATAGACAGAGAGAGAGAGATACAGAGAGAGCACACACACACAAATACAGGGAGATAGAACCTCCAGCAGATTCTACACTGAGAGCAGAGCACACCTCAGGGCTCAATCCCACCACCCTGAGATCATGACCTTAGCTGAAACCAAGAGTTGGATGCCTCAACGACAGAGCCACCAGGCACCCCTCTGTACCCTTAATCTTAAGAAAAGACAGACACCGCTTCTTTCAGTCAGCCACGGCCTCATAAGCCATCTGTCACACAGCCAAAGTTTCCAGAGGGTAGGACCAGGTCTACAACACCAGTGATGCCAGAGTATCTCCATAAAACTACAATCTAGTGAGTACCAGGCTCTGCTCTAAGCTCCTAATATGGCCTTCTATTTTGTACCCGTCACAGACCTACATGCTAGGTATTATCCGCAGTGCAGAGGAGGACACTGAGGTCCATGGCTTACCCAAGCGATCTACTTTTATGTGGCAGCAGCAGGGGCCTGAACCCAAGTCTGTGACTCCAAGGCCCCTCCGTCAACTCTGTTACTCATGCAGCCCCAACACAGTCATCAAATACCTCCCTAAACCCTCATCCCTCCTGTGAAAAAGCATGGTCTTCTGCCATTTCCCAGATGGGAAGAAAGCCGGCGTGAGCCAGATATAGTGACCTGCCCATGATGGTACAGGCGATGTCTCCTCTGTTCTCCCCCCAACACCCATGTCATTCTGCACGAGGCCCCATGGGGTCCTTCATGCTTCCAGTGGAAAACTCTGGTGAGACCACCAGTCTCCTGGCAGGCCTTCAACTTGACCCTGGAGGACAGGACCAGTTAGGAGAAAGCGGCTAGTTAAGCCTCTGAAATGGGGTCCTACCACCCAGGAAAAGCCCCTTATCTCCAGGGCATCGCCCGTGTGAATTAGCTGGATTTGTAGAGGGCTCCACAAGCACCAGCCTTGCCGAGTCACTTTCTCTAAGGTGGTGGCTGAGACAAAAAGGACCCAGGAAAGAAAGGCATAGGCTGTTGTGGAACTGCAGTGCCTTGGCATCAACAATTAATGTGAGCAGCTGCCTCTGCTCACCAGATCTGCATTTTATGTGGGGCACACTGTTCAAAGTTTACACCCCCCATCTCTGTAACCTTCACGACAACCCCTGGAGCTCCCTGCACCATCATTACCACCTCACAGACAAGGAGACAAGGCATGAGGGGTGTGTAGAATGATGCAGCTCTGTGCTGGGGCCAACCGGGGGAGGACTCCCACAGGCTTGCTCTTCCCACTGCTGCAGAAGCAGCTGAAAACAAAGAGTTTTTCAGTTTGCATTATGTAGAGTGGAAAAGTCAACCATAAAGGTCATTCAATTTTTAAATGGGTTATTCCTCAGGATAAAAACAGTTCCAAAAAATAATTTCCGAGAAGTTCAACATATTCCTCCTTCCAGGTGCCTGGAATGTGATGGAATGTTGTTAAAATAAGTTCTGGCCCATCAGTATGCCAGACAGAAACTGGAAGTAAGCTGTTGCAGGTCCCCAAAGGCTCCGTCACAACCCTAAGGAGAAGACATATAACTTTCACTGTCCCAAAGTGGTTATGTTTAAAAAAAAAAAAAAGGCACAGGTGGAACATTTTAAATTACAGACTTTCAATGCAGGGGCAGTGGGGGCGGGGGGGGGTGTCCCCCAACTACCCCCAAATGTTTCAGCTATATATAGTGACTTACCAAAGTGACTCATCACAAGTACCTACAAGGCAACTGACCGGCAACTGACCGATGAGGAAGGTATTCGGACTGCTTAACAAAACCAACACAACTTAGAATTTTCATGATTAAGAAGAGAAAACCATTTATTAAACACTCGCCAGGCACCAAACCCGCTAGGCACTGTCACACGCTCTACTCATCACAAGGCTGCCAAACTCAGTGCAGAAACTGAGGCTGAGTAAGTCACCTAAGATCATGCAGCACCAGAAACTGGATTCCAACCAGTTCTGACATCATAGCCCACCCCAGCTTGTTGCAATGCTTCAGAACCTAAGCTTTGTGATGATCAATAAACTGCATGCTTAACAATGTTTACACATCTCTGTTAGAATTCAGGGAAAGGTTTATAAAAATGACATACACAAGGGGAAAAAATAATACAGTTTCTGGAGGCAGGCTGCCCAGGGTTCAAATCTTGGCTCCTCCACTTGAAAGCTGTGTGACCTTGGACTCCTTTAGCTCCCCTGTGCCCATATTTCCATGCATTAAAATGGTAGCCATAACAGACCCTATCTCCTAAGGCAAATAAAGCATTTTGGTGTTGTTGTTCTTGTTTTAAGATTTTATTATTTATTTGACAGAGAGAGAGAGACAGGGTGAGAGGGAACACACACAGGGGGAGTGTGAAAGGGAGAAGCAGGCTTCCCACTGAGCAGGAAGCCTGGTGAGGATTAGATCCCTGCACCCTGGGAGCATAACCTCAGCTGAACAACTGAGCCACCCAGGTGCCCACAAATAAAACATTGAGAATCATTCCTGGCATGAGTTAAACCTCAGAAGGTGTGGGCTAGTGTTACTTCTTGCTGGCCACTAGATAGAGTCAGCAGCCTCAGGCCCACTGTTTTAGCAACTCATTTGCATAAACAAAGCCCAGGCTCAGCCACTTTGTGCTTACCCTATGATTTCTTCCTGTCACTAACATCTCTCCTCACTCCTGCTCTGTGGCACTAAGCTCTGGGCCTCAACTTCCCATCTGTCAAATGAGGTGAGGAGCCCAGCTGATCTATCTGAGGTCCTTCCAGCTGGGCAACCTAGGGTTCTTGGTAACTCAGGGCCCAGAAATTTCAGAACCATCCTAACACAAACATTACCAGATGACACTCACTCAATTTCCTCAAATCTTCTCTTCCGTGTTATGTATAAATGCTTATTTTCATGGCAAATCTTCTCCAAGATCCCAGAGCTCCACGAGCACCCAGAATAGGCTGGGCAGGCATCCCCAGTGCTGAGGCTGGGGACATGATGGTCAGAAGCTCTGACCTCCAGGGGAGATGGATTCCAAATCAAGCTGCTCTGATAAGCAGGTCTTCCCTGTTAGAGAGGATTTCAACAGAGCACAGTTAAGAGGAAGTGCAGGTAAGAAACTCAGAACTTGGCCCACCGGACAGAGGGCAGTAGGACAGTGGGCCGGAGGAGTGACAGAGGGATTGAGAGGAATGGCACGATCAACAGAGGCCAGCCAAGGCAGCACTGATGCTCAATGTGAGAAGGTGGGCTGGGGATACACTGTGAAAATGGCTTCAAAGGCAGGAAGCAAGCCCAGCTCAGCACAAAGCAAAGTCCTGAGCAGGAACCTTCTGGGACCAGGTTGGACACTAAGGTGAGCTGAAAATGGCTGTGGCACCCAGTGCAGTCTGAATCTCACCCATGCCTCTCACAGGCTGGGTGACCCCGGACCAGTTATGCTATGTCCTTTAATGTTTCCTAAAGGGTATATTCACTCCATAACCCTGAGCCATGTTCTCATTTCGGTGAGTGTGGGAGGCCGCAATAAGGCTTGAGACGAGAACCAAACCAGACCCTGACTTGTGCCTCCTTTAAAGTCCAAATAACCTAACAAAAGGTTTAGGACGGGAAAAGTTCAGTAGCACTGGGCAAGAGTCTGTGCTATGTGTTGTGCGCTCGCCTACGTGACTTCCCACACGCTTACTAAACAAATGAGAACAATTCGGTTGGGCTAAAAAGTTCGTTGCTGGTCCTTGCTGCCTTAGTACAACCCATAATTTACTTTCAGGTTTGCTGTATTTGTACTGGCATCAGCCATTTGGCGTCATGAGGAACCATAGTTGCTTAACTAAACACAGATGTAATGTCACTATATATATGGCCTTAAGGCTTTGAATAAACTTAGCACTGTTGGACATCCTCCTCAGTGCTCCTCCTGTCCCCCATCTCTCTGCTTCTCGAGTTCTTTTCTTCATCCTCTTACCCTCATGTTCCTGGTTGATTTGTTGCACCGGCCATGACAGGTGAGGATCTGATGGTGCCCACTACCTACAGAGATCCAATATATACAACTAGGACAGCCTGGAGGGGGGTGGGCAACCCAGGCTGGACAGGGAGTTAAGAAGGAGTCAGGAAGGGCGCCTGGGTGGCTCAGTGGGTTAAGCCGCTGCCTTCGGCTCAGGTCATGATCTCAGGGTCCTGGGATCGAGTCCCGCATCAGGCTCTCTGCTCAGCAGCGAGCCTGCTTCCTCCTCTCTCTCTCTCCGCCTGCCTCTCTGCCTACTTGTGATCTCTCTCTGTCAAATAAATAAAATAAAATAAAAAATCTTAAAAAAAAAAAAAGGAGTCAGGAAGAAGTCATTCCCACACTTGAGGCATGGGTTGGTACTGACCAGAGACACTGGGCAAGAGACAGTGTCCTAGGACTGCTGTAAGACTAGCCGGGTCCAGGCAAAGCGCCTAACAGTGTGTAGATGTAACCCATCTGTAAAAGGTGGACGGGGGGTGGTGGTTGCAGCTGTTTGAGCATCTGACTCTTTGTTTTGGCACAGGTCCATTCACCTGGCCCATTCACCTGTGCCTGCATGTGTTCTGTGGTGTGCTCTTTATCTCTCTCTCTCAAATAAATAAATCAAAAAAAAAAAAAAAAAAAAAAGGAAGTCAGGAAGGATCAGGAGACCTGCTGTGAAGGTCCCAAAGACTCCACCCTCCTCAACTAGCCTCCGGAAATAAAGTAAGTGGATGCCCAGGAGCCTCCTGGACACAAAACTTTCCAAAGCAAAGCTTTCAATTTCATACTGGAGAAAAGGTTGCTGTGCAAATTAAAGACAAAAAAGCCGGCCATGGTGGGGTGGGTTTGGACAGGGTTGGTCCTGTAGGGCTCTGGCCACTAAATGCCCACTGCCCAAGCCAGGAGCCTGGAGTCTGTGCAGCCAGTGCTTCCTGAGGCTTCCACATCATAGCCTCACTCTGAAGTTTCCTCCTGGAAGCTCCTTACCCAGGGAGGCCACCTGTGAGCACCCCCTCACACACACCCCAGCTTCTGCCCCTCCATCCAGCTGGAGTGAAGGATCCCCAAGCCTGCTCTCTCTGGTCTCTCCTGCACAGAGAGGAGTATGTGCCCTGGAAAGGAGGGTCCCTGAGGATACCTGAGTCCTTGGCCCAAAGACAGCTGGCTTGAGAATGTGGGGTTTCGGTGCTCTAGGCACAGCAGTTCCTAGAGGAAACAGGGTAGGGAGCTCCAAGGTGGAGGGGAGTCCCGGGAGTCTGGGATCCCAGATGCCAGTGGCCCCCAAGTGGAAGGGTTTCAGTAACTCCAGAGGTGAGAGGGGCCAGGGGTCAGGCCTGGAGGTGGACAAGGACCACCAACAAGGGGTAGGGGGCCGGAGATGGAAGTGATCCCAGGGTGTTTGCAGGCCCAAAGTAGAGGTGTGGGGGTGGGGGTGGGGGAAAGGGGTCCATGGGCCAGAAAAAACTGGTATCCTGGGGCTCCTGGGTAAAAGGCACTTGAGGTGGAGGGGGCCCAGTGGGGCCCAGGCTGCGCGGGCTGAGCCAGCGCCTCTCAGGCTGGGGAGCCTGGCGATTCTGAGGGACAAAATTTTCCATCAAGTTCTGGAAAAGAAGCCTGTCAGCACAGGCGTCTCTCCGGGGTCCAGACGAGCCCAGTGGTGCTGGGCCCCTTGATGTCAGTAGGGCCCCACGGGTTCCCTGGATACCGAGAAGTGGAGCGAGGGCTGTGGGGCAAGGGCTATGGGGCGTAGGAGCACCAGGCCGCCAGGAGCCTGTCCGCCAGGGCCCCCTCCCGCTCCCTTGGACGAAGCAGCAGGTGGCAGCGGGCAGCAGGGCCCCAGTCTCCCTCTCTGCCTAGCGCCCCTACCCCTCCCCAGCCCTTCAGTACCTGAGTCAGCGGGGCACCGATGCACTCCCCCGCGCCTTGCCCAGCCAGCCCAGAACCCCTGCCTTCCCGGGAGGCGCTACTTGCGCAGTGAGTTTGCTGGGCCCACAGAAGGCGGTGGGCGGGGCAGGCAGGTGCGGGCGAGCTGTGGCGGGTGGGGGGCGGCAAACAGCAGTGCAGGCCTCTCTGAAGGCCCGCGCGCCCTCGCCCAGCCTCCTGTTCTGTCCTGTCCGGTGAGGGGGCTGGCTGCGTCCCCTGCTGTTTCCCGCTGCTCTTCTGCTGACTCCAGGACCCCAGGCCCTGCCCAGTCCTGGCTTCCCTGCCGCTCCCTGCTGCTGCTTGAGCTCCAGGCTAGGCCCGCTGCTGCTCCTGGGTGGCCGAGCTGCAGCCCTGGTGCGGTGTGGCTGGCCCTTTTCTCTCCCCAGGGCACAGTGGAGCCACGAGGGAAGGCCTGAGGGGATCTTCCGTCTGCTCAGTGCCAGTGGACACTCTCCAGGGGCCTCTCTACCTGGTGGGCTCCACCCATGGCCATCTTGGAACCCCTGGAATCCCCTTCAGAGACCAGGTGAAGCCCTCCTTGGGGAATCCAGGCTCCTGGGACGAAGGCGAGTTGATCTTGTGTACTGCTGTGTTTGTTCCCTGGCCTGGCATGGATTGACAGTTGCTGAATTGATCTATTCTGGGGTCATCAAGGGCAGAGCAAAGAGTTCAGGGCTGGGATCCCCAGGCATGGGGTCCACACAGGCTTGGAGCCCTCTTGGCTGTCCCTGACAGAATGACCAAAGAGGAACCCTCAGAAACATGGATCTGCCTTGAACTGGCAGAGCATTCAGGGACAGGAAGGGGAATGTCTCCTTCGCAGAGTATCTGGAAGCCTGCAGTGGAAGATGGATTTGTCTGAGCCATGGTCATTAGTGTTGGGCCAAGGAACCCCTGGCTTGCTTCTCCTACCTGCATCCTAGGTCTAAAAGGGTGTCTGGGTGGCTCCCTCAGTGCAGCATCTGTCCAGGGTCCTGGGATCCAGCCCTGCATCTGGCTCCCTGCTCAGTGCAGATCCTGCTTCTCTTTCATCCTCTCCCTCTACTTGTGCTGTCAAATAAAATAAAAAAAAAAAGTTAAGAGGGGGGACAAAATGGCGCGGAATTAGAAGGCGTCTTTTCAACTTGTACCCCAAAATGAGCTGATTACCTACCAATCACCCATGAACTCCAATCACCCATGAAATCAGCCTGAGATCAAAATTATACATGTGTGGATCTCTACAGGGGGAGAAGAAGCCAGTGGGCAGGTAAAGCGGAGTGGGAACTGTGAACTGATATCAGAAGATAAACAAAAGGGGGAGGGAGCTACCAGAGGCAAACAGTTGGAAAGTAATACCCCAATACAAGCGAGAGTGCCCTGCGTCTGGGGACCAGCATTAACTCGGAGACTGGTTGAAAGCACTCCAAAAGAGCAAAGCATCTCTGGGGAAATTGTGGGAATCGGGGCGGCTAGGGACAAGGGCTTAAGTCCCTGGTCCCAGGACAGCCTCCCTTGGCACTGAGTCAGAGAGAGTGCAGCAGAGAAACCAGCTCTTGGTCCCTAAGCTGCCAGTGCAAGGAGAATGCATGGGGTCCGCTTCCTGTGAGGGAATGGGAGCCACACCAGGCGGCAGAATGCAAGAGTCCTGCTATAGAGCCTGAGATACTCCCCTGAGAGAGGTATAAAGGCCCAGCCGGTGCCCTTTGATAAACGCCCTTGTTTCAGAGCCTGCATCAAACTCTCGCCCCAGAGAGGTGCACGAAGGCCCAGCCTGGTGCTCTCGGACCTGTGCCTCATTCTCAGAGCCTGAGACCCGCGCGCGAACCTCTGCCTTCCCTGAAATTGGTGCATGTAAGGTGGGCGCTCTTAGACCCAGAAAGACCGGGCACTCCCAGCCCGGGCCAGCGGGAAAATCTCAGTGTGCGATTGCTGCTTGGAACCTCTCTAGCGGTCTAGAGGTGCCCAAAGCTGCTGCTGCCGTGCTTTTGGGTACAAGCAAAAGATCCTCCATCCCCAGGGACAGCGACTTGGAACCTGCTCTGCCAGCGGCCAAGGGGGAACTTATTTGGGCTCTGCAGCCAGACTGAGGCTTCTCTCTGAGAGGGAGATCAGGGTGCGGTTCGGTTTCCTCTAAAACTACAAAAACCATCAAAAGCGGTCAAAGTGAGAAAAAAAACGTGAACAAACAAAAAACCGCCAGAGAACAAAAGCCTGAAAAAAAAAAAAAAGTTTCCTCAGAGCCCACCCCCTTGAGGGGGGCGGTAGGTCTTAAGTCAGGGAACATCATTGACTGAAAACCCACATGGCAGGCCCCTTCCCCAGAAAACAAACCAAGAAAGAAAAAAAAAAAAAGAGAGAGAGAGAGAGAGAAAGTACTACAAGAGAACTACCACTACTACATAGGAAACTTTTATCTTTCATTCATTCCCACTATTCTGGTCCTTTTTTTTTTATATATATAGGTAATTTTTTTAACCCCAGCAGGATGGTGGAAGGGGTACATGGCTGAGTGCCTCCCGGGTCTAACCCTGTGTGACGCCACCTGGTGCCTGCAGCTGCCCTCTGGAAGGTGTTGCTTTAGTGGCAGAGCCGGAGGGCACCAGGCATGTGTGTGTCTCCAAAGTCCTGGGCACCACATCACAATGCCTTCCTGAGAAGCAGAATCAAGGACAGTTGCTGATCTTCATTCCTTCCTACCAAAGGTATCTCATACACCATAATTGGAAGTTGGAGCCGGGGGGCGCCTGGGTGGCTCAGTTGGTTAAGTGTCTTTCTTCAGCTCAGGTCATGATCCCAGGCTCCTGGGATGGAGTCCCACACATTTGCCTCCCTGCTCAGCTCCCCTGAGCCTGCTTCTCCTTCTCCCTCTGCCATTCCCCCAACTTGTGCTTTCTGGCTCTCTGTGTGTAAAATAAGTGAATAAAATCTTTTTAAAAAGTTTGGGCCAGGGGGCGCCTGGGTGGCTCAGTGGGTTAAGCCGCTGCCTTCAGCTCAGGTCATGATCTCAGAGTCCTGGGATTGAGTCCCGCATCGGGCTCTCT
The DNA here is from genome assembly GCF_964662115.1 of Mustela nivalis. Lineage (NCBI taxonomy): Eukaryota > Metazoa > Chordata > Mammalia > Carnivora > Mustelidae > Mustela > Mustela nivalis. The sequence continues at coordinate 180,297 of NW_028136428.1, read as the reverse complement.
GCTCGGGAGGGAGCCTGCTTCCCTCTCTCTCTCTCTCTCTCTGACTGCCTCTCCATCTACTTGTGATTTTTCTCTGTCAAATAAATAAATAAAATCTTAAAAAAAAAAAAAAAAAGTTTGGGCCAGGGATGCCTGGGTGGCTTAGTTGGTTAAGCCGCTGCCTTCGGCTCGGGTCATGATTCCAAGGTCCTTGGATCGAGTTCCACATTGGGCTCCTTGCTCAGCGGAAAGCCTGCTTCTCTCGCTGCCTCTGCCTGCCTCTCTGCCTGCTTGTGGGTACTCTCTCTCTCTATCTCTGGCAAATAAATAAAATCTTTAAAAAAAAAAAGTGTGGGCCATACTCTTTAGCCATTCTACTTTCCCTGGGGTAATTTGCCACCTCCCTGAATTTACCTGCATCTTTCCCAAAATCTACTTATCTTCCTGCCTTCGTGACCATAATGAGTCTATAAATTTTCAATAGTGTGAACTTACACTTGCTAATATTTGCATAACATGCACTTCTTTCGATCTCAAAGAAAAGCTTCACACCACAATGGTCTCTAATCTCCAATTAGTTTCTGTTCTGGGATCCCACTGGAATTCTATGCGCCTGTCCCCTAAGATCCCATAAATTGTGGTCCAGTTTCCCAGCCAGCCAAGGAAAGCACATGGGAAATCTTGCTGAAGTATGAGTAAGAGCCAACGAAAGGGAACATATTTATCTGCCTCGAATGCTGGGACCTGAGGAAAGCAAGTTTCATTACAGACAAATCAGGAAGGAGGTGCAGATTGCTTTTTATGTCACTCTGGAGTGGAGGTCTGCTCACTCACAGAAGCTCAAAATCTGCACAAAGGACAATGCCCCCCACCCCCAAAGTCAGCTGGGGATTCTCAGGAAAACTTTAATTGAAAGTATTACGGATTCTCCAACTTCCCAAAATGCAGGAGGAACATCTACAAGCAAGACTGTCACCACTTTTAGAAAATTACACTTATTTACCTTTTTTCTTCCTAGAAAATCATCCTCTCTCCCAATCCATGATCTTCTTTTTGTAACAGTTTCCTAAAGAAGGAAACAGGTGTCCTCCCATTCCAGTTCCATCCAAAATAATAAAATAAAAATCTTTAAAATTAAAAAAAAAATTGTGATTTGTTGAGACAGAGCACATATGCAGAGGGACAAGCAGACTCTCCCACTGAGCAGGAAGCCCTATTTGGGGCTCGATCCCAGGACCCTGAGACCATGACCTGAACGAAGGCAGATGCTTAACCAACTGAGGCACCCAGGAAGCCCCCAAATAATTCAATTTTTAATCACTTTGCCATAGACACTTTTGGGTGGCTTTGAAACACCAGAATCTCATTGACTTATCAGTGTCCTCTTCACCATCTCAGAAAAGGACTGGGTGCCTCTCAGAGGCCTCTCTCCCCTCCTGACCCAGGTCCCAGCCAAAGGTCCTTCACATTAGAGTATGAGGAACTGAGCGGGATGGGGTGTAGAAGCACCCTGGGGTGGGGGGCTCTGGGGCCCTCCCACTCCCAACTTCAAAGACAGCGCCTGCTTTCCCCTGCCTCATATAGGTACCCTGGGTTTGCCCTCTTTAAGGTTCCTGGTTGCTGCAAAGGTCTGAAAATCTCCTAAGTAGCACAAAAGCCATCATGTGCATTTTGGCCACACGGGACAGAGGGAGTTTAAAGGAAGAAAGATAAAGCTCCCCAGAATGAGCCAGCAGCTCTGGGCTTCCCCGCACATCTTTCCTGACCTTCAGAACCCTGGGAAGGAGCCCCTTGGTGCAAAGTCACAGGGGGAGCCCACGCACAGCCCAGGCCTCCTGCTCCAGGTCCTCTCCAGCCATAAACTGACCCCCTAGCCCCTTCCAAACCGTCTACAGCCTCAAACCACTGACGTGCGGTTCAGCACCCAACTCCAGAGCGCAGGATGCACGTGGCTTCCCAGCACCCTTCCGTGTCCGCTCCCAAAATCACCGTGGGAATGTCGCAGCAAGGAGACAGGGAATCGATTTTTATCCTCTGGGTTGTCTTCCCTCGTAGCCCCTCAGGAGTCCCCACGCAGCAATTCCGTGTGGGCCCTACTGCTCTGAATCCACTTCCCTGGAGGAATCCGCTTTTCTTCAGCGTCTGTGTCTGCAAACCCGGCTCCTCTAACACCCCCCACCAAACGTACCAAGAACCAACGGGGGAAGAAGTTCATTTCTGGCCGACAAGCCTTTAATCCCTGAGAGCTGTGGCTGATGCAGGAGCAGCTTTTCTCCAAATGGTGATTTCGATACGAGGTCGTTTTGCCTGCCATCCCCCAACATCCCTGACGTGTGGCTCCCAAGGGCCTCCCCGCGGCCAGGCCTGAGAGTGGAGCCCACCCTTGGGCTCATTTTCCACCGCGCTGAATCCAGGCAACGGCCCCGTCTCACGACAAAGGGTGCTGAGCAATGAGGTGCCGCCACCAGGAAGAGAGGCAGCAGGTCAGACAGATCTGGAGAATGACACTGGCCTTCAAGGGCCCCTCACAAGGGAAATACCATTAAGTAGCAGATCTGAACAGATATACTGTGTTCCACATTCACGCCGTAAGGATGGGGTTTCCTCGAGCCCTAATCAAAGGAACTCTTTCACCTGAGATCACTTGACCAATCGGTGACTCAGTTTCCTTATACTAAAAATGAGGATAACAATACATCACAAGATTGTTTTGAGGAGCACACACGTTACAAAGTGTTTAGAGGCACCTGGGTGGCTCAGTGGGTAAGCATCTGACTTCAGCTTAGGTCATGATCTCATGGTCCTGGGAGAGGGCCGTGTCAGGCTCCTTGCTCAGCGAGGAGTCTGCATGTCCCTCTCCCTCCCTCTTCACTTCCTGCCCTCTCTCTCTCTCTCTCAAATATATAAATAAAATCTTTAAAAAAAACCGAAGTTCTTAGAACACGATATGCACATAGTACAGGACACACAAGCACTTGTTAAACAGATAAAAGGGTACAAGAGCCTGGCTTCCCTTCAGATTTCTAATAGGCTCCTGTCTGGGGGTCTCTAGCTCTTAGGAAGTGGGGAGGCCTCAGAAGCCCAAGATTGTAGAGTTCCTCCAAGGCCAAGTTCAGTTTTCTATGCAGGACAGAAAACCTGTAAAACACATCCCAGACTTGCTTCGCTGCCTTCCTAGTAGGGAATCCGTTCCCTCAAGAGTGGTCCAACCTCTCTTCCACTATTTGGGATGTAGAAAACGTTTAGACATTTCTCCATTGGTGCTCATTCCATCCTCATTTTTAACAATCTAGCTGTGTGTTCATCTGGTTCATCTGGTCTTCTGTTAGTTCCTTTATTCAACAAACATAGAGGGAGGCAGCAACAACACGGACCCAGAGGAAACTGTGTGATACCACGGACTCATTAAAATCGACATTTAAAAATGTAAATGGAAAACGACTACAATATATTAATTACAATTAAAGAGCAGGTCACCCAACAAGCTGACACCTAAGATATATGAAGAATATACTCAATATGATTAACTATGATTAGCTAAGGTCATGAGGGGTTATGGGATTTCTTAAAATTTTATCATTTTCCCCTAAAATGTACATATATTACTTATTAATAAGAAAAAATACACAATCACACTTCTTAAAAATAAAGGTGAGTTTTCAACTCTAAAACTGAGTACCAGGGGCGCCTGGGTGGTTCAGTGGGTTAAAGCCTCTGCCTTCGGCTCAGGTCATGATCTCAGGGTCCTGGGATCCAGCCCCGCATCGGGCTCTCTGCTCAGCAGGGAGTCTGCTTCCTCGTCCCTCTCTCTGCCTGCCTCTCTGCCTACTTGTGATCTCTATCTGTCAAATAAAATAAATAAAATCTTTAAATAAATAAAATAAAACTGAGTACCAGACCCCACACAACTCCCAGATTCCTCATGGATTCAGAGCCCTGCTGCCTGCAGAAGCGCTCTATCGACGCTCATCACAGTGGCTGAGACAGATTAAATAAAGAGATAACATTGCAGATTTCCTGTCTCTTATCCGACTGTGCAGATTGGTTACACAAATCCAAATCCATACATGCATTAGATCTCACTGAACTGCGTACACCCTGAGAAAAAGACCCTGTAAAGCAATTCCCTGTAAAAATACAAAAGTATTTCTGACAGCAAAAGTTTTCAGATGCTGTAAAGAAAAAAAAAACTAAAAAGGCACAACCTTCCCTGATTAATCAAGTCTCCCTCGAGAGAAGGCTACCACTTCCCCAGGTAATCTCATCGCCTCAGACGAAACCATGTTTCTCTGTGAAGTGGAGGTGATCGCAGCTCTCTCGGAGTACTCGCAAAGGTTTGGCGTGATTATGAAACGAAACACTATGACCGGGGCCCGCTGGTTGTGGTCACCGTCATGCCCACAGCCTGAACACCACCTCCCTCCAGGAAGCTCCCTTCTCTGAATTCTGTGTGGTAGGGGCACGTGGCTGACTATTAGGGAGCACTGCATAAGGCGTACCCTGTCGCTTGCCCAGACGCCCAGCTCCTCCCGGAGCCACCGAATGCCATACAGAGCTAAAGCTGGGAGCAGTGGCTCACCGTGGACACCAATGATGAGGGCTCAGGTACCTCAGCTCACAAACCCATTACAAGCATATACATTTAAATCTAGCTTTAAGATGTTTCTCCTCTTACTTCTCAGTCAAAAAAGACTTTAAGCCGAGTAAACCAACAACAAACCCTAAGATAAAACATTTAACCGTGTTAATTTCCTAAGGCCTACGGTCGTCTTCAGCTTCTCAAGGTCACACCTCCCTGCTGAATGATTACCGAGGGTTGCTGACAGGGTACACAGAAAAAAAAAAAAACTCTTAGGATGTCCAGCCTCTAAGAGAAAAAGCAAACAGCTCAGAATGCAGCCAGCCACGGCAAAGGAACCACCGACAAAGCCAAACACAGAGGAGCCCCTGAGCATCTGGGAATCTGCCTGTTCCTTTGCCTCCTCAGAGGAAACGAGTCACAAGACTGCTCAGAATGGGAAATGAGAAGGGCAGAAGCCCAGAAACCAGCGCGTCCTGAATTTCGTGCTGCTTCCAAGGAGTGAGCCCGCCTGCTGTGCTGCTGTGTCAGTTATTTACACAGTGGGCAGGTGAGGCTGACAGCTTGAAGGGGTTATTTTAGAGGGAGAGCTGTAAGACTGATGAGGAGAAGGTTCTGGACCCTGGGGTCCCAGCACGCATCTCCAGCTTCCAAGCTGACCCTCCCTTCAGACAGGGTTTAAGAGGCAGCAGGGCAAGCATGGTCTTTGTATTTAAATCACCTCAAGGGGGCCCATATCTCCAGGCACAACCAGAAGCCAGGGAGGAGAGGGAAGGGGGAGAGGGAGAGGGTACCTCCACTCCTATCTGCTGGCTGCACTTCTGGAGCGCCTGATCCAGGAAGCTAAATGTGTGGACAGAACAGAAGGAAGAATCTGGGAAGACTGGAAGACTAGAAGAGCTGTTCGTGGACTAGTCTCAACCTGAACCACAGAAACACCTCTGCCTCCCTGCCCTCCTCCCCTCGGCTGGGCACCAGGTGCCTCCCTACTGCACTCCAGATGCAGATCCAAGCTCAGGGGTGCCCAGTGCCGATGCCTCTCTCCGGCGCAGGGACTCTAGGGCATCAGCGGGACTCCTAGACAGCACCTGTGATCTCTAATTTAAAACCAAAACCAAAATCCCCAACCAGCCCAATCCCGCACAAGCAATACATATTTATGTGTAAGACACCTATGCACACATACACATTCACTTATCTACACACACACACACACACACACACACACACACACACACGCTTTTGCAGCAGAAGGCAGGCATGAAACCTGTTCCCTAAGTCCTTTGCTTTCCTCATCTGCTTCTAGCAGCAACAGCCATTTCTGCTACGGATTTTCCTATTCGAGGGTTGATCACAGATCCAAATGCCACCATCCTGTTTGCCACCCTTTCCTACCCCACCGGCCCGCTGACGTCTGTCAGTGAACCAGGGAACAAAGATGGAAGACAGGCCCAAGCTGCCTTCCTAAAGTGGGGTTATATTTGACACTTTAATAAACCTCAGAGCCTGAGCCTCTCTGCTCTCAGACTGGCCAGGGTGCAGCTCTCACTCTTACCAAACCCGTCCATCTCTCCTCCCCCCACCGCGGGGCACAAGGGTTTTCTCTGCCCGGCATCTATTTCCAGGCCCCATAAATCATATCCCATTGTTCCAGGCCATCTGAACTCATGCTTAATAAACCATCCACCTCACCCTTCCGCCACCACCCCGAATTTCCCACAGGGAAAGACTGTTTCAAGAAGAAAAGGAAATTCTTCATTAGGGCTGGATTTTAAAAGCAAGCTTCCACAAAAAACCAGAAAACAAAATTGGGTATAAATACCATCCAATAACCACTAAATGTCTTTGGTTAAAGCACCTGCCTGCCTGTGATTCTCAGGTCCAGATGTGAGCTCAGTGCACATCCAAAGGAAGCAGAATTTGAACCTGATGCTAAATGACAAATGATCCTGAACTTCATGACCATTTAAGTGCCACAGTGGCTAGACTAAATTGCTCTGATGCAGAATTTCTCCCAAGTATAGGTTACTGAGAAACAGAATATTGCTTGAAAATGTATTTAGGTGCGCTCATCCTTCTCAGACCAACACTCATGGGCTCTTAGTCATAACCAGGCTTAAGCTAACACGATTCCCCTATTTTCCCCAGAGAGGGAGGGAAACAAGAGGACATGTCTCTCATGTTCCAAGATCAAAAACTGGATCACAGCACTCACAGCATCAAGTCTGCCAAACCAGAGCTCTGGGTACGTACAATTCTTAAAGAGCTAATTGAATGGAAAACAGCCATCTGGGGCTGGAAACCCTTATGACATTCTGGGAAATGTATGGGCTTTAAAAGGATTATGCAGGGTGATGTGACTTTCAAAATTCCCAAACTCTGAACTGAAGCCTAAATGAGAATATGTTAAATTCACCCATTCCAAAACACAGCACAGTTGACTCGGACCCTAGAGCCCAGCTGTAGCTCAGGGTGTCCACACTGCAGCCTGTCTGTGGGAGGTCTGCAGACCACTCCCTGCTGAGAGAGTCCAGCCAACCCAATCAGCCTACCAGCAGGCTGTGGCACAAGGTCCAGATCCTAGCCCAGGCACCAGCCAGGGTTCCCTTTGGCCTGCTCTCTTATGGTTGAACAACAATCATGGAGAGCCACAGGGAGAGCGGCATTGGGTCCAGTATGGCCACTCCCTGGTCCTCCACAACACTGGTTGCACACTCTTCAACACAAGAAAATGGTGTGCAGAAACAAGGGCCTGCCACAGTAGGCTGTCGAGCAAGGAACAGAAAGCATCAGGGGACAGGTGGGACTGCTGGCTGGTCTCCACCTCTCCCAGAGGGCAGAGGCCGCAGAGCTTCTGCAGGCTAAGCAGAGACGTGTCAGAATTACCTTCCCAAAAAGTAGGCAGTAAAGGAGGATTTCAAGCAGCCACAACCACCAGCAGGCCTGCGACCTCCAGATATCAGGGGCTTGACCATGACCGTGTCGGTAAGCAGAACACACAAGTGCCTTCTGGAGCGAGAGAAGACAGCTTAACGCTGATAACTGGTCCTCTCACTCTTCTCTGCTCTCACCAAGTGATCCTGAAAGGGATGGACAAAGTTGGTCAGATTCACTGGAGAAAACACGAGCCAGTGAAGACGTCCCGGCTCGCACTAGGCCTCCCTCCAAAGGCTGGCTGCCCCACCCCTGGCACCTGGGTAACGCTGCTCTGGGGCCATCCACACAAAACGATTTACGTACCCCCCCACCCGCAACAAACAGACACACACACACACACACACACACACACACACACACAAGCTGCATCGGGCTTTAGGAACCTAACTCAAACGCACCCCTAACAACAACCCCACAGGTGTGACTGGGTTGGACACTCCCAGCAAGGGAGGAAAGGCCCTCCCCTTGGGTCCTTGCCAGCAGCAGGGTGCCACCTGAGCCTCCGCCTCATCCTCTCCATCCGCGAAGAAGTCGGAGCGGCCCCCACCAACCACCACCACGCAACCAGATTCTCGCACTTCAAATCCCCGCTGCCAGGGCCCCATCTGTGTGCTGACCGAAAAGCCGCCCTCAAGCAGCCGGTCCGCGGAGCATCCGGAGTTCTCCCAGCCCCGCGCTCACGCCTCCCCAGGCAGCCCCCGCACCCGCGGGCCGCGCCTTACCGCCAGTGTCCACGAAGCGCGGGGGCGGGCGGTCCCGCAGCGTAGCACTCCAACCCGCGCTGGCCTCGTCCTCGTCGGACTCCTGCCCTTCGGGGGCGTTGGGAGGCAGCAGGGGGCCGGGGCGCTTGTGTTTGGCGTCCGAGGAGGCGGCGGAGGAGGAGCGCAAGGCGGCGGACGTGGAGCGTGAGGCGGCGGACGTGTTGTAGAAGGCGATCCCGCCGCTGTCCGGGCCGGACTCGCGGAACACTTCGTCCCAGATGTGCAGGCTCTCGTGGCGCACGAGGGCCGCCTCGAGCAGCGCCGGCGCCCTCCTCCGCGCGCTCCCGCCGACCTGGGCCCTGGCCCCGGCCGCCGCCCGCGCGCCCGCCCCCCAGAGCGCCTCCCAGCCGCACGCGCCGGGCACCGGGCCCGCGCCGCGGCCCGCCGCCCCCCACCAGCGCAGCCCGCAGTACAGCGCCTGCCGCCCCACGCCCGGCCGGCCCGCCATCTTGGCCGCCTCGGGCCCAGCGCCCTCGGAAGCGCCCTCGGAGCTGGGGCGCCGCAGGCTGCAGGCCGCGGAGGGACGCAGAACGCGAGGGCGGGAGGCAGGGGCTGCGGCCGGGCCCAGGTGCCGCCGCTACCGCCGCCGCTGCTTCTCCTCCGCGCCCGCTGCGTCCCCACGCGCCCTCCCTCCGCACCCCGCGCTCCCTGGCCTACCTTCCCGGGCGCGAGCCGCCAGAGACGGCCCCGCCTCCTCGCACATCCGGCCCGCCCGCCGGCCAATGGGGAGCCGGCCGGGGCGGGGCCCACGCGGGGCACGCCCCACACCCCTTGGCCGAGCGGGGCAAGGAGAGCAGCTGCGGCGGCGGTGGCGGTAGGGGGGAGGGCGGCCGGTGGCTTCCTCGCCTGCTGGACGTGTGGCCCGGGACGGCCACCCGCAGGCCCCGCGGGGCCCCGCAGGGGGAAGGGAGGAACCGAGTGGGTGTTGGGGGTTGGGGGGGACGCAGCCGGTCTTCCCGCAGCCCCAGCCGGCTCACGGAGCGTGAAGCCCGCGCTCTCGGTCCCCTTCCGCAGTCGGCGCCGGCGGCGGCGGCGGGGAGCTGTCCGCCCCGGTGATTCTGAACCAGGCGCTGTGGAAATTCCAGGTAGGCGCCGGGCCTGAGGGTCACGATTCCTGTGGCTGCTGTGGCTGCTGCTGCTTTGGTGCTCCACAGCCGGCTGTACCTTGAGCTCTTGCAAGCACAAGGGCTATCTGGCTTCCGGGAGCCTTGCTCTAATAAGGAGCCCTCCTCGCTGGTTCATTCCTGGGGTCAGGTGGTGACTCAGTCTCGCTTCAATACCCCTGTAATTTGAGGGGGTCAACATCCGATCTTAGTCATTCCTTCCGTCTTTGACCTTTGACATCTTTAAAATCAAAATATTCATTACCTTCCAAATATTAATTACTCTAACACCACCACTGCAACATCTTCACCCATACATTTGACACACTTGTCTGTTAAAGTACGGCACAATCACCCAGGCTTCAGTGTTCTGATAAACAATAGATCAGAAAGGTTTCATCCATCCCTCTGCCTTGGCCAGGAGTGCGTGGCACTCATTCCATTGATGACGATACACGTGATCAGGCGTTTCTTGCTCCTCTCTCCCTCCCACAATAATGCAATAAGTCACAATGATGGTAATTGGGCCATAAAGTCACTTGCACTCTGAAATAAAATAAATCCACAGAGATGTGAAGGGCTTGCAAATCCTACTGGGTATTAACTAAATAAGGATTACACAAAAGGGAAAGGCATATTGCTATTTCATGCATAAAGGATGCAGATGCATAAAGGGTGAAGATGTTGGTACCACCAGCTAAGGTCGTTCTAACAGCAGGTGAGCTGCTTCTGCTCTCGCCCTCCCCTCGCAAGCCCCTGTTTCCTCCTCCCAAACCAGAGTCTCTGTACCAGCATGAATTCCTGATCATCACTGAAAGATGATATATAAAAAGGAAAGGATTCACATGACATTGCTTTGTATATGAATTGGCTGATATACGTGAAATTGTTTGCAAAGCATTTCAACTCCGTTGGAAGAATTGTGTCACAGAAAAGAACTGGTTTCCAGCACTTCTCTATACTGTGTTAACCAGGGAAAGATTCTGAAGAGAGTTCATACAGGTAATCAGACTTAAAAAGGTCATTGACACATAGATTAAAGACGAAAAGTAAGATTGCGTAGCTCAAGTTCAAATTCTGCAATTAGGAATTCTGTAATACTCCTGTAAAATTTAATGACATATATTTTAAAAAATGATTGAAAGGGATCAAAACACTGAAATACATAGGCAAGAACTCCTTCTCTTCTCCAGGCAGCCAATGAAAAAGTCAGCAGCTAAAGTAAGTATTTTAAAAACAGTGGCTAGCTTTGCTACCCAGAGGAAGCAGGAAGTAGAGCAGTAACAGTTACAAGGATGGAATCAGTCTTCCATTGTGCCAAATCTGCATTTGTATGGTACTAATCCCAAAGAAACCTTAGAGTCTTTGTGCTTCTGAGCTCTCAAGTGCTTGTAGCTCACAGAGCATGCAACACTGGAAGAGGATTATATGGTCACAAAAGAAACAGACTGGGAAATCAAATTGTTATCCAAACCCTGGCCCAACAAAAATGAGATGGCTATGTCCATTTAGAATCAAGGGTTTAGCAACCAAGTGCTACTTTGTTTAAACAAATGTTTCCGACCAAGAACAGTAAAAATACTTCAGCCTTTAAAAACAGGTGGCTGATTATCCTTGTGAAAGGAGGGGAGGAAAGAGAAGAAAACAACTGGAAAACAAAAACCAAAAAGCTTTCCCATCTGCTTGGCAACCTCCTACTCGATGCTATGATTATGGTTCTACATCATTAAGTTTTACAAGTAATGTTTTCTGGGAGGATAATTATAGAACCAGCATTATACTGAGATCTTTTAACTTTGAGTCATTTAAACACATCTTCCAAATAATACAACTTTGTAATATAATTAATTTTAAGATTAATTATAATTAATATTGAGCTTTTGGTTCATAGTCTGCACAAAAGGCTCCAGGGTAGTAAGAACAACCCATTTCTGTAGTAGATTCCTTAGGCTTTGTTAAGCCAGAGAGGTTCATGCTCTTGTGAAACTGGGGATAATAGCCATATTTCATTGAGTCTTGGCCTCCTTTCCTGGTATAGTTTAATAAGAAACAAAAAATGCTACCATTCAAACTATGATACAATGTTTTCTTTTCATTAATATTTTAATTTAAATGTATTCAAAAAGCTCTTTGGTAAGTATTTAGACAGATTTTTATTACATATAGCTTTAATGCATACATAAAATAAAAGTTAAAATTTTGGGTTAACGTTTTTCCAAACCTCACATTAAGAATCTCACTACTTTTATTTACTTTCTAACTGAGAGATTTCAGTGCCCAGATTTTTCTCACAATATGTTCCTCTGAGCCACCCAGAGCTTTTGTCATGCTGCACTTAAAAAATTATTATTAGACATATACCTGACATTCAATGTTAAATTAGTTTCAGGTGTACAACATAGTAATTTGACAATTCTATACATTACTCAGTGATCACCACAGTAAGTATATCATCACGTCACCATATAAACTTATTATAATATCATTGGCTGTATTCCCAATGCTGTACTTTTCATCTCCAGATGAGAACAGGAAATTATTTTATTTATTTTATAACAGGAAATTTGTACCTCTTAATCCCCTTCACCTATTTCACTCATCCCCCATCCACCTTCCCTCCCATAACCACCAGTTTGTTCTTTGTATTTAAGAGTCTATTTTTGTTTTGTTTTTTTTTTTGGTCTGTTCACTTGTTTCTTTTTTTATATTCCATATAGACGTGAAATTACAGGGGCCCCTGGGTGGCTTAGTGGGTTAAAGCCTCTGCCTTTGGCTCAGGTCATGATACCATGTTCCTGGAATCGAGCCCCGAGTCGGGCTCTCTGCTCGGTGGGGACCCTGCTTCACCTGCCTCTCTGCCTGTCTCTCTGCCTACTTGTGATCTCTCTCTCTTTCAAATAAATAAATAAAATCTTAAAAAGAAAAAAAAAAGGAAGTGAAATCATATGGTATTTGCCTTTCTCGGTCTGACTTATTTCTCTTAACCTAATACCTTCTAGATCCAGCCATATTGTCACAAATAGCAAGATCTCATTCTTTTTTATAGCTGGATAATATTCCATTATATATCTATATACACCATATCTTTACCCATTCATCTACTGATAAACACCTGAACTGCTTCCATATACTGGCTATTATAAATAGTGCTGCAGAAAACCTAGGAGGGCATATATCTTTTTGAATCAAGTGTTTTTATTTCCTTTGGGTAAATATCAAGTACTAGAATTACTAAAGCATATGGTAAATTTATTTTTAATTTTTTGAGGAACCTCCATACTGTTTTCCACAGTTGTTGCACCAATTTACATTCCCACTAAAAATGTACAGAGGTTCCTATTTCTCCACATCCTGGCCAACACTTGTTCTTTCTTGTCTTTTTAATACTAGCCATTCTGACAAGTATAAGGTGATAGATCTCCCTGTGGTTTTGATTTTATTTTCCTGATGATGAGTGATATTGAGCATCTTTTCACATGTCTATTGGGTGTCTGTATGTATTTTTTGGAAAAATGTCTATTAAATCCTCTGCCCATTTTTCAATTGGATTATATGTTGGGGTTTGGGTTTTTTGGGGGTTTGGTGTGTGTGTGTGTGTGTGTGTGTGTGTTCTTTACATATTTTGGTTATTAATTCTTTATTTTATTTATCATTCACCACTGTCTTCTCCCATTCTGTAGGTTCCCTTTTGGTTTTGTTGCGGGTTTCCCTTACTGTGCAAAAGCTTTTTATTTTGTTGTAGTCTTAATAATTTATTTTTGTTCTTGTTTCCCTTGCCTAAGCAGACATACCCACAAATAATGTTGCTAAACCAATCTCCAAGTGATTACTGCTTATTGTCTTTTAGGAGTTTTATGGTTTCAGGGCTCTCATTTATTCATTTAATTTTTTTTTTAAGTAAGCTTTACACTGAATGTGGGACCTAAACTCACAGCCTCAAGAATAAGAGTCACATGCTGTAAACGCTGAGCAAGACAGGCACACCTCACACTTCACATTTAGATCTTTGATCCATTTTGAGTTTCTTTACGTGTATGGTAAAAGAATGTGGTCTAGTTTCATTCTTTTGCAAATGGCTCTCCAGTTTTCCCAACACTGTTTTTGAGGAGACTTTCTTCTGTTACATATACTTGCCTCCTTTGTCAAAGATTAATTGACCATATAATTGTGGATTTATTTCTGGGCTCTCTATCCTGTTTCCGTTGATTTATGCGTATATTTTCTCCCAGTACCCTACTGTTTTGATTACTATAACGTTGTAGTATATCTTGAAATCCAAGAAACTGATACCTCCAGCTTTGTTCTCCTTTCTCAAGATTGTTTTGCATGCTACACTTCTTATAAAAGTATTCTGAGGTCATCCATTCTGCTTGGTTTGATGCTGGTAGGGTTTCTCTTTTTCTTTTTTCTTTTTTTTTTTCCTTATCTGAGATTTTCATATAATAACCAGTTTATTTTCTTTCTTTAAATGGTCCTCAAAAGGCCTGTGGCTTGGCATGCCAAGGGATGTAGATGATCAGTTGTGCCCTAGGAGCAGTAACCACATGGCACAGGGTCAAGCTGTGGTAACTTTATAGGGACTTCCACCTGCTCAGCCCCAACTATAAGACAATTCCTGACATTGGAGATGTGAAAGAAAATGGGAGGGGAGGGGCATCTTAAAATCCATAAAATATGGCATATTGTCTCCTGTTTGTACTTTTACAATTTCTGATTTTGCAAATGGCCAAGCTGCCGCAGGGAACAAAAATGAGGTCCTAAGGTGGCAGAGACTGACCTGGTCAGCCCTGTACTGCACAGGCTATGCGTTACTGGATCAGTATGAATGGAGAAAGCAGGGGTGAGTCAGGGAAGCTGCTGCTTCTCCCTACATTGCCTTCATCACCCACAGGAAGGGGGCCCAAAGCCAAGGAGGACCTCCTGGAACTGAGACAGGGGAGGGGAAAAGAAAGTTGAATGATGCCACAGCTGCTGAACCATGACCAAAATATGGGGGAGAAGGCTGGAGGCAAATGTGCATGGTACACCGTGACATTTGGAGTCCTAGGTGACATAGAAGCTTAAGGATCCAACCTTGCTCAAACTGATTTTACATGATGATTTTATCTACTAATCAACCCAGAGATGCAGAGAATGAAATAGGGCAATACTATAGAAAATGCTTGAGAGAAATCTCTCTTATGATTGAGATAACCTGATATTTCCATTGATTCATTCATTCATTCATTCATTCGTTCAACAATTATGTACTGAGTATTATGTATCAAATCCTCTTCTGAACACAGAATAAATAAGGAAAAAAACCCACAAATACCATTTTTATAGCACATGCATTCAAATAGAAGAGAGAGAACAGACAGTAAATAAATAAATATATAATATGTCAGCTGTTGATAAGAAGTCAAAAGTAGAGAGGGACAGAAACTATGTTGATTGTGATGGTGCTGGTGCTGGCTGTGTGTGCAGTTAGGGGAGATTACTCTGATAAGAAGACATTGGCAGATCCTTGAGTGGATTCAGAGAACAAGACGGGTACATTTAAGAAGAGGAAACAAGTGCAACGCCCCAAGAAAGGCACGCACTTGCTGTACTCTGTTAAACACTAAGGAGGCTGGTGAGCGGAGGCAGAGACAGCTGAGTGAAGAGGTAGGAGATGAATTGAGAAGGAAGTTGAGTGTTAAATTTTGTAAGACTGAATTTTGTATTGAGTGAAGTGGGGAGCCATTGGAGATCTTAGAGCAGAGAAATAACAAGGTCTGACTTTTGTCTTAAACGGATTGCTTTAACTGCTGAGTGGAAAATAAACTAGAACAGAGCAAAGATGGAATCCAGAAGACCAGATAGGAGACTATTACAATAACTCATAGAAGACGGTGTTTTGGACCACAGTGGGAGTAACTGAAATGTGGAGAACTGGTCAGATTTAGAATATATTTTGAAGATAGAATCCACAGCTTCTACCAAAGAATTAAACATGGGCAGTGAAAGAAAGAGATGAATCAAGAATGACTCTACAGTTTCCTGTTTGAGCTATTGCAAGACCAGCAGAGCTCGAGAAGAATAAGAGCTTGGTTTTGAACATGTTGGGTTTAACTCATCTAGGTAGATCTGGAAAGCAGGCAGTGGAAGAAAGCTCAAAATCCAGGTCTGGACTGGAGGTGGAGATGTGGAGTCATCAGGAGATAGATGGTAGAAGAGGGACAGTCACCAAGGACTCAGTGTAGACAGAGGAGAAGTCTGAGGTTGGGTCCTGGAGCACATTCATACTCAGAGATCAGGGAAATGAGAAAAAACCCCAAGTGGAGGGGCTTGTCCTCACTCAGAAGGGATTGGAGTAAGGGTTCCACCCAGGTAAACTTAGTGGGATTCTGTGGGTCTTCTTTCCTTACCGATTTTTCTTTTCAAGATTTATTTGAGAGAGAGAGAGAGAGATCAGGAGCACACACATGCAGGGGGAAGAGACAGAAGGA
This sequence comes from Mustela nivalis, assembly GCF_964662115.1. Classification (NCBI taxonomy): domain Eukaryota; kingdom Metazoa; phylum Chordata; class Mammalia; order Carnivora; family Mustelidae; genus Mustela; species Mustela nivalis. The sequence goes on along the minus strand of NW_028136428.1, from coordinate 164,468 downwards.
GAGGGAGAGAATCTCAATCAGATTCCCCGCTGAGCATGGAGCCTGACGTGGGGCTTGACTCCATAACCCTGAGCTCATGACCTGAGCCAAGATTCACACGCTTAACCACTTAGCCACCTAGACACCCACCCAGTTTGTTTTTCATTCTTTTTTTAAAATAATTTATTCATTTATTTATTTGACACAGAGAGAAAGAGAGAGAGAGAGAGATCACAAGTAGGCAGAGAGGCAGGCAGAGGGAGAGGGAGAAGCAGGTTTCCTGCTGAGCAGAGAGCCTGATGCGAGAGCCCGAGACCCTGAGACCAGGATCTGAGCTGAAGCCACCCAGGTGCCCTCAATTTACTTTTCTCAGTGAAGTCATCAGAATGTTCGGTCATCAGCTGTATCTGATGGAAGGTGTTCAATTCTCACTCTGAACAAAATGGCTGTACATTAGAATCACTGGGAGAATTTTAAAAGCACACTTATATCCAGACCCTAATTGGATATTAATCTAATTGGTTCTACACCAATTAGATCAGGTCCTTTGGAGGTGGGCACTCCTGTGTTTTAAAGTCTTCCAGGTGATTCAAAAGTGTGGCCAGTGTTGAGAAGCCCTGGCTTAAGGTTGGAGGAAAGAAGATGTGAAATAGTCAAAATATTTCACGAGAAGAATGGAGATTCTGTCGGTCAGAGAAACATACTTGGATTTGTGGCTGAGAATTTAATGTGAAAGGGGCGCCTGGTAGGCTCAGTGGGTTAAGCCGCTGCCTTCGGCTCAGGTCATGATCTCAGGGTCCTGGGATCGAGTCCCACATTGGGCTCTCTGCTCAGCAGGGGGCCTGCTTCCCTTCCTCTTTTTGTGATCTCTTCCCTTCCTCTCTCCTACTGTGATCTCTCTCTGTCAAATAAATAAATAAAATCTTAAAAAAAAAAAAGAATTTAATGTGAAAGCTTCCAGCATTGTTGCTTTTCTCAACAACCACCTTCAGCTGCCAGGGGCAGACATAGGGTGGACAGAAGGTTGGGTTTTTACCAGGGTGGGGTTTTATCAGGTATGTATGATGTATGATGGAGGTGAGAGTATGGGACAGGGATTATAGTTATGGGAGTGGACTCTGTGCCAGCTGCGGAGGCCTGTGAGAATTTGGGGTAAGGATCAAGAACCACAGAAAATGAAATAGGGGGACGCATGGATGGCTCAGTTGGTTAAGCAGCTGCCTTCCGCTCAGGCCATGATCCCAGCGTCCTGGGATCAAGTCCCACATCAGGCTCCTTGCTCGGCAGGGAGCCTGCTTCTCCCTCAGTCTCTGCCTGCCACTCTGTCTGCCTGGGCTCGCTCTTGCTCCCTCTCTCTCTCTGACAAATAAATAAAATCTTAAAAAAAAAAGATTCTCTTCAAAAAAAGAAAATGAAATAGGTAAATGGATTCTTCTGAGTGACTTAGATAATTAATACTTCTTGAAATAATTTAGTGTAGCCAGACCCCTGCAAAGCAGCACAAACAACTCTGATGAGTGCTTCAATCTACCACTTCTTCCCAGGGCTTCAATCAATTGCTTTCAACAAGTGAACATTGAGATATTTAGAGCAAAGGAAAAAAAATAAATATTGGAAGTTCGCATTTTTTTTAAGATTTTATTTATTTATTTGACAGAGACACAATGAGATAGGGAATACAAGCATTGGGAGAGGGAGAAGCAGGTTTTTCCTCTGAGAAGGGAGCCCGATGTGGGGCTGGATTCTCAGGCCCCTGGGATCATGACCTGAGCCAAAGAGCAGATGCTTAACAATTGAGCTACCCAGGCTCCCCTGGAAGTTAGCTTTTTACATTCTTGGAAAATGGGATTTTGTACATTTATGTCCTTTTTCTGTCCCCTTGTGGATATTTTCCCTCTTGAAGCACACCCAACCCCTGCTCCACAGTTGTCCAGTAAAAGAAAGGGATCTGAGTGCCATCCCCAAAGTTCACTTGCGTTTAAAGGAGAAACAATCCTGGGAAGCTGTTTTACACAAAAGAGTAGATTGCTCAGTTGTAGAAACTCAGCTATTATAAGAAAACGGGAGAGATATTCGTTACAAGAAGGGGGACTTGCTCAGCGTTTCTAAATTCACATTGGTAGATTGTTGAACTGTTGTAGGCTGAGTGTTAAAATCACATCTTTCCCTCCGTTTTCTTACAGAGACAATGATGGTTCTTCCAAGATTGTCTGTGAAAGGCTAGGCACCTGCAAAACCACACATTTGACCTGAGCCATCACCCAAGTAGAATGTAATCCGCTCTCAGATCATAGGAGAAAAAAGAGAGAGAGAGAATCCCAAGAAGAAACACTCACGTCAGGATTTTCATCAAATTTAGTGCACGTCTCACCATTTATCTTCATTTGCGGTAATTTTTTAAATAAACACTAATGTCGAATTGCCCTGCGTTACAACGAGCAACTCAATTATCAGAAAATCACGATTCTCCAACGTTTGTTCTAATTACTAAAGCAGAAGAGTGGACAGAGTTTAGAAAATTTTCAACAAGGCTTAAACAAGAGAGATTTTCCACTTTTTTCTAATCAGGTCAACATAGATACCACTTTCCCTACAACCTTGTAGGCAGTTGGTATTTTTCAGAGATATCATTTGGTTCTTTATAGAAGGCTTAAAGTTGGAGGACCATAAAAACGATAATCAACTTTTATGTGTGCCTTCTATAGGCCAGGAACTGTGCTAAATGAACAGTATCTAATTTAATCCTCCTAACAAGCCCTGTGAAGTCAATACTACTGACTATTCTCACTCCAAGGGGGGGGCAAAGCAGATGCTTCGAGAGTTGAACTCAGTTTTCCAAGTTCATACAGCTCGTATATGATGGAATCAGGACTTGAGCTCAGTCTAATGCCAGGTTGGACCCTCAGTGGCAGCTACTGTAGTTTTTTTGACCGTCACCTGCTTCCCTCCCCCATCCCCGCCCCCATCTCATTCCCATTTAGGGATAATCAGCCATACCTAAATGACAGTGGCCAGGCAGGAAGGGTGGCTACTGGGTTTAATTATTTATATCCAGGGGGAAGAGCCGCCTCGCCCCATACGTTCTGCTTCAGCTCTTGCCCTGCCAGGGGAGTAGCCATCCTTCAAACCATCAGTGTTAATGGCTGGTGAGGGATGAATTAGGCGGCAGGGGTCACACACAGTTTACTAGTCATGCATATTTCTTTCAGAATACCTAAGTACCATTCCCTTGAAGATGAGAAGAAATGATGGGAGGGATGTTAAAAGGGACTCCCAGAAATATTTCTGGACCAGTCATGATCACTAGCCCTTATGATACTCTTGGAGTCATTTTACTGGTTCTTGAAATGAGTGCACTTGCCCTAGGATGGCTTGGCCCCTCCCAGTAATCAGAAGCTCCCAGGATGGGTCAAAGATTACTTTATTTGCTATAATTCTGCAAGTTGAATGTATCTCTCAGCCATTTCCTGTGAATGCTATTATGGGGCAGGCACAGGGGGATGACTATGGGACAGAAACATATCAGGTGAGAGGGATCCTATGCTTTTGTATGAAGGAGAAGCCCATTCTCCTTGGTGATGGGAGTTTTCCTTTTGCTCTGACTCCTGCCCAGCCGGGATCAGTGGGGAGCCTCCTCCTTTGGGCGACAGGTCTCTTTCTTTCTAAATCTTCTTTTTTTGGGACAAAAAGCAAGACTACCCTTCTTTTCATCTTTCAGATTTTTCATCCTGGCCAACGACACTCAAACACCCTCGCCCCCAATTTGGGCTGCTAGACTATGCCAAGAGGCCACATACTGGATATATTACCTCAGGCCCAGTGTTTGGACTTCACTGAACCTTAATTGTAACATCTGAGAAGGGTTGGGGAGGCGGATGTTGTGAGGATTCATTAATCCAATGTTAAATTTTTATCACGGAGTCAAGAAAGATCTCTTGTTAGGAATGTGTTCAATCTTACCAGGATAGAGGGCAAAATAGCATTTTACATATATTTTTTTAATAAAGTATTTCTTTTTAAAAATTATTTATTTGACAGAGAGACAGAGCAGGAATACAAGCAGGGCAGTGGGAGAGGGAGAAGAAGTCTTCCTGTTGAGCAGGGAGCCCAATGTGGGCCTCCATCCCAAGACCCTAAGATTATGATCTGAGTGGAAAAACGACGCTTTAAGGACTGAGGCACCCAGGTTCCCTGCAAAACAGCATTTTTTTAAAAGATTTTATTTATTAATTTGACCGACAGAGATCACAAGTAGGCAGAGAAGCAGGCAGAGAGAGAGGGAGAAGCAGGCTCCCCGCTGAGCAGAGAGCCCAATGAGGGGCTCCATCCCAGGACCCTGGGATCATGACCTGAGCTGAAGGCAGAGGCTTTAACCCACCGAGCCCCCAGGCACCCCGTAAAACAGCCTTTTAAACAATATTTATATTTTTATTTTATACATATATATGTAAACAGAGAATTGAATGTATACATATAAATATAACTTGTAAACACATTTGATATATATTTATGTTTATCCTAGGATGCAACACTGCCCTCCTGAGCAGCGCAAGAGGGTGGGTTTTTACAAAGAATCACCAAACAGCTTGACCCAACTGAACGGCCTGCCTTGCGCTGCTGCTTAAGAGAAAGCCTTGAGTTGGTTAAGGTTTGACAAATACTGAGAAAAACCAGTCAATTAATATGTTAAAAACACTACCCAACCACAGTATGAACCATTTAGACATATGGCTTTAATTTTGACTTTAGTCTCCAAAGCCTAGGGGTCCCTGGGGAAAGGGGGCAGAGGGAGAGAAAGGACCAGCTTCTCTGTGGGCCAGGTTTCTGGGGTTGCTCCCAGCCCTGCCCCCAGAGGGAATGCCCCCACCCAGGGCTTTGCTCCCAGAAGGGACCCTCCCCCAGAAAGCCCCTTCCCAAATGGCCCTGACCTTTGGCCACACCCTCAGAGGTCCCATTATCCACCCCCAACCCCCTCACACCCCCCTACCCTGCCAAGCACCGCCCTCAGAAGGGTTCTAAGGTGAAGTCAGTGTGCTTCTCTCTCAATGTCTAGGAATTACTCAGTTTTATTTTTGACTTTGTGTTTTTTGAGCGAAGTGGGTGGTGTAAGGACCTACTTTATATTTTTATATTTTAGCCAGAGGCTTCCATTGAGGTTACACAATAACCTTGTTGTTTAACCCTTAAGCTGTCCCTGCTCCCCTTCTCCCAGGGGACTTAACTTAAAAACAAGTCCCGGAAATCAACCTCAGGTAACAAAGCCCAAATACAAGGGTGGGTCAGGCCAGGTAAGACATCTGATCAGTGGAGGGCTGCATACTGTCTCCCTAGCTACCAAGGAGTATGGGTCCCGCCTTTGTGAGTCTTTTGGGCGAAAATCCTAACCAAGGTGATAGGCTAGGTCAAATATCTACTAAAAGGTAAGTTGTAATTCAATTGGTCACCTAGCATCACTGTGCAGCTTTCTCTGTGTGTTACAATTTCATTGGCCACCTGTGCATGACCAGGCCCAACCGCATGGCCTATGTCCTTAAAAGCTAGTCTGTAAAGGAGAGAGGGGTTGACTTCTCTGTAAGAAAAGCGGCCCTGGCTGGTCAGTTTGATTCTTGATGCTTGGTGCAAAATAAAGCTTTGTTTGACCTTCGCTTTGTATCAGTCTCGCTCTTTTAATCATGGACCCATTATTGGGGCATAACAGGTGGGATAGTGGAGCACGTACATAGCGGAGGGGACAGCCCACTGTGGGTATCCACCATTCCTTGCCTGTACTGCTCATTTGCATGTACTGCTCGCCCTGCCCGGTGAGCACAGCATGGAAATGGACACTTCGTGAGTGGTGGTCAACGAGACTCACTGACCACGTGATGTCTATGACCGAGTCAACCGGAGCTCGCCTTCCCTACAGACCAGAGCTTGCTCTGAGCACCGGCAGGAGGCGGTGGCCTCTTGTGAGCAGCCCAGAACCCTGTCTTGTCCTTTCTCACTCATGTCACCTCCCTGTGTTTGCCAAGCCTTGGAAGTGGTGACTTAGGAGGGAAGGGAAAGAAAGGCAGCCCCTGGCTCCTGATCCTGTCAAGTTCCGTGTACTCATCAGGAAGCCGAGGGCAGCAGGGTTGGTGGAACAGGTGTGAGTCCCCAGGTGAGGTAAAGATGGCAGAGCTGGTCTTGTGCAGGATTTCTACGGTTCTGATAAGAAGAGGGCACGTGGGTGTGCCCCAGCTGTGGAATTCCCTGCGTGAATTATTTAACACTGACATTGCACCCTGCGAAGATGAATGGCATAAATCATGCCCATAATCACATTATAAAATTTTTATTTGCTTGGAATGACATTAAATGCAAATAGAAAACAGCAGCCATGCCCCTTCAGAAGACAGATGGTGGAGGAAATGAGCTTTCTATTTTAGTACCTTTAACAAACACTTCCTCCCTGTTTTTGCCCAAAGGGCCCTATATCTTCATTTTGCATGGGGCTTGTAAATTATGTAGCCAGCCCTGGGGACAGCTGTGCAGTGTCTCAATGACCCAGTGCAGGGAATGGCAGGAGCCTCCCTCCTTGATACAGTAGTATTACACAAGCCCCTGAAGCTGAAACAGAACTTCAGGATAAAGTCTGGGGGGGAGGTCCTCAAATTTCTGAGTCATGGGCTGTCGTAAACAAAATAACAGCCGGGTGGCTTAGGCAACATACAATTTATTTTCTCATGGTTCTGGGCGCTGGAAGTCCAAGATCAAGGTGGCAGTAGGGTTCGATTCTTCAAACGTCTCTCCTTGGCTTGCAGATAGCTGTGTTCTCCACTCTGTCTTCAAACGATTGTCCTTCAGTCTGTACTGTCTGTGTCCTAATTTCTTCTTCTTGTAAGCACACCAGTCCTGTTGGCTTGGTGCCCACCCCCAGTGAGCTCGTTTTCCCTTTATCACCTCTTTAAAAATCCTGTCTCTGAATACTGCCACATTCTGAGATGCTGGGTGTTAGGACGTCAACGTAGGAATCTGGGGGCATCCAACTAAGCCCATAACAATAGTCAAAACTGGATCCGAAACTGAAATATAGACACATTTTAAAATGCTAAAAGTGTATATATATAATTTTTGTGGTAGGCCTGAGATGGTTGGTAGGCTGAGATGTATTTGTAACCTTTGAGGGAAACATCCTTTGGAATGATCAAAGAGAGCTTCTATGTAATTCCATACATCCACAATTAAACCCCAGAGCTTTTTAATTTGGAATTTGGCTGTTTTGTGCTTGGTGGTAACCAAAACCAGCCTAGGGCTTTTCTTTTGTTTTGGCAGAAAAGTAGGAGGCAGAGGACTTGAGCATTTAGACATCTTGCTGCTCTTTGGTTTAATCATACTCTACTGAGTTGCCCGAAACTAATTAAGCTCTTGGCTCTGTAGAGGAGAGATGATGTTCCTTACATGTCATTGGCCACAATGTTCCTTTTTTAAATTGTTGTTAGCATTTGTGTTATTTTTCAGTATAAGAGACAAGCTTTACCTTAGTTTGGGCTGATGTAACAAGAGCACCATAAACTAGGTGCTTTAAAGACATACTTATTTCTCTCAGTTCTGGAAGCTGGGAAGTCTACGATCAAGACCCTGGAAGATTCCGTGTCTGTTCAAGTGCCCACTTCCTGGGTCACAGATGACCATCTTCTCCCTATAACCTCCAAGGTGGAGGAGGCGAGGGATCTCTGTGGGGTCTCTCTTATGGAGACACTAATCTCGCCCATGAGGACTCCACCCTCATGACCTAAACATCTCCCAAGGACCCCATCTCCTAGTTATGTCCCTTTGGACATTGAGTTTTCAACTTATGAATCCTGGAGGGATACACTGTCTACAGTGAGCTTCGTCAAACATCTTTTATGTTCAAGGCACTGTTTTTTGGCAAAATTAATCATTTCCTACACATCCTTTGAAGCAAGAGTATTTCTGCACTTTGCCTTCCTTTAGAACCTTTCTCTAGAGAGGATCCTAAAAAGTTCAGAAAAGATGCAGAAGAAACCTGCTGGTTAGCTCGTTTTTCACAGTAGAGCAGAATTCATTTTGAAGTAGGTTAATCTTAGAAATCCAGGCGAAGACACTTTGCTTGAAAATCATCTCAAATGATCAGTTAGTTTTGTTAGTAGGAGTAATAGTAACTATAAGATCAATAGAACAACTATTTGTTCTACTGTGGGCCTACTGTGTGCTGGCTACCTCGGAGCACCTGAGTCGAACCATCTCGTGATCCTTTCAACAGCCCACTGAGGGTCACACTGTCTTCTCCTCCACGTTATGGATGAGCCTTAAGTCTGGGCCAGAAATGACACAACTTTCCCAAAGCCATATTGCTACTGAGGGGCCAGCTGGGATCTACGCCCACTCTGGTGCCAGAGCCTGTGATTGCAAACGTGGGCTGCACTAGCTGTTCAGAACAAAGGACTGTTCATGGAGGTGACACAGCTAACCCGTGAGACCCACCACCCTTTTCCCTAAGGTCATCCCGGTACAGCCTGCAGTGATGGCCCGAGTTAAGCATTTGAACTTGGTGCTGCAGAGGGCGTGTTTTAGGGACAAGATTGGTGTTAAGGGGGTCTAATGAAGCCCAGAGGGAATGGAAGGAAACAGGACTTGGGGAAATATCTGGGTCCCTGGAGCAGTGATCTCCTTTTATTACTGTGCACCTCTCTTTCACAAAAATAAATACATACATACATACATACATACATACATACATACAAAAAATATTTGCGGACATAGCAGAAATTTAAGCAAATTTTAAATTATAAACTCTACTACTCTACTAAATTATTATAAAAGGCATGCAAAAGCTAAACAGTTAAATGGATGACATGAAATATGAATAAAACTTATAATATTTTCTTCCAGCCCCTTACTGGACTATTTGTCAAACTCCCTTTGGAGAAGACTTTTTAAAGATTTGTTTATTTATTTATTGAGAGAGAGAGAGACAACACGTGTGTGCACATGTGAGTAGGGGGGGTGGGGCAAAGGGAAAAGGAGAGAAGCAGACTCCCCATTGAGCACAGAGGCCTCACTAAGGGCTCAATCCCATGACCCTGAGATCATGACTTGAGCCAAAATTTTGAGTCAGACATTTAATCAACTGAGACACCCAGGTGCCCTGGAGAAGACTTTTTAAGAAAGAGATAGGACACTGGATTTATAGCAATAATTCCTAGAATTAATCTTTATTTATTTTTTTTTAAAGATTTTATTTATTTATTTGACAGAGAGAAATCACAAGTAGACAGAGAGGCAGGCAGTGAGAGAGAGAGGGAAGCAGGCCCCCTGCTGAGCAGAGAGCCCGATGCGGGACTCGATCCCAGGACCCTGAGATCATGACCTGAGCCGAAGGCAGCGGCTTAACCCACTGAGCCACCGAGGCGCCCCTAGAATTAATCTTTAAAAGTGGGAAGATAGAAATGGTTTTTTTAATTTTTTTTAAGATTTTCTTTATTTATTCATAAGAGATGGGAGGCAGAGACAGAAGCAGGCTTCTCGCAGAGCAGGAAGTCCAGAGTGGGACTTGATCCCAGGACCTGGGTCATGACCCTAGCTGGAGATAGACGCTGGAGATACTGATAAACCAAACTTTAGGGAAAAATACTGAACTTTACTGGGAAGATGAAGCAGAACAACAGCATATGGCAGCAACATGAGTTTTAGATAGTTGTTGGTCACCCAGAAGGCTTAAGGTGGAGAGAAAAACAAAAGGCTGTAGTGACCCAAAATTGTCCGAGTTGTGACCCAGGAACTTCCGGGTGACATAAAGATTTGTTTATTTATTACACGGACAGCGCCATGTGGGGACAGAGCGAGGGGGAATGAGAATTCCATACAAACGTGTGAGTGGCTCTTCTCCCATCTCCAGGGGGGAAGGAAGAGATTGGGTTTACTCCAGTAAGCATGGTGATGAGTTGGTGAGGTAGGTTGACTAGATGTCTGGACACCTGAAAAAGCCAGCTAAGGGGGCTTCCTGGCCATCTTGTCAGTGTCTTATTGAAAGCTTGTCATGTGCAAGACTTTCTTTTAACAGGTTGCCAGGTGAATTGATGTACAAATCAGACTACCGGCCGCCATGTGTCATTGCTCAGGTGGTCCATGACACAGTGCCCTGCCACTAAGGGGATGCACTTAGCATTACAGACATCGTTCTGTCTTTGTTATTTTGAAAATTAGAAAATATCTTATTAATTTGTTCACCCCAAAGAGGCAATTTATTGCTTACTATGACAGTCTTTTGGTAGAGGACACAAAACTGCTTTCTTTGTTATGAAAATCAATGTGTTACACCAATTTTCTGAAAGATAGAAATGAATTGCCTCCTTCCAGCTGGGTCAGGACATAAGTGTACCCTATGTACTGGTTTTTCAATAGATTCCATTTACAGATTGTACATGTCTCTCAATACAGAAGACATTTGCTCACATTTATGTGTAGAACATTCCCGAACCTGGTCCAGGTTGCGGATGAAACCGTCACTCTGACTGGCAAGGCATAACGAAGAAGAGTTTTCCTGTAAACAATATGTGGTCATGGAAGGAATCAGCACTGCAATTCGTGGCTGATTCCAAAGGCTCTAAGAGGTGGTAGATGCACAGGCAAAGTGGTGACTTTTGCAGAGGAAGCAGGCTGGGGAGAGATAGCAAAACAGAAGTTTGAGAGGGCCCTGAAATCTCCTCCTGTGGGATTATTGGCCATTGAGCTTGAGAAAGGCTATGGTGAAAACTTGAAAGAGCATCAGATCAAACCCTTGGCCACTGGAGGTTGAAACTGACATGAGCAGCACTATCTCTATTCTTGACCCAAGGCCACAGGATGACAAGCTTTGCTTTTTCAATGTGGTCTCAAGTCTCTATACTGCCCTATAAAGAAAATAATACAAATAAATGCTGAGAGTGTAAAGTGTAAGCAGAGCTCCCCTTGGCCATTTCCTAAGTTTTGTCCACTCCGAAGTGAGTATCACTTTGGTGAGTGCATTGCAGGAAATGGCCTTAATGATCAATGGCAGACCTCCACTCCAGAGTGACATAAAAAGCAATCTGCACCTCCTTCCTGATTTGTCTGTAATGAAACTTGCTTTCCTCAGGTCCCAGCATTCGAGGCAGATAAATATGTTCCCTTTCGTTGGCTCTTACTCATACTTCAGCAAGATTTCCCATGTGCTTTCCTTGGCTGGCTGGGAAACTGGACGACAATTTATGGGATCTTAGGGGACAGGCGCGTAGAATTCCAGTGGGATCCCGGAACAGAACCTAATTGGAGATTAGAGACCATTGCGGTGCAAAGCTTTTCTTTGAGATCGAAAGAGGTGCATGTTATGCAAATATTAGCAAGTGTAAGTTCACACTGTCTATTGAAAATTTATAGACTCATTATGGTCACGAAGGCTGGAAGATAAGTAGATTTTGGGAAAGATTCAGGTAAATTCAGGGAGGTGGCAAATTACCCCAGGGAAAGTAGAATGGCTAAAGAGTATGGCCCAAACTTTTTTAAAAAATTTTATTCACTTATTTGACACACAGAGAGCCAGAAAGCACAAGTGGGGGAAATGGCAGAGGGAGAAGGGGAAGCAGGCTCCCCGCTGAGCAGGGAGGCAAATGTGTGGGACTCGATCCCAGGACCCTGGGATCATGACCTGAGCTGAAGGCAGACACTTAACCGACTGAGCCACCCAGGCACCCCCTGGCTCCAACTTCCAAAGATGGTGTATGAGATACCTTTGGTGGGAAGGAATGAAGATCAGCAACTGTCCTTGATTCTGCTTCTCAGGAAGGCATTGTGATGTGGTGCCCAGGACTTTGGAGACAGACACATGCTTGGTGCCCTCTGGCTCTGCCGCAAAAGCAACACCTTCCAGAGGGCAGCTGCAGGCACCGGGTGGCGTCACACAGGGTCAGACCCAGGAGGCACTCAGCCACGTACCCATTCCACCATCCTGCTGGGTTTGGAAGAGCGCTATCTAAGTCTCTGCTGCTGAAGGACCATCCAGAGTGACATGTCCCATGGGGCATCCCGGCATTCCTTTACCCCTTCAGGTTGTTGGCAGCAAGGCTGGAAATTTTTTTAATTGCCTGGGAAAATGATAGCAAACAGCTCCAAAAAGGAGTTTCAGAACGCAGACTTCATACTATGTTTTGAGTACATTTCATTCATTTGGCAGGTACTGACAGGGTGCTTAAGTGCCAGGGGCTGCTGCATTAGAAACGGACTTGAGAAGTTAACAGGAGGGGGCTCCAGCCCTCAACCAGCACAAAGTTGATCAATGGATGCATGTGACAGACAGAGCACTGTGACGGGGAGTACTAGGTGCTGTCATAAGAAGGGTATGCCTGGAGTTAAAGGAATACTCGGGGGGAGCCAGCACCAACACTCGGGGAGAGCTGTGGGAAATATGATGGATGCAGATGGCTCCAGGGGAAACCAGAGAACTGCTCAGATCCCTGCTTCTTAACAGCTCCAAGTGCCCGCCGCTTCAGAGTGGGGGCTGGGCGAGCAGGGAGCTGGGGTGGGCGCAGCGATGCCCAAGTTCCGACCTCAAGCCCCTGCGCTGTTTCACCTGTCCCTTTAGGAGTACAATGACATAGGATGTCACCAACGGAGGATCTACCCCTGCATCCTGGTACTGGGAAAGCACGCGAGGGCTGCGGAGCTGAAAGCAAGAGTTGGTAGTTCCAGTAATGTGTGCAGGGTTTTAAAAAACTATATACCGGAAAATATCCGGTCTTATTTGCATGTGTTTGTATCATGCACAATTTTTAACTGCAATCCTCCTTTTACCTTCTTCCCTGTTGTTAAGACTCTCCTCTCCTCACCGCTGCCTTTGTCCCTATAATACCTGTTGACAGCCTGGTGCTCATCCATGAGCTCATTCGCCTCTATCCACGCACGCATGGGGCTCTGTCACTGTTTAACAAATATGGGCTCATTTTATCTACCTCTTGATCTAGTGCTTCCCAGTTAATAATCCCTCCTGCATAACGTCCTTCTGTTTTTATCTTCATTTTTATAAAGAATGGTTGCTCACCTTTTATCAGGTGCCTTTATTTTTTTATCAAATGCATTTATTGCTATGGTCTTAAGAGTTTTTTCACAGTTAATTTAGTGATGAGGTAAATCTTATTGATTTTCTGGTCTTGAGCTCCCTTTATTTTCCTGGAATGAATCCAAGTTGGTCTCAGGATATAGTCCTTTGATAGATGCCTGACTTCTGTTATTTGCTAACATTAGTTCAGTTTCTATTAACTAATCTGTCCTAAGCCAGATTTGTTAATAGCTTCCCCGTTCCTCCCTCTCAGGTTTGGGTATTAAAATTGTGCTCAGCTTCATCAAGTGAATTGACTTACTATTGTTTAATTGCCTGTTGCCATTTAACAGTAGAATGACAGTTATCCAGCTGCAAACCTGTCTGATCTTGGAACTCATCTTCTTAATTTTCCATTCTTGAATCATTTGGATGATTTTGTTTTCCTAGGAAATCATCGTTTCTTCTAGGTTATCAAATTGATTAGTATAAAGTGCCTTGCAGTTTAGTGATTCTTTTATATTATGCATTTGCTTTTATATCTCTGTTCCCAATCCTTATCTGTTTTGCAACTCTCTCCCTCTCTCTGTCCCCTCCTCCCTGAAACCCCCCTTTCCCCATTCCCCTTCCCTCTCCCCACCTCCTCCCACACCCCATCTTCCCCCTCTCTTATCCTTAATAGGGCATGTGAAGTTTTTTTTTATTATTATTATTTCATTAGTCTTTCATAGAAACAACTTTGAGTTTATTTGCCTCTGATATTTTTTATTAGTTTAAAAATTTATCTTTATTATAATTACTTCCTTTCTTTGGATTGAGCTGCCCTTTTCTGATGGGTTTAAATGAGTACTTTCTTTTATTTAAAAAAATGTTTGAAATTGAAGACATTTGACACTAAAGTCTCCTTAGAGTATAACTTCTGGTGTCTTCTGTAAGTTTTGGTATGAAATAGTCTCCTTTCCATTGCTTTCAAGATTTTCTTCAGTTGTCTTATGATTTCTTCTTTGACTGAAGACTGTATTTCTTAACTTGTATGTAGTTTCAATTTTTTGTTACCAGGTTATCTAATTCTGATTCTACCGGATTGTGATCAAAGAACTGTTCTTTAAATCTTTAATTTGGAAGGCTTGTAAAGGTTTCCTTTGTTGCCTAGTATGCAATTAATCTTTACAAATATGGCTTTCCTTAGGTGTAAGAAAGAAATGTTTTCCGAGGGAAATAAGGATGTCTATTTTCTTTTTTTTTTTTTTTAAGATTTTATTTATTTATTTGACAGACAGAGATCACAAGTAGGCAGAGAGGCAGGCAGAGAGTGAGAGAGAGGAGGAAGCAGGCTCCCCGCGGAGCAGAGAGACCGATGTGGGGCTCGATCCTAGGACCCTGGGATCATGACCTGAGCCGAAGGCAGAGGCTTTAACCCACTGAGCCACCCAGGCGCCCCAGGATGTCTATTTTCTGTGTGTCATTGTTTTTCCCTCCTTCTAGTAGATACTCCCATTTGAAAAGCTAAAATGTTACCTTGTTATTGCATTTTTAGAGTCTTCAGGTATTATGTTGTTAGATGTATACCTGCTTATACCTTTTACATCTTCTTTCCAAACTCTGCCTTTAAAAATGTCCCTCTTCATCTTAGTACCTATAACTTTATTTTTTTTTAAAGATTTTATTTATTTATTTGACAGACAGAGATTACAGGCAGGCAGAGAGGCAGGCAGAGAGAGAGGAGGAAGCAGGCTCCCTGCTGAGCAGAGAGCCCGATTCGGGGCTCGATCCCAGGACGCTGAGATCATGACCTGAGCCGAAGGCAGCGGCTTAACCCACTTAGCCACCCAGGCGTCCCAGTACCTATAACTTTAGACCCAACTTGTCTGCGATGAATTTTGCCATTCCGGCTTTCTCTTTTGCATGGTATCTCCTCACCTGATACATTCTCAATCCCTTTTGCATTTTAAGTATGTTTCTTGAACAGCGTGGATCTGTAACCTCCTGATAGGCGCTTTAATAGAAAAAGTCAGTCTGTACACATTTAAATTAATGATAAACAGTCATAATTTTATTCCTCCCATCTTATTTTGTTTTTATTTTCCCCATTTTTGATGTTTTTAATCAAGTTCATTCTTTTTGTACTTGATAAATAGAGAAGTTCTTTGCATTTTTCGATGACAGCTTAATTGAGATATAATTCACAGGCCATACCACTCACCATCTAATGTGGACAATTTAATGGCTTTCACTATATTTAACTATACTATACTGAACTACCTACACATTTTCATCATCCTCAAAAGAAAACTTTAGCCATCACCACCAGTCTTAGGCAACCGCTAATCTACTTTCGGTCTCTGTAGATTTAGCTATTCTGGAAATTCCATATAAATCAAATTATGCAATACGTGGTCTTCTGTGACTGACTTCTCTCAATCAGCAGAATGTTTTCAAGGCTCCTCTGTGTCGTGGCACATATCAAAATTCTATTCCTTTTCAAGGCTGAATAATATTCCACAGGCTGGATGGATCATATTTTATTTATCTCTTCATCAGTTGATGAACATCAGGGTTGTTCTCACCTTTTCGCTATTACGAATAAACCCTAAACCTTCATGCACAAGTTTTTGTGTGGGCATAGTTTTTTTCTTGGCTCTATACACAGGAGTGATATTGGTGTGTCATATGGCAACTCTGTGTTCTGCATTTTGAGGAGCTACTAAACCATTTCTAATGTGGCTGTGCCATTTTCCAAGCCCACCAGCAATTTACAGGTTCCAGCTCTTCACATCCTTCCAACACCTGCTTTTGGGGTTTTTGATAGTAGCCATCCACGTGGGTGGGAGGTGGTATCTCACCATGGTTTTGATTTGCATTTCCCGAATGATTAGTGATGTTGAGCATATTTACACGTGCTTATTGTCCCATATATTTTATATATACCTTATATGTATCTTTAAATATATATTATAGATTTCATATTTTATTTATATTTAAATACATATTTAAGAATGTAAATATATTTACATAAATATGTTTATATAAATATATGATCATGTAAAATATATTTATATATACATTTATATATTAATGTATACATTTGAATATTAGAGAAATGTATATTCAAGTTCTTTGCTCATTTTTTAAGAGATTTTATTTATTTATTTGAGAGAGATTTATTGAGAGAGATCACAAGCAGGCAGAGAGGCAGGCAGAGAGAGAGGAAGAATCAGGCTCCCTGCTGAGCAGAAAGCACGGGGCTCGATCCCAGGACTCTGAGTTCAAGACCTGAGCGGAAGGCAGCAGCTTAACCCGCTGAGCCACCCAGGCGCCCCTCTTTGCTCATTTCTTAACTTGGTTGTCTTTTTATTTGAGTTGTAAGAATTCTTGTGTGCCTGGGTGGCTCAGTGGGTTAAGCCGCTGCCTTCGGCTCGGGTCATGATCTCAGGGTCCTGGGATCGAGGCCCGCATCGGGCTCTCTGCTCAGCAGGGAGCCTGCTTCTCTCTCTCTCTCTCTGCCTGCCTCTCCATCTACTTGTGATTTCTCTCTTTCAAATAAATATTAAAAAAAATCTAAAAAAAAAAAAAAGAATTCTTCACACAGTCTGAATGCATGTTCCTTATATATGACCTGCAAATATTTTCTCCCATTTAGTGGCTTGTCTTTTGACTTTGTCAATGGGGTCCTTGGAAGCACAAAACTGGGATATTTTGGTTGAGTCGCATTTATTTGTTTATTATTTTTTTTAAGTTGCTTGTACTTTGGTGTTTGGCTGAGGAGCCGTTGTTAGATTCAAGACCACTAACATTTACCTTTGTGTTTTCTTCTGAAAACTTTATCATTTTACTTTATTTTTATTTTTTAAAAGATTTTATTTATTTGAGAAAGAGACAATGAGAGAGAGCATGAGCGAGGAGAAGGTCAGAGGGAGAAGCAAGCTCTGTGGAGCTTGGAGCCTGATGCAGGACTCAATCCGGGATCTCCGGGATCATGACCTGAGCAGAAGGCAGCCATCCAACCAACTGAGCTACCCAGGCATCTCGAACTTTATCATTTTAATGCTTACACTTATGTCTTTGATGCATTTGGGGTTATTTTCTCTGTATGGTGTTAGGCAGGACTCCTGTTTCATTATTTGCATGTGGCTGCTTGGGAGTAAAATACTGTTCTTACCCCCATTGAATTGTTTGGGAGTCTTGTCAAACATTAGTTGACTGTAATTTATTTTCCTTTTTTTTTCCCCATTGAGGCATTTCACGTGCCATGTATATTATATTTCTAAGAAAAAGGAATCCCAGGATTTTCTCTCCTGCCTGGATTCTTCCTTCTTCATGGTGCATGATGCCAGAAGAATTTTTCCATGCAGTGAAACCAAACTGAGGGGATGGAAATATTCTGCCACTTTTCTAGATCTTTCAGTTATACAAGTCTAGGGCTGGTCATGCCACACTTGTTTAACTTGCCCGTGAGGTTCACAGCAGTTTTCCCAGCTCTGTGGTCATCAATAATTTCAAATTTGCCAATGTACTCATGCTTCGTCATCACAGTGAGGAAACAGGACGATGACTTTGGTGCAGGGCCTCCTAAGAACCTGGCCTTCGCCCCCCCTTTCAGCAGTGTTAATGTTCTTGAGGGCATCTGTGGGACATTTGTTCACACTGTTACTGCGGCACGGAAAGATGGCAGAAAAAGCTTTTTTCCCTTTTATTAATATTTGGTCTTGTTCTCCTTCCCTTTCTCATAACCGAATGCGTGTTTCCCCTTCGTCATTTGAAAACTGCATACTGTTCTCCAGCTGTTTTCCCCAGACGAGACCTTGTGTATCAAGAATCCTTATTTCACGGTTATTATACACAATCTTAAAGATTTATGACTGTCCGCTTATTTTACACATGCATACACACGAAGCACTAAATACGGACTTTATCTGAATGGCTAAATGTTGGCCAAGACAGAAGCCAGTTGTATTGGGAACTGATAGGATAAAGATATAGTCTGAAGTTTTTGTTCTTTAAAAAAAGCCTTCATGGGGCGCCTGGGTGGCTCAGTGGGTTAAGCCGCTGCCTTCGGCTCAGGTCATGATCTCAGGGTCCTGGGATCAAGTCCCATGTCGGGCTCTCTGCTCAGCGGGGAGCCTGATTCCTCCTCTCTCTCTCTCTGCCTGCCTCTCTGCCTACTTGTGATCTCTCTGTCAAATAAATAGGTAAAATCTTAAAAAAAAAAAAAAAGCCTTCAGGGGGCGCCTGGGTGGCTCAGTGGGCTAAAGCCTCTTGCCTTCAGCCCAGGTCATGTTCCCAGGGTCCTGGGATCAAGTCCTGCATCGGATTCTCTGTTCAGTGGGGAGCCTGCTTCCCCCTCTCTGCCTGCCTCTCTGCCTACTTGTGATCTCTGTCTTTCAAATAAATAAAATCTTAAAAAAAAAAGGCCTTCATATTTTATTAAAAATTTTAGGTGTCCGAATTCAAAAGGTTAACAATATAGTACAATAATAATAATAATAATAATAATATATCATCTAATAATAAAATAATAATAATTTCTCCTGCATAGTCACTGCTGCACACTAGTAAAATGAGATGTTTCTTTTCTCTTCTTTTTTAAAGATTTTATTTATTTTATTTATTTGACAGGCAGAGATTACAAGTAGGCAGAGAGGCAGGCAGAGAGAGAAGGAGGGAAGTGGGCTCCCCGCTGAGCAAAGAACCCGACGTGGGGCTTGATCCCAGCCAAAGGCAGAAGCTTAAACCACCCAGGCGCCCTGAGATGTTTATTTTCATTTGGGATTATGGAGGGGCAAGGTGTTTTTGGCTCTCCTGCTGAAGTAGGGACTCAGTCAGTATTGTCTCCACCTTTTTCCCTAATAGTAGCTCTGGAAGATGAAGACGTCCCTCCATCTCCCAGACATGAGGGTTTGACCAGGACATGGGATGTTATAAGCTCATTGACAGTCTCATGAACTAAGCCCTGGTTTATTGGTCACAGTCGTTCTCCAAGTATTTTCAGGAATAAACTTCAGGTGTTGCCCTTACTCTAATTTTTCTTTCTGAGATTTCTGACTGCAATCGCTACTTCCTGCAGTCACTCAAGGAGAAACGAGGCATGTGGCAGCGCAACAGTGTGTTTTTCTTTCAAGATGACAGAATCACTCTTGATTTCTGTACGCATCTCGGATATTCATATAGGAACATGGATTTTGGTGTCTACCCTGAGGAGATAATACATATGGTGTGAGCTACACATGTATTCTCATGACACGTCACCTGGGTTACCCAGAACTTTCTGGGCCCGGCAGAAAGGCAGAAACCCAGGTGAATTCCTCATTGTTCCAGCAGGCTGTCAGCCCTCAAAGGCCTTCTGGATGTGTTTGTGCATCGCAGTGTCTGCTGTGTAAGATACAGAAAGAGCACAGTAGTTCAGGGGGAAAATATTTAGGAACACATTTTCCAGGAGGAACCAGGATTCAGTTTGGGTGACTCTTGACCATTTTTCATCTTCTGACGACTGAAAGTGGTAGTTAATCTACAGTCATGGTTTTAACATGCATTTCAAATGTAATGTGAGTTTCTATCAATATAAAACTATAAGAACTGCCTTCCTAAAGGGCATTCATGTAAGGCCCGTTATTTTCCAGCTTGATTAATGAAAACAAAATTTTTCTGTAATGCTTTCTTCCTACTCTGTATTAGTTTTCAGGACTGGATTGAAAGTGATTTATTGTGGATAGGGTTATACCTGCTCGTGGAATTTTTTTCTGTTCCTGGGTTTTTAAAGGTGGCAGAGTTGACTTTCTGATTTTAATTTATCTTCACTAGATGAAGAATTCACAAATAGGACTTTTTCTTGAAATAACCATAGCCTGGGGGCGCTTGGGTGGCTCAGGTCATGATCTCAGGGTCCTGGGATTGAGTTCCACATCGGGCTCCCTGCTCAGTGGGGAGCCTGCTTCACTCTTTGCCTCCCCCTCTGCTTATGCTTTCTCTAATAAGTAAATAAATAAATAAACCAAAAAAAAAAAGAAGTTGTATTTGACTGGAGCTTCATGTGGAGTGACAGATCAACAGAAAGACAAAGGAATAAGAGACAGGAAGCAATGAAGGAAAACACAGAGGCGCACAGTATAGACAGATGTTCCTCAGCTTATGACGGCCTCGGCTTCTAATAAACCCATTGTTCAGCTGGAAATCTCTTTAGTTGAAAATGCATGGAAAACACCTAAGCGACTGAACATCAGAGCTTAGCCCCGCCAAACTTAAATGTCTTGAGAACACTTACAGTATTGCACAGTTGGGCAAAATCCTCTAACACAAAGCCTATTTCACAATAAAGTGTCTGGTATCTCATGTAACTTACTGAACACTGCACAGAAAGCCAGAACAGGACGGTTCAAGTGTGTTGGTTGCTGACCCTCGTGATCACGTGGTTTGCCTGGGGGCTGTGCTCGCTGCCTCTGCCCAGCATTACAAAAGAGGACCCTACTGTAGATCGCCAGCCTGGGAAAAGATCCAAACTAAATGCATATCACTTCTGCACTATTATAAAAAGTCAAAAAACCATAAACTGAACCAAGGTGAAGTCAGGGATCTTCTGTACCAGGTGTGTTAGGGAAGGTCAAGTGCTCCTGTCTGGCCAGGAACCATAGTGGTATGGGGGAAAGTTCCACAGTAGAAAGTTCTACAGCGGAGAACCACTAGGACTCTAGCACCAACGGTCACAGGTTACACCAGGAAGACTGGATGCTCTTCTGTGGGCGATGAGAAGCCACGAGCGACTCAGGAAGGCTGAAGAGCTCTGGGCAGGTGGGACAGCTGAGGGCTGCAATGAAGAGGGACAGGTGGAGCTGGGAGACCAGGTGGGGAGAGCCCGCTACCCTCGAACAAAAGGCAACAAAGGTCTGGACTGGGATGATGGAGATGGTGGAAGGTAATGGGATATTCATGAAACAGAACTGGAAAGCCATGGAAATGAAATAAGAGAGGGAGGGAAAACCGTTCATGACTTTAATTGCCATCAGTATAAAACATGTTGAATTAAAATGAATTGGTATTTCTAGACCGATGATGACATCACTATAATGGAAGGAAACCAATTTTGATTTTGAGCCTGGTTAAGGAGACAGTATAGACAAGAGAAAAGCAGAGGCTCTGGAGTCACACAAATGTCACCATTGAGATACGTCCCCACTCTTCATTCCCTTCCCTGTAAACCCAGGCAAGTGACACCTGCCTCACAGCACTGGTAACAAATAGGGAAGAGCACACGTTCCCACGTTCCCGGGTCAGACAGGACAGCCAGGGATCAGCGGCACATGAGGAGGTGACAGGTGGTCACTAAACTGAGCTCAGGTGCATACACAGCATTTTACGTCACCTTGAGATGGCTCCTCTTGTGACCTCTCGAAGAAGGTGGCAAGGTGAGGAACAAACTCCAGGAGCTTATTAGCATACATGATCTTCAGGCCGTCTGGATGAGACTCAACTATCTGCTCTACAATCACCTAGCAGAAGGAAGAGCGTTTTATTTTTATTTATTTATTTGTTTGTTTGTTTGTGTTTTTGTTTGTTTTTAAAGCACCTAAAAGAGAAGTATGAACTATACACTACAGAGAAAAGAATCGTGTAAACCTTAAAAATGCACTTCGTCCTTCCTCCTCCCCACTCAGTATGCTTTCTAAACAGGAGGTAAGTAACATTGGCATGAAAATCTAGGTCCTGGGATTTGGGAATACTGCTCCAACCCTGGGGGACACAGAGGCTGAGGGACAGAGACTGGCCTGAAGCTAAAACATCACACACACTCATCTGCTTCCCTTCTGAGCTTAAAAGCAAAATACTGTATCTGCAGACAACAGCTCTGTATCATCTTCACCCTGGCCTTATCCTCTACCGTCTCCAGAACAGGGAAAGGGCTGAGATGGAAAGTGATGGAAGAAAACACATCTTATTTTGCTTTAGTATTTAATTTTTTTTGGTGAGGCTGAGTTGCAGGAGGTGAATGACAAGCATACAAACTTAAAATACAAACGTGGCCACAATTCATTTAATGACATGGAAACGTAAAGTACTTCCCCAATTTAGCATATTAGATTCAGTTCAATGAAAAGGGCATAAATTAAATAACTAAAATATTTTCATTTAGTGACAAAGAATAATGTGATCTTTTTCACCCCCACAGAGAGAGCTATGAACTATAATAGGATACATACAAAGAACTGACAGATCATTTACTTTTAGTAGTCTTAATGAAGCTGAGAAGATTACTGAAATTAATCCTTCAATTTCATTTCTATCACTGGGATACTGTCTCGTTTTAAAACTGGAAGCCTTTCATCCTGAAGTCATGGTGGGTAGCTTTATACTTACCAGACAGAAAGAACACTCGCACTGGCAGGTGACTGGAAGAAAGCCCTCAAACGCTGAGACTGGCTTCATGACTTCTGTCCGCTTGAACTAGATGAAACCGACGCTCTCTAAGTTGGAAGCTGCTGATTGCTGGTGGCCTCACATGGTGCAGCCCATACTCCGGCCGCTCAGAGGCAGGATACACTGACTCCCTGTATTTTACTGTATCCTTATAGGTCAAGAACACTGGGTAACCAAGTTCTGGACTTAAGGTACTACCCGGCTAACTCGCCCTTCAAAGCCCTTTATCTTTGAATATTCCCTCCCTCCCACCTTCCTAGCCTGGCAAACTCCCCCATGGTCTTCAAGACTTAGGCCACATCAATTCTGCGAAGACGCTTCCCCTCACAGACTTTCCCTGCGCACAGAGCTGTCTTCCAGCTCCTCCAGTGGGCACGGGCGCCTTGGTGGGGTCACGCTTTTCGGCAACTTCATTAACGTATAACTTATGGAAATGGAAATTGACCTGAAAATGTTCTGATCCGTACCTTCTTCCTAGGCAAGTCCCTCACCCCTACTAAATTAAGATAATCCCTGAGTTATGGCATCACTGGAAGAGACCAGAGCGCATGCCTGATTCCTGCCATGCTGATGGGCACCAAGCGGGACCAACCTTTTCTTACAACCAGAAGATCAGGAACTAAGAGCATCTTCAAGGAAGAGCCCTGAGCTCTCTCGCACCCAGTCAAGAAACAAAGCCAGATTAGATGCTCTGTGTTTGTGGAATGAGGTGCATGGGGGCACAAACCTCATCCATGTATGGTTTCACCAGTACTTGACCGACTAACGCCTCTGCATCCCGTGTCTTGTCAATTGTAGCGTAAGTCTGGAGGCAGTGCCGTATGATGTCCACATTGGAAGTCTGAAGCCCTTCTAGCAGCAGGCCTCCCAGGGACTGCTGCAGCATGGCCGTAATGTGGGCTATACGCTGCAAGAACAGAGAGACCAGGAAAGAAGGTTCAGGTACCACAGTTTCTAAAAGCTCAAATATATGTGTATAATTTATATACATATGTGTTATATATATAAAGCGAGCCTCTAATTCTACCAGAATATATGTAAGATTAAAATCCCAACATTTCCTAGAGAATAACAATGAATCTCTTCTCCCCATGATTGCTTTCTTTCTTTTTTTTTTTTTAAAGGTTTTTATTTATTTATTTGTTGAGAGAGAGCACAAGCACACAAGGAGACACAGGCAGAAAGAGAAGCAGGCTTCCTGCCAAGCAAGGAGCCCAAGGTGGGACTCAATCCCAGGACCCTGGGATCATGACCTAAGCCAGAGGCAGTGGCTTAACTGACTGAGCCACTGAGGCGTCCCCTCCCTATGATTTCTTTGAAAGTAAGTCGGCTTCATCAAAGTGAAGTTCAGACAATTACGGAATGACAAAAAGTTATTTGCCTCTTAAGCTACGGAGTAAATCTGACAAACGTGCATTTAAACCCAGTCAAGGGCTTTGGATAAATGAACTCTGACTACATCATATGATGTGTCAAGTTACATGAAATTCAGAATTAATTTTACTTGCATAGTTTGGAGACTACGCTTGTGTCTTTACACAAAATCTATCTAGTGTGACATAATGGCAGCAGGGTCCCAAGCAGGAGACACTGAAAAAAAAAGAATTCAAAGCTAGCTTCAAAATCCTGTAGAGTAGCAATTATCAGGGGCAATGCTAGGTCAAACCAAAATCATCCAGGAAATTCGCAAACAGCAAATTGAAAATCGAAACCAACACTTGCTGGTCTTACTTTGTCCAGAAGAGGCATGCCTTTGCTCTGAACAGCATGAAAGTGTAACTGGTTAAATTCTGTGGCAATTCTCTCCAAAATCTGTCTAGTCCAGAGAGGGCTAGTAGAGACAATTAGAGAAATGTAATTCCCAAAGTTAAAAACCTGCCACCCCCACCGCCCCACATGCCTTACAGCGCTCAGGCACCTGCACCTGAACGCCATCAATTTTCATGACAAACTGTCTGTGCAGCAGGCCCCAGTGCAAGGGGTGAGGAGCGGGGAGGTCGTAGAAGCCACCGACGCAGCCTGGCCCGGGCCACAGGGCCCAGGCAAGGGGATGGAGCTATTTTAGGTCAGTGTGGGTACAACTGCATGATTCCTCCACGTTCCTTGGGCTCTCCCATTTGTGCCCTTCTTCTCCCATTCTCTAACCCCCTCCTCTCTCTTGCCCTGTCCTACCGTTCATACCCGAAGCCCCCTCTTCTTCTCTGCCTGCCTCATTCTCCCTCCCAAGTACCTCCCCAGTACCAACTACTGCTGTCTCCTCAATCAGCTAAAACTGACCGCCTAGCAGCAACCTGGGAAATCGCTCAGAGCAGCGGACTCCAAGTTTAAATTTACCCAACGGCAGAAAAAGCAAGCTCGGTGCTCCGGGAGCTGGTGAGAAATCACTCACAGTGCATCTGCCATCAAGTGGACTGGATACACTTCCCTCTTGCCCCCCACATTAGAAAGCGTCAACCCCATTCAAAAGGAAGTCGAACAGTGAAAGAAAAAAAAACACACAACAAAGGCCCCAAAGCCCCTGCTGGGCTCTATGAGGCATCCCACATCTGAGGATGGGCAGTCAGGTAGTAAGGAAACACACTGTAAGAAAACCCAAAATCGCTGGAGACCTGCCATGGTGTGCCCCATCCCAGAGCATCAGAACTGGTGTGGAGGGAAGGCAAGCGCTTGGCACGACCAATGCAGAATCCTAATCCCAACCTCTACTGACTGATCCCATGTGCATTTCCTATTTATCCTTTTCTCGGCATTTCTGGGCCTGGCAGAGCATGATGGATTTACTGTGCACTGACGCTGCTCTGGCTTTCCTGACTCTAGAGCTCAGAGCTGCTCTTCTGGAGAAAAAAGTCCTCCAAGGTAATTCTGAGCAAGAAAGTGCACAATGTCTGTTTATCAAGGACAGTGTTGCAAAGGGACAGGATTGTAGACACAGAGCTCACTGAGGTGTTTCTATCCGATGAGCACAGCAGCAACAGCAAAGACGGGAAGAACACTGGAGGGCCAGCTCCCCAGGGGCCGAACGTGGACATGGCTGGAGGGGCTGCAGGCGCTGCCAAGGGCCGCAGTGAAGCAGAGCCGCTGGAGACACACGGGCTGCAGAAGGGCCGCGTGCAGACTGTCTGCTAAGTGTGGACGAACGGGGCAGAAGCACGAGTGCAATGGGCTAGAGACACAAGCACAGTGGAGGCTGACCACTTAGTTGAATGCCTTGATGTGAAAGGGGACAGAGACCTAGGACCAGAGAATCGCTTCCTTTGGGATGTGTCCGTTCTTAATCTCCATCATGAGACATGCGGAGCATATGGTCTCTCAAGTTCCTTCCAAATCTAAAACCTTAATTCCTAAAATTTAGAAACCTAACTCCGCCTGCAAGGGGAGGGACTGTTAGCGTCACACAACAGAGCACTCAGGGCACCAGGCGACCTTGACGCAGGCAGCCCAGCTGGTATGTGTAGGACCAGCCCCGGCTACTCCCACTGCACCACTGTGCGTCTCACAGTGCTGACAGGAGCTAACTACTCATTTTCTGAGTCACTCATCTACCCTGGATGATTGAAAATTCACACCAGGAAGGGAACAAGACAATCACAGTGTAACAAAGAGAGCCATCATCTTTTTCCTATTTCATAAGTTTTTCCTTTCCTGTTTGTAAATTTCAACTGGATATGTCCTATACTGTTTCATAATAATATAATGCTGGTGCAAAATACATCAATGGTAATACTCTGGGCATGTCTAGGAAAAAAAATGAGATGGAGAAAAACCAAGATGAATGGTAGGTATGCCTTAAAGATCAACAGGACTTTGCTAGTCCTCAGGGAAGGTTATTCCAAATATACTTTTACACTGCAAGCATAATGACGTGTTGGAACTGTGGTCTATAACCAAAGCGTTTATAGGAATGTGTTATAGATTTTACCATTTCATGCTCTCCACTCTCCTGGAGCTACATCCTAGCCACAAACCTGGATTTTCTTCTTGTTCAGAAATGAATTCTAACTAAGCCGTCCCCGCCTAATTAGATTGGATGTGAAGTATTAATTTATGTGCTACTTAGTTAAAAAAAAATGCTTACCTGCTTGCTTCTAGTGCAGAGGTTTCTTTCGAACTTTGTGAATTTAAGATTTTTTCAATCTTTTCCACTGATCAAATAACTTGTATAAGCCTCAACACACACATCTATAAAAATAAAAATTAAGCAAACAAAAAACGTCACCATCTTTACTCTTAATCATCTTTATTTCCCATGCTAAATGCAGGAAAATATAAGACCAAAAGTTAACTTCAAATATATAGGGCATGCTATATTTTGAATATTTCTATGAAACACAGAATTCTCAAGAATGCAAATCTTAGTTCTAGAATAAGCATACTTCCATATTCTATTGCAAGTTTATAGAGGAAAAAAAAAACCCTAGACTTTGCTTTCTCATATTCTATACTCTTATTTCTTTTTTTCCCCATCCTGAATCTTTCTATGGGCATTTCTTTCCTATTTTCTTAAAAAAGATTTGTTTATTTGAGAGAGAGAGAGACTGCATGTGCGCGTGCAGGGGAGGGGCAGAGGGAGAGAGAGAATCTCGAGCAGACATCCTGCTGAGCACAGAGCTCAATGCGGGGCTCAATCTCATGATCCTGAGATCATGACCTGAGCCAAAATCAAGAGTCGGACGTTTAACCAACTGAGCCACCAGGCGCCCCTCCATTTGTTTTCTTATGGCCCTTTATTCATGTTTTAACTTTGGCTTCCGATTGTACTGGCCCTCTCAGTTTACATGTGCATATACCTATATGCCCAAGCACCAAATCATTAAAGACCTTTTACACTACAAATATTATCAAAGAGGTTGAGGGACATTATGAAAACTGTCATCCTTAAAGAACAAAAAAATACAAAGTCATCCATTCAATAAATAATAATAATAATGAACACCCCTGGGAGCTCGATATTCATTCCAACGGGGGGTGGGGGGGGCACGAGAAAATAAAGCAAGAAATACACCCTGCTCTCACAAAGCTTACTGTTTTGTCTGGAAGCGCACGACAAGCATTCTTTGGACAAAAGCTGTGAGGAGATCCAGAGGCGAATTAAACAGAAGGTCCCTCAAACAGGCTTCTCCCCACTGAGATTTTAACAAATATGCTAATAATACACATAGAAAACATTGTACAGAGCAGCAGGCGAGAGTCAGAAGCCCAGACTTCCAATGCCCGCTGTGCCCCTACATCGTTATGCTCATGAATGATATCGGGGACACTTGGAACTGGAGATAGCACTAAGGGGCACACTCCCGGGGTGAGCCCTCAGATGTACAGAGCCATTGCCTGTCTCACACACCTGAAACTAAGCCAACACCGCATGCTAACTACTGGGAATTGAAAAAATTAAAGTGAACACCAGAACATAAAGAACACAGGATCAGAAAATAACAGCAAACCTACGGCAGAATCCTGAGTTTGCTTTGGAAAGCCCACTTCTCCCCTAGTCTCTAATATAGGCCTATTTTCTTTACAGGGCCGCTGACAATTTATACAGTCATTAACTGTCAAGCGCTGCACTGACAACAGTTATCACTGTTTCTTGTTCTGGAAAAAGTGGGTGATCTTGAGATCGTGTGGGTACCTCTGAAATTCTGTCTTCTTATTTCAGGTAGATAACGTGACATAATGCATAAAATGCACATGCGTGAGAGCTTTCAAAAAAAGCTAAATTTAAAAAAAAAAAAGAAAAAAAGCTGAATAGTGCTGACAAGTTCGCGGAGACAAGAGGAGAGGGCTTCAACTGGCATGCAGCATAAGAAATCTACTGGAGGGTACCTTTTTCTTCCTTATGTCCTCTTGTTTACACATTCGTTCATCTACTGCCCGAATTCCTTCACTGACTGATGACCTGAGACTCTTTAAAAGAATAATAAAGAAAATGTATTACAGACATTGTTTTGTCACATTATCAATTTCCTACATCTCATTCAATTCCACAGAAATTAATACCTGTGCACCAGTACTATGCAGATATTGACAAAAAAAAAAAAAAACATGATATACCAGACACAGTTACTGTTGAGGGGACTCATGACCTGGGGGCATAATGACACGAAGGCAGGGTCGCATGGCTAGAAGAAGAACGACATATACAGTGAAAGTTATGGGGATGAGGGGGCTTAGAATGGAGAACAGATAATATGAAGCAAAGTACAGGAGAGTCTGGAAATGCGACGGGGCTCGAATCGGACTCTGAAAGCCATGTGTACACAGCTGCCGAGGTGGGGAGGGGATGGGGAGCAGATGTAAGTGCACACACACTCAGGGGCAGGGTCAGACAGGCACACAGCCATGTGCACTGCAGGCTTCCTTCTGGAGAGAAGCAGAAATAGGAATGGAGGGCCAACTTCACTGAGATGAAGTCTTTAGATTCTGCATATTTTGGAGAATGAAAGAATGTCAAAGCACTGATGCATGATGATGAAATGTGGGTATGGAAATACCAGGAATCAAGAATGAAGAACAGAAGACCAGAAAAAGGCAGAGCACAGAGGTAGAGAAACATGTCCAGAAGCTAATGAATAAAGAGATAATTAGGAATTAGGGCCAAAACAAAGGTTAACAGAAACAACTAGAATGAAGTAGGCAGATCACAAAAATTCCACAGGAAGGTGAATTAATTCACTCCATCAACATTATGAAACACCTCCTGGACGTCAGTATTGTGGCAGCCTACAGGGATGCAATGAAGACAGATATAGTCGTACCCCTCAGTGATCTGAGAATCTCACAGAACAGCTTCAGAGTTGGGACCAGAAAGGCAGGTCAGGCCTGTGGCTGAGCAGGACCAAAGTGGCCATAAAAACAGGCCATGGAAAAGGGAGGGTATATGGTGATGGCAGGGGGTGAGGTGGGACGGGAGCCTGTGTGAGTAGAGCAAATCTGCCTCCAGGGAGGGGGTTCGAGAGAAGAGGGGGAGGCCAAAGGAAGGCTAGGCTTGGGAAACAACACCACTATGAGGCCCCGGGAGGAAGAGGCACACCAAGGAGGCAGTGGGAGAGCCCCACAGCGGCTGGTGTGGAATCCAACAGCGAACCATGAAAATCCGTTCCATTCCAAGGAAAAGTATCTTTAACAAGATTTTGTAAAATTCAAATGAGACATAAACCATGGAAAGTATTGGCTACCTCAAGGCACAACTCAAGATTTTTACCTGTTTCACGAACTCTTTCCTGCCTGCCCCTCCCCTAGGCTTCTCAGCACTGATATTTCCATTACTTCGCATTTTTTTTGGTTCTAACCATGTACTGTGTCTTCCCTTAAATTATGTTCTCTTTATATTCTCTCTAGGATGCAGGCACTGTCTTAGGGGAGGGACGCAAGAGGCCACTCAAGCTAGAGGAGACACACAAGGAAGGATGGTGTTGTTTTTGACAAGTTTACGACAGGGCATCAGAATGGACAGAGGCCGTAAGTCAGGGCACCAGACACAGACGGGGAGGGGGGCCGGAGGGGAGACAGGGCAGCACAGTTTTCTGTTAGAAGTGATGCCACAACTGCCCCTCCACTGTTCACCCAGGTGGAGTTCCTATTCCCAATGGCTTAGAGGTGGGGAGTCCCATTCCCACAACAGAGATTTTTCTGAGAGAACATGCAAATGTAACATTTATTAAGTATTACATTTTATTTATATTATCCTTCAGTTCCATTAGGGATTACACAGTTTTTGTAGATCAGCCCAGGAACCTAACCACACGTAGCTTACATGCGGTGGGGGGGGATCTTTACAAGATTACAAACTGTTAAAATACAAGTCATTCGTAAGTTAGAAACCACTTACATATGACCAAAGTGGCATTAATAAGTTGAATTTGGAAATATGCTTCCTCTCCCCTGACATTTTAAGGTTGTCTACTCTGAGAATAGGTCTTCTTCAATTCGAACATGTTTTTTTAGGTTTTTAGCATATGGAAAAACAAAATCATTTACAACACTTCGGAAGGTGAATATTATAACCATGAACCGTTAAAATACAACCACCAGTACCACCAAACTAACAGATGAAAAGAATTCTTAGAGAAAAGCCGAAGAGGACAACAGGCGTCAGAGCAGACTGTTTTCATTAATTGGGGACTTACCAGAACTTCTCATAACTGTCGCAAAGGCACAGAAAGTTGATTGAGGGCTTTGTCCATGCCAACCTAAAGGGGCACTTCCCCTCTACCACTGTTGCCAGACTAACCTTACCTATCCTGCAGGGTCAGGTAGGCCTGGCCCTTTATATGTTGCTCTCCTCTGAGTGGTTAGTATTTCATAGAAACTGTGCTTTGCTTTTGTCAGGATTTACCCTGGATTATCAAAACCCTTTCCTTGTGCCAGTGAAGCCTAAGAAACAGTCCTAATGAGAGAACCAGGAACTCAAACAGATCATATTTATCCTGAATGTTCTGTCCAAAATGAAAAATTCCTTTCTGAGGAGCCTCAAGATCTCTGAGAAGGGAAGTTTCACCAACTCTGTCATGTAGGGGCATCAATTCCGATTCTGTGTCAATTTTACTACTTTCCCAGCTAGTAATTCTCTACCTCAGAAAGCCCACTGTCAACCGTTTTCTCTTTCAAAGGCAGTTGCTCTTAGAGTATGCACATGACACTTGGAGCCTGCTGGTCGTTGGCTACTGCCCTCTGTACCTTGGGTCTAACAGCTGCGGGGCATCAAGATGAGCACGTCTCTTGTTCTAGGACTTAATATAGTTTGGGGCACATGGTAAGCAATAATCACTTCTTTAGTTGATCCAACTGTTGGATCTTTCTTAATTATTCTACTACCACAATTTACTTGTTCTAAGATTGGTCCCCCCCCCATTTTAATATCTCTTAAGGTGGCACTCACCTTTCACTTGATGACATATCCTACTTTAACTGACAGCATTTCTCTTTCTTAGTCGAACCTAAACTATAGTGCATCTTACACTTGATGAAAGCTAGGATGCAATGAAATACTCTATTATGGTTACGATTCTGATATTTGAAATCCTCCGGTAGCTCCCTGTGCCCCCACAGTGTAGTACCTCACCTCCTCGCCATAGTATACAAACCTTCTCACCCCCAGTGTTAACCCCGGGGCTCAGCCTCCATCCCCAGGTGATGCTGCCAGATCAGCTGTCGGTTGTCATGAACTTGCTGTAGTTTCCCGAATGCACTGTGCTGCCTCCTGGCACTCTGAAACTTGACACACTCATCCTCATTCTTCGCTTTGCCCTTGTCTATCACCTCCCTTGAAAATCTGTTCCTAAGTGGCTTTTCCCAGCTCCCACCTACCCTTGGCAGTCTATTATCTCCCTGTGGTAAAGCCTGTCACACTGCACCATGGACATGCCCGTTGTCCCCCTGAGAAGAGAAAAGGGACAATGAGGGCCCCCAGCATTTGCAGCTCTAGTGCAGAGCCCCATGCCTGGCTTGCAGGAAATGCCAGATCATGAAGACAAACGGAGATCATCCTCTGGCTAAAACCAGCTCTTCTTTGCCTACCGCAGGATCTGGATCAATAAAGAGCAGCCAGTTATTATTGCTGTTTTTCTAGGGATTTTTACCCCATATATTTCCCAGGTCTCTACTCTTTTTGTAGCACTTTAATTCAGGCTTCAACCACTTCCTAGTCAGATCAGGTGAAATCATTTTACTTCCCATACCCTCGATGTATTTCACATCTAGTAATTCTTTTTTTAAAGATCTTATTTACCCATTTGACAGACAGATCACAAGTAGGTAGAGAGGGAGGCAGAGAGAGAGGGGGGAAGCAGGCTCCCCGCTGAGCAGAGATCCCAATGTGGGGCTCCATCCCAGGATCCTGAAATCATGACTTGAGCCGAAGGCAGAGGCCTAAACCACTGAGCCACCCAGGAGCCCCCATATCTGGTAATTTTTAACCAACGTGGATTTGCTGCATCAAATAGTTCCTTCTTCTTCAAATATAAATATATAAATAAAGTGATCAAGTCACTCGCATGTCTTAGGAGAATGTCATACCTTTAGTAGCAAACTTGAAATCTTGGCCATTGGTTTTGATTTTTGTTTTGGTTAGATTAGGTTCGGTTTTTGTCATTTAAAAAATCCCTCCAGCCCTTGGCTCTGTCTGACCTGATTGCTTTCAGCTGTTTCTGCAACAAAATTGTCCGGGCAGCGAAAACTCTTATTGTTTACAGTGGCGCCCCCTTCTGAACACTTTGTTAATAAAAAGCTTTTTTTTTGTTTGTTTGTTTTTCGGCTATGGTAAATGTGGAACAACAATGAGGTACTTCAAAGAGGTAAACCACAGATAAATTTCTCTAAGGGTGGGGTGAGGGTTACTCAAAAAGGAACTTGACAAGGCTTTTAAAGATATCGACAATCATTATAACATAACTTGACTGATTGTTACCGCGCTCTTAACTGGGCAAACACTTGTTGGCTTCCAAGAAAAACTAACATAGTTGAAATGGTTCTAGTGGCCTTCTAGCACAGGGTATGATGGGGTAGGTATTCTAGCCACTGGCTGTGCAAGGCATGAGGCCTGTTAGTGATTCTATTTTTTCCTCTGCAGAATGGGTCTTTCTACATTCCAGGTCCTTTCTACCCCAATAAATAATGCGGCGATTCTCTCAGTGAGTTGAACTTTGGGTTTAAACAGCCAACTGTCTCTTAAAAAGGTCTTTTGTTTAAATTCCTTTAAAGAAAAGTCCTTTCAAAAAAATTTTTTTATTTTTTATTTTTAAATCCCATATGTTTACTCTGATCATGGAACTTTGTCATTTTGACCATCTCTGCTGATTAAAATATTCTTTTTTTTTTTAAAAGATTTTCTGTATTTATTTGACAGAGAGAGAAATCACAAGTAGGCGAGAGTCAGGCAGAGAGAGATAGAAAAGCAGGCTCCTGCTGAGCAAAGAGCCCGATGCGGGGCTCAATCCCAGGACACTGAGATCATGGCCCGAGCCGAAGGCAGAGGCTTAATCCACTGAGCCACCCAGGCGCCCCTGATTAAAATATTCTTCATCATTAGCACCTACTGCTCTCCTCTCTTGGTGGTCTCTCCGGAAGGGGTCTCCTCTAGCTCTTCTAGCAGGAGATGGGCAGTTCCCAAATACCCCTGTTGCCAGACTAACCTTACCTATCCTGCAGGGTCAGGTAGGCCTGGCCCTTTATCTGTTGTTCTCCTCTGAGGGGTTAGATTTTCATAGATACCGTGCTTTGCTTTTGTCAGGATTTACCCTGGATTATCAAAACCCTTTTCTTCTGCCAGTGAAGCCTAAGAAACTGTCCTAATGAGAAACCAGGAATTCAAACAGATCATATTTATCCTGAATGTTCTGTCCAAAATGAAAAATTCATTTCTGAGGTGCCTCAAGATCTCTGAGAAGGGAAGTTTCACCAACTCTGTCATGTAGGGGCATCAATTCCGATTCTGTGTCAATTTTACTACTTTCCCAGCTAGTAATTCTCTACCTCAGAAAGCCCACTCTCAACCGTTTTCTCTTTCAAAGGCAGTTGCTCTTAGAGTCTGCACATGGCACTTGGGGCCTGCTGGTCGTTGGCTACTGCCCTCTGTACCTTGGGTCTAACAGCTGCAAGGCTTCAAGATGAGCACGTCTCTTGTTCTAGGACTTAATATAGTTTGGGGCAGATGGTAAGCAATAATCACTTCTTTAGTTGATCCAAGTGTTGGATCTTTCTTAATTATTCTACTACCACAATTTACTTGTTCTAAGATTTGTCCCCCCCCCATTTTAATATCTCTTAAGGTGGCACTCACCTTGCACTTGATGACATATCCTACTTTAACTGACAGCATTTCTCTTTCTTAGTCGAACATAAACTATAGTGCATCTTACACTTGATGAAAGCTAGGATGCAATGAAATACTCTATTATGGTTACGATTCTGATATTTGAAATCCTCCGGTAGCTCCCTGTGCCCCCACAGTGTAGTACCTCACCTCCTCGCCATAGTATACAAACCTTCTCACCCCCAGTGTTAACCCCGGGGCTCAGCCTCCATCCCCAGGTGATGCTGCCAGATCAGCTGTCGGTTGTCATGAACTTGCTGTAGTTTCCCGAATGCACTGTGCTGCCTCCTGGCACTCTGAAACTTGACACACTCATCCTCATTCTTCGCTTTGCCCTTGTCTATCACCTCCCCTGAAAATCTGTTCCTAAGTGGCTTTTCCCAGCTCCCACCTACCCTTGGCAGTCATTTTCTCCCTGTGGTAAAGCCTGTCACACTGCATCATGGACATGCCCGTTGTCCCCCTGAGAAGAGAAAAGGGACAATGAGGGACCCAGCATTTGCAGCTCTAGTGCAGAGCCCCATGCCTGGCTTGCAGGAAATGCCAGATCATGAAGACAAACGGAGATCATCCTCTGGCTAAAACCAGCTCTTCCTTGCCTATCGCAGGATCTGGTCAATAAAGAGCAGCCAGTTATTATTGCTGTTTTTCTAGGGATTTTTACCACATATATTTCCCAGGTCTCTACTCTTTTTGTAGCACTTTAATTCAGGCTTCAACCACTTCCTAGTCAGATCAGGTGAAATCATTTTACTTCCCATACCCTCGATGTATTTCACATCTAGTTATTCTTTATTTAAAGATCTTATTTACCCATTTGACAGACAGATCACAAGTAGGTAGAGAGGGAGGCAGAGAGAGAGGGGGGAAGCAGGCTCCCCGCTGAGCAGAGAGCCAGATGTGGGGCTCCATCCCAGGACCCTGATATCATGACCTGAGCCGAAGGCAGAGGCCTAAACCACTGAGCCACCCAGGACCCGCCATATCTGGTAATTTTTAACCAACGTGGATTTGCTGCATCAAATAGTTCCTTCTTCTTCAAATATAAATATATAAATAAAGTGATCAAGTCACTCGCATGTCTTAGGAGAATGTCATACCTTTAGTAGCAAACTTGAAATCTTGGCCATTGGTTTTGATTTTTGTTTTGGTTAGATTTGGTTCGGTTTTTGTCATTTTAAAAATCCCTCCAGCCCTTGGCTCTGTCTGACCCGATTGCTTTCAGCTGTTTCTGCAACAAAATTGTCCTGGCAGCGAAAACTCTCATTGTTTACAGTGGCGCCCCCTTCTGAACACTTGGTTAATAAAAAGCTTTTTTTTTTTTTTTCGGCTATGGTAAATGTGGAACTACAATGAGGTATTTCAAAGAGGTGAACCACAGATAAATTTCTCTAAGGGTGGGGTTAGGGTTACTCAAAAAGGAACTTGACAAGGCTTTTAAAGATATCGACAATCATTATAACATAACGTGACTGATTGTTACCGCGCTCTTAACTGGGCAAACACTTGTTGGCTTCCAAGAAAGACTAACATAGTTGAAATGGTTCTAGCGGCCTTCTAGCACAGGGTCTCATGAGGCAGGGATTCTAGCCACTGGCTGTGCAAGGCATGAGGCCTGTTAGTGATTCTATTTTTTCCTCTGCAGAATAGGTCTTTCTACATTCCAGGTCCTTTCTACCCCAATAAATAATGTGGCGATTCTCTCAGTGAGTTGTACTATTGGTTTAAACAGCCAACTGTGTCTTTAAAAGGACTTTTGTTTAAATTCCTTTAAAAAAAAGTCCTTTCAAAAAAATCTTTTTTCTTTATTTTTTATTTTTTATACCATATGTTTACTCTGATCGTGGAACTTTGTCATTTTGACCTTCTCTGCTGATTAAAATATTCTTCATCATCAGCACCTACTGCTCTCCTCTCCTGGTGGTCTCTCCGGAAGGGGTCTTCTCTAGCTCTTCTAGCAGGAGATGGGCACTTCCCCTCTACCCCTGTTGCCAGACCATCCTTACCTATCCTGCAGGGTCAGGTCGGCCTGGCCCTTTATCAGTTGTTCTCCTCTGAGTGGTTAGATTTTCATAGATCCCGTGCTTTGCTTTTGTCAGGATTTACCTGGATTATCAAAACCCTTTTCTTTTGCCAGTGAAGCGTAAGAAACAGTCCTAATGAGAGAACCAGGAACTTAAACAGATCATATTTATCCTGAATGTTCTGTCCAAAATGAAAAATTCATTTCAGAGGAGCCTCAAGATCTCTGAGAAGGGAAGTTTCACCAACTCTGTCATGTAGTGGCATCAATTCCGATTCTGTGTCAATTTTACTACTTTCCCAGCTAGTAATTCTCTACCTCTCAACGCCCACTCTCATCCGTTTCCTCTCTCAAAGGCAGTTGCTCTTAGAGTCTGCACATGGCACTTGGGGCCTGCTGGTTGTTGGCTACTGCCCTCTGTACCTTGGGTCTAACAGCTGCGGGGCATCAAGATGAGCACGTCTCTTGTTCTAGGACTTAATATAGTTTGGGGCACATGGTAAGCAATAATCACTTCTTTAGTTGATCCAAGTGTTGGATCTTTCTTAATTATTCTACTACCACAATTTACTTGTTCTAAGATTTGTCCCCCCCCCCCCCATTTTAATATCTCTTAAGGTGGCACTCACCTTGCACTTGATGACATATCCTACTTTAACTGACAGCATTTCTCTTTCTTAGTCGAACATAAACTATAGTGCATCTTACACTTGATGAAAGCTAGGATGCAATGAAATACTCTATTATGGTTACGATTCTGATATTTGAAATCCTCCGGTAGCTCCCTGTGCCCCCACAGTGTAGTACCTCACCTCCTCGCCATAGTATACAAACCTTCTCACCCCCAGTGTTAACCCCGGGGCTCAGCCTCCATCCCCAGGTGATGCTGCCAGATCAGCTGTCGGTTGTCATGAACTTGCTGTAGTTTCCCGAATGCACTGTGCTGCCTCCTGGCACTCTGAAACTTGACACACTCATCCTCATTCTTCGCTTTGCCCTTGTCTATCACCTCCCCTGAAAATCTGTTCCTAAGTGGCTTTTCCCAGCTCCCACCTACCCTTGGCAGTCTATTATCTCCCTGTGGTAAAGCCTGTCACACTGCATCATGGACATGCCCGTTGTCCCCCTGAGAAGAGAAAAAGGACAATGAGGACCACCAGCATTTGCAGCTCTAGTGCAGAGCCCCATGCCTGGCTTGCAGGAAATGCCAGATCATGAAGACAAACGGAGATCATCCTCTGGCTAAAACCAGCTCTTCCTTGCCTATTGCAGGATCTGGTCAATAAAGAGCGTTCAGTTATTATTGCTGTTTTTCTAGGGATTTTTACCCCATATATTTCCCAGGTCTCTACTCTTTTTGTAGCATTTAATACAGGCTTCAACCACTTCCTAGTCAGATCAGGTGAAATCATTTTTCTTCCCATTCCCTTGATGTATTTCACATCTAGTAATTCTTTATTTAATGATCTTATTTACCCATTTGACAGACAGATCACAAGTAGGTAGAGAGGGAGGCAGAGAGAGAGGGGGGAAGCAGGCTCCCCGCTGAGCAGAGCGCCCGATGTGGGGCTCCATCCCAGGACCCTGAAATCATGACCTGAGCCGAAGGCAGAGGCCTAAACCACTGAGCCACCCAGGAGCCCCCATATCTGGTAATTTTTAACCAACGTGGATTTGCTGCATCAAATAGTTCCTTCTTCTTCAAATATAAATATATAAATAAAGTGATCAAGTCACTCGCATGTCTTAGGAGAATGTCATACCTTTAGTAGCAAACTTGAAATCTTGGCCATTGGTTTTGATTTTTGTTTTGGTTAGATTAGGTTCGGTTTTTGTCATTTTGAAATTCCCTCCAGCCCTTGGCTCTGTCTGACCCGATTGCTTTCAGCTGTTTCTGCAACAAAATTGTCCCGGCAGCAAAAACTCTCATTGTTTACAGTGGCGCCCCCTTCTGAACACTTTGTTAATAAAAAGGTTTTTTTTTTTTTTTTTCGGCTATCGTAAATGTGGAACAACAATGAGGTATTTCAAAGAGGTGAACCACAGATATATTTCTGTGAGGGT
This sequence comes from Mustela nivalis, assembly GCF_964662115.1. NCBI lineage: Eukaryota > Metazoa > Chordata > Mammalia > Carnivora > Mustelidae > Mustela > Mustela nivalis. Next base: position 126,161 of record NW_028136428.1, on the reverse strand, counting down.
GGGGTGAGGGTTACTCAAAAAGGAACTTGACAAGGATTTTAAAGATATCGACAATCATTATAACATAACGTGACTGATTGTTACCGCGCTCTTAACTGGGCAAACACTTGTTGGCTTCCAAGAAAGACTAACATAGTTGAAATGGTTCTAGCGCCTTCTAGCACAGGGTCTCATGAGGCAGGGATTCTAGCCACTGGCTGTGCAAGGCATGAGGCCTGTTAGTGATTCTATTTTTTCCTCTGCAGAATAGGTCTTTCTACATTCCAGGTCCTTTCTACCCCAATAAATAATGTGGCGATTCTCTCAGTGAGTTGTACTATCGGTTTAAACAGCCAACTGTCTCTTTAAAAGGACTTTTTTAAAATTCCTTTAAAAAAAAGTCCTTTCAAAAAAATCTTTTTTCTTTATTTTTTATTTTTTATCCCATATGTTTACTCTGATCGTGGAACTTTGTCATTTTGACCTTCTCTGCTGATTAAAATATTCTTCATCATCAGCACCTACTGCTCTCCTCTCCTGGTGGTCTCTCCGGAAGGGGTCTTCTCTAGCTCTTCTAGCAGGAGATGGGCACTTCCCCTCTACCCCTGTTGCCAGACCAGCCTTACCTATCCTGCAGGGTCAGGTCGACCTGGCCCTTTTTCTGTTGTTCTCCTCTGAGTGGTTAGATTTTCATAGATCCCGTGCTTTGCTTTTGTCAGGATTTACCCTGGATTATCAAAACCCTTTTCTTGTGCCGGTGAAGCCTAAGAAACAGTCCTAATGAGAGAACCAGGAACTCAAACAGATCATATTTATCCTGAATGTTCTGTCCAAAATGAAAAATTCATTTCAGAGGAGCCTCAAGATCTCTGAGAAGGGAAGTTTCACCAACTCTGTCATGTAGGGGCATCAATTCCGATTCTGTGTCAATTGTCCTACTTTCCCAGCTAGTAATTCTCTACCTCTCAAAGCCCACTCTCAACCGTTTCCTCTCTCAAAGGCAGTTGCTCTTAGAGTCTGCACATGGCACTTGGGGCCTGCTGGTCGTTGGCTACTGCCCTCTGTACCTTGGGTCTAACAGCTGCGGGGCATCAAGATGAGCACGTCTCTTGTTCTAGGACTTAATATAGTTTGGGGCACATGGTAAGCAATAATCACTTCTTTAGTTGATCCAAGTGTTGGATCTTTCTTAATTATTCTACTACCACAATTTACTTGTTCTAAGATTTGTCCCCCCCCCATTTTAATATCTCTTAAGGTGGCACTCACCTTGCACTTGATGACATATCCTACTTTAACTGACAGCATTTCTCTTTCTTAGTCGAACATAAACTATAGTGCATCTTACACTTGATGAAAGCTAGGATGCAATGAAATACTCTATTATGGTTACGATTCTGATATTTGAAATCCTCCGGTAGCTCCCTGTGCCCCCACAGTGTAGTACCTCACCTCCGCGCCATAGTATACAAACCTTCTCACCCCCAGTGTTAACCCCGGGGCTCAGCCTCCATCCCCAGGTGATGCTGCCAGATCAGCTGTCGGTTGTCATGAACTTGCTGTAGTTTCCCGAATGCACTGTGCTGCCTCCTGGCACTCTGAAACTTGACACACTCATCCTCATTCTTCGCTTTGCCCTTGTCTATCACCTCCCCTGAAAATGTGTTCCTAAGTGGCTTTTCCCAGCTCCCACCTACCCTTGGCAGTCTATTATCTCCCTGTGGTAAAGCCTGTCACACTGCATCATGGACATGCCCGTTGTCCCCCTGAGAAGAGAAAAGGGACAATGAGGGCCACCAGCATTTGCAGCTCTAGTGCAGAGCCCCATGCCTGGCTTGCAGGAAATGCCAGATCATGAAGACAAACGGAGATCATCCTCTGGCTAAAACCAGCTCTTCCTTGCCTATCGCAGGATCTGGTCAATAAAGAGTGGCCAGTTATTATTGCTGTTTTTCTAGGGATTTTTACCCCATATATTTCCCAGGTCTCTACTCTTTTTGTAGCACTTTAATTCAGGCTTCAACCACTTCCTAGTCAGATCAGGTGAAATCATTTTACTTCCCATACCCTCGATGTATTTCACATCTAGTTATTCTTTATTTAAAGATCTTATTTACCCATTTGACAGACAGATCACAAGTAGGTAGAGAGGGAGGCAGAGAGAGAGGGGGGAAGCAGGCTCCCCGCTGAGCAGAGAGCCCGAGGTGGGGCTCCATCCCAGGACCCTGAAATCATGACCTGAGCCGAAGGCAGAGGCCTAAACCACTGAGCCACCCAGGAGCCCCCATATCTGGTAATTTTTAACCAACGTGGATTTGCTGCATCAAATAGTTCCTTCTTCTTCAAATATAAATATATAAATAAAGTGATCAAGTCACTCGCATGTCTTAGGAGAATGTCATACCTTTAGTAGCAAACTTGAAATCTTGGCCATTGGTTTTGATTTTTGTTTTGGTTAGATTTGGTTCGGTTTTTGTCATTTTAAAAATCCCTCCAGCCCTTGGCTCTGTCTGACCTGATTGCTTTCAGCTGTTTCTGCAACAAAATTGTCCCGGCAGCGAAAACTCTCATTGTTTATGTGGCGCCCCTTCTGAACACTTTGTTAATAAAAAGCTTTTTTTTTTGTTTGTTTTTGTTTTTGTTTTTCGGGTACGGAAAATGTGGAACAACCATGAGGTATTTCAAAGAGGTGAACCACAGATAAATTTCTCTAAGGGTGGGTGAACGTTATTCAAAAAGGAACTTGACAAGGCTTTTAAAGATATCGACAATCATTATAACATAACGTGACTAATTCTTACCGTGCAATTAACTGGGCAAATACTTGTTGGCTTCCACGAAAGACTAACATAGTTGAGATTGTTCTAGCGCCATCAAGCACAGGGTCTCATGAGGCAGGGATTCTAGCCACTGGCTGTGCAAGGCATGAGGCCTGTTAGTGATTCTATTTTTTCCTCTGCAGAATGGGTCTTTCTACATTCCAGGTCCTTTCTACCCCAATAAATAATGTGGCGATTCTCTCAGTGAGTTGTACTATTGGTTTAAACAGCCAACTGTCTCTTTAAAAGGACTTTTGTTTAAATTCTTTTAAAAAAAAGTCCTTTCAAAAACATCTTTTTTTTTTATTTTTTATTTTTTAATCCCATATGTTTACTCTGATCATGGAACTTTGTCATTTTGACCTTCTCTGCTGATTAATATATTCTTCATCATCAGCACCTACTGCTCTCCTCTCCTGGTGGTCTCTCCGGAAGGGGTCTTCTCTAGCTCTTCTAGCAGGAGATGGGCACTTCCCCTCTACCCCTGTTGCCGGACCAGCCTTACCTATCCTGCAGGGTCAGGTCGGCCTGGCCTGTTATCTGTTGTTCTCTTCTGAGTGGTTAGTTTTCATAGATACCTTGCTTTGCTTTTGTCAGGATTTACCCTGGATTATCAAAACCCATTTCTTGTGCCAGTGAAGCTTAAGAAACAGTCCGGATGAGAGAACCAGGAACTCGAACAGATCATATTTATCCTGAATCTTCTGTCCAAAATGAAAAATACATTTCTGAGGAGCCTCAAGATCTCTGAGAAGGGAAGTTTCACCAACTCTGTCCTGTAGGGGCATCAATTCCGATTCTGTGTCAATTGTCCTACTTTCCCAGCTAGTAATTCTCTACCTCTCAAAGCCCACTCTCAACCGTTTCCTCTCTCAAAAGCAGTTACTCTTAGAGTCTGCACATGGCACTTGCGGCCTGCTGGTCGTTGGCTACAGCCCACTGTACCTTGGGTCTAACAGCTGCGGGGCATCAAGATGAGCACGTCTCTTGTTCTAGGACTTAATATAGTTTGGGGCACATGGTAAGCAATAATCACTTCTTTAGTTGATCCAAGTGTTGGACCTTTCTTATTTATTCTACTACCACAATTAACTTGTTCTAAGATTTGTCCCCCACCCCCATTTTAATATCTCTTAAGGTGGCACTCACCTTGCACTTGATGACATATCCTACTTTAACTGACAGCATTTCTCTTTCTTAGTCGAACATAAACTATAGTGCATCTTACACTTGATGAAAGCTAGGATGCAATTAAATACTCTATTATGGTTATGATCCTAATCCAATCCATTACTCTAACACTGACTACTACATAACCCTATCGTTGATACTAATGTGGACTTTAAACCAATACCTGATCCTGACTGTAAACATGACCCTGGCTCTAGACTTCACCTGACCCTGACTAAGGCAAACACCAGAAACCTAACCCTGAACCTAAAAGTGACCCTGACCCTGACCCTAACACTAACCCTGACACTGAATGTGAGCCTGACCCTAACTCTAACCCTAAACCTAACCCTCCCTGACACTAACACGGGCCCTGACCCGAAACCTAACGCTGAACCTAACCCTAAAACTAACCCCTAACATTATCCCTGACACTGACCCTAACCCGGTCTAACCCTAACCCTCAACCTACCTCTACCCTAACCCTAACCACACTTTAACAATAATCCCGAACCTCTCCCTGACCATGATCATAACCCTAACTCTGAAATTTGCCTTTGTCAGATCTTAAACTTAAACCTGACCCTGGCCTTGACCTTAACTCTGACCCTAACCCAGACTGTAATCCTAACTCTGATGCAAACCGTAATGCTGAACAGAATCGTAACCCTAAAGCTAACCCTGATCCTGAACCTACTCATAAAACAGAACCTAAACATAAAGCTGACCTTACCATAACCATGAACCTAACCCTGACCCTGACACTACCGTGACACTAAACCTGTCCTAAACCTAACCCTGAACTGACATGACCTTGTCCCCAAACAAAAACTTGAACCTGACCCTAAATCTGACCATCATCCTGAACCTGACACTAAACCTAATAGTCACCCTAACACTGACCGTGACCCTGACTCTGACCGAAACCCTAACCCTGACCCTACTGTGAGCCTGACCCTAAACCTAACCATGAACCTAACCCTAACCCTGACCCCTACCCTAAGCCTCGCTAACCCTGACCCCAACGAGGTCTAAACCTAAACCTGACCCTAAGTCTTTCTTCTCCCTAACCCTAACACTAACCTGGTCTAAACCCAGCTCTGTTCCCTCCAGTGGGGACAGCAGCTGCACCCAGGCCTCCCAAGGGCTGGGGGAAGGCTGTATGGGGGTCACTGGATGGGCACTGCATTGAGTGGAGTGTGAGCCTTGAGCAGCTTGGGGACCAGCGGCTCAGGGAGCTCTGGTGGAGCAGAAAGTTTGGTAAGGAGCCCCCAGGCAGTGGTGACCTGACTTACCTGACGACAGAGCCCAACAGAATTGGAACCCACGTATCCAGGCACCCCATAAAGAGAAAACCCTCCTGTCCAGCTCATTTCTAGAAACATCCTAAAGGAAGGGACATGTTCTTCTGCTGTACTGAAGCCGAGAGGATGCAGGGAGAAGAGAGCTCGCCGCTTGACACGTCCCCTTCCTGGCAGGTCATATCAGGTTTCACCAACGCCTCAGGCCCTTTGGCTAATAAAATCAAAAGGTGACACCAGGGTCTCAGAGTCAGAGAGTCCCACACCTTCTGATCCACTGGTGTAGCCCTAGGTCTCTTCGCAGTCTCTCTCTCACTGTGTGTGTGTGTGTGTTTGTGTGTGTGTGCGCGCCTCTGAGTGTCTGTGTCTTTGTGTGTATAGAGGACCTGGCCATGCCATCATGGGTGGAGATGACCCAAGCAGGATCAGGCTGATGAGGGTTTAGATGTCTGGTGGGCAAGTCATGTTCACACCCCAGTTTAAGACTGGTTAAGTGGGATCGGGTGTAGGGTCTACACCCTTCTGCCCAGGGATTATCCTGAGACCTTGAAGAGATGGGTCCATAGCCAGGAGCGGGGCTAACCCCAACAGTAACCACTAACCCTGACCCCGACACTGACTGTGAGCCTACGCCAAACCCTAACCAACTAACAGATACAAAAAGAAAAAACTATATAATTAAAAAAATAGCAAAAGGATCTCAATAGACTTTTTTTTCAAAAAAGTTATATAAATGACCAACAGGAGCATTAAAAAGTGCTCAACGTAAAAAACTCAGGGCAAAGTCATTATGTTGTTGTTTTTGTTTACCTCTGAAAAACACAGCAAGATATTACTACCTATTAGAATATATACTACCAAAAAATTAAAACTAACAAATTTTGGTAAATATTGGGGAAAATGGGGAACTTATGCACTGTGATAGGGATATAAATTTGTATGGAAAACAGTATGAAGACTATTCATATTATTAAAAGTAAAATTACCATATGATTCAGTAATCCCACTTCTAGGGATATAGCTAAAGGAAACGAAGTCACTATTCGAAGACATCTCTGCACTCTTATGTTCATTATAAAATTATTAACTCTAAGCAAGAGATGGAAATAACTTCAGTATCCATTAATGGATGAATGAATAAAATAAGTATGGTAAATATATACTATGGAATACTACTTAACCATGAAAAATTAAGAAATACTGCCATTTACAATACCATGGATGGATCTTGAATGTGTTATACTAAGTGAAATATTTCAAAGATTTTATATATTTTTTAATTTATGTATTACGATATCCCTTACATACAGAATCTGAAGAAAAAGCAAACTAATGGAAACTTAGAGTTGAGTTGACAAGGGGTGAACCTGGGGTGGAATAAGGTGGTCAAAGGGTACAAACTTGCAACTATAATAGGAAAAAGTTCTGGGGATCTAATGTACAGCATGATGGTCATAGTTAATAATATATACATACTTTTTTAATTGTGCTTCCCTTTATTAAATTTTGCATATATCACATTCTTACAAGTTGAAAGTTTATAGCAATCTTGTATAAAATAGGTCTGCTGCCACCATTTTTCTAACACCATTTGTTCATTTTGTGTCTCTTTGTCACATGTTGGTAATTCTTGCAATATTTCAAGTTTTTTCATTATTATTGTATTTGTTATGGTGATCTGTGATCAGTATTTATGACCCACTGAAAACTCAGAACTAGTTTACTTAAGGTATATACATTGTTTTTCTTTAAAGACATAATGCTTTTGAACAGTACAGTATAGTGTTTATTTTTTATATGCACTGGGAAACATAATTTTTTATTTGCACTGGGAAACCAAAAAATAATAATAATGATTTGACTTAGTTTATTGAAATAATCACTTTATTGAGGCGGTCTGGAACAAAACCCACAAGACCTCTGAAGTTTATCTCTACTGTACTATATACATAAAAGTTGCTAAGAGAGTAGATCTTAAAATTCCTTACAATACATGCATAAAAAACAGAGGCAACTATATGAGATAGTAGATGTATTAACATTTTTATGTAGATTATATTGCAATGCAGATGTATACCAATTTATCAAATGGTACATAATTTACACAATGTTAAAAGTTTGCAGTGTTATAAGAAATCATTTCTTAAATTTACAAATTATAATATGTCAATTATTTTTCAATAAAGCTGGAAATAACCTTTTGTAGAATTAATCTATTTTTCAAAAGAGGAAGTAAGGAAGTAGAAACTGCAACTAACTCTGAAATAATAGAATACAAAATCCATTTTAGTTATATACACTGTGACAAACACTATTAGTTAGTTTACAATGAAGGAATACTTATGAAGCATGAAGGATGATCTATAAATAAGGCTGAAAGAGCTCAGTTTTAAGGTTTAAATTTAAAATCTTCTTTTGAAATACTAAACTGACCACCCAGTTTTCCAAACATAAATGTCTTAACTGCATGAATTTATTTCATACAACTCTATAATCTAGTTTCATAAGAAAGCAGCATGCAAATTTTGAATAAGACAGACTTGCTTAAGTTTCTTTATGTTCAACAGTAAAGGATACTTCCCTAAAAATAAATAGAAGAAAAATCAGCATATTTATCATGGTAATTATTATTCATAATAAGATTCATATTGAATTAAGGAATATATAGCCTCAGAGGGGGTAAAGTAAAATGAAATTTATTTTGGTTAATGTGTCTATGAATAGTCAATACAATGCCTCAATATAAATGAATATTATCATTTTGAACAATTTAATTACTATTATTAAATTATTATAAGTAAAAAATAGCTATCATTTTAGCATGGAATATGAGACTCTCATGCTCCATGCTTCATCACATCCACACAACAACTCTGCATAATAAGTATTATCATCACCATTTCATGGGTGAAAAAACTGAGGCTAACACATTTAGATAACTGGTTTATGATTACATGGCTAGTAAAGATGCATCACACTAATTTAGGCTTTATGATTTCAGAATTGTACTCTTTCCACTGCACATTCTATTACTCTATTACTTGGCTTGTTTTCATTTAGTTCTTTAATTTTATTCATGTGGTGATGGCTTAAAGCTTCATTTAAAGGAAGCTTAAAAAAATTCATTTAACCAAAAGCTCCCAAGAATGAAAAATGTCATGGAGCTAATGTAGACATGGATATCATTAGTTAATGGGTAACCATATATTTTCCACTCTAGTGAGATAAAAATCAGAGTGTTTTTCTAAGTTTTAGTCTCTGAGTATTAAAAAGGACTTTGTTAAAATAGAAATATTCAGACAAAGGTGATCAAAAGTCTGGATCAGGTCACCTTAAGATAAATATTAGAAAACTGAGGAAACAAATGGAGATTCGAACACTGAGCTATAATATAATGAATGGTTTAAAGTATTTAGTAGAATATAGAAAAGCCCTTTAAAGCCTGGTCTTAGCCTAGCATTGCAGCTTTTGGGATATCTGTCAATCTATCATCTATCTATCTATCTATCTATCTATTTAGATATAAATTTGAAAATTTTTTAACTTAAAGATTTTGAGAAATAGAACATAATCAGCACCATAGAAGATCTGTTTATGATAACAACCTAGCCCCTTCTCCCAGTTTGTTAATATTCTCTCTTATTTAATGTAACATTGTGCAAATAGACCACTGCTGATCTGCCGTTATGAATGAAATAACTATAATCATCTGTTTTCATATCCTGGTGAAAATATTCATTTAATTCAATGTTGTATTTCCAGGAATGGACCAAATTTTTTTTTTTAATTTTTAAGTTTTCTAAATATTGTCCAACCTACCTCAAATGTTTTTATTATGGGCACTGTCATTCTTTCACATTCTTGCAAGACATTTTTACTGTTTCCCAATATGGTAAGTGTGTAATAGTATGCCATTCTAGGTTTTAATTTATTTTTAATTTAATTTAATTTAATTCCAGATTCATAATAAAGATAAACAGTTTTTACCTATGAGTGGCCATTTGGATTACCCTTTCTGTAAAGTACATGCTCCAATCTTTTGATATCTTAACATTGTGTCATACTGACTTCTTTAATAATAGATTTCCTGAATAAACTTTTAGCTGTGTAGGTCTCCTCTATTTTATTTTGAACTTGTTTTCATTTCAAAAACTTTATATTTATTTTCATAATCTGCTTTTATTTTGCTTTGTCTATTATCTATCTATTTATTTATTTATTTGCAAGCAAGAGAGAGCGAGCGAGTGAGAGCACAGGGAGGGATAGAAAAAGAAGGGAAAAGAATCTTAAGCAGGCTCCAGGCTCAGCACAGAGCCCAACTCTGGGCTCTATTTCACAAGCCTGACATCATGACCTGAGCCAAAATGAAAGAAATAAAATAAAATTAAGGTGTTAAAAAAAAAGGAAAAAGAATTGGAGGTTTAATTAAGTGAGCCACCCAGGCACCTCTGTGGTATCTTAAATTGGCTGTCATATCTTTAAAGTTCTAGAGTATCCATTTGGTTCACTTATAAAATCTTTCTCAATATCATTTTTTAGTTTCAGTTTTTTGTTCAATTTGCTTCCCCTCTCATTTCTTTGAGCAGAGTAATCAAGCCATTTTACAATCTTTATTGATCATTTTAATATCATACTTAATCCCATTTTGTCTATCAAATCTTGTTAATGGTTTTTCTTTGTGTGCTTTGTTACATTTTGGTATGTTCAAGACATTATATTTGAAACTCTTATTGAGTAGGAATAATTAAGAGCTATAATAATGGTATGGTCCTCCTTGGCAGGATTTTCTCTTATATCTGAGACTTTACAAGACAATCATACTCCAAATTCAGTGGTTGACTTTCTCAGTTTACACAGAAGGCAAGGTAGGCTCTAGTCTTATTTCTGCTTCTCCTTGTGCTTTGGGGATCTCAACTTAAATTTGGGTTGTACCAAAGTCCTCAAATTTGATTGCTGCTGGATTTGAATTTTTTTTCTCTAGTATCAAGTGTCTATTAAAAACACAGCTCAGTGTGTTTTAGCAGTTTCTAATGCTCTCATAGCTAAAATGGCTTCAGGGCATATATCTCTAGGCTCTCATTGTGTTTCGTATTGGCCCAGTAATCCCTCACTTATTTTTATAATCATTCTGATATTTTTAACTTTAAAAGCTATTTTGTCTGGATTTTTAAGTTGTCTTAAGTAGGAGTTTTTAGATCACCATTACTAGAAGCAACAACAAATATACATGAAAATATCTGCAGTAGTTTATCACATCTTTATGGCTTTGAACTTCCATAAGCCGAGGCATCCTTTTCTAATCACTTAGGCAAACTCCAAGTTACCCTTTAAAACAACACAAGAATTGCTTCATTTAAGAACATGTTCAGGGATGACTCTTCCCCACTGTCCTTACCAACATTCCCACACACTCTTTGCTACCCACACCTTGTTTATGAACTTTCATTAGGTATATCAGCGGGACCAGAATTTTGCTCTATTGTATTTTTGTCCTTTAGAGCTTTAATTAAATATGAATTCCATAGAATTCTGTCCCTTTTCTTTCAAACCTGGGTTAGTTATTTCTTCTCATTCTTTGTCAGAAGTTACTTTATTAGAGAAACGTATGGCTCTATTGTGACTTTGGAGCCTTTACAGTTTTTTGACTGGAAAAATCACCCATCCCTGAGATTTTTACGCAGCTTCCTGGCTGATATTATTCAGAAATCTGTTCAAAACAGACTTTTTCAGGGAGGCCCTTTCGGACCACTCAGTTACAAAACCTCTTCTCAATCACTGCTCTTATATAAAATGTGCTTATTTAGTTCAAATATGCATCACTATTAAAGAAAAACCAGTACGATTTTTTTCTTTTTAAAGTTGGCTTACCTATTATCTATCTCTCCCATTAAAATGATTCCTCTGGGTTGGGGTTTTGTTGTGCTCATCTTAGGCCAGACACTCAATAAATTGTCTCTGAATGATTGAATTGTTTGACTCCCTTGCTAGATTCTCAACTTCATGAGGCCAAGGATTGTTCTATTCAGTCCTTTATCCTCAATGTCTGTTATATTGCAGTCACTTATGTGACTAATGGGAAAAATCACAGAAAGAAAGAGTTAAAACTACAGAAAAACCCCGTAGGTTCAATAACACAAAGCTTTCTAAAATTATTTAGCCCAGGAATTGAATACTGGCTGCACTTTTGATTTTTTTTAAATGGTATTGAATTTCATTTAAATGGAAATACTGGAATGGTAGAATAATAAAAAAAATTATTAAAGCAACTTGCTCCTTTAAGTAAGAATTATATAGGGCATCTCTTCTAGAAGCAAAATTTTCAAATGTCAAACATCTGAAAGCATAGAAGGAGAAGTAAGAGTGTGAATTGTACTTCAATGCTCTTTTCTTTATATTCAGCAAACAGCTTCATTCACACCTTTCCAATTTTTTCAACTCTTTTGACAAAGCCTTCAGAGGAGTTACTGCTGATGACAACCATCACAGCCTAACAGGAGAAATTTTATGAAGAAAAATAATAGCGTGTTTTTCCCAAATTGTTAAGGATATGGTGAAGCTCTGTCGGATTCAAAGGAGGAATGTGCAATTCCATGCTATATATAATAATAACTTATTTTAATAATGGCTTTGCAATTTTTCAGATATATCCATTTACTGAAAGCACTATCAAATAAACAAAAGCAAACAAATTAACAGGGGTTCGAGACAGGAATTATCTAATCTAAAAATAGCACATGTTCACAGAATACACAACATATCCCAAGTACTACTATAGGTTTCAAGTAATAGTCAAAACAATAGTAAACATGATTCAGACCCTACCAGACAAATCATAAATGAGATCTTAACTGTAAATCCTTATCTTTAGATCAAAGCGGGTAATTGGGTGCTGAAGATCCATTATAGAACTAATATGTTATAGAACTCCTCTGAAATGAGTCATTTATTCCATCACTTTTCCTGCACAGCTGCTGACCCATGTTTTGGTTCCTGGAAATAGCTGCTACCCTGTCATACTTCTTTAAAGCACATATATTGATAACTCTACTCACTCCTCCATTCCTCTGTGACTGTCACTGTGTTAAAATGTGGAGTCAGCTGACTCACTTGTGGTGGTAATAAAGTAGATGAGTTTGCAAAGTATTTTGTTATTTCTAAAAATGCAAAAACCAAATTACATTGAAATCATAAGCGGTGTTTCAGGGAGAGCTGTAGGATGTGGTTTCTTGTGTAATCCACAGAGATTAGCTCCAACACATATTTAAACTCTCCTCTAGGAGCAACCTTAGTGGTAAAGCAAGAAGATAAACAGATGTATACACACCCTGGCACAAAAGTATCACTTATGTTTGGCTTCCTAGTCTCCTCGTGTTACTTATTTATCTTAACGTCTCTCTGAAATCAGGGAACACAGAATCTCAATCAGTTGATATTTTTCTACTGAATTACCCAATAGTCTGATCATACCCCTAAGATTTTTTAAAATTATTTCACTCATAATCCCAAATCTGCTTTGCCTCCTCAGCTCAGTACACTGTAATTTGATTTCAAAATGAGGACGGTTGTCAGTAATGCCACTTTCATTAATCTATTTTACAATTCCATGTACTTAGAACTATGAAGATATGTTAATAACATCCATTCCAATAAGCCACCCTACATTTATTATCATGAAACAAGACCTCAAGAAAGAGAATTCAAAATCATCCATGTATTTGCAATTTATTGCAATAAAGCCTTTATCAATAGACTTCCCTGTGCACATGGTGGTCAAATTGTTGGTGAAAACCAGCCAGATCTATTACAAGCTTTCTCATGGCTTCTAGGTAATCCAAGTGAGCCTTTATTGATACTGGGAAGGGATAAAGCAGGGAAGGGATAAACAGTGATGTAAGAATTTGCTGGACAAAAGTAATGACTCTCATTACAGAGTGAGTATTTTAAAGCAAAAGAGCCTGTTGGGAATATTGTTTTATAAAATAGTGGTTTTTTTATTAACTTTTTAAAATTCAATTAGTTAACATATAGTGTACCATTAGTTTCAAATGTAGATTTCAGTTATTCATCCATAGCATATAATAGCTAATGCTCAGTACTTACTGTTATAGCTTCTTGAAAGCAGAATTTTAACCCACTGAGCCACACAGGCGCCCTTGAAAGCAGAAATTTAGATCATATTTTCTGATTACTTCCATGTAGTACAACACTTTCCTGCTAGCAACCTTCAAAACATACTGTTTGTAAGAGGAATTTCTTTAATAATAAATAAATAGGAATTTATTTAAATTTATAAATATATAAAATAAATAGGAATTTATTTAAATTTATTTAAATATTGCACACTGTTTCATTGTTCATAAATAAGGTGATGATATTATAGCCATTAGTTGGTAGCACTGATATATCACTTTCTTTTTACTTCTCAGTGCATTCTCTTTACACAAAATAGATATATATTTTAAAAGAATCTGAATCTGTGGCAAACTTTTAAAAACCCTATACAGTAAAGTTTATCATTTTAAGTAATCTCAATTATCTTCCTCAATTGTGATAGTATATCCTTCTATCTAGGCCAGATATTGTATGAGGGATTTGAAGAGACATACTTTTCTAAATTTCACTTTTCTCATCTGCAAAATGCTGATCATGATCCTACAATAAAATACACTTACTATTTTTTGATGAAAATTTATTTATTTATTTTAAGATTTTATTTCTTTATTAGAGAGAGTGGGCGAGAGAGCAAGCACAGGCAGACAGAATGGCAGGCAGAGGCAGAGGGAGAAGCAGGCTCCCGGCCGAGCAAGGAGCCCAATGTGGGACTCGATCCCAGGATGCTGGGATCATGACCTGAGCCAAAGGCAGCTGCTTAACCAACTGAGCCGCCCAGGCGTCCCTTTTGATGAAAATTTAATCTGTATAAACAATATATTTGCTGTAATGCGTGGTTCATGGAAAACATCTTATTTAATTATAAGCACAACAGTATTAGAAATTAAGTAAATGTGTCTATAATATTTAAAGTTTTAACACATAATTCCAGTGCTTTGCCTTATTTTCTCAAATCCCTTTACCACTTTCACTGACAGAGTCAAAAGTACTTTTTCTACTAGTAGCCAGCTCTTTGTCTTTTGTCAGTAAGATGCCCTTGTGAATTATTTATAATAGAGATATTAGCAATAATAATAATAATAATAATAATAATAATAAATAGCAATGAAAATGTTAAAAAAAGTTTTCTTAACTAATTAGGGTTCTTAGACATCAATTAGAGGAACCACCTCTGGCAAGCAAACTAATCTGCAAGACATTCCCAGAATTAACAAGTCAGTCAGATACAGGGTTGTTCGTAGACTGAAAGGTGAAGCAAAAGGACTAGGTTTGGAAAATAGGTAAGGACAGTGAAAAAAATGATCAAATTTTTGGGCAAAATAAATTCTTAGGTGTCCTTTCAATGGAGTCCTGGGCATTATGTAGCAGAAACTCTGGAGATTATCTCAATCCATTGGAGTCACCCTGTTTACTAGCTTGCTATTGACAAAGTTATTTACAAACTGTAGAGCAAGAGGTTATAATGTAGAAAACTGATGGTAATGCACAAGATTCTTGTTAACAATAATGCAAGTTAGTGATATTTCATTAGAAAACATAAATTCTATAACCCAAATTATGGGCCCAGAGCACTTCTGCTGCACAACTCTGCTTATATCCCAAATAACCATGTGAACTAGTTTTAATATCTGCTTCTTATTAATTTTTGAATAAAAATTCTTGACACAAGTATTTTATAATTGTGTGATAATCATGCATTTAATTTCTTGGAGAACAAAACACACTTTAGCGTAACTATGTTCGTTCACAGAACCAGCCTTGATAACACACTTCTATATGTTAGAAATGATATAATAAATGTAGAATATTGGGCACTCGTTTGGTATTCTTTGCCATGTTTTGCACTATCTAAAAAGAGATCAGTGAACTTGGACTGGAGTTAGTAGACATGGAAGAAAATAAAATATTACAGAGAGGAATACTCTGTGGTCCACAACCTAAACGGGCTGGGATTTCCATCATTTGGATCCCTGTAGCTTTACAAAAGTCAATAAAATTTTTGTATCTCCTATTAAAGTGGATTCCCCTGTACTTTTTCAAACATCTCTTGTAAAGTATTGTTTCCCAGAAAAAAAGGGATTTTGCACATGTATCTGCCTTTGTCTCTGGTCATGATCTCAGTCAGGATCCTGGGATCTAGCTCCATATCGGGCTTTTTGCTCATTAGGAAGTATACTTCTCAGTCTCTCTCTTCAGCTACCTCCCCCTGCCCCACTCATGCTCTCTCTCTCTCTCAAATAAATAAATACAATCTTTAATTTTTTAATTAAAAATAAGATAAATAAAATAAAATAAAAAGTCTGGTCTTACTGCCCCATTTAGCTCCTTTTTTTTGAGTGGTATTTAAAGCAGCATGACAGAACATGAGGCTCTCAAACTTAAAAAAAAAAAGGAAAAAATTGAGTTTTGTTAGGATTTAAGATCTTGTCTTCTAGAAAAAACATTGGCTTTGTTAACATGTGAAAATTAACAAAAGATAATAAGATAGAATTCTAATAATTTTTGTAGAAATTAAAAATTTCCTCCAACACAATTACATCAGACCCATTAAGTAAATTCATTCCAATGTCCGAAACCAACCTTTTCTAATACTAATGCATCTGTGTAAACAGAGTCAACCCAAGGAATAAATAAATATTATTTTTTTTCTGTCTCTTCCACAGTCACATCTGGGTATATTGGTAGCAAGCCAATTATCTATCTTATAAGACATGATATCATAAGGAAGGGTATTCTGTCCATTTGGAACAACTGAAAATCATTGTAATTTTATCTTGGTGCAGTAACTTGATATGGCACATTTTGGGTTATGAATATATTTTATTTTTTTTACTGGGAAGAAGAGATTATAGAGATATTGGTTATCCAAGAGAGACTGACAGGTGTTGATAGTTGCCAGGTCAATATCCATTTACTTTTTCCTTGAATCTCAGAAAGCACTGAGGGATTGACAAGAAGGAAACATAAAACAACATCAAATATTTTATTGTCTCTTTTCTATTTATATTGTAACCACATGAGAAAGTATCAGTCGTACAATATATCATTCTCTTTACCTCTATCTTTCTGCCAGAAATGTGGGCTTAATAGTGAGAACTCCAACAGCAATTTTTGCAACTGTGAATAAAAAGCCATGAAAACCTCTAAGATAGTTCACTTCACTTTCTTAAGACGCTGAACCAACACCAGAAAACACTCTCTGTAGTCTTCTTGTTAAATGAAAAAATATGGTTAAACCACTTTTGAAAGTCTACTACATACAGCAAAATGTAAATCTTAATTGAAATATGTCCTCTCAGCTGTGCTTAAGCAACTGAGTCCTGAGCTTTTCAGGTTTTCAGTCTGAAAGAGTACACCTCTGGTGCTCAGAAAGGGAAGAGAAAGGACACCCTGTTCTCCATATAAATTAAAGAAGAGAAATCTGTGCATTTAAGTGGGCCATATAAAATTTATCAAGCAATTATCTCCTAACTCCTTTCTATCCAAATTACCTGATATGCTCTCCCTACTCCTTTATTCCACGTTACTGCCTTGTCCGGGATTCTGTCTCACATCACAACATGTCTTCTGTTATTTCCTTCTTGCAAGCTAGTTTTGTTTTCTCCATCTAAAAAAATCAACAATCATTGTGTATTTCAATTCCCATTTTCCTCAAATGCATTGAATCTTCTTATCTATTACTCTTTTCTCATACTCAGTGTCTTTGTCTTTATGGGGTTTGTACTTTGCTTTTCCTCATCCTTTACTGCCATTATATAATCAAATCTAATAACTTCTTAGAGAAAGTTAAAAATTCCTGCATAGCCACACGTGAACACAACGTCACTGATTTTTAGCAAACCTATAAGATAGTCAGACATCCATTCAATTTCTTTTTTTAAAAGATTTTATTTATTTATTTGACAGAGAGAGATGACAAGCAGGCAGAGAGGCAGGCAGAGAGAGAGGAGGAAGCAGGCTCCCTGCTGAGTAGAGAGCCCGACTTGGGGCTCGGTCCCAGGACCCTGGGATCATGACCTGAGCCGAAGACAGTGGCTTAACCCACTGAGCCACCCAGGCGTCCCTCCATTCAATTTCTTAACTGAGTCTCAAATGCATCCTGAGTTCTAACCTAAACCTAAGTTCTACTTCTTACACGTTGTTCTATGACCAAATCCTTTCAGTTCAGTATTTTGTAACATTTAAATATTAATCAATTGATGCTTTGTCTGTGTATTTCTATGATAATAATTTGAATACTGTAGATTTATTGTTATATTTATAGATTTATAATCAAAGTTTCATCAGTTGAAGTTTTTGGAAATTTCAGATATAATGATTAACCTAAAATGATACTGCCTCAAATCCCTCTGATATCAAGGCCCAACACTTGATTATAGCCAAACCTGTGGTGGATAGTTCCATGGGAAATTGCAGTTACTTAACACTGATAGCATCTCATGTTCTCTCTCTCATTTTAGAATGTCTCCAACACAACCCAAAAGTGTAGGAGAGTTAATGTCCTCTGAGGACAGCTTTCAGTGAAGTGGAAATAAGAGCCATAGATAAAATTGTCAGTTTTCAGGTCTTCATGAGGACAACTTAAAGAAGTTTCTCAGGACCTTTCAGTAAATGCAAGCCTTCATTTTCTATCCACAACAATTATATCAACAATGTACCTCTTTGACAAAGTTGTTTCTTCACTGTATCACTTTCCCATTCTTTTCTACCTTGGATAATCTCCCAGATAAACTAACAGTACTCAAATCCTTTGTCCTACTCTTTGCTCTCAGGATAAATGGAGCCAAAAGACTTAGATTAATATCAAGTTCTGAATGGGATCTTAGAGCTATTTCTGTCCAGATTTTCATAAACATAGGGACCTTTGAATTATCAGGCTATAAATAAGTTCTAAATGGAGGGGGCAAAAGCAAAAAGTAGAAATTTTTATGTTTGATTTTTAATCATGATTAAAAATAATGTTAGTACATTATAAAAGTGTGGATCTTTGTAAAACAATGTCATAATGTAAGAAATAGGTTGCATAGTCCTTTTGAGAATATGAAACCAAGTGTTCAGGTGCCATCTAATTTCTTGTTTAATCCAGAACTTTGGTGTGCATTATCTTGAGGAATAGAATTTTGAAGTCCAGACAGACTAACAGAAAACTGACCCAAATGTGTGTGTTTATATTTCTGCTTTTGTTGTAAAAATCAAAGTGTGATTGCTGGTTTAAAATGGTAAAACTAATAATGTTTATGGACTCTATTATAAATTTTCTAATTGTATGGGAAGAATCAAAGAAACATAGAATTAATTGATTTGCAAATCCTCAAAGAGCTACAGGATCAGGTAGTGGTATGTTCTGATTCAACAGCATCATAATGCAGCATTTTATATGTGTGGCTAATGGATATTTTCATAAATGTTTGCTAGCTAGTCAGCCAATACAGAGAAATATTAGGTAGGGTAATTACTCACAGTTGTGTTTAATAAAATGAGAGAAAATTATCAAATGACACTAATAATAATAATCCTATAGCAGGCTAAATAATTCAATGATAATTACAAGTATTAATCTAGCTTTCTTCCCTGATTATGACTCTTCTCTCCTTTATCATAATGGGAGTAGCAGATTGTCTGCAATGAATTGTGAAAACCCAGCAGTGACTTTGGCAGTGAAGGCCTCCCATCAATTTTGATAGGTTAAAATGATTCTGGATGGTCTTGAGCAAATGTGTCTATTTTTTTTCTGTGTGTGTAATAAAAGAAAGAAGCAATAGTAAATTCTTGCTGTTATTCCATGGAGCCAATAAAATCATACTGCCAACAAGAGGCTGTTGACATCGTAAGTGTGGTTAACTGTCTTGAAATACTAGGCCTCGAAATAAAATTCCAATATTTCACATAACCTCTTTTTTAAAAGAAAAAAAAAAAAACAAAACAAAACAACTATACTGCTTACATTTAGGGCCCTGCTGTTGTGTAACTATTTTTGAACATGTCTACTGTAAGTGTATATATATATATATTTTTTTCTGTGCAATAAATTCATTTAGAGATAAATTTAGATTGCAAATTATTTGGGAGGAGGCATGGTATTTGTGGCTAGTCTTAAAAGTAAAAAGGACTAAAAGAAAGAAGAAAAACATTTTTTATTACAGCATATTTACATCTGTCCAAAGTACTTATTTACTATCATACTGACTAATGTATAATACTGTACACAAAGAAAGAAGTTAAATGAGTTATAATTCAGTCGAAGTATAGCTGGCCATTTTAAAACTTACCACTGAATCTTTCTGGTATGAAATGTGATATCTGGCAATCTGGTCCAGTTCATTACATCAGGTCATTTGTATGTTCTTATTACCATTTTGATAGCATAGCACATTTTATAACCCAGACATTTTACAATGGAACTATGATGCATGTATTTTCAAAAGTATAGACATACATGAAGCTATGAGGTCAAAAAAGATGAATGTCCGTAGTACCATATAGACTCAACAAATAAAAATGTCCAAGGCTCTGAGTGAGATTTATGAATATTGTATAAGATTAGGCCAACATGTGGTTTTGATATAAATCATCTGTTCTTAAATTAGAATTACAATCGTTGAGTACAGTGTTGAAAATGGCAGATAGATTTTAGCTATCTTTGCTCAGTAGGGAAAATGGAAAAATGTTTAGTTTGGTCAGAATTTCACTTAACTTCTGAAAAATCTTACGTTTGAGAGAACCCTTCTGAAATAAGAATCCTTAAAGACATAACCCCTTTGGCACAAGTTTTCAAGAAACTTGTTGGATGTTGTAGACAATTATATGGCACACGTACTGTTCTAGATGTTTCATGCCAATAATATGTAAGCCATACCAAGGCTACATATACATATAGAGATGTTCCTCAGCTTACAAGGGGGCTATGTACAGAGAAACACATAAAAAACTGAAAATGCATTTAATACCCCTAAACTATCAAATGTCATAGCTTACCTTAAGCTTATTTCAACATACTCAGAACACTTACATTTGCCTGCATTTGGGCAAAATCATCTTAAGCAAAGCCTATTTTATAACAAAGTATCAAATATCACATGCAATTTATTAAATATTACACTAAAAAAAAGAAGAATGGTTATATATAGAATGGTTGTAAGAATATCAGGTGTTCATCCCTGTAATCTTCTAGCTGACTGGGAGCTGTGGCTCACTGCCCCTGCCCAGCATCACAAGACGGCACCATACCCATTGTCACTGGCCCTTTTTATAAAGACCCAAATTCAAAATTCAAAGTACAGTTTCTACTGAATCACTTTCACTTTCACATCATTGCCAAATATATTGTAAGTTGAATCATTGTAAATCAGGAGCCATCTTATTTGAAAGTTAAATCACAGTCACCCGTATACACACAAAAAAAGGCCTTCATGTAGGGCCATCTATGTATCTCTAAACAACATAGCATGACCTATCAACAGCAAAAAATGGATGTGAAGGGGACAATTGCTTTGCGTCAGTACTCTGAGCAGTAACATACATGGCCTTACTCACCTAGCAGAACTCCAGAGCTAGCTGATGGCAAGGAATTTTACAAATGTTTGCTGAACAGCTTAAGCACTATTATTTTTAAATTAGTGTGCATATCTGTTTTCTAAAGATATGTTAATTTATTTAATTGACGTATTACAAAACCAAATAATTTCCTCTTATTTAAGTGGCAGGTAAATAGAATTCTTTTTAATTTAAATCAAATGGCTTTTTAGGGAAAATATACTAAAAATTCTGAAACTTGTATTGCTTATGAATCTTTTATTGGAATCCTTATCAAGTTGTATTTTTCAAGTTTTTCCTAAATAATCTTCAATGAATTGAAAATATTTTTTGGATTTTATTCAAGGCTATTAACTCACAATTTCACTTTGTTAAATATAGTGCTAAACGTTCAACCAAAACGTTGTGTCTTTTTTTTTCCACTACCACATCCTCCATCTACTGACTGGATTCTCTCCCCAACTAACACATATATACCATTGTCTATCTTTAGGATAAGTAAGGGTCATCTTTTGTCTTTATTCTATTCCTCGCATGCTTCTGAACTTGTTGAATTTTAATATAGTCACACCATAAGCATCACATATTTGATTCCCCTTTCAATAGTAAACAGTGCACAACCAGAGCATACCTTCAAAGCTATCAATAGACTTACTCTGATATATTATTTTTGTATTTTTGTAAATTAAAATAATTAAATTATAGAACAAGAGTTTCAGGTGGTAGGTGTTGTAAGTTTTACCCAAACTGACTTTTGTCAAACTCGTTTTTGTCATCATATATGACAAGTAGTTTTCTCACGTTTGTTTTTAGAATATCCTTGTATAATGAATATTTACACTGATATCTAGTATAAA
The DNA here is from genome assembly GCF_964662115.1 of Mustela nivalis. NCBI lineage: Eukaryota > Metazoa > Chordata > Mammalia > Carnivora > Mustelidae > Mustela > Mustela nivalis. The sequence continues at coordinate 104,390 of NW_028136428.1, read as the reverse complement.
AATCTTGCAATTTATTTTAGAAACATTAAGATATTGAAAATCAATCTATTTCTTTGATTCATTAAAGACATTTTTGGCTTGTTTCCAGTACTTTCTTACTGGTTAAAAAATGAATTTGAAGTAGTCTGAATTTCATTATTATATGGCACTTTCCCTTTGATGAATACAAAGACGATATTCTATATTAGCTATCTGAGAAGAATTTGTTTTTTTAATTTTATTTATTTGTGAGTGAGAGAGAGCACAAGCAGGGGGAGCAGCAGGGTGAGGGAGAAGCAAACTCCCGGCTAAGCAGGGATTCTGTTGCAGAACTGAGTCCCAGGACCCTAAAATCATGACCTGAGCTAAAGGCTCAGGCGTTTAACTGACTGAGCCACCCAGGTGTCCCAATCTGAGAAGAGTTCTGTATGTTATTCCTATTAATATGCAGTTTAAAGTCTAGGTGATTAACTTAATATTTTAGTGGCTATTACATAGATAGCACTATGTTCCAGGCAGAGAGTAAGAAAGAAATAGTAAATCAACCATATTCTATGCATTCTAAATGAAAATAATTAATCAATCATAATAAATCCTTCTATTTATGGAATATCAACTTATAAGCTTTCCTCCATATGAAAAATGCCAAATACCAGAATAAAGGGTCATCTAATACAAATAAAGGATAGAATTAAAGAATTCTGGTAAGCCATTTAATTTTGAAAAATGGTGCTATATTGTTGCTGAGTTGTGGTTTTCAGTTACATAATATCTGATAAGTGTAGAAGTAACATGAGTGTTACGTGAGATGAGAAATGGTTTATAATTAAGATAATTTTAAAAGTACAGATAAATACAAATTTGTAAACATAGCATTATGGAGGAATAAAAATAAATGATAGCTACACACTCTAAAGTGAATAAATCTTGGAAAGTTAATAGAGAAGTAAAACAAGGGCAGTGCAAAAAGTATGGTACATTTTTATGAAGTTCAAACAAATTCTGTGAAACCATAGATGGACTTAAAGATACTATTATGTATCAAATATTGTAAAAATTAAGCAAGGAAATAGCAAACATAAAATAACCAAAGCATACAAACTTGGGTAGATACAATAGTTGTGATCATGTTCTACTTCAAAAAGAGATGAGTTAATAGATAAATAGAAGTAACTAGACTTTTTAGAAGTTAATAAAACTTTGCCTGTTACTTCTTAGTAATATAAAATATATGGTTTTCTAACAAAAACGTTTATCTTAAAAATATTTAAAAATAAATTTCAGGCTACTCATAAGGTTATATTTACTTTTCCACTGAAGGATAAGCTGGTTGTTGTAGTTGTAGTTGTTTGTTTTAGTCTCCTCTTGGTTTTTATTATTATAATGTGGAATAAGGAATGTTAGATTGAAAAGTGAATTATTTTATAGACAAAATCATTACTTGATTCACCTCCTGGTACAGCAGATGGAACTCCTGAAAATATGCCCTTTTGCCTTACGGAAGAGTAACAGTTATGCTTACTTCTGAAACATACTTGGTGGTGGCCCTAAATAGTGACACCATAGTAAACATTTTGAATATTTGCAATTAATTTTTATAGTCACAGGGCTCCAAAAGGCACTGCTGGTATCTTAGCAGGTATTTCAATAAAGCTAAAAGTTGCCTGACTGTTTAAAAATATTAACAAGGCACAAAACGGCAGAAGTATTGTCCTCAGATATTATTTTTTTCCATATGCTCCTGATTCCAGACATGACAAGTTATTTTTTTAAATTTTTTTATAAAAGATTTTATTTATTTATTTGACAGAGATCACAAGTAGGCAGAGTCAGGCAGAGAGAGAGGAAGAAGCAGGAACCCTGCTGAGCTGAGAGCTCAATGTGGGACTCTATCCAAAAATCCTGGGATCATGACCTGAGCCGAAGGCAGAGGCTTTAACCCACTGGGCCACCCAGGCGCCCCCATGACAAGTTATTTTTGATAGCTATATATACAATGTATTTTCCAGTTATAAGAAAAATGGTTCTGCTATTTTTAACATTTTTTAAAAATTACATAATTTTTTAAATTAAAATTTTATTTTTTAATGTTTTAATTTTCTTTTCTTTTTTTTAAAAGATTTTATTTATTTATTTGAAAGACGGAGATCACAAGTAGGCAGAGAGGCAGGCAGAGAGAGAGAGAGAGGGAAGCAGGCTTCCTGTGGAGCAGGGAGCCCGATGCAGGGCTCAATCCCAGGACCCTGAGATCATGACCCGAGCCAAAGGCAGCAGCCCAAACCACTGAGCCACCCAGGCACCCCAATGTTTTACTGTTCAATATACTACTTAGAATATAAAACCTATTCCATTTGGTAAGATATTTACCATTTAAAAAATGGTAATTTTCTCATAGTGTGTTCCCCTCACATTGCTTTATTTTGAATAAAAAAAAATTTCACAATAAACATAACTGATGCTTTCCTTTTGATTGTCCCTCTGTTGGTCATACTGTATATGAGCCATGACAATTAGTTTTACAAAATTTATTCATGTTTGTTGATATGTTTTATCATAACTAATTTTCCCTCCCTTATCTAGATTCCCCAGCTTTCAGACAGGTGGACACTTCAATAAACCATACCCAAGGGATGTATCAAGTACTTCTTAGACATCTCTCAGATCCTTGACGTCTCGTTTTACCTAGGGATTTGCAAAAGGTTCTGCCAGAGGCACCACTGTGACAACTGATGACCATGGTCTATCTCCTTCTAAGCTCAAGAGGTCACTGGTTTCCAAGTTTATCTATACAATTAATGCATTCCAGCAAGTTCTTTGTTTTTTAATATTAACAAACTTACTTTAAAGTTTATATGAAGAGGCAAAGACTCACAATAGTCAACATAGTGTTGAAGGAGAACAAAGACTGAGGACTGACTTCAAAGTTTACCATAACGATGGGGCGCCTGGGTGGCTCAGTGGGTTAAGCCTCTACCTTCGGCTCAGGTCATGATCCCAGGGGCCTGGGATCGAGTCCTGCATTGGGCTCTCTGCTCAGCAGGGAGCCTGCTTCTCCTCATCTCTCTCTCTGTCTGTCTCTCTGCCTATTTGTGATCCCTCTCTGTCAAATAAATAAATAAAATCTTTTTAAAAAAAAGTTGACCATAATGATAATTGTAAGCAAGATATTGTAATACCACAGAAAGACTAGATTAAAGGAACCGAATATATATTATCAATTATATTTTATATTTAATATAAAAGCAAAAGCAATACAAGAGAGCAAAATACAATCTTTTAAACAAATGGTTCTGGAGTAATGGTGAAGCTAAATGTAAAAATATAAAATAAAAATAAAATAAAATAATAAAATAAAATAAATCCAGGCAGATATCATACACTCTTCACAAAAATTAACTCAGATTGGATTATAAACCTAAACATGAAACATGTAGAAGGTAATATAGAAGAAAATTTAAATGACCTTGGTTTTGGCAATAATTTTAGCTACAAAAGCACAAGCACTGAATTTTAAAATGTCTACTCTGTGAAACACAATGCCGAGAGAATGAAAAGGCAAAGCACAGACTATGAGAAAAAATTTGCAAAATACACATCTGGCAAAGGACTGTTAATCAAAAATACACAAAGACCCCTTAAAACTCAACAATGGGGGAAAAACCTGATTAAAAATGAGCCAAAGACCTTAGCAGATACCTCACAAAAGAAAATATTACAGATGGCAAATAAGCATATAAAAAGATGCTTCACATCATATGTCATCAGGAAAATGCAAATTAAAACAAAAAAGAGACACCCGTACATACCCAGAATTCAGAACACTGAAAACAGAACACGAAATGTTGGTGAGGATGTGGAGCAACAAGAATGTTCTTCCATGTCTATTGAGAATAAAGAATGGAAAAAAACTTGGCAGTTTCTTACAAAACTAAACATATTCTTGCCAGATGATTCAGCAGTAGCAGTTCTTGGTATTTATCCAAAGAAGATGAAATCTATACCCACAAAGAGGTCTATAGTAGTTTTATTCATAACTGACAAAAGCTTGGAAGCAACCAGGATATCATTCCACAGGTGAAAGGTCAAATAAAGTGTAGTACATGCAAACAATGGAATATTATTTAATGCTAGAGAAATGAATTACCAAGCCATGAAAAGATATGGATATAAATATTTAATAAATATTTGATTTTAGGCTTCTACCAGTCTATCAATAGTATTAGTATATTTTAACAGTGAATGCTCAGCATTCATGAATTTACCTAATAAAATATTTTGGGTTCAATATTTTAAATACTTCAACCTCTATGATTATATTCCTAATAATTTTGAATTGGGGTAAATAAACCTTAACTTTTTGTAACTTGTTTCAATATGCAAAAGAGCTCAATGAAATTTTAGAAAAAAAATTTACAAAAAAAATGTTTAGTTTACTATTGCCAAATAATTTAAAACTTTATCTTATATTCAAATACATATATTTTTCTAAATTGATTTATATGCTACTAAAACCAAAAACTTTTAGTTATACTAGATTTCATATCATGCCATCAATGCCAGAAAGCCATCTGTCGATGACTTGTCTTAAATAGAGTTAAGATGGGCGTTATTACAATGCAAGATGGAAACAAAGATAGTATAACAATTGAGTGTTACATAACTTTTCTGTTTTGATCAAGTTAATAATCTACAAAAGGCTTTTATCGGTGACCGACTTGGGAATTTAACAAAACTTTTAAACTAGCATGTGCGACTCATTCCTAGAAAACAACACAATCAATAACACTTTATTTAGATTAAATCATGACTATTTCTCCATTTGAATAAAAAAGGTAGCAACTCCAATAAGTTTATTGAACGTGAAAAGTTGAAATGCTGTAATGCTCCTAAGGAATCAAATGATCCAGTCATGAATTACAAAAAAATGATATAAATACCAAAGTGTTTGTATAATTGTAATGTACAACTGCCCATTAGCGTTCAATAGTGTAGGCTTGTACAAGAACTCTATAAAAGAACTCCACTTCTAAACTGTGGAAAATATGTTCCCTTTCTCCCTATATACAATTATTAAGCCATTCATTTAGCTTTTAAAATATCCACTTAATACAGGCTTTTTACTCATTTGAACCCGGCAGCAGGGTTCTATTCTTATTGCTTACATCTGAAGGATAGACTTCTAGCGTAAGAGGTAAAGCCCATAAAGGAGCCCAATAATAACAACAAAATACAGTTTAGTGATCCCTTACAATCTGCCAGCTACCTTTCTGAGAATACTTCAATTAATAAAACATATAAAATAGCTGACCACAAAGAGCTTACATTCTTTTGAAATATAATAGTGAAATAAACCAATAATAGAGGGGCGCTTCAGTGGCTCAGTCCATTGAGTGACTGCCTCTGGCTTGGGTCATGATCTCAGGGTCCTGGGATGTAACTCCCCAGCAGGCTTTCTAGGCAGTGGGGTGTTTTCTTCTTCCTCTGCGCACCCTCCCAATTCTCTCTCTCTCTGTCTCAAATAAGGAAATAAACCAGTAATAGAATAATGATTGATGGTTGATGGCGATAAGTGTTACAAAGAAATACAAGAAAGGTAAAAGCCATTGGAGAATGCTGGGATGAAAGTTAATTTTATTTTGTGTCGGGTGGTTATATCTCATTTAGGAGATGTTATTTGCACAAAGACCCAGGAAGTGAAGGAGGGTGTTATACAAATATCAAAGGAAAAGATTGCTCTAGGCAGAGCAAGTAAGTATATATACTTTGTGTGAAAAGCTTGTCTGTTACTTTTGAGGAAAAGCAAGGAGGCCAATGAGGAGTTCATAGTGGTGGAGAGAGGAAGAACGTATTGTACCTTCTAGTACATTGAAATGCCTTCAGTTTTTATTTAATATGAAAGTGGAAGATACCAAAAGACTTTCAACAGCAGAATAAAATCATCTGATTTGATTTTTAGGTTAAGTTGCTGTACCAAAATAAATTTGCAGGGAGAAAGGAGTGCAGTATGTGTGGAAGTGGGGCTATCAATCAAGTCAATAATTCAGGAACATATGATGGTGTTTTTAGCATGCTGGGTGGTAATAGAAGTGGTGAGGTATGGTTTTTATTTTGTATATATTTTGATGGTGAATATTCCGGTGAACAGGATGGGGTATGTGCAGGACAGACAATATCAACATTTATTTTACCTGCACAAACAGAAGGGTGGAGTCTTCATTCCCTGATATGGAGAGAACTCTGAGTTCAATTGTTCTTTGTCATTAAATGGCATAGTGATGATGAGGATTTAGTCAGACAGTGAAAGAGAACAGTAAGCATAGTGTTAAGCGGTAAGACATTATAATACATTTGAACAACAAAAAACGTTGTGTTGGATCATGTGTTTGTGTGAGTAAATAAATAAATAAAGCTTCCTGGGCTTCTGATAGAGGTAAAGAAGACTAGTATATGATCCAAAGGGGCACGTGCACCAAATGTTTATAGCAGCAATATCCACAATAGCCAAACTATGGAAAGAACCTAGATGTCCATCAACAAATGAATGATATATATATATATATATATATATATATATATATATATATATATATATATATGATGGAATACTATGCAGCCATCAAAAGAAATGAAATCTTGCCATTTGCGATGACATGGATGGAACTAGAGGGTATTATGCTTAGCAAAATAAGTCAACAAGAGAAAGACACTATCTTATGATCTCTCTGATATGAGGAACTAGAGGTGCAATGTGGGTGCTTGGGGGACAGGAAAAGAGTAAATGAAACGAGATGGGATCAGGAGAGAGACAAACCATAGGAGACCCTTAATCTCACAAAACAAACTGAGAGTTGCCGGGGGGAGGGGAGGGTAGGGAGAGGGTGGTGGGGTTATGAACATTGGGGAGGGTATGTGCTGTGGTGAGTGCTGTGAAGTGTGTAAACCTGGCGATTCACAGACCTGTACCCCTGGGGCTAATAATATATGTTAATTTAAAAAAAAAAGAGGAAGAAGAAGACTACTATAAATCAAATGCTATGGTTTTCAGTAAAGAGTGTGTAATCAGGCATATTTTATTAAAGTAACCATGTAAAATGATGGTTGAAAATTGGAATAACAGAAAACATAAAAATTAGAGATTTTAAAAAGAGATCTGGGACAATGTAGAGAATATAATCAATGATATTATAATAGTGTTATATGGTGACAGATGGTGGCTATATTTATAGTAATCATAGAATAATGTATGGAGATATTGAAAACCTGAAACCAATGTAACACTGAATATCACTATACTCAAATAAAAAAATAGTAAAAATAAAACATTTTATTTTAAAAAGATAAAAAGAGGGACAAGAATTTGTAAAGTGAATTTCAAAAAGCTTAAAGATGAGGCTAAGACATACTCTGAACCTTGAGGAAAACACCATTTTGAAAATTCTTCCCATTTTGAGAAAACTCAAATGAATCAATACCATAAAAGAACCCATTTTAACTGAGAGATGTAATGAATGCTCAAGAAATAATTTTATGACAGGATAATTCTTCCCTATGAAACAGCATACAGAAACCAGGGGAAACACCTGGAAGCAAAATAAACTATACTGAAAATAAGAATTAGGAAAAAGATAAATGATGAAAGATAAGAAAATTAGAACTGCGAGAGAGACCTAGTGAATAGAATTTTTAGCTTGTGGTTTAATGTTTTTGAGGATAATCTAGAGTTCATAACTGCCTTGAGACAGGCTGGTTGTAGGCAGTTTAGGCAGACCCCTAAGACAGGCCTACTTTGGGCAGGTGGTGTTGGAGGAGGCCATTGGGCTGGACAAAGACAAATCCAACCATTTGACTAAAGTGTCTGTGAAGATGTTGAAGTCAGATGCAACAGAGAAAGACCTGTTAAATCTAATCTCAGAAATGGAGATGATGAAGATGATTGGACAGCACAAGGACACCATCAACCTGCTGGGTTCTGCACACAGGATGGTCCTTCGTACACTCTCATGGAATATGCCTCCAAAGACAACATACAGGAGTACCTGCAGGCCCAGAGGCCTCCTGACCTGGAGTACTGTTACAATATCAGCCGCAATGCAGCAGAGCAACTCTCCTCCAAGGACCTGGTATCCTGTGCCTATCAGGTAGCCTGAGGCATAGAGTACCTTGCCTCCAAGAAGTGCATACACCAAGACCTGGCCACCAGGGAAGTGCTGGTGACAAAGGACAACATGATGAAGATCTCAGACTTCAGCCTAGCCAGAGATATCACCACATCAGTTACTATAAAAAGACAACCAACAGTGGACTGCCTGTGAAGTGGATGGTCCCTAAGGCCATGTTTGACCAGAGCTACATCCACCAGAGTGACTTCTGGTCTTTTGGGGTGATCCTGTGCAAAATCTTCAATCTGGAAGCTTCCCATATCCTGGAGTGCCTGTGGATGTGGCTTTCAAGCTGCTGAAGGAGTCATTTGATGGATAAGCCAATAAGTGCACCAGTTATACACAATAATGAGGGGTGGCTGGCATGTGGTTCCTTCAAGCTTCTGGTAGAAGACCTGGATCATACTGTGGCCTTGACCTCCAACCAGGAGTACCTGGACCTGTCCTTGGCCCTGGAACAATACTGTCTATGCTTTCCCAACACCTGAAGCTCCACCTGCTCCTCAGAGAAGAATTCCACCTTCTCTCATGTGCCGTTGCCCAGGGAGGCCTATCTGCCCTGACACCCAGCCAAGCTTGCCAATGGTGGACTCAAATGACTAGTATCCCTATTACTCCTGTCCAGATTACGTCATAAGCTGTAAGTATATATTTACACACCTTTTTAAATAGGTTGTTATAAAAGATTTAATCAATGGGTAATATGCTCCTCGTGGCTGGGAAGCATCAGTTGCCATATATTAAAAACAAAGAAAAGAGGTGTCTGGGTGGCTTCCTCCATAAGTGTCCCTTCTTTTCAGGTCATGATCCCAGGGTCCTGGGATGGAGCCCCACATCAGGCTCTCTGCTCAGTGGGAAACCTGCTTCTCCTTTTCCCTCTGCCCTGCTTATAGTTCCTCTTCCTATCTCTCTGTCTCTCAAATAAATAAAATATTTAAAAAAAAGAAAGAAACAAAATGTTTTTAAAAAGTCTTTTTTTTTTTAATTTTCTAGGGGTGCCTGGATGACTCAGTTGTTTAAGCAGATGTTTGCCTTTGGCTGAGGTCATGATTCCAGTGTACAGGGCTCCAGCCCTGCATGGGACTACTTGCACACCAAGGAGCTTGCTTCTTCCTCTCCCTTTGCACGTGATTCCCCCCGCTTGTGCGCTTCCACTCTCTCTCTCTCTTTCTCTCTCTTGCTGTCAATAAACAAAATAAAATCTTTTCATAAATAAATAAATAAATAAATTTCTAAACCTACTTTCAGTTTAGGTCCCTTAACAAAAATTGCTACTGCTTCATTTAAAAAAAAAAAGATAATTTAGAAATGTGCTTCCAGAGCTAAAAAGCTGTTTTGTTTTTTTTTTTTTTTGTCCGGATTAAATATAGAAGTGCTTTAAAAAGTAAAAGAAAAAATATGCTATATTAACACTAATCACACTATAACTTTGGTGGTTATATCAAGATAATGAAAAGTGATTTTAAAGCAAATTTCATTATCAGACATAAAGATCAAGTCAAAATTACAGAAGAGTAAAAGGATGAATTCATCAGGGAGTATAATAATTCTTGACTTTTAATACTTAATAACAGATTTGGTGATATATAGGGAAAAACTAAGAACAAAAATCATAACTTCTACCTTAGAAGAGAAATGGAAAAAAATTTCAACACCTTTATTTTAAGATTATATAGACAAATGGTCATCAAATTGGTAAGATATGTAAGACTTGAACAAAATTATCAACTAACTAGATATGCTTGATATTACAGAACACTCCCAACAACCGCAGACTACATATATCTTAAGCCTTGATTTTCTTTGCAAAGGTCAACATTGATAATGTTCTAGTCATACATCCGTGTACCAAGAAAGAAGTAGCATATTTCTTGAAAGACACAGCTATCAAAGCTCCGTTGAGAAACCGTAAAGATGGAGAAGGGATTTGCAAATTATATATCTGATAATGGACATCTATTCTGATTATTAAAAAATGAATAAAAATAAAAAACCTTACTAATAACCAAACAGAGTATCCAATTTTACATGTGAAGAAAATTATTGCAGAGACATGTCACCAAAAGGATATGGATGGCTTATAAGCACATGACAAATTTCTCAACATTTAGACATTAAAGAAATACAAATTAAAATCATAATGAGACATGCTTACATATCTATTAGAATGGCTAAAATTATAAAGGCTAATTGTACTTCGTCTGAGCTAGATTGAGAAGCAACAAAAAATCTAAACTGTTGTTGGCATATATCATGATACCACCACTTTGGAAAATATCTGCCATATAATAGGTTCAGTAGACAATTTGTAAATTTCAGAAAAAAATAATGTTGAGAGTATACTGAATTTCATAAGTCATTTCAATAATTTTTCCAAAAAAGAAACTTTGTAAAACATGCCTTAAATTTACTTTCAAAATATTTTATAGCATATAATGGACAATATACATAAGCCTTAAAGAAACAATCATATAAATAACCATTTCATACCTACTTAAAAATTGCATAATACCACACTCCTAGATCCTCTCTGAATGCTCTAAAATAATTCTTCAAAGGAAATACATTTTTAAAAATGACAGATTTTTTTTGGCAAATAATTTAATAAATAAAAGTTTCATTCATCTACGTAGATCATAATAAATCTTTTCAATAAGCATGAAATTATAACTCTGAAGTGTGCTAAAATGAAACCACCTGCTAAGGGTGAGAGAACAAAAATAAACATCATTTTTCCAAATAAGAGGAATTTATTACCTTTGAATCAAAGCATGTGGATTTGTTCAAACTGGAAATAAAGGAATATGGAAACACAAACCATAGAAAGTCATATTTTAGATTTCTAAAAGACTTCAAAGTGAAGAGTATACATTTTTTAAATGTTACATAATGCTACATAATGACAAGATGACAGGTTGTGACAAATAGCATTTTAAAAGCTCTACTCATAATGGAACGGAAGGTGTCATTTCCCTATAATTTTATATATGTCATTAATTTACTATATTTGGATACAACATATTACCAAACAGATGTTCATCAAAGAATAAATCATTTTTAATGGAACATAATAATTTGAACCTACATGTATTAATCATTTTTTTTCGATCAAACATTTATAGTCTCGCTAAACTTTTTATCAGTTGTCGACAAAATTAAAAAACAATAGGATAAAAAGTCGTGTTTGGAAAAGTAGATTTTCTTTGAAATTAGCATTTAAATGAAAATATTTGCTGATATTTTTAAAACTTTAAATGTAATTTTATATATATCTGACCTATCAAATGATATAAAATTTTTGGAGACAATGTAGTTTGGGGCACATGGTAAGCAATAATCAATTTTTTTGTTGATCCAAGTGTTCTTGTATGATTTTTCTTAATTATTCTAGTACCACAATTTATAGTTCTAAGATTTTTCCACCCCCCCATTTTAATATCTCTTAAGGTGGCACTCACCTTGCACTTGATGACATATCCTAGTTTAACTGACAGCATTTCTCTTTCTTAGTCGAACATAAACTATAGTGCATCTTACGTTTGATGAAAGCTAGGATGCAATTAAATACACTATTATGGTTACGATTCTGATATTTGAAATCCTCCGGTAGCTCCCTGTGCCCCCACAGTGTAGTACCTCACCTCCTCGCCATAGTATACAAACCATCTCACCCCCAGTGTTAACCCCGGGGCTCAGCCTCCATCCCCAGGTGATGCTGCCAGATCAGCTGTCGGTTGTCATGAACTTGCTGTAGTTTCCCGAATGCACTGTGCTGCCTCCTGGCACTTTGAAACTTGACACACTCATCCGCATTCTTCGCTTTGCCCTTCTCTATCACCTCCCCTGACAATCTGTTCCTAAGTGGCTTTTCCCAGCTCCAACCTACCCTTGGCAGTCTTTTATCTCCCTGTGGTAAAGCCTGTCACACTGCATCATGGACATGCCCGTTGTCCCCCTGAGAAGAGAAAAGGGACAGTGAGGGCCCCCCAGCATTTGCAGCTCTAGTGCAGAGCCCCATGCCTGGCTTGCAGGAAATGCCAGATCATGAAGACAAACGGAGATCATCCTCTGGCTAAAACCAGCTCTTCTTTGCCTACCGCAGGATCTGAATCAATAAAGGGCTACCAGTTATTATTGCTGTTTGTCTAGGGATTTTTAAACCCATATATTTCCCAGGTCTTTACTCTTTTTATAGCACTTTAATTCAGGCTTCAACCACTTCCTAGTCAGATCAGGTGAAATCATTCTCCTTCCCATACCCTCGATGTATTTCACATCTAGTAATTCTTTTTTTAAAGATCTTATTTACCCATTTGACAGACAGATCACAAGTAGGTAGAGAGGGAGGCAGAGAGAGAGGGGGTAAGCAGGCTCCCCGCTGAGCAGAGAGCCCGATGTGGGGCTCAATCCCAGGACCCTGAAATCATGACTTGAGCCGAAGGCAGAGGCCTAAACCACTGAGCCACGCAGGAGACCCCATATCTGGTAATTTTTAATCAACGTGGATATGCTGCATCAAATAGTTCCTTCTTCTTCAAATATAAATATATAAATATATTGATCAAGTCACTCGCATGTCTTAGGAGAATGTCATGCTTGTAGTAGCAAACTTGAAATCTTGGCCATTGGTTTTGATTTTTGATTTTTGTTTTGGTTTGATTTGATTCGGTTTTTGTAATTTTAAAAATGCCTCCAGCCCTTGGCTCTGTCTGACCTGATTGCTTTCAGCTGTTTCTGAAACAAAATCGTCCAGGCAGCGAAAACTCTCATTGTTTACAGTGGCGCCCCCTTCTGAACACTTTGTTAATAAAAAAGCTTTTTTTTTTTTTTTTGGCTATGATAAATGTGGAACAACAATGAGGTATTTCAAAGAGGTGAACCACAGATAAATTTCTCTAAGGGTGGGGTGAGGGTTACTCAAAAAGGAACTTGACAAGGCTTTTAAAGATATCGACAATCATTATAACATAATGTGACTGATTGTTACCGTGCTCTTAACTGGGCAAACACTTGTTGGCTTCCAAGAAAGACTAACATAGTTGAGATGGTTCTAGCGGCCTTCTAGCACAGGGTCTCATGAGGCAGGGATTCTAGCCACTGGCTGTGCAAGGCATGAGGCCTGTTAGTGATTCTATTTTTTCCTCTGCAGAATGGGTCTTTCTACATTCCAGGTCCTTTCTACCCCAATAAATAATGCGGCAATTCTCTCAGTGAGTGGTACTTTTGGTTTAAACAGCCAACTGTCTCTTAAAAAGAACTTTTGTTTAAATTCCTTAAAAAAAAAGTCTTTTAAAAAAAATCTTTTTCTTATTTTTAATTTTTTAATCCCATATGTTTACTCTGATTATGGAACTTTGTCATTATGACCTTCTCGGCTGAATAAAATATTCACCATCAGCACCTACTGCTCTCCTCTCCTGGTGGTCTCTCCAGAAGGGGACTTCTCTAGCTCTTCTAGCAGGAGATGGGCACTTCCCCTCTACCCCTGTTGCCGGACCAGCCTTACCTATCCTGCAGGATCAGGTCGTTCTGGCCTTTTATCTGTTGTTCTCTTCTGAGTGGTTAGTTTTTCATAGATACCGTGCTTTCCTTTTGTCAGGATTTACCCTGGACTATCAAAACCCTTTTCTTGTGCCAGTGAAGCCTAAGAAACAGTCCTGGTGAGAGAACCAGGAACTCGAACAGATCATATTTATCCTGAATGTTGTGTCCAAAATGAAAAATACATTTCTGAGGAGCCTCAAGATCTCTGAGAAGAGAAGTTTCACCAACTCTGTCATGTAGGGGCATCAATTCCGATTCTGTGTCAATTTTCCTACTTTCCCAGCTAATAATTCTCTACCTTATAAAGCCCAATCTCAACCGTTTCCTCTCTCAAATGCAGTTGCTCTTAGAGTCTTCACATGGCACTTGGGGCCTGCTGGTCGTTGGCTACTGCCCTCTGTACCTTGGGTCTAACAGCTGCGCGGCATCAAGATGAGAACATCTCTTGTTCTAAGACTTAATATAGTTTGGGGCACATGGTAAGCAATAATCACAATTTTAGTTGATCCAAGTGTTCGAACTTTTCTTAATTATTCTAGTACCACAATTTATAGTTCTAAGATATTTCCACCCCCCCATTTTAATATCTCTTAAGATGGCACTCACCTTGCACTTGATGACATATCCTAGTTTAACTGACAGCATTTCTCTTTCTTAGTCGAACATAAACTATAGTGCATCTTACGTTTGATGAAAGCTAGGATGCAATTAAATACACTATTATGGTTACGATTCTGATATTTGAAATCCTCCGGTAGCTCCCTGTGCCCCCACAGTGTAGTACCTCACCTCCTCGCCATAGTATACAAACCATCTCACCCCCAGTGTTAACCCCGGGGCTCAGCCTCCATCCCCAGGTGATGCTGCCAGATCAGCTGTCGGTTGTCATGAACTTGCTGTAGTTTCCCGAATGCACTGTGCTGCCTCCTGGCACTTTGAAACTTGACACACTCATCCGCATTCTTCGCTTTGCCCTTCTCTATCACCTCCCCTGACAATCTGTTCCTAAGTGGCTTTTCCCAGCTCCAACCTACCCTTGGCAGTCTTTTATCTCCCTGTGGTAAAGCCTGTCACACTGCATCATGGACATGCCCGTTGTCCCCCTGAGAAGAGAAAAGGGACAGTGAGGGCCCCCCAGCATTTGCAGCTCTAGTGCAGAGCCCCATGCCTGGCTTGCAGGAAATGCCAGATCATGAAGACAAACGGAGATCATCCTCTGGCTAAAACCAGCTCTTCTTTGCCTACCGCAGGATCTGAATCAATAAAGGGCTACCAGTTATTATTGCTGTTTGTCTAGGGATTTTTAAACCCATATATTTCCCAGGTCTTTACTCTTTTTATAGCACTTTAATTCAGGCTTCAACCACTTCCTAGTCAGATCAGGTGAAATCATTCTCCTTCCCATACCCTCGATGTATTTCACATCTAGTAATTCTTTTTTTAAAGATCTTATTTACCCATTTGACAGACAGATCACAAGTAGGTAGAGAGGGAGGCAGAGAGAGAGGGGGGAAGCAGGCTCCCCACTGAGCAGAGAGCCCGATGTGGGGCTCAATCCCAGGACCCTGAAATCATGACTTGAGCCGAAGGCAGAGGCCTAAACCACTGAGCCACGCAGGAGACCCCATATCTGGTAATTTTTAATCAACGTGGATATGCTGCATCAAATAGTTCCTTCTTCTTCAAATATAAATATATAAATATATTGATCAAGTCACTCGCATGTCTTAGGAGAATGTCATGCTTGTAGTAGCAAACTTGAAATCTTGGCCATTGGTTTTGATTTTTGATTTTTGTTTTGGTTTGATTTGATTCGGTTTTTGTAATTTTAAAAATGCCTCCAGCCCTTGGCTCTGTCTGACCTGATTGCTTTCAGCTGTTTCTGAAACAAAATCGTCCAGGCAGCGAAAACTCTCATTGTTTACAGTGGCGCCCCCTTCTGAACACTTTGTTAATAAAAAGCTTTTTTTTTTTTTTTTTGGCTATGATAAATGTGGAACAACAATGAGGTATTTCAAAGAGGTGAACCACAGATAAATTTCTCTAAGGGTGGGGTGAGGGTTACTCAAAAAGGAACTTGACAAGGCTTTTAAAGATATCGACAATCATTATAACATAATGTGACTGATTGTTACCGTGCTCTTAACTGGGCAAACACTTGTTGGCTTCCAAGAAAGACTAACATAGTTGAGATGGTTCTAGCGGCCTTCTAGCACAGGGTCTCATGAGGCAGGGATTCTAGCCACTGGCTGTGCAAGGCATGAGGCCTGTTAGTGATTCTATTTTTTCCTCTGCAGAATGGGTCTTTCTACATTCCAGGTCCTTTCTACCCCAATAAATAATGCGGCAATTCTCTCAGTGAGTGGTACTTTTGGTTTAAACAGCCAACTGTCTCTTAAAAAGAACTTTTGTTTAAATTCCTTAAAAAAAAAGTCTTTTAAAAAAAATCTTTTTCTTATTTTTAATTTTTTAATCCCATATGTTTACTCTGATTATGGAACTTTGTCATTATGACCTTCTCGGCTGAATAAAATATTCACCATCAGCACCTACTGCTCTCCTCTCCTGGTGGTCTCTCCAGAAGGGGACTTCTCTAGCTCTTCTAGCAGGAGATGGGCACTTCCCCTCTACCCCTGTTGCCGGACCAGCCTTACCTATCCTGCAGGATCAGGTCGTTCTGGCCTTTTATCTGTTGTTCTCTTCTGAGTGGTTAGTTTTTCATAGATACCGTGCTTTCCTTTTGTCAGGATTTACCCTGGACTATCAAAACCCTTTTCTTGTGCCAGTGAAGCCTAAGAAACAGTCCTGGTGAGAGAACCAGGAACTCGAACAGATCATATTTATCCTGAATGTTGTGTCCAAAATGAAAAATACATTTCTGAGGAGCCTCAAGATCTCTGAGAAGAGAAGTTTCACCAACTCTGTCATGTAGGGGCATCAATTCCGATTCTGTGTCAATTTTCCTACTTTCCCAGCTAATAATTCTCTACCTTATAAAGCCCAATCTCAACCGTTTCCTCTCTCAAATGCAGTTGCTCTTAGAGTCTTCACATGGCACTTGGGGCCTGCTGGTCGTTGGCTACTGCCCTCTGTACCTTGGGTCTAACAGCTGCGCGGCATCAAGATGAGAACATCTCTTGTTCTAAGACTTAATATAGTTTGGGGCACATGGTAAGCAATAATCACAATTTTAGTTGATCCAAGTGTTCGAACTTTTCTTAATTATTCTAGTACCACAATTTATAGTTCTAAGATATTTCCACCCCCCCATTTTAATATCTCTTAAGATGGCACTCACCTTGCACTTGATGACATATCCTAGTTTAACTGACAGCATTTCTCTTTCTTAGTCGAACATAAACTATAGTGCATCTTACGTTTGATGAAAGCTAGGATGCAATTAAATACACTATTATGGTTACGATTCTGATATTTGAAATCCTCCGGTAGCTCCCTGTGCCCCCACAGTGTAGTACCTCACCTCCTCGCCATAGTATACAAACCATCTCACCCCCAGTGTTAACCCCGGGGCTCAGCCTCCATCCCCAGGTGATGCTGCCAGATCAGCTGTCGGTTGTCATGAACTTGCTGTAGTTTCCCGAATGCACTGTGCTGCCTCCTGGCACTTTGAAACTTGACACACTCATCCGCATTCTTCGCTTTGCCCTTCTCTATCACCTCCCCTGACAATCTGTTCCTAAGTGGCTTTTCCCAGCTCCAACCTACCCTTGGCAGTCTTTTATCTCCCTGTGGTAAAGCCTGTCACACTGCATCATGGACATGCCCGTTGTCCCCCTGAGAAGAGAAAAGGGACAGTGAGGGCCCCCCAGCATTTGCAGCTCTAGTGCAGAGCCCCATGCCTGGCTTGCAGGAAATGCCAGATCATGAAGACAAACGGAGATCATCCTCTGGCTAAAACCAGCTCTTCTTTGCCTACCGCAGGATCTGAATCAATAAAGGGCTACCAGTTATTATTGCTGTTTGTCTAGGGATTTTTAAACCCATATATTTCCCAGGTCTTTACTCTTTTTATAGCACTTTAATTCAGGCTTCAACCACTTCCTAGTCAGATCAGGTGAAATCATTCTCCTTCCCATACCCTCGATGTATTTCACATCTAGTAATTCTTTTTTTAAAGATCTTATTTACCCATTTGACAGACAGATCACAAGTAGGTAGAGAGGGAGGCAGAGAGAGAGGGGGGAAGCAGGCTCCCCGCTGAGCAGAGAGCCCGATGTGGGGCTCAATCCCAGGACCCTGAAATCATGACTTGAGCCGAAGGCAGAGGCCTAAACCACTGAGCCACGCAGGAGACCCCATATCTGGTAATTTTTAATCAACGTGGATATGCTGCATCAAATAGTTCCTTCTTCTTCAAATATAAATATATAAATATATTGATCAAGTCACTCGCATGTCTTAGGAGAATGTCATGCTTGTAGTAGCAAACTTGAAATCTTGGCCATTGGTTTTGATTTTTGATTTTTGTTTTGGTTTGATTTGATTCGGTTTTTGTAATTTTAAAAATGCCTCCAGCCCTTGGCTCTGTCTGACCTGATTGCTTTCAGCTGTTTCTGAAACAAAATCGTCCAGGCAGCGAAAACTCTCATTGTTTACAGTGGCGCCCCCTTCTGAACACTTTGTTAATAAAAAGCTTTTTTTTTTTTTTTTGGCTATGATAAATGTGGAACAACAATGAGGTATTTCAAAGAGGTGAACCACAGATAAATTTCTCTAAGGGTGGGGTGAGGGTTACTCAAAAAGGAACTTGACAAGGCTTTTAAAGATATCGACAATCATTAT
The DNA here is from genome assembly GCF_964662115.1 of Mustela nivalis. Lineage (NCBI taxonomy): Eukaryota > Metazoa > Chordata > Mammalia > Carnivora > Mustelidae > Mustela > Mustela nivalis. The sequence goes on along the minus strand of NW_028136428.1, from coordinate 85,905 downwards.
AACATAACGTGACTGATTGTTACCGCGCTCTTAACTGGGCAAACACTTGTTGGCTTCCAAGAAAGACTAACATAGTTGAAATGGTTCTAGCGGCCTTCTAGCACAGGGTATGATGGGGTAGGGATTCTAGCCACTGGCTGTGCAAGGCATGAGGCCTGTTAGTGATTCTATTTTTTCCTCTGCAGAATGGGTCTTTCTACATTCCAGGTCCTTTCTACCCCAATAAATAATGCGGCAATTCTCTCAGTGAGTGGTACTTTTGGTTTAAACAGCCAACTGTCTCTTAAAAAGAACTTTTGTTTAAATTCCTTAAAAAAAAGTCTTTTAAAAAAAAATCTTTTTCTTATTTTTAATTTTTTAATCCCATATGTTTACTCTGATTATGGAACTTTGTCATTATGACCTTCTCGGCTGAATAAAATATTCACCATCAGCACCTACTGCTCTCCTCTCCTGGTGGTCTCTCCAGAAGGGGACTTCTCTAGCTCTTCTAGCAGGAGATGGGCACTTCCCCTCTACCCCTGTTGCCGGACCAGCCTTACCTATCCTGCAGGATCAGGTCGTTCTGGCCTTTTATCTGTTGTTCTCTTCTGAGTGGTTAGTTTTTCATAGATACCGTGCTTTCCTTTTGTCAGGATTTACCCTGGACTATCAAAACCCTTTTCTTGTGCCAGTGAAGCCTAAGAAACAGTCCTGGTGAGAGAACCAGGAACTCGAACAGATCATATTTATCCTGAATGTTGTGTCCAAAATGAAAAATACATTTCTGAGGAGCCTCAAGATCTCTGAGAAGAGAAGTTTCACCAACTCTGTCATGTAGGGGCATCAATTCCGATTCTGTGTCAATTTTCCTACTTTCCCAGCTAATAATTCTCTACCTTATAAAGCCCAATCTCAACCGTTTCCTCTCTCAAATGCAGTTGCTCTTAGAGTCTTCACATGGCACTTGGGGCCTGCTGGTCGTTGGCTACTGCCCTCTGTACCTTGGGTCTAACAGCTGCGCGGCATCAAGATGAGAACATCTCTTGTTCTAAGACTTAATATAGTTTGGGGCACATGGTAAGCAATAATCACAATTTTAGTTGATCCAAGTGTTCGAACTTTTCTTAATTATTCTAGTACCACAATTTATAGTTCTAAGATATTTCCACCCCCCCATTTTAATATCTCTTAAGATGGCACTCACCTTGCACTTGATGACATATCCTAGTTTAACTGACAGCATTTCTCTTTCTTAGTCGAACATAAACTATAGTGCATCTTACGTTTGATGAAAGCTAGGATGCAATTAAATACACTATTATGGTTACGATTCTGATATTTGAAATCCTCCGGTAGCTCCCTGTGCCCCCACAGTGTAGTACCTCACCTCCTCGCCATAGTATACAAACCATCTCACCCCCAGTGTTAACCCCGGGGCTCAGCCTCCATCCCCAGGTGATGCTGCCAGATCAGCTGTCGGTTGTCATGAACTTGCTGTAGTTTCCCGAATGCACTGTGCTGCCTCCTGGCACTTTGAAACTTGACACACTCATCCGCATTCTTCGCTTTGCCCTTCTCTATCACCTCCCCTGACAATCTGTTCCTAAGTGGCTTTTCCCAGCTCCAACCTACCCTTGGCAGTCTTTTATCTCCCTGTGGTAAAGCCTGTCACACTGCATCATGGACATGCCCGTTGTCCCCCTGAGAAGAGAAAAGGGACAGTGAGGGCCCCCCAGCATTTGCAGCTCTAGTGCAGAGCCCCATGCCTGGCTTGCAGGAAATGCCAGATCATGAAGACAAACGGAGATCATCCTCTGGCTAAAACCAGCTCTTCTTTGCCTACCGCAGGATCTGAATCAATAAAGGGCTACCAGTTATTATTGCTGTTTGTCTAGGGATTTTTAAACCCATATATTTCCCAGGTCTTTACTCTTTTTATAGCACTTTAATTCAGGCTTCAACCACTTCCTAGTCAGATCAGGTGAAATCATTCTCCTTCCCATACCCTCGATGTATTTCACATCTAGTAATTCTTTTTTTAAAGATCTTATTTACCCATTTGACAGACAGATCACAAGTAGGTAGAGAGGGAGGCAGAGAGAGAGGGGGGAAGCAGGCTCCCCGCTGAGCAGAGAGCCCGATGTGGGGCTCAATCCCAGGACCCTGAAATCATGACTTGAGCCGAAGGCAGAGGCCTAAACCACTGAGCCACGCAGGAGACCCCATATCTGGTAATTTTTAATCAACGTGGATATGCTGCATCAAATAGTTCCTTCTTCTTCAAATATAAATATATAAATATATTGATCAAGTCACTCGCATGTCTTAGGAGAATGTCATGCTTGTAGTAGCAAACTTGAAATCTTGGCCATTGGTTTTGATTTTTGATTTTTGTTTTGGTTTGATTTGATTCGGTTTTTGTAATTTTAAAAATGCCTCCAGCCCTTGGCTCTGTCTGACCTGATTGCTTTCAGCTGTTTCTGAAACAAAATCGTCCAGGCAGCGAAAACTCTCATTGTTTACAGTGGCGCCCCCTTCTGAACACTTTGTTAATAAAAAGCTTTTTTTTTTTTTTTTTGGCTATGATAAATGTGGAACAACAATGAGGTATTTCAAAGAGGTGAACCACAGATAAATTTCTCTAAGGGTGGGGTGAGGGTTACTCAAAAAGGAACTTGACAAGGCTTTTAAAGATATCGACAATCATTATAACATAATGTGACTGATTGTTACCGTGCTCTTAACTGGGCAAACACTTGTTGGCTTCCAAGAAAGACTAACATAGTTGAGATGGTTCTAGCGGCCTTCTAGCACAGGGTCTCATGAGGCAGGGATTCTAGCCACTGGCTGTGCAAGGCATGAGGCCTGTTAGTGATTCTATTTTTTCCTCTGCAGAATGGGTCTTTCTACATTCCAGGTCCTTTCTACCCCAATAAATAATGCGGCAATTCTCTCAGTGAGTGGTACTTTTGGTTTAAACAGCCAACTGTCTCTTAAAAAGAACTTTTGTTTAAATTCCTTAAAAAAAAAGTCTTTTAAAAAAAAATCTTTTTCTTATTTTTAATTTTTTAATCCCATATGTTTACTCTGATTATGGAACTTTGTCATTATGACCTTCTCGGCTGAATAAAATATTCACCATCAGCACCTACTGCTCTCCTCTCCTGGTGGTCTCTCCAGAAGGGGACTTCTCTAGCTCTTCTAGCAGGAGATGGGCACTTCCCCTCTACCCCTGTTGCCGGACCAGCCTTACCTATCCTGCAGGATCAGGTCGTTCTGGCCTTTTATCTGTTGTTCTCTTCTGAGTGGTTAGTTTTTCATAGATACCGTGCTTTCCTTTTGTCAGGATTTACCCTGGACTATCAAAACCCTTTTCTTGTGCCAGTGAAGCCTAAGAAACAGTCCTGGTGAGAGAACCAGGAACTCGAACAGATCATATTTATCCTGAATGTTGTGTCCAAAATGAAAAATACATTTCTGAGGAGCCTCAAGATCTCTGAGAAGAGAAGTTTCACCAACTCTGTCATGTAGGGGCATCAATTCCGATTCTGTGTCAATTTTCCTACTTTCCCAGCTAATAATTCTCTACCTTATAAAGCCCAATCTCAACCGTTTCCTCTCTCAAATGCAGTTGCTCTTAGAGTCTTCACATGGCACTTGGGGCCTGCTGGTCGTTGGCTACTGCCCTCTGTACCTTGGGTCTAACAGCTGCGTGGCATCAAGATGAGAACATCTCTTGTTCTAAGACTTAATATAGTTTGGGGCACATGGTAAGCAATAATCACAATTTTAGTTGATCCAAGTGTTCGAACTTTTCTTAATTATTCTAGTACCACAATTTATAGTTCTAAGATATTTCCACCCCCCCATTTTAATATCTCTTAAGATGGCACTCACCTTGCACTTGATGACATATCCTAGTTTAACTGACAGCATTTCTCTTTCTTAGTCGAACATAAACTATAGTGCATCTTACGTTTGATGAAAGCTAGGATGCAATTAAATACACTATTATGGTTACGATTCTGATATTTGAAATCCTCCGGTAGCTCCCTGTGCCCCCACAGTGTAGTACCTCACCTCCTCGCCATAGTATACAAACCATCTCACCCCCAGTGTTAACCCCGGGGCTCAGCCTCCATCCCCAGGTGATGCTGCCAGATCAGCTGTCGGTTGTCATGAACTTGCTGTAGTTTCCCGAATGCACTGTGCTGCCTCCTGGCACTTTGAAACTTGACACACTCATCCGCATTCTTCGCTTTGCCCTTCTCTATCACCTCCCCTGACAATCTGTTCCTAAGTGGCTTTTCCCAGCTCCAACCTACCCTTGGCAGTCTTTTATCTCCCTGTGGTAAAGCCTGTCACACTGCATCATGGACATGCCCGTTGTCCCCCTGAGAAGAGAAAAGGGACAGTGAGGGCCCCCCAGCATTTGCAGCTCTAGTGCAGAGCCCCATGCCTGGCTTGCAGGAAATGCCAGATCATGAAGACAAACGGAGATCATCCTCTGGCTAAAACCAGCTCTTCTTTGCCTACCGCAGGATCTGAATCAATAAAGGGCTACCAGTTATTATTGCTGTTTGTCTAGGGATTTTTAAACCCATATATTTCCCAGGTCTTTACTCTTTTTATAGCACTTTAATTCAGGCTTCAACCACTTCCTAGTCAGATCAGGTGAAATCATTCTCCTTCCCATACCCTCGATGTATTTCACATCTAGTAATTCTTTTTTTAAAGATCTTATTTACCCATTTGACAGACAGATCACAAGTAGGTAGAGAGGGAGGCAGAGAGAGAGGGGGGAAGCAGGCTCCCCGCTGAGCAGAGAGCCCGATGTGGGGCTCAATCCCAGGACCCTGAAATCATGACTTGAGCCGAAGGCAGAGGCCTAAACCACTGAGCCACGCAGGAGACCCCATATCTGGTAATTTTTAATCAACGTGGATATGCTGCATCAAATAGTTCCTTCTTCTTCAAATATAAATATATAAATATATTGATCAAGTCACTCGCATGTCTTAGGAGAATGTCATGCTTGTAGTAGCAAACTTGAAATCTTGGCCATTGGTTTTGATTTTTGATTTTTGTTTTGGTTTGATTTGATTCGGTTTTTGTAATTTTAAAAATGCCTCCAGCCCTTGGCTCTGTCTGACCTGATTGCTTTCAGCTGTTTCTGAAACAAAATCGTCCAGGCAGCGAAAACTCTCATTGTTTACAGTGGCGCCCCCTTCTGAACACTTTGTTAATAAAAAAGCTTTTTTTTTTTTTTTTGGCTATGATAAATGTGGAACAACAATGAGGTATTTCAAAGAGGTGAACCACAGATAAATTTCTCTAAGGGTGGGGTGAGGGTTACTCAAAAAGGAACTTGACAAGGCTTTTAAAGATATCGACAATCATTATAACATAATGTGACTGATTGTTACCGTGCTCTTAACTGGGCAAACACTTGTTGGCTTCCAAGAAAGACTAACATAGTTGAGATGGTTCTAGCGGCCTTCTAGCACAGGGTCTCATGAGGCAGGGATTCTAGCCACTGGCTGTGCAAGGCATGAGGCCTGTTAGTGATTCTATTTTTTCCTCTGCAGAATGGGTCTTTCTACATTCCAGGTCCTTTCTACCCCAATAAATAATGCGGCAATTCTCTCAGTGAGTGGTACTTTTGGTTTAAACAGCCAACTGTCTCTTAAAAAGAACTTTTGTTTAAATTCCTTAAAAAAAAGTCTTTTAAAAAAAATCTTTTTCTTATTTTTAATTTTTTAATCCCATATGTTTACTCTGATTATGGAACTTTGTCATTATGACCTTCTCGGCTGAATAAAATATTCACCATCAGCACCTACTGCTCTCCTCTCCTGGTGGTCTCTCCAGAAGGGGACTTCTCTAGCTCTTCTAGCAGGAGATGGGCACTTCCCCTCTACCCCTGTTGCCGGACCAGCCTTACCTATCCTGCAGGATCAGGTCGTTCTGGCCTTTTATCTGTTGTTCTCTTCTGAGTGGTTAGTTTTTCATAGATACCGTGCTTTCCTTTTGTCAGGATTTACCCTGGACTATCAAAACCCTTTTCTTGTGCCAGTGAAGCCTAAGAAACAGTCCTGGTGAGAGAACCAGGAACTCGAACAGATCATATTTATCCTGAATGTTGTGTCCAAAATGAAAAATACATTTCTGAGGAGCCTCAAGATCTCTGAGAAGAGAAGTTTCACCAACTCTGTCATGTAGGGGCATCAATTCCGATTCTGTGTCAATTTTCCTACTTTCCCAGCTAATAATTCTCTACCTTATAAAGCCCAATCTCAACCGTTTCCTCTCTCAAATGCAGTTGCTCTTAGAGTCTTCACATGGCACTTGGGGCCTGCTGGTCGTTGGCTACTGCCCTCTGTACCTTGGGTCTAACAGCTGCGTGGCATCAAGATGAGAACATCTCTTGTTCTAAGACTTAATATAGTTTGGGGCACATGGTAAGCAATAATCACAATTTTAGTTGATCCAAGTGTTCGAACTTTTCTTAATTATTCTAGTACCACAATTTATAGTTCTAAGATATTTCCACCCCCCCATTTTAATATCTCTTAAGATGGCACTCACCTTGCACTTGATGACATATCCTAGTTTAACTGACAGCATTTCTCTTTCTTAGTCGAACATAAACTATAGTGCATCTTACGTTTGATGAAAGCTAGGATGCAATTAAATACACTATTATGGTTACGATTCTGATATTTGAAATCCTCCGGTAGCTCCCTGTGCCCCCACAGTGTAGTACCTCACCTCCTCGCCATAGTATACAAACCATCTCACCCCCAGTGTTAACCCCGGGGCTCAGCCTCCATCCCCAGGTGATGCTGCCAGATCAGCTGTCGGTTGTCATGAACTTGCTGTAGTTTCCCGAATGCACTGTGCTGCCTCCTGGCACTTTGAAACTTGACACACTCATCCGCATTCTTCGCTTTGCCCTTCTCTATCACCTCCCCTGACAATCTGTTCCTAAGTGGCTTTTCCCAGCTCCAACCTACCCTTGGCAGTCTTTTATCTCCCTGTGGTAAAGCCTGTCACACTGCATCATGGACATGCCCGTTGTCCCCCTGAGAAGAGAAAAGGGACAGTGAGGGCCCCCCAGCATTTGCAGCTCTAGTGCAGAGCCCCATGCCTGGCTTGCAGGAAATGCCAGATCATGAAGACAAACGGAGATCATCCTCTGGCTAAAACCAGCTCTTCTTTGCCTACCGCAGGATCTGAATCAATAAAGGGCTACCAGTTATTATTGCTGTTTGTCTAGGGATTTTTAAACCCATATATTTCCCAGGTCTTTACTCTTTTTATAGCACTTTAATTCAGGCTTCAACCACTTCCTAGTCAGATCAGGTGAAATCATTCTCCTTCCCATACCCTCGATGTATTTCACATCTAGTAATTCTTTTTTTAAAGATCTTATTTACCCATTTGACAGACAGATCACAAGTAGGTAGAGAGGGAGGCAGAGAGAGAGGGGGGAAGCAGGCTCCCCGCTGAGCAGAGAGCCTGATGTGGGGCTCAATCCCAGGACCCTGAAATCATGACTTGAGCCGAAGGCAGAGGCCTAAACCACTGAGCCACGCAGGAGACCCCATATCTGGTAATTTTTAATCAACGTGGATATGCTGCATCAAATAGTTCCTTCTTCTTCAAATATAAATATATAAATATATTGATCAAGTCACTCGCATGTCTTAGGAGAATGTCATGCTTGTAGTAGCAAACTTGAAATCTTGGCCATTGGTTTTGATTTTTGATTTTTGTTTTGGTTTGATTTGATTCGGTTTTTGTAATTTTAAAAATGCCTCCAGCCCTTGGCTCTGTCTGACCTGATTGCTTTCAGCTGTTTCTGAAACAAAATCGTCCAGGCAGCGAAAACTCTCATTGTTTACAGTGGCGCCCCCTTCTGAACACTTTGTTAATAAAAAGCTTTTTTTTTTTTTTTTTGGCTATGATAAATGTGGAACAACAATGAGGTATTTCAAAGAGGTGAACCACAGATAAATTTCTCTAAGGGTGGGGTGAGGGTTACTCAAAAAGGAACTTGACAAGGCTTTTAAAGATATCGACAATCATTATAACATAATGTGACTGATTGTTACCGTGCTCTTAACTGGGCAAACACTTGTTGGCTTCCAAGAAAGACTAACATAGTTGAGATGGTTCTAGCGGCCTTCTAGCACAGGGTCTCATGAGGCAGGGATTCTAGCCACTGGCTGTGCAAGGCATGAGGCCTGTTAGTGATTCTATTTTTTCCTCTGCAGAATGGGTCTTTCTACATTCCAGGTCCTTTCTACCCCAATAAATAATGCGGCAATTCTCTCAGTGAGTGGTACTTTTGGTTTAAACAGCCAACTGTCTCTTAAAAAGAACTTTTGTTTAAATTCCTTAAAAAAAAAGTCTTTTAAAAAAAAATCTTTTTCTTATTTTTAATTTTTTAATCCCATATGTTTACTCTGATTATGGAACTTTGTCATTATGACCTTCTCGGCTGAATAAAATATTCACCATCAGCACCTACTGCTCTCCTCTCCTGGTGGTCTCTCCAGAAGGGGACTTCTCTAGCTCTTCTAGCAGGAGATGGGCACTTCCCCTCTACCCCTGTTGCCGGACCAGCCTTACCTATCCTGCAGGATCAGGTCGTTCTGGCCTTTTATCTGTTGTTCTCTTCTGAGTGGTTAGTTTTTCATAGATACCGTGCTTTCCTTTTGTCAGGATTTACCCTGGACTATCAAAACCCTTTTCTTGTGCCAGTGAAGCCTAAGAAACAGTCCTGGTGAGAGAACCAGGAACTCGAACAGATCATATTTATCCTGAATGTTGTGTCCAAAATGAAAAATACATTTCTGAGGAGCCTCAAGATCTCTGAGAAGAGAAGTTTCACCAACTCTGTCATGTAGGGGCATCAATTCCGATTCTGTGTCAATTTTCCTACTTTCCCAGCTAATAATTCTCTACCTTATAAAGCCCAATCTCAACCGTTTCCTCTCTCAAATGCAGTTGCTCTTAGAGTCTTCACATGGCACTTGGGGCCTGCTGGTCGTTGGCTACTGCCCTCTGTACCTTGGGTCTAACAGCTGCGCGGCATCAAGATGAGAACATCTCTTGTTCTAAGACTTAATATAGTTTGGGGCACATGGTAAGCAATAATCACAATTTTAGTTGATCCAAGTGTTCGAACTTTTCTTAATTATTCTAGTACCACAATTTATAGTTCTAAGATATTTCCACCCCCCCATTTTAATATCTCTTAAGATGGCACTCACCTTGCACTTGATGACATATCCTAGTTTAACTGACAGCATTTCTCTTTCTTAGTCGAACATAAACTATAGTGCATCTTACGTTTGATGAAAGCTAGGATGCAATTAAATACACTATTATGGTTACGATTCTGATATTTGAAATCCTCCGGTAGCTCCCTGTGCCCCCACAGTGTAGTACCTCACCTCCTCGCCATAGTATACAAACCATCTCACCCCCAGTGTTAACCCCGGGGCTCAGCCTCCATCCCCAGGTGATGCTGCCAGATCAGCTGTCGGTTGTCATGAACTTGCTGTAGTTTCCCGAATGCACTGTGCTGCCTCCTGGCACTTTGAAACTTGACACACTCATCCGCATTCTTCGCTTTGCCCTTCTCTATCACCTCCCCTGACAATCTGTTCCTAAGTGGCTTTTCCCAGCTCCAACCTACCCTTGGCAGTCTTTTATCTCCCTGTGGTAAAGCCTGTCACACTGCATCATGGACATGCCCGTTGTCCCCCTGAGAAGAGAAAAGGGACAGTGAGGGCCCCCCAGCATTTGCAGCTCTAGTGCAGAGCCCCATGCCTGGCTTGCAGGAAATGCCAGATCATGAAGACAAACGGAGATCATCCTCTGGCTAAAACCAGCTCTTCTTTGCCTACCGCAGGATCTGGATCAATAAAGAGCAGCCAGTTATTATAGCTGTTTTTCTAGGGATATTTCCCCCATATATTTCGGGGGTTTCTTGTTAGCCCCAGAGGGCAATGTTTTTTCTTCTGGAGGGCAGGCAGAGGGCTGCATTGTAGTTTTGGAATTGCCAAACTGGAGGGCTTGTGGGCCAGGAGTTGAGGACAGAAGTCTGAGAACACAAGGAATCTTAGGGTCTGGGCAAGGGCATGGCAGGTACGCTCTGCAGATGAAACAAGATCTCGTGCATCTGAAATCAGGTGAGGATCTGACAAATGCTCAGGTTGGATTTTTTGTCCCTTATGGCCCTCTTCATGAAGAGGTGGTGGATCACGAGGCCATGGAATTTTTCCCACGATAGGAGTTGTGAGATTCTCCAAACCGTAAAGATTCTTCTGCAGGGCGATTGAGACCTGTTGGTTGGCTCCAGGACTTCCCATACGGATCGATTCCAAGTAGGGTTCTAAGGATGGATGGCTGGGGAGCCCGACTCTCATTCCTCTTGTGTCCTAGTGACAAGACAGGTTAGATCTGCTGGATCTGGGGGAGAAACTGAGAGGGTTGAGTTGAAATGGACTCTCTTGTGGATGGGTCCTAATGTGGGTTTGTGTCCATGGAGAACTTGGAATGAGGCAGTGGCACAGGGTCCCTGAAGGGTTCTCCTAACCAGAGGCTTTGACTCAGCTCCAACGTGCAAGATTCCCACATGGAGACGAGATTTCTTCTGATGGGTGCCTCAAGAAACAGCCATATGCTGCTATTGGAATCCAGGCCTCTGAGGAGAGATGCCTGGACAACAAAGCAATGGATCCGATTAGGATCTAGGGGCCTGCTCACTGCAATTTACCTCTGGGGACATCTGTCCACGGGTCTAAGTGCAGGTAGATGCTCAGCTGGTGTCAGACCGCCCTTGTTTTTCCTGGGCAGTCAACACTATTGGGATGGCCCCGGGCACTTTGGAGGTTTATCATCCTATTTCTAGGTTTGTGGCCAATGGAATGGGCAGAATTCCCAGGTACAGTCCTCAGGTTTGGCTCTAAGAACCTGTGCCTGTAGGTTTTGTGGGCCAGGGCTGTGGGGACAGTTGTCTGAAAACACAAACTCGGCTTAGGTTTCGGGTCGTAGGTATTGCAGGACTGATCTACAGACAGTGAGGAGAACTCTTCAGGATATGAACAAGGGGGCAAGTGTGAGACGCTTGCTCAAGATTTTGTCTCTGGATATTGTGTCACTGATGGCCGTGGAATGTCCGGGTGGCCTCATGGGCCATGGACGAGTCTTCCTCTCTGGGCATTTGGCCCGATCCGAAGAGTTTGGGGTTATTCTTTGAGATGGGAGGAGTTGGTTTTGTTTTGTTTTTACCTCAGGTGTCCCACCAAAAGAGAGTTTCCAGAGCAGAGCCCTGGGGAGGGGCGAGGGGACAACCAGAAAGCTGGTTAAAACTTGGGGCCTAGGGGCATGGCAAGCCCATTATGACGTCTAATGGTCCAGCCACTGAGAAGACTTACTAGAGGACAGGACTCACGCTGAGGGTCAAAATGCGTGTTTGTGCCCTCTTCGTACTTAAGCATGGGCGGGGCATAATGTGTCAGGGTCAGTGTCAGCGTTTGGGTTAGGGTTTGGGGCAGGCTCACAGTCAGTGTCAGGGTCAGGGTTAGTGGTTACTGTTAGGGTTAGCCCCGCTCCTGGGTCATGGACCCATCTGTTCAGGGTCTCAGGATAAACCCTGTGCAGAAGGGTGTAGACCCTCCACCCGATCCCACTTAACCAGCCTTAAACTGGTGTGTGAACATAACTTGCCCACCAGACATCTAAACCCTCATCAACCTGATCCTGCTTGGGGCATCTCCTCCCACGATGGCATGGCAAGTTCCTCTTTACACACAGACACACAGACACCCAGAGGCACACACACACACACAGAAACGGGGAAGAGACCTAGGGCTACACCCGTGGATCAGAAGGTGTGGGACTCTCTGACTCTGAGCCCCCTGGTGTCACCTTTTGATTTTATTAGCCAAAGGGTCTGAGGCATTGGGGAAACATGATATGACCTGAAGGGAGGCGACGTGTCTGGCGGGCGAGCTCTCTTCTCCCTGCATCCTCCCGGCTTCAGTACAGCAGAAGAACATGTCGCTTCCTTTAGGATGTGCCTAGAAATGAGCTGGGCAGGGGTTTTTTCTCTGTAATGGGTTGCCTGGATACATGGGTTGCAATTCCGTTGGGCTCTGTCGTCAGGGAAGTGAGGTCACCATGGCCTGGGGGCTCCTTACCGAACTTCCTGCTGTAGCAAAGCTCCCTGAGCCACCAGTGCGCAAGCTGCTCAGGCTCACACTCCACTCAATGCAGTGCCCATCCAGTGACCCCCATTCAGACTCCACCCAGCCCTTGGGAGGCCTGGGTGCAGCTGTTGTCCCCGCTGGAGGCAACAGAGCTGGGTTTAGACTAGGTTAGTGTTAGGGTTAGGGTTTAGAAAGACTTAGGGTCAGGGTTAGGTTTAGACCTCGTTGGGGTCAGGGTTAGCGTAAGGCTTAGGGTAGGGGTCAGGGTTAGGGTTAGGTTCATGGTTAGGTTTAGGGTCAGACTCACAGTAGGGTCACGGTTAAGGTTATGGTCAGAGTCAGGGTCAGGGTCAGTGTTAGTGACGGTTAGGTTTAGGTTCAGGTTCAGGGTCATGGTCAGATTTAGGGCCAGGTTCAAGTTTAGGTTTGGGGGCAAGGTTCATGTCAGGGTCAGGGTTAGGTTTGGGACAGTTTTAGTGTCAGGGTTAGGTTCAGGTTCAGGGTTAGGTTCATGGTTATGGTAAGGTCAGCTTTATGTTTAGGTTCTGTTTTATGTGTAGGTTCAGGATCAGGGTTAGCTTTAGTGTTATGATTCTGTCAGGATCATGGATTGGGTGAGAGTTAGGTTTACAGTCAGGGTTAGGGTCAGTGTTAAGGTCAAAGCCAGGGTCAGGTTTAAGGTTAAGGGCTGACATAGGCAAAGTTCAGAGTTAGGGTTATGATCAATTTCAGGGAGAGGGTCAGGATTATTGTTAAAGTGGGGTTAGGGGTAGGGTTAGAGGTAGGTTGAGGGTTAGGGTTAGACCGGGTTAGGGTCAGGGTCAGTGATAATGTTAGGGGTTAGTTTTAGGGTTAGGTTCAGCGTTAGGTTTCGGGTTAGGGCCCGTGTTAGTGTCAGGGTCAGGGTTACGTTTAGGGTTAGAGTTAGGGTCAGGCTCACAGTCGGGGTCAGGTTCAGTGTTCAGGTCAGGGACGGGTCACTGTTAGGGTCAGGGTAAGATTTATGGTCATGGTCTGGGTCAGGGTCAGGGTGAAATCTTGGGCCAGTGTCAGGGTTACGGTCAGGATCAGGTATTGGTTTAAAGTCCACATTCGGGTCAGTGACAGGGTTATGTAGTGGTCAGTGTTAGGGTCATGGTTAGGTTTAGGCTCAGGGCCAGGGTCACGTATAGGGTCCGGGTCTGGTATAGGCAAAGATCAGGGTAGGGTTATGATCATAGTCAGGTATAGGGTCAGGGTTATTGTTAAAGTTAGGGTTAGTGTTAGGGTTAGCGTTTGGTTGACGTTTAGGGTTAGAGCTTGTTAGGATCAGGGTCTGTGGTAGGGTTAGTGGTTAGTGTTAGGGTTGGGTTCAGCGATAGGATTCTGGGGAGGGCCCGTGTTAATGTCAGGGTCAGGATTACATTTAGGGTTAGTGTTAGGGTCAGGCTCACAGTCAGGGTCAGTTTGTTGTTCAGGTCAGGGTCAGGGTCACTGTAAGGGTCAGGGTTATGTTTATGGTCATGGTCTGGGTCAGGGTCAGGGTGAAGTTTAGCGCCAGTGTCAGGTTTAGGGTCAGGTATAGGTATTGGTTTAAAGTTCACATTCCAGTCAGGGACAGGATTATGTAGTGGTCAGTGTTAGTGTCATGGTTAGGATTAGGGTCAGGGTCTGGGTCAGGTGAAGGTCAGGGACAGGGTCAGGTTTAGCGTCAGGCTTTGGTTTAGGGTCAATGTTCGGTTCAGTGTCACAGTTAGGTTTTGGCGGTAGGGTTTGGGATTGGGGTTAGGGTTAGAGTTAGAAGTAGGGTTATGATAGGGTTAAAGTTAGACAGCGTAAGGTCAGTGTTAGGGTTTGGTTTAGGGTAGGGGTTAGTGTTAGGGTCAGGGTCAGCGTTAGGTTTAGGTTCCGGGTCCGTATTAGGGTCATGGTTAGAGTTACCTTTAGGTTTAGGGTAAGGGTCAGGCTCACAGTCACGGTCTGTGTTAGGGTTAGTGTCAGGGTTAGGTCAGCGTCAGGGTTAGGATTAGGGTCAGGGTCTGTGTCATGATTAGGTTTGAGTCATGGTTACGGTAAGGTCAGATGTAAGTTTAGTTCAGGGTCCATATCAGGGTGAGTGTCAGGCTTAGGTTTAGGTTTAGGGTTCAGGTCAGGATCACATACAGGGTCAGGGTCAGGGCTTGGGTTAGGGTTTGGGGCAGGCTCACAGTCAGTGTCAGGGTCAGGGTTAGTGGTTACTGTTGGGGTTAGCCCCGCTCCTGGCTATGGACCCATCTCTTCAAGGTCTCAGGATAATCCCTGGGCAGAAGGGTGTAGACCCTACACCCGATCCCACTTAACCAGCCTTAAACTGGGGTGTGAACATGACTTGCCCACCAGACATCTAAACCCTCATCAGCCTGATCCTGCTTGGGTCATCTCCACCCATGATGGCATGGCCAGGTCCTCTATACACACAAAGACACAGACACTCAGAGGCGCGCACACACACACACACACACACACAAACACACACACACACACAGTGAGAGAGAGACTGCGAAGAGACCTAGGGCTACACCAGTGGATCAGAAGGTGTGGGACTCTCTGACTCTGAGCCCCCTGGTGTCACCTTTTGATTTTATTAGCCAAAGGGCCTGAGGCGTTGGTGAAACCTGATATGACCTGCCAGGGAGGGGACGTGTCAAGCGGCGAGCTCTCTTCTCCCTGCAACCTCTCGGCTTCAGTACAGCAGAAGAACATGTCGCTTTCTTTAGGATGTTTCTAGAAATGAGCTGGACAGGAGGGTTTTCTCTTTATGGGGTGCCTGGATACGTGGGTTCCAATTCTGTTGGGCTCTGTCGTCAGGGAAGTAAGGTCACCACTGCCTGGGGGCACCTTACCAAACTTTCTGCTCCACCAGAGCTCCCTGAGCTGCTGGTCCCCAAGCTGCTCAAGGCTCACACTCCACTCAATGCAGTGCCCATCCAGTGACCCCCATACAGCCTTCCCCCAGCCCTTGGGAGGCCTGGGTGCAGCTGCTGTCCCCACTGGAGGGAACAGAGCTGGGTTTAGACCAGGTTAGTGTTAGGGTTAGGGAGAAGAAAGACTTAGGGTCAGGTTTAGGTTTAGACCTCGTTGGGGTCAGGGTTAGCGAGGCTTAGGGTAGGGGTCAGGGTTAGGGTTAGGTTCATGGTTAGGTTTAGGGTCAGGCTCACAGTAGGGTCAGGGTTAGGGTTTCGGTCAGAGTCAGGGTCACGGTCAGTGTTAGGGTGACTATTAGGTTTAGTGTCAGGTTCAGGATGATGGTCAGATTTAGGGTCAGGTTCAAGTTTTTGTTTGGGGGCAAGGTCATGTCAGTTCAGGGTTAGGTTTAGGACAGGTTTAGTGTCACGGTACGGTCAGGGTCAGGGTTAGGTTCATGGTTATGGTAAGGTCAGCTTTATGTTTAGGTTCTGTTTTATGAGTAGGTTCAGGATCAGGGTTAGCTTTAGGGTTATGATTCTGTTCAGCATCACGGTTTGCGTCAGAGTTAGGATTACAGTCTGGGTTAGGGTCAGAGTTAAGGTCAAGGCTAGGGTCAGGTTTAAGTTTAAGATCTGACAAAGGCAAATTTCAGAGTTAGGGTTATGATCATGGTCAGGGAGAGGTCCGGGATTATTGTAAAAGTGTGGTTAGTGTTAGGGTAGAGGTAGGTTGAGGGTTAGGGTTAGACCGGGTTAGGGTCAGTGTCAGGGATAATGTTAGGGGTTAGTTTTAGGGTTAGGTTCAGCGTAGGGTTTCGGGTCAGGGCCCGTGTTAGTGTCAGGGAGGGTTAGGTTTAGGGTTAGAGATAGGGTCAGGCTCACATTCAGTGTCAGGGTTAGTGTTAGGGTCAGGGTCAGGGTCACTTTTAGGTTCAGGGTTAGGTTTCTGGTGTTTTCCTTAGTCAGGGTCAGGTGAAGTCTAGAGCCAGGGTCAGGTTTACAGTCAGGATCAGGTATTGGTTTAAAGTCCACATTAGTATCAACGACAGGGTTATGTAGTAGTCAGTGTTAGAGTAATGGATTGGATTAGGATCAAAACCATAATAGAGTATTTAATTGCATCCTAGCTTTCATCAAGTGTAAGATGTACTATAGTTTATGTTCAACTAAGAAAGAGAAATGCTGTCAGTTAAACTAGGATATGTCATCAAGTGCAAGGTGAGTGCCACCTTAAGAAATATTAAAATGGGGGTGGGGGACAAATCTTAGAACAAGTAAATTGTGGTAGTAGAATAAATAAGAAAGGTCCAACACTTGGATCAACTAAAGAAGTGATTATTGCTTACCATGTGCCCCAAATTATATTAAGTCCTAGAACAAGAGACGTGCTCACCTTGATGCCCCGCAGCTGTTAGACCCAAGGTACCGTGGGCTGTAGCCAACGACCAGCAGGCCCCAAGTGCCATGTGCAGACTCTAAGAGCAACTGCCTTTGAGAGAGGAAACGGTTGAGAGTGGGCTTTGAGAGGTAGAGAATTACTAGCTGGGAAAGTAGGACAATTGACACAGAATCGGAATTGATGCCCCTACATGACAGAGTTGGTGAAACTTCCCTTCTCAGAGATCTTGAGGCTCCTCAGAAATGTATTTTTCATTTTGGACAGAACTTTCAGGATAAATATGACTGTTCGAGTTTCTGGTTCTCTCATTAGGACTGTTTCTTAAGCTTCACGGGCACAAGAAAAGGGTTTTGATAGTCCAGGGTAAATCCTGACAAAAGCAAAGCAAGGTATCTATGAAAACTAACCACTCAGAGGAGAACAACAGATAACAGGCCAGGCTGACCTGACCCTGCAGGATAGGTAAGGTTGGTCTGGAAACAGCGGTAGAGGGGAAGTGCCCATCTCCTGCTAGAAGAGCTAGAGAAGACCCCTTCCGGAGAGACCACCAGGAGAGGAGAGCAGTAGGTGCTGGTGATGAAGAATATTTTAATCAGCAGAGAAGGTCAAAATGACAAAGTTCCATGATCAGAGTAAACATATGGGATTAAAAAATAAAAATAAAAAAAAAAGATTTTTTTGAAAGGACTTTTTTTTAAAGGAATTTAAACAAAAGTCATTTAAAGAGACAGTTGGCTGTTTAAACCAATAGTACAACTCACTGAGAGAATCGCCGCATTATTTATTGGGGTAGAAAGGCCCTGGAATGTAGAAAGACCTATTCTGCAGAGGAAAAAGAGAATCACTAACAGGCCTCATGCCTTGCACAGCCAGTGGCTAGAATCCCTCCTCATGAGACCCTGTGCTAGAAGGCCGCTAGAACAATCTCAACTATGTTAGTCTTTCGTGGAAGCCAACAAGTGTTTGCCCAGTTAATTGCACGGTAAGAATCAGTCACGTTATGTTATAATGATTGTCGATATCTTTAAAAGCCTTGTCAAGTTCCTTTTTGAATAACCTTCACCCACCCTTAGAGAAATTTATCTGTGGTTCACCTCTTTGAAATACCTCATGGTTGTTCCACATTTTCCGTAGCCGAAAAACAAAAACAAACAAACAAACAAAAATGCTTTTTATTAACAAAGTGTTCAGAAGGGGGCGCCACTGTAAACAATGAGAGTTTTCGCTGCCGGGACAATTTTGTTGCAGAAACAGCTGAAAGCAATCGGGTCAGACAGAGCCAAGGGCTGGAGGGATTTTTAAAATGACAAAAACCGAACCAAATCTAACCAAAACAAAAATCAAAACCAATGGCCAAGATTTCAAGTTTGTTACTAAAGGTATGACATTCTCCTAAGACATGCGAGTGACTTGATCACTTTATTTATATATTTATATTTGAAGAAGAAGGAACTATTTGATGCAGTAAATCCACGTTGGTTAAAAATCACCAGATATGGGGGCTCCTGGGTGGCTCAGTGGTTTAGGCCTCTGCCTTCGGCTCAGGTCATGATTTCAGGGTCCTGGGATGGAGCCCCACATCGGGCTCTCTGCTCAGCGGGGAGCCTGCTTCCCCCCTCTCTCTCTGCCTCCCTCTCTACCTACTTGTGATCTGTCTGTCAAATGGGTCAATAAGATCTTTAAATAAAGAATTACTAGATGTGAAATACATCGAGGGTATGGGAAGGAAAATGATTTCACCTGATCTGACTAGGAAGTGGTTGAAGCCTGAATTAAAGTGCTACAAAAAGAGTAGAGACCTGGGAAATGTATGGGGTAAAAATCCCTAGAAAAACAGCAATAATAACTGGCTGCTCTTTATTGAACAGATCCTGCGATAGGCAAAGAAGAGCTGGTTTTAGCCAGAGGATGATCTCCGTTTGTCTTCATGATCTGGCATTTCCTGCCAGCCAGGCATGGGGCTCTGCACTAGAGCTGCAAATGCTGGGTCCCTCATTGTCCCTTTTCTCTTCTCAGGGGGACAACGGGCATGTCCATGATGCAGTGTGACAGGCTTTACCACAGGGAGATAATAGACTGCCAAGGGTAGGTGGGAGCTGGGAAAAGCCACTTAGGAACAGATTTTCAGGGGAGGTGATAGACAAGGGCAAAGCGAAGAATGAGGATGAGTGTGTCAAGTTTCAGAGTGCCAGGAGGCAGCACAGTGCATTCGGGAAACTACAGCAAGTTCATGACAACCGACAGCTGATCTGGAAGCATCACCTGGGGATGGAGGCTGAGCCCCGGGGTTAACACTGGGGGTGAGAAGGTTTGTATACTATGGCGAGGAGGTGAGGTACTACACTGTGGGGGCACAGGGAGCTACCGGAGGATTTCAAATATCAGAATCGTAACCATAATAGAGTATTTCATTGCATCCTAGCTTTCATCAAGTGTAAGATGCACTATAGTTTATGTTCGACTAAGAAAGAGAAATGCTGTCAGTTAAAGTAGGATATGTCATCAAGTGCAAGGTGAGTGCCACTTTAAGAGATATTAAAATGGGGGTGACAAATCTTAGAACAAGTAAATTGTGGTAGTAGAATAATTAAGAAAGATCCAACACTTGGATCAACTAAAGAAGTGATTATTGCTTACCATGTGCCCCAAACTATATTAAGTCCTAGAACAAGAGACGTGCTCATCTTGATGCCTTGCAGCTGTTAGACCCAAGGTACAGAGGGCAGTAGCCAACGACGAGCAGGCCCCAAGTGCCATGTGCAGACTCTAAGAGCAACTGCCTTTGAAAGAGAAAACGGTTGACAGTGGGCTTTCTGAGGTAGAGAATTACTAGCTGGCAAAGTAGTAAAATTGACACAGAATCG
This sequence comes from Mustela nivalis, assembly GCF_964662115.1. Lineage (NCBI taxonomy): Eukaryota > Metazoa > Chordata > Mammalia > Carnivora > Mustelidae > Mustela > Mustela nivalis. Next base: position 66,509 of record NW_028136428.1, on the reverse strand, counting down.
GAATTGATGCCCCTACATGACAGAGTTGGTGAAACTTCCCTTCTCAGAGATCTTGAGGCACCTCAGAAATGAATTTTTCATTTTGGACAGAACATTCAGGATAAATATGATCTGTTTGAATTCCTGGTTTCTCATTAGGACAGTTTCTTAGGCTTCACTGGCAGAAGAAAAGGGTTTTGATAATCCAGGGTAAATCCTGACAAAAGCAAAGCACGGTATCTATGAAAAACTAACCCCTCAGAGGAGAACAACAGATAAAGGGCCAGGCCTACCTGACCCTGCAGGATAGGTAAGGTTAGTCTGGCAACAGGGGTATTTGGGAACTGCCCATCTCCTGCTAGAAGAGCTAGAGAAGACCCCTTCCGGAGAGACCACCAAGAGAGGAGAGCAGTAGGTGCTAATGATGAAGAATATTTTAATCAGGGACGCCTGGGTGGCTCAGTGGATTAAGCCTCTGCCTTCGGCTCGGGCCATGATCTCAGTGTCCTGGGATTGAGCCCCACATCGGGCTCTTTGCTCAGCAGGAGCCTGCTTTTCTATCTCTCTCTGCCTGACTCTACGCCTACTTGTGATTTCTCTCTCTGTCAAATAAATTACAGAAAATCTTAAAAAAAAAAAAAAGAATATTTTAATCAGCAGAGATGGTCAAAATGACAAAGTTCCATGATCAGAGTAAACATATGGGATTTAAAAATAAAAAATAAAAAAATTTTTTTAAAAGGACTTTTTTTTAAAGGAATTTAAACAAAAGACCTTTTTAAGAGACAGTTGGCTGTTTAAACCAAAAGTACAACTCACTGAGAGAATCGCCGCATTATTTATTGGGGTAGAAAGGACCTGGAATGTAGAAAGACCCATTCTGCAGAGGAAAAAATAGAATCACTAACAGGCCTCATGCCTTGCACAGCCAGTGGCTAGAATACCTACCCCATCATACCCTGTGCTAGAAGGCCACTAGAACCATTTCAACTATGTTAGTTTTTCTTGGAAGCCAACAAGTGTTTGCCCAGTTAAGAGAGCGGTAACAATCAGTCACGTTATGTTATAATGATTGTCGATATCTTTAAAAGCCTTGTCAAGTTCCTTTTTGAGTAACCCTCACCCCACCCTTAGAGAAATTTATCTGTGGTTCACCTCTTTGAAGTACCTCATTGTTGTTCCACATTTACCATAGCCGAAAAACAAACAAACAAACAAAAAAAAAAGCTTTTTATTAACAAAGTGTTCAGAAGGGGGCGCCACTGTAAACAATGAGAGTTTTCGCTGCCGGGACAATTTTGTTGCAGAAACAGCTGAAAGCAATCGGGTCAGACAGAGCCAAGGGCTGGAGGGATTTTTAAAATGACAAAAACCGAACCAAATCTAACCAAAACAAAAATCAAAACCAAAGGCCAAGATTTCAAGTTTGTTACTAAAGGTATGACATTCTCCTAAGACATGCGAGTGACTTGATCACTTTATTTATATATTTATATTTGAAGAAGAAGGAACTATTTGATGCAGCAAATCCACGTTGGTTAAAAATCACCAGATATGGGGGCTCCTGGGTGGCTCAGTGGTTTAGGCCTCTGCCTTCGGCTCAGGTCATGATTTCAGGGTCCTGGGATGGAGCCCCACATCGGGCTCTCTGCTCAGCGGGGAGCCTGCTTCCCCCCTCTCTCTCTGCCTCCCTCTCTACCTACTTGTGATCTGTCTGTCAAATGGGTCAATAAGATCTTTAAATAAAGAATTACTAGATGTGAAATACATCGAGGGTATGGGAAGGAAAATGATTTCACCTGATCTGACTAGGAAGTGGTTGAAGCCTGAATTAAAGTGCTACAAAAAGAGTAGAGACCTGGGAAATGTATGGGGTAAAAATCCCTAGAAAAACAGCAATAATAACTGGCTGCTCTTTATTGAACAGATCCTGCGATAGGCAAAGAAGAGCTGGTTTTAGCCAGAGGATGATCTCCGTTTGTCTTCATGATCTGGCATTTCCTGCCAGCCAGGCATGGGGCTCTGCACTAGAGCTGCAAATGCTGGGTCCCTCATTGTCCCTTTTCTCTTCTCAGGGGGACAACGGGCATGTCCATGGTGCAGTGTGACAGGCTTTACCACAGGGAGATAATAGACTGCCAAGGGTAGGTGGGAGCTGGGAAAAGCCACTTAGGAACAGATTTTCAGGGGAGGTGATAGACAAGGGCAAAGCGAAGAATGAGGATGAGTGTGTCAAGTTTCAGAGTGCCAGGAGGCAGCACAGTGCATTCGGGAAACTACAGCAAGTTCATGACAACCGACAGCTGATCTGGAAGCATCACCTGGGGATGGAGGCTGAGCCCCGGGGTTAACACTGGGGGTGAGAAGGTTTGTATACTATGGCGAGGAGGTGAGGTACTACACTGTGGGGGCACAGGGAGCTACCGGAGGATTTCAAATATCAGAATCGTAACCATAATAGAGTATTTCATTGCATCCTAGCTTTCATCAAGTGTAAGATGCACTATAGTTTATGTTCGACTAAGAAAGAGAAATGCTGTCAGTTAAAGTAGGATATGTCATCAAGTGCAAGGTGAGTGCCACTTTAAGAGATATTAAAATGGGGGTGACAAATCTTAGAACAAGTAAATTGTGGTAGTAGAATAATTAAGAAAGATCCAACACTTGGATCAACTAAAGAAGTGATTATTGCTTACCATGTGCCCCAAACTATATTAAGTCCTAGAACAAGAGACGTGCTCATCTTGATGCCTTGCAGCTGTTAGACCCAAGGTACAGAGGGCAGTAGCCAACGACGAGCAGGCCCCAAGTGCCATGTGCAGACTCTAAGAGCAACTGCCTTTGAAAGAGAAAACGGTTGACAGTGGGCTTTCTGAGGTAGAGAATTACTAGCTGGCAAAGTAGTAAAATTGACACAGAATCGGAATTGATGCCCCTACATGACAGAGTTGGTGAAACTTCCCTTCTCAGAGATCTTGAGGCACCTCAGAAATGAATTTTTCATTTTGGACAGAACATTCAGGATAAATATGATCTGTTTGAATTCCTGGTTTCTCATTAGGACAGTTTCTTAGGCTTCACTGGCAGAAGAAAAGGGTTTTGATAATCCAGGGTAAATCCTGACAAAAGCAAAGCACGGTATCTATGAAAAACTAACCCCTCAGAGGAGAACAACAGATAAAGGGCCAGGCCTACCTGACCCTGCAGGATAGGTAAGGTTAGTCTGGCAACAGGGGTATTTGGGAACTGCCCATCTCCTGCTAGAAGAGCTAGAGAAGACCCCTTCCGGAGAGACCACCAAGAGAGGAGAGCAGTAGGTGCTAATGATGAAGAATATTTTAATCAGGGACGCCTGGGTGGCTCAGTGGATTAAGCCTCTGCCTTCGGCTCGGGCCATGATCTCAGTGTCCTGGGATTGAGCCCCACATCGGGCTCTTTGCTCAGCAGGAGCCTGCTTTTCTATCTCTCTCTGCCTGACTCTACGCCTACTTGTGATTTCTCTCTCTGTCAAATAAATTACAGAAAATCTTAAAAAAAAAAAAAGAATATTTTAATCAGCAGAGATGGTCAAAATGACAAAGTTCCATGATCAGAGTAAACATATGGGATTTAAAAATAAAAAATAAAAAAAATTTTTTAAAAGGACTTTTTTTTAAAGGAATTTAAACAAAAGACCTTTTTAAGAGACAGTTGGCTGTTTAAACCAAAAGTACAACTCACTGAGAGAATCGCCGCATTATTTATTGGGGTAGAAAGGACCTGGAATGTAGAAAGACCCATTCTGCAGAGGAAAAAATAGAATCACTAACAGGCCTCATGCCTTGCACAGCCAGTGGCTAGAATACCTACCCCATCATACCCTGTGCTAGAAGGCCACTAGAACCATTTCAACTATGTTAGTTTTTCTTGGAAGCCAACAAGTGTTTGCCCAGTTAAGAGAGCGGTAACAATCAGTCACGTTATGTTATAATGATTGTCGATATCTTTAAAAGCCTTGTCAAGTTCCTTTTTGAGTAACCCTCACCCCACCCTTAGAGAAATTTATCTGTGGTTCACCTCTTTGAAGTACCTCATTGTTGTTCCACATTTACCATAGCCGAAAAACAAACAAACAAACAAAAAAAAAAGCTTTTTATTAACAAAGTGTTCAGAAGGGGGCGCCACTGTAAACAATGAGAGTTTTCGCTGCCGGGACAATTTTGTTGCAGAAACAGCTGAAAGCAATCGGGTCAGACAGAGCCAAGGGCTGGAGGGATTTTTAAAATGACAAAAACCGAACCAAATCTAACCAAAACAAAAATCAAAACCAAAGGCCAAGATTTCAAGTTTGTTACTAAAGGTATGACATTCTCCTAAGACATGCGAGTGACTTGATCACTTTATTTATATATTTATATTTGAAGAAGAAGGAACTATTTGATGCAGCAAATCCACGTTGGTTAAAAATCACCAGATATGGGGGCTCCTGGGTGGCTCAGTGGTTTAGGCCTCTGCCTTCGGCTCAGGTCATGATTTCAGGGTCCTGGGATGGAGCCCCACATCGGGCTCTCTGCTCAGCGGGGAGCCTGCTTCCCCCCTCTCTCTCTGCCTCCCTCTCTACCTACTTGTGATCTGTCTGTCAAATGGGTCAATAAGATCTTTAAATAAAGAATTACTAGATGTGAAATACATCGAGGGTATGGGAAGGAAAATGATTTCACCTGATCTGACTAGGAAGTGGTTGAAGCCTGAATTAAAGTGCTACAAAAAGAGTAGAGACCTGGGAAATGTATGGGGTAAAAATCCCTAGAAAAACAGCAATAATAACTGGCTGCTCTTTATTGAACAGATCCTGCGATAGGCAAAGAAGAGCTGGTTTTAGCCAGAGGATGATCTCCGTTTGTCTTCATGATCTGGCATTTCCTGCCAGCCAGGCATGGGGCTCTGCACTAGAGCTGCAAATGCTGGGTCCCTCATTGTCCCTTTTCTCTTCTCAGGGGGACAACGGGCATGTCCATGATGCAGTGTGACAGGCTTTACCACAGGGAGATAATAGACTGCCAAGGGTAGGTGGGAGCTGGGAAAAGCCACTTAGGAACAGATTTTCAGGGGAGGTGATAGACAAGGGCAAAGCGAAGAATGAGGATGAGTGTGTCAAGTTTCAGAGTGCCAGGAGGCAGCACAGTGCATTCGGGAAACTACAGCAAGTTCATGACAACCGACAGCTGATCTGGAAGCATCACCTGGGCATGGAGGCTGAGCCCCGGGGTTAACACTGGGGGTGAGAAGGTTTGTATACTATGGCGAGGAGGTGAGGTACTACACTGTTGGGGCACAGGGAGCTACCGGAGGATTTCAAATATCAGAATCGTAACCATAATAGAGTATTTCATTGCATCCTAGCTTTCATCAAGTGTAAGATGCACTATAGTTTATGTTCGACTAAGAAAGAGAAATGCTGTCAGTTAAAGTAGGATATGTCATCAAGTGCAAGGTGAGTGCCACTTTAAGAGATATTAAAATGGGGGTGACAAATCTTAGAACAAGTAAATTGTGGTAGTAGAATAATTAAGAAAGATCCAACACTTGGATCAACTAAAGAAGTGATTATTGCTTACCATGTGCCCCAAACTATATTAAGTCCTAGAACAAGAGACGTGCTCATCTTGATGCCTTGCAGCTGTTAGACCCAAGGTACAGAGGGCAGTAGCCAACGACGAGCAGGCCCCAAGTGCCATGTGCAGACTCTAAGAGCAACTGCCTTTGAAAGAGAAAACGGTTGACAGTGGGCTTTCTGAGGTAGAGAATTACTAGCTGGCAAAGTAGTAAAATTGACACAGAATCGGAATTGATGCCCCTACATGACAGAGTTGGTGAAACTTCCCTTCTCAGAGATCTTGAGGCACCTCAGAAATGAATTTTTCATTTTGGACAGAACATTCAGGATAAATATGATCTGTTTGAATTCCTGGTTTCTCATTAGGACAGTTTCTTAGGCTTCACTGGCAGAAGAAAAGGGTTTTGATAATCCAGGGTAAATCCTGACAAAAGCAAAGCACGGTATCTATGAAAAACTAACCCCTCAGAGGAGAACAACAGATAAAGGGCCAGGCCTACCTGACCCTGCAGGATAGGTAAGGTTAGTCTGGCAACAGGGGTATTTGGGAACTGCCCATCTCCTGCTAGAAGAGCTAGAGAAGACCCCTTCCGGAGAGACCACCAAGAGAGGAGAGCAGTAGGTGCTAATGATGAAGAATATTTTAATCAGGGACGCCTGGGTGGCTCAGTGGATTAAGCCTCTGCCTTCGGCTCGGGCCATGATCTCAGTGTCCTGGGATTGAGCCCCACATCGGGCTCTTTGCTCAGCAGGAGCCTGCTTTTCTATCTCTCTCTGCCTGACTCTACGCCTACTTGTGATTTCTCTCTCTGTCAAATAAATTACAGAAAATCTTAAAAAAAAAAAAAGAATATTTTAATCAGCAGAGATGGTCAAAATGACAAAGTTCCATGATCAGAGTAAACATATGGGATTTAAAAATAAAAAATAAAAAAATTTTTTTAAAAGGACTTTTTTTTAAAGGAATTTAAACAAAAGACCTTTTTAAGAGACAGTTGGCTGTTTAAACCAAAAGTACAACTCACTGAGAGAATCGCCGCATTATTTATTGGGGTAGAAAGGACCTGGAATGTAGAAAGACCCATTCTGCAGAGGAAAAAATAGAATCACTAACAGGCCTCATGCCTTGCACAGCCAGTGGCTAGAATACCTACCCCATCATACCCTGTGCTAGAAGGCCACTAGAACCATTTCAACTATGTTAGTTTTTCTTGGAAGCCAACAAGTGTTTGCCCAGTTAAGAGAGCGGTAACAATCAGTCACGTTATGTTATAATGATTGTCGATATCTTTAAAAGCCTTGTCAAGTTCCTTTTTGAGTAACACTCACCCCACCCTTAGAGAAATTTATCTGTGGTTCACCTCTTTGAAGTACCTCATTGTTGTTCCACATTTACCATAGCCGAAAAAAAAACAAAAAAACAAAAAAAAGCTTTTTATTAACAAAGTGTTCAGAAGGGGGCGCCACTGTAAACAATGAGAGTTTTCGCTGCTGGGACAATTTTGTTGCAGAAACAGCTGAAAGCAATCAGGTCAGACAGAGCCAAGGGCTGGAGGGATTTTTAAAACGACAAAAACCGAACCAAATCTAACCAAAACAAAAATCAAAACCAATGGCCAAGATTTCAATTTTGTTACTAAAGGTATGACATTCTCCTAAGACATGCGAGTGACTTGATCACTTTATTTATATATTTATATTTGAAGAAGAAGGAACTATTTGATGCAGCAAATCCACGTTGGTTAAAAATTACCAGATATGGGTGCTCCTGGGTGGCTCAGTGGTTTAGGCCTCTGCCTTCGGCTCAGGTCATGATTTCAGGGTCCTGGGATGGAGCCCCACATCGGGCTCTCTGCTCAGCGGGGAGCCTGCTTCCCCCCTCTCTCTCTGCCTCCCTCTCTACCTACTTGTGATCTGTCTGTCAAATGGGTCAATAAGATCTTTAAATAAAGAATTACTAGATGTGAAATACATCGAGGGTATGGGAAGGAAAATGATTTCACCTGATCTGACTAGGAAGTGGTTGAAGCCTGAATTAAAGTGCTACAAAAAGAGTAGAGACCTGGGAAATGTATGGGGTAAAAATCCCTAGAAAAACAGCAATAATAACTGGCTGCTCTTTATGGATCTAGATCCTCCGGTAGGCAAAGAAGAGCTGGTTTTAGCCAGAGGATGATCTCCGTTTGTCTTTATGATCTGGCATTTCCTGCAAGCCAGGCATGGGGCTCTGCACTAGAGCTGCAAATGCTGGGTCCCTCATTGTCCCTTTTCTCTTCTCAGAGGGACAACGGGCATGTCCATGGTGCAGTGTGACAGGCTTTACCACAGGGAGATAATAGACTGCCAAGGGTAGTTGGGAGCTGGGAAAAGCCACTTAGGAACAGATTTTCAAGGGAGGTGATAGACAAGGGCAAAGCGAAGAATGAGGATAAGTGTGTCAAGTTTCAAAGTGCCAGGAGGCAGCACAGTGCATTCGGGAAACTACAGCAAGTTCATGACAACTGACAGCTGATCTGGAAGCATCACCTGGGCATGGAGGCTGAGCCCCGGGGTTAACACTGGGGGTGAGAAGGTTTGTATACTATGGCGAGGAGGTGAGGTACTACACTGTGGGGGCACAGGGAGCTACCGGAGGATTTCAAATATCAGAATCATAACCATAATAGAGTATTTCATTGCATCCTAGCTTTCATCAAGTGTAAGATGCACTATAGTTTAGGTTCGACTAAGAAAGAGAAATGCTGTCAGTTAAAGTAGGATATGTCATCAAGTGCAAGGTGAGTGCCACCTTAAGAGATATTAAAATGGGGGGGGGGGGACCAATCTTACAACAAGTAAATTGTGGTAGTAGAATAATTAAGAAAGATCCAACACTTGGATCAACTAAAGAAGTGATTATTGCTTACCATGTGCCCCAAACTATATTAAGTCCTAGAACAAGAGACGTGCTCATCTTGATGCCTTGCAGCTGTTAGACCCAAGGTACAGAGGTCTGTAGCCAACGACCAGCAGGCCCCAAGTGCCATGTGCAGACTCTAAGAGCAACTGCCTTTGAAAGAGGAAACGGTTGAGAGTGGGCTTTCTGATGTAGAGAATTACTAGCTGGGAAAGTAGTAAAATTGACACAGAATCGGAATTGATGCCCCTACAAGACAGAGTTGGTGAAACTTCCCTTCTCAGAGATCTTGAGGCTCCTCAGAAACGAATTTTTCATTTTGGACAGAACATTCAGGATAAATATGATCTGTTTGAGTTCCTGGTTCTCTCATTAGGACTGTTTCTTAGGCTTCACTGGCACAAGGAAAGGGTTTTGATAATCCAGGGTAAATCCTGACAAAAGCAAAGCACGGTTTCTATGAAAAACTAACCACTCAGGGGAGAGCAACATATAAAGGGCCAGGCCAACCTGACCCTGCAGGATAGGTAAGGTTAGTCTGGCAACAGTGGTAGAGGGGAAGTGCCCCTTTAGGTTGGCATGGACAAAGCCCTCAATCCTCTTTCTGTGCCTTTGGGACAGTTACGAGAATTTCTGGTAAGTCCCCAATTAATGAAAACAGTCTGCTCTGACGCCTGTTGTCCTCGTCGGCTTTTCTCTAAGAATTCTTTTTTTTTTTTTAATTTTATTTATTTATTTGAAAGACGGAGATCACAAGTAGGCAGAGAGGCAGGCAGAGAGAGAGAGAGAGGGAAGCAGGCTTCCTGTGGAGCAGGGAGCCCGATGCGGGGCTCGATCCGAGGACCCTGAGATCATGACCCGAGCTAAAGGCAGCAGCCCAAACCACTGAGCCACCCAGGCGCCCCTCTAAGAATTCTTTTCATCTGTTAGTTTGGTGGTAATGGTGGTTGTATTTTAACGGTTCATGATTATAATATTCACCTTCCGAAGTGTTGTAAATGATTTTGTTTTTGCATATGCTAAAAACCTAAAAAAACCTGTTCGATTTGAAGAAGACCTATTCTCAGAGTAGACAACCTTAAAATGTTAGGGGAGAGGAAGCATATTTCCAAATTCAACTTATTAATGCCACTTTGGTCATATGTAAGTGGTTTCTAACTTACGAATGACTTGTATTTTAACAGTTTGTAATCTTGTAAAGATCCCCCCCCCCCCCACCGCATGTAAGCTACGTGTGGTTAGGTTCCTGGGCTGATCTACAAAAACTGTGTAATCCCTAATGGAACTGAAGGATAATATAAATAAAATGTAATACTTAATAAATGTTACATTTGCATGTTCTCTCAGAAAAATCTTTGTTGTGGGAATGGGACTCCCCACCTCTAAGCCATTGGGAATAGGAACTCCACCTGGGTGAACAGTGGAGGGGCAGTTGTGGCATCACTTCTAACAGAAAACTGTGCTGCCCTGTCTCCCCTCCGCCCCCCCCCCGTCTGTGTCTGGTGCCCTGACTTACGGCCTCTGTCCATTCTGATGCCCTGTTGTAAACTTGACAAAAAACAACACCATCCTTCCTTGTGTGTCTCCTCTAGCTTGAGTGGCCTCTTGCGTCCCTCCCCTAAGACAGTGCCTGCATCCTAGAGAGAATATATAGAGAACATAATTTAAGGGAAGACACAGTACATGGTTAGAACCAAGAAAAATGCAAAGTAATGGAAATATCAGTGCTGAGAAGCCTAGGGGAGGGGCAGGCAGGAAAGAGTTCGTGAAACAGGTAAAAATCTTGAGTTGTGCCTTGAGGTAGCCAATACTTTCCATGGTTTATGTCTCATTTGAATTTTACAAAATCTTGTTAAAGATACTTTTCCTTGGAATGGAAGGGATTTTCATGGTCCGCTGTTGGATTCCACACCAGCCGCTGTGGGGCTCTCCCACTGCCTCCTTGGTGTGCCTCTTCCTCCCGGGGCCTCATAGTGGTGTTGTTTCCCAAGCCTAGCCTTCCTTTGGCCTCCCCCTCTTCTCTCGAAACCCCTCCCTGGAGGCAGATTTGCTCTACTCACACAGGCTCCCGTCCCACCTCACCCCCTGCCATCACCATATACCCTCCCTTTTCCATGGCCTGTTTTTATGGCCACTTTGGTCCTGCTCAGCCACAGGCCTGACCTGCCTTTCTGGTCCCAACTCTGAAGCTGTTCTGTGAGATTCTCAGATCACTGAGGGGTACGACTATATCTGTCTTCATTGCATCCCTGTAGGCTGCCACAATACTGACGTCCAGGAGGTGTTTCATAATGTTGATGGAGTGAATTAATTCACCTTCCTGTGGAATTTTTGTGATCTGCCTACTTCATTCTAGTTGTTTCTGTTAACCTTTGTTTTGGCCCTAATTCCTAATTATCTCTTTATTCATTAGCTTCTGGACATGTTTCTCTACCTCTGTGCTCTGCCTTTTTCTGGTCTTCTGTTCTTCATTCTTGATTCCTGGTATTTCCATACCCACATTTCATCATCATGCATCAGTGCTTTGACATTCTTTCGTTCTCCAAAATATGCAGAATCTAAAGACTTCATCTCAGTGAAGTTGGCCCTCCATTCCTATTTCTGCTTCTCTCCAGAAGGAAGCCTGCAGTGCACATGGCTGTGTGCCTGTCTGACCCTGCCCCTGAGTGTGTGTGCACTTACATCTGCTCCCCATCCCCTCCCCACCTCGGCAGCTGTGTACACATGGCTTTCAGAGTCCGATTCGAGCCCCGTCGCATTTCCAGACTCTCCTGTACTTTGCTTCATATTATCTGTTCTCCATTCTAAGCCTCCTCATCCCCATAACTTTCACTGTATATGTCGTTCTTCTTCTAGCCATGCGACCCTGCCTTCGTGTCATTATGCCCCCAGGTCATGAGTCCCCTCAACAGTAACTGTGTCTGGTATATCATGTTTTTTTTTTTTTTTGTCAATATCTGCATAGTACTGGTGCACAGGTATTAATTTCTGTGGAATTGAATGAGATGTAGGAAATTGATAATGTGACAAAACAATGTCTGTAATACATTTTCTTTATTATTCTTTTAAAGAGTCTCAGGTCATCAGTCAGTGAAGGAATTCGGGCAGTAGATGAACGAATGTGTAAACAAGAGGACATAAGGAAGAAAAAGGTACCCTCCAGTAGATTTCTTATGCTGCATGCCAGTTGAAGCCCTCTCCTCTTGTCTCCGCGAACTTGTCAGCACTATTCAGCTTTTTTTCTTTTTTTTTTTAAATTTAGCTTTTTTTCAAAGCTCTCACGCATGTGCATTTTATGCATTATGTCACGTTATCTACCTGAAATAAGAAGACAGAATTTCAGAGGTACCCACACGATCTCAAGATCACCCACTTTTTCCAGAACAAGAAACAGTGATAACTGTTGTCAGTGCAGCGCTTGACAGTTAATGACTGTATAAATTGTCAGCGGCCCTGTAAAGAAAATAGGCCTATATTAGAGACTAGGGGAGAAGTGGGCTTTCCAAAGCAAACTCAGGATTCTGCCGTAGGTTTGCTGTTATTTTCTGATCCTGTGTTCTTTATGTTCTGGTGTTCACTTTAATTTTTTCAATTCCCAGTAGTTAGCATGCGGTGTTGGCTTAGTTTCAGGTGTGTGAGACAGGCAATGGCTCTGTACATCTGAGGGCTCACCCCGGGAGTGTGCCCCTTAGTGCTATCTCCAGTTCCAAGTGTCCCCGATATCATTCATGAGCATAACGATGTAGGGGCACAGCGGGCATTGGAAGTCTGGGCTTCTGACTCTCGCCTGCTGCTCTGTACAATGTTTTCTATGTGTATTATTAGCATATTTGTTAAAATCTCAGTGGGGAGAAGCCTGTTTGAGGGACCTTCTGTTTAATTCGCCTCTGGATCTCCTCACAGCTTTTGTCCAAAGAATGCTTGTCGTGCGCTTCCAGACAAAACAGTAAGCTTTGTGAGAGCAGGGTGTATTTCTTGCTTTATTTTCTCGTGCCCCCCCCACCCCCCGTTGGAATGAATATCGAGCTCCCAGGGGTGTTCATTATTATTATTATTTATTGAATGGATGACTTTGTATTTTTTTGTTCTTTAAGGATGACAGTTTTCATAATGTCCCTCAACCTCTTTGATAATATTTGTAGTGTAAAAGGTCTTTAATGATTTGGTGCTTGGGCATATAGGTATATGCACATGTAAACTGAGAGGGCCAGTACAATCGGAAGCCAAAGTTAAAACATGAATAAAGGGCCATAAGAAAACAAATGGAGGGGCGCCTGGTGGCTCAGTTGGTTAAACGTCCGACTCTTGATTTTGGCTCAGGTCATGATCTCAGGATCATGAGATTGAGCCCCGCATTGAGCTCTGTGCTCAGCAGGATGTCTGCTCGAGATTCTCTCTCTCCCTCTGCCCCTCCCCTGCACGCGCACATGCAGTCTCTCTCTCTCTCAAATAAACAAATCTTTTTTAAGAAAATAGGAAAGAAATGCCCATAGAAAGATTCAGGATGGGGAAGAAAAGAAATAAGAGTATAGAATATGAGAAAGCAAAGTCTAGGGTTTTTTTTTTTTCCTCTATAAACTTGCAATAGAATATGGAAGTATGCTTATTCTAGAACTAAGATTTGCATTCTTGAGAATTCTGTGTTTCATAGAAATATTCAAAATATAGCATGCCCTATATATTTGAAGTTAACTTTTGGTCTTATATTTTCCTGCATTTAGCATGGGAAATAAAGATGATTAAGAGTAAAGATGGTGACGTTTTTTGTTTGCTTAATTTTTATTTTTATAGATGTGTGTGTTGAGGCTTATACAAGTTATTTGATCAGTGGAAAAGATTGAAAAAATCTTAAATTCACAAAGTTCGAAAGAAACCTCTGCACTAGAAGCAAGCAGGTAAGCATTTTTTTTTAACTAAGTAGCACATAAATTAATACTTCACATCCAATCTAATTAGGCGGGGACGGCTTAGTTAGAATTCATTTCTGAACAAGAAGAAAATCCAGGTTTGTGGCTAGGATGTAGCTCCAGGAGAGTGGAGAGCATGAAATGGTAAAATCTATAACACGTTCCTATAAACGCTTTGGTTATAGACCACAGTTCCAACACGTCATTATGCTTGCAGTGTAAAAGTATATTTGGAATCACCTTCCCTGAGGACTAGCAAAGTCCTGTTGATTTTTAAGGCATACCTACCATTCATCTTGGTTTTTCTCCATCTCATTTTTTTTCCTAGACATGCCCAGAGTATTACCATTGATGTATTTTGCACCAGCATTATATTATTATGAAACAGTATAGGACATATCCAGTTGAAATTTACAAACAGGAAAGGAAAAACTTATGAAATAGGAAAAAGATGATGGCTCTCTTTGTTACACTGTGATTGTCTTGTTCCCTTCCTGGTGTGAATTTTCAATCATCCAGGGTAGATGAGTGACTCAGAAAATGAGTAGTTAGGTCCTGTCAGCACTGTGAGACGCACAGTGGTGCAGTGGGAGTAGCCGGGGCTGGTCCTACACATACCAGCTGGGCTGCCTGCGTCAAGGTCGCCTGGTGCCCTGAGTGCTCTGTTGTGTGACGCTAACAGTCCCTCCCCTTGCAGGCGGAGTTAGGTTTCTAAATTTTAGGAATTAAGGTTTTAGATTTGGAAGGAACTTGAGAGACCATATGCTCCGCATGTCTCATGATGGAGATTAAGAACGGACACATCCCAAAGGAAGCGATTCTCTGGTCCTAGGTCTCTGTCCCCTTTCACATCAAGGCATTCAACTAAGTGGTCAGCCTCCACTGTGCTTGTGTCTCTAGCCCGTTGCACTCGTGCTTCTGCCCCGTTCGTCCACACATGAGATACCAGACACTTTATTGTGAAATAGGCTTTGTGTTAGAGGATTTTGCCCAACTGTGCAATACTGTAAGTGTTCTCAAGACATTTAAGTTTGGCGGGGCTAAGCTCTGATGTTCAGTCGCTTAGGTGTTTTCCATGCATTTTCAACTAAAGAGATTTCCAGATGAACAATGGGTTTATTAGAAGCCGAGGCCGTCATAAGCCGAGGAACATCTGTCTATACTGTGCGCCTCTGTGTTTTCCTTCATTGCTTCCTGTCTCTTATTCCTTTGTCTTTCTGTTGATCTGTCACTCCACATGAAGCTCCAGTCAAATACAACTTCTTTTTTTTTTAGGTTATTCATTTATTTACTTATTAGAGAAAGCATAAGCAGAGGGGGAGGCAAAGAGTAAAGCAGGCTCCCCACTGAGCAGGGAGCCCGATGTGGGACTCAATCCCAGGACCCTGAGATCATGACCTGAGCCACCCAAGCGCCCCCAGGCTATGGTTATTTCAAGAAAAAGTCCTATTTGTGAATTCTTCATCTAGTGAAGATGAATTAAAATCAGAAAGTCAACTCTGCCACCTTTAAAAACCCAGGAACAGAAAAAAATTCCACGAGCAGGTATAACCCTATCCACAATAAATCACTTTCAATCCAGTCCTGAAAACTAATACAGAGTAGGAAGAAAGCATTACAGAAAATTTTTGTTTTCATTAATCAAGCTGGAAAATAACGGGCCTTACATGAATGCCCTTTAGGAAGACAGTTCTTATAGTTTTATGTTGATAGAAACTCACATTACATTCGAAATGCATGTTAAAACCATGACTGTAGATTAACTACCACTTTCAGTCGTCAGAAGATGAAAAATGGTCAAGAGTCACCCAAACTGAATCCTGGTTCCTCCTGGAAAATGTGTTCCTAAATATTTTCCCCCTGAACTACTGTGCTCTTTCTGTATCTTACACAGCAGACACTGCGATGCACAAACACATCCAGAAGGCCTTTGAGGGCTGACAGCCTGCTGGAACAATGAGGAATTCACCTGGGTTTCTGCCTTTCTGCCGGGCCCAGAAAGTTCTGGGTAACCCAGGTGACGTGTCATGAGAATACATGTGTAGCTCACACCATATGTATTATCTCCTCAGGGTAGACACCAAAATCCATGTTCATATATGAAAATCCGAGATGCGTACAGAAATCAAGAGTGATTCTGTCATATTGAAAGAAAAACACACTGTTGTGCTGTCACATGCCTCGTTTCTCCTTGAGTGACTGCAGGAAGTAGCGATTGCAGTCAGAAATCTCAGAAAGAAAAATTAGAGTAAGGGCAACACCTGAAGTTTATTCCTGAAAATACTTGGAGAACGACTGTGACCAATAAACCAGGGCTTAGTTCATGAGACTGTCAATGAGCTTATAACATCCCATGTCCTGGTCAAACCCTCATGTCTGGGAGATGGAGGGACGTCTTCATCTTCCAGAGCTACTATTAGGGAAAAAGGTGAAGACAATGCTGACTGAGTCCCTACCTCAGCAGGAGAGCCAAAAACACCTTGCCCCTCCATAATCCCAAATGAAAATAAACATCTTGGGGCGCCTGGGTGGTTTAAGCTTCTGCCTTTGGCTGGGATCAAGCCCCACGTCGGGTTCTTTGCTCAGCGGGGAGCCCACTTCCCTCCTTCTCTCTCTGCCTGCCTCTCTGCCTACTTGTAATCTCTGCCTGTCAAATAAATAAAATAAATAAAATCTTTAAAAAAGAAGAGAAAAGAAACATCTCATTTTACTAGTGTGCAGCAGTGACTATGCAGGAGAAATTATTATTATTTTATTATTAGATGATATATTATTATTATTATTATTATTATTGTACTATATTGTTAACCTTTTGAATTCGGACACCTAAAATTTTTAATAAAATATGAAGGCCTTTTTTTTTTAAGATTTTATTTATTTGAAAGACAGAGATCACAAGTAGGCAGAGAGGCAGGCAGAGAGGGGGAAGCAGGCTCCCCACTGAACAGAGAATCCGATGCAGGACTTGATCCCAGGACCCTGGGATCATGACCTGGGCTGAAGGCAAGAGGCTTTAGCCCACTGAGCCACCCAGGCGCCCCATGAAGGCTTTTTTTTTTTTATAAGATTTTACCTATTTATTTGACAGAGAGATCACAAGTAGGCAGAGAGGCAGGCAGAGAGAGAGAGAGGAGGAAGCAGGCTCCCCGCTGAGCAGAGAGCCCGACATGGGACTTGATCCCAGGACCCTGAGATCATGACCTGAGCCGAAGGCAGCGGCTTAACCCACTGAGCCACCCAGGCGCCCCATGAAGGCTTTTTTTAAAGAACAAAAACTTCAGACTATATCTTTATCCTATCAGTTCCCACTACAACTGGCTTCTGTCTTGGCCAACATTTAGCCATTCAGATAAAGTCCGTATTTAGTGCTTCGTGTGTATGCATGTGTAAAATAAGCGGACAGTCATAAATCTTTAAGATTGTGTATAATAACCGTGAAATAAGGATTCTTGATACACAAGGTCTCGTCTGGGGAAAACAGCTGGAGAACAGTATGCAGTTTTCAAATGACGAAGGGGAAATACGCATTCGGTTATGAGAAAGGGAAGGAGAACAAGACCAAATATTAATAAAAGGGAAAAAAGCTTTTTCTGCCATCTTTCCGTGCCGCAGTAACAGTGTGAACAAATGTCCCACAGATGCCCTCAAGAACATTAACACTGCTGAAAGGGGGGGCGAAGGTCAGGTTCTTAGGAGGCCCTGCACCAAAGTCATCGTCCCGTTTCCTCACTGTGATGACGAAGCATGAGTACATTGGCAAATTTGAAATTATTGATGACCACAGAGCTGGGAAAACTGCTGTGAACCTCACGGGCAAGTTAAACAAGTGTGGCATGACCAGCCCTAGACTTGTATAACTGAAAGATCTAGAAAAGTGGCAGAATATTTCCATCCCCTCAGTTTGTTTCACTGCATGGAAAAATTCTTCTGGCATCATGCACCATGAAGAAGGAAGAATCCAGGCAGGAGGGAAAATCCTGGGATTCCTTTTTCCTAGAAATATAATATACATGGCACGTGAAATGCCTCAATGGGGAAAAAAAAGGAAAATAAATTACAGTCAACTAATGTTTGACAAGGGTGCCAAACAATTCAATGGGGGTAAGAACAGTATTTTACTCCCAAGCAGCCACATGCAAATAATGAAACAGGAGTCCTGCCTCACACCATACAGAGAAAATAACCCCAAATGCATCAAAGACATAAGTGTAAGCATTAAAATGATAAAGTTCGGGATGCCTGGGTAGCTCAGTTGGTTGGACGGCTGCCTTCTGCTCAGGTCATGATCCCGGAGATCCCGGATTGAGTCCTGCATCAGGATCCAAGCTCCACAGAGCTTGCTTCTCCCTCTGACCTTCTCCTCGCTCATGCTCTCTCTCATTGTCTCTTTCTCAAATAAATAAAATCTTTTAAAAAATAAAAATAAAGTAAAATGATAAAGTTTTCAGAAGAAAACACAAAGGTAAATGTTAGTGGTCTTGAATCTAACAACGGCTCCTCAGCCAAACACCAAAGTACAAGCAACTTAAAAAAAATAATAAACAAATAAATGGGACTCAACCAAAATATCCCAGTTTTGTGCTTCCAAGGACCCCATTGACAAAGTCAAAAGACAAGCCACTAAATGGGAGAAAATATTTGCAGGTCATATATAAGGAACATGCATTCAGACTCTGTAAAGAATTCTTTTTTTTTTTTTTTAGATTTTTTTTTATATTTATTTGACAGAGAGAAATCACAAGTAGATGGAGAGGCAGGCAGAGAGAGAGAGAGGGAAGCAGGCTCCCTGCTGAGCAGAGAGCCCGATGCGGGCCTCGATCCCAGGACCCTGAGATCATGACCCGAGCCGAAGGCAGCGGCTTAACCCACTGAGCCACCCAGGCACCCAAGAATTCTTACAACTGAAATAAAAAGACAACCAAGTTAAGAAATGAGCAAAGAGGGGCGCCTGGGTGGCTCAGCGGGTTAAGCTGCTGCCTTCCGCTCAGGTCTTGAACTCAGAGTCCTGGGATCGAGCCCCGGGCTTTCTGCTCAGCAGGGAGCCTGCTTCTTCCTCTCTCTCTGCCTGCCTCTCTGCCTGCTTGTGATCTCTCTCAATAAATCTCTCTCAAATAAATAAATAAAATCTCTTAAAAAATGAGCAAAGAACTTGAATATACATTTCTCTAATATTCAAATGTATACATTAATATATAAATGTATATATAAATATATTTTACATGATCATATATTTATATAAACATATTTATGTAAATATATTTACATTCTTAAATATGTATTTAAATATCAATAAAATATGAAATATATAATATATATTTAAAGATACATATAAGGTATATATAAAATATATGGGACAATAAGCACGTGTAAATATGCTCAACATCACTAATCATTCGGGAAATGCAAATCAAAACCATGGTGAGATACCACCTCCCACCCACGTGGATGGCTACTATCAAAAACCCCAAAAGCAGGTGTTGGAAGGATGTGAAGAGCTGGAACCTGTAAATTGCTGGTGGGCTTGGAAAATGGCACAGCCACATTAGAAATGGTTTAGTAGCTCCTCAAAATGCAGAACACAGAGTTGCCATATGACACACCAATATCACTCCTGTGTATAGAGCCAAGAAAAAAACTATGCCCACACAAAAACTTGTGCATGAAGGTTTAGGGTTTATTCGTAATAGCGAAAAGGTGAGAACAACCCTGATGTTCATCAACTGATGAAGAGATAAATAAAATGTGATCCATCCAGCCTGTGGAATATTATTCAGCCTTGAAAAGGAATAGAATGTGGATATGTGCCACGACACAGAGGAGCCTTGAAAACATTCTGCTGATTGAGAGAAGTCAGTCACAGAAGACCACGTATTGCATAATTTGATTTATATGGAATTTCCAGAATAGCTAAATCTACAGAGACCGAAAGTAGATTAGCGGTTGCCTAAGACTGGTGGTGATGGCTAAAGTTTTCTTTTGAGGATGATGAAAATGTGTAGGTAGTTCAGTATAGTATAGTTAAATATAGTGAAAGCCATTAAATTGTCCACATTAGATGGTGAGTGGTATGGCCTGTGAATTATATCTCAATTAAGCTGTCATCGAAAAATGCAAAGAACTTCTCTATTTATCAAGTACAAAAAGAATGAACTTGATTAAAAACATCAAAAATGGGGAAAATAAAAACAAAATAAGATGGGAGGAATAAAATTATGACTGTTTATCATTAATTTAAATGTGTACAGAGTGACTTTTTCTATTAAAGCGCCTATCAGGAGGTTACAGATCCACGCTGTTCAAGAAACCTACTTAAAATGCAAAAGGGATTGAGAATGTATCAGGTGAGGAGATACCATGCAAAAGAGAAAGCCGGAATGGCAAAATTCATCGCAGACAAGTTGGGTCTAAAGTTATAGGTACTAAGATGAAGAGGGACATTTTTAAAGGCAGAGTTTGGAAAGAAGATGTAAAAGGTATAAGCAGGTATACATCTAACAACATAATACCCGAAGACTCTAAAAATGCAATAACAAGGTAAAATTTTAGCTTTTCAAATGGGAGTATCTACTAGAAGGAGGGAAAAACAAGGACACACAGAAAATAGACATCCTGGGGCGCCTGGGTGGCTCAGTGGGTTAAAGCCTCTGCCTTCGGCTCAGGTCATGATCCCAGGGTCCTAGGATCGAGCCCCACATCGGTCTCTCTGCTCCGCGGGGAGCCTGCTTCCTCCTCTCTCTCACTCTCTGCCTGCCTCTCTGCCTACTTGTGATCTCTGTCTGTCAAATAAATAAATAAAATCTTAAAAAAAAAAGAAAATAGACATCCTTATTTCCCTCGGAAAACATTTCTTTCTTACACCTAAGGAAAGCCATATTTGTAAAGATTAATTGCATACTAGGCAACAAAGGAAACCTTTACAAGCCTTCCAAATTAAAGATTTAAAGAACAGTTCTTTGATCACAATCCGGTAGAATCAGAATTAGATAACCTGGTAACAAAAAATTGAAACTACATATAAGTTAAGAAATACAGTCTTCAGTCAAAGAAGAAATCATAAGACGACTGAAGAAAATCTTGAAAGCAATGGAAAGGAGACTATTTCATACCAAAACTTACAGAAGACACCAGAAGTTATACTCTAAGGAGACTTTAGTGTCAAATGTCTTCAATTTCAAACATTTTTTTAAATAAAAGAAAGTACTCATTTAAACCCATCAGAAAAGGGCAGCTCAATCCAAAGAAAGAAAGTAGTTATAAAAAAGATAAATTTTTAAACTAATAAAAAATATCAGGGGCAAATAAACTCAAAGTTGTTTCTATGAAAGACTAATGAAATAATAATAATAATAAAAACTTCACATGCCCTATTAAGGATAAGAGAGGGGGAAGATGGGGTGTGGGAGGAGGTGGGGAGAGGGAAGGGGAATGGGGAAAGGGGGGTTTCAGGGAGGAGGGGACAGAGAGAGGGAGAGAGTTGCAAAACAGATAAGGATTGGGAACAGAGATATAAAAGCAAATGCATAATATAAAAGAATCACTAAACTGCAAGGCACTTTATACTAATCAATTTGATAACCTAGAAGAAACGATGATTTCCTAGGAAAACAAAATCATCCAAATGATTCAAGAATGGAAAATTAAGAAGATGAGTTCCAAGATCAGACAGGTTTGCAGCTGGATAACTGTCATTCTACTGTTAAATGGCAACAGGCAATTAAACAATAATAAGTCAATTCACTTGATGAAGCTGAGCACAATTTTAATACCCAAACCTGAGAGGGAGGAACGGGGAAGCTATTAACAAATCTGGCTTAGGACAGATTAGTTAACAGAAACTGAACTAATGTTAGCAAATAACAGAAGTCAGGCATCTATCAAAGGACTATATCCTGAGACCAACTTGGATTCATTCCAGGAAAATAAAGGGAGCTCAAGACCAGAAAATCAATAAGATTTACCTCATCACTAAATTAACTGTGAAAAAACTCTTAAGACCATAGCAATAAATGCATTTGATAAAAAAATAAAGGCACCTGATAAAAGGTGAGCAACCATTCTTTATAAAAATGAAGATAAAAACAGAAGGACGTTATGCAGGAGGGATTATTAACTGGGAAGCACTAGATCAAGAGGTAGATAAAATGAGCCCATATTTGTTAAACAGTGACAGAGCCCCATGCGTGCGTGGATAGAGGCGAATGAGCTCATGGATGAGCACCAGGCTGTCAACAGGTATTATAGGGACAAAGGCAGCGGTGAGGAGAGGAGAGTCTTAACAACAGGGAAGAAGGTAAAAGGAGGATTGCAGTTAAAAATTGTGCATGATACAAACACATGCAAATAAGACCGGATATTTTCCGGTATATAGTTTTTTAAAACCCTGCACACATTACTGGAACTACCAACTCTTGCTTTCAGCTCCGCAGCCCTCGCGTGCTTTCCCAGTACCAGGATGCAGGGGTAGATCCTCCGTTGGTGACATCCTATGTCATTGTACTCCTAAAGGGACAGGTGAAACAGCGCAGGGGCTTGAGCTCGGAACTTGGGCATCGCTGCGCCCACCCCAGCTCCCTGCTTGCCCAGCCCCCACTCTGAAGCGGCGGGCACTTGGAGCTGTTAAGAAGCAGGGATCTGAGCAGTTCTCTGGTTTCCCCTGGAGCCATCTGCATCCATCATATTTCCCACAGCTCTCCCCGAGTGTTGGTGCTGGCTCCCCCCGAGTATTCCTTTAACTCCAGGCATACCCTTCTTATGACAGCACCTAGTACTCCCCGTCACAGTGCTCTGTCTGTCACATGCATCCATTGATCAACTTTGTGCTGGTTGAGGGCTGGAGCCCCCTCCTGTTAACTTCTCAAGTCCGTTTCTAATGCAGCAGCCCCTGGCACTTAAGCACCCTGTCAGTACCTGCCAAATGAATGAAATGTACTCAAAACATAGTATGAAGTCTGCGTTCTGAAACTCCTTTTTGGAGCTGTTTGCTATCATTTTCCCAGGCAATTAAAAAAATTTCCAGCCTTGCTGCCAACAACCTGAAGGGGTAAAGGAATGCCGGGATGCCCCATGGGACATGTCACTCTGGATGGTCCTTCAGCAGCAGAGACTTAGATAGCGCTCTTCCAAACCCAGCAGGATGGTGGAATGGGTACGTGGCTGAGTGCCTCCTGGGTCTGACCCTGTGTGACGCCACCCGGTGCCTGCAGCTGCCCTCTGGAAGGTGTTGCTTTTGCGGCAGAGCCAGAGGGCACCAAGCATGTGTCTGTCTCCAAAGTCCTGGGCACCACATCACAATGCCTTCCTGAGAAGCAGAATCAAGGACAGTTGCTGATCTTCATTCCTTCCCACCAAAGGTATCTCATACACCATCTTTGGAAGTTGGAGCCAGGGGGTGCCTGGGTGGCTCAGTCGGTTAAGTGTCTGCCTTCAGCTCAGGTCATGATCCCAGGGTCCTGGGATCGAGTCCCACACATTTGCCTCCCTGCTCAGCGGGGAGCCTGCTTCCCCTTCTCCCTCTGCCATTTCCCCCACTTGTGCTTTCTGGCTCTCTGTGTGTCAAATAAGTGAATAAAATTTTTAAAAAAAGTTTGGGCCATACTCTTTAGCCATTCTACTTTCCCTGGGGTAATTTGCCACCTCCCTGAATTTACCTGAATCTTTCCCAAAATCTACTTATCTTCCAGCCTTCTTGACCATAATGAGTCTATAAATTTTCAATAGACAGTGTGAACTTACACTTGCTAATATTTGCATAACATGCACCTCTTTCGATCTCAAAGAAAAGCTTTGCACCGCAATGGTCTCTAATCTCCAATTAGGTTCTGTTCCGGGATCCCACTGGAATTCTACGCGCCTGTCCCCTAAGATCCCATAAATTGTGGTCCAGTTTCCCAGCCAGCCAAGGAAAGCACATGGGAAATCTTGCTGAAGTATGAGTAAGAGCCAACGAAAGGGAACATATTTATCTGCCTCGAATGCTGGGACCTGAGGAAAGCAAGTTTCATTACAGACAAATCAGGAAGGAGGTGCAGATTGCTTTTTATGTCACTCTGGAGTGGAGGTCTGCCATTGATCATTAAGGCCATTTCCTGCAATGCACTCACCAAAGTGATACTCACTTCGGAGTGGACAAAACTTAGGAAATGGCCAAGGGGAGCTCTGCTTACACTCTACACTCTCAGCATTTATTTGTATTATTTTCTTTATAGGGCAGTATAGAGACTTGAGACCACATTGAAAAAGCAAAGCTTGTCATCCTGTGGCCTTGGGTCAAGAATAGAGATAGTGCTGCTCATGTCAGTTTCAACCTCCAGTGGCCAAGGGTTTGATCTGATGCTCTTTCAAGTTTTCACCATAGCCTTTCTCAAGCTCAATGGCCAATAATCCCACAGGAGGAGATTTTAGGGCCCTCTCAAACTTCTGTTTTGCTATCTCTCCCCAGCCTGCTTCCTCTGCAAAAGTCACCACTTTGCCTGTGCATCTACCACCTCTTAGAGCCTTTGGAATCAGCCACGAATTGCAGTGCTGATTCCTTCCATGACCACATATTGTTTACAGGAAAACTCTTCTTCGTTATGCCTTGCCAGTCAGAGTGACGGTTTCATCCGCAACCTGGACCAGGTTCGGGAATGTTCTACACATAAATGTGAGCAAATGTCTTCTGTATTGAGAGACATGTACAATCTGTAAATGGAATCTATTGAAAAACCAATACATAGGGTACACTTATGTCCTGACCCAGCTGGAAGGAGGCAATTCATTTCTATCTTTCAGAAAATTGGTGTAACACATTGATTTTCATAACAAAGAAAGCAGTTTTGTGTCCTCTACCAAAAGACTGTCATAGTAAGCAATAAATTGCCTCTTTGGGGTGAACAAATTAATAAGATATTTTCTAAATTTCAAAATAACAAAGACAGAACGATGTCTGTAATGCTAAGTGCATCCCCTTAGTGGCAGGGCACTGTGTCATGGACCACCTGAGCAATGACACATGGCGGCCGGTAGTCTGATTTGTACATCAATTCACCTGGCAACCTGTTAAAAGAAAGTCTTGCACATGACAAGCTTTCAATAAGACACTGACAAGATGGCCAGGAAGCCCCCTTAGCTGGCTTTTTCAGGTGTCCAGACATCTAGTCAACCTACCTCACCAACTCATCACCATGCTTACTGGAGTAAACCCAATCTCTTCCTTCCCCCCTGGAGATGGGAGAAGAGCCACTCACACGTTTGTATGGAATTCTCATTCCCCCTCGCTCTGTCCCAACATGGCGCTGTCCGTGTAATAAATAAACAAATCTTTATGTCACCCGGAAGTTCCTGGGTCACAACTCGGACAATTTTGGGTCACTACAGCCTTTTGTTTTTCTCTCCACCTTAAGCCTTCTGGGTGACCAACAACTGTCTAAAACTCATGCTGCTGCCATATGCTGTTGTTCTGCGTCATCTTCCCAGTAAAGTTCAGTATTTTTCCCTAAAGTTTGGTTTATCAGTATCTCCAGCGTCTATCTCCAGCTAGGGTCATGATCCCAGGTCCTGGGATCAAGTCCCACTCTGGACTTCCTGCTCTGCGGGAAGCCTGCTTCTGTCTCTGCCTCCCATCTCTTATGAATAAATAAAGAAAATCTTTAAAAAAAATTTAAAAAACCATTTCTATCTTCCCACTTTTAAAGATTAATTCTAGGAATTATTGCTATAAATCCAGTGTCCTATCTCTTTCTTAAAAAGTCTTCTCCAGGGCACCTGGGTGTCTCAGTTGATTAAATGTCTGACTCAAAATTTTGGCTCAAGTCATGATCTCAGGATCATGGGATTGAGCCCTTAGTGAGGCCTCTGTGCTCAATGGGGAGTCTGCTTCTCTCCTTTTCCCTTTGCCCCACCCCCCCTACTCACATGTGCACACACGTGTTGTCTCTCTCTCTCTCAATAAATAAATAAACAAATCTTTAAAAAGTCTTCTCCAAAGGGAGTTTGACAAATAGTCCAGTAAGGGGCTGGAAGAAAATATTATAAGTTTTATTCATATTTCATGTCATCCATTTAACTGTTTAGCTTTTGCATGCCTTTTATAATAATTTAGTAGAGTAGTAGAGTTTATAATTTATCAAAAATTTGCTTAAATTTGTGCTATGTCCGCAAATATTTTTTGTATGTATGTATGTATGTATGTATGTATGTATGTATGTATTTTTGTGAAAGAGAGGTGCACAGTAATAAAAGGAGATGACAGCTCCAGGGACCCAGATATTTCCCCAAGTCCTGTTTCCTTCCATTCCCTCTGGGCTTCATTAGACCCCCTTAACACCAATCTTGTCCCTAAAACACGCCCTCTGCAGCACCAAGTTCAAATGCTTAACTCGGGCCATCACTGCAGGCTGTACCGGGATGACCTTAGGGAAAAGGGTGGTGGGTCTCACGGGTTAGCTGTGTCACCTCCATGAACAGTCCTTTGTTCTGAACAGCTAGTGCAGCCCACGTTTGCAATCACAGGCTCTGGCACCAGAGTGGGCGTAGATCCCAGCTGGC
Source organism: Mustela nivalis (assembly GCF_964662115.1). Classification (NCBI taxonomy): domain Eukaryota; kingdom Metazoa; phylum Chordata; class Mammalia; order Carnivora; family Mustelidae; genus Mustela; species Mustela nivalis. The sequence continues at coordinate 40,606 of NW_028136428.1, read as the reverse complement.
CCCTCAGTAGCAATATGGCTTTGGGAAAGTTGTGTCATTTCTGGCCCAGACTTAAGGCTCATCCATAACGTGGAGGAGAAGACAGTGTGACCCTCAGTGGGCTGTTGAAAGGATCACGAGATGGTTCGACTCAGGTGCTCCGAGGTAGCCAGCACACAGTAGGCCCACAGTAGAACAAAAAGTTGTTCTATTGATCTTATAGTTACTATTACTCCTACTAACAAAACTAACTGATCATTTGAGATGATTTTCAAGCAAAGTGTCTTCGCCTGGATTTCTAAGATTAACCTACTTCAAAATGAATTCTGCTCTACTGTGAAAAACGAGCTAACCAGCAGGTTTCTTCTGCATCTTTTCTGAACTTTTTAGGATCCTCTCTAGAGAAAGGTTCTAAAGGAAGGCAAAGTGCAGAAATACTCTTGCTTCAAAGGATGTGTAGGAAATGATTAATTTTGCCAAAAAACAGTGCCTTGAACATAAAAGATGTTTGACGAAGCTCACTGTAGACAGTGTATCCCTCCAGGATTCATAAGTTGAAAACTCAATGTCCAAAGGGACATAACTAGGAGATGGGGTCCTTGGGAGATGTTTAGGTCATGAGGGTGGAGTCCTCATGGGCGAGATTAGTGTCTCCATAAGAGAGACCCCACAGAGATCCCTCGCCTCCTCCACCTTGGAGGTTATAGGGAGAAGATGGTCATCTGTGACCCAGGAAGTGGGCACTTGAACAGACACGGAATCTTCCAGGGTCTTGATCGTAAACTTCCCAGCTTCCAGAACTGAGAGAAATAAGTATGTCTTTAAAGCACCTAGTTTATGGAGCTCTTGTTACATCAGCCCAAACTAAGGTAAAGCTTGTCTCTTATACTGAAAAATAACACAAATGTTAACAACAATTTAAAAAAGGAACATTGTGGCCAATGACATGTAAGGAACATCATCTCTCCTCTACAGAGCCAAGAGCTTAATTAGTTTCGGGCAACTCAGTAGAGTATGATTAAACCAAAGAGCAGCAAGATGTCTAAATGCTCAAGTCCTCTGCCTCCTACTTTTCTGCCAAAACAAAAGAAAAGCCCTAGGCTGGTTTTGGATACCACCAAGCACAAAACAGCCAAATTCCAAATTAAAAAGCTCTGGGGTTTAATTGTGGATGTAAGGAATTACATAGAAGTGCTCTTTGATCATTCCAAAGGATGTTTCCCTCAAAGGTTACAAATACATCTCAGCCTACCAACCATCTCAGGCCTACCACAAAAATTATATATATACACTTTTAGCATTTTAAAATGTGTCTAAATTTCAGTTTCGGATCCAGTTTTGACTATCGTTATGGGCTTAGTTGGATGCCCCCAGATTTCTACGTTGACGTCCTAACACCCAGCATCTCAGAATGTGGCAGTATTCAGAGACAGGATTTTTAAAGAGGTGATAAAGGGAAAACGAGCTCACTGGGGGTGGGCACCAAGCCAACAGGACTGGTGTGCTTACAGGAAGAAGAGATTAGGACACAGACAGTACGGACTGAAGGACAATCCTTTGAAGACAGAGTGGAGAACACAGCTATCTGCAAGCCAAGGAGAGACGTTTGAAGAATCGAACCCTACTGCCACCTTGATCTTGGACTTCCAGCGCCCAGAACCATGAGAAAATAAATTGTATGTTGCCTAAGCCACCCGGCTGTTATTTTGTTTACGACAGCCCATGACTCAGAAATTTGAGGACCTCCCCCCCAGACTTTATCCTGAAGTTCTGTTTCAGCTTCAGGGGCTTGTGTAATACTACTGTATCAAGGAGGGAGGCTCCTGCCATTCCCTGCACTGGGTCATTGAGACACTGCACAGCTGTCCCCAGGGCTGGCTACATAATTTACAAGCCCCATGCAAAATGAAGATATAGAGCCCTTTGAGCAAAAACGGGGAGGAAGTGTTTGTTAAAGGTACTAAAATAGAAAGCTCATTTCCTCCACCATCTGTCTTCTGAAGGGGCATGGCTGCTGTTTTCTATTTGCATTTAATGTCATTCCAAGCAAATAAAAATTTTATAATGTGATTATGGGCATGATTTATGCCATTCATCTTCGCAGGGTGCAATGTCAGTGTTAAATAATTCACGCAGGGATTCCACAGCTGGGGCACACCCACGTGCCCTCTTCTTATCAGAACCGTAGAAATCCTGCACAAGACCAGCTCTGCCATCTTTACCTCACCTGGGGACTCACACCTGTTCCACCAACCCTGCTGCCCTCGGCTTCCTGATGAGTACGGAACTTGACAGGATCAGGAGCCAGGGGCTGCCTTTCTTTCCCTTCCCTCCTAAGTCACCACTTCCAAGGCTTGGCTAACACAGGGAGGTGACATGAGTGAGAAAGGACAAGACAGGGTTCTGGGCTTCTCACAAGAGGCCACCGCCTCCTGCCGATGCTCAGAGCAAGCTCTGGTCTGTAGGGAAGGCGAGCTCCGGTTGACTCGGTCATAGACATCACGTGGTCAGTGAGTCTCGTTGACCACCACTCACGAGGTGTCCATTTCCATGCTGTGCTCACCGGGCAGGGCGAGCAGTACATGCAAATGAGCAGTACAGGCAAGGAATGGTGGATACCCACAGTGGGCTGTCCCCTCCACTATGTACGTGCTCCACTATCCCACCTGTTATGCCCCAATAATGGGTCCATGATTAAAAGAGCGAGACTGATACAAAGCGAAGGTCAAACAAAGCTTTATTTTGCACCAAGCATCAAGAATCAAACTGACCAGCCAGGGCCGCTTTTCTTACAGAGAAGTCAACCCCTCTCTCCTTTACAGACTAGCATTTAAGGACATAGGCCATGCGGTTGGGCCTGGTCATGCACAGGTGGCCAATGAAATTGTAACACACAGAGAAAGCTGCACAGTGATGCTAGGTGACCAATTGAATTACAACTTACCTTTTAGTAGATATTTGACCTAGCCTATCACCTTGGTTAGGATTTTCGCCCAAAAGACTCACAAAGGCGGGACCCATACTCCTTGGTAGCTAGGGAGACAGTATGCAGCCCTCCACTGATCAGATGTCTTACCTGGCCTGACCCACTCTTGTATTTGGGCTTTGTTACCTGAGGTTGATTTCCGGGACTTGTTTTTAAGTAAGTCCCCTGGGAGAAGGGGAGCAGGGACAGCTTAAGGGTTAAACAACAAGGTTATTGTGTAACCTCAATGGAAGCCTCTGGCTAAAATATAAAAATATAAAGTAGGTCCTTACACCACCCACTTCGCTCAAAAAACACAAAGTCAAAAATAAAACTGAGTAATTCCTAGACATTGAGAGAGAAGCACACTGACTTCACCTTAGAACCCTTCTGAGGGCGGTGCTTGGCAGGGTAGGGGGGTGTGAGGGGGTTGGGGGTGGATAATGGGACCTCTGAGGGTGTGGCCAAAGGTCAGGGCCATTTGGGAAGGGGCTTTCTGGGGGAGGGTCCCTTCTGGGAGCAAAGCCCTGGGTGGGGGCATTCCCTCTGGGGGCAGGGCTGGGAGCAACCCCAGAAACCTGGCCCACAGAGAAGCTGGTCCTTTCTCTCCCTCTGCCCCCTTTCCCCAGGGACCCCTAGGCTTTGGAGACTAAAGTCAAAATTAAAGCCATATGTCTAAATGGTTCATACTGTGGTTGGGTAGTGTTTTTAACATATTAATTGACTGGTTTTTCTCAGTATTTGTCAAACCTTAACCAACTCAAGGCTTTCTCTTAAGCAGCAGCCCAAGGCAGGCCATTCAGTTGGGTCAAGCTGTTTGGTGATTCTTTGTAAAAACCCACCCTCTTGCGCTGCTCAGGAGGGCAGTGTTGCGTCCTAGGATAAACATAAATATATATCAAATGTGTTTACAAGTTATATTTATATGTATACATTCAATTCTCTGTTTACATATATATGTATAAAATAAAAATAAAAATATTGTTTAAAAGGCTGTTTTCCGGGGTGCCTGGTGGCTCGGTGGGTTAAAGCCTCTGCCTTCAGCTCAGGTCATGATCCCAGGGTCCTGGGATGGAGCCCCTCATTGGGCTCTCTGCTCAGCGGGGAGCCTGCTTCTCCCTCTCTCTCTGCCTGCTTCTCTGCCTACTTGTGATCTCTGTCGGTCAAATTAATAAATAAAATCTTTTAAAAAAATGCTGTTTTGCAGGGAACCTGGGTGCCTCAGTCCTTAAAGCGTCGTTTTTCCACTCAGATCATAATCTTAGGGTCTTGGGATGGAGGCCCACATTGGGCTCCCTGCTCAACAGGAAGACTTCTTCTCCCTCTCCCACTCCCCTGCTTGTATTCCTGCTCTGTCTCTCTGTCAAATAAATAATTTTTTAAAAAGAAATACTTTATTAAAAAAAATATATGTAAAATGCTATTTTGCCCTCTATCCTGGTAAGATTGAACACATTCCTAACAAGAGATCTTTCTTGACTCCGTGATAAAAATTTAACATTGTCTTAATGAATCCTCACAACATCCGCCTCCCCAACCCTTCTCAGATGTTACAATTAAGGTTCAGTGAAGTCCAAACACTGGGCCTGAGGTAATATATCCAGTATGTGGCCTCTTGGCATAGTCTAGCAGCCAAAATTGGGGGCGAGGGTGTTTGAGTGTCGTTGGCCAGGATGAAAAATCTGAAAGATGAAAAGAAGGGTAGTCTTGCTTTTTGTCCCAAAAAAAGAAGATTTAGAAAGAAAGAGACCTGTCGCCCAAAGGAGGAGGCTCCCCACTGATCCCGGCTGGGCAGGAGTCAGAGCAGAAGGGAAACTCCCATCACCAAGGAGAATGGGCTTCTCCTTCATACAAAAGCATAGGATCCCTCTCACCTGATATGTTTCTGTCCCATAGTCATCCCCCTGTGCCTGCCCCATAATAGCATTCACAGGAAATGGCTGAGAGATACATTCAACTTGCAGAATTATAGCAAATAAAGTAATCTTTGACCCATCCTGGGAGCTCTTGATTACTGGGAGGGGCCAAGCCATCCTAGGGCAAGTGCACTCATTTCAAGAACCAGTAAAATAACTCCAAGAGTATCATAAGGGCTAGTGATCATGACTGGTCCAGAAATATTTCTGGGAGTCCCTTTTAACATCCCTCCCATCATTTCTTCTCATCTCCAAGGGAATGGTACTTAGGTATTCTGAAAGAAATATGCATGACTAGTAAACTGTGTGTGACCCCTGCTGCCTAATTCATCCCTCACCAGCCATTAACACTGATGGTTTGAAGGATGGCTACTCCCCTGGCAGGGCAAGAGCTAAAGCAGAACGTATAGGGTGAGGCGGCTCTTCCCCCTGGATATAAATAATTAAACCCAGTAGCCACCCTTCGTGCCTGGCCACTGTCATTTAGGTATGGCTGATTATCCCTAAATGGGAATGAGATGGGGGCGGGGGTGGGGGAGGGAAGCAGGTGACGGTCAAAAAAACTACAGTAGCTGCCACTGAGGGTCCAACCTGGCATTAGACTGAGCTCAAGTCCTGATTCCATCATATACGAGCTGTATGAACTAGGAAAACTGAGTTCAACTCTCGAAGCATCTGCTTTGCCCCCCCCCCCTTGGAGTGAGAATAGTCAGTAGTATTGACTTCAAAGGGCTTGTTAGGAGGATTAAATTAGATACTGTTCATTTAGCACAGTTCCTGGCCTATAGAAGGCACACACAAAAGTTGATTATCGTTTTTATGGACCTCCAACTTTAAGCCTTCTATAAAAAACCAAATGATATCTCTGAAAAATACCAACTGCCTACAAGGTTGTAGGGAAAGTGGTATCTATGTTGACCTGATTAGAAAAAAGTGGAAAATCTCTCTTGTTTAAGCCTTGTTGAAAATTTTCTAAACTCTGTCCACTCTTCTGCTTTAGTAATTAGAACAAACGTTGGAGACTCGTGATTTTCTGATAATTGAGTTGCTCGTTGTAACGCAGGGCAATTCGACATTAGTGTTTATTTAAAAAATTACCGCAAATGAAGATAAATGGTGAGACGTGCACTAAATTTGATGAAAATCCTGACGTGAGTGTTTCTTCTTGGGATTCTCTCTCTCTCTTTTTTCTCCTATGATCTGAGAGCGGATTACATTCTACTTGGGTGATGGCTCAGGTCAAATGTGTGGTTTTGCAGGTGCCTAGCCTTTCACAGACAATCTTGGAAGAACCATCATTGTCTCTGTAAGAAAACGGAGGGAAAGATGTGATTTTAACACTCAGCCTACAACAGTTCAACAATCTACCAATGTGAATTTAGAAACGCTGAGCAAGTCCCCCTTCTAGTAACGAATATCTCTCCCGTTTTCTTATAATACCTGAGTTTCTACAACTGAGCAATCTACTCTTTTGTGTAAAACAGCTTCCCAAAATTGTTTCTCCTTTAAACGCAAGTGAACTTTGGGGATGGCACTCAGATCCCTTTCTTTTACTGGACAACTGTGGAGCAGGGGTTGGGTGTGCTTCAAGAGGGAAAATATCCACAAGGGGACAGAAAAAGGACATAAATGTACAAAATCCCATTTTCCAAGAATGTAAAAAGCTAACTTCCAGGGGAGCCTGGGTAGCTCAATTGTTAAGCATCTGCTCTTTGGCTCAGGTCATGATCCCAGGGGCCTGAGAATCCAGCCCCGCATCGGGCTCCCTTCTCAGAGGAAAAACCTGCTTCTCCCTCTCCCACTGCTTGTATTCCCTATCTCATTGTGTCTCTGTCAAATAAATAAATAAAATCTTAAAAAAATGCGAACTTCCAATATTTATTTTTTTTCCTTTGCTCTAAATATCTCAATATTCACTTGTTGAAAGCAATTGATTGAAGCCCTGGGAAGAAGTGGTAGATTGAAACACTCATCAGAGTTGTTTGTGCTGCTTTGCAGGGGTCTGGCTGCACTAAATTATTTCAAGAAGTATTAATTATCTAAGTCACTCAGAAGAATCCATTTACCTATTTCATTTTCTTTTTTTGAAGAGAATCTTTTTTTTTTTAAGATTTTATTTCTTTGTCAGAGAGAGAGAGGGAGCAAGAGCGAGCCCAGGCAGACAGAGTGGCAGGCAGAGACTGAGGGAGAAGCAGGCTCCCTGCGGAGCAAGGAGCCTGATGTGGGACTTGATCCCAGGACGCTGGGATCATGGCCTGAGCGGAAGGCAGCTGCTTAACCAACTGAGCCATCCATGCGTCCCCCTATTTCATTTTCTGTGGTTCTTGATCCTTACCCCAAATTCTCACAGGCCTCCGCAGCTGGCACAGAGTCCACTCCCATAACTATAATCCCTGTCCCATACTCTCACCTCCATCATACATCATACATACCTGATAAAACCCCACCCTGGTAAAAACCCAACCTTCTGTCCACCCTATGTCTGCCCCTGGCAGCTGAAGGTGGTTGGTGAGAAAAGCAACAATGCTGGAAGCTTTCACATTAAATTTTTTTTTAATTTTATTTATTTATTTGACAGAGAGAGATCACAGTAGGAGAGAGGAAGGGAAGAGATCACAAAAAGAGGAAGGGAAGCAGGCCCCCTGCTGAGCAGAGAGCCCAATGTGGGACTCGATCCCAGGACCCTGAGATCATGACCTGAGCCGAAGGCAGCGGCTTAACCCACTGAGCCTACCAGGCGCCCCTTTCACATTAAATTCTCAGCCACAAATCCAAGTATGTTTCTCTGACCGACAGAATCTCCATTCTTCTCGTGAAATATTTTGACTATTTCACATCTTCTTTCCTCCAACCTTAAGCCAGGGCTTCTCAACACTGGCCACACTTTTGAATCACCTGGAAGACTTTAAAACACAGGAGTGCCCACCTCCAAAGGACCTGATCTAATTGGTGTAGAACCAATTAGATTAATATCCAATTAGGGTCTGGATATAAGTGTGCTTTTAAAATTCTCCCAGTGATTCTAATGTACAGCCATTTTGTTCAGAGTGAGAATTGAACACCTTCCATCAGATACAGCTGATGACCGACCATTCTGATGACTTCACTGAGAAAAGTAAATTGAGGGCACCTGGGTGGCTTCAGCTCAGATCCTGGTCTCAGGGTCTCGGGCTCTTGCATCAGGCTCTCTGCTCAGCAGGAAACCTGCTTCTCCCTCTCCCTCTGCCTGCCTCTCTGCCTACTTGTGATCTCTCTCTCTCTCTCTCTTTCTCTCTGTGTCAAATAAATAAATGAATAAATTATTTTAAAAAAAGAATGAAAAACAAACTGGGTGGGTGTCTAGGTGGCTAAGTGGTTAAGCGTGTGAATCTTGGCTCAGGTCATGAGCTCAGGGTTATGGAGTCGAGCCCCATGTCAGGCTCCATGCTCAGCGGGGAATCTGATTGAGATTCTCTCCCTCTCCTTCTGTCTCTTCCCCCTGCATGTGTGTGCTCCTGCTCTCTCTCTCTCTCTCTCTCTCTCTCTCAAATAAATCTTGAAAAGAAAAATCGGTAAGGAAAGAAGACCCACAGAATCCCACTAAGTTTACCTGGGTGGAACCCTTACTCCAATCCCTTCTGAGTGAGGACATGCCCCTCCACTTGGGATTTCTTCTCATTTCCCTGATCTCTGAGTATGAATGTGCTCCAGGACCCAACCTCAGACTTCTCCTCTGTCTACACTGAGTCCTTGGTGACTGTCCCTCTTCTACCATCTATCTCCTGATGACTCCACATCTCCACCTCCAGTCCAGACCTGGATTTTGAGCTTTCTTCCACTGCCTGCTTTCCAGATCTACCTAGATGAGTTAAACCCAACATGTTCAAAACCAAGCTCTTATTCTTCTCGAGCTCTGCTGGTCTTGCAATAGCTCAAACAGGAAACTGTAGAGTCATTCTTGATTCATCTCTTTCTTTCACTGCCCACATTTAATTCTTTGGTAGAAACTGTGGATTCTATCTTCAAAATATATTCTAAATCTGACCAGTTCTCCACATTTCAGTTACTCCCACTGTGGTCCAAAACACCGTCTTCTATGAGTTATTGTAATAGTCTCCTATCTGGTCTTCTGGATTCCATCTTTGCTCTGTTCTAGTTTATTTTCCACTCAGCAGTTAAAGCAATCCGTTTAAGACAAAAGTCAGACCTTGTTATTTCTCTGCTCTAAGATCTCCAATGGCTCCCCACTTCACTCAATACAAAATTCAGTCTTACAAAATTTAACACTCAACTTCCTTCTCAATTCATCTCCTACCTCTTCACTCAGCTGTCTCTGCCTCCGCTCACCAGCCTCCTTAGTGTTTAACAGAGTACAGCAAGTGCGTGCCTTTCTTGGTTCGTTGCACTTGTTTCCTCTTCTTAAATGTACCCGTCTTGTTCTCTGAATCCACTCAAGGGTCTGCCAATGTCTTCTTATCAGAGTAATCTCCCCTAACTGCACACACAGCCAGCACCAGCACCATCACAATCAACATAGTTTCTGTCCCTCTCTACTTTTGACTTCTTATCAACAGCTGACATATTATATATTTATTTATTTACTGTCTGTTCTCTCTCTTCTATTTGAATGCATGTGCTATAAAAATGGTATTTGTGGGTTTTTTTCCTTATTTATTCTGTGTTCAGAAGAGGATTTGATACATAATACTCAGTACATAATTGTTGAACGAATGAATGAATGAATGAATGAATCAATGGAAATATCAGGTTATCTCAATCATAAGAGAGATTTCTCTCAAGCATTTTCTATAGTATTGCCCTATTTCATTCTCTGCATCTCTGGGTTGATTAGTAGATAAAATCATCATGTAAAATCAGTTTGAGCAAGGTTGGTTCCTTAAGCTTCTATGTCACCTAGGACTCCAAATGTCACGGTGTACCATGAACATTTGCCTCCAGCCTTCTCCCCCATATTTTGGTCATGGTTCAGCAGCTGTGGCATCGTTCAGCTTTCTTTTCCCCTCCCCTGTCTCAGTTCCAGGAGGTCCTCCTTGGCTTTGGGCCCCCTTCCTGTGGGTGATGAAGGCAATGTAGGGAGAAGCAGCAGCTTCCCTGACTCACCCCTGCTTTCTCCATTCATACTGATCCAGTAACGCATAGCCTGTGCAGTACAGGGCTGACCAGGTCAGTCTCTGCCACCTTAGGACCTCATTTTTGTTCCCTGCGGCAGCTTGGCCATTTGCAAAATCAGAAATTGTAAAAGTACAAACAGGAGACAATATGCCATATTTTATGGATTTTAAGATGCCCCTCCCCTCCCATTTTCTTTCACATCTCCAATGTCAGGAATTGTCTTATAGTTGGGGCTGAGCAGGTGGAAGTCCCTATAAAGTGACCACAGCTTGACCCTGTGCCATGTGGTTACTGCTCCTAGGGCACAACTGATCATCTACATCCCTTGGCATGCCAAGCCACAGGCCTTTTGAGGACCATTTAAAGAAAGAAAATAAACTGGTTATTATATGAAAATCTCAGATAAGGAAAAAAAAAAGAAAAAAGAAAAAGAGAAACCCTACCAGCATCAAACCAAGCAGAATGGATGACCTCAGAATACTTTTATAAGAAGTGTAGCATGCAAAACAATCTTGAGAAAGGAGAACAAAGCTGGAGGTATCAGTTTCTTGGATTTCAAGATATACTACAAAAGTTATAGTAATCAAAACAGTAGGGTACTGGGAGAAAATATACGCATAAATAAACGGAAACAGGATAGAGAGCCCAGAAATAAATCCACAATTATATGGTCAATTAATCTTTGACAAAGGAGGCAAGTATATGTAACAGAAGAAAGTCTCCTCAAAAACAGTGTTGGGAAAACTGGAGAGCCATTTGCAAAAGAATGAAACTAGACCACATTCTTTTACCATACACGTAAAGAAACTCAAAATGGATCAAAGATCTAAATGTGAAGTGTGAGGTGTGCCTGTCTTGCTCAGCCTTTACAGCATGTGACTCTTATTCTTGAGGCTGTGAGTTTAGGTCCTACATTCAGTGTAAAGCTTACTTAAAAAAAAAACAATTAAATGAATAAATGAGAGCCCTGAAACCATAAAACTCCTAAAAGACAATAAGCAGTAATCACTTGGAGATTGGTTTTAGCAACATTATTTGTGGGTATGTCTGCTTAGGCAATGGAAACAAGAACAAAAATAAATTATTAAGACTACAACAAAATAAAAAGCTTTTGCACAGTAAGGGAAACCCGCAACAAAACCAAAAGGGAACCTACAGAATGGGAGAAGACAGTGGTGAATGATAAATAAAATAAAGAATTAATAACCAAAATATGTAAAGAACACACACACACACACCAAACCCCCAAAAAACCCAAACCCCAACATATAATCCAATTGAAAAATGGGCAGAGGACTTAATAGACATTTTTCCAAAAAATACATACAGACACCCAATAGACATGTGAAAAGATGCTCAATATCACTCATCATCAGGAAAATAAAATCAAAACCACAGGGAGATCTATCACCTTATACTTGTCAGAATGGCTAGTATTAAAAAGACAAGAAAGAACAAGTGTTGGCCAGGATGTGGAGAAAAAGGAACCTCTGTACATTTTTAGTGGGAATGTAAATTGGTGCAACAACTGTGGAAAACAGTATGGAGGTTCCTCAAAAAATTAAAAATAGATTTACCATATGCTTTAGTAATTCTAGTACTTGATATTTACCCAAAGGAAATAAAAACACTTGATTCAAAAAGATATATGCCCTCCTAGGTTTTCTGCAGCACTATTTATAATAGCCAGTATATGGAAGCAGTTCAGGTGTTTATCAGTAGATGAATGGGTAAAGATATGGTGTATATAGATATATAATGGAATATTATCCAGCTATAAAAAAGAATGAGATCTTGCTATTTGTGACAATATGGCTGGATCTAGAAGGTATTAGGTTAAGAGAAATAAGTCAGACCGAGAAAGGCAAATACCATATGATTTCACTTCCTTTTTTTTTCTTTTTAAGATTTTATTTATTTATTTGAAAGAGAGAGAGATCACAAGTAGGCAGAGAGACAGGCAGAGAGGCAGGTGAAGCAGGGTCCCCACCGAGCAGAGAGCCCGACTCGGGGCTCGATTCCAGGAACATGGTATCATGACCTGAGCCAAAGGCAGAGGCTTTAACCCACTAAGCCACCCAGGGGCCCCTGTAATTTCACGTCTATATGGAATATAAAAAAAGAAACAAGTGAACAGACAAAAAAATAAAACAGAAATAGACTCTTAAATACAAAGAACAAACTGGTCGTTATGGGAGGGAAGGTGGATGGGGGATGGGTGAAATAGGTGAAGGGGATTAAGAGGTACAAATTTCCTGTTATAAAATAAATAAAATAATTTCTTGTTCTTATCTGGAGATGAAAAGTACAGCATTGGGAATACAGCCAATGATATTATAATAAGTTTATATGGTGACGTGATGATATACTTACTGTGGTGATCACTGAGTAATGTATAGAATTGTCAAATTACTATGTTGTACACCTGAAACTAATTTAACATTGAATGTCAGGTATATGTCTAATAATAATTTTTTAAGTGCAGCATGACAAAAGCTCTGGGTGGCTCAGAGGAACATATTGTGAGAAAAATCTGGGCACTGAAATCTCTCAGTTAGAAAGTAAATAAAAGTAGTGAGATTCTTAATGTGAGGTTTGGAAAAACGTTAACCCAAAATTTTAACTTTTATTTTATGTATGCATTAAGGCCATATGTAATAAAAATCTGTCTAAATACTTACCAAAGAGCTTTTTAATACATTTAAATTAAAATATTAATGAAAAGAAAACATTGTATCATAGTTTGAATGGTAGCATTTTTTGTTTCTTATTAAACTATACCAGGAAAGGAGGCCAAGACTCAATGAAATATGGCTATTATCCCCAGTTTCACAAGAGCATGAACCTCTCTGGCTTAACAAAGCCTAAGAAATCTACTACAGAAATGGGTTGTTCTTACTACCCTGGAGCCTTTTGTGCAGACTATGAACCAAAAGCTCAATATTAAATTTAAAATTAATTATATTACAAAGTTGTATTATTTGGAAGATGTGTTTAAATGACTCAAAGTTAAAAGATCTCAGTATAATGCTGGTTTTATAATTATCCTCCCAGAAAACATTACTTGTAAAACTTAATGATGTAGAACCATAATCATTGCATCGAGTAGGAGGTTGCCAAGCAGATGGGAAAGTTTTTTGGTTTTTGTTTTCCAGTTGTTTTCTTCCCTTTCCTCCCCTCCTTTCACAAGGAGAATCAGCCACCTGTTTTTAAAGGCTGAAGTATTTTTACTGTTCTTGGTCGGAAACATTTGTTTAAACAAAGTAGCACTTGGTTGCTAAACCCTTGATTCTAAATGGACATAGCCATCTCATTTTTGTTGGGCCAGGGTTTGGATAACAATTTGATTTGCCAGTCTGTTTCTTTTGTGACCATATAATCCTCTCCCAGTGTTGCATGCTCTGTGAGCTACAAGCACTTGAGAGCTCATAAGCACAAATACTCCAAGGTTTCTTTGGGATTAGCACCACACAAATGCAGATTTGGCACAATGGAAGACTGATTCCATCCTTGTAACTGTTACTGCTCTACTTCCTGCTTCCTCTGGGTAGCAAAGCTAGCTAATGTTTTTAAAATACTCACTTTAGCTGCTGACTTTTTCATTGGCTGCCTGGAGAAGAGAAGGAGTTCTTGCCTATGTATTTCGGTGTTTTGATCCCTTTCAATTATTTTTTAAAATATATGTCATTAAATTTTACAGGAGTATTACAGAATTCCTAATTGCAGAATTTGAACTTGAGCTACGCAATCTTACTTTTCGTCTTTAATCTATGTGTCAATGACCTTTTTAAGTCTGATTACCTGTATGAACTCTCTTCAGAATCTTTCCCTGGTTAACACAGTATAGAGAAGTGCTGGAAACCAGTTCTTTTCTGTGACACAATTCTTCCAACGGATTTGAAATGCTTTGCAAACAATTTCACGTATATCAGCCAATTCATATACAAAGCAATGTCATGTGAATGAATATTTTGAGTTTAAAGATGTCAAAGGTCAAAGACGGAAGGAATGACTAAGATTGAATGTTGACCCCCTCAAATTACAGGGGTATTGAAGCGAGACTGAGTACCACCTGACCCCAGGAATGAACCAGCGAGGAGGGCTCCTTATTAGAGCAAGGCTCCCGGAAGCCAGATAGCCCTTGTGCTTGCAAGAGCTCAAGGTACAGCCGGCTGTGGAGCACCGAAGCAGCAGCAGCCACAGCAGCCACGGGAATCGTGACCCTCAGGCCCGGCACCTACCTGGAATTTCCGCAGCGCCTGGTTCAGAACCACCGGGGGACAGCTCCCCGCCGCCGCCGGTGCCGACTGCGGAAGGGGACCGAGAGCGCGGGCTTCACGCTCCGTGAGCCGGCTGGGGCGGCGGGAAGACCGGCTGCGTCCCCCCCAACCCCCGACACCCACTCGGTTCCTCCCTTCCCCCTGCGGGGCCGCGCGGGGCCTGCGGGTGGCCGTCCCGGGCCACACGTCCCGCAGGCGAGGAAGCCACCGGCCGCCCTCCCCACTGCCGCCACCGCCGCCGCAGCTGCTCTCCTTGCCCCGCTCGGCCGAGGGGTGTGGGGCGTGCCCCGCGCGGCCCCGCCCCGGCCTGCTCCCCATTGGCCGGCGGGCGGGCCGGATGTGCGAGGAGGCTGGTCGGTCTCTGGCGGCTCGCGCCCGGGAAGGTCGGCCAGGGAGCGCGGGGTGCGGCGGGAGGGCGCGCGTGGACGCAGCGGGCGCGGAGGAGACGCAGCGGTGGCGGTAGCGGGGGCACCTGGGCCCGGCCGCAGCCCCTGCCTCGCGGCCTCGCGCCCTGCGTCCCTCCGCGGCCTGCAGCCTGCGGCGCCCGAGCTCCAAGGGCGCTTCCGAGGGCGCTGGGCCCGAGGCGGCCAAGATGGCGGGCCGGCCGGGCGTGGGGCGGCAGGCGCTGTGCTGCGGGCTGCGCTGGTGGGGGTCGGCGGGCCGGGGCGCGGGCCCGGTGCCCGGCGCGTGTGGCTGGGAGGCGCTCTGGGGGGCGGGCGCGCGGGCGGCGGCCGGGGCCAGGGCCCAGGTCGGCGGGAGCGTGCGGAGGAGGGCGCCGGCGCTGCTCGAGGCGGCCCTCGCGCGCCACGAGAGCCTGCACATCTGGGACGAAGTGTTCGGCGAGTCCGGCCCGGACAGCGGCGGGAACGCCTTCTACAGCACGTCCGCCGCCTCGCGCTCCACGTCCGCCGCCTCGCGCTCCTCCTCCGCCGCCTCCTCGGACGCCAAACACAAGGGCCCCGGCCCCCTGCTGCCTCCCGACGCCCCCGAAGGGCAGGAGTCCGACGAGGACGAGGCCAGCGCGGGTTGGAGTGCCATGCTGCGGTACCGCCCGCCCCCGCGCTTCGTGGACACTGGCGGTAAGGCGCGGCCCGCGGGTGCGGGGGCTGCCTGGGGAGGCGTGAGCGCGGGGCTGGGAGAACTCCGGATGCTCCGCGGGCTGGCTGCTTGAGGGCGGCTTTTCGGTCAGCACACAGATGGGGCCCTGGCAGCGGGGATTTGAAGTGCGAGAATCTGGTTGTGTGGTGGTGGTTGGTGGGGGCCGCTCCGACTTCTTCCCGGATGGAGAGGATGAGGCGGAGGCCCAGGTGGCACCCTGCCGCTGGCAAGGACCTAGGGGAGGGCCTTTCCTCCCTTGCTGGGAGTGTCCAACCCAGTCACACCTGTGGGGTTGTTGTTAGGGGTGCGTTTGAGTTAGGTTCCTAAAGCCCGATGCAGCGTGTGTGTGTGTGTGTGTGTGTGTGTGTGTGTGTCTGTGTCTGTGTGTGTTTGTTGCGGGTGGGGGGTACGTAAATCGTTTTGTGTGGATGGCCCCAGAGCAGCGTTACCCAGGTGCCAGGGGTGGGGCAGCCAGCCTTTGGAGGGAGGCCTAGTGCGAGCCGGGACGTCTTCACTGGCTCGTGTTTTCTCCAGTGAATCTGACCAACTTTGTCCATCCCTTTCAGGATCACTTGGTGAGAGCAGAGAAGAGTGAGAGGACCAGTTATCAGCGTTAAGCTGTCTTCTCTCGCTCCAGAAGGCACTTGTGTGTTCTGCTTACCGACACGGTCATGGTCAAGCCCCTGATATCTGGAGGTCGCAGGCCTGCTGGTGGTTGTGGCTGCTTGAAATCCTCTTTTACTGCCTACTTTTTGGGAAGGTAATTCTGACACGTCTCTGCTTAGCCTGCAGAAGCTCTGCGGCCTCTGCCCTCTGGGAGAGGTGGAGACCAGCCAGCAGTCCCACCTGTCCCCTGATGCTTTCTGTTCCTTGCTCGACAGCCTACTGTGGCAGGCCCTTGTTTCTGCACACCATTTTCTTGTGTTGAAGAGTGTGCAACCAGTGTTGTGGAGGACCAGGGAGTGGCCATACTGGACCCAATGCTGCTCTCCCTGTGGCTCTCCATGATTGTTGTTCAACCATAAGAGGGCAGGCCAAAGGGAACCCTGGCTGGTGCCTGGGCTAGGATCTGGACCTTGTGCCACAGCCTGCTGGTAGGCTGATTGGGTTGGCTGGACTCTCTCAGCAGGGAGTGGTCTGCAG
Organism: Mustela nivalis; assembly: GCF_964662115.1. Taxonomy (NCBI): domain Eukaryota; kingdom Metazoa; phylum Chordata; class Mammalia; order Carnivora; family Mustelidae; genus Mustela; species Mustela nivalis. The sequence goes on along the minus strand of NW_028136428.1, from coordinate 24,113 downwards.
ACCTCCCACAGACAGGCTGCAGTGTGTACACCCTGAGCTACAGCTGGGCTCTAGGGTCCGAGTCAACTGTGCTGTGTTTTGGAATGGGTGAATTTAACATATTCTCATTTACGCTTCTGTTCAGAGTTTGGGAATTTTGAAAGTCCCATCACCCTGCATAATCCTTTTAAAGCCCATACATTTCCCAGAATGTCATAAGGGTTTCCAGCCCCAGATGGCTGTTTTCCATTCAATTAGCTCTTTAAGAATTGTACGTACCCAGAGCTCTGGTTTGGCAGACTTGATGCTGTGAGTGCTGTGATCCAGTTTTTGATCTTGGAACATGAGAGACATGTCCTCTTGTTTCCCTGCCTCTCTGGGGAAAATAGGGGAATCGTGTTAGCTTAAGCCTGGTTATGACTAAGAGCCCATGAGTGTTGGTCTGAGAAGGATGAGCGCACCTAAATACATTTTCAAGCAATATTATGTTTCTCAGTAACCTATACTTGGGAGAAATTCTGCATCAGAGCAATTTAGTCTAGCCACTGTGGCACTTAAATGGTCATGAAGTTCAGGATCATTTGTCATTTAGCATCAGGTTCAAATTCTGCTTCCTTCGGATGTGCACTGAGCTCACATCTGGACCTGAGAATCACAGGCAGGCAGGTGCTTTAACCAAAGACATTTAGTGGTTATTGGATGGTATTTATACCCAATTTTGTTTTCTGGTTTTTTGTGGAAGCTTGCTTTTAAAATCCAGCCCTAATGAAGAATTTCCTTTTCTTCTTGAAACAGTCTTTCCCTGTGGGAAATTCGGGGTGGTGGCGGAAGGGTGAGGTGGATGGTTTATTAAGCATGAGTTCAGATGGCCTGGAACAATGGGATATGATTTATGGGGCCTGGAAATAGATGCCGGGCAGAGAAAACCCTTGTGCCCCGCGGTGGGGGGAGGAGAGATGGACGGGTTTGGTAAGAGTGAGAGCTGCACCCTGGCCAGTCTGAGAGCAGAGAGGCTCAGGCTCTGAGGTTTATTAAAGTGTCAAATATAACCCCACTTTAGGAAGGCAGCTTGGGCCTGTCTTCCATCTTTGTTCCCTGGTTCACTGACAGACGTCAGCGGGCCGGTGGGGTAGGAAAGGGTGGCAAACAGGATGGTGGCATTTGGATCTGTGATCAACCCTCGAATAGGAAAATCCGTAGCAGAAATGGCTGTTGCTGCTAGAAGCAGATGAGGAAAGCAAAGGACTTAGGGAACAGGTTTCATGCCTGCCTTCTGCTGCAAAAGCGTGTGTGTGTGTGTGTGTGTGTGTGTGTGTGTGTGTAGATAAGTGAATGTGTATGTGTGCATAGGTGTCTTACACATAAATATGTATTGCTTGTGCGGGATTGGGCTGGTTGGGGATTTTGGTTTTGGTTTTAAATTAGAGATCACAGGTGCTGTCTAGGAGTCCCGCTGATGCCCTAGAGTCCCTGCGCCGGAGAGAGGCATCGGCACTGGGCACCCCTGAGCTTGGATCTGCATCTGGAGTGCAGTAGGGAGGCACCTGGTGCCCAGCCGAGGGGAGGAGGGCAGGGAGGCAGAGGTGTTTCTGTGGTTCAGGTTGAGACTAGTCCACGAACAGCTCTTCTAGTCTTCCAGTCTTCCCAGATTCTTCCTTCTGTTCTGTCCACACATTTAGCTTCCTGGATCAGGCGCTCCAGAAGTGCAGCCAGCAGATAGGAGTGGAGGTACCCTCTCCCTCTCCCCCTTCCCTCTCCTCCCTGGCTTCTGGTTGTGCCTGGAGATATGGGCCCCCTTGAGGTGATTTAAATACAAAGACCATGCTTGCCCTGCTGCCTCTTAAACCCTGTCTGAAGGGAGGGTCAGCTTGGAAGCTGGAGATGCGTGCTGGGACCCCAGGGTCCAGAACCTTCTCCTGATCAGACTTACAGCTCTCCCTCTAAAATAACCCCTTCAAGCTGTCAGCCTCACCTGCCCACTGTGTAAATAACTGACACAGCAGCACAGCAGGCGGGCTCACTCCTTGGAAGCAGCATGAAATTCAGGACGCGCTGGTTTCCGGGCTTCTGCCCTTCTCATTTCCCATTCTGAGCAGTCTTGTGACTCGTTTCCTCTGAGGAGGCAAAGGAACAGGCAGATTTCCCAGATGCTCAGGGGCCCCTCTGTGTTTGGCTTTGTCGGTGGTTCCTTTGCCATGGCTGGCTGCATTCTGAGCTGTTTGCTTTTTCTCTTAGAGGCTGGACATCCTAAGAGTTTTTTTTTTCTGTGTACCGTGTCAGCAACCCTCGGTAATCATTCAGCAGGGAGGTGTGACCTTGAGAAGCTGAAGACGACTGTAGGCCTTAGGAAGTTAACACGGTTAAATGTTTTATCTTAGGGTTTGTTGTTGGTTTACTCAGCTTAAAGTCTTTTTTGACTGAGAAGTAAGAGGAGAAACATCTTAAAGCTAGAGTTAAATGTATATGCTTGTAATGGGTTTGTGAGCTGAGGTACCTGGGCCCTCGTCATTGGTGTCCACGGTGAGCCACTGCTCCCAGCTTTAGCTCTGTATGGCATTCGGTGGCTCCGGGAGGAGCTGTGCGTCTGGGCGAGCGACAGGGTACGCCTTATGCAGTGCTCCCTAATAGTCAGCCACGTGCCCCTACCACACAGAATTCAGAGAAGGGAGCTTCCTGGAGGGAGGTGGTGTTCAGGCTGTGGGCATGACGGTGACCACAACCAGTGGGCCCCGGTCATAATGTTCCATTTCATAATTACGCCAAACCTTTGTGAGTACTCCGAGAGAGCTGCGATCACCTCCACTTCACAGAGAAACATGGATTCGTCTGAGGCGATGAGATTACCTGGGGAAGTGGTAGCCTTCTCTCGAGGGAGACTTTATTAATCAGGGAAGGTCGTGCCTTTTTAGTTTTTTTTTTTCGTTACAGCAATCTGAAAACTTTTGCTGTCAGAAATACTTTCGTATTTTTACAGGGAATTGCTTTACAGGGTCTTTTTCTCAGGGCGTACGCAGTTCAGTGAGATCTAATGCATGTTTGGATTTGGATTTGTGTAACCAATCTGCACAGTCGGATAAGAGACAGGAAATCTGCAATGTTATCTCTTTATTTAATCTGTCTCAGCCACTGTGATGAGCGTCCATAGAGCGCTTCTGCAGGCAGCAGGGCTCTGAATCCATGGGGAATCTGGGAGTTGTGTGGGGTCTGGTACTCAGTTTTATTTTATTTATTTAAAGATTTTATTTATTTTATTTGACAGATAGAGATCACAAGTAGGCAGAGAGGCAGGCAGAGAGAGGGACGAGGAAGCAGACTCCCTGCTGAGCAGAGAGCCCGATGCGGGGCTCGATCCCAGGACCCTGAGATCATGACCTGAGCCGAAGGCAGAGGCTTTAACCCACTGAACCACCCAGGCGCCCCTGGTACTCAGTTTTAGAGTTGAAAACTCACCTTTATTTTTAAGAAGTGTGATTGTGTATTTTTTCTTATTAATAAGTAATATATGTACATTTTAGGGGAAAATGATAAAATTTTAAGAAATCCCATAAACCCTCATGACCTTAGCTAATCATAGTTAATCATATTGAGTATATTCTTCATATATCTTAGGTGTCAGCTTGTTGGGTGACCTGCTCTTTAATTGTAATTAATATATTGTAGTCGTTTTCCATTTACATTTTTAAATGTCGATTTTAATGAGTCCGCGGTATCACACAGTTTCCTCTGGGTCCGTGTTGTTGCTGCCTCCCTCTTGTATTTGTTCTGCTGTGATAAATATTCTTGAAACCTAAGTCTGTGTGCACATCTGTAGCACAATCCTTAGCAGAAAATGACCGAAGCAGAATTGAATCAAGGACCCACTGTAAGGGTTTTGGTGTCTGTGGTGAAATAGGTCTCCATAAACATATCTACAATGCTCCTGCCGGCTGTGCACAGAAATCCTTAGAAAGTCATGCTCGGAGGACCTGCTCCAGTGTGTGAATCCTGCCCACCGGGGCTCTTAGAGGACCGTTGCCTTTGGTAAAGCTTGCTCAGGTGTAATACACACACACAGCACATGAGTCCTAGCATGCGGCACGCTGTGTGTAACTACTACCCAGATGAGGATCAGGAACATTCTGAACACACCAGAGGTTCTTTCCTGCTCCTTCCCAGTCAGTCACTTTCTGCCCCCTGCTTCTCTTCCATCACCAGCGATCAAGTTTGCCTGTTACCTTGCACTGGTGGTTCGGTTCCTCAGGACATCTGTGGATTCCTTCTTGTTGTCACGTATGTGGCATCTTAAATTTCGTTATCGTCTGTTGTCTTCCATCACGTAGGTACTGTAGTCAGTTATCCGTTCTCCTGTTAATGGTCTTTTACATGGCATCCAGTTTGGGGCTTCCGAGGATAAGCTGCTTTAGACATTCCTGTGGTTTTGATGGACAGATACATTTCCCTTGATCATGTAAACCTAGGAAAAGGTTTTCCAGGTCCTAGATTAGATGCGGGTCTCCCCTGTCGACCTCGTGGACTGGGTGATGTTTTGCTGAGGCCTGTCTTGTGCATGGCCAGATGTTGGCCACCTCCATTTGGCCTCTCCCCACCAAATGCCCAGTGGCGCCCTTTCCTCCAATTACATCAACCAAACGTTTCTCCAGGCATTGCCATATGTCCCCTGGGGAGCCAAATCACCTGCAGCTGAGAACAACTGCTTAATTTTTTTTAAATTTATTTAAAATTTATTTTTTGAAAAGATTTTATGTATTTATTTGAGAGGGAGGGGAGAAGCAGAGGGAGAGGAAGCCAACTCGCTGTTGAGTAGGGATCCCGGTGCAGGCCTGGATCCCAGGACCTTAGGATCATGACCTGAGCCGAAGGCAGATGCTTCACCGACTGAATCCCCTGGTGCTCTGAGAACCCCTGCTTCAGTACATGCTGCCACACTGTGTTCCAGTTCATCCAGCTGCCAGCGATGTGCGGGACATGCCATGTGTTAATTCAGCAACATACTGAACCCTGCTGGGATAAAATGATGAGTGAGACCTGTCTCCTGGGGTCCAGCAGGAGAGACAAAGTAAAGACAAGGAGAAAGAGCCTCTGGGAAGCAGTGGGATCAACGTTAACAGGGATTTATATGGAATTCTGGGGAGGGTCACCTGGTCCAGCGGGGTTGGGGAGGAGGTGGCCCCTCGGATGGAGGTGGCCCCCTGAGCTGCTTCTGGAAGCAGAGATAATGATTACTCAGGTGAAGAGGAAGGAACAGGGCATCTCCAACTTGGGCAAAGGCCAGGAGGAGAGAGAAGGTATGCCACTCTGCCCAGGGGTGAACCCACCCTTTTCCTACCCTGAGCATCCCAACCCGAGGCCTTATATACGAAAATGTCCTGAAACGCGACATGATGTCCTTGTTACCACAGCACAAGTAACTGTAGCTGGGATCCAAGGTCCCATGTTCAGGTGCAGATACAGATGTTTACAGTGTTTCCTGGCGCCCACAGGGAGGGGAATGTGGTCGGCTCGGTGAGATCTATGAACTTAGGATGGAATCTCTGGAGAAGCCCTGAGCTCTGCCCTCGAAAGAAGGAAGAGGGAAAGGGAAAAATTCAACTTCTGTTGGCGGAAAGAGGCACGGTGTTGTCTCGGGGTGGGAGGGATGTCGTACTAAAAGGATAACAGGCTCTGAAAACACCCTGTAATGTGACGATGATGTTCCGCCCTGACTGGCACGTGGTGCAGAGAGCCCCTCTCCCCTTTTAGAGTTTCAGAAAAAACTTATTACAAAAGTAGGAACCCCGGGCAATAGTTAGCTGTGTGTTTAATAAGCCACTTTACTAAAAAGTTTAGAACTGCAAATCTTGACACTCTCACTGCAACAGACTCACTCCTTGGCCAGGATATTGGAAACTTCATCTGCTTCCATTTCCAGCTTCTAGGCTCGTGGACACCCCCACCCCATCCCCATGTCTTCTGTGGAAGAGGAGCGATCTTTTACAAATATAAGCTAATCTGATGATTCCCTGCTTAAACCTTCATGTAGCTTCTGGCTGAAACCAAAGGGAATTCCAGAGTCCTTCGCAAGGCCTCCAATGCCAACAGCTGCTCCGCAGCCTTCCTTTCCAGTGTCCCCTTAGTCCCCTGTCCTGCTGTCTGCACATAATCTATTCATTTCCGCCTTCATGCCTATGGGGCCCATACCTGGAATGTTCTTCATGGCAGGCTCTGCTTGTTAGTTTGATCTTGATTCAGATGTCACTGCCTTACCCCATCCCTCTTTGCTGCCACATTTGCTAATATGTTTCCTTTGTGGGATGAGATGCTGGATGTCTTGGTCACAGTTAGGACACGGTGAGTCCTCTATGTTTGTTGGATAAAGGAACTAACAGAAGACCAGATGAACACACAGCTAGATTGTTAAAAATGAGGATGGAATGAGCACCAATGGAGAAATGTCTAAACGTTTTCTACATCCCAAATAGTGGAAGAGAGGTTGGACCACTCTTGAGGGAACGGATTCCCTACTAGGAAGGCAGCGAAGCAAGTCTGGGATGTGTTTTACAGGTTTTCTGTCCTGCATAGAAAACTGAACTTGGCCTCGGAGGAACTCTACAATCTTGGGCTTCTGAGGCCTCCCCACTTCCTAAGAGCTAGAGACCCCCAGACAGGAGCCTATTAGAAATCTGAAGGGAAGCCAACCTCTTGTACCCTTTTATCTGTTTAACAAGTGCTTGTGTGTCCTGTACTATGTGCATATCGTGTTCTAAGAACTTCGGTTTTTTTAAAGATTTTATTTATATATTTGAGAGAGAGAGAGAGAGGGCAGGAAGTGAAGAGGGAGGGAGAGGGACATGCAGACTCCTCGCTGAGCAAGGAGCCTGACACGGCCCTCTCCCAGGACCATGAGATCATGACCTAAGCTGAAGTCAGATGCTTACCCACTGAGCCACCCAGGTGCCTCTAAACACTTTGTAACGTGTGTGCTCCTCAAAACAATCTTGTGATGTATTGTTATCCTCATTTTTAGTATAAGGAAACTGAGTCACTGATTGGTCAAGTGATCTCAGGTGAAAGAGTTCCTTTGATTAGGGCTCGAGGAAACCCCATCCTTACGGCGTGAATGTGGAACACAGTATATCTGTTCAGATCTGCTACTTAATGGTATTTCCCTTGTGAGGGGCCCTTGAAGGCCAGTGTCATTCTCCAGATCTGTCTGACCTGCTGCCTCTCTTCCTGGTGGCAGCACCTCATTACTCAGCACCCTTTGTCGTGAGACGGGACCGCTGCCTGGATTCAGCGCGGTGGAAAATGAGCCCAAGGGTGGGCTCCACTCTCAGGCCTGGCCGCGGGGAGGCCCCTGGGAGCCACACGTCAGGGATGTTGGGGGCTGGCAGGTAAAACGACCTCGTATCGAAATCACCATTTGGAGAAAAGCTGCTCCTGCATCAGCCACAGCTCTCAGGGATTAAAGGCTTTTCGGCCAGAAATGAACTTCTTCCCCTGTTGGTTCTTGGTACGTTTGGTGGGGGGTGTTAGAGGAGCCGGGTTTGCAGACACAGACGCTGAAGAAAAGCGGATTCCTCTAGGGAAGTGGATTCAGAGCAGTAGGGCCCACACGGCATTGCTGCGTGGGGACTCCTGAGGGGCTACGAGGGAAGACAACCCAGAGGATAAAAATCGATTCCCTGTCTCCTTGCTGCGACATTTCCACGGTGATTTTGGGAGCGGCCACGGAAGGGTGCCGGGAAGCCACGTGCATCCTGCGCTCTGGAGATGGGTGCTGAACCGCACGTCAGTGGTTTGAGGCTGTAGATGGTTTGGAAGGGGCTAGGGGGTCAGTTTATGGCTGGAGAGGACCTGGGGCAGGTGGCCTGGGCTGTGCGTGGGCTCCCCCTGTGACTTTGCACCAAGGGGCTCCTTCCCAGGGTTCTGAAGGTCAGGAAAGATGTGCGGGGAAGCCCAGAGCTGCTGGCTCATTCTGGGGAGCTTTATCTTTCTTCCTTTAAACTCCCTCTGTCCTGTGTGGCCAAAATGCACATGATGGCTTTTGTGCTACTTAGGAGATTTTCAGACCTTTGCAGCAACCAGGAACCTTAAAGAGGGCAAACCCAGGGTACCTATATGAGGCAGGGGAAAGCAGGCGCTGTCTTTGAAGTTGGGAGTGGGAGGGCCCCAGAGCCCCCCACCCCAGGGTGCTTCCACACCCCATCCCGCTCAGTTCCTCATACTCTAATGTGAAGGACCTTTGGCTGGGACCTGGGTCAGGAGGGGAGAGAGGCCTCTGAGAGGCACCCAGTCCTTTTCTGAGATGGTGAAGAGGACACTGATAAGTCCATGAGATTCTGGTGTTTCAAAGCCACCCAAAAGTGTCTATGGCAAAGTGATTAAAAATTGAATTATTTGGGGGCTTCCTAGGTGCCTCAGTTGGTTAAGCATCTGCCTTCGGTTCAGGTCATGGTCTCAGGGTCCTGGGATCGAGCCCCAAATCGGGCTTCCTGCTCAGTGGGAGAGTCTGCTTGTCCCTCTGCATATGTGCTCTGTCTCAACAAATCACAATTTTTTTTTTTTTAATTTTAAAGATTTTTATTTTATTATTTTGGATGGAACTGGAATGGGAGGACATCTGTTTCCTTCTTTAGGAAACTGTTACAAAAAGAAGATCATGGATTGGGAGAGAGGATGATTTTCTAGGAAGAAAAAAGGTAAATAAGTGTAATTGCCTAAAAGTGGTGACAGTCTTGCTTGTAGATGTTCCTCCTGCATTTTGGGAAGTTGGAGAATCCGTAATACTTTCAATTAAAGTTTTCCTGAGAATCCCCAGCTGACTTAGGGGGTGGGGGACATTGTCCTTTGTGAAGATTTTGAGTTTCTGTGAGTGAGCAGACCTCCACTCCAGAGTGACATAAAAAGCAATCTGCACCTCCTTCCTGATTTGTCTGTAATGAAACTTGCTTTCCTCAGGTCCCAGCATTCGAGGCAGATAAATATGTTCCCTTTCGTTGGCTCTTACTCGTACTTCAGCAAGATTTCCCATGTGCTTTCCTTGGCTGGCTGGGAAACTGGACCACAATTTATGGGATCTTAGGGGACAGGCGCATAGAATTCCAGTGGGATCCCAGAACAGAAACTAATTGGAGATTAGAGACCATTGTGGTGTGAAGCTTTTCTTTGAGATCGAAAGAAGTGCATGTTATGCAAATATTAGCAAGTGTAAGTTCACACTGTCTATTGAAAATTTATAGACTCATTATGGTCTCGAAGGCAGGAAGCTAAGTAGATTTTGGGAAAGATGCAGGTAAATTCTCGGAGGTGGCAAATTTCCCCAGGGAAAGTAGAATGGCTAAAGAGTATGGCCCACACTTTTTTTTTTTAAAGATTTTATTTATTTGCCAGAGATAGAGAGAGAGAGTACCCACAAGCAGGCAGAGAGGCAGGCAGAGGCAGCGAGAGAAGCAGGCTTTCCGCCGAGCAAGGAGCCCGATGTGGAACTCGATCCCAGGACCTTGGAATCATGACCCGAGCCGAAGGCAGCGGCTTAACCAACTGAGCCACCCAGGCATCCCTGGCCCAAACTTTTTTTTTTTTTTAAGATTTTATTTATTTATTTGACAGAGAAAAATCACAAGTAGATGGAGAGGCAGTCAGAGAGAGAGAGAGAGAGAGGGAAGCAGGCTCCCTCCCGAGCAGAGAGCCCGATGCGGGACTCGATCCCAGGACCCTGAGATCATGACCTAAGCTGAAGGCAGCGGCTTAACCCACTGAGCCACCCAGGCGCCCCCTGGCCCAAACTTTTTAAAAAGATTTTATTCACTTATTTGACACACAGAGAGCCAGAAAGCACAAGTTGGGGGAATGGCAGAGGGAGAAGGAGAAGCAGGCTCAGGGGAGCTGAGCAGGGAGGCAAATGTGTGGGACTCCATCCCAGGAGCCTGGGATCATGACCTGAGCTGAAGAAAGACACTTAACCAACTGAGCCACCCAGGCGCCCCCCGGCTCCAACTTCCAATTATGGTGTATGAGATACCTTTGGTAGGAAGGAATGAAGATCAGCAACTGTCCTTGATTCTGCTTCTCAGGAAGGCATTGTGATGTGGTGCCCAGGACTTTGGAGACACACACATGCTTGGTGCCCTCCAGCTCTGCCACTAAAGCAACACCTTCCAGAGGGCAGCTGCAGGCACCGGGTGGCGTCACACAGGGTCAGACCCGGGAGGCACTCAGCCATGTACCCCTTCCACCATCCTGCTGGGGTTAAAAAAATTACCTATATATATAAAAAAAAAAAAGGACCAGAATAGTGGGAATGAATGAAAGACAAAAGTGTCCTATGTAGTAGTGGTAGTTCTCTTGTAGTACTTTTTCTCTCTCTCTCTCTCTTTTTTTTTTTTCTTTCTTGGTTTGTTTTCTGGGGAAGGGGCCTGCCATGTGGGTTTTCAGTCAATGATGTTCCCTGACTTAAGTCCTACCGCCCCCCTCAAGGGGGTGGGCTCTGAGGAAACTTTTTTTTTTTTCAGGCTTTTGTTCTCTGGCGGTTTTTTGTTTGTTCATGTTTTTTTTCTCACTTTGACCGCTTTTGATGGTTTTTGTAGTTTTAGAGGAAAACAAACCGCACCCTGATCTCCCTCTCAGAGAGAAGCCTCAGTCTGGCTGCAGAGCCCAAATAAGTTCCCCCTTGGCCGCTGGCAGAGCAGGTTCCAAGTCGCTGTCCCTGGGGATGGAGGATCTTTTGCTTGTACCCAAAAGCACGGCAGCAGCAGCTTTGGGCACCTCTAGACCGCTAGAGAGGTTCCAAGCAGCAATCGCACACTGAGATTTTCCCGCTGGCCCGGGCTGGGAGTGCCCGGTCTTTCTGGGTCTAAGAGCGCCCACCTTACATGCACCAATTTCAGGGAAGGCAGAGGTTCGCGCGCGGGTCTCAGGCTCTGAGAATGAGGCACAGGTCCGAGAGCACCAGGCTGGGCCTTCGCGCACCTCTCTGGGGCGAGAGTTTGATGCAGGCTCTGAAACAAGGGTGTTTATCAAAGGGCACCGGCTGGGCCTTTATACCTCTTTCAGGGGAGTATCTCAGGCTCTATAGCAGGACTCTTGCATTCTGTCGCCTGGTGTGGCTCCCATTCCCTCACAGGAAGCGGACCCCATGCATTCTCCTTGCACTGGCAGCTTAGGGACCAAGAGCTGGTTTCTCTGCCGCACTCTCTCTGACTCAGTGCCAAGGGAGGCTGTCCTGGGACCAGGGACTTAAGCCCTTGTCCCTAGCCGCCCCGATTCCCACAATTTCCCCAGAGATGCTTTGCTCTTTTGGAGTGCTTTCAACCAGTCTCCGAGTTAATGCTGGTCCCCAGACGCAGGGCACTCTCGCTTGTATTGGGGTATTACTTTCCAACTGTTTGCCTCTGGTAGCTCCCTCCCCCTTTTGTTTATCTTCTGATATCAGTTCACAGTTCCCACTCCGCTTTACCTGCCCACTGGCTTCTTCTCCCCCTGTAGAGATCCACACATGTATAATTTTGATCTCAGGCTGATTTCATGGGTGATTGGAGTTCATGGGTGATTGGTAGGTAATCAGCTCATTTGGGGGTACAAGTTGAAAAGACGCCTTCTAATTCCGCGCCATTTTGTCCCCCCTCTTAACTTTCTTTTTTTTTATTTTATTTGACAGCACAAGTAGAGGGAGAGGATGAAAGAGAAGCAGGATCTGCACTGAGCAGGGAGCCAGATGCAGGGCTGGATCCCAGGACCCTGGACAGATGCTGCACTGAGGGAGCCACCCAGACACCCTTTTAGACCTAGGATGCAGGTAGGAGAAGCAAGCCAGGGGTTTCTTGGCCCAACACTAATGACCATGGCTCAGACAAATCCATCTTCCACTTCAGGCTTCCAGATACTCTGCGAAGGAGACATTCCCCTTCCTGTCCCTGAATGCTCTGCCAGTTCAAGGCAGATCCATGTTTCTGAGGGTTCCTCTTTGGTCATTCTGTCAGGGACAGCCAAGAGGGCTCCAAGCCTGTGTGGACCCCAGGCCTGGGGATCCCAGCCCTGAACTCTTTGCTCTGCCCTTGATGACCCCAGAATAGATCAATTCAGCAACTGTCAATCCATGCCAGGCCAGGGAACAAACACAGCAGTACACAAGATCAACTCGCCTTGGTCCCAGGAGCCTGGATTCCCCAAGGAGGGCTTCACCTGGTCTCTGAAGGGGATTCCAGGGGTTCCAAGATGGCCATGGGTGGAGCCCACCAGGTAGAGAGGCCCCTGGAGAGTGTCCACTGGCACTGAGCAGACGGAAGATCCCCTCAGGCCTTCCCTCGTGGCTAGACTGTGCCCTGGGGAGAGAAAAGGGCCAGCCACACTGCACCAGGGCCGCAGCTCGGCCACCCAGGAGCAGCAGCGGGCCTAGCCTGGAGCTCAAGCAGCGGCAGGGAGCGGCAGGGAAGCCAGGACTGGGCAGGGCCTGGGGTCCTGGAGTCAGCAGAAAAGCAGCGGGAAACAGCAGGGGGCGCAGCCAGCCCCCTCACTGGACAGGACAGAACAGGAGGCTGGGCGAGGGCGCGCAGGCCTGCAGAGAGGCCTGCACTGCTGTTTGCCGCCCCCCACCTGCCACAGCTCGCCCGCACCTGCCTGCCCCGCCCACCGCCTTCTGTGGGCCCAGCAAACTCACTGCACAAGTAGCGCCTCCCGGGAAGGCAGGGGTTCTGGGCTGGCTGGGCAAGGCGCAGGGGAGTGCATCGGTGCCCCGCTGACTCAGGTACTGAGGGGCTGCGGAGGGGTAGGGGCGCTAGGCAGAGAGGGAGACTGGGGCCCTGCTGCCCGCTGCCACCTGCTGCTTCGTCCAAGGGAGCGGGAGGGGGGCCTGGCGGACAGGCTCCTGGCGGCCTGGTGCCTCTACGCCCCATAGCCCTTGCCCCACAGCCCTCGCTCCACTTCTCGGTATCCAGGGAACCCGTGGGGCCCTACTGACATCAAGGGGCCCAGCACCACTGGGCTCGTCTGGACCCCGGAGAGACGCCTGTGCTGACAGGCTTCTTTTCCAGAACTTGATGGAAAATTTTGTCCCTCAGAATCGCCGGGCTCCCCAGCCTGAGAGGCGCTGGCTCAGCCCGCACAGCCTGGGCCCCACTGGGCCCCCTCCACCTCAAGTTCCTTTTACCCAGGAGCCCCAGGATACCATTTTTTTCTGGCCCATGGACCCCTTTCCCCCACCCCCACCCCCACACCTCTACTTTGGGCCTGCAACCACCCTGGGATCACTTCCATCTCCGGCCCCCTACCCCTTGTTGGTGGTCCTTGTCCACCTCCAGGCCTGACCCCTGGCCCCTCTCACCTCTGGAGTTACTGAAACCCTTCCACTTGGGGGCCACTGGCATCTGGGATCCCAGACTCCCGGGACTCCCCTCCACCTTGGAGCTCCCTACCCTGTTTCCTCTAGGAACTGCTGTGCCTAGAGCACCGAAACCCCACATTCTCAAGCCAGCTGTCTTTGGGCCAAGGACTCAGGTATCCTCAGGGACCCTCCTTTCCAGGGCACATACTCCTCTCTGTGCAGGAGAGACCAGAGAGAGCAGGCTTGGGGATCCTTCACTCCAGCTGGATGGAGGGGCAGAAGCTGGGGTGTGTGTGAGGGGGTGCTCACAGGTGGCCTCCCTGGGTAAGGAGCTTCCAGGAGGAAACTTCAGAGTGAGGCTATGATGTGGAAGCCTCAGGAAGCACTGGCTGCACAGACTCCAGGCTCCTGGCTTGGGCAGTGGGCATTTAGTGGCCAGAGCCCTACAGGACCAACCCTGTCCAAACCCACCCCACCATGGCAGGCTTTTTTTGTCTTTAATTTGCACAGCAACCTTTTCTCCAGTATGAAATTGAAAGCTTTGCTTTGGAAAGTTTTGTGTCCAGGAGGCTCCTGGGCATCCACTTACTTTATTTCCGGAGGCTAGTTGAGGAGGGTGGAGTCTTTGGGACCTTCACAGCAGGTCTCCTGATCCTTCCTGACTTCCTTTTTTTTTTTTTTTTTTTTTGATTTATTTATTTGAGAGAGAGAGATAAAGAGCACACCACAGAACACATGCAGGCACAGGTGAATGGGCCAGGTGAATGGACCTGTGCCAAAACAAAGAGTCAGATGCTCAACCAGCTGCAACCACCACCCCCCGTCCACCTTTTACAGATGGGTTACATCTACACACTGTTAGGCGCTTTGCCTGGACCCGGCTAGTCTTACAGCAGTCCTAGGACACTGTCTCTTGCCCAGTGTCTCTGGTCAGTACCAACCCATGCCTCAAGTGTGGGAATGACTTCTTCCTGACTCCTTTTTTTTTTTTTAAGATTTTTTATTTTATTTTATTTATTTGACAGAGAGAGATCACAAGTAGGCAGAGAGGCAGGCGGAGAGAGAGAGAGGAGGAAGCAGGCTCGCTGCTGAGCAGAGAGCCTGATGCGGGACTCGATCCCAGGACCCTGAAATCATGACCTGAGCCGAAGGCAGCGGCTTAACCCACTGAGCCACCCAGGCGCCCTTCCTGACTCCTTCTTAACTCCCTGTCCAGCCTGGGTTGCCCACCCCCCTCCAGGCTGTCCTAGTTGTATATATTGGATCTCTGTAGATAGTGGGCACCATCAGATCTTCACCTGTCATGGCCGGCGCAACAAATCAACCAGGAACATGAGGGTAAGAGGATGAAGAAAAGAACTCGAGAAGCAGAGATATGGGGGACAGGAGGAGCACTGAGGAGGATGTCCAACAGTGCTAAGTTTATTCAAAGCCTTAAGGCCATATATATAGTGACATTACATCTGTGTTTAGTTAAGCAACTATGGTTCCTCATGACGCCAAATGGCTGATGCCAGTACAAATACAGCAAACCTGAAAGTAAATTATGGGTTGTACTAAGGCAGCAAGGACCAGCAACGAACTTTTTAGCCCAACCGAATTGTTCTCATTTGTTTAGTAAGCGTGTGGGAAGTCACGTAGGCGAGCGCACAACACATAGCACAGACTCTTGCCCAGTGCTACTGAACTTTTCCCGTCCTAAACCTTTTGTTAGGTTATTTGGACTTTAAAGGAGGCACAAGTCAGGGTCTGGTTTGGTTCTCGTCTCAAGCCTTATTGCGGCCTCCCACACTCACCGAAATGAGAACATGGCTCAGGGTTATGGAGTGAATATACCCTTTAGGAAACATTAAAGGACATAGCATAACTGGTCCGGGGTCACCCAGCCTGTGAGAGGCATGGGTGAGATTCAGACTGCACTGGGTGCCACAGCCATTTTCAGCTCACCTTAGTGTCCAACCTGGTCCCAGAAGGTTCCTGCTCAGGACTTTGCTTTGTGCTGAGCTGGGCTTGCTTCCTGCCTTTGAAGCCATTTTCACAGTGTATCCCCAGCCCACCCTCTCACATTGAGTATCAGTGCTGCCTTGGCTGGCCTCTGTTGATCGTGCCATTCCTCTCAATCCCTCTGTCACTCCTCCGGCCCACTGTCCTACTGCCCTCTGTCTGGTGGGCCAAGTTCTGAGTTTCTTACCTGCACTTCCTCTTAACTGTGCTCTGTTGAAATCCTCTCTAACAGGGAAGACCTGCTTATCAGAGCAGCTTGATTTGGAATCCATCTCCCCTGGAGGTCAGAGCTTCTGACCATCATGTCCCCAGCCTCAGCACTGGGGATGCCTGCCCAGCCTATTCTGGGTGCTCGTGGAGCTCTGGGATCTTGGAGAAGATTTGCCATGAAAATAAGCATTTATACATAACACGGAAGAGAAGATTTGAGGAAATTGAGTGAGTGTCATCTGGTAATGTTTGTGTTAGGATGGTTCTGAAATTTCTGGGCCCTGAGTTACCAAGAACCCTAGGTTGCCCAGCTGGAAGGACCTCAGATAGATCAGCTGGGCTCCTCACCTCATTTGACAGATGGGAAGTTGAGGCCCAGAGCTTAGTGCCACAGAGCAGGAGTGAGGAGAGATGTTAGTGACAGGAAGAAATCATAGGGTAAGCACAAAGTGGCTGAGCCTGGGCTTTGTTTATGCAAATGAGTTGCTAAAACAGTGGGCCTGAGGCTGCTGACTCTATCTAGTGGCCAGCAAGAAGTAACACCAGCCCACACCTTCTGAGGTTTAACTCATGCCAGGAATGATTCTCAATGTTTTATTTGTGGGCACCTGGGTGGCTCAGTTGTTCAGCTGAGGTTATGCTCCCAGGGTGCAGGGATCTAATCCTCACCAGGCTTCCTGCTCAGTGGGAATCCTGCTTCTCCCTTTCACACTCCCCCTATGTGTGTTCCCTCTCACCCTGTCTCTCTCTCTCTGTCAAATAAATAATAAAATCTTAAAACAAGAACAACAATACCAAAATGCTTTATTTGCCTTAGGAGATAGGGTCTGTTATGGCTACCATTTTAATGCATGGAAATATGGGCACAGGGGAGCTAAAGGAGTCCATGGTCACACAGCTTTCAAGTGGAGGAGCCAAGATTTGAACCCTGGGCAGCCTGCCTTCAGAAACTGTATTATTTTTTCCCCTTGTGTATGTCATTTTTAAAAACCTTTCCCTGAATTCTAACAGAGATGTGTAAACATTGTTAAGCATGCAGTTTATTGATCATCACAAAGCTTAGGTTCTGAAGCATTGCAGCAAGCTGGGGTAGGCTATGATGTCAGAACCGGTTGGAATCCAGTTTCTGGTGCTGCATGATCTTAGGTGACTTACTCAGCCTCAGTTTCTGCACTGAGTTTGGCAGCCTTGTGATGAGTAGAGCGTGTGACAGTGCCTAGCGGGTTTGGTGCCTGGCGAGTGTTTAATAAATGGTTTTCTCTTCTTAATAATGAAAATTCTAAGTTGTGTTGGTTTTGTTAAGCAGTCCGAATACCTTCCTCATCGGTCAGTTGCCTGTCAGTCGCCTTGTAGGTACTTGTGATGAGTCACTTTGGTAAGTCATTATATATAGCTGAAACATTTGGGGGTAGTTGGGGGACAACCCCCCCGCCCCCACTGCCCCTGCATTGAAAGTCTGTAATTTAAAATGTTCCACCTGTGCCTTTTTTTTTTTTTTTAAACATAACCACTTTGGGACAGTGAAAGTTATATGTCTTCTCCTTAGGATTGTGACGGAGCCTTTGGGGACCTGCAACAGCTTACTTCCAGTTTCTGTCTGGCATACTGATGGGCCAGAACTTATTTTAACAACATTCCATCACATTCCAGGCACCTGGAAGGAGGAATATGTTGAACTTCTCGGAAATTATTTTTTGGAACTGTTTTTATCCTGAGGAATAACCCATTTAAAAATTGAATGACCTTTATGGTTGTCTTTTCCACTCTACATAATGCAAACTGAAAAACTCTTTGTTTTCAGCTGCTTCTGCAGCAGTGGGAAGAGCAAGCCTGTGGGAGTCCTCACCCGGTTGGCCCCAGCACAGAGCTGCATCATTCTACACACCCCTCATGCCTTGTCTCCTTGTCTGTGAGGTGTTAATGATGGTGCAGGGAGCTCCAGGGGTTGTCGTGAAGGTTACAGAGATGGGGGGTGTAAACTTTGAACAGTGTGCCCCACATAAAATGCAGATCTGGTGAGCAGAGGCAGCTGCTCATATTAATTGTTGATGCCAAGGCACTGGAGTTCCACAACAGCCTATACCTTTCTTTCCTGGGTCCTTTTTGTCTCAGCCACCACCTTAGAGAAAGTGACTCAGCAAGGCTGGTGCTTGTGGAGCCCTCTACAAATCCAGCTAATTCACACGGGCGATGCCCTGGAGATAAGGGGCTTTTCCTGGGTGGTAGGACCCCATTTCAGAGGCTTAACTAGCCCGTTTCTCCTAACTGGTCCTGTCCTCCAGGGTCAAGATGAAGGCCTGCCAGGAGACTGGTGGTCTCACCAGAGTTTTCCACTGGAAGCATGAAGGACCCCATGGGGCCTCGTGCAGAATGACATGGGTGTTGGGGGGAGAACAGAGGGGACATCGCCTGTACCATCGTGGGCAGGTCACTATATCTGGCTCACGCCGGCTTTCTTCCCATCTGGGAAATGGCAGAAGACCATGCTTTTTCACAGGAGGGATGAGGGTTTAGGGAGGTATTTGATGACTGTGTTGGGGCTGCATGAGTAACAGAGTTGACGGAGGGGCCTTGGAGTCACAGACTTGGGTTCAGGCCCCTGCTGCTGCCACATAAAAGTAGATCGCTTGGGTAAGCCATGGACCTCAGTGTCCTCCTCTGTGCACTGTGGATAATACCTAGCATGTAGGTCTGTGACGGGTACAAAATAGAAGGCCATATTAGGAGCTTAGAGCAGAGCCTGGTACTCACTAGATTGTAGTTTTATGGAGATACTCTGGCATCACTGGTGTTGCAGACCTGGTCCTACCCTCTGGAAACTTTGGCTGTGTGACAGATGGCTTATGAGGCCGTGGCTGACAGAAAGAAGCGGTGTCTGTCTTTTCTTAAGATTAAGGGTACAGAGGGGTGCCTGGTGGCTCAGTCGTTGAAGCATCCAACTCTTGGTTTCAGCTAAGGTCATGATCTCAGGGTGGTGGGATTGAGCCCTGAGGTGTGCTCTGCTCTCAGTGTAGAATCTGCTGGAGGTTCTATCTCCCTGTATTTGTGTGTGTGTGCTCTCTCTGTATCTCTCTCTCTGTCTATCTCTCCCTAAAATAAATGAAGCTGTAAAAATAAATAAATACATACATGCATGTTAATTAATTATGGGTACAGAAATCAGTGATGGAGCTGGGCTGATGGGATACTTGGCAGCAAATACAGGTGCACCCTGCTTGAAGGCTCGGAGGTAGCTGCAGTGTCACCAGTGGTGATGGGGGTGTGAGGAAGTTGCCTCGTGCAGCATCCAGAGAGGAACTTAGATTGGGGGGTTCCAGGGAGTAAATGCCCATGGGTAGGAAGCATCTTCAGATGAATGTCAGAGGGTGTCCTCATGGATGGGGAGGCACCCTTTCACCCTGAAGCTGCCCACGAGTGGAGGTGTGCCTGCTGGGGACATAACTAAATCATTGGGGTTTATCCTCCTAAGCTGTTAATTTATGAAGATGTGGCCAAGACCTTGTCTCACTGCTTTTTAAAGAGAAGTAAATTAAACTGTTGTTTGGGATGGTGTTGTCTTCCAAAGGCTCATTCAGAGTCAGTGGCAGAGCTGCTGTGGGCTTTCCAACTTGTCTTGAAAGCCTGGTCCAGGCAAGGGTGAGGGATATTCCCATCTCTTGGGGTCTCTTGCCTTCTCTGTTTATGGCAGAACGTGGTTTTGTGACTGGTAAATAAACAGGCATCCTGTGCAGATCCTTCAGCTCTTCGTGTGGCTGCAGTAGAGGAAATTCCCATTCACCTGGCACAGACTGTGTCTGGACGGGCGGTGTGGCGGGGCTCTCACTGAGCATTCTCCTTTCACGTAATCCCCGACCAGATATGAATTTTGTGGTGTTGCCACTTTCCTGCTGGCCAGGAGGGAAGTTGAGGCCCAGGAAAGTTACACTTTCTCGCTGTGGTAAGCAGCAGAGCCATGTCAGCCGGTCCAGGCCCTGGCTTTCAGGTCTGTTTGCTGTGAGCATTTCCTCTTGTGTTTCCAGCTTTTGGCCTGTTTGACCTATCAAACTACTGATGGTGTATTGATAATTCTAATACTCTCGACATTGTGAAAGATTAGCTCTTCACTTTGTGCTAGAAATGTTTCTTGCTGTATTTTTCTTTTAAATAAAAAAAAAAAAACTCAAAGTCCCACATTTCTGCCCATTTGAATCTCCCTGAGTCTCCCTGTTGTGAAGTGGTTGGGTTTGGGGATTTCTAGGGCAGGGGCCTAGTTGGTGGTGGCTTTGCCTGGAGGAGCCCATGGCTCAGTACTTAGAGTGGGGACTGGAGCAGTGTGAACTGTGGCCTGAAAATGTGTTCATGTGTGCTGAGGTGGTGCCCAGATTCTTTTGGAGGATGAACTGAGGTTTTGATCAGTAGGTTAGAGAAACACTTGATGGAATAACACTGATAATTTTGTTTTTGTATTCAATCCTAATTTTGTGTTTTTGTTTTCGTGTAGTGCAGTGTGCTCTATGTTCTAAGAAAAAATTGGCAATCAATTCATACAGTATCATGATTTAATAATCCTTCCTCACTCACCGGGTCATATTTCAGGTTTTTATATGTAGTTTTTATATCTGTAGTTCTGTTTCTGAATTCTGCATTTTGATTCATTCCTTCATTTTTAAATTTCTTATTTTAAAGATTTTATTTATTTGAGAGAGAGAGAGAATGAGCTAGGAGCAGGGGCAGAGGGAGAAGGAAAGGGAGACTCCTCACTGAGCATGGAGCCTGATGTGGGTCTCAGATCCCAGGTCTCTGAGATCAGGACCTGACCCAAAGGCAGATGCTTAACAGACTGAGCTACCCAGGTGCAGCCACATTCCTTCATATTTTTATTTTTACTCCAGTGCTGCACTGTTTGGCTGGTTGCTTCAGTTTCTGGGAGGGAGGGAGATGACCCCCTCCCCTGTTCTTCTAACAAGTTTGCTTTTGCTGCATTGACTGGAGAAGGGCCAGGCTTCCTGAAGATGAGTAGGATGATTCAGTGACACCCAAAAGGCAGTGGCTATCATTGTTCCCACTGTGCTTCAACAACTTCACCCACTGACTCTTTGATGATGGCAGCCACCAGCAAATCTTCTGCAGAGGACTGCTGCCTTGGGATGCTTTTCTTGTGGTGCTGGACTTTATTCCCCCTGGCAGCCAGTACAGCTAGGATTAGAACCTAGGAAAAGTCCCATTAGAACCCAAGAAAGTGGGGTGCCTGGTTGGCTTAATCGATTGTCTGCCTTTGGCTCAGTTCATGGTCTTAGGGTCCTGAGATCAAACCCTGCACTAGTGTCCGTGCTGGCTGTGGAACCTACTTAAAATCAAACAAACAGAAATCAGCCCAAAAAAGTACGATCCTTTGTGTTGTTCTATACTGTGGATCAGATTTTATTTTTCGTTTCTTTTTTTTCTTTCTTCTTTCTTTTTAAAGATTATTTATTTGTCAGTGAGAGAGCACAAGCAGGGGGAGCAACAGGCAGAGGGAGAGGCAGGCTTCTGGTTGGGTAAGGGATCTGATGCCGGACTTGATCCCAGGACCCTGTGATCATGACCTGAGTCATGTTAGGCTGCTGCCTAACAGACTGAGCCAACCAGGCATCCCCCAGGATCAGACTTCAATAACCCTACCAGATTTCTTTAGCTTTGACATTTTAAAGGACAATGAAAGCTAGCTAAACCTACACCAGGATTCTGCATCTGCTGGGGCTGTGCTGTCCGTGCCTATGTGCCTCCTGTTCTTCTAACCCCATCAATTCCACCCATGTTTCAGCCAGTGAACTGTAGGCAGGTGTGGGTGTGTCACTGAAAGCTTTGACTCATCATTCATATCTTTATTGTAAGCTTATATTCTTTATTTTTTTCTTTTTTTTGGGTAAGATTTTATTGATTTGTTTGTTTATGAGAATGAATGGGGAGCAGAGGCAGAGGGAGAAGCAGACTCCCTGCTGAGCAGGAAGTCTGACATAGGGCAAGATCCCAGGATTATTTATGACCTGAGCCCAATGCAGATGCTTAACCGACTGAGCCACCCAGGCGCCTCTTTATTTTTCCTTTATTGATTATCTGCCTTTCTGAGGCAGCGTTCTACCTGGGTTTTCATAACTCCACACTAAGGTATTCTTCCACTAGTGTGGCCTGTTTTGAGGTAATTCCTATACATTCTGGCTATGCTGCTAAATGATGCTATGATCTTGGACTCTTTTTTTTTTTTTAACCTCTCTGAGCCTTGGTTTCCTCTGTGCTAATGTGGATAATATACCCTCTCTTGCAGATGTGTGGAGGGCCATGGCTGACTTGGATGCAGTTGGAGTCATCTCACGGCACATGGAATACACAATTTATCTTGCTTCCTGTCTTGCTAACGACATCTTGGTTTTCATGCTGTCTTAGAACAAGTAGAACTTGACTTACATGTAAGTTGTGAATTCACGTACTTTTGACAGAGGTGTTATTTTAGTTTAGTTTAGTTTAGTTTAGTTTAAAGCAGGCTCCACACCCAGTGCAGAGCCCGGTGCGGAACTCAAACTCACCACCGTGAGATCAAGATCCGAGCTGAGATCAAGAGTTGGCCGCTCAACGAGCCTAGTCACCCAGGCATCCCTTCTGTTTATCATTTTTCAAAAAATGTGACAAGTAACACTTTCTCTGCTTGGACCTGTCCTCACACCTGCTATGCTGGTCTGGGGGTCAGACGTGTAGCTGGTGTAGTGCTGGTGATGTTGAGCAAGACAGTTGTTAAGTCTTTTTACCCTAATTGCTGTTGTCCTATTATTTCCTTTTTTTTTTTTAAGATTTTATTTTATATCGTGGTGATATATGCTAAAACTGTTGCTTCTGGTCCTGCCTTAAAACTTGAATATGTAGGGCATTTTTTAAGAATTCATCCCTGGAGATACAGTATTTGTTTTTCTCTGTCTGACTTATTTTGCTTAGCACAATACCCTCTAGGTACATCCATACTGTTGTAAATATCAGGATCTCATCCTTTTTGATGGCTGAGTAATATACCATTGTGTGTATGTACCACTTTGTCTTCTGTTGCTGGACACTTGGGCTGCTTCCATATCTCAGCTACGGAAAATAAAATGCTGCAGTAGGCTTAGGGGTGCCTCCGTGCTTTCAGAATGTTGAGTCTGATGTGTCAACTGCCACAACAGTCGTGGCAACTCAGGAAGGGAGCCAGGTGCAGGAGGTAAGAGGAGGAGTGCAGCTTTAGGCAATCTGAGTTGAGGTGTCTGTTGGACGTGCAGGTGTAGGTTCTGGTTGGACAGTCAAAATGTAGGAATGGGTGCTTGGGGGAAGAGAGATGCAATCATGCTGTTGCCAAGGGATATATTCCTTGTAGAGAGAGTGACAGTTAAGGATTTAGGGTAATTCCTTCTTTTCTTGGGCAGATAAAGGGGAAGAATAAAGGAGTAGTGGATGGAAGGGGAGGGACATGGCTTTGATGCCAGGAAGGCATTTTAGCACAGATGTCTAGAGAAGAGATATTTCAAGGAATGAAATGTCAGCAATGTTCGATGATGTGAAAAGTGGCAAAGCAGCTTGATGAGGGGGTGGGGGTAGATCGAGGAGGTTGTCACTGAGTACTGAAAGAAAATGGGAGGTGAGTAGTGGAGTCCTAAGCCAGACATAGAGATAGAGTGCCTGGGCGTGAGACCATGGAGGTCACACACAAGAATAGCCTTTTAGAAAGTTTGATGGTAAAGACACAGACGATCATAACTCCAGACATAGCTTGGACAAGGGTGGGTTTTACAGGCTGTGTTTACCTATTTGCAGGTTGACTGAAGGGAGATGACAGATGGTGCATGCTGCTGGATGTTGTGGGTTGAGATGGGATCAGGTATACAGAAAAGCACACAGAGAGGAGTGTATGGATGCCCTGACTGCTTCTGTAGAACACAAGGCCAACATTAGGCATGGAGGGAATGGAACGTGGCTCAAGGAGATGTGCAGTCTCAGATACAGACCACATGGCTCAGAGTCTTACAGGGCTCTCCTTGCCTCCGCGTGGCCCTTCTCACAGGGTTTAAGTTTTGAAGAGTCCTTTTGTTTCTCTGGGTTTGGGGTGTGACTGGAGAGACATAGCAGAGAGCAAGGGCTGAGGAAAGACCAAAAGGGCAGGAACTCACAGAGGGGAGTCTACTACCCTCTCTGCCTTTTCTGGTATGGGCTCTCTCCTGATCTGGATGGACGGATGACCTGCCATTACTTCTTTTAAAAATGCATTTGGCTTTACCCTGCCAGAAAGCAACACATGTTTATTGAAGAATAGTGGGAAACCCCAGAGAAACTGAAGGAAGAAAATAAGCACTCAGCTGAAGACAACCATTCAAAAGTTCTGGCACCTTTTCCTCCCAACTTTCACTGAAGTTGAACAGATAAATGTATATATATGAAGTGATTTCTGGGAAAGACCAAAAAGAAAAAAAAAAAAGATACCAACAACAAGAAAACAAAAAAGAGAACAAAGCAGAAGAAAACGGTGTTCATTTTCTTCCTGAGGCTGCCCTTCCTCGATACTGCTACTTGGTTTTACTACCTGCTTTTCTCCCTGGGCTTTCTTGACAAAACATGGTTCCACTACTTTTACCTTCTTCAAAGTGTT